>NC_135661.1:80260831-81716085 GCF_964188315.1 Podarcis muralis | reverse complement strand
CTTCCTCCACATATGCTGACCTTGTAAAGAAACATCTTTACATCCAAGGTGATGGGGGATTTGTTCTGAATATGGATTCCCTGCTTTCCATACTGATGCCTTCCTCTTCCTCTTCCTCTTCCTTTCTTGGTTAAAAGTTGTTTGTCTTAAGAACTTAGAAGAGTTCTTAGGACAACTTGCAAAACTGACGGGAAGAGTTAGAGGAGTACTGAACCAGAAAATATTTGGAGAATAGAGAATATTTAAGGATTATATAAGATCATATTGTACCAATCACACCATATTAGCAGAACTTGAGTGATACTTGTAAACACAACAAATACCGTTTGTGGAGTAGACAGGAACAATATTAAAGAATATAAAACTGTGCAAAAAAAAATGACAGTATAAACAGTACAATGAGAATGATTGGAAGACTCGTTTTGTCAGAAGTCTTTTTTATTTAAGTGTTTAATTAAGTATTAATTAGGAAGATGAAGTGGTTTTTTTATGTACGTAAATTTGCTTTTTCTTCTTTCTTTTTTCTGTATTTTCTTTTCTTTTTTCTTAATTGTTTTTTCTTTAATTTTATTTTTGTAGTATGAGATTGTAAATTCTTTGTAAATTCTTTGTATAAGTGTTTAATTTAAATTAATAAAGATTATTTAAAAAAAACTTAGAAGAGTCTTAAAATAAATAATTAAAGTACAAATAATTAAATTGTCAAAGACTCAGGACAATTTTATGGTAGATAAGTCTATTAATGGCTATTAATATGGCTGGCTGTGTGGTACCTCCACGGTTAGAATCATAGGCTCACAGAACAGTAAAGTTGGAAGGGACCCAAACGGTCATCTAGTCCAACCCCCTGCAATACTAAAGATGGCCATTCAACCTCAGTGGCCAACTTCCCAGGATACCCAGGTTAAAAAAGAAGAAAAGAAAGTTTTGCGCTCGGTGCTTCTGTCTCATGCAACTCCATTTCGTCCTCAGGCCCTCCAACAGAGAGACCAGCCAATGTGCAACCAGCCGAAGTGGTAATGCATGAACTCACCAATGTCCATTTTACTTCTGAATTGGAGCTTCAATGGAAGGGCACACCCTGGAAGTCCAAAGTACAGCCCCCTGGTTCTCTGGTTAAAGGGATCTTGTGGAAGGGCAAAGGAAGAAATGCCTGAGACCTTGGAGATCCAGTTGGAATAAAAGTTCTGAGCTAGCTCTGAATCTGCATGAAGTACCTTCCGATGCCCTACTCTAGGAAGCTCTCCCCGTAATGGCCATTAAATTCATCAAAATGTTACTTGTGTGGCCAGTGACTGAGTCTGCAAAAATAGCTCATGGCATCCTTTGCCAACCAGGTACCCGGCAGATGTTTTTGATTACAACCCCATCAGATCCAGCCAACCTCTGGGGAGCACCTGTTTCTGGATTAAAGAAACAGAAAACCATATTCCATTTTTTGCTATGGACGGAGCTGGTCCAAAAGAATTGGTTGCCCGAGGCAACAAGAGTAGTTGAGCATTTCTTTTTGGCAAAGTTGTTGAGCTTGCAAAAGTTCTTCCTTCTTGGCAGCAATAAGTAATTAGCAATTTGTTATACTTTCAAATCAGCTGCCCGAGGCTGCTATCTCACTCTGCCCAATGGAAGGGCCAGCCCTGGCTAATGGGCCAACTGCCTCCTTTCTTGGTGGTGTAAGAACATGCCCCAGGGTCAAGGTAAAGGACCCCTGGATGGTTTGTCCAGTCAAAGGCAACTATGGGGTTGTGGCACTCATCTCGCTTCAGGCCAAGGGAGCTGGTGTTTGTCCACAGACAGCTTTGTGGGTCATGTGGCCAGCATGAATAAACCGCTTCTGGCACAACGGAACACCATGATGGAAACCTGAGCAGCGCGCGGAAACGCTGTTTACCTTCCCGTCGCAGTGGTACATATTTATCTACTCGCGTGTGCTTTTGAACATGGTATATCCAGTTGGTTAGGACTGAAAATCCAAGGAAGATGATCGCTTAAGTTCGCAATGCTTTGCCCAGGCCTTCTCCAACCCATAACCCCAGAATCTCTGTTTCATTTGCTTTTATATATTTTATACAGTGGTACCTCAGGTTAAGTACTTAATTCATTCCAGAGGTCCGTTCTTAACCTGAAACTGTTCTTAACCTGAAGCACCACTTTAGCTAATGGGGCCTCCTGCTGCTGCCGCGCCACCGGAGCACGATCTCTGTTCTCATCCTGAAGCAAAGTTCTTAACCTGAGGTAATATTTCTGGGTTAGCGGAGTCTGCAACCTGAAGCGTATGTAACCTGAAGCGTATGTAACCCGAGGTACCCCTGTACTGTTTTATTTGTTTTGGGTAGTATTTCAGAGAGAGAGAGTACATAGTACACCACTTACAGATTTTAAGCACTTTGGAAATGCTTTTAAATAAATCAATGAAGCTGCTGGTAGATGCAATTAAAAAATAAAATAAATTTCCTGAATCACCACCAGGAGGCACATGATTGCATGTATTGAGAGAGTTCCTTGAAACTCAGCAGAATAAATTTCTGAGTAATGTCATCCTTCTAGGAGGGTTGAACTGAAGGTGTGTCCCCCCCCCCCCTCAGTCTTTGTCAAAGTGCTTTGGCAAATGTCCTGGCAACTTGGTTCCCGGGTGAAATGGATTAACCCAAGTCCTTTTTCGTCTGGTTTCCAACCTAGTTTTATTTGTTAGTTTGCTTTTTACCTTTCTTTAAAGAAAAAAAAACGACTCTGGGGTTGCGGCGCTCATCTCGCTTTATTGGCCGAGGGAGCCGGCGTACAGCTTCCGGGTCATGTGGCCAGCATGACTGAGCCGCTTCTGACGAACCAGAGCAGCGCACGGAAACACCGCTTACCTTCCCGCCGGAGCAGTACCTATTTATCTACTTGCACTTTGATGTGCTTTCGAACTGCTAGGTGGGCAGGAGCAGGGACCGAGCAACAGGAGCTCACCCCGTCGCAGGGATTCGAACCACCGACCTTCTGATTGGCAAGTCCTAGGCTCTGTGGTTTAACCCACAGCGCCATCTGTGTCCCTTTTACCTTTCTTTACCACCCATCAACTTAACTGGGCTCTCAGCAGAACACCTGCCCACGTGGTGAGACAAATTATCTCTAGAGAACTTAAACGCTGCTGACATTAACACAGGCCACAGATAAGGCATGAAGCGAAGGAAGGAAGATGAACTTACTCCATCCATGTCATAAGCAAAGGTTGGATGGCCATCTGTCCTGGATGCTTTGGTTGAGATTCCTGCATTGCAGGGGGTTGGACTAGATGACCCTCAGGGTCCCTTCCAACTCTACAATTCTGAGATTCTATGACCCTAGAGTCTAGCAGTGACCAGAGTCAGACTCCTGTTCCACTGGCTAAGGCACTGGACCAAGTTCCTGCCACTGAGCTTGGCAGTCAGGGGCAAACTAAATGATATCCCATGCTGCAAGGCAAAAGTTCCTGTAAAAGGTTGTTGTTGTTGTTTAGTCATTTAGTCGTGTCCGACTCTTCGTGACCCCATGGACCAGAGCACGCCAGGCACTCCTGTCTTCCACTGCCTCCCGCAGTTTGATCAAACTCATGCTGGTAGCTTCGAGAACACTGTCCAACCATCTCGTTCTCTGTCGTCCCCTTCTCCTTGTGCCCTCCATCTTTCCCAACATCAGGGTCTTTTCCAGGGAGTCTTCTCCTCATGAGGTGGCCAGAGTATTGGAGCCTCAGCTTCACAATCTGTCCTTCCAGTGAGCACTCAGGGCTGATTTCCTTCAGAATGGAGAGGTTGGATCTTCTTGCAGTCCATGGGACTCTCAAGAGTCTCCTCCAGCACCACAATTCAAAAGCATCAATTCTTGGGCGATCAGCCTTCTTTATGGTACATCACTACGGGGGAAATCATAGAGGAGCTGAGCTTAATTTTCTCTATGAGAAGTTAACTCTCCAAGGAGATGAGAGACTGTTGCTGCCCCACTGAGGGGGAAAGTCCTCTTGAAGAAGAGACTGCCATTTCCTGAACAGCCGCTAGAGGGACACAGAATCCCATATAAATAAAAAGACAGGGTGTTGGGGAGTTGATAGAAAACATCCAATCTCAGTTTTGAAAGTCAGTGGGTGGTCTCCAGCAAATATTCCTATCTCGGCCTAATTTATCACACAGGGTTGTCGTAGGGATAAGATGGAGTAATTCCAGGCCCACCGTCCGGAGCTCCTTGGAGGAAGTGTGGGATGTGATATATAACACCACCAGAGCCAGCAACAGGCTCAGCTTGTGGGCTGTTGATTTGCAAGGCTGTGTCTTGATGAAGTATATTGCAAGAATGCTTAATGGGCGCTGGTGCTTCTCCATTAATACTGAACACACATTAAGTGCTCAGGAAACCATTTTAACTGCGTTGCCTGAATCAAGAGGCGTTGTCATCACTAAATACCTCCTCAAATGATGGGGCATTTAAATGCATTTCACGAGGTGCAATTAGTGCCTAATCGGTTCAGTTGTTTTCACAATGTGTGCAGAAATTAATTCGGTATCCCAACAGTTCTGTTTTGTTTTTTTGCAATTTGGAGAGGGGTTTTTTTCCTGGGGCGTCTTTGGAGGCCCAAACCTTAATCTTGTCCCATCACCAGTTTGGTTGCCATCCCAGTCGTCTTCAAGGAATGAGGTGGGGAAGAATGTTATCCTTTGTCTCAGGCAGCAAAATGTCTCGGGCCAGCTCTGCAGGCAGCCAACATCCAAAGGGATTTGTGCCTGTGCACGTGTTATAATTAGGATTTTCCATCTCAGGCGCCAAAAATGTCTTCAGCCACCGCTCTGTCAGGTTGCCAATGGCAGGACACCCCTGGGTGCCCCTAAAGAGCCCTGCCCTGGTGCCCACAGGGTCTCACTGCCCCCATTCATCCACAGGCACAAATCAGGTTTGAAATAAGCAAGAATCCTCTCCCCAGCAACAATCTCCAGGAGGGACACCACACACAAAAAGTAAATAATTTATTTTACAAAAAATAGCTTGGACAAAAGTTACACCACTCTTTTTTCAAACCTTGGGGCAGCGTGGATCTACTATGAAACTAATAAAGCTTAAGTTTCAGGGCCCATAAGCAACTTTTGATTAACATTTTTGTGTTGAGAAGACCCAATTTGAGTCACATGACTCTAATTGGTTAATCTTGTGTTGAATATATTTCAAGATTCCCAAAGTTTGGGAGTCAGTAGCACAGATGTTGTAAAGGTGTGGTGATCGGTCGGGGACAGTGGCGTAGCGTGGGTTGTCAGCACCAGGGGCAAGGCAAGTAATTTGCGCCCCCTAACCCGTGGATTTGCGCCCCCTAACCCGTGGATTTGCGCCCCCTAACCTGTGGATTTGCCCTAACCCCAGATGTTGCGCCCGGTGCGGCCGGCCCCCCCTGCACCCCCCACGCTACGCCACTGGTCGGGGAACAACCGCCTTGAAGAATCATACAACTGTAGCGTTGGAAGAGATCACGAGGGTTAAGTCAGTCCAACTCCTTGCAATGCAGAGATCTTTTGCCCAACATGGGCTCGAACCCACGACCTTGAGATTAAGTGTCTCATGCTCTACGGACTGAGCTACCCAGAGCTGGTTGCTAGCTGCGAAGGGCCTCCCATGACAGTTCAAGCTTCAGGGCTCCCAAAATGTAGGTCCGCCACTGCTTTGGGTTTGGAAGTGTGGGTTTGTGAGTGTGGTTCTCGTGTGCGTAATTGCGCAACAAGCACCGAGCTGTGCCAGCGCGGTTCCGCCGTGTGGCCGGGAAAGTTTCCCAGGCTTGTAGGTGCTCCCAGGGTTCCCCGAAGGTTGGCGACCCCCTTTTCCTCCCGTGCCACGTTTCTGCCCGAAATTCGCCCTGCCTTTCCGGGCGGGCGCCCTGGGCTCTCTCTATTGCGCTTCCCAGACGTGGCGGGACGGGCGCGCCCTGGCTCTTCCTCCTCCTCCTCCTCCTGCTCCCCTAACGGGAAGTGTCTGCTCGGCAAGGCGGGGCCGATCGAGGCTTGAGTCGCCGCTGGCTGGTTGTGGGCAGAGTCCTCTTCTCCCCGCCTCCGACGGCCGCGCCTTTCCTGCGAATCCCGCTACCTGGCCGAGGACGCGGCGGGCTGGAGCGCGCAGACCGGGTACAAGCCCGGCCCCCGAAGGCGGGAAGAGCGAGGGAGGGTAGGGCAGGGTCGCCACTAGGTTGCCGGATCTCCAGCCGGGCAGATCAGAACCCAGAGATCTGTGGCCGGGCGCTGGTGAGCAGCTGGAAGCGAAGGGGCCCCCTCCCACCGCGAAGCGAAGCCCCGCCATGGGCAGGCACGAGGCGTGGAGACCCCCCGGATGGAGGTACTCCTGGCACACGGCGTTCCTAGCAGGTGAGGCGGATCGGGACCCTAAAAGAGAGCCATACAGATTTGTTTATTTTTGGGAGGGGGGTCTTAAAGGAATGGGGTGGGGAGGAATGGGGCTTTTCTCTCTGGCCCCGCTTGCCTGCCCCAACAACTATGATTCTGTGTTGAGATCCCTGCATTTGCAGAGGGTTGGACTAGACGGCCCTCGTGGTCCCAAAGTTGGAACGGATCCCGAGGGTCATCTAGTTCAAGCCCCTGTGTGGGGCTCAAACCCACAGCCCTGAGATTAAGAGTTTTGTGCTCTACCAACTGAGCTACCCAGGGGGTGATTGCACGATTCTAGCTCATTTGATTACTGTGTTTATTGCATTTATTAGAGCAAGATCCATGGGGTGATCAGATGTTTTGTGACCATTCAATGCATCACTCTTGATTTTGGCTTCGGTGCCCCTTAGCGCCATAGGTCCACGCTCATGGCAAATTGTGCCTGAATTGCACACCTCTTCCTGAGAATCTCCTAGGCGTCCACTTTTTACAAACTTTTTGAATACTTTTGCAGGGTTGAGGCAATTTCGTGGAACAGGAAGCTACCAATGGCTGCTAGGCAGGCAGGTTATAGATTACCTCTGGTGTCGAATACAGTCCCTGAATTCCAGTCCCTGGGGATCTGGAGCAGGAGAGGGTGGTTGTACTCATGTCAAGTTTGTGGGCTTCCCAGAGGCATTTGGTTGCCACTGTGGGACCAGGGTGCTGTATTAGAGGAGTCCTGATCCAGAAGCCAGGCTGTCCTTATGTTCTTAGGTTTTACGGGTTCCCTAACCCAAATCAAGGGACCTTTTAGCACCTAGAACCTAGTCAATCCCTCTTCATAGGGTCAAGTTACATGGGAGATTGGTGATTAGGGTTGGAATCTTATGCCTACTTTTCTGGGAGTAAGTCCTACTAAACTCAGTGGGACTTACTTCTGCGTAGACATGTAAATGTTTGCATTGTAGATCTCCCAACAGCTTTTAAAAGCTTTCATGGGGAGTGGAGACAAAGTAGACCAGGGTGGCAGCATTTCAAAGTGTTGGTGCTGACCTTTAAAGCCCCAAACACACCATGTGACCAAAATTGCCTGCCACTGCAGGTGTTAATGGACATGATTTTGGGTCAGTGGTGTCTTTTCCCCCTCGAGGACTAATGGTAGCTTTTGGAGTGTAGTGTTCATTTAAGGAAATAGTCCCGCAAGGTGGGGGTGGGGGAGCAGGGTTTTAAAAAGGGCCCCTTTCTCCTGAGCTGCAATCCTTGTCAAGCTCATCCTTCTTTGAGGTTGCTGTTAGGCAGGGGTCAGCAAACCTTTTCAGCAGGGGGCCGGCCCACTGTCCCTCAGACCTTGTAGGGGGCTGGACTATATGGGGGGGGGGGGGATGAACGGATTTCCATGCCCCACAAATAACCCAGAGATGCATTTTAAATAAAAGCACACATTCTACTCATGTAAAAACATGCTGATTCCCAGACCGTCCGCAGGTCGGATTTAGAAGGCAATTGAGCCTTAGTTTGCCTACCCATGCTGTTGGGTGACATGACTTTCCAGCCCATAGATCCAAACCAATTCCAATGGAAATTCCCATCCCCATGGCAGGGATGAGATGGAAAGTGAGAGAGATAAAAGGAAGGCAAAGGTTTTTGGAATACTTGTATGGCTAAGGAAAAGAGGCAGTGTTAGAAACTCAGATATATAAATTAGGCGCCAAATGGCTCCTTAAACCAAGGTGCCAAAGCAGAAGGCCTAGTTGCCATTTTGGGGCCAGACAGCTCAAAATTCATATTTTTAAATACAACTTTTGGGTTCCTAAAGTTCATTCTGATTGTGCAGATAAAATATAACGGATAGAATTCTACAGGATGTGTTGCTAGTGCGTGAAAGCAGTCCATATCCAAGAATCCCCAGACAGGAAACTCCAGATGGTGGAGATGTCAGACGGGATACCTGTTTCTTGACTATACCATTTCAGAACGCTGGTGGGGTGTGACAGTTGACTTAATGATTTCCATTTTTTAAAAAAGATCATTATTGTTTATTTTCTTTCACTTTTGTTTATATGCTCATTAATGCGGGCATTGTAATTATATCAGCACTCTTTTGGGTTGAAGTCTCTTTGAAATAGTGTGAAAGTATTTCTTCATTACCTGACGGCCTTTTGGAATACGATTACTACACGTGCTGATATCTGTTCTTTTTGCCTAGAACAGGTCTTTTGCGTGCAGTTAAGTGTCCTTCTTTTCTTCTCTACCCTATAGCCTCCATCCTGAGTTCCTGTTTCCTGTTTCCTCAAGCCCAGGAGACAACTGGAATACGTATCAGAGTTGTTCCAGAAGTGCTGAAAGAAGGAGATAGTGTCACCTTAACACCAGAAATTCCTTATCTGAAGAATCTTAGTAACTGCAAATGGTACCGAGGGGCCGTTGAAGTAAAAAACACTATTATTACATATTTCCTAGCTCCAGTTATTGGTCAGGAAAATGGAGATGCCCACACTGGCAGGGAGACTGGGAGGCCAGATTGCTCCCTTTACATCACAAATTTAAAGCCAGATGACTCTGGAACCTATTCGTTTAAACCAGAAGGTCTTGGGGTTACCGGCACAGGGGCTACAAACATCACCGTTTCAGGTATGATTAACTTGCTCTCCAGTCATTCTTACTCCGTATGCACCCAAATCTGTCTCCTCTGCTGTGGGGTGGAGAGGTCTTCCCCCTTGGTGGAGGGACGGGGGGGGGGGCAGGTTGTAGTTTGTGGCTCGTGAATTTGTCCTAAAGACAGTTCCTCTGCCCGAAGAATGAGACCCTTCAAAATTATCCATTTTTCCATCAGAAAACTATACCAGAATACGCAAGCCTTGCTACTGCCTTTTTAGCTGTTCAATGGGGAAATGTTTGAGGGGGGTTTTGGGGGGGCAGAGTTATATTCATTTAAAAGCATTTTAAAACCAATTAATATTTTAAAATCCCTAAACTCTGTTACTTGCAATAGTAGGAATGGGGGGGGGGAATCCAATACAGTATACATTTAAAAGCAGACCTTCCTAAGTCACAGTTTCCAAAACAATATGAGAAGACAGCCAAATTCACACTTACCTGAATTTTGCAGTTCTCCAGCCCAGCAATGTGTCCAAAAACACAAGATAACAAAGATAACGTGCTAAAGAATGCATATTTGTGGCAATAACATACAAAAATGCATTATAATGTGTGTGTTAGGCAAAATTGCAAAGCAAGTTATGTACATTGGGAGAAATCACACTAAAACCCTGTTGAATATTTTGAATTTTCATGAGGATTTGTTTTGATGGGGAAATGTATAGAACTGAATAGTAGAGAAATGAGAAACTTAAGAGAAACCAAAATTGACAGATTTGACCATTTCTCTGCACTGGTCACCCTAATATACTGTTATATTAGTTAACTCCCATAATATGCTCTCAATCTGGATGGCTAAAGAGATGTAGACCTGCACCATTTCCCCCTGTGCTATCAGTACATGCTCACAGGGGAAATCAAGTTCCTGATTGTTGTTAATGATTTATAGTGCAAAAATAGGAATTGGTAGTGACTCCAGATTAACCAAACTGGAGGGGAAAGAAGGGGTCTTCTGAATGTGGGATGTGAGCCAGTCTTCCTGGATCTGTGCCAGCTTGTTGGTATTGAAAAGAAGTTGATTCAATCTGGCAAACTTGCTGGAGGAAAAAAAGTAGTTCTCCATTTTGAGTGAATGGCACAGACAGGAGTGCCAAGAAAAACTATAAACAGTGGTGTCTGGGTTATCAATAGAATAAGGTTGGCTGATATATATGCCATCTTTCTGCGTCTGGTCTTGCACAGAAGTGGTTGGAGGGCTACCCCAAAGTGTTAGAGCATCTGCTTTGAAAGCAGAATGTCCCAGGTTCAGTCCCCAACATTTCCAGTTAGGGCTCAGGGGAGAATCCTGTCTGAAATTGTGTAGAGCAACTGCCGGCTGCTGTAGACAATAGTGAGCTAGATAGACTAAGGCAGTGTAAGGCTGTGTTCCTATACGGGACAGTTCTTCCCCATTCTTTTGGACTGGGGGCTATCCTGCCTTTTTACCTTGATGAAACTTTCCCAGGCGTGTCTTTATACAATGATGTTGGAGCAAATTAATCCACTGTTTTGCTTGCGCTGTTCTAGTATGCAACAGGCTGCCGAGCTGCAGAAAGCGAGTGGAGCATCTGCACATTGAGTTAAGGCCACATAGAGGCCGATGTACATGACCCAAGTGACGTGATGAGAAGGGAGTTGGGTGAATACGTGTTGCATTGCTGGTTACATTGCTGTCATGGTGTGGGTTTGTTCCATGTACACCTCGCTTGAACCAGAGAGTTTTCCAAAATGCCAAAACTGGTGTGGTAAATGTGGTGCAAGTTACATCCAACTAAGGATGTGTTCACACTTCTGTTTACTGTGCACTCACACTACATTTCCAGTGCTGGGTTTTTTAATCCCTGTTCACATGACGTCGGCCAAAATGCCCATGTTATCTTGTTTTTTGTTATAAGATGCTACTGTTTGATGTGTTGTTTCTCAAACCAGCTTCACCCCAGTTGGAATCCTTAAGGTCTGGACACCTTTGCATAGGGTAGAGACATCCCCGCTTTGCCAATGCCCCCTGGTGTGTGTGCAAACAGAAACAAATCTGACATGAATGAAGATGTGCTTATGTGAACAGCTTGCAGGGTGAGGAGCAGGGAAATGCTTTAAGATGGCGGTGTCTACCCAAAGTTCTACTTGAAAATGACCCAATGAAATGAAAGGTCCTAATTTAGTCATGTCATTTTAGTGGGTCTACTCTGAGAATGACTAACATTGGGTGCAACCCATTGTCTTTAAAATGAGTAGAAGAAGCAAGAGTGACCCGTGAGCAGCACTGTAGGAAATGGACAGACCTGACTCATGGGGTACAATATACATGAGCCTTATTGCAATGAGCAAGAGCTATATTCTTAAAACAGACAGGTGCAGGAAAATCTATTGATGCATTGCACCCCATGTTACATTAGGTTCCACTGGATTTTTCCTTGTTTTGCACCAAAATGTCTTTGCTTGCTCCTGAATGGCAAAGTTGGCGTATCAATACTCTGGGATGATTTAAATATAGTCTGATTTGACTTAGCAGAGGTAATTCCCCAAACCTGGTTGCCTACGTGGACTTTGGGTTTTAATATTCCAGGGGTGCCCTGTGCAACGCTCCCTGCGGCACCCTCTTGGCCCAGCGCCCAGTGCAGGCGAAGCAGTCATGCTTCCCTAAATTCGCCTCTGCCTGCGTGTTCTCACACGCATGGATTCCTAGATTGTAGTCTATATCACTGATGTTTGTGTGTTTGGATCACATTTGTTCATATGCTACAGTATACCAGCTATATTCATCTGAGTGTTGCAACGCGTGCTATCATATTCTGTTAAAAAGGTATTAAACTTGAGTAGGTATGAATGGAATTCAGAATTCTAAAAAATCTGCATATTTGGCAGGGAGGTTTTCTGAAACACTGAATGAGATCATGGATTTGTGAAATCTAACTATTTTCCAAAGTTGCTGGGCATCTATTTGTTTATTTATTTCCGCTAATATGCCAAAATGGTTGTCTGATCCAGCTTTCTGACAATAATCGGACTGTTGATATACATTATCCACAGGGTTGCTGGAAATGCACATGCATGAACCAGCACTGAAATATTATCAGATCAAACACTTGTACAGCGCTTGAATACTTGTAGCCGAATGTGGGAACTGAAAAAACACCGAACGCTCAATTACTTGTCAATTATAGATGTGTTCTCCATCCATCAGATGCCGTGGAAGCATCTCTGTTCTTTTCTGTTTTTGTTAATACATTTTCAAAATGCTTATTTGCTGGGTATTTGTTTCTACCAATCTCCATCGTCATTAGGAGAAAGAAACTGTTGTTAATGGTTCTCTGTTGGCAACCCTCTGGTTTCAAACCAGTGATATGATAGTTCCAACTTAGAGCTGATGTGAGCTGATGCTGGACGAAGCAGCTCACTTTAGGCATCCAATTCCAGGGTGCTATTAAGAATCAGAATGCAATTCATGATCTGGTGATGTTGGTGTTATATTTTACCAGCATTTGGATTGCCATTTGGATTTTCCTGCCTTGGGTACCACCTGGCTTCTAAAATGGGGACGGTCTTTGGTTCCCTTTCTCATGCTTTCACACAGCTCAGCAATGATAACACTGTGTCTCTTCCATCTGTAGAATATCTCTCCAAGCCCAAGGTGCTTGTTTCCCCATCCCCTTTCCTAACCGAGTTCGAGACTGCCATTTTAACTTGCAACACCACGCCTAGAATTGTCAGTGTCGCCTGGTTCTGGGATGGATTGCCTCTCAGGGAGAGCTCTCAGATGCAGCTTTCCGATGCTAATCGGACTCTCACCATCCACGGCATAAACCGCAGCGATGCTGGGGAATATCGCTGTCAAGTGTCCAACCCAGCCTACACTGAAATGAGTGATGCCGTATACATTTCAGTGTTCTGTGAGTATCTGTCTCCAAGCGCCGTCCATTGGACCTGTCCCGGTCTCTGCTTCTTCTCTGTCCTGTGGTATCTTCTCCCGCCTCTACATCTCTTCAGGTGCTTCGGTTTCGAAAAAAGTCTTCTTTTATTTCTGATTCTTCAGATCTCTCCGGGTTGCTTCTAGGGAACTTCTTCATGATGCTTGGATAGAGAGTCAAGATATGGTGATTGAACTGTGCCAATGCAATGTGCAAATTTTGTTGTGGTATCCATGAAAACCTAGTCCCAACGGTTCAGTTCAGAAGTCCACCTCTGCTGCTGACTCTAACACCTTGGTCATCTTCCTTGTCTTCTCTGTTCCTCATTAGATTAATTTGTAGCTTACCCTCACCTTCTAACAGGAATGGTCCTGTTCATTATCTTTGCCAGTCTGCCATGCCCTCTTCCAGAATACCCCATTTCATTTCCCGCCCTGTTTTCCATTTTTCTTTCTTTTCCAACAAACTGCATTAGGTGGCTCAGTCCACACGGCTGTTTTTGCTGCCTTTGGTTGTTTTTAAATAAAGATTTGGCATAGTTATGCAAACCTCAGAATTCCTCCAAGCACTTCCTCTCGTTTTCCCAGTGGCATATATAAAGTGTACAATAGGTGTGGTTGGAGTTTTTTTTTACAATGAGCGAAACAACCATAAAATAAATGCAGGTTAAAGTCCGAATTGGATTTCCACATGAAATCAAAGTTGACTTGTCCTTCTGGGAACAACACGCGGAAGGATAATATTAATAATATGGCCCAACGAGTCTGGATTACATTTTTGAAGAGAGGAAGCAACAGATCATTCCAAATAAAAACATGAAACAGGTAGTCCCAAAAAGAAGCATGATGTCGTGGAACATAAGTTTTGTAGTAACTGAAAACAGTTAAGCTTTTTAGTATTTAATTTAAATATATGTGTGTGTTTGCCATGTAGGGCAGGCACCATTTGTTCTGTCTCAAGCACCATATTGAGGGCCTTACACAGGAAGGAGTGAAGCCATTCAGAGCTAGGAAGAGAAATGGCCTGAGGATTTCCCTCAGATTCATCTTGGCTCTGCCTTAGTTTGAACATTTCGTGGGTCAAAGTGGCATGTGGCTCTTCCAGGCAATTTATTCATGTTCCTCTTGCCTGAGGGAGATTATTTGTGGACATGGGAGGAGGCGGAGAAATCTCAGAAATCTCGCTTTGAGGCCCACTTATAAAAAATCCCAGACTCCCACCCCTTTGAGCAGAGAACACTGGCAGACATGTTCTCTTCATGAAGATTAAACGAACCAAGCTGCCAACATCTTTCTTTTTTTATCTATTTCCTTCCCTTTTCTTGCCCACTTCAGATAATTCTGAAGCGACAAATAAATCAGGAGAGGGTTTGCCCCAGAGTCTTGTCAGGTGTGAGGGAAAGCGGGCTTGGCCCCGGTCTCGGCTGCCTCAGAAAGGCTTCTGCAGGATTTCCCCCCTCACACAGTTTTGTTTTTCTCTTCCTCCTCCTCCTCCTCTGTTTCTCATTAACTTGACAACTGTTTTTATTTGCTGGCGTCAGGCGCAGGTTGCTGGCACCGCTCACTGTGGCTCCCTTGGGTAAAAGGGCACCCAGGCAAGCGAGGCAGGACAGGGGCGGCCTTTTGCAACTGAAAGGCATAAAAGCCTGCTCTGCTAGGGAGCTGAAAAAGGTTTATTAACATGGCTCTTCCTGCAACAAAGGGAATATAGCCGCAGCTATGCCTTTTATCAAAGGAGGTGCGATTTTGAGGCTCCGAGTTAGCCCACATTGGCCACACATCTCTCCCTTCTCCACCCCAATAATACAGTTTGCGGTAGTTCAAAAAGTGTTTAAAAAGTGTTCTTGGGGATAGATTTAAATGCAGAACAAAGCTTGCAGCTTTTGGGGGCTGCACTGGCAAAACTGAGGCAGAATGAGCCAGACGTCAAAGAGTTCATTGTTGTGACTATAGTATATATCTGGTCCCATCTTGGTAATTATTTCAGTTATTAGAAAGGCAGAGCTGGGAAAACAGGCCCACAGTGCCTAACGGTCATTAAAGTTCCTTATTCTCCAAATAGTAAATTCAATTTCACCGACAATCGCATATAAAATGAGATTGATTATTATTGTTTCAGCAAAATGGCTTCCCCTATTAGTCTACTGGAAAGGCAGATTAGCTGCTGTTCTTTGCTGTCTTCAGAAACCTTTGCCCTCATACACAGACACAACATGCATTTTTTTAAAAACGGAAGGCAAAATTTATTTTAAGTCCGCTCAGGGACACAACTCGGCCTTCAGAAACGTCTGGATGAACTTTACCCATAATTTCTTTAAATAATTTTGTAATTAAATTTTCAACAACAAAAAACCACACTGACAAATACAATAACAACCAAAAACAAAGAAAAAACATGCACAAAAACAATATCAAATCCATAAAATGGGATTCTCTGAACCCCATGACTTCCCTTCCACCCACCCACCCCCGGTTCCTTAAGTTTTCTTTTCAGCTGCATATCATTACTACAAATTATTATTTTTTACCTCAGATTTCCAGTACTATTTCTAAAATTACAAGTGTTTTTAAAATCCTGCCAATGTATTAACGAACTTTAGCCATAAATTCCAGTGTTTCTGTTTTAGTTATGGACAGAGCACGCAAACTATGAACGATCCACAAAAGTTTTGAATGGCTGGCAGGACAGAAGGCTGGGGGCTCCAGACCCATTGGGAAAATCCTCTATGGAAACAGTGCACAGCCATCTCTGATCTGTAGGGCTAAATGATCTGACTGCAGCCACTTTTCCCCCATTCCATGTAAGTGAATAGAGCTGTGAATAGTCTGTTTCCTCCACTAAGGAGGATTCAATCAGGGAAACCCTTTGCAAAGGAAACACAATCTTTCTGTGCTGCATTTTTAATGCTTATTGTTTTGATCTTTTCACTTGCCGGCCTCCTTGGGAGAACTCGTTCATAAAGGCAGGACGATAAATAATTACAATGAAGGTATAAATAAGTAAAAAAAAAATGAAATGCCTCCACCACCCTGGTTGCATACAAGAAGGCTGAGGGCCAACTTTTTGCCAGGGGCAGCAAAATATTTCGAGCCATCCCTGTCAGGTGGACTTCCTCCTGTGCCACTTCCTGCGGCACATCCCAGAGAACATCTCTCAGAGGCTGCTAGTATGCGCAGCCATCGCTCCTGTGCTGTATTCTGTGTCCCTGCAGAATAGGAATCAGCCAGTTGAGCATTTTTATTGCGTCATCTAAATAAAGGTCATTCCAGTTCTCCCTAGAGACAGGTAGAATAGGAACAGCAGTGTCTGGAAATGGTGCCAGCTAGTACTGGCAGGTTGTCCTCCAAACAGGTGCTGCTTGTACAATTGATTTATTTCCTTCTTCCTAGTTCTGAGCCCTGACAATGAATAGAAAGTTTGATCCTGGTCTCAGCCATGGCTCAAACTAAACACTGAGGGCACTTCTCTCGGTCCTGCTAATTTTCTCAGTCCTGCCCTCTCTGTCTACAGTTCAAAAGGAATTTTTATTATTTTCTTCCTGCCCTGTACCTGTTGGTACTGTAAAGCTGCCTCTCATTTTCATTTCATTTCTGATTTGTATACCGCCTTTTTATATTACTCTGCGCAAGTATATTACTATATAACAAAGATGGCACACCTTATGACAATCTGATCCTATACAAAAATGTCATGATGAAAGTCTAAAATAAGCAACTTATATCAAATAAACTAATATTCAATCATCCATTAGGATATAATAATAGCACACAATGAAGTTAAATATCAGCAAATAATAATTAAACAGAAATTCACTTTTAACAATCACGATAAATAATTTCCAAACAATAATCAACAAAAACAGCAGCAAGTCACAGTGCATAAAATAACACAGTACAAATTGTGTTTGCCAGTAAGTTGCGTTGTGGCCATTTCAATGACAGTCTATAGTTCAACAAGATGAAGTTGCATGCTCTGAATACGGAAGTTTCTGGATTCTGTGCCTCACACCTCAAGTGAAAGGTTATGGAAAATACCTTTGCCTGAGATCTTGGAGACCTATTACCAGTTGCATTCAATAAGTATTGTGTTAGCTGGGCAAATGGTCTCACTTAAATAGCTTCCCCTTGTATGCTACTGAGGCATTGCTCTTCCACAGCTAGCTGGAAATGGAATTAAAATAGATGGTGCTTAATACTGTACCATTTTGTATCCAGCAATAGCTGTCCATATGGCCAGGATCCTTCTATAAGGTCTACTCACAAAAGCATCCCATTCAAGAAAGGCCCCCTTGAAAGCCTTGGTAATATTTTATCCACACCAGGCATCATGTTTAGGCTAGAATTACATTTTATAGGCTAGAATTACATTTTATACCAAGGGACGTGGGTGGCGCTGTGGGTTAAACCACAGAGCCTAGGGCATATCAATCAGAGGGTCGGCGGTTCGAATCCCCGCAACGGGGTGAGCTCCCGTTGCTTGGTCCCTGCTCCTGCCAACCTAGCAGTTCGAAAGCACGTCAAAGTGCAAGTAGATAAATAGGTACCGCTCCGGCGGGAAGGTAAACGGCGTTTCCGTGCGCTGCTCTGGTTCGCCAGAAGCGGCTTTGTCATGCTGACCACATGACCCGGAAGCTGTACACCGGTTCCCTCGGCCAGTAAAGCGAGATGAGTGCTGCAACCCCAGAGTCGTCCGCGACTGGACCTAACGGTCAGGGGTCCCTTTACCTTTACCTGCTCATACCTCCATACGTCAGGTTCGAAGACAACACAGAAAACCCTGGGACACAACAATTTCCCATAAAAAGTGAAGGAGCAAAGGAAGGCAACTCCTAGGGAAGTGACTAGTGTGGATGCAACCTCAGTGTAATTCCAGAAGCTGCTGAGCAGTGCCCTATAGTAGCTGTGCAGAAATTGACTGAAGTGGGTTCTTGGGATCTCATTTTGCAACCAGAAAGCAGAGGTGGAACAAAGGGGAAGGATGCGTACCAAGGTGACAATGACGAAAACTAGCAGCCTGCAGCTAAGACTCATCACTGTAGATCTGTATGGAGATACACCAAGCTTGTTGTCATAACATCTTCTAGGGGTGAGATGCACAGGTCCCTAGGATGCCTGTCAAGGAGCAGCAAATAGACCCATGTGAAGAGATAAGTCCTAGCAAGGTTCTCTCTTAGCACTGTTCTATTTACTTGTGTCTGTCACCTTTCCCTGGAACATCAGGGGGCTAAAAATTCCCTGTCTTTCTGGCTCCATCTTGTTCTGGTGAAGGAATCTTTCATGTTGCGAAGGGATGGGAGGGAATCTCAGTCGCCTTCTGGAATAACAACATGGTAGCTTCATCTGTTTGCCTCAGTTGGACCCGAAACACCTGAGATCCAGCCAAATACAAGCGTTTACAATGAGCATTCTGACATCCAGCTCACCTGCACAGCTAGTGGAGAGCCTGCTATTGTCTATACTTGGTTTATCAATGGGACAAAATATTCTGACGGATCCCAACTGCTCATCCGAGACATTTCTGTGGAGCAGTCTGGGACGTATCTCTGCAAGGCGGTGAATAAAGTGACTCGTGACCAGAAAAACACCACCCTGGAAATTGAGGTGGTGGGTGAGTAGCTCAAGAATGGCTATCTGTTGCCACTATTGAAGGAACATGGTCTGCTCCGACCTGTTTACTGATTACGCCCTGCTGTCAATTTGGGTTGATGAAGTGTTCTCTTTATATCTGAATTTGGACCTCCAGCTCTTAGCTTGTTGTCTCTCATGCTGTGATCCCACTGTGCTTTCATCCAGTGGCTGACTCTGGTTTGTTTTATTTTCATGTCCTTTCTCCCTTAGGGTATGTCCAAGCCAGCATTCTTGATGCATTAGATTTTTCATCTCAACTATGACCATTTGATTTGTTTTTTTGGTTTTGGTTTTTGGTATGCTGTCAATCTTTTCCTTTGGGGTGCCAAAGTTTTACTAGATGTCTTCCCACTCTGATATCAACAGGAAGCTTGCACATGCCACTAAGCCTCAATATTTCCTTTGCAAAGCCAGTTTTCGTTTACAAGCTTTTGTGTGTGGGGGGGGTCAGGATGGAATATGGTGCTGATTGTTAGCCACAAAATCTCAGTTCTTTGTGAGATTTTACCTTCTGTCTTAAATCTTCTCTGGGAAGCAAATTATCAACTGGTAGTACAACACTCTCCCGGCATTGATTTTTCCAGTGATTTTTCACTGTCTTTTCAAACTGGGTTTTTTTTTGGGAGGGGTAGAATATGGCTCTGATGTTTGGCCACAAAATCTCAGTTCTTTGTGAAGTGCTATCTTCTGTCTTAAATGTTGTCGAGGAAGCAAACTGTCAACTGGTAGTACAACACACTTCCGGCATTGATTTTTCCAATGGTCTCTTCTTTGTCTGTCTGGGCCCAGTGCCGGTTTCTCTCAATATTGCTCCTTTTCCAAATTGATCAAAATCCAGGGCTATTGCGCTACAGGAAACATGCAGCCCTTTTGCAACTTTTCTTTCTCAACAGGAGAGGTACGTAATGTGACCATTTCCGGCCCCTCTAATGCCAAAGAAAACGATAGTGTCACTTTGAACTGCAATTCTGCTGGCACCAATGTTTCGTATTACTGGCTGAAGGGAAGCCAGCTGATTGAAGGAGGAGGTCATATCTCTTTAGACAACAACAACCAGAGGCTCATTCTCAACCCAGTCACCAGGAACGATGAGGCCAACTACACCTGCTTTGGGAACAACAGCTTCTCTGAAAGTTCCAGTGAGCCACATTGGCTGCAAATCTTCTGTAAGTCTAGACTGACTATGTGGGCAATGGCAGGCAACTGGTGTCCCATAGTCCAAACCCAGCCACAGTCAGTCATAGGTTGCCCCATCATATTCTACTTTCTGTAGCAGACAGAAGTGGCTTTTTTAGCCCTCATCACAGCTGGCTTCAGAGCACACATTTGCTACAGCCTCCCTCTTTTTCTGAGAACAGTGTGGCTCTCCATTGCAACTAGCTATGAGTATACTGGCTGCATGAAGTCAAGAAGAGTAAGAGATTTGACCCACACCTGGGACTCAACTATGAATTGGTCTGCAGGTCAATCGTATTGCTAACCCCTAATTCTATTGTTATTGTTGGAGGATTTTTTCTATTCTCCATTTTATCCAAGAAAGCCCCACCCCCAGACACTCTCCAAGTGCACAAATAGAAATTTCAAATACAAAATGCAACTTCCTTATGGAGTTGAAAGGGTAATTTTAGGTAACCTTGTGTGCAGCATGAAGGGATCTTTGCCTGTTTGGGCTATCCCAACAAAAGACATAGAGAAAACTGAAGTAATCATTGGTTTCCAATACATCTGTCTTTTGATCAATAGGCTGATTGAAATATCATCTGCACCCTGATCATGTTTCTGCTCCTTAATAGATCAATACCAAAGGAAAGGCTCAAGAGTGGGTAGTGAGTGATTTCCCCTGAAGTTCATACTCTTTGCATCTAAAAGAGTCGTCTATTACCTAGAGCCAATTTTAATGATATACTTTATATCTTCCCAAATACCCTAGAAGTCATATATTCACTGAGCATCCATTCCCAGGGTGGGGCATCCATTTTTCTCCAGGTCAGTAAGATTGCATGGGGACAGCAGGTTGCAAAAACAAAGGTTCCAGTGGCTCTGTGTTTTGGCATCAGTGTAGTAACAACTGAGTAGCACCTCTTCTACCAGCACATCCTGGCCCTTTCCAACGTGTGGCTTTCCTATATTTGCTTCAGACGGGCCCGACATCCCCACAATCAACCCTCAGGACCCAGTTTATAGAGACCAATCCACCCTTAACCTCTCGTGTTCTGCCAACTCCAACCCACCTGCCAATTATTCTTGGTATCACAATGAGAAACTTCTGGAAGCTCAGAACGAGTCCCAACTCCTGATCTCGCACCTTTCTCTAAATGATGCCGGCAAATATACTTGTAATGCCACCAATGATGCCACCGGCCTTTTCAGCCACACCAGCCTGGAGATCAGCGTCCTGGGTGAGTAGCTTGAAAGCCAGGCTGCATCCTAGGCTAACTTGCGCCTTCCTGTGGCTGCTAAGACTGTCCTTGTAGTCACTGCTTCATCTGTACAATGGGGACTTGATTGCGCGAACTCTGACTCGTGGCCATTTTGGCTTCCAGGATGCATTCCTCGTATTCTGTCACCTCACTGTCCCTTTACAGTATCCATGATGATTACTCAAGTTCAGTTCCTGAAGTACCATGAAGTTTCTCTTCTTCAGGTCAAATCCAGTTCCTGGTCTTGGAGTCTCTCTGTCTTTTACCATATTTCTGGACACACTACTTTTTTCCTGTCAATGAAAACTCCCAGGAAAAAAAAAATGCGCCTCTCTCATCTGCCTCTATCCATTGTTGCCTCAGTCCTCACTTTTCCTCATGGTGTGTTGCACATTCCAAGTCACAAACTCTCAGTCAATGGACCATTTCTGTTCCTTGTATGCAGTCAATCTTTTCAGGGTTCCAAACTTTTGCTAGATGTCTTCCCACTTCCTCTGGTATCAACTGGAAGGTTTCATCTGTCACTAAGTCTTTATATTTCCTTTATAATAACAAAGCTAATTTTCATTTCACTGTCTTTTCTAGCTGGTCTTTTGGGGGGGGGGGCGTAGAATATGGCTCTGATGTTTGTCCACAAAATCTCAGTTCTTTGTGAAGTGCTATCTTCTGTCTTAAATTCTGTCGAGGAAGCAAACTGTCAAATGGTAGTACAACACTCTCCCGGCATTGATTTTTCCAATGGTCTCTTCCTTTGTCTGTCGGGGCCCAGTGCCGGTTTCTCTCAATATGGCTTCTTTTCCAAATTGATCAAAACCCAGGGCTGTTGCACTACAAGAAACATGGATCCCTTTTGCAACTTTTCTTTCTCAACAGGAGAGGTACGTAATGTGACCATTTCCGGCCCCTCTAATGCCAAAGAAAATGATAGTGTCACTTTGAACTGCAATTCTGCTGGCACCAATGTTTCGTATTACTGGCTGAAGGGAAGCCAGCTGATTGAAGGAGGAGGTCATATCTCTTTAGACAACAACAACCAGAGGCTCATTCTCAACCCAGTCACCAGGAACGATGAGGCCAACTACACCTGCTTTGGGAACAACAGCTTCTCTGAAAGTTCCAGTGAGCCACATTGGCTGCAAATCTACTGTAAGTCTAGACTGACTATGTGGACAATGGCGGGCAACTGGTGTCCCATAGTCCAAACCCAGCCGCAGTCAATCATAGGTTGCCCCATCACATTCTACCTTCTGTAGCAGACAAAAGTGGCTTTTTTAGCTCTTATCACAGCTGGCTTCAGGAGGGAGGAGAGACTGCCAGAGTCTGTCCTGGGCACACATTTGCTATAGCCTCCCTCTTTTTCTAAGAGCAGTGTGGCTCTCCATTGCAACTAGCTATGAGTATACTGGCTGCATGAAGTCAAGAAGAGTAAGAGATTTGACCCATACCTGGGACTCAACTATGAATTGGTCCGTTGGTCAATTGTATTGCTAACCCCTAAACCTATTGTTATTGTTAGAGACTTTTTTCCTATGCTGCATTTCAGCCAAGACAGGCCCCTCCCTCACTCCCCCGGACCCTCTCCAAGTGCACAAATAGAAATTTCAAATAAAAAATACAACTTCCTTACGGAGTTGAAAGGGTTTCTTAGCTAACCTTGTGTGCAGCATTCAGGAGACTTTGCTCATTTTCCAAAGGCTAGAAAGCTGTAACAGAAGCTTGAAAGTCTTGGTGGCCAGTAGGGAGGAATACTGTAGAAGGGATCCGGTATTAGTTGCCTTGAGTCACCCAAATCTGCGAGCAACCTGACTCACTGCCACTCCCAGTTTCGACAATCCCAACAAAGGTTGTGCAGAAAACAGAAAGAAATGTTTGGTTATACTGAATCTGTCCCTTTGATGAATGAGCTGATTGGAATATTATCTGCATCCTGATCAGCTTTCTGCTATATGAAAGGCTAAATAATGGGGATTTAGCATTCCTACCCCACAAGCCCAAACCCTTAGGGTCCTAATATTCTTCCAAACAACCCTGGGGTGATATATTCACTGAGCATCCATTACCAGGGATATTTCTCCAGGTTGGAATTGTTGCATGGGGACAGCAGGTTGGGATGTGGGGGACAGTACCAGAGGTTCTTTGTTTTGGCATCAGTGTGGTATAACATCTGAGTAGCACCCTTACTATTAGCACAGCCTGGCCCTTTCCAACATGTGGTTTTCCTATATTTGCTTCAGACGGGCCCGACATCCCCACAATCAACCCTCAGGAGCCAGTTTACATAGAGCACTTCCCCCTTAACCTCTCGTGTTCTGCCAACTCCAACCCACCTGCCAATTATTCTTGGTATCACAATGAGAAACTTCTGGAAGCTCAGAACGAGTCCCAACTCCTGATCTCGCATCTTTCTCTAAATGATGCCGGCAAATATACTTGTAATGCCACCAATGATGCCACCGGCCTTTTCAGCCACACCAGCCTGGAGATCAGCGTCCTGGGTGAGTAGCTTGAAAGCCAGGCTGCATCCTAGGCTAACTTGCGCCTTCCTGTGGCTGATAAGACTGTCCTTGTAGTCACTGCTTCATCTGTACAATGGGGACTTGATTGCGCGAACTCTGTCTCGTGGCCATTTTGGCTTCCAGGATTCATTCCTCGTATTCTGTCACCTCACTGTCCCTTTACAGTATCCATGGCAATCACTCCACTTCAGTTCTTGATGTACCATGAAGTTTCTCTTCTTCGGGTCAAATCCAGTTCCTGGTCTTGAAGTCTCTCTGTCTCTTACCATATTTCTGGACTCACACTACTTTTTTCCTGTCAATGAAAACTCCCAGATAACAAAGAAAAAATGCGCCTCTCTCATCTGCTTCTATCCATTGTTGCCTCAGTCCTCACTTTTCCTCATGGTGTGTTGCACATTCCAAGTCACAAACTCTCAGTCAATGGACCATTTCTGTTCCTTGTATGCAGTCAACCTTTTCAGGGTTCCAAAGTTTTGCTAGATCTCTTCCCACTTCCTCTGCTATCAACTGGAAGTTTTCACCTGTAACTAAGTCTTTATATTTCCTTTATAATAACAAAGCTAATTTTCATTTCACTGTTTTTCAAACTGGAGGTTTTTTGGGGGAGTAGAATATGGCTCTGATGTTTGGCCACAAAATCTCAGTTCTTTGTGAAGTGCTATCTTCTGTCTTAAATGTTGTCGAGGAAGCAAACTGTCAACTGGTAGTAAAACACTCTCCCAGCATTGATTTTTCCAATGGTCTCTTCTTTGTCTGTCTGGGCCCGGTGCCGGTTTCTCTTAATAGTGGTTCTTTTCCAAATTGATCAAAATCCAGGACTATTGCACTTCAAAAAACATGGAGCCCTTTTGCAACTTTTCTTTCTCAACAGGAGATGTACGTAATGTGACCATTTCCGGCCCCTCTAATGCCACAGAAAACGATAGTGTCACTTTGAACTGCAATTCTGCTGGCACCAATGTTTCGTATTACTGGCTGATGGGAAGCCAGCTGATTGAAGGAGGAGGTCATATCTCTTTAGACAACAACAACCAGAGGCTCATTCTCAACCCAGTCACCAGGAACGATGAGGCCAACTATACCTGCTTTGGGAACAACAGCTTCTCTGAAAGTTCCAGTGAGCCACATTGGCTGCAAATCTTCTGTAAGTCTAGAGTGACTATGTGGGCAATGGCAGGCAACTGGTGTCCCATAGTCCAAACCCAGCTGCAGTCAGTCATAGTTTTCACCATCACATTCTAATTTCTGTAGCAGACAAAAGTATATCTTTCAGCCCTTATCACAACGGGCTTTAGGAGGAAGTCGAAACTGCCAGAGTCTGCCCTGAGCACACGTTTGCTATAGCCTCCCTCTTTTTCTAAGAGCAGTGTGGCTCTCCATTGCAACTAGCTATGAGTATACTGGCTGCATGAAGTCAAGAAGAGTAAGAGATTTGACCCATACCTAGGACTCAACTATGAATTGGTCCGCAGGTGAATCGTATTGCTAACCCCTAATCCTAGTGTTATTATTAGACGGTTTTTTTCCTATGCTGCATTTCAGCCAAGACAGGCCCCTCCCTCACTCCCCCGGACACTCTCCAAGTACACAAATAGAAATTTCAAATAAAAAATACAACTACCTTATGGAGTTGAAAGGGTTATTTTAGGTAACCTTGTGTGTAGCATGCAGAGGACTTTGCTCATTTTCCAAAGGCCAGAAAGCTATAACTGAAGCTTGAAAGTCTAGTGGCCAATAGGGAGGAATACTATAGAAGGGATCCGGTATTAGTGGCCTTGAGTCACCCAAATCTGCGAACAACTTGCCTCACTGCCACACCCAGTTTCGACAATCCCAACAAAGGTTGTGGAAAAAACAGAAAGAACTGTTTGGTTTTACTGCATCTATCCCTTTGATCAATGGGCTGATTGGAATATTATCTGCATCCTGATCAGCTTTCTGCTACATGAAAGGCTGAATAATGGGGATTTAGCATTCCTACCCCCCAGCTCAAACCCTTGGGGACTTATATTCTTCCAAACAACCCTGAGGTGATATATTCACTGAGCATCCATTCCCAGGGATATTTCTCCAGGTTGGAATTGTTGCATGGGGACAGCAAGTTGGGGGGGGGGGGGGACACAGTTCCAGTGGCTCTGTGTTTTGGCATCAGTGTAGTAACAACAGAGTAGCACCTCTTCTCCCAGCACAGCCTGGCCCTTTCCAACATGTGGTTTTCCTATATTTACTTCAGACGGGCCTGACATCCCCACAATCAACCCTCAGGAGCCAGTTTACATAGAGCACTTCCCCCTTAACCTCTCGTGTTCTGCCTACTCCAACCCACCTGCCAATTATTCTTGGTATCATAATGAGAAACTTCTGGAAGCTCAGAATGAGTCCCAACTCCTGATCTCGCATCTTTCTCTAAATGATGCCGGCAAATATACTTGTAATGCCACCAATGATGTCACCGGCCATTTCAGCCACACCAGCCTGGAGATCAGCGTCCTGGGTGAGTAGCTTGAATGGCCAGGCTGCATCCTAGGCTAACTTGCGCCTTCCTGTGGCTGATAAGACTGTCCTTGTAGTCACTGCTTCATCTGTACAATGGGGACTTGATTGCACGAACTCTGACTCGTGGCCATTTTGGCTTCCAGGATGCATTCCTCGTATTCTGTCACCTCACTGTCCCTTTACAGTATCCATGATGATTACTCAAGTTCAGTTCCTGAAGTACCATGAAGTTTCTCTTCTTCAGGTCAAATCCAGTTCCTGATCTTGGAGTCTCTCTGTCTCTTACCAGATTTCTGGACTCACACTACTTTTTTCCTGTCAATGAAAACTCCCAGATAACAAAGAAAAAATGCGCCTCTCTCATCTGCTTCTATCCATTGTTGCCTCAGTCCTCACTTTTCCTCATGGTGTTTTGCACATTCCAAGTCACAAACTCTCAGTCAATGGACCATTTCTGTTCCTTCTATGCAGTCAACCTTTTCAGGGTTCCAAAGTTTTGCTAGAGTCCAAAGTCTTCCCACTTCCTCTGGTATCAACTGGAAGGTTTCACCTGTCACTAAGTCTTTATATTTATTTTATAATAACAAAGCTTATTTTCATTTCACTGTCTTTTCAAGCTGGTTTTTTTTTTGGGGGGGGGGGGTAGAATATGGCTCTGATGTTTGGTCACAAAATCTCTGTTCTTTGTGAAGTGCTATCTTCTGTCTTAAATGTTGTCGAGGAAGCAAACTGTCAAATGGTAGTACAACACTCTCCCGGCGTTGATTTTTCCAATGGTCTCTTCCTTTGTCTGTCAGGGCCCGGTGCCTGTTTCTCTTAATATTGGTTCTTTTCCAAATTGATCAAAACCCAGGGCTGTTGCACTACAAGAAACATGGATCCCTTTTGCAACTTTTCTTTCTCAACAGGAGAGGTACGTAATGTGACCATTTCTGGCCCCTCTAATGCCAAAGAAAACGATAGTGTCACTTTGAACTGCAATTCTGCTGGCACCAATTTTTCGTATTACTGGCTGAAGGGAAGCCAGCTGATTGAAGGAGGTGGTCATATCTCTTTAGACAACAACAACCAGAGGCTCATTCTCAACCCAATCACCAGGAACGATGAGGCCAACTACACCTGCTTTGGGAACAACAGCTTCTCTGAAAATTCCAGTGAGCCACATTGGCTGCAAATCTTCTGTAAGTCTAGACTGACTATGTGGGCAATGGCGGGCAACTGGTGTCCCATAGTCCAAACCCAGCCGCAGTCACTCATAGGTTGCCCCATCACATTCTACTTTCTATAGCAGACAAAAGTTGCTCTTTGAGCCCTTTTCACAGCTGGCTTCAGGAGGGAGGAGAAACTGCCAGAGTCTATCCTGTGCACACATTTGCTACAGCCTCCCTCTTTTTCTGAGAGCAGTGTGGCTCTCCATTGCAACTAGCTATGAGTATACTGGCTGCATTAATTCAAGAAGAGTAAGAGATTTGACCCACACCTGGGACTCACCTATGGATTGGTCTGCAGGTCAATTGTATTGCTAACCCCTAATCCTGGTGTTATTATTAGAGATTTTTTTCCTATGCTGCATTTCTGCCAAGACAGGCCCCACCCTCACTCCCCCTGACACTCTCCAAGTGCACAAATAGAAATTTCAAATAAAAATTACAACTTCTTTACGGAGTTGAAAGGGTTTCTTAGCTAACTTTGTGTACAGCATTCAGGGGACTTTTCTCATTTTCCAAAGGCCAGAAAGCTGTAACTGAAGCTTGAAAGTCTTAGTGGCCAGTGGGGAGGAATACTATAGAGGGGATCCGGTATTAGTTGCCTTGAGTCTCCCAAATCTGCGAGCAACTTGCCTCACTGCCACACCCAGTTTCAACAATCCCAACAAAAGTTGTGGAGAAAACAGAAAGAACTGTTTGGTTTTACTGCATCTGTCCCTTTGATCAATGGGCTGATTGGAATATTATCTGCATCCTGATCAGCTTTCTGCTACATGAAAGGCTGAATAATGGGGATTTAGCATTCCTATCGCACCCTTAGGGTCCTGATATTCTTCCAAACAACCCTGAGGTGATATATTCACTGAGCATCCATTCCCAGGGATATTTCTCCAGGTTGGAATTGTTGCATGGGGACAGCAAGTTGGGGGGGGGGGACACAGTTCCAGTGGCTCTGTGTTTTGGTATCAGTGTAGTAACAACAGAGTAGCACCTCTTCTACCAGCACAGCCTGGCCCTTTCCAACATGTGGTTTTCCTATATTTACTTCAGACGGGCCTGACATCCCCACAATCAACCCTCAGGAGCCAGTTTACATAGAGCACTTCCCCCTTAACCTCTCGTGTTCTGCCAACTCCAACCCACCTGCCAATTATTCTTGGTATCACAATGAGAAACTTCTGGAAGCTCAGAACGAGTCCCAACTCCTGATCTCGCATCTTTCTCTAAATGATGCCGGCAAATATACTTGTAATGCCACCAATGATGCCACCGGCCTTTTCAGCCACACCAGCCTGGAGATCAGCGTCCTGGGTGAGTAGCTTGAAAGCCAGGCTGCATCCTAGGCTAACGTGCGCCTTCCTGTGGCTGATAAGACTGTCCTTGTAGTCACTGCTTCATCTGTACAATGGGGACATGATTGCGCGACCTCTGTCTCGTGGCCATTTTGGCTTCCAGGATGCATTCCTCGTATTCTGTCGCCTCACTGTCCCTTTACAGTATCCATGATGATTACTCAAGTTCAGTTCCTGAAGTACCATGAAGTTTCTCTTCTTCAGGTCAAATCCAGTTCCTGGTCTTGGAGTCTCTCTGTCTCTTACCAGATTTCTGGACTCACACTACTTTTTTCCTGTCAATGAAAACTCCCAGATAACAAAGAAAAAATGCGCCTCTCTCATCTGCTTCTATCCATTGTTGCCTCAGTCCTCACTTTTCCTCATAGTGTGTTGCACATTCCAAGTCACAAACTCTCAGTCAATGGACCATTTCTGTTCCTTGTATGCAGTCAACCTTTTCAGGGTTCCAAAGTTTTGCTAGAGTCCAAAGTCTTCCCACTTCCTCTGGTATCAACTGGAAGGTTTCACCTGTCACTAAGTCTTTATATTTATTTTATAATAACAAAGCTTATTTTCATTTCACTGTCTTTTCAAGCTGGTTTTTTTTTTTGGGGGGTAGAATATGGCTCTGATGTTTGGTCACAAAATCTCTGTTCTTTGTGAAGTGCTATCTTCTGTCTTAAATGTTGTCGAGGAAGCAAACTGTCAAATGGTAGTACAACACTCTCCCGGCGTTGATTTTTCCAATGGTCTCTTCCTTTGTCTGTCAGGGCCCGGTGCCTGTTTCTCTTAATATTGGTTCTTTTCCAAATTGATCAAAACCCAGGGCTGTTGCACTACAAGAAACATGGATCCCTTTTGCAACTTTTCTTTCTCAACAGGAGAGGTACGTAATGTGACCATTTCCGGCCCCTCTAATGCCACAGAAAACGATAGTGTCACTTTGAACTGCAATTCTGCTGGCACCAATGTTTCGTATTACTGGCTGAAGGGAAGCCAGCTGATTGAAGGAGGTGGTCATATCTCTTTAGACAACAACAACCAGAGGCTCATTCTCAACCCAATCACCAGGAACGATGAGGCCAACTACACCTGCTTTGGGAACAACAGCTTCTCTGAAAATTCCAGTGAGCCACATTGGCTGCAAATCTTCTGTAAGTCTAGACTGACTATGTGGGCAATGGCGGGCAACTGGTGTCCCATAGTCCAAACCCAGCCGCAGTCACTCATAGGTTGCCCCATCACATTCTACTTTCTATAGCAGACAAAAGTTGCTCTTTGAGCCCTTTTCACAGCTGGCTTCAGGAGGGAGGAGAAACTGCCAGAGTCTATCCTGTGCACACATTTGCTACAGCCTCCCTCTTTTTCTGAGAACAGTGTGGCTCTCCATTGCAACTAGCTATGAGTATACTGGCTGCATTAATTCAAGAAGAGTAAGAGATTTGACCCACACCTGGGACTCACCTATGGATTGGTCTGCAGGTCAATTGTATTGCTAACCCCTAATCCTGGTGTTATTATTAGAGATTTTTTTCCTATGCTGCATTTCTGCCAAGACAGGCCCCACCCTCACTCCCCCTGACACTCTCCAAGTGCACAAATAGAAATTTCAAATAAAAAATACAACTTCTTTACGGAGTTGAAAGGGTTTCTTAGCTAACTTTGTGTACAGCATTCAGGGGACTTTTCTCATTTTCCAAAGGCCAGAAAGCTGTAACTGAAGCTTGAAAGTCTTAGTGGCCAGTGGGGAGGAATACTATAGAGGGGATCCGGTATTAGTTGCCTTGAGTCTCCCAAATCTGCGAGCAACTTGCCTCACTGCCACACCCAGTTTCAACAATCCCAACAAAAGTTGTGGAGAAAACAGAAAGAACTGTTTGGTTTTACTGCATCTGTCCCTTTGATCAATGGGCTGATTGGAATATTATCTGCATCCTGATCAGCTTTCTGCTACATGAAAGGCTGAATAATGGGGATTTAGCATTCCTATCGCACCCTTAGGGTCCTGATATTCTTCCAAACAACCCTGAGGTGATATATTCACTGAGCATCCATTCCCAGGGATATTTCTCCAGGTTGGAATTGTTGCATGGGGACAGCAAGTTGGGGGGGGGGGGGGACACAGTTCCAGTGGCTCTGTGTTTTGGTATCAGTGTAGTAACAACAGAGTAGCACCTCTTCTACCAGCACAGCCTGGCCCTTTCCAACATGTGGTTTTCCTATATTTACTTCAGACGGGCCTGACATCCCCACAATCAACCCTCAGGAGCCAGTTTACATAGAGCACTTCCCCCTTAACCTCTCGTGTTCTGCCAACTCCAACCCACCTGCCAGTTATTCTTGGTATCATAATGAGAAACTTCTGGAAGCTCAGAACGAGTCCCAACTCCTGATCTCGCACCTTTCTCTAAATGATGCCGGCAAATATACTTGCAATGCCACCAATGATGCCACCGGCCATTTCAGCCACACCAGCCTGGAGATCAGCGTCCTGGGTGAGTAGCTTGAAAGCCAGGCTGCATCCTAGGCTAACCTGCACCTTCCTGTGGCTGATAAGACTGTCCTTGTAGTCACTGCTTCATCTGTACAATGGGGACTTGATTGCGCGACCTCTGTCTTGTGGCCATTTTGGCTAAAAGGATGCATTCCTCGTATTCTGTCACCTCACTGTCCCTTTACAGTATCCATGGCGATCACTCCAGTTCAGTTCCTGAAGTACCATGAAGTTTCTCTTCTTCAGGTCAAATCCAGTACCTGGTCTTGGAGTCTCTCTGTCTCTTACCATATTTCCGGACTCACACTACTTTTTCCCTGTCAATGAAAAACACCGAGATAACGAACCAAAATGTGCAGACGTTCCTGCCATTTCTTCTCCTTTATGTGCCTTGTCTTCAAGAACCTTCCTTCTAGAAATTTGATTCATTTGGTGGTTCAAGTTGGCAAGGGTCCCTGAATGGACCCTTTCCCTCTAGTTGCTTGCCTTCCTTAACTTTGTTCTACTTGGGATTTATCTTGGTCCTCTGTTGATGATCATCTTTATTCCAAAACCTGGATCAGAAGATTTTCCACTGATTTGCGCTGAAATCCCAAATAACTCATTCCCAAAGAAGCAAACTCTGTTCTTTTATTCTCTGTTGCCGAACCTTCAGATTTCATCACACCAGTTCCTTCACTGCTGTGGATTCCGTCTTCCTTGTGAACTGCATCAGAGATGGGATTGTAATTAATGTTCGCTGCACTTCTTCTGTTTTTAGGTTATTTACTGTATCAACTATTTTCTTGTCCACTTCTTTTGCCTTGTTCCATGTTGACATTCATCCCAGACTGGACATTCATTTCACACTGACAACCTTTTGCAACCGATAATGTTGAAGTGTTCCTATGTGTGCCCTCCTGTTCTTTGCATCTGCCAACTTGTTCCTTTATGCTGCAGAATTTAGTTTATCGGAGTTTCCTAATTGAAAATAAACAAGAGTTTCACCTCTCAGCGGCAAACGGATCACACTGCAGGACCTCTCCTTAAATGACAACTGGATATATTCAACTTCCAAGACGCAGAATGAAGAAACGACTCTGAGGAGGCCTACTTACTTCTCCACTTTTACCTTGGATAACACCATCATTCCCTCTACTTCTCTCTCTTTTCTCTCTCTCCCTCTACAGGATATGTCACTAATATCACCATCAGTGACTCTGGCAAGGCCATCGAGAATAGCACCACAGTTCTGCACTGCACCTCCGCAGGCACTAACGTTTCCTACTCTTGGTTAAGAGGGAACGAGAGCCTGGTGGTTGGAGAGCGCATTTCTCTGAGCAACAACAACCAGGTCCTCACATTCAATCCAACGAGCCGGAATGACTCGGACAGCTACAGCTGCTATGGATATAACAGCTTCTCTAATGACAGCACCTCATACTTGCTGAATGTTTTGTGTAAGTCTGGTTCTACCATTGAGGGAGGGTTGGAGCAGTTCTGGGAGCGGAGCATGTGGGGGCTTGACTTAGGCCCTGAGAGTGCAAGACTATAACTTTTAAAGACAAGGATATCTGGCAAGCAGATTCCATAAGACTGAAACACACAAAAGTAGAGAGACCCACCATGTGAGTTAACTGACTTCATGCAAAGTTAGCACTCACAACTTCTAAAAACATTACTTCATGCCCCCAATCTACCTTCTTTTGGAACCGGATTGCCAGAACTGTGTTGTTTTTAAAACTCTCCTACTACTTATTACAGTATAATAATAATAATAATAATAATAATAATAATAATAATAATAATAATACTATTTATACCCCACCTATCTGTCTGGGTTTCCCCAGCCACTCCGGGCAGTTCCCAACAGAATATTATTAATAATAATAATAAAAGCGATAAAAGATCAAACATTAAAGACTTCCCTAAACAGGGCTGCCTTCAGATGTTTTCTAAAAGGCTGGTAGTTGTTTATTTCCTTGACATCTGATGAGAGGGCATTCCACAGGGCGGGTGCCACTACTGAGAAGGCCCTCTGCTTGGTTCCTTGTAACTTCGCTTCTCGCAGTGAGGGAACCACCAGAAGGCCCACTGAGCTGGACCTCAGTGTTGAACGATAGGGGTGGGGATGCTCCTTCAGTATATCATAAAATATTTTGAAAGTACCATCAAAATCTCTAGGAGAGATAGAAGATCATTGTAGCGGCCCTTATTTGATCTAACCGTACACTTGATTTCACACAGGGCTGTCAACTCTTAAGAACTGCATCAGCCCCAACCATAGTAAGTTGAAGTTCAGGGGTCTGCATCATATTGAGCAAGATCTGTGGCCCCTGTAATCCAGAGCCAGTGTAACGTAATGATTAGAGTGTTAGGCTAGGACCTGGGAACCCAAGGTTCAAATTCCCGCTCAGCCATGAAGCTTGACCTTGAACCAGCCACTGTCTCTCATCCTAACCTCCCTCACCAGCTTGGTGTAGAATAAAATACAGAGGGGAGAACCAAGCAGACCCCCTTGAGCTCCCTGGAGGAAAAGGTGAGATATAAATGAGAAATCAGAATAAATGAATGAATAAATAGAACTGCCTGGCCTAATCGGCGGCAAAGTAGCTGTCTAGCATCGGAGGCAGATGTCATTTCTGGACCGCTGGAATCCTTCGCTGCAGATGGCAAGGACTAGATTTGTGGCCTAGTAGAGGCATACCATGTGCTTTAGCACATAGCTCCTTCACAGTACGTATTGTGCAACTTCCTGTATAGTGATTGGCTGGCCATGGTGTGATGTAAAAGTCTAGCCTTGCTGCTCAGAAGTTAGCTGAGTCAATACTCCTTCCTTGTCTCAGATTTCACACAGAGACACATGTTTTACTGGCAAAACCTAAGACACCAGAAGGAGCTATTTCCCCTTTTGAATGCTCAAACTGCAACTGCTGCATATCTGGCCACATTGGGCTTCACAATGTTAGTTTGCTCCTCCTTGAGTTTTGATGAGGGAGAGTTAAATAATGTCGCTGCCTCCTGTGTTACCTCGGAGCTATTAAAGCAACAGGCACCATCTCCCAAGTCAAGACCTGCCACTCGTAAGCTTGCAATTCCTTCTTGTCCTTAAGCAAAGCCAGCCACCCAGCAAACTTCAGAAATCTTAGCTAATTGCATTTTAAAAAAAAGAGGCCAGGCTCACTTTATAGTGTATTGTTCTTGACACACAGCTTTTCCATTTAATTGAGCTTATACGTTCCTCTTTTCATAAATTGCTCACGAATAAGCCGTAACAAGTTCCCAAAGATACCTTAAAAGCAGTGAACAAAATTATTGCCCGCGTCCTGCCCAGCTTGCTCAACTTCCCATTTTAGGTCCACTGCTTCCTGCTTTCCTCTCTCTGATAACAGAGTCTGTAATATTGATTCCCAGATCACAAACCAGTAATTGGAAGTCATGACTTCTACCAAGGATTTTCCCACAGTTTGGGGAAATCCTGAGAATTGTTTTGTCAGGATTCCCAGAGAAATGTAAGCATGCTCTAAGTAAGTAAACTTATCCCGGATATGGAAGAGGCAGTTTAAACCTCCCAAGGCAGCTATTCTGTCTCCGAACAAGTGCTTCTATCTGCAATTCAGCTTTCTTCCAACTAAGAAAACAACATCACGCTTCACATGCCAAACGCACAGGCATGGGAGTCAATCTGACTCACGGTGCATTTTGCCAAAGGGGGCACCTGAGCCCTCCAGGATCTCACTGGCTTCCCCCAACTTCTGACTCTCCTGTATTTACTCCAGATGGGCCTGATGTCCCTGAAATTGGCCCCAGTGAGCACTATTACGCAGAGGGCTCCAATCTCACTCTCTCCTGCACTGCTGACTCCAACCCAGCTGCGCAATACACCTGGAGTTTCAATGAGACATCAGACATAGGGTCCGCCTCCCAGCTTTCTATCCACAATCTGCAGTTCCACCACAGTGGGAATTACACCTGCAAGGCTTTCAACAATGAAACCAATGCTAGCTCCACCTCTGCAAGCCGGGAGATCTGGGTACTAGGTAAGTATCCACACGCATCCATGGCTTACAAACGTGACTTCTAACTCGCTGGCATTTCTTTTGCCACGCCAGTCGTTTATACTCCTGTCCCACTTCCTGTTTCCATGGGACTCTTCCTGGAGCCAAACCCAATGCTATCTTTTTGCCTCCTGTTCCTTTTTTTCTAATAAATGCTTGGGTATTCTGTCATTTTCTGCCTACCCAGCAGGCTCAGGTGCCCTTCTGTTATTGATTTGTCTCCCATGGGATATTGCATGGCTCACAGTGTCTCTTCGAATCTAATCAGTCACCTGTCAATGAAGACCTTCAAATCAAGATCACCAATGGAATGCACCTTCGGTGGTGTTTTGCTGCCTTGGCAAACTTCTTGTATGTTTTCTGTTCGTCTTATTCCCAGGACTCTGTCCTCTCTAGGATGCATCTCCTGAAACGGGATAAGAATCTTGATGCAACAGCTTACTGCTTCCCTTCGTAGCAATGGTGCTCACAGCCACTTGCTTCACTGTCTCTCCCTCTGGCGCCTTTTTGCAGCGACTGTAACTTCTATTTAGGACTGTCCACAAATAAAATAAAACAAAAATATCTCTTGTCCATGGAAATTGTCCATCTGTTCCCAGTCAGGGCCTTGTTCATCACCTGTCACTCAGCACTTCTTTGGTATCTTTGAGGTCCTTCTTGTTCTTCTGTTGGTGAAAGCAGTCGCATGGCTTTTAAACTACGTTTCTGTCCTCCTTGGAAGATTTCAAGGGAAGAGGGAGTCCTTGCAGGCAAACCTGCAACACCCTTCCCTGCATCTGTTCACCATTTGTTCCTTGATAACCCTCTGCCTCCTCGTTATTCTTTCATTACAGCGGAGGTTTCTGACGTTGCCATTATGGGTCTGTCAGAAGCCATTGAGAACGAGTCGCTGATTCTGACTTGCACCTCCGTTGGCAGCGAGGTCTCTTACTATTGGTTCAGAGGGAATCAGAGCCTGGAGGATGGAGGTCATATATCTCTGAGTCATGATAACCAAAACCTCACAATAAACCCGGTCAGCCAGTCTGATGCAGGTTCCTACACCTGCCTTGGAGTCAACAGAATCAGCAATAACACCAGCACCCCCTTCGAACTGACAGTGTTCTGTAAGTGTGGCACCAATTCTCAGTTCATCCCTTCTATCACCTCCTCCCAGCTTCCCTCTCCCCTGTATGTACCTCCTAAAAACTGAATGAGGAATATATCATTCTTTAGTCCCTTGAGCCACCTCTTTAGCCCAACTTGTGATTCTCCTCTGTTTGCTCCAGATGGGCCTGATGATCCTGTAATCAGCCCCAAAATCAATACTTACCGTACGGGATCCAGCCTCAACCTCAGCTGCAGTGCCGACTCCCACCCGCCGCCTCAATACACTTGGATTTTTAAAGAGGGAATAATTGGGAACACCTCTGAGCTGTTGATCTGGAATCTGTCTCTCAACGACACTGGGGATTATACCTGCAGTGCTTTCAATGTTGAGACTAATCTCAGCAAAAGTGCAAGCCTCCTTGTTGAGGTGTATGGTAAGTATCTCTTCAGGGAACCCAGCTTGGTGTTTTCCGCTGTGGCACCAAATGCCACCAGTTTGTCTGCATTCTCTTTGGGGCAGCTCCCCATGCTGCCCACTGTCTCCTCATCTGTCCTTTCCAACGCCTATATTCATCAAGACTTCCGTGAGTCTCTCAAAGAGAGATCAGGTTGGTCTGTAGCTTGCAACTTCCTACGCTGGGTGTGGCTGTTACCCTGGATTGTACTTGGCTTACGGGAACTTCCTTTATTTTCTACTCAATTTGCCTGATGCCTGCAGCGAATGGTCAGACAGTACCCAAAAATGAAGCGTTAAATGATGACAAGAATCATGACTGGTGGTAGGGTTTCGCCGCCGCCGTTTTAATAACAAATACACAGCTAACTTGATAGTTGAAACATGCCACGTGGTCCTAACTTGATAACCCAGAGTATTAACTTGGGTATATTATATTCTGTCTACATCTGGGAATGGGGGGTGGGAGAGAATCCCATATAATGTTCCTTTGTATACCATGCTTATTTAGATTAGGAGGTGAGGAACCTTTCTTCTGTGGAGGCTGAGTTGCTTTTCCTTAGGAGTAATCTGTTGGGAGATGGGTGGCGCTGTGGGTTAAACCACAGAGCCTAGAGCTTGCCGATCAGAAGGTCAGCGGTTCGAATCCCCGCGACGGGTTGAGCTCCTGTTGCTCGATCCCTGCTTCTGCCAACCTAGCAGTTCGAAAGCACATCAAAGTGCGGGAAGGTAAACGGCGTTTCCGTGCGCTGCTCTGGTTTGCCAGAAGCGGCTTAGTCATGCTGGCCACATGACCCGGAAGCTGTCTGCGGACAAACGCCAGCTCCCTCGGCCAGTAAAGCAACCCCAGAGTTGTCCGCGACTGGACCTAATGGTCAAGGGTCCCTTTACCTTTAATCTGTTTGTAGCTGGGGCTGCTCTTTTCTTCCTCCCCACCCATCGGGCTGCAGGGGGAGGGACAGCTTGAGCTCTGAACTGAGAGCTTTCAAAGCCCCCCCTTCCCTCCACACTTCTTCCATTAGCACGATCTCTATTGGCTCACCACCCACCCCTGTCCTGCCTCCTTCTCCTCCTCTAGGCACACATCCACAAAATTTGGCTGAGGGCCACTTGTCTCCCCCCCCCCCCCCCCGATCTTTAGCATGTAAGTTTCTTATGCAACATAGACTGCGCTGGAATGTTAATGAGATTCTGTTAGCATAGCTTAGTGATGGGACTCTCACTTTGCATTGTGCATTGGAATGATCTGTGTTATCCAAACTTCTAGGCCAGGGGTTCCCAAACTGGTCTGTGGACCACCCATGGTCTGCAAGCTTCATTCAGGTGTTCTGCAGCGTGTTTATGGAGAAACACCATTTGAATTCTATGTTAGTGGCCCCCTCCAACGACCACTTTGAAAATTGCTGAGGGTCTTAGTGTGGACTCCAAAGCTTTCTCCACTTCTATGATGAACTGGGAAAGAGTCGCTCTGCAGCATGTGAAGTGGTTGCCTTCAGCCTCAGCTTAGCCTGGTCTCTGTGCAGATCTTGGACTCCAAATACGAATGAGGTGCTGGGATTCTGGCAGTTTCGGGTGGGGAGGGAAGAAGCGCTTTAGAGCATAATAGCATAGAGTACCAGAATAGTAACAGGAAGCAAACGGATCTGAAAAAGATCCAAGCCCTTGAGAAGACCGGCTCAGTGACTAAGCTAGGTTTAATTCTTTGTTTGTTTGCTGGCAGATCATATGCAACTGTTGCCTTGCCCTTTGGGCAGTGCCAACTTGACAGTTTTAAACCAGTGTGACTTTATCCTTCTCTGCGCCTTCCAAGCATGCATTCAGTGCATAGGAGTTACAAATTCACAAATTTTTCATGGTTTTGCATGAACCCTACACAAATACGCAACCATTGTATTTGAGATTTCACCTTCTTGGAAATGGCAACCATGATTATCCCCAGTTGGGGGTCCTCCTATAAAAAGAAACCGTTATCCCTGCAAGTGCCAGATTGCAAAGCTTTTAAAACAGTTTCTATCCCTTACTACTGCAACAATACGTCTGGGAGTGTTTGGTAGATAGTTGCTGAAATTTCAGAAGCCAGGGAGGTCACTAAAAGAATGGTTGCCAATGCCTGGGGTTTGTCCTTACACAGGAAAACATGAACCAAGATATTATTATTATTATTATTATTATTATTATTATTATTATTATTATTATGCAGACCAATACAAATGAAAGACTAAATTGTGCAAATCTGCAAAATAAGTTGAACCTGCGTAATTTCTTTTATGTCACAGAATTCAGGTTTTTTTGGAGCAGAATTGGGATTCCCTAGGTAGATGTAGATTTGTTTCTTTGTTTTTAAAACATGGAGTACACACAGCCCTGATTCTCAGGTAACTAATTGATGCAAAGTGATTGTTCGAATGCCTCCTGTTAAGTTTCGGTTGGTTACTAGGTTAATGTGTCACAGCTCTGCTCAGCTTCAGAGAGTCCTGTATCAAGGTCTGCTTCCAACCCCCACCATTGAAGTTGAAGTTGTTGCTGGCTGTTTCCCTTGGTCGCATTGTCACATGCCACCCAGAACTGTGAACTGTCATCAGCTCCATTGCTGCTTCCTGACAGATGAGCTAGGCAAAAGCCTGCTCTTTCACATCTGTTTGCTCTGTAGAATTTGCAAATCACTTCTTTGTGCTGTCTCAGTCCACTCTTTCACTTGTACTGGTAATTTACCCTCATCTATCCAGCATCCATTGTCTATGAAAATGTGACATTCCAGGTGTGTTTGTGTCCTCCAGGTTCTTACCGCACGATGCATCTCAAATGCCTTTCTTTAATCTTAGTTTCAGCATTTCCTTATTATGCCAATAAAGCTCAACCCTTGAACTGAGATACAGCTTAGTGCTTTGTTTATCACCCTGGGGGATATCCTGGCTGACTGAATCACCTCTCTCAGTGATAACAACTCTGTGTAGTGCATCTGAGGTCTGTTCCTCATCTCTCTTATTCTCCCACCACCACCACCCTTCCACCCCACCTTTGTCTTATGCGCTACCCTCATCAGTATAAACATACCTTCCTTTCAAACCCATTTACTACTTGTGGTTCCCAGGGACTGTATCCTTGGAATTCTCTGAAAGGGTTCCGAAGGAATTCTTCTCGTTATCCTCCTAAAATTCAGTTCCCATTGCTCCTCGCTGGCGTCGCTTTGCTTCCTTTTAATTAATTGAATTCATTCCCAAATCCAAGAAAACCAATTAAACAAGAGCACCCACACGTGTGATTTAATACAAAAATCAAAAGCATGTCTCTAAATCTGGTAAATCCTGCTACACTACCGGAGGCGTCCCAGGGGACCTTGAGCCATTGGTAATTTTACATCTGTTCGTTTCCTCCTCCACTCCATTTTTTTAAAAAACTGTTTTAACTATTTATTTTACTTTGCTTATAGGACGGCTGAGTGCATTATGAAGTGCAGTCGTGGTGAGGAAACCCCAGCCTCTCAACATCTTAATTTCCCAGAGGCATCTCTACATATAAATGAACATATGCAGATTGCATGCAAATACGTGTCAGGGACCTCCACCCCTGTCCATTCAGTTCCCTAGCAGTGACCCCCCCACACACACACTATCCAATAAACGTCTTGTCCTTCCTCCTAGTGGTTAGGAGGACTCCTCAATAGGTGCCTCTGCAGCTTCTTTGGTGACTCGCCTCCTGCTCTCTTCAAGCAAGCAATGAGAGGAGCAGGCTCACCCTGTCACCGTCTTCCCCAATGTGGGTGACCTCCAGATGTTCTGGATTACAGCCCCCATCAGCTCCTGCTAACACATCAGTGCTGGCTGGAGCTGATGGTACTTGTAATCCCAAACATCTGGAAGGGCACCAGGTTGGGTTAGAGTGCCTTGTCTTCTCTCTCACTCTCTCTCTGAGAGGTGGTGCCGATTTGGCCCAGGAGAAGAGACAAGCTAATGGTCAATGGGCAGGTTAAATGGTGCCTGTTCAGGAAGAGGGCCCAACTAAGAGCATCTTGCCCCAGGACCCTCGGGAACCTCGAAGCATCGCTGTGTGCGGTGCAATTGCCCAGGATGTTCTCCTGCACAGCCTCGTGGAAGAACCCTGGGAAAGCTTTCCTGCTCGTTCCTGCAAATTGCATAAACTTCCCCGACACTTCATTAAAGCACTTAGCTGCACACTCCCCATATTAACATTCCCTTTACAAAAACCCCACAACACCCTATTATGTGACGCCATCAGCAACTGGTGTCCAACCACTTTTCATGGGCAAGGGACGGACACCCGAGATTGAGCACTAATAGGGCTTAAAAGTGACCAGACAACATATAGGTTGGGGAAAAAAAAATCTAATCACCTTGTTTTTGTAAAAAGTCTGGATTATAGCAGTGGCTGGCGCCACTTAATTGTTAATTTCAAAGCATGAGGTCAGTTGCTGTCTCAACTACTCTCATTTCAAAATTTCATTAAATCACAGTTTGCAAATTCCATGTAAATTGCTGCTAAGAAGAGGCCTTTGGAGAGCAGCTGCAGGAAGCTTCTAGCTCACTTGCTTCCTCCTCGAGATGTCTTGCCTGGAAATGCTGCCAAAATGTATCTCCTCCAACACACACACACACACACCCTTTCTGTGTGTTCTCTATAATGCAACAGAGACAACGGTGCCCAAAACAACCCACGGCCCTAGCAATTCAGTACGTAATTCCTTGAACACTTTCGTATAGCAACCTTGAGCTATGCTTTCAAAAGAAGCAGGATTCTGCTTTAAAAGTGACAGGATTTCTGACACACTCCAGAGACAAAGTGCTGCACTTTCCCTAATAACCACACTTGAAGAGACCCTGCCCAGATTTAGGGGCCATGAGGACCCACAAAACATGACCCTCTTTCTGTTTTGTGTGCAGAAACCCTCTCCAATCCAGTCCTGTGGCCTGCAGAAGCCATAGTGGTAGAGAACGCAAGCGTCTCCTTGCAGTGTAACACCTCCAACCGCCTCGATGTCAACGTCACCTGGTTCAAGGACAGTAACCCTGTCCCAGATAAGGCTGTGCTTTCCAACAGGAACCGAAACCTCACTCTAACTGCCGTCTCCAAAGATGAGGAAGGGATGTATACATGTAAAGCTACCAACCCTGTCAGCAATGCCACAAGCAACCCCAGTAAGATTAGCTTGGCATGTAAGTAACCCTGGTTTGAAAATGCTTGGTGGCTCCTTTCTCCTTGCCATTGCTGCATGCATTTGGCAGGGAGGGCATCTGTGAGTCCTAATGGGGATTTCCTCTCTCCCTTGATCTCCCCACCCCTGGTCTTTCTGAAATAAGAGGTGCTGGCGCTCGAAGCATACTTGGAGGCTAGGAGCCCCCTATTCCCTAACCCTGATGTGTGGAGGTAGCTCGTGGGGAGGCGGGAAAAGTACTCTGCAAATGCTAGCAGATGCTGTCTCCTTTATTAATAAAGGCCTGCCTTCTAAAGCTAAGCCATTGAAAATGCCTTCGGAGAGCTGAACCCCAGTGAACACTTTCTCATATTAAGCCCTAAAGCTGGTTGGCCAGCTCTCTTGCTGCATTTGGGGTGGTGCACACATGCGAGGGGCAGGATGACACAAAGGCACCTCTCCCCTGTTTCCACCCCTTGGTCCTGATTCTACTTGCTTTCCTTTCTAGATGGGCCAAATAACGTTAAGCTGAACCAAACAGGAACCGTAACTCTAAAACTAGGTTCCCGTTTGGCTCTGCTGTGTACTGCAGAGTCCCTACCCGAAGCCCAGTTTCGGTGGTTTTTCAATCATACTAATATGAATGTGACGGCGAACACCTTCAGCACAGACTTAACAGCCTGGGAAGATGGAGGCAATTACACCTGCCAGGCTTACAACAGCGTCGTTAAGAAGCTGGCCTCAGCATCTGTCAATGTGAAATTGACAACGCAGGGTGAGTCCCTTGACAAGCCCACATTTGCCTCTTGTCCCACCAGCATTTTGAATGTCCCACAGTCTCCCCCTGGACCTGATTATTTGGAAATGTGGCCAATCCGAGTGGAATTAACAGAGGAGGACGCAACTGACTTTTTTTGCGGGCAGAAAAGGGTGGTATCTAAAGTCAGCTGCACCAAGATCTCATTGAAACTAGTTGAGTGAGTTCATCCTGACAACTCCCCGTGATCTCAGTGGAACTAGGTGGAACTGGATCCAACCCAAAGGTCTTGTTTAGGCTTTCCCTTGCTCCTGCGACTTTCATTATTTAAAAAAACATATACCCTGCCTTTCTAGGCGAGATGGCCACGCAGGACTATTAACAGTGTCACAAAATAAAACACGACAAGCAAGATAAGATATAATCAAACAATAAACTGCGTTAAAAAAATTAAACTTTAACTACAGCCTGAAAACGTAATAGCTTCGGTTTTCCCCACCCCGCATTGTTGCAGCTCTTTACTAGCAAAAGCTTCACCTGCTTGGTTTCTGGGTGTCCGACTGCAGTTTAAAGGCATAGATTACGCAGGGCCAGGGTTAAAAAACAGAAGAGGCAGACCTTGTTATCTATTCTTGCACCTGAATGCTAGGGAAGAACTTTGTGGCACATTTTCTGTGGTCTTTAGTATTCAAGCAGTGAGATGTTTTCTTTTGGAGGAGGAATGATGATCCGGAGATGTGTGGACATTGGTTTAGAAGCTGTTCAGAAGTACAAAAATGATACAGGTTGCCTAGGCATTGTAGAAGGGGTGCCGCAAGTGCAAGCCATGGTTTTTTTTATTCTTCTCATGGGGGGCTACCCATGTTGCTTTATACACCTGGTCTTCCCACATTCTAAATCCCATAGGGAGCCCACATGGGTAGAAAGGGCTGCCTGCTCCAGAAGTTCTCCCTCCACACAGGAGGAGCCACAGGTCATCCGGGATGGAGCCTCCACACACCCTTTGTATCTGTGTTGCCCCTGTACATGTGATGTGTGAAGAGACCTACTGGTTTGCAAGGTACAGAGCTACTCTCTGTGCTGCAGCCTGAGAACCCCATTTCTTGTGGTGGTTCTGGTTTGTTTGTTGGTTGGTTTGTTTGCTTAGCATCATCCATAGGCATGGCGTGAATTTGTTAATATTGACTCACTACCAACCCCCTGGTTACAGGAACAAATTTAGATGTTCGTTAATTTTCATCTTCGTTCTCGGCGTTTGAAAAGTCCAACAGCTTCCTCTTACATACATCAGACCAAAATGCGACACAATCTCTCAGCTTAGAGCTGCAAATTTGCAGCAAATAAGAAGCGGCCTTTAAGATGCAGAAAGATTGGAAACCTAAGTGTAATATAAGCAGCTGTATATTGCTTTTTATTAGATATTGTTATTTTTATTAAATTGTTATTTTTTGTAATTGTGCTTTTAGCAATTGTAAGTTTTTAAACTGTATATAATGTTGTATTTTAAATTGCTGTAATCCACCCTGGGACTGTAGGGTGAAGGACAGATTATTATTATTAATAATAATAATAGTCATAGAATAATATGAACCAGAAACAGATTCCCTTCTTCTCCTGTGAGTGTGCATCAGAGGGCTCCAAAATCATTTGACCGTGGTGTGTTTCACACGGAACGCTAGGCCAAAGTATGACTAAGTATTAATGAGCAAGCGTGTGCGTTGCTCAACACTAGGGTTGCCATATTTCAAAGGTTGTTGAGCTTTTTTTGGCAATGTCCAGGAAATTCCAGACATATGGCAACCCTACTCAACACTATCTAGAGCTAAGCCATGGTTTGTCATAGCACATGGTCCAAACCCAGGCTCGTGACATGTCTTCCTCTAACAAACCACAAGCTGTAAGCCAAGAGCAAACCTTGGCTACAGCCCATGGTTGGTTTGGAGTGAGACAAAGCACCAGCCCAGGTACACACAAACCATGACTTAGCTCCTGGTAGGAGAGCAGCAGCCAGGCTAGGGAGGAGGTAGCCATCACCACTTGAATAACCGAATAACCTCTGAGTAGATATGGTTAGGGACTGCACTGTTAGTTTTGGTTTACAAAGCCCTATAGAGCTTGGGATGAGGATATTTGCAGGACTTCCTCCTCCCGAGTAGGCTGCCCACGTCACTATGGCTTAAAGATGGGAACCCCCAACCATATCAGACCTTTATGAAGGTTACATTCATAAAAGTCGAGAGGGCCTTTTCTGTTGTGGCCCCTACCGTGTGGATTGCTCACTCTCCCTATTAGGCCAGCCTGGCTGCTTTTGCCAGCCGTTAAAGATCTGTCTCTTTGCCCTGGCCTTGCCTGACTGACCTCTAGTACTTGGCTGGTTTTTCTGGTTTTGTTGAATCCCATAAGGTTTCTGGGTTGTGAACCGTTTTGCTATTACGGCAAATGAAACGAGCTGTAGAATTTTTAAAAAATTAATCCTAAGGCCAGCGCTTGTGAGGAAAGGGGATATGAAGTGAAAGTTTGAGAAGCCTCGCTGCACCCATACCACATATAAACTTGGGGTAAAGTTGCCTCCTCTTTTTTCACTCCTGCCCCTTTGCTTTGTTAACAGCACTCAGACCATGCAGAAAACACGCTGGTGAAGTTTTCCCCACCACCACTTACCTCCATGCCATTAAAAAGTTCACTGTCTGAATTTCTGTTTGTCAGAGTGACATTGAAGGCACAGGAGCTAGGGACACTAAAATAAATCAACAGATGGCAACCTTGGATAGAGGTTCCAAAAGACTGATTTAGTAAAGGGAAAGGGGCATTACGGTCATAGAGTTGGTTTTCTTTGCGGGGGGGCGGGGAACTTCTGCATATCAACCTAAGCATGTTGTGCTTCCTTTTTCTGGTTATTTGGCTATAACTTTTGATAGAATACAGATAATTGAACAAACTTTGTTGCATTACACTCTTCATTAAATTATCTTTCCATTGATATATAATTTTATGGTCTTACTCCCCCCCCCCCCCCAAAAAAAAATTGGTGTTATGAGACATCTCATCTCGGAAATACACTTTTCCCAGAAGGTTTCCATAATTTTGGCCACTAGTGTATACTGTACTTTCCAAAGTTCACGATTCCTCTTGTTCACCTCTTCCAGAATCAACTCCACCAGGTTCGGGTCTCACTCCAGGACAAATTGTTGGAATTGTCATAGGTTGTGTGCTTGGAGTAGCACTCATTGGAGGTCTGGGATATTTCCTGTTCACCAAGACTGCCTTGGGGTAAGTTTGCCATCCCGTTCATCTTGGATTGGGGTTCCCTATTTGCCATCTGAATTTACCATCTCCCCAGCTTCTCTAGGACCTTCCTGCTCTATTTACCTGGTTTGATTGGTCTCTCTGCTCACGCTCGGGGTTTGAGGCTGTCTCAGGGGTGCGGGTTCCTTTCCTGTCTCTCCAGCCTGGGTCGGAGCCCTGTCTTACACATCTCTTGGAAGAACCAAGTGTGTCCTGCTGTTCATGCCTCCCAGCCAAAGCACAGACACTAGCCCGGGTTGCCAGATTCAAGATGGGACAGGGGAAGAAACTTCTGCTTCCACTGTGACACTTGGAAAGAACTTGAATAAGTTGCAGGGGCTGAAATTTCCCGCTTCTGTATAGCCTGTCAAAAGACACAGAAGGTCTGCCCTCTGTTGAATCTGGTGACCCCAAAAGCACACACATTTATTTACTGATTTATAAATAAATTTATTTATTATAACAAATATGTCTATACTGCTGTAATATAACAAATATATCAAAGCGGTGTACATCAATAAAAGCATAAAATCATACAGTGAGACCACTAAAAGCATTCAAAAAGTTTAAAACACACATATGGAGCGAATGGATAATTATGATTGGATAGACCCTTTTTTAAAAGTGTAAAGTCTTAAGCATTGTTGATGACATGTTTAGGCAACAATATTAAGTATGGACCTGCCAAACTTTCAGCTATCAGGGACCCTGAAAAGTCAAATACATATGTAAGTGGGGAGATCGTAAGGGGTGGGGTAGGATGATGATAGTGGCAAAATTTCAAAGACTGATGGTGTTCACGGGAGGAGAAAATTTGTCTCCTGAACTCAGAACAGACGTATAAAGGTCGGGGGCATGTCTGAAAGACAGAGAGACTGGGGGTGCGGGTTCAGATCATCTCCAACACTTGCCAATTAAGCCATAAGCAATGGAAGATGAAACAAGACTGGCCCATGGCTACTGGTTTTTGCTCATACCCACATAGGGATGTGCCCTAGGCCAATTCTCAGTTCACACAGGGAAACAGCGAGGCCCCCCCAAGGCCTTGCCAGTGCCCTTTTATGACCAGTTGAGGACCCTTCAACTCCGTAGATGTTGATGGACTACAACTTGCATCATCCCTGACTAGTGGCCCTGTTAGCTGGGAATCATGGGAGATGTAGTCCAGCAGCTTCTGAAGGGCCGGAGGTTGCCTGTGAACTGAGTGAGCTCTTTAGAACGTGTCCCAGAATTCCCTGCAATTTACCGGGGTTTCCTTTGCTGGCACACGAGGGCTCCCTTTGCAAACAGGTCAATACGGGGAAGGTTCTGTCAGTGTAGAAAGTTTGGAAACCACCACTGGTGTGGCCAAGGGCAAGATAAAAAATTGGATGGATGACAATGTGGCACAATGAAAGCAAATGAGATTTATTATTTCACGTGACTGGTCACTAGTATAGGACGAGGGGTAATGTGCTGGTTCTGTTGTTGGGGGGGAGACCCCCCTGCTTGCTATAGGATCAAACAGTGTCTGCTGTTTACCTAGGAGGACGGAACAACACTCATCTAATGGAAACATACCCTCAGCTCCCGGCCGCAGTAAGTATCAGCCCAACGGGCTGGGCCGGGGTCTGTGTGACGCGTGTTGTGTGCTCTATGTTACTCTCCCCGGCCACCATCACCCCGTTTAGGCTGAGCCTTTATAGTTCACGAAGAAGGTAGATGGACTTCCCATGCACTTCTGTGCCAAAGCATGGGCAAGTAGGACCGCTCCATCCCCAACCCAGATGCATCGTGGGAAACTCCTGCTTAATCCGTTTCATGGGAGCGGGGAGAAAGGACTTCACAGCTGCTCCAGCTCCCATTTCCAAGAGACTGGCTGGGGGAATCTCTTCCCTGACCCCTCCTGGGGATGGCAAAGGAAGCTGCTGTTTTCTGTGGAGTGTGGGTATCTTCCTGTCCCCTGTCGCCCTCTCTGCCCACCCCACAAAAACCCTTCATCGTCTTTTTGGGATTCCTGCTGTGGCTCTGTAGCCAGCCTGGTGGTGGAAAAGCTCACGAGAGGGGACTTGCAGGAGGTGATGGGGCTCGCCAGACTGGTCTCTCCAGAGAACAGCTATTTCTGCCCTCTGCACCGCCAACGTAATTTTCCTGGAATCAAGTCTATCCAAGACCGTTCTTTGCCTGCCTCTTTAATCATGCTTGGGCTTTGGTGCGAAGCAAGGAACGGAAGTGAAGAATTGAGGGGTGAGGGTGGAAGCAGGTGGCTCCCTTCCTCTACTCCCTACATTGGCCTTGGAGTGCTCAGGTGGACTCAGCACAGGTAGGAAGATGCAGCAGGTGGGGCTGGAGCAAGGGGGAAGGGTGTGAGATGGGGGAAAGACTGGAGTGAGGAGGGGACGGTCCACATGCACACACACATCCCCTCTCCTGTCCCACCTGTCCAGCTGATGGACTGCTACCTTGCTCACCTTTGGTCCCCACCCTGCATTCAGCTCTCACCTGGGGCTCCTAGAAGCTGTCAGCAGGCGACAGCAACCACACCCTGGAAACGGCTTCAACTGGCCGGCTAAACCAGGTGGGGGTAGCCAATGGGTCTCACACCCTCAGTGAGCTAGGGACTTTTCCCTGCATGCGAAGACAGACTCTGGCAGACGAGATCAAAAGCTGGTCCAACGGTCAAGAAGGCAGTTTCTGCACGTGCTGTCGAGGGAAGTGAGGGGCAGATGGGGCTCATCCATCTGGGATGGGAGCCCATCTAGGAGAAGGAAAACTCTGATCCTAAACCTCTGCTGCCTTGTGGGATATCTTCGGGAGAAGAACAGACTCAGGAGTAAACCCTACACAAATCCAGAGTGGAGTCCCTAAAACGGTTGGCGTTGTACAACTCCTGCAGCCTCGCTGGTGCCAAATGTCTTGCTCTGCTTTCCTTTGGACCACATCAGCGAGGCCAAGAGGGCAGTCTGGTCATGTGGGCAGCTCAGGACCTCTAGGCACACTTGGATGCTGCTCGCGCAGCGCTTGGATGTCACTCCCAGAGGCGCACTGTCTCTCAAGACAGACAGATGCCTAAACACGCGTTGCTCATGTCTGCCATGTTGTAGGATTGCCAGTCTGGGCTCAGTGTAGGCTTCTGGGGTTTTAAGAGCTTCCCCAAGAGAATGTTTACCTGCTAGGCCTTCCCCCCTCCCCTTTCACTAAACTGTGGTTTAGTGAAAGTAGCAGCTGTTCATACCCGCTGGACCTCTCCTTTCTAAGCAGCCCTAAATGTGGGGGTAGCTAAGCTGTGCCCCCCCCCCCCGCAGATCCTGTTGGACTCTCCTGTTGGTAGCCCAGCAATGTCTGGATGGCACATGGTCAAAGAGGTCAGCCCTAAAGGAATACGGCCCTTTAGGAGATTCCTGATCCCAAGGGGGAAATACTGGCCAGGCACCTTCATCGCTTACCACATTACTAATCCAGCTCACCCCATTTGTCCTGTCTGCTTCCGCTAATCCAGTGGGAGTCCCCGCCCCACTGTGGTCCAAGGGCAGAGGGTTGTGGGTTTTCAGTGTCTCCTGCTTGGCTCCCGTGGGCTTGTGTTCAGGCTCTGTCTGTTGTACCTGCCAGTTCCCTGATACTCTTTCTCTGTCCTGTCTCTGTCATTTCAGACCAGGGCGTCACTGACACCAAACCCACACCGGTAAGGACGGAATCATGATATTGAAGTCCGTATCATGATATTGGCTTCATAATTGTTGACCTGGCAATATCTTGCAAATCATCGTGTGTGTGTGTGTGTGTGTGTGTTTGTGTGTGTGCTATCCAAAAATCACAATGTGGGGGAAACCGTGAAGCCGGCCAATGCCTCAACATAGCTCCATCCTTATTTCAGACATTGTGATATATCGGTACATTGCGATGTTTAGCTGGTGATATATCAGATATCGCCCAGCGCTAGAGAGGTCTGGGGGCTTCCTGAGCCCATTCCCAATCCTGGAACAAGGAAGCAGCCCCAACTCTTTCACCTGCTAACAGCAGCTTCATCTGCAGAACGTAGCAATGTGACAACGACTCAAGTTCTTGATGGGGACAAGAAGTTTGGATTGCCTTAATGGTGGCAAACAGTCCTTCATTAGAGATTTCCAGGCAGAAGCTGCACTGGTCCACCTAGCACAGATGCTGTAGTAGTGGATTTCTTGCATCAGCAGGTCGTGGGATGGATGACCCCTGAGGTCCCTTCCAAATTTTCAAAAGCATTATCATGCTTAACAAACAATCTGCCTCTCCCCACCCTTGTGTTCTGGCCACTTGGTATCCTAGCCCTAATGATCCTGGATTCTGGCCTGAGAGGTGAGTGGACTTTGGTGCCCCTACAGCCAAACTACCCTGGGGATGTCTTGCTTGCTCCAGGGTAAGTGAGGTAAGTCTGTACAGTCTGCTGGTCAACGTAGAGTTTAATTTTACCACACTTCTAGCACCTCCGAGGGAATTAGATGTGTCTCTCTCAGAGCAGGAGGAGAGGGCTCCCTAAAGGGGAACTAGGAGCTAGTTGCTAGGAGATTCATCAGCTTCTCTTTGGCCTCCACCTCACCTGTTTGGAACGGCCTCCCCCGGGAGATGGTGGACTCTCCTTCCGTGGAGGTTTTTGAGCAGAGGTTGGGTGGTCATCTGTCAAGGATGCTTTAGCTGACATTCCTGCATTGCAGGACCCTTGAGGTCCCTTCCGATTCTACAATTCTGTGATTCCCTCGTCACGTGCAAGTAGAATTGCCACCTTTTAAGATGGACCTGCTCATGTGCAGTGGGTAGGGGGCTTGGGGCTCAGGTGGTGCTGGCTAAAGGCTTAGCCACCCTTACCTTTTGCCCTTCTCTTTCCAGGCACAGGTCCACGCTTTAAAACTCCAAGTCTGAGAGCTCTTTTCTTTTGCCCCGGAGCTTTCCCCGCAAAATCTAACTATTTGAAGCTGAAGCGCAACGAATGGCCATTCAAGTTTTCTGTGGGTTGCCATTTGCTCCAATTCAGCTTTAAAGAGCAGGTTCTTGTGCAGAAAGCTATGGATAAAAAAAAAAAAAAGGATGCTTGGACACAGAGCTTTATAGTGTGGACCGTTCCTGGAAAGCGTGGAGGAAAAGTTAAGTGTGGATAAGCTGTAAGTGTTGGCCAGCAGAGGAGGAAGACCAGAGCAAAACAACCAGTAGCAAAATACAGAGAACCTAGTAAGCTTAAAAGTAATCTTAATTGCGCAGATGGTTAAATTCCAATGAAATGTGTTTCAAAATATCAAAATAAGAGTTTAGTTCTTGGCTGTTACCCTGGTACTTTTACACTCGCTGGCTGGATCACTGGAAGTCTGATGTTTCCTGAGTAACAGATAGATTATCGATTGCATGCTTTTCCTTCTAACCTTGCAAGTGAAAAGGCCTGCGCCTTGCTGTGTGCTGCTGTTTGCTTTTCTTAATTCCAATGAAAGCTGGAGATTCGGGGAAGGGCCTTTCAAGATCCCAGGAGGGGCTGCTCCCCCCACAGGCCCACCTGTGGCAAGGGCCCTGCCTTCGAACTTTCCTTTGCTCCCTCTGACTCCTTCTTGTGGTCTCTTGCAGGGTGAAGAGGACATACAATATTCAACACTAGCCTTCAAGGCCAACCACCCTCCTCAGCCACAGCCAGCGGCCACCCGGCCTTTGGAAAGCAACATAATATACTCAGAAATCAAGAAGAAATGATCAGAGATGAATCTCCCCTAATGGGCTCACCAGTGCAAACATCCCCTATGACTCACCTCTGCTTCATTTGCCTGGATTTTATTTTGGTTGTGGGGGGGGGTTAAAAAAAACTGTTGCCTCTTCTGAAGATAAGACTATCGGTTCCTCCCTTACACACACACACACACACACACACACACACCCCTCAAGTGGTTCTCCTCTACTAACCCGCTGAGCTGAAAACAAAAAAGGAGAAGTTTGTCTCCACGCCCTGCCACCTGGTGTAATTGAGGGTAGGGTTTGGAATGGAACCAAACTGTTTGAAAGCAGGCCTTTCTTCCACCCACCCTGCCGTGGCTGGCATGCATGACAAGAGGGAGGCTGTTTCATCCTTGGATCTGTGTGGGGAGAAACTAGAAACATTTTAGATACCTCTTTTCCCTTTCACTCTCTCTCTCTCTCTCTTCCCATCCTGCTATCGTTTCGCTTCCTGGCTGTGCCAAACCTCCCCTCTTTCTCCTGTCCCTCGGGTTGTGGTGTCGCTAGGCAGCGGTGTGGCTGCTGCTCCCTCAGGCCTACCCCAGACACCACAAGCCCTCCCTGAGGGAGCTGGATTCCAGGCACCGGCGAAGAAAGAGCTCGATATCCGGGAAAGTGTGCACTGGGAAACAGGCTGGTGTGGCAGCTGTGTCCAGGGCCAGCCTGGACTGGAGAGGACCTTCGCTCCTGATGCCTCCATCTGACTCCAGATACTTCTGAGCTTAATTCTTTTTTGAGGAGGCATAAAACTTGCTTGGGGGTCAGGCCAGACCCGTGGACCCCTCTTACTGTCCAGAATGAACTGGCAACATCTCAACAAGACAGCAAACACCCCTTGCCCTGCAGTCTGGCTTTCGGCTTCAGCTATTCTTTTGTTCATGTGAATTTGAAAGTGCCCTATGTGTGGATATGGAACTCGGGGTGACATGTGGGTGGGAGGGAGGATTTGTGGTGGCAAAGCCATAATTATTTCTCCTCTACCTTGTATCTTGTATTTCCCCTCTCCTCCACCACCACCACCCTGTTTCTCGTGATTAACAACCAAATTCAGTCTATAACAGAAGGAGCAAGATGCTTTTGCAGAGCAGATTGGTTAAGCACATCAGGGCTGCTATAGAACATGGGGTGAGTTGAGGCGTCTTGAATAGATTCCCTTCCATGTTTCTCCAGCTACGTGGTGTCTAGAAATGGAAGAGAACTGTGCCAAATGTCTGGAGGCTTAGAGCACTGGATAGGGGTTAGGAAGCCACCACTCGTGGAAGAGGAATAGATCCGATGTCTCCCCGTGTCCCCTGGGCGACCGCAGAGCCAGTGGGCAAAGCACTGGGGTCGGTTGCAAGAACCGTGACGCTCACTGAGCAGCCTTGAGCAAGTTAACCACCCCTCAGACTAACCTCCTTTGCAGAATCATTGTGGGGCTATAGTAAGATAAGGCTATAACAATAATAATTCCTGGAGCCAGCAGGGGGGGGGGGACGGGGTCTCAGGAGATTAATTTATTTTAATTGCAGGTGTAGAATCAGGGACAGGGGGTTCTGCATTCTAGATTAGCTCAACTCCCACGCTGCAAAGAAATGTCTCAGGGCAGGCGAACTGCAAAATTCAACGAAGTGTGGTGAGGAAGAATGGAGGAGGGCGCTTAGCAGCGAGCAGTTGTCCGTTTTGCTTCAAACATCAGCACCGGTTTTGCAACTAGCCAGCTTTTAGCTAATGGGGCAGACATGCCAGGCACTGTTGATGTTAGCCTGAGCCAAAGGCAGACCTCGTAAAATCTCTGATAGGAACGAGAGGGGAATCCCATGCCTTCTGCTCCCTCGTTGTGTTGTTTGGGTGTGCGTTTTCCTCCTCCACCACCCCACGCCGAAAGTTTGTCATCTTCGACTGAGAGTGCCCCTCTGCTGCGATAGCATCTCGTACACTCTGGGCCTCGCTAATCGCTGGGTGTGGCTGGAAGACGGCATGTATTCACGTTAAGCTTCAGGACGGAAGGACAATGGAGCAGTGTTTGGAACAAGCGCCGGGCTCATCATGCCCCAGTTAACCCATGCGTCGTTCTCCCATCTTGAGGAGGCCTGGCACAGTCGTCTGCAATGAAGGAACCCCCACAAAAGAAAGCTTGTCTCCCTCTTGCATCCGGTTGGCACCGGGCCTTTGGAATGATTACTCGGTGTCCTGCGGGACAGGAGAAGCGGCGAAGGCCGCTCAGATATGAGCGAGAGTGCAGAATTGGAGATGGAACGCAAAGCTGATGATTGTGGAAATTTGGGCTGTTATTCTGGTTGTAAAATGATGAATAATTTTGTTTTTAATAATAATGATAATAATAAATTGAGAATGGAAAAGACTTTTGTGTACATTGTGGAGGGGGAGGCAGGACCGGCCTGCCCGTGAGGCAAGGATACCCAGGGGCAACAGATCCAGCCTCCAAGGAATGTACCACCCGCTGTTACTGCTCCAGCTGCAGCACACCCCAGATTCAGTGGCCTCTTAGAGAGGTGCTGCTAGTCTCCTTCTCATATGCTTGTTCCTGATGAAGGTCTTTATTCCCACCTTGTTCCTGGCCGGGGAAGGGGCACCATTTTGTGGTTTGCCTCAGGTGCCAAAATGTATTGGGGTAGCCCTAGGGGGAAGTTGCTGTCAACTTACAGATTTGAAAATAAGGGGCCAGCAGCCTCGGAAATAAGGGATCAGCAGCCAAAATAAGGGATTTTAGTCAACCAGCTCCTTTCCCCCATAAAAGTGCATGCCTGCCCTAGATCTTGCACCAAGCAAGACCCTGCTTATCTAGCTGTGCATGCTAAAGTCGTAAGGGATGCCTCGGGCGGCTGAAGCAACGATAGTTCTCTCCTCGCTGGCCCTTTAAAGAAGAGGGTGAGCCCTGCCGCCCAACAGGATGGGCCGGACACGGTTACCTCCGCCTGCTTAGAGCTCCCAAAGTCTCGCTGGAATCCGGGGGGGGGGGGGGGCTAGCTGGCTGCTTTTCATTCAGGGAAGGAAGCCCCCAGATGGCACCATAGTCACGCCCCGTAGGCGGATTGCCTCCGCCCCCGAGTGCACATCATCTTTGCAGCTCCTGGTGTGCCCTGGGAGTTACGTGTGTTGGGTGGCGGGTGCTGCGACTCTCCAACATGCTGACATTCTCCCCTGAAGGCGCACTCCTCCCTTATCTCCTGAGACAGACAGATGCTCACCGAGGCCCTGCTGTGATGTAAGCAGACCCTTGTGGGGATGGGTCTTATCCGTGGGGGTGGCTGGGAGGTGGGGGTAGTAGCCCTTTTCTCCCAGGCAGCATTGAAACCCGGGAAATCTACGGGATATCATCAGTCCGGGACAGCAGCAGGAAACGGCGCTGGGATAAGGGAGTTTCCCGCCAAATAAGGGACGCTTGACAGCTATGGGGGAAGCATTAGGATCCCGTAACTTGACAGGGGACAAAAATAAGACTTTTCTTGTTCCTGGGCCTTTAGCAACAGTTTGATCTGCTGAAATTGGGCAGTGAAGCTTTTCACTCACATGATGACATGCAAATGAATCTCTGCTAATCAGGCTGCTGCTAAGAGTAACGGGAGCAGCAGCAATGCAGCAGGAAGCTTTGATGAGAATGTGTCAGGCAGGCTGGCCTGCACAACTCATGACCCATTAAGAATGGCTTTCCGCCTGGAAGCTAGCTAACCTGCTTTTACTGCCTGCCCGAGACTGCAGACATGAGGGAGCGATGAGATAGCATCTCGCGCTCTTGCAGGACACAATGCATGGGTGTTAGATTGCATAAGCCTTTGTCGCTCAGACGTTTCATGAGTCTGGTGTGCGGTGGTATTCTGCTTGGCCAATCAACCAGGCAAGCGTTTTCCTCCACTTCCTGACTGTCCTGCAGCCCATAGATGCAGCTTGTCTTGCAAGGTCCCTGGTCTCTAGAATGTGATGCCATCGCAACTCACCTTTCCCCGCTCCTCCTCATGCCCTCCCACCCATCAGAGGTGCTCCTCACCGCCTTCCCTTTGACCCTTGCAGTTACATCACAGTTTTCTGTCGCTTTGCATCTTTGGGAGTTTGCATAAACTGAAAGTCAGCAGGGCAGCTTTTCTCACTGCCGCACCTGCATGTCAGTAAAGATTTTGCATGTCAAATATCTTCCAGTGTTAGGTCTGTGAAGAGCAATTACTGGAAATCACAAATGCGGGCCAGTGGGGGGAGAGAATGTGGTTAAATTAATGTCCTGGTGGATTGGTGGGCTTCCCATAGGCGTCTTCCTATTTTCTTTAAAAAAAACCTTGGGTGCTTTTTTAGGGGGGTGCCACAAGCCTTATAACAGGGGTAGGTAACCTAAGGCCCGGGGGCTGGATCCGGCCCAATCGCCTTCTCAATCCGGCCCACAGACCGTCCGGGAATCTGTGTTTTTACATGAGTAGAATGTGTCCTTTTATTTAAGCTGCATCTCTGGGTTATTTGTGGGGCATAGGAATTCGTTCATTTTTTTTTTTCCCTTCAAAATATAGTCCGGCCCACCACATGGCCTGAGGGATGGTGGACCAGCCCATGGCTGAAAAAGGTTGCTGACCCCTGCCTTATAATAAATCCCATGCCACCCCTAGCATGCAGAGCCTCATTTCCCAGTTTTCTTTTTCTTTTTCTTTTCTTTTTTTAGGCACATAATCACCTTCTGCTTCTGTTTGGTGATGCTGGCTATGTTGTTGTTGTTGTTTAGTCGTTTAGTCGTGTCCGACTCTTCGTGACCCCCTGGACCAGAGCACGCCAGGCACTCCTGTCTTCCACTGCCTCCCGCAGTTTGGTCAAACTCATGCTGGTAGCTTCGAGAACACTATCCAACCATCTTGTCCTCTGTCGCCCCCTTCTCCTTGTGCCCTCCATCTTTCCCAACATCAGGGTCTTTTCCAGGGAGTCTTCTCTTCTCATGAGGTGGCCAAAGTATTGGAGCCTCAGCTTCAGGATCTGTCCTTCCAGTGAGCACTCAGGGTTGATTTCCTTCAGGATGGAGAGGTCTGATCTTCTTGCAGTCCATGGGACTCTCAGGAGTCTCCTCCAACACCATAATTCAAAAGCATCAATTCTTCGGCGATCAGCCTTCTTTATGCTGGCTATACTATGCCTTTAAAAAGCAGCTGGCTGCTTACCTCTAGAAATGCCTAGAAAAGCTTCCCTTGCATAATTTCTCTGTTTCTTTTTAAAAAATAAAATAAAAGGGAGGGGTGGCGATTGCGCTGTGAGGGTTAACCCAGTTTAAAATCACTTGAGGTTTACAGTGTAAACACATGCCCTGAAACATTTCCCAGATGAAAATAGCCATGCTTGGAACAACAGTATTGACTCATGCCAAAGTTCTCTTCTGGAATCCTGTTACCCCCCCCCCCCCTGTGTTTTGCAAGCGTTCAAGAAAACCCTTCACACCCCTCTGGATACAGCTTTTCTTTATTGCGAAACAGCCCGTTCTGTGCTCATTTCAAAGCCAGGATGATAATTGCTATTTTGGTAAAAGATACACTTTTTTTAAAAAAAAGAATTCCGGTGTGTCACCAACAGTTCAAAACAGAGCACAGCAGTTCGTAAAATGGCAGACTGTCCACTGAGCTGCCTTATTCTGTATCGGACCTTTGGTCATTTTGCTCAGTGTTGTCTACCCTGGCTGGCAACTGTTTCTCCAGGGTTTCAGAAAGAGTTCTCCACTAGCCCTAACTAAAGGTACGGTGCTGGGATTGAACCTGACACCTTCTGCTTGGCACGTGTCATGTAACCTCCTGCACAAACAAACCAGAACAAATGAGCAATAAACGGTCACATAAAGGTAAAGGTACCCCTGCCCGTACGGGCCAGTCTTGACAGACTCTAGGGTTGTGCGCCCATCTCACTCTAGAGGCCGGGGGCCAGCACTGTCCAGAGACACTTCCAGGTCACGTGGCCAGCGTGATAAGCTGCATCTGGCGAGCCAGAGCCGCACACGGAAACGCCGTTTACCTTCCCACTAGAAAGCGGTCCTTATTTATCTACTTGCACCCGGGGGTGCTTTCGAACTGCTAGGTTGGCAGGCGCTGGGACCGAGCAACGGGAGCGCACCCCGCCGTGGGGATTCGAACCGCCGACCTTTCGATCGGCAAGCCCTAGGCGCTGAGGCTTTTACCCACAGCACCACCCGCGTCCCTTAAACGGTCACATAGGCTTCCTGAAAATTTGATGCAAAGAGATCAGGATTCATGCTCGGTTTTGCATGGCCATCTGGAAGCGAGGAATTTACACAGTCCAGAGCCCGAGGGAGTAATTTACAATACAGTGGTACCTCGGGTTACATACGCTTCAGGTTACAGACTCTTCTAACCCAGAAATAGTGCTTCAGGTTAAGAACTTTGCTTCAGGATGAGAACAGAAATCATGCTCTGGCGGTGCAGCGGCAGCAGGAGGCCCCATTAGCTAAAGTAAGTGCTTCAGGTTAAGAACAGTTTCAGGTTAAGAACGGACCTCCGGAACGAATTAAGTACTTAACCCAAGGTACTACTGTACTTTACTGAGGAATTTCTTATTGAAGGACGGACGTCTTCTTCTCACTTCACTTCCCGTTCCAGTGTGGTGTAGTGGTTAAGAGCGGTAGTCTCATAATCTGGGGAACCGGGTTCATGTCTCCGCTCCTCCACATGCAACTGCTGGGTGACCTTGGGCTAGTCCAGGGGTCTGCAACCTTTAAGACAAAAAGAGCCACTTGGACCCGTTTCCGAAGAAAAAAAACCTGGGAGCCGCAAAACTCTTCATTATAAAAATAACTTTTTGTCACTTTTTTATTATTTCTTTGTTTGACCCCTCAGAATTACTCCTCCTCATAGAAATAAACGTTAAATTAACAAGTTACCTTTTTTGGGGTGTGTGTTCTTCACTCCCCTTCAAAACAGTGACCAGCGTACATGCCCCCTTTCAATGCAGTGACCAGCATACATGCCCCTTACAATGTAGCGGGCGGGTGGGCGGGAAGGTGATGTCGGGACGGTGTGTGACTAATGCACGCACCGCCCCCATGCGATGTCACAGCCAGTACAGCGCCCACCACAGTGGGGAGTGTCGGGGCGCACAATGCGCCTCCTCCCCTCACTAGTATCCGCCCCGGAGCCGCGGCAAAGGTGTAAAAGAGCCACATGCGGCTCCGGAGCCGCGGATTGCAGACCCCTGAGCTAGTCACACTTCTCTGAAGTCTCTCAGCCCCACTCACCCCACAGAGTGTTTGTTGTGGGGGAGGAAGGGAAAGGAGAATGTTAGCCACTTTGAGACTCCTTAAAGGGAGTGAAAGGCGGGATATCAAATCCAAACTCCTCTTCTTCCTTTGCCACCACAGTGGCGCTGAGACTCCTCCACGCTGCCTTGGAGCAGCTGCCCGTTTGATGGAGACTTAAGCACTTGTGAGATTAGATTTAGAAACTCCAAAATGTTCCAACACATCCCCCACGCGACCCGAAACCCAGCAGGGGTAGTGCAGATGGTCAGAATGCTGCTATTTTAAAAACGTGGTTTATTTTTAAACCAGATTTGTTTGAAATGTCTAGAGGAAGCTTGCTGGGTTGGCGTCTTTTGGCCACAGCCTTCAACGTGGGAGCGAAAACAAGGCCAGGGGAACATGGGATAGAAGCTTATGCTGAGTCCAGACTGTGGGTCCATCTAGCTAAGGTGGCCTGCACTGGCTTGCAGCAGCTGGTCAGGGTGTCAGGCTGGCAGCAGACCCAGCCCGACCTGGGGAGACCTGGAACTGTACATGGCACTTTCTGCATGCAAAGCAGATGTTCTAACCCACTGATGGGATAGGCCAAAGATGGATCTCTGGGGCCACATTCTGCCTCCATTAGGAGCAAGGGGCCTGTGCTTGGCCTAAGCATAGACAGACAGTGCGAACACTGGAGATGCAGCCTGGAAAACTGGTCTGGTCTGCGAACCCATTTCTGTGACTAAAACATTGAGGCCATGGCTGGGAACACACCGTGCATTTAAAGCTCCACACACAGAGAGAGAGAGAGGGAGAGAGAGAAAATAATTGTTTATTGCTCACAGAGTTACAATTCCTTAATAAACTACAGGTCCCAGGGTTCTCTGTACACAGCCTTTATTTCAGATAGTGCTTGACTATGCATACCCTCCAACATTTCTCCAATGAAAATAAAAGGTAAAGGGACCCCTGACTATTAGGTCCAGTCGTGACTGACTCTGGGGTTGCGGTGCTCATCTCGCTTTATTGGCCAAGGAAGCCGGCGTACAGCTTCCGGGTCATGTGGCCAGCATGGCTAAGCCGCTTCTGGCGAACCAGGGCAGCGCACGGAAACGCCGTTTACCTTCCCGCCAGAGTGGTACCTATTTATCTACTTGCACTTTGACGTGCTTTTGAACTGCTAGGTTGGCAGGAGCAGGGGCTGAGCAACGGGATTCGAACTGCTAACCTTCTGATCGGCAAGTCCTAGGCTCTGTGGTTTAACCCACAGCGCCACCCGCGTCCCTTCCAATGAAAATAAGGGCGTCCTAATATATGCACCGCCCATTAAAGATTAAAAAACATCCCTATACAGGACAGGACTGCCTTGAGGTGTCTTATAAAAGTTGTATAGTTACTTATATCCTTGGCCAGATTTAGAAGGGGATTGGGTGGACCAGATCCAGCCCCCAGGCCTTATTTTACCTACCCATGGTCTAGGGCAGGCATGTCCAACAGATAGGTCGTAATTACAGGATGTCTGTGGTAGATCACCGGTAGATCAGTGGCTCCCCACAAAGAAGCTAAAAAAATTTGGCTCCCTGAAAAACAAAGCTCAGCATCTTTGCCTTGTCCCCTAAAAAACAGGGCTTTCCTTCCTAAAAAAAAGCTCAAAGCTCAAAAGCTTTCCTCCTCCCTAAAGAAGCTCGACAACTTCGACCTGAACCCCCAGAAAGGGGGTAGATCCCTGCCAGTTTTTAACTCTGTGAATAGATTGCAGTCTCTTGGGAGTTGGCCACCCCTGATCTAGGGTATGTTGATGCAACTTGTTTCCCTGCATCAGTGGGTCTCTATGGGGCATGAGTTTCCTGAGATGGCCTGCAAGCAAGACTGTTTTTTCCCCCTGAGCCGGAACTGAGTTCTGGCACCTCTCAAATGGGCGCATGGCCATTCTAAGAGAACAAGGGAGGTGTTTGTGGTCACTTCTGGCACCTCTTTTTCTAGAAAAATAGTACTGGCTGCAACTGATCAAATAGCACAGAGGTGGAGAACCTGCAGCCTTCCAGAACGCGGTTCATTGGCATGGCCAGGGGTCAGAGGCGATGGGCGTTCGAATCCTACAAGCTATGGAGAAGCACAGATTCCTTATCCCTAAAACAGCAGGTATCGTGGCTGAACTTGCCTCCGAATGCCCGTTGGTGAGATCTTGCTTTCAGGTTTCCCATGGTCATCAGGCTGGCCGCTGTGAGAATAGGATGGTGGACTAGATGGGCCATTGGCCGGATTCAGCTGACGGCTCTTCCGATGTCCTTATGCATGGACCAGCCCTGCCCCTCCCATTACAGATTGGAGAGTCTCAGCTTCTCCTGCTATTCTGCCGAGAAAGTGATGGGTCATCAGATTAAAAATATAGGCTTGGAAAACATAAACTACCCTCTAATAAGTTTCCAGGGTCTCATAATACACCTTAACATTTAGAATGAGTTCATACCATGGACCGCCCTGAGATCTCCAGGTATATATATATATAAATTCAATAAATTAATAAATGCAAAATGTAGTAGGCTGTTAATATCTACATACATATGTGTTAGGATAATAACTTCATATATATTTATCTTCTTCTCTGGCGATCCCTCGTAGCCGAGTAAGATTGTCTTCCACAAACACGGTTTTAACAAGGAGTCCGTAAGTGACTGTGGAGGTCAATTCTGTTTTGTTTTGTTTTTATAAGATATTTATTAGGTTTTTTCAAAGAATACACATAGATTTATGAACTAAAAAAATTACAAACAAAAAATTACAGTGTTGAAAAAAGAAGATAGAAATTTCAGAAAAACTAAGAAAAAATACAGATAGAAAATACATACACAAACCCAGAAAAACAAAAAAAAGAAAAATTTGAAAAACCAATCCAGTTTTCAGAGCTTGTAGGTTCATTTACTTATTTTCTTGACTTCCTCACACCTCCCCTTTTTGTATTCCCATTTATATAGTTGGTTCAGCAAATCCTAGCCCTCTTTCATTTATCTTAACTTTTTATCATAACCTATTATAACAATATATTTTCATCCATTATCAATCCATATTTACATATTCTTATTACTCTTATTTGCCAACGCCACTTATTTCCAATCCAACATCATTTTAACATTCATTAATTTTACAGTATTTCTGCAGATAGTCTTTAAATTTCTTCCAATCTTCTTCCACCAACTCTTCTCCCAGGTCTCGGATTCTGCCGGTCATTTCAGCCAATTCCATGTAGTCTATCACCTTGGTCTGCCACTCTTCCAGTGAGGGTAGTTCTTGTGTCTTCCAATACTTTGCAATCAGTATCCTTGCTGCTGTTGTCGCATACATAAAAAAGTTTCTATCCTTCTTTGACACCAATTGGCCGACCATGCCCAAGAGAAAGGCCTCTGGTTTCTTCAGGAAGGTATATTTAAATACCTTTTTCATTTCATTATAGATCATCTCCCAGAAAGCCTTAATCTTTGGGCATGTCCACCAAAGGTGAAAGAATGTACCATCAGTCTCTTTACATTTCCAACATTTATTATCAGGCAAATGATAGATTTTTGCAAGCTTGACTGGTATCATGTACCACCTGTATATCATTTTCATGTGGAGGTCAATTCTGGATCCACACGTCCTTCCACAGTGGGGACATTGGTTTCTGGGTGGGAGTTGATCACGGTGAGGGTTTGCCAAGCGTGCCTTCCTCTTAACATGTTTCTCCCTTTCGTCCTGAGTTCGAGTGTCTTCAAAGCCCATGACATCTTTGGTAAAGGCTGATAATTTATGGGAGTATATTGTATTTGTTTCTTCCACACATTTTTCCCCCTTTCCTATTTTTTTCTATATATTTTTTCAGTATCACTTTACAGTGGTACCTTGGTACTTAATTCGTTCCGGAGGTCCATTCTTAACCTGAAACTGTTCTTAACCTGAAGCACCACTTTAGCTAATGGGGCCTCCTGCTGCTGCCGCGCCGCCGGAGCACGATTTCTGTTCTCATCCTGAAGCAAAGTTCTTAACCCGAGGTACTGTTTTTGGGTTAGCATCTGTAACCTGAAGCGTCTGTAACCTGAAGCGTCTGTAACCTGAAGCGTATGAAACCCGAGGTACCACTGTATTTCTTAATCATTTAAATTCTTTCCACTACTTAATACTTTCAATAATACAGTGGTACCTTGGTTTAAAAACAGTCCAGTTTAAGAACGATTCGATTTACGAACTCCACAAAACCGGAAGTAGTGTCCTGGTTTGAGAACTTTACCTCGGTCTAAGAACAGAAGCCAAACAGTGGAAGGACACCGGCGGCAGGAGGCCTCATTAGGGAAAGCATGCCTCGGTTTAAGAACAGTTTCGGTTTAAGAACAGACTTCCGGAACGGATTAAGTTTGTAAACCGAGGTACCACTGTATATTAATACCAAAATCTTAGCAGCTGCGATCTATGAAATGGCAGACCGCTCCCCGCAGGATGCCTTCCCATTGATGCCCCACAGAGAAGATACAACAGCTACTTTGCACTCTGAGTTTCAACTACTAGGGAGCCTGTAGAGATAGCTGGATCCGTGAGGAACAAGGCCAGCAGCCCCTGCAAACAAAATGTTGACAAGGCATCCCATTAGGGATAAATAAAGCAAAATTAATGGAGCCATTTACTAGAGACGAGGACCTGACAAACTGGGACAGTTGCAGCATATGTATTTTTACCACCAGTTGGGTTGGATTTGGATATTTATGCCTCGGGCCTCGAAATAGTTCAAGCTGTCTTTTAGAAGGCGGCCTTCATTATCTTGCGTGATGAGTGAGGAAAAGTTAAACGGAGACATTTTTAGAAACAAGAATGAAAGCGCAATCTGACCTCTGTCCCAGGCATCTGTTGTGTGTGAGGATTATTTAAAATATATTCAAGAATATATTAAGGCAGAGCCTGCTTGTTTCCATCGCTCCTCTCTCAAGCTAGAAAGGCTTGCTGCGTTTTCCTCCTCACTCAAACCCCTCAAATGAAGGACCCTCCGTTCTCCACCCCCATCTTGGTTCAATAAGAAACCACATGGGACCATAAATGGATCCCAAAGTCCATATTCCAGTGGGACTGCACAGGTGGGGTACAAGGGCTCTTGCGTCGGTCTTACTACCCTATCCATCTCATATGGCTGGGTTGGTCAGCGGGCAAGTCCCAGACCCGTCGGTGGTGTCTGACAGAACACCCCTGTCAAAATAAAGTCAGAAATGCAGTCAAGGTACAGATATACACTCAAGTTACATGCTGTGGTTTGCAAACTGTTTTCTAGGGAACTCTGGAGTTCCTCTGAAACTTCACCATAGTTCTTCAATTTCGACAGTCACATCTCCATCAAAGGCAGCTCGACTGCTATCTGCAAACCACACAAGTCACGACCGGAGGTCCTCGTTGCGGCTGCTGGAGAGCGGGCGCGGAGGAGAAGAGGCTGTCACTGCCAGGGCTCAGCCCTGATGACACACCAGCTCTGAGGTGCACGTGGAAGACAGGGTCACCCTGGACAGGAAAAAAGTAGGAACTGTGAGGAGCACAAGGTGTATCAAATTTTTTTAAAAAATTGCTTTGTGCATCTGCGTCTAATCCAGGAGTCGGCAACGTGCAGCCCATGGGCCGGATGCGGCCCACGAAGACCATTTTACTGCTCCTGAACTGAGCCGCCTGTTTGGCGAGTCCCCTGCGTGCTGCACTAAACCAGCGCAGCACGGCACAGGTTCTCGCTGAGCGGCACTGGAAATCGCATCTGCGCACACGCAAATACCGGTAATCGCGTCTGTGTGTGTCCAGACGCCAAAAATCACTTCTGTGCAGGTGTGATTTTCGGCGTCTGGGCATGCGCAGACGCGATTTCCAGCATCGCGCTGCACCAGTACAGCCCACAGATGATCTCCGTGGGAGTGATCTGGCCCATGGCCAGTAAACTTTGCCAACCCCTGGTCTAATCTTTCCCCTTTATAAAAACATACAGTTGTGCCTTGGAAGTCAAACAGCTTAGTTCCCAAACGTTTTGGCTCCCAAACGTCGCAAACCCTGAAGTGACTGTTCCGGTTTGCGAACTATTTTTGGAAGCTGAATGTCCGCCAGGGCTTCCGCAGCTTCCGATTGGCTGCAGGAGCTTCCTGCAACCAATCAAGAGCTATGCTTTGGTTTTCGAATGTTTTGGAAGTCGAACGGACTTCCGGAACGGATTCCGTTCGACTTCCAAGGTACAACTGTATTTACTGGTGTGTATTCTTTTTCTTTTTGTAAATCCACTGAAGAATAAAATAAAATAAAAATCAGGATTAAGAGGTTTTTCTCAGAACAGTGTGTGTGCTGTGTCTGATTGTTGTTGCGATGGTTCCACTCGCCTTCTTCAGATAGGAAATGTTCGGGGGGGGGGGGAGACACAAAAATGGAGAGTTGAGGAGGATCAGTTGCGGATGGGGGGTGGAGAAGGGCAGAAATGTCCTTATTCTTGCCCAGAGATGGAAAGAAGATAAAGTTTCTACCAGAGAAGAATGGCAGGTGACGTTAATGGACTATGCTGAAACGGCTAAAATGACCGGAAGAGTCAGAAATCAGGAAGACCAAAATTTTAACAAGGAATGGGGGAAATTTATTACTTACCTTAAAGACCGTTGTAATCAGTGAAAATCATTAATAGGATTGGAATATCATTTGCAATTTAAGGTTGAATTCTGGGCATAATGGAAGAGGTAAAAGGTTGATAAAAGATGTGGGAGGAATGGATTAACAATAAGACCCACAAAGGGGAGGTTGGAAGTCCAGGAGAGTCCTTGGAATCTTGTTTTTATGATTTATGTTTGATATCTCTCTGTAAAATTTTAATTTGAAAAACCAAATAAAAATTTAAAAAGAAAAATGTCCCTATTCTCATCTGAGGAGTGTTGGAGGGCGTGGGATATCACGTGCAATGATGGGCAAGGCTTCAAAAGGTAACTTTGAGATGCATTCACAGAGCAGTCCTGCCCTAGACAAACATTGTATTATTCTCTCTGTAAAGCTACACACCCTGGTTCTTCAGTTTTTGACCGTTTGGGCCTGGAAGCGGGTTAGTAGCTCAGGGTTTCTTCGCCCTTACCTTTCCTCCAGACTTTCCAGGCCCAGGTCCTTAAAGCTCTGTGTCTGTGCCCTTTTTTCTGCACCAGAGCTTTCTCCACTAAAAAACGCATTCCATAAGGCTCAATCGGAGCAAATGGCCATCCGTAGAAAACACAAATTGCCAGTCAGCTTTAAATAGCAGAGGAAATTATCGAAGTTTCGTTACTCAGACCGCTTGACAAAAAGGGGAAGTGGCCTACATATAGAGATTTGTTGAAGGATCAAGAAGGGAAATGGAAATTAAAAGATTATGAGGAAATTAAAGATCATTTTCAGAGTTGGTTACACTACAGACAATTACATGAGATGTACAAGGAAGACAATAAGAAAGGGTTTAGTTATGCAACTTCTAGATTTCAAAAGGAAGTTATAGAAGAAGAAATGAAGCTGCTGAAAAAAGCATATAGTATTTTGCTAGAATGGGAAACAAAAGATGAGGTTAAATCGGCTATTATCAAATGGGCACAAGATATAGGACATAATATACAATTTGAGGACTGGGGGAAATTGTGGAAAGTAGATTTGAAATTTACAGATTGTTCTCTTTTGAAAGAAAATGAAAAATGATGTACAGATGGTATATCACACCAGTACAGATAGCAAAAATGTATAAAACCGGGTCAAACATATGTTGGAAATGTAAAGAAAAAGAAGGGACTTTATACCATATGTGGTGGGAATGCAGAGAAGTTTTAAAAAATGGGAAATGATATACAATGAATTGAAAAAAAGGTTCAAAATGACATTTGTAAAAAAAACCAAAAGCATTTTTGTTAGGGATTGTAGGACAAGACCTGCCAAGAAAAACAAAGAATTTATGTATGCAACAACAGCAGCAAGAGTCTTGATAGCACAAGGATGGAAGAATGAGGAAATCCCAATGAAAGAACAGTGGCAAGAATATAGGAGGGAAAATAACGTACTGTATGTGATTATATGGTTTGATAATTTGTTATGTTGAAATTGCTTAATAAAAAATAGCAGAGGAAATCTCCAGAGCAGAAAAACGGGCACTCAGACACAGAGCTTTAAGTCACAGACCTGGGCCTGGAAAGAGCAGGGGTGAAAAAGGTCAGTGTGGATAATCTTTTTAGATATTAAGCTACGACACAGGAACTCGCCTGCCTGGAATTCATTTCTGCCACAAGCTTAGTAGGTAGATATTTAGGCTAGTGGTTCTATCTCAGCTGAGGAACCTCAAAGGTCATCCAGCCCAGCCCCCTCCTGCTACAGAAGACTCACATGCTAAGGCATCCCTGGTAGATGGGCCACCCACCCTCTACTTTTAAACATCTGACAAAGGAGTGCATGTTGTTGTTGTTTAGTTGTTTAGTCGTGTCTGACTCTTCGTGACCCCCTGGACCAGAGCACGCCAGGCACTCCTGTCTTCCACTGCCTCCCACAGTTTGGTCAGACTCATGCTGGTAGCTTCGAGAACACTGTCCAACCATCTCATCCTCTGTCGTCCCCTTCTCCTTGTGCCCTCCATCTTTCCCAACATCAGGGTCTTTTCCAGGGAGTCTTCTCTTCTCATGAGGTGGCCAAAGTACTGGAGCCTCAGCTTCACAATCTGTCCTTCCAGTGAGCACTCAGGGCTGATTTCCTTCAGAATGGAGAGGTTTGATCTTCTTGCAGTCCATGGGACTCTCAAGAGTCTCCTCCAGCACCATAGTTCAAAGGAGCGCCTACCACAGGCATAGGCAAACTCGGCCCTCCAGATGTTTTTGGACTACAATTCCCATCATCCCTGACCACTGGTCCTGTTAGCTAGGGATGATGGGAGTTGTAGCCCCAAAACATCCGGAGGGCCAAGTTTGCCTGTTAGCATTTGAAGTTGAAGGCTGGCAAAAGCTGAATTGAGACAGAATGCTTTCCCCGGATAAAACCACCCAGAGATTCTGAGTTTTAGAAAGCAAGCAGGTTAATAGTTATTTAAGGGAAATACAGGTGGACAGGAAAGATCCCTCGTTCTGTTTAGCTAAGGAGGATTTCCTATAATCTGTGCTTGCTTCTACATCTCAAGAGAGGTCCAAAATACGTCTCTGAAAAGGTATCTTGTGGTCAGCTCCTCTCAAGAATGTCCCTGTGATACCACTTTAACAGTCATTGCTCACCCCAAGGGATCCTGGGAAGTGTAGTTTGTCAAGCGTGCTGCTGAGTGTTGTTAGGAGACGCCTATTCCCCTCCCAGAACTACAATTCCCAGAGTTCCCTGTGAAAAGGGATTGATTGTTGAATCACTCAGAGAATTGTAGCTTGGGTAAGCAAACGGGATCTCTCCTGGCAACTCCCAGTACCCTTAGGAGACTCCACTTCCCAGAATTCTGTGGAGGAAGCCATGACTTTTTAAAATAGTATCATAGTGCTTTAAACGTATAGTTTGAATGAGGCCAAAGTCTGGTTAAGGAGGAGCCATGAAGCTTCCCATCTTCAGAGCTATTGGACGGCAGACAGACCAGGCATTCAGCTGACAGGTGCATAATATGGTATTTCTATGTATATCATGTTCCTGAGTGCTCACTGGAAGGACAGATCCTGAAGCTGAGGCTCCAATACTTTGGCCACCTCATGAGAAGAGAAGACTCCCTGGAAAAGACCCTGATGTTGGGAAAGATGGAGGGTGCAAGGAGAAGGGGATGACAGAGGACGAGATGGTTGGACAGTGTTCTCGAAGGTACCAGCATGAGTTTCACCAAACTGCGGGAGGCAGTGCAAGACAGGAGTGCCTGGCGTGCTCTGGTCCAGGGGGTCACGAAGAGTCGGACACGACTAAACAACAACATGTATATCATAGCAATGGTTTCAAAATCAGCAGCTGCACATATAAGCTAGCATGTGCAAATTTTATGCAAGTCTGCACCCTCTTTTGCATGTTTTCGAAGTGATGGGTTTTCTCTTCTTTTGGCAATGTGTAAGTGACCACCTGTGGGACGCGGGTGGCGCTGTGGGTTAAAGCCTCAGCGCCTAGGATTTGCCGATCGAAAGGTCGGCGGTTCGAATCCCCGCGGCGGGGTGCGCTCCCGTCGCTCGGTCCCAGCGCCTGCCAACCTAGCAGTTCGAAAGCACCTTCGGGTGCAAGTAGATAAATAGGGACCGCTTACCAGCGGGAAGGTAAACGGCGTTCCGTGTGCTGCGCTGGCTCGCCAGATGCAGCTTGTCACGCTGGCCACGTGACCCGGAAGTGTCTGCGGACAGCGCTGGCTCCCGGCCTATAGAGTGAGATGAGCGCACAACCCTAGAGTCTGTCAAGACTGGCCCGTACGGGCAGGGGTACCTTTACCTTTAAGTGACCACCTTAATCTCTCCTCCAGCCACTTGTTAGGGCAAAGGTTCCTTGATCAAAAAGTCTGACTTTGCCCAAGTTCTAGTTTCAGGTAGGTAGCCGTGTTGGTCTGACGCAGTCGAAATATATTAAAAATTAGATTGCATTCTAATTGTTGCCGTCGTTTTTGCTAATTCAATCATTTCAAAAAATTAATCATAATCTCAAACAGGAATGGAAATGTGTAGAAGAATACATGACCAAAACATGCTCCAACAAGAATTTATTGATATGTATAGACTGATTTCACAAAGTTAAGTTAAGCTAAGCAGATATATAAGACTGAATGTTTAATAATTAAGATACAAAAATACAATAAAGGTTTTATAATAAAGTTATAAAATAATAACGAGGAAGTCATGCACGGGTGGAGGGAAGACACAGGGCAAGAAATAAGAAATGGATAAATGTTGGTAAATAATGAAATGTGAAAAACGTGAATTTACGAATATAATGTATATGTATCATTATGTAACGATTTCATATATGTATTGCAACGTAAAGGAAGGAAGGAAGGAAGGAAGGAAGGAAGGAAGGAAGGAAGGAAGGAAGGAAGGAAGGAAGGAATTTAAAAAATTGTCCAATAGCACCTTAGTAAAGGTGAAGGGACCCCTGACCATTAGGTCCAGTCGTGACCGACTCTGGGGTTGCGGCACTCATCTCGCTTTATTGGCCAAGGGAGCCAGTGTACAGCTTCCAGGTCATGTGGCCAGCATGACTAAGCCGCTTCTGGCGAACCAGAGCAGCGCACGGAAACGCCATTTACCTTCCCGCTGGAGTGGTACCTATTTATCTACTTGCACTTTGACGTGCTTTCGAACTACTAGGTTGGCAGGATCAGGGTCCGAGCAACGGGAGCTCACCCCGTCGCGGGGATTCAAACCACTGACCTTCTGATCGGCAAGTCCTAGGCTCTGTGCTATAACCCACAGCGCCACCTGCGTCCCAATAGCACCTTAGAGACTAACTAAGTTTGTTCTGGCTATAAGCTTTCGTGTGCATGCACACTTCTTCAGATGCCCAAGTTGTTTGCCCAGGCAAGTGAAGGGCACCATAAATGTGGCTGCTCAAGACCAGAAATCTTGTTTTTCAAGGGCAAGATGTTTTCAGAGAAACCTCATAAACCCTGCAGGGACCCACCCTCTGCTAACCACAGAGATATAAAAAAGACTTTGCCACCCACTATGATTCAGGGCAATGCACCAGCTTATGGCCGGATAAGGAAAATCCTGGGGCGCGGATTTACTCCACTGCCCAGCTCGTTGGGGTGCCACTTCCTGTGTGTCTCTCCAGTCAGCAAAAGAAGGAGTCTCTAACCAATTTAAAGAAGCAAGGAGCGGTCAGCAGACATGATCTTTATTTACCGGCAAACGTGCTAAACCCTTTCTGTGGTGCCTACCCTTTTTCCCCAAAGAATGAGTGAAGAGACCAGAGTATGGGTTCAAATTGACCACAACTTTATTGAGCTTCAGGGACGCGGGTGGCGCTGTGGGTTAAACCACAGAGCCTAGGACTTGCCGATCAGAAGGTCGGCGGTTCGAATCCTTGTGACAGGGTGAGCTCCTGTTGCTCGGTCCCTGCTCCTGCCAACCTAGCAGTTCGAAAGCACGTCAAAGTGCAAGTAGATAAATAGGTACCGCTCTGGCGGGAAGGTAAACGGCGTTTCCGTGTGCTGCTCTGGTTCGCCAGAAGCAGCTTAGTCATGCTGGCCACATGACCCGGAAGCTGTACGCCGGCTCCCTCGGCCAATAAAGCGAGATGAGCGCCACAACCCCAGAGTTGGTCACGACTGGACCTAATGGTCAGGGGTCCCTTTACCTTTATCTTATTGAGCTTCAGAAGTGGGAAACTTGGCACAGGCCTTGGCAGGTAACCCTCTAGCTGAGGATATGCAGGCAGATGAGGTCCAGTGAGAGGGGACTGCAAAGCACAAACTTACACAGCATGCCCTTCCACTGACCTCGTCCTGGGAGTTTGACCTACATGCCGCCACTCTAGGGCCAGGGACTCCCAGTTTTTGCCCTTTAACGGGCCCTCCAAGCGCCGCTGCATGGGAGGGAGCATAAATGCATCCCCTCCGACTTGATGTTAGACTAAAGCAGGGGTCTGCAACCCGCGGCTCCGGAGCCGCATGTGGCTCTTTTACACCTTTGTCGCGGCTCCGGGGCGGATACTAGCAAGGGGAGGAGGCGCATTGTGCGCCCCGACACTCCCCACTGTGGCGGTCGCTGTATTGGCTGTGACGTCGCATGGGGGGCGGTGCGTGCGTTAGTCACGCACCGTCCTGACGTCACCTTCCTGCCCGCTGTCAGATCGGAGGGCAGCGGCGCACATGCTTTAAATGTCACAATGGTTTTGCGGCTCCCAGGGTTTTTTTTCTTCGGAAACGGGTCCAAGTGGCTCTTTTTGTCTTAAAGGTTGCAGACCCCTGGACTAAAGGATACCTTGCCAAGGCCTAAAACCACAAAAGTTGTGACAAAATGTTACGGGGAAGGCGAAACCTGCCCATGCAGGGAAAATTCCTTCCTGGTTCTGAATACAGCAACCATCTTACGACCGCAGCAGTGCCCGCTGACCTGGAACGCAAAATATTCGTCTGTAAGGAAAAAGTATCATTAACTTGGTGACCGCTGACCTAGGAGTCCCTTTACCTTTATTGTTGTACACGGTGCTGATCTTACGATATGGTGGTGTAGACACATATTTATCAATCAACAAAAGGCTGAAATGAGCTAGGGGGAAAACCACCGATGGATGCAGTTTTCTGTACCAACTGCAGCTGTACCTTCTGCAGAAGTGCAGAAGGGGGAGAGAGATGATTAACCATTAACAGACGTTGGATGAATCCAAGGGGAACGTCCCAAGTTTGACAGCAAGTCAGCTGTTCCCTCCTCCTCTTGTTCCTCTCTGTGCTGTTTGAACTGCAGATTCTCAGAGCAATGGAAACTGCACCCCACCTACCCTCCCCCACTTTGTTTAGCCTCTGGATAAGGTTGGGCAGCCAGCGGTACTTTCCTGCTGAGCTATATTTGGATCTGGCCTAACAAACGCTGCCAGTCATAAACTCCCAACAATGATTTTTCCAGGACTACAAAGCGTTTGCTTTTAAGGACAGCAGGAGATCGGGCCAATCGCTCCAGTATCCTGCTCCCACAGAGGCCAGCCCGATGCCTGTGCAAAGCTCAGAGGCACTACCTGCTCCTACAGTTTCCAGGATTCCTGGCTTTTAATTTAGTATAGTAGGTGAGGAAATCAGACAAAGGTTGCCAGCTAGGTGTGGCATGCAGTACAGCGGCATCTCATTCGGGGGATACAGAGCAGAGCAGCCACACGTAAAAACGAAAACCCAACCCCTGTGCAACAATCCTTAAATCCTGCCAGCATCAGCACCCAAAATTACATTTCTTGGTGTTTTTCATTAGGGGGGGCAAATCGATCCATTTCGGTTTCTCTCAGTTTCTCCTTTTCCCAGTCCAAAGTTCAGTTCTTGGCATTTCGTGTTTTTTTAAAATAATTTTTATTAATTTTTTCCATTTTAACAATCCAATCAAATCGCATTAAATATTCCAAATTATACAAATACATATCATATAGTCGGAATATTCTGCCAAATTATAAATTTTTATTGGGACTTCCCATGCTTCAAGTTCAGGGGGGGGGGGCTGTGATCATCTTATATCTCTACTGCCTTGAGTTTCCAATAGTTCCTTTAAATCTTCCTGTTGTTAACCTTCCTTCTTTCATATTCATTTTCACATCAGTTTGCAATAAAAGAAAATCAAAAGTCCTCCAGAAAATTCATCCACTTCTTCATGTGAATTTCTCCCGACGCAAATATGTTAGTGTTGCATTTTGCCCAATATGAGCATTTTTGCAAAGCAATTCCTCCGAATGTAGTGCAATTCTTCGACGTTATTTTTTCTGATAGATACACTTTGACACATGCTTTTTTTTTTTAACCCTAGTGCAGGCATAGGCAAACTTGGCCCTCCAGATGTTTTGGGACTACAGTTCCCATAATCCCTGACCACTGGTCCTGTTAGCAAGGGAACATGGGAGTTGTAGTCCCAAAACATTTGGAGGGCCGTGTTTGCCTATGCCTGCTCTAGTGTTTGCACCTGTGTCTTGGCTGGAGAACTGCATTGCAAAATCTGGAGATTTCTCCTCGCTTACACACTTGCATGGAATTTCTCTTAATATATAGATTTTTGCAAAGCGATTTCCCCTAATAGGATGCATTTTCAATGCTACTTTCACTAAAATGTGCATTGGGGGGGGAGAGAAAGAGTTTACCCTAGTATATAGATGTTGGCATGCATTACTTGGATGGAGGACTGCATTGCAAGATCCGGAGATGTACAAAGCTTTAAGGATGGTTCTCTGACCCTGCCAGAGCATCCAGGCTCTGATTTGGTGGGGGCGCCAGAAAAAAAAGCACTGTGCAGACGTCATGGGTTTTCAGTGCATGGAGAGAAGCAGTGGCAGCTTCTCTCTGCAGGTCAACTTGTTGTTTAAGGCACTGCTAACACAGCCTGGTTGAAAAGTTTGCGGTGCTATCAGCAAACACATGCAGCACAATTTACCTGCAAGGCTGTGTGTTCCTGTGTCGGAAGCATAACTCGATAAAAGAGCACATGCTCCTCTGTTTATAGTTTGTTTCCCAAGTAACCTTGGCTTTTCAGGACCTGAAATAAAATGAAGTCTTGGAAGCTAGAGAACAAACCGTCTGAAGAGTGCGTCAGTAATGGGCTTGGGATTTATTTTTTATTTTTTTATAAAGCCCTTGATAAAAATGAAAGGAAGGAGAGGCAAGATCGTGACTTTCAAAGAGCTTTAAGGTCTGCCAGCATCGCTTCTTCTGTGTAATGTGATTCCATTTTCCATATATCAGCTGACCTCCACAAAGCGACTAATGCAATTCAGGGAGGAAAATCCCAGGCGGAGCTTGGAGACGGCTGAAGCAGCTAGGGTTTTGTTTTCCTGAAAAGCCTCCTGTGCCCTGCAATGGATGCAGACATTCAACAGGTGAAGCTTCTTCATCAATGCCTCTCCATGACCCATAAAATGCCTGTTATAGAGGCAGAAGAGCCCTGCCCAAAAAGACAGTGGCAACCTTAGTCCTCCTTCCTGTAACATCAAAACAGAGTCTAATATATTTGTGGGAAGGGTGAGCCGTGCCAGGGATGAAGGACAAGTGTAGTAAACAAAGCTTGGCTTCTTTCCAGCAATCCTAGGGCTGTGGGAGTGGTGTGACGGCTCTGTTATCAGCCTTTGAACCTTGCACTGAACCACAATATCTGGCCTTCCCTGCTGAGATCTAAAGAGGTTAAGCCAATTAAAATGTTGTACTGAAGAGGAGAGTTTCTCACTGACCCAGTTAGGAAGAAAATGGCCTGACCACCTCTTCAAAAGCAGCTTAATCTTCAGGTGAGAAGCTTTTCCACCTGCTAATGTCAGTAGATCCAGCTGCTGTTAAATGCAGAAGAGCAGCAGTAAGGCAGAAAGTTGGCAGCCTTCATTTCCAGACCTGTGGGGCTTTTGGGCACTAAGGTTGTGAACTTTCTGAGGGCAATCTATCCTTAACACCAACTAGGATAAGCCGTCGTTTGCACATGTTAAAGTTTATCTCCAGTAGGGTGAAAGTTTGAAATTTCTACAAATCAAGCTGCTGTAACAGGCAGAGAGAACCACGTATTACTTATTCTTTTAACTATGCCAGAAAACCAGAGAACTAGAACATGCAAATACTGAAACAATAAGACCGTCTCTTCCGCCTCCTGCCCCCACCCCATCAATAAATTGCATAGTAACAGGTGTGTGACCTCAATAACTTTGGGTCACCTCCGGATGACCTGTTTACTGAGCATTCATCCTGCTTTCTTTGCGCATAGTTTGTGGCACGTCATACACCACTGATTGCTTACTGAGTATTCATTCACATTTCTTTGGGCTTTTCTTTGGCGATCCCTCATAGCCGAGTAAGATTGTCTTTCATAAACACGGTTTTAACAATGAGTCCGTAAGTGACTGTGGAGGCCAATTCTGGATCCACACATCCTTCCACAGTGGGGACATAGATTTTCAGGCGGGAGTTGATCACGGTGTGGATTTGCCAAGCGTGCCTTCCTCTTAGCGCATTTCTCCCTTGCGCCCTGAGTTCGAGTGTCCTTCAAAGCCCATGAAACCTTTGGTAAAGGCTGTTCTCCAACTGGAGCACTTGCAGGCAAGTGTTTCCCAATTATAAATTATATTTTAAAAAATACTAATTTTTTTAGATTTGCCTTAAGACAGTCTTTAAACCTCTTTTGCTGACCACCAGCATTACACTTTCCATTTCTAAGTTCGGAATAGAGTAGTTGCTTTGGAAGACGATCATCAGGCATCCGCACAACATGACCAGTCCAACGAAGTTAATGTTGAAGAATCATCGCTTCAACACTGGTGGTCTTTGCTTCTTCCAGTACACTGGCATTAGTTCGCCTGTCTTCCCAAATCATGTGTAAAAATTTTCAGAGACACCTTTGATGGAATCTTTCGAGGAGTTGGAGATGGCGTTTGTAAGTGGTCCATGTTTCACAAGCATACAGTAAGATTGGTAGTACAATTTCTTTCTGCAGAGGCTATACAACACACTCCTGTCTACTCTGCATCCAGCAAGCTCCCACAGTTGGTCTGGGAAGTGGAGTTCGCATCCTGTGTCAGCCCCAATCCATCTTTATCTTGTATATAACCCGTTCCTACTTAGGAAATACAGCAAACCAGATTTGATCCAAATTAAGAAAGAAAAAAACACACACAACCTAGCTGTGTTTTATGCATATACATTCAGCGTTGCATCAAGCAATTGCTCGTTGGTTTGTCTGTCTGTTTGTTGCAGTTATACCCCAGCTTTTTCTCCAAGGGGTTCACACACAACAACCCTGTGAGGTAGGTTAGGCTGAGAGGCAGTGTAACTGGTCCAAGGACAGCCAACGAGCCAAGTGAGGATTTGAACCCTGGTCCCTCCCAGGTCCTGGTCTGACACTCTAACCACTACACCGTACTGTCTCCCACATTTGCCATCCCATACTTCCATTATTGGGACACGGGTGGCGCTGTGGGTTAAACCACAGAGCCTAGGACTTGCCAATCAGAAGGTCAGTGGTTCGAATCCCCGTGATGGGGTGAGCTCCCGTTGCTCAGTCCCTGCTCCTGCCAACCTAGCAGTTCGAAAGCATGTCAAGGTGCAAGTAGATAAATAGGTACCACTCCGGCGGGAAGGTAAACGGCGTTTCCGTGCGCTGCTCTGGTTCGCCAGAAGCGGCTTAGTCATGCTGGCCACATGACCCGGAAGCTCGGCCAATAAAGCGAGATGAGCACCGCAACCCCAGAGTCGGTCACGACTAGACCTAATGGTCAGGGGTCCCTTTACCTTTACCTTTACTTCCATTATTATCCTGTCACTTTCCTTGCTGCAAACAGTCCGGGGTTTCGTTTGTTTGCTTTTAACTGCATAACCCGAATTCACCCCATGAAACTGAATCCCTTCTGCATTGACCCAGGAGCATCGCTGGTGTGTGTGTGACCCTGTTCTCTTTTAGCAAGGACCGAAACCAAAAAAAGAGGGAGTCTTCCTGGTGGTGCTGACATGATACAGTCAGAGCACACACGCCTTCTGTATTCTTTCAAACCAGGTTTTTAAAAAAATCAGGTCTGGTTACTTTAGGGCTGGGAGAAAAGTGACTTATGACCCACCAGCGAAACTGGCAAGTGATGCATTCTAAAGAATAATCTCCATCATTGTAAGGAGGTACATAGTTCTTAAAGTTCACAAGAAGCATTACCGAAACATGCCATTCTTATTGACTCCACTCAATTTGAGGTGCGGGTTTTTTTTCTTCTTCTTAAGTGCTCTCAATTCTTTGTTCCAGGCCTCTCCCTTCCGGGCACTCCTGAAATGCTCAGCTCCAACTCATCTCATTCCTTCCCGGTGAATTATTTAGATGCCATTTCCTGGAATCTCCTTTGTTTCGTTTCTCCACTAGCCAAAAGCTAAGAGCTGAAAGAGAAGGCAATCTCTACTAAGACAGTCCTATTCCTCCACTGATAGGCTTCTTCCTCAGACGGCTGAAAATTCAGCTGTTGTTTATAGGCAGAAGTCATCCTATAAAACATAGCCTCAGTCTAGAGAAGAACCAGACAGAGGTCTGTCTGTCTGACAGACTGACTGACTGATTGTCTAAGATGTAACTCTACAACAGACCCAGACGGGGTTTAAATTATTATGTTTGGCAGTCTAAGCTGACAAGGTAAAAGTAAAGAGACCCCTGACCATTAGGTCCAGTCGTGGCCGACTCTGGGGTTGCGGCGCTCATCTCGCTTTATTGGCTGAGGGAGCCGGTGTACAGCTTCCGGGTCATGTGGCCAGCATAACTAAGCCACTTCTGGCGAACCAGAGCAGCGCACGGAAACACCGTTTACCTTCCTGCCGGAGCGGTACCTATTTATCTACTTGCACTTTGACGTGCTTTCGAACTGCTAGGTTGGCAGGAGCTGGGACCGAGCAATGGGAGCTCATCCCGTCGTGGGGGTTCGAACCGCCGACCTTCTGATCAGCAAGTCCTAGGCTCTGTGGTTTAACCCACAGCGGCACCCGCGTCCCTAAGCTGACAAGAGCTATCGATTAAATAGATTAAACTGGCCCTTTCATTTAGCAGGTCGAAAAGGGAGAATTTTGACATGAGTACAGCAGGGATGGGGAACATGCAGCCCTCCAGATGTTGGCGGACTCCATCTTCCATCATCCCCCACTATTAAGCCCTGCTGGCGGGGGCTGATGGGAGTTGGAGTCCCTGTAGAGCCACAGGTTCCTCCTCTGAGTCACTTCCATTTCCACACGACAGTTCTATGATTCTATTATTCTTTTTAAATAATAATAATTTTTATTTGATTTTACAATTACAGAGTTATAACAATACAAAAAACATCCATATTGGGAGATTTCTCTGAATCTCTAGACTTCCCACCTTCATGGGTCCTATTATAAACCATTTCAACTGTATATTATTTCATCATCCACCTTTTATGTCTCTCCTTTTTTTCCATAATATCTTCTACATTACAAGTGTTATTGCAATCCTGCTAAGGTTTCCATCTGCTTACAGTGGGCTCTCAAGTAAATTATAATTTTTTTCCATTCTTTATTGAAGTTTTGGTCTTCTTGTTTCCTGAGCTTTCCAGTCAGTTTTGCCATTTCAGAATAGTCCAATAGCTTAGTTTGCCATTCTTCTCTGATAGAGACTTTATCTTCTTTCCGTCTCTGGGCTAGTAACATCTGTGTGGCTGTTATCACATACATGAATAGCCTTTTCTGCTCCTTTGGGATCTCGGTACCTGCAATTCCTAATAAAAAAGCTTCTGGGTTTTGCTTTGTCTTTTACAAAAGTTATTTTAAACATTTTTTTTCAGTTCATTATATATCATTTCCCAAAGGCCTTTATTACCTTACACGACCACCACATATGATAAAAGGCACCTACTTTTTCTTTGCATTTCCAGCAGATATTTGTGCTTGTCTTATACATTTTTGCTAACTTACTAGGAGTCAAATACCACCAGTACATCATTTTCATACAATTTTCTTTCAGCATACAACATGCCAGGTACGATTCTATGGTTCTATCTCTGCCCTGTGCCCTTGTCGGTTGCGTAAAGAGGGGAATTTCAGCAAATGCTACTTATTAGAGGGTGGAGAGGAGAAAAGCTGGACCTGCTGAAATTTCCTCCTCTGCTCAAAGTGTTTGGAGAGCCCCCAGTTTCCCCAGCCACTCTGGGCGGCTTCCAACAAAATACTAAAATACAATAACCTATTAAACATTAAAAGCTTCCCTAAAGAGGGCTGCCTTCAGATGTCTTCTAAAAATCTGGTAGTTATTTTTCTCTTTGACATCTGGTGGGAGGGCGTTCCACAGGGCGGGTGCCACTACTGAGAAGGCCCTCTGCCTGGTTCCCTGTAACTTGGCTTCTCGTAGCGAGGGAACCGCCAGAAGGCCCTCGGCGCTGGACCTCAGTGTCCGGGCAGAACGATGGGGTGGAGACGCTCCTTCAGGTATACTGGGCCGAGGCCGTTTAGGGCTTTAAAGGTCAGCACCAACACTTTGAATTGTGCTCGGAAACGTACTGGGAGCCAGTGTAGGTCTTTCAAGACCGGTGTTACATGGCATCGGCGGCCGCTCCCAGTCACCAGTCTAGCTGCCACATTCTGGATTAGTTGTAGTTTCCGGGTCACCTTCAAAGGTAGCCCCACACAGAGCGTGTTGCATTAGTCCAATCAGGAGATAACCAGAGCATGCACCACTCTGGCGAGACAGTCTGTGGGCAGGTAGGGTCTCAGCCTGCGTACCAGATGGAGCTGGTAAACAGTTGCCCTGGAGACAGAATTGACCTGCGCCTCCATGGATAGCTGTGAGTCCAGAATGACTCCCTGGCTGCACACCTGGTCCTTCAGGGGCACAGTTACCCCATTCAGGACCAGGGAGTCCTCCACACCCGCCCACCTCCTGTCCCCCAAAAACAGTACTTCTGTCTTGTCAGGATTCAACCTCAATCTGTTAGCCGCCATCCATCCTCCAACCACCTAGAGACCAAAATGGGAGAGACATGTTTTGTTGCAGCTGGGGCAGAGGAAGGCATCCAGTTGTGCTGCTGCAGATGCACCATGGAGTTTCTTCTCTCTGTGCTCCTCCAAGAGGTCATTCCTCCTCTGGTCACTACTACAAACGCTCCACATCTCCATAGTGAGCTTTGCTCAAAGTGGTTCACCACTTATTCTTGTTGTTGTTGTTGTTTAGTCGTTTAGTCGTGTCCGACTCTTCGTGACCCCATGGACCAGAGCACGCCAGGCACCTCTGTCCCCCACTACTTCCCGCAGTTTGGTCAGACTCATGCTGGTAACCTCGAAAACACTATCCAACCATCTCGTCCTCTGTCGCCCCCTTCTCCTTGTGCCCTCCATCTTTCCCAGCATCAGTGTCTTCTCCAGGGAGTCTTCTCTTCTCATGAGGTGGCCAAAGTACACTTATTCTTAAAACATTGCAAATCCAGAGGGTGCAGAATGCCGCAGCGAGACTCCTTATGGGGTCTTCGCTGCGTGATCACATTCACCCGGTACTATACCAGCTGCACTGGCTCCCGGTGGAGTATAGGATCAGGTTTAAGGTGCTGGTTTTAACCTTCAAAGCCCTATACGGCCTAGGACCCTCGTACCTGGGGGACCGCCTCTCCCGGTATGTCCCACAGAGGAACTTACGGTCTTCAAACAAAAAAATCTTGAAGGTCAAGGGCCACAGAGAGGTTAGGCTGGCCTCAACCAGAGCTAGGGCTTTTTCAGCTGTAGCTCCGATCTGGTGGAAAGCTCTCTCACAAGAGACTAGGGCCCTGCGGGACTTGACATCTTTCCGCAGGGCCTGCAAGACAGAGCTGTCCCACCAGGCCTTTGGCCAGGGCACAGCCTGACTCCCTCCTTTGGCAATCGTCACAGAACTTCTAGCCCAATGGTTGCCATTAATTTGATTGGAATTAATTTTATAATGAAATGATTTTAGAATGTTTTATTGTTTTACTGTTGTTAGCCACTCTGAGCCCGGCTTCGGCTGGGGAGGGCAGGATATAAATAATTTTTTTAAAAAATTATTATTATTATTATTATTATTATTATTATTATTGCTGCAGGCCAGTTAGAAGGTGCAGATATAGATGCACAGAATCATAAAAATGTCAGGTTGCAATGCAATGCAAGAATATTGGACATGAACATGTTTAAATGTTAGAAAACTGGGTTCCGCGTCGGTGGCTTGGTTGGTGTGAAAGCGAAGAGCCTTTGGCTGAAAAAAGTTGATGACAACTGCCGTGGGCTGCAAGCCAGACGGAGGAAACTGATCGCCAAGCACTCCTCTCTCTCCCTAACTGTTACTCATTAGATCTGTCAACCATCCTGTATCTCTGAAACGGTGTGTCTAGACCGGTGGAATCTGAACTTGGCATGGCAGGTATTCCTTACTAGGCTGGTATTGAATGTTGCTGCTCGCTGGGTCCCCCGTAGAGAGAGCGGGAGACACAGGCCAGGTAAGGCGATCGTTTCCTTGGAAGTTGGCACAGAACAGGGTATTGCCTTACCCAAACCCAACGTTGCTTACTAGCTTTCCATTAACGGCTCGGAGCATTTTATGACCTTTTGAAGAATAGCTAGAAAGCTGCCGCTCCTTCTTGCCAATATTGCAGGCGTGACGCACTCGTGATTCTTCAGAGAGAGAGGTGGCAATTGTCGGTGCAATGGCACCATGAAATCTGACCGCAGAAGCAAGGAGGCAAATTCCGAAGTGCGGCAAGGCGACCCAAGACTTTATAGCCACACCCTTCCTAATGTCGCGGACACACCTAGCATTTTAAGGACATTTCTGTCCCTCCAAATAGTTTGTTAAGGGCGTGGGGGAATTGTAGCTCGGCGAGGGGCGAACTACGGTCCTCAAGGTTCTTGGGTGCGGGATGTCATGTGGATGGTGTGGCTGTGACCTTTGGCTATAATGCCAAAAAGAACTTTTGACCCATGTAAACATCATGGCTTCACTACCAAGGCAGTTTCCTCCAGCTGACTGCCGAACATTCAGTGTGATGAAGAGTTCTTTTGGTCTCAAAAGCTCTTAGAATCATAGAATCATAGAGTTGGAATAGACCACAAGGGCCATCGAGTCCAACCCCCTGCCAAGCAGGAAACACCATCAGAGCACTCCTGACATATGGTTGTCAAGCCTCTGCTTAAAGACCTCCAAAGAAGGAGACTCCACCACACTCCTTGGCAGCAAATTCCACTGTCGAACAGCTCTTACTGCGTCCCTGGCGCGGCTCTTCCGATTGCAGGGCCCGACTCCTACTAACCCGGCAGCTGGTAGGAGCCGCCTCCTGCCCCTAATGGCATGCAGCGCTGCTTGAGGCGAGGAGAAAGGGGGCAGGGCTGCATCAACGCCCTTGCTGGCCAGCCCCAGGGGAGGGTCCTGCTAGCACAGGGGTGGCATGTGCATTGGCATCGTCTGAACAGGGTACAGAGCTGGCTGGCTTGGGGTGTTGCTGCTGCTGCTGCTGCTGGCTCGGCATGGCATTTGTGGGAAAGAGCTAGATAAGGCTTTGGAGACAGGGAACCTCAGATTTTGCACTGCTCTATTCTCATTCTGCAGTATTGATTCTGGCATGCTTGCATGCAGAAATCTTAGCTTTTCTCTCTGCATTTCGCTCTCCCCCCCCAAAAAAAATATTAATTGATTTTTCCATGTATTTAAACAACTAAACAAACAAATAAACATAAATCTTAAATGTAATAATTCCATTTTTTTTTACATTGTTGGGTGACTTCCCCGACTCACCCAGGCTGAGTTTCAGTGTATATCATTGTAACAGTTTTCCAAAACTATTTTCACATATAATTTACTTAATCAATTAACAGCTTTCTTTCTTCTCATTTTTACTTTAAACATATTATTCTATAACATCACTTGTTTAAATCCTAGGCCAATCTGGTACTTGCAAGTATTTCTATTTATCTTAGCATATTTAGCTAAATAGTCTTTAAATTTCTTCCATTCCTCCTGGTACTCCTCCTCCTTCTGGTCACGGACTCTTTCGCTCTTTTAACGGTTCCATGAATCTGTAGGTTGAGAGGGAAAGGAAAAAGAGTAATATAGCTCTCAATGCAAATCTCCATTGACGACAGATCGCTGCTCTATAGTGCCCTCTGGTGTCATGTTTTTATAACACAATTTTAAACGTTTTAACTGAGCAGTGTAGATTAGTCCCCAGATTTCCGGTTTTGATGACCTGAGCCAAATTGGACCATTGTTTCTCTCTCCTCTTCGTCCCCCCAGCTGCCACCTCACCTGCTGCACTGTTGAAGGCTAGAACCTTGTTACCTTTCTTTCTGCCGTCCCTTCAGGCAAGAACTGAGATTCTCAGAATTCTGCAGGGCTTTCTGTGTCCTTTGTTTTTAGGTCACATTCCTTATGGCAGCTGCTGCTTGGGAAAGTCTCGCCTGAGCAAACTGACAGTTACAGCCTGTTACACTGGGCCAGCATCGCATGCAGCACAATCCCTGTGCAAAACAGCCTGGCATTGATTGGCAGCTGCTCACACCAATGGGCCTCAAGGAGGCTGCCTTCCTTCCCGTCATTGGCTGACTCTTTCCCATGGCGCACGCTGCTGGGGAAGGGAGCAGGAAGGGGAGAAGAGGGATTATGTTTGCATCCTCACAGGGAAGCAGTAGAGCCTGTGCTTCTTTGTGCAGAAGGTCCCAGCTTCAACGCTTGGGATCACTGGGTAAAAAGATCTTTGCTGACAGACCTGGGAAAGACACTTAGAATCATAGAATCATAGAGTTGGAAGAGACCACAAGGGCCATCGAGTCCAACCCCCTGCCAAGCAGGAAACACCATCAGAGCACTCCTGACATATGGTTGTCAAGCCTCTGCTTAAAGACCTCCAAAGAAGGAGACTCCACCACACTCCTTGGCAGCAAATTCCACTGTCGAACAGCTCTTACTGTCAGGAAGTTCTTCCTAATGTTTAGGTGGAATCTTCTTTCTTGTAGTTTGGATCCATTGCTCCGTGTCCGCTTCTCTGGAGCAGCAGAAAACAACCTTTCTCCCTCCTCTATGTGACATCCTTTTATATATTTGAACATGGCTATCATATCACCCCTTAACCTCCTCTTCTCCAGGCTAAACATGCCCAGCTCCCTTAGCCGTTCCTCATAAGGCATCGTTTCCAGGCCTTTGACCATTTTGGTTGCCCTCCTCTGGACACGTTCCAGTTTGTCAGTGTCCTTCTTGAACTGTGGTGCCCAGAACTGGACACAGTACTCCAGGTGAGGTCTGACCAGAGCAGAATACAGTGGCACTATTACTTCCCTTGATCAATGCTATACTATTGATGCAGCCCAGATTCTTGGTCTCTTTCAAATTAAGGGTGACCGTTTAACCCTTTGCCATGCGTGCCAGTTTACTTTACGACTTAGAAACATAGAATCGTAACCGCAGCAGCTCGTATACTTGTGGCCAAGGGATGGAAAGATCAGGAGGCTCCCAAAATAACAGATTGGCAAATCAAATTACAGGAATTGGTGGAGACGGCTCAATTGACTAGTAAACTCAGAGGAAACTCAAAGCAAAAATTTGCGGGAAAATGGGATGGTTATAGAAGATATGTTCAAAAATACAATAATAGTTTTGACTCCGTGCTAGCATTCGAGTGATAAAGGAACTAAAAGGAGGTGGACAACAATTAAGGATTTATTATGTTTTCAGAATGTATTAGAAAAATTATATAGAAAGGTTTATTGTTTTGTGTACATTCAAATGTAGGATAAAATATATGCAAAGGGACTTGACAGGAAGTCAAAGTTGAAGAAAAGATTTTGGAAGATTAAAGGGGGGGGAATATTTACTTTCATTATTATCATTTTGTGTGCGGATGTGGGTGTCTGCTGTGATAGGAATTTTATGGTCTTAGATATATGGTAACATTCATAACCACACGTACATAGATCAGCACAGGAAAGCCAACCTGGAACCATTTTGATTCCCAAACTGACCAAATGTTGTCTCTGCAAGGTCAAACTGGAAAAGTCTCCCCATTGTCTCTTTCCTCACAAATCCTGTCTCAAGGATATGCCTGTTTGAATAAGGTGTGAGCCTGTGACCTGGCCCAGGAAATAAGTATTTTACCACTACAAAAGAATGGCCAGGCTCCCCGGGAAATCCAATCAAGTAACTTGCCAGACAGGAGATAAACTGTGACAGGAGAAAAACAACATTTAAATTTCTGTGAACATTTAAATTTCTGTGATGTAGGTGGGATGTATCTGGGGGGGTGGTCTTAGGTTACACCCCTTCTGTGATGTATGCATAATGTTTCTGGGGGTGGTCTTGATCTAGAGAATGGGAATTTCAAAAGTCTTTATAAGGTCTTGCACACCATCTTTCTGGGTCCTCCTCCTCTCCTGCGTGTGAGGGAGTACCCTGTTGCAACAGATCAATAAAGATCAAGCTTACTAGCTGCTTTGCTTCTCAATATTCTCTGGTTGGCCTCTGTTATTTTCTCCTACCAATAGGGAACCTATGTAAGGACTCTATATGGGCTCTTGGATACCCCATAAGGGAAAACGGCATATATTTTTTATTTACAACAGATGGCGACCACGCACGAAGGGACTTTTGGTTACCCGGATTCTGGAAGCGAGGAAGGACTGGTTATCCAGCGCGCACCAGGCAGTTTGCCAGGAGGAATAACCAGTCTTCCATCGATCCCAGGGTCTGGAAATAACTGGAGGTTCAGCGGGGCTAACCAGAGGAAGCAACGCTTGATCAGGCCGGCCTTAAACAACCAGTCAAGAGATCGTGGGATCACCAGGAACAGCGCATGCGGAAGTGAGTATTAAGTAGGAAACACGGGGAGTGGGTTGGGGTCTCTAAACCACAGCAACCAAAATTCTTTAACTCTTCCTTTTTCCTTCAAATCTAAACTTTCTACTTCTTTCCTCATCTAAAAATTGTCTTCTCCTCCTTTCTGTCCCCTCAATCTCAACACCAGCCCTAGCCCTTCGGAGTATGCCCAGGCAAAAGTTGTGTGTGACTTCTTTTATTTCCCTTCTACAGTCTATATGCCGACCTATTCCTTCGGAGTTTTGCCCAGAAAAAGGTCGTGCTTTTTCTTCTGTACTGAAAACTATAACTCCCAGGTGCAGCCGCACCTCTGCCATGGCGATCTTTGTTAGAGATGACCTGTGAGCAGAGAAAGCAAGGGCACCTGATTCCTTTCCTTCTTTGTCATTTCTGAGTCCCAATCTGGCACTGCACTATGCAAGCGTCCAGTAGGGAACTCTCAGGTTAGATTGTAAGAGGCAGGAGGTTGCTGTGGGCTCCCTGGCTGAGAAATGACCATGGGGGGGTTTGAGATCGCTGACCGCACTGTTAGCTTAGTAGCCAGGAAAGGCCAACAGCTGTACCAGCCTAGTAAGTCAGGCCAGACGAACGGCGGTGTGTCACAGTACTAATTCTCGGAGTTGTCCAAATTGAGTCTACTGTGGGTTATTTATTGTGTTTCCTGAAAAGTGGGGATAAAACCCCGACTGCAGTATAAAAGTAAAAGCTAGCGCTATTAAAAATTCTTAATAAAATGGGTGCACCTCAATCAAAAGAAATGAACCCGCAGACTCCTGGTGGGAAAGAAGCCCAGTTGGCGCTTATTTCCGGCCTGGACTCTGACAGTCCCCTTCAATTTGTGTTTAAGAAACGTTTTTCCTGTGTTTAAATTGTACTTAGGTAACATCCAGCAGCTGTTTATCTTAAATGTCCCATCTAAAATAAAAATGCAAGCTTGCTCCTCTTAAACAAGATAAAATTAAGAGTGAAGTGTGCAAATGTTTTGTTATTTGAGAGAGGCTCTAAAAGTGGTAAAATCCTGTATACGTGCTACTTGTGTTCTGAAAGGAGGATTACCCCACCTCCTTCCTCTAGTTTAAGTGAGGGTGATTTTAAGTCTAATGGTAAATGATGTTTTGTTGTAACTTTTGAGTTTGTGAGTACACCTGTGTTCCAGTCTATTTTGGAACGTGAAGTTAACCTAATGTTTCTGCTGCAAAAGCCTAGTTGAGCAAAATTGCTGTCTCAAGCAAAAATGCAGTGTATGTATTTCATTAAGCACATGCCTATGAAAGTATGGTGTTCTTTCTAAGAAAATTGTTATTAAATGTAGAGGCTTCCATGGCCAGCAATATTCTATGAGTCCAGTCCAGATATCAGTCTCTATAAGACTTCCTGGCCTCTTTTCTTAGAAAATGCCCCCCCCCCCATTTCATTCTGTCTCTTTCAGGTTTTTTTTCCTTCTTACTTCTGTGCCAGGTAAATTTACTCCCGAGTAAGCTTCCTTTAAAGGAAACTGCAAGGGGGGGGGCCATAGATTAGGCTTACTATTCCTCTGCAAGTTCAGGAGAAATTGTTCACTTTTGTATTCCTTTTAAATCAAATCTATGGCTGTTTTAATTATTTGTGAGTGGTTATATCAATTGAATTAACTTTGCTTTATAAGAGATCCTCTCCCTATCTTAGGAAAATGTTCACTTCAATCTTCCTTTAAAGATAATTTCTCTAGGAACTTGCACTCTTTAGTCTAAGGAAGTAAACTCTCACTCAAACTAGCTTCAAGATCTGCTAAAAGGGTATAAAGTTGGGTACTTTTATTTTCCTCTTCATTAGTACATGATATGCACATGGCTTGTGATAGGTGCATGGCTTGTGGTCTCTTCCCCAGTTGTGTCTGTACATAAGAATGTGTGTTTCTGGTAGTACAAATCTTGCTATGAACCCTGTATTTTAGGGTTGGACTAGATGACCCCAGGTCCCTTTCAACTTTCCCAATTTGTGGCTGATGAGTTGAAATTCAGCCCAGATTTGCTCTTTGTTTTTAAAAGGTGAGAGGTGAAAGCCGTGATGTTTTTGAAGCACAACTGGTGATATCAAGCATTTGAGTGATTACAGTATTTATCATTTTGTCTATTATTTACAAAAATCAAACTTAAAAGTCTATTCAAAGTTTAATAATAATAATAATAATAATATCCTATGAATTCTGACTCTGGCCATTTCCCCCATATATAAGGGCGTGGCATTGTTCCGCGAATAGCCAGAGGGATATTAGCCCTTTCCTGTACATAAAGGAAGCAGTCCTTTGCTTGGGCTGCAATTGCTAGCTTTGGTGAATACTTGAATTGCTGAGTTTCTCCTTTTTGTTTTAAAATCTAACCCTATTTTAAAAATCTACTCCTTACCCTTCCCTTCCCTTATTCAAATTCTAATTTAGCCAAAAGATGCAACATTTTCAATAGTATAAAAGGTTTGCTGAGACATGAACTCTGCACATGCACAGAGGCTAGATCAGCTTAAAAGAGAGAGAGAGAGAGGAAGGAGGGGGGAGAGGAGGTTTGGAGAGTGTGCTGCGGGAAGAAACCTATTCAAATTTCCTTGTGTGGAACTTGGAACCATTGGGGGAGATCATCCTTGATGTGTCTTTTGCTCCAGGGGCTAATTAAGACAAAGGGGTTGGGTACTGGACCATCAAGGGTCAAGAGGTTGCCAGGTTTCAGGTCTTGACATGCCGATTTCTTTTCACAGGTAAATATCAAAGCATTCCCACTGTGAGTTCCTCTCTTGAGTAGTTTGCCTCCCCAATGGGATTAAATTTTATAACAGTTTTTTTGTGTGTGTGTGTGTATGCCTATGCATTTTAGGAACAGCATTTCCTGACAGACTTCTCACATGAAATAATTTCCCCTTTTTACATGATATGTGAACCCCATTAACAAAGTGTTCGTCCCTTCTTTTCTCCCACAGCACAAATGATAATGAGGGGATGCAAACAGTGATTTAAATACTCTATAAAAAGTAATTGCATTTGTATTTCTTTTGTCTTTCTTCCCTTAAAGCCAAACAGTCACTTTCTTTGTGTTCAGCAAAACAAGTCTGAATCCCTGCTATATTAGTTGATTTTCCTCTATCTCTGACACTTTTTTAATCTGTTTTTCATTTATTAATCAGTTTTTCATTGGGTTGTTAGAATGCCAAAACAAGTTACTTCAGGTGACTTCAGGTTAAAAACAAAAAAACAAATTGTGTGTCTTAGCATTTATTTATTTTTGGTTCCTCATAGGTCATTGTGTGCATGTGCGTGTGCGTGTTACTTTTGGGACATACTTATCAGATAGCACATGCTGAATTTGAACCTTTTTTCCATTGTTTTCCCATTTTTTTTCAGTCCAGTGGTAATCTGTGTGGTTTTGATAATATCTTATTATTATTTAATAATAATTCTTTTCTAAATTTGATGTCTTTGTGTCAAGTATGTTTTCATCTGACTGGTAATCTAATTTTTTGCTTTCTTTTTTATTTTTTAACCTTTGTTGTATTTTTTACAGTTCTCTTTCTATACACGTGGAGTAATTTTTTATGTAATAATATGGGGGGGGAAACAACAAAAACTAAGTGAAGGAAAGCAAACAAACTTAGCAGATAATAACAGTAATTATATGAAAATGTGATAATAATATTAAAATGAGTAAAATGCTTAACATGCTAAGATTTTATTATTTGCAGCTAATAACTCAAGGAGATTGGGGGGGGGGCTTTTGCCCCTTCTTTTTCTAACTGTCTTTTAAGTCCCTAAAACCCCCGCCTCCTTACAGGATGTCACTTCTACAGATGTGTTACTACAGACCTATGATGAAAAAGCTTCGCCACCACCTGCAGCAACAGACACCAAAGTTTTCAAAGTGCCCACAGCTATCTTCTTTCAAAGGATATAGACTGACGGGGGAGTGGGGCTGACAAAGGGGGGAGGAGTTGAATTGCAAAGACATTTTCTCACTTTTGAGATACATACGTAAAAGATCACAATTGTCTCAAGATATGTATCTGATATGTAATTAGTTTGTTGTGTATTATGTGTTATTACGTAGGAATGTTGAAATGTGTCTGACAGTGTGTTATTTCCACAAAGTGGGGGGGGGATATTTTTGTGTGTAATTGTTTTTATGTGAATCTCTTCTATGACTTCTGTATCTCTTGCAGATTCAGTACTGTCTTTAAGTAGCAATTGTTCTGTATTAATCTTGGATTTCCCGTATACCTGTGAAATTAATCTAACCACAACCAAGTATTATTCTTGGAACCATATTTTATCAGGTAGTTTTGAAACAACACACTTTATTATTATTTGGGATGTTTTGATTAGAATGCCAAATGGAAATGAGTGTAGATCATGTCTCAAATTTTATTTATTTGAGGACACGTCCACCATACATGGAATAAGGTTCCTACACTTTGTTTATATCTCCAACACATTATTTATTTTATTTTATTTTATTTTGCTAACATCTGCATATCATTTTCATAGTTTTTTCCCAGATTGCACACAGTGAATCTGAAGGTTTTTCCCCATAATTGCTCTCATTTTTTTATCTCAATTGGACAACCAAATTGTGTGCTTGCTCTTCTCTGCCGAATTTTGATTTTACCAAGGAGAAGCTTCAAGATCCATAAAAGCCTAGATAACAAGAAAAGTGTATATGCCTTGATTTAGCAGGAATGATCCCCTATAGAGTTAAATTAACTAATTTGGACAAGTGCCCTTTTAAGAATGGTTCTTTTAACAGATTGGTTTGAAGAGTTGAGAACCATGGGGCAAGAAAAATTCAAATTGGACTCAGTTTGAATTGGGCAAGTGTATCCAGGCTGCAATTAGCTTTTGGTCCTTTAAGTGCAAGTGAGCAACTTCCCATGAGTGCAAGACCACAGCCTATGATAAAAAAATCCCATAGACTGGCCAAGGCGGAGACATTTCCCTCAGGACGTGCCCAAACCTGTGCCAGCTGTGGTGAGTGCCAGACAACACGGTTAATATGAAAGCCCTAAGTGGATTCACCAGGGATTGCCACTGCTGTGACACCATGCTGGTGTGAGACCATAGAAGAGCTAGCTTGACACCTGAGAAACACACAAAAATGGCGAAGGACAAAACACCAACTGCATTTTTCAGTCATTAGTGGACCTTCCTGCTAGGTGTAAAGCATAGAACACTATTGGGTAAATAGTCTCTCCCAAAGTGTTAGAATGCCACAAGTAATTCAGTAGCAAAACGCAACATGTGTTATTTTTATATGATATATTTATACAAAGACATCCATTTACAACATACGATGTTATTATTTGTGGGGCAAAAAATTTTAAGAAAAATTCTAGCCCCAAAGGGGGGATAATGTGATAGGAATTTTATGGTCTTAGATATATGGTAACATTCATAACCACACGTACATAGATCAGCACAGGAAAGCCAACCTGGAACCATTTTGATTCCCAAACTGACCAAATGTTGTCTCTGCAAGGTCAAACTGGAAAAGTCTCCCCATTGTCTCTTTCCTCACAAATCCTGTCTCAAGGATATGCCTGTTTGAATAAGGTGTGAGCCTGTGACCTGGCCCAGGAAATAAGTATTTTACCACTACAAAAGAATGGCCAGGCTCCCCGGGAAATCCAATCAAGTAACTTGCCAGACAGGAGATAAACTGTGACAGGAGAAAAACAACATTTAAATTTCTGTGAACATTTAAATTTCTGTGATGTAGGTGGGATGTATCTGGGGGGGTGGTCTTAGGTTACACCCCTTCTGTGATGTATGCATAATGTTTCTGGGGGTGGTCTTGATCTAGAGAATGGGAATTTCAAAAGTCTTTATAAGGTCTTGCACACCATCTTTCTGGGTCCTCCTCCTCTCCTGCGTGTGAGGGAGTACCCTGTTGCAACAGATCAATAAAGATCAAGCTTACTAGCTGCTTTGCTTCTCAATATTCTCTGGTTGGCCTCTGTTATTTTCTCCTACCAATAGGGAACCTATGTAAGGACTCTATATGGGCTCTTGGATACCCCATAAGGGAAAACGGCATATATTTTTTATTTACAACACTGCACATATGTGTGCTGTTGTATGCAATGTTGGGGAGGAAATAAGACGGTAAATAACAAATAACAAACTAAATATTGATGTATGTAATTTTTATTTCTTACTTATATTTAGTGGTAGTATGGCCGTATTGTTTTTTGTAACATAAAATCATTCAATAATAAATTTTTTTTAAAAAGGGGGGGGGGGAGAAACGTAGACTCATAGTTGGAAGGGACTCATGGCTCATTCCTGCAATGTCGGAATGCCAAGAAGTCTTCCTTCCTTGGCTTGGTGTATTAGGTGGGTTCCTCTTTGAGAAAAACCGATTTATTTAGCATACAAAGGATTGGAAAATAGCAGACCAGGAGATGATGGCATTACCTCTTCTGTGAAATAAGCTGTGTCACAGCTACACCACTGCTCAGAATCTGGTGGCTGCGTAGAATTGTGATAATCTTGGCTTTTTTGTGATTAATAAAGAGCAAGTTCCTAGACCTTGTTGATACACAGATGACAAAGGTCTAGAACAATAAAAGTAGCTGGGAGAGTTGGAAGGGACCACGAGGGTCATCTAGTCCAACCCCCTGCAATGCAGGAATGTTTCACCCAACATGGGGTTCAAACCCACAATCCTGAGATTAAGGGTCACATGCACAACTGAGCTATCTGATGGGGGCATTTGCAAAATTCCAAGAACCTGACAATCGTTTTAGTAGACCTAATATAGAAATAGACAAGGCATAGTTGTGGTTTTGCTAATTCCTGCTTTCTGGAAATGGCAGAAACACTGACCCATCTACACATGGTTTTCAAGTCCATTCTAGCCCTATAACTCTATGAATAGCAGAAAAACATTTCTGGGTTAGGTTGAAAACAATGAGACAAGCGAAGACGGTTCCTATGTATTGCCTTTGATGTTAGGTTGCCACGAAGTGGCTACATTTGGAACTGCAGCCTCCCAAATCGCCTTGCATTAGATTATTGCATCTTGGCAGGTAAGATTGTTATTTTAAAAAGGGGAAGAAAAAAACTTTGAATGTTGCGAAACCTGATGTTTTGTTTCCACAGCAAAGGAACAGGACTCCAAGGTACCAGGAAGAGGAAATAATAAAAATTAAAACTGTCGTGTCACACACAATTACTTGGAAAGAAGCTTCACGTTAAAGAAGGGAAATTGCTTCAAAGTAAACAGGAGCGTTGGGCTGAATCATGCATAGATTATGAGAAAGGTCATGAACTTTTGGGCAAAAGGCCAGGAACTACCCACAATGCATTTCTAAGGCTGAGCGCACACCATAGATTTGAAGCACATTTAAATCTGATTATACATTATACCCTTTCTCCCTCCCTCCCAAAAAAAGAATCACGGGAACTATAGTTTGCTAAGGATGCTGGGGCTTGTGGCTCTGGGAGGGGTAAACTACAGATCCCAGGATTCTTTGGGAGGGGGGAAATTAGATAGTCTGCACATCTGATAAGATCCGATTCAGTGGGTATATCAGATTTTCGTAAGGCACAGCTGCAGAACGACGAGAAAAGCTCTCAGACGCAGAGGAATTGATTGGTACACGATACAATCAGAATATGGGTCAAGTGAAAATATGGGAAAGCCCATAATCTAAACTCCGTGTAGGTTTTGTGCAAGCAAATCCAGATGAATGTGCCCAATTCATCACCCCTAACCATTGGCCATTCTGGAGATGGAGTCTAAGAATCATAGAATCGTAGAATTGGAAGGGACCCCAAGGATCATCTAGTCCAACCCCCTGGGGGGGAACATTGTTGAACTACAACTCCCATCATCCCTGACCATTGGCCATGCTGGCTGATGGGAGTTGAAATCAGACAACATGGGGGGAGCAGCGCTTCCCAGCCCCTTCATGGGACAATAGTGAAAGTACAACTGGATTCTATAGCAAGGGTGGGAAGATGAATAGATATCCTGGGAGCAGCTGGGTGCTCTTTTAGTTAAGGAAAGAAGCAAGCATCCGATTCCATCATTATAAGCCTCAAAATTCTATAGCATGTCAAAATTAACAATCACGCCATTCTTTTGCCTGTTTGGGCAGGCCTTCTCTCTCACGAAACAGGATGTTTTGTCCTCAAAGAGGATCTCAGCAACACTAACAAAACAATATTAATCCCCATACCAGGAAACTGGCCCTGGGGTGAGTTCCATCAAAGTCTTGTTGACACTGGTGGGGCATCATGCTTGGCTGGTTTGCCAGATGGGCACCAAAAGGGAAGGGAGGAATATGTGGGTCCCAGCCAGGGGACGGATCCGCAGCTGAGATCCAGTCAGGTCCTGCTTCCAGGCATTTGGTTGGCCGCTGTGAGAACAGGGTGCTGGACTTAGATAGGCCACTAACCGGATCCATCAGCCAGGAACTTCATAGATTCTTAATTACCCAATCAGCTTCTTGCCCTAGGAAGGGACACCATCTTGCCCTCTGCCTTGGGCAGCAAAACAACTCGGCTCAGACTATTGGGTTGTCAACTTGCAACCTGACCGCTCCACCTGCACCTTTACATTTCCAGCTGTGGTGAGATATGGCAGCGGCCACTTCCCTGCCTGTCCTCCCTCCCCAGTCTTTTTGTCTACCCCCTCCCTCTTTGCTATAGCAGGATTTCCAGATAGGCTGCCCAAGCGGGGAGGAGGAGGAGAATGAAAGGACCGGGATAGCGAGTGAAGAAGCCACCACCAGCATCTTGCGAAAACTCTACACAACTGGTTGTGCCAGCGGCAGCACACAAAGTTGTCTGTCCCAGCCTCCTTCTCCTATTATTATCTTCAAAATAATAATCTGCTATACTATACTATAGCAGAGACATCACCTTGCCAACAAAGGTCGGTATAGTTCAAGCTATGGTTTTCCCAGTAGTGATGTATGGAAGTGAGAGCTGGACCATAAAGAAGGCTGATCGCCGAAGAATTGATGCTTTTGAATTATGGTGCTGGAGGAGACTCTTGAGAGTCCCATGGACTGCAAGAAGATCAAACCTCTCCATTCTGAAGGAAATCAGCCCTCAGTGCTCACTGGAAGGACAGATCCTGAAGCTGAGGCTCCAATACTTTGGCCACCTCATGAGAAGAAAAGACTCCCTGGAAAAGACCCTGATGTTGGGAAAGATGGGAGGGCACAAGGAGAAGGGGACGACAGAGGACGAGATGGTTAGACAGTTGTGATGGCCTGGGAATCTGATTCAGAGGCTGAACCTGAGGAATCCCAGCCTGCACAGGAGTCCCCGCCTCCAGGGCCGGCTGAGCAGGGGCTTGAATCTGAAGGGCCCTCACCTGTGCCGGATCCTCAGGAGCAGACACCAGCTGAATCCAAGGACCCATTGCCTGCAGGTGCTCCTCTCCCAGCCCTGTCAGGGGAAGGTGAGGTTGCCTCTGGGTCCAGTAACCCTCCAGCCTCTCCTGAGCTGCAGAGGCTCAGGGCAGAGAGGCGGAGGGAACTAAGTTCTCTCAGGAGGAGTGCTCACCTCCAGGCCAGGGGAGGCGAGGCACCTGTGGGGCCGGGGCCACCCTATGCCTTGGAGGAGATAAAGGCCAGCCCGCCCAGTCCCAGGATGCGAGAGCAACATCGTTGGTAACCTGTTCCTGCCGGCACCCTGACCTGCTCTCCTGAGTTCCTGACCACACCCGACTCCTCGCTTTGGACCTCGCTTCGCCCCCGACAGACGGCCTCCTTACCCTTGACCTAGGACGAGACTTAGACCACGCCGCATGGTAACCCCCCCCTCCCTCCGGGACCAGCACAACAGTGTTCTCGAAGCTACCAGCATGAGTTTGACCAAACTACAGGAGGCAGTGGAAGACAGGAGTGCCTGGCGTGCTCTAGTCCAGGGGGTCACGAAGAGTCGGACACGACTAAACGACTAAACAACAGCAACAATACTATACTATGATATTGTTACACACCGGCCCAGTCTCTGAGCGGTGCGAGATCCCAGGGGTTCCAGGCCAGGGTTAATGGTTCCTTTTGGGAATAAGGCACAGAGGAGACTGTGGTGTCTTTAGAATATATGGTTTATTTACCCGTATGTACCACCTGAGCCTGCAGTGGAGGGGGTTCACATCACCAGCACCCCAAAAGGGTCTTTGTTTCTCCTCTAACCGCAGCCTTGGATTCAAGCAGAAACCAAAACATGCTATGCTGGGAGGTGGTGGAGCTGCCAAACTGAGAAGGTGCACAGCCACATCCACCACCAGAAGCTGTGCCAGCAACCATGTGCCTCATGGGCTCTACACACACCCCCGGCACGTGCCTCTACCCCAGCTGCCCAGTCCACCAGGGGGGTGTAACACTTACTCTGCCCCGGGCACCCACAACCCATCCTACACCACTGGAGGGTCCTCACAAGGAGTCTCTTTACTTTGTTCTCCTCAATGGCCCATCAACCAGGATATCACCTCACAAAATCATAGACTCAGTGGAGATTGCACATTATGGCTGACTGTGGCCCTACTCTGGGAGAATTCTGTGCCCCCACACTGCCGTCTGCCCTCCATTTTGCTTCCATATAGAAACATCACTCTCCAACTGCAGACCCTCCAAGTCTCCCTATTTTTCAGGGACGCCCCTGATTCAGAGAAGCTGTCCCAGTTTCTGATTTGATCCTCGGATGTCCCGCTTTCCCTTAGGGCGTCCTTATTTTCATCAGAGAAATGTTGGAGGGTATGGAGTTTTCCAACCCCTGAGCCGTCTGAAGGCAATCCTGTATAGGGAAGTTCTTTAAATGTTTTGTTATGTTTTTGTATGTGTCAGAGGCTGCCCAGAGTGGCTAGGGCAACCCAGTGAGATGTGTGGGGTATAAATAGTAAAAATTATCATTATGGAACGGGACCTCCCTATTTTCATCGGAGAAATGTTGGAGGGTATGCAATTGGTTTCTATCAATCTTGTCAAACCAGCCAATCCACTCTTAAACTACAGCCCCATCCTTGAATTTCGAAGGATGGCTGAGCTCCTCTTTGTGTACTGAAAGTGCAAAGTAGGTAACTTGGCCTTTCGATGCAGACTGAATCGAATGGCTCCCCCATCCGTACTTGGGACTTGCCCCAGGGCATCCGCCTCAAGTGCTTTTTGCCTGGCTGGAATATGTCCTTGAATGCCTCTTGCCTGCTTTGGTGGAATGGGGTGTGTGTATGTTTAGAAACCTCTTCGTTCCTGAAGTATAGTCCCTTGTACATAGCAAAGACTCACATTTATTGCTCCCGCCCACTTTTCCTTTTGGCCCCAACTCTTGGCCCCAGGTGAGGGTGGGGGTCGGCCTTGGACGGGGGGGGGTACCCTCCCCTCTTCTTTTGTATTTTTATCCTCTTTGCTTTCGTTCAAAAAATTCCCCGAGCTGAAACTCGAAGCCCAAAAGTCCGGGAAGTAATATGATCTGCTCTTTTTTATTTGTGTCTGTCGCTCTGATCTGAATTTGGCAAGCCGCGCTATTTGCCAACTGCAAGGTACAAAAGCTGTATGGGTTGAGAGGTTGAGAGGTTTCCCTCTTCACAAAATATGCATCTCGAAACTTCCAGGAGCTTTTGAAAGCAGCTCTCTCCAAATAAACAAATATGTTACAGGAGAGCGTTTCTGCTCCAGTGATCCAGGGCCTGCCCCGAAATAATCCCTTTCTTCCCCAACTCTTCCCGTAAATGACATCAAGCACAAAGGGAGTTGACTCAAAAAGCGGTGCAAGCGGAGAGATTCCCTCGTCGCTACAAATTTGTGCCTTGCAGACTTTCGCGGACGCCGCTCTTTGCCATGGGCCGATTCCTAGCTTTGACTCTCCTGCTCCTGTCGCTCAGCATCCTTTGCTGCACGGCCAAGGATAAAGGTGAGAGGGGAGGATGGAAACTGGGAGGCGGAGGAATCGCTACGTCGAGTCTGCCTGGACACTGAGGTCCAGTGCTGAGGGCCTTGTGGCGGTTCCCTCACTGCGAGAAGCTAAGTTACAGGGAACCAGGCAGAAGGCCTTCTCGGTAGTGGCACACGCCCTGTAGAACGCCCTCCCACCAGATGTCAAAGAGAAAAATAACTACCAAACTTTTAGAAGACATCTGAAGGCAGCCCTGTTTAGGGAAGCTTTTAATGTTTAATAGGTTATTGTATTTTAGTGTTTTGTTGGAAGCCGCCCAGAGCAGCTGGGGAAACCCAGCCAGATGGGCAGGGTATAAATAATAAATTATTATTATTATTATTATTATTATTATTATTATTATTATTATTATTTCCCCTTTGGTGGGCGCAGGTGAACTGCGGAACCCGCTGCTGCAGGACGCAGCGACGGCCACCAATTTGCATGGCTTCGGAAAAGGATTGGACAGATTTGTGGAGGAGAAGTCTGCTGGTGGCTACTAGCCATGATGACTGTGCTCTGTCTTCACAGCTGGAGGCATTAATGCAGGGGCGGATCCTGGTAATAGGCCGCCCTGTGCGAGGCCATTTGACACCCTCCCTCCAGCCCTCTGTGGCACCGGCTTAAGCCAGGCTTTGGGAAGGAGACATGAGGTTCTGGCAAGGTCCTAGAGCCCTCCTACCTCTTTCCCCAAGCCCGGTAAGGGCTTTGCCTGCCTGTCTTTGGGAAGGAGGCAGGAGCCCTTACTGGGCTTGGAGAAGGCACCTTCCTTGGCTGCATGCCCGGTGTGATGGCAGCGTTTGCACTGCTGTAAATCTGCCTCTGTAGTAATGCTCCTGAACGCCAGTAGCTGGTAGGCGCAGCAGAGGGAGAGTATTTTTGTGTTTGGCTCTTGCTTGTTGGATTCCCACAGGCATCTGGGAACAGGATGCTGGAGTAGGTGGGCCATTGGCCTGATCCTGCAGGTCCCAGTGGCGTAGCGTGGGTTGCCAGTGCCCTGGGCCGCATGGAGGGAGGAAAATGGATGGAGTACACACGTACATTCAGCTGCGTCACAAAGGAGATTGCAGCCACAGAGATAGAAAAGAAAAGTCATTCCATTGTCTAGAGAGGTCGCTTCTTGGGTCTCATGGGAAGGGGTCAGCATGGCGCAGAACATCCCGCTTTGCCAGCCAAAGGTGCCAGGCTCAATCCCTTGCCCTTCCCAGCTCAGGGTGGTCCTGGGTTGGGAGGGCTTGAGGTTTGCCGATGCTGGAGAAATGCTGTTAGAATAAACTAGCCTTCCCCAGTCTAGGGCTCTCCATATAGAATCACAGAGTTTCCACTTCATGGGCGAGTTGGAATTCGAACCCAGATCCTAGTCTGACATTCCAACTATTACACCACACTGACTGAAAGGCACATAACAGCTAGGAAAAAAACAGTCAAGGAAGGCGCTGAGCAGGACCGGTAAGGGGCATGGTCTGGCGAAATGTAATGGCCAAGGAGAATCCCGGGGGCCGGACAGAGATATCTGGGGGCCGCATTAGGCCGAAAAGCCACCCCATCCATGCATGCTTTAGTTGAGATTCCTGCATTGCAGAGGGTTGGACTAGATGACCCCTGGGACCCTTTCCGATTCTATGATTCTTCTCCCCTCTCCAGACAGAAGAGCGGGCAGAGATTGCTGCTAGAGGGAAGAGTCACTCAGAATATTTTAATTGTTTTAATGTTTTAATGTTGTATTTTAATCTTGTTTTTAAGTTGTTTTTATTATTGGTTGTTAGCCGCCCTGAGCCTGGCCTTGGCTGGGGACGGCAGGGTATAAATAAATTATTATTATTATTATTATTATTATTATTATTATTATTATTATTATTATTATTAGGTCTTGGGACGCAAGGAAGTTCATGGCAGCAAAAAATCCCCCATCTTCTTTCCTCCAGCATCATTCAGGAGAGGGCCATGACTCTCCCGAATGGATTTGCAGAGGGCACAGTGGGGAGGAGCAGGCGGAAACTTATCCTTCTGTGTCTCGAAATCTAACTTGTTGCTCCATATAAATAACCCGCCCTCGTTCTCAGAGTAGCTGTCTTGCTGTTCGGAGCTGTGATAGGAATTTTGAAATCTTAGATATATGGTAATGTTCATTAGCATACCAACCAAGCGCGTACATAGATCAGCACAGGAAGATCCACCTGGAACCATTTTGATTCCTAAACTGAGCAAATGTTTTCTCTGCAAGGTCAAAGTGGGAAACGTCCCCATTGTCTCTTTCCTCACAAATCCTGTCTTAAGGGCACATTTAAGATATGAATAGGGTGTGAGCCTGTGACCTGGCCCAGGAACTAAGTATTTATCATTACAAAAGACTGGCCAGGCTCCCCAGGCAATCCAATCAAGTGACCATTAAACAGGTAACCTGCCAGACAGGAGGTAAACCTGCCAGACAGGAGGAGATAAACAACACACTCAGATTTCTGCTGTAGACCGCCCTTTCTGTGATGTAGGTGTGATGTATCTGAGGGGTGGGCTTAGGTTACACCCCTTCTGTGATGTATGTATGATGTTTTTGGGGGTGGTCTTGATCTACAGGGTGGCAATTTCAAAAGTCTTTATAAGGCCTTGCACGCCATTTTTCTGGGTTCCTCCTCCTTTCCTGCGGGTGAGGGGAGCACCCTGTTGCAGAAGATCAATAAAGATCAAGCTTACTAGCTGCTTTGCTTCCCAATATTCTCTGGTTGGCCTCTGTTATTCTCTCCTACCAATAGGGAACCTATGTAAGGACTCTATATGGGCTCTTGGATACCCCATAAGGGAAAAAGGGCAGATTTTTGTTTACAACAGAGTTTACCCAATTGACCATCTTTCCCCTTTTCTCTGCCAGGTAGAAGATTCCGTTCAGGCCACAAGGGGGGAGAGCCAGACCAGGAAGGCCACGAACCCTGCAGTTGTTCCGGTGAGTCTCTTTCTTGCACCAACAACCCCGGCAGTTGAGAATATGGAAACTCTCTACCCCAAGTTCCGCTTTCGGTTTCCTCTGCAACAGCTGGCCTCGCCTGTTTGTTGCTGAGGTGTGGCATTCAAAAAAGATCTGACCTGTAACCTCTTGCACAAATCACTCGGGCTCGTCGCTTGGTTTGAGAGCGCCACAGACCAAACCCGAGTCCCCACACTGCAATCTGACCCTGAAATTTCCCAGTGTGAAAAACGGAGATGGATGATGGGTCATCGTTCGTTAATTAAGAACAATTAATGTTGACGGTTAATAATGCAGCAAGACGCCGCCTAACGCCAAATTAGGCTTCGAAGCGGTCTTATTAAAAAAACCAACCAATTACGCAAGCATTTAAATATAAAGCACCCATAATTAAAATGCACAGACAATGCCATTAAAAATTAAAATATGAGCATCCGTAGTTAAAATGTGCAATGAAGCAAACCGATGCAGTAATTAAAGCAGGGGAATTCTGCTGGAGAGGTGAAGGAAATGTCTGTGTGAAGAGCCGGTGAATTAGACTGGGGGTTTTCTCGTCATTAGTGAGTGAGGCCGGGACTCAGCATGGTCTCCTATTAACTCAGAACATAACAGTGGAACCTCATCTATGGAGAATGGGGAAAACCGTGTGACTAATGTATGGCCCTCCAGATGTCATTTATGGCCCTCCAGCTCCTAACATCCCCTACCTTTGGCCATGCTGGCTGGGGCTGATGGGAGTTGAAGAACATCTGGAGAACCACCCCTGGCTCACTCCCACAATGGAGAATTAAAAGAGGATGGGGCCGCGGAGGAGGAATTGCACGTGGTTTGGCTCGCTTTCACGAGACGTCTCTGCAGTCAACACTCCTAACCTAGGAACCTAAGAAGAGCCAATGGCCTATTTAGTCCAACATCCTTCTTCTCATGCCCAGAGGCCTATGTGAAACAATTAGTCGAGACCCAAGCCCAAGACCACCGTTCCCTCTCGTCGTTTCCGGCAACTCGTATTCAGCAGTGTTGCTGGTTCCAACCGTGGAAGGAGAGCCGAGTCACAAGGACCAGTAGCCATTGTCTGCCCTCTCCCTGAATTTGTCCAGTCCTCCTTTAAAGCCATCTAAGTTGGTGGCTCAGGGACGCGGGTGGCGCTGTGGGTTAAACCACTGTGCTGCTTGGGCTTGCTGATCGGAAGGTCGGCAGTTCGAATCCCCGCAACAGGGTGAGCTCCCATTGTTCGGTCCCAGCTCCTGCCAACCTAGCAGTTTGAAAGCACGTCAAAGTGCAAGTAGATAAATACCGGTAGGTACCGCTCCGGCAGGAAGGTAAACGGCATTTCCGTGCGCTGCTCTGGTTTCGCCAGAAGTGGCTTGGTCATGCTGGCCACATAACCCTAAACGGCCTTGGTCCTGTGTACCTGAAGGAGCGTCTCCACCCCCATCATTCTGCCTGGACACTGAGGTCCAGTGCTGAGGGCCTTCTGGTGGTTCCCTCGCTGTGAGAAGCCAAGTTACAGGGAACAAGGCAGAGGGCCTTCTCGGTAGTGGCGCCTGCCCTGCGGAAAGCCCTTCCACCAGATGTCAAAGAGAAAAACAACTACCACACTTTTTGTTGTTATTTAGTCGTTTAGTCGTGTCCGACTCTTCGTGACCCCATGGTCCAGAGCACGCCAGGCACTTCTGTCTTCCACTGCCTCCCGCAGTTTGGTCAAACTCATGCTGGTAGCTTCGAAAACACTATCCAACCATCTCGTCCTCTGTTGTCCCCTTCTCCTTGTGCCCTCCATCTTTCCCAACATCAGGGTCTTTTCCAGGGAGTCTTCTCTTCTCATGAGGTGGCCAAAGTATTGGAGCCTCAGCTTCAGGATCTGTCCTTCCAGTGAGCACTGAGGGCTGATTTCCTTCAGAATGGAGAGGTTTGATCTTCTTGCAGTCCATGGGACTCTCAAGAGTCTCCTCCAGCACCATAATTCAAAAGCATCAATTCTTCGGCGATCAGCCTTCTTTATGGTCCAGCTCTCACTTCCATACAGCACTACTGGGAAAACCATGCCTTTAACTATACAGACCTTTGTTGGCAAGGTGACGTCTCTACTTCTCAAGATGCTGTCTAGGCCTGTCATTGCCCTTCTCCCAAGAAGCAGGCGTCTTTTAATTTCGTGGCTGCTGTCACCATCTGCAGTGATCATGGAGCCCAAGAAAGTAAAATCTCTCACTGCCTCCATTTCTTCCCCTTCTATTTGCCAGGAGGTGATGGGACCAGTGGCCATGATCTTCGTTTTTTTTGATGTTGAGCTTCAGACCATATTTTGCGTTCTCCTCTTTCACCCTCAGTAAAAGGAGACATCTAAAGGCAGCCCTGTTCAGGGAAGCTTTTAATGTTTAATAGGTTTTTGTATTTTAATATAATGTTTGAAGCTGCCCAGAGTGGCTGGGGAAACCCAGCCAGATGGGTGCGGTAATAATAATAAATTATTATTATTTTGACCCGACAAAACTGTCTGTGGAAGCGGACAAACGCTGGCTCCCTCGGCCTGTAAAGCAAGATGAGCGCCACAACCCCAGAGTCGTTCGCGACTGGACTTAATTGTCAGGGGCCCCTTTACCTTTACCTTGTAAGTTGGTGGCTATGATTGCATCCTGTGGCAAGGAGTTCCACAATTTAACAATGTGCATACGAGTTCTAGGGTTAGGAGCGCTCTGCGATATTCTGCTTGCATGCCCTAACCCATTCTGGTTATGAGGGGTGGGGTGGGGAGGACCATAAAAGCACTCCTCCATCCCAAATCTTGCACTTGCCTCTTCCCGCTGCCAGTTACCATACCTATGGCTTATGTCATTTTAGACCTGCATGGGCCCCGGAATCCAAAGAAACACGGACGGCTGTGTCCTTGCGATGGCATCCTTACCGGTTTGTCTCTGCCAGGTAACAAAATACCTTTTGGCAGGGCTGGTGGTGGAGATAAGATGAATGGGAAACATTTATCCCTCCCCCCCCCCAAAAAAAAAGACTTTAAAGGGGAGAGATAATTTATTGTGTATCCTATGCAACTAGAATCTCATTGATGGGAGGGAGAGAGTCGTAGTCAACACCTGGGTCCCCTAACCAGATTAGTTTCAACTCTGTATAGCTTGTGCTTATATCTCCTATTTGTGGCCCTGTAAGCTTAAATCGGGATGTGGGTGGTGCTGTGGGTTAAACCACAGAGTCTAGGACTTGCCAATCAGAAGGTTGGTGGTTCGAATCCCTGCAACGGGGTGAGCTCCTGTTGTTCAGTCCCAGCTCCTGCCAACCTAGCAGTTCGAAAACATGTCAAAGTGCAAGTAGATAAATAGGTACCACTCCGGCAGGAAGGTAAACGGCGTTTCTGTGCGCTGCTCTGGTTTGCCAGAAGCGGCTTAGTCATGCTGGCCACATGACCCGGAAGCTGTACACCGGCTCCCTTGGCCAATAAAGCGAGATGAGCGCCACAACCCCAGAGTCGGCCACGACTGGACCTAATGGTCAGGGGTCCCTTTACCTTTACCTTTGTAAGCTTAAATCAGCCATGCCTAACCATTGGGAAAAGGCTGTAGCTCCAAGTTAGAGCACCTGCTTTGAATGCAGAACGTCCCAGGTTCAATCCAGGGCTGGGAGCAATCTTGTTGTGAATGAGCTTTATGTGACCCCTGTAAAAAGTGTTTTACAAACACTTTTCAGTCAAAGCGACTGAAAGCATACATTGGGCAGGGGCGAAACTAGGCTTTATTTCACCTGGGTCAAAGACCCAATTTGGCACACTGACCCCAAGCACATTTGTGTAAACACACACACACATGCACAGAGGCTGGGAGCCTCAAGGGGGCCCCTGGAGGCTTCACGGGGGGGGGGGGGGGACCAGCTAGCCCCCTCCCCTAGCTACAGCACTGCATCAGGTAAGGTGATCTCACAAGTCAACTGCTCCCGAATTGTTAAGGGATTAATAAACTAATAGTAAAACCTTGATTTTGGCCCAGTAGCAATTCAGCAATTCAGATTTCTGAACAGAGGTGTTTTATGCGGGGGGGGGGGGGGCCTCGTACACACTTCCACTTGTTCTACTTGCCTATAAGACAAGTGTCCAAATGGTTTAATAATAATAATAATAATAATAATAATAATAATAATAATAATAATAATAATATCTTTATTGTCATTGCCCCCTCTCGGGGACAACGAAATTTCCCCCTTGATCCGCTCCTTTCCCAGGGAAAACCTGCTCTTTACAGCTAAATCGGAGAAAACGTCAATTTGGAGAAAACCCGAATTGCCATTTGCTCCGGTTGAGCACTAAAGAGTGGTTTCCCCCCAGAGGAAAGCAGCGGGACAAGAGGACGTTTGGCTCAACCCAGGGTCTCGGCATTCTGCGCTAGTTGCATCGTCCAGATGAAATGCAAGGGAAGCCCCACACAGAGCGCATAGCAGTTGAAGTGGGGTAACCTGTGTAAAAGGGGCAGGGACATAGGAATATGCCTTATACCAAGTCTGACCACTGGTCTATTTAGCTCAGTGTTTCTCAAACTTGGGTCTCCAGCTGTTTTGGGGGAGGACTACAACTCCCATCATCCCTAGCTAGCAGGACCAGCGGTCAGGGATGATGGGAATTGTAGTCCAAAAACTACAGCTCTCTCTTTTTTTCAAAAGTAGGGAAGATATAAACTGTCCCTTCTTCTTTTTTTGCAGAACAGCTCCATCGCCACCACCGTGGCATGTCCAAGCAGCATTTGCACCAGAGAAGGCATCGGTGCCAGGCGTTTGTGAATAAGTGCCACATGATGCGGGTGGCCATACCCTTGTAGCTTTCTCCTTGTTTTACATAAATTTTTATTAGTTTTTTAACATATCATTTTCAACAGTAATTAAACATACTTTTACATCTTATTCAATTTTTTTGACTTCCATCAATCCTGTCTGAATATTTTCCAATCTAATCTCTTAGTATGCATTTCTTATCTTCCCCTTTACATTTCAAACTCATAACCAATATCTCTATCTTTTTCTACTTTGAAACACTTCGTATATTTCTCCTTACAAAACTTCTTGTAGTCCTACTAGCGTAATTTGTTGATTACAGTTGCTCTTCAAATAATTCATATACTTCTTCCAATCTTCTGTAAATCTCTGGTCCCGCAGGTTTCGAATCCTTCCTGTCATTTTGTCCAACTCTGCATAGTCCATTAATTTCGTCTGCCATTCTTCTTTCATTGGAATTTCTTCTTGCTTCCATTTCTGGGCTAACAATACTCTTGCCGCTGTTGTTGCATATAAGAACAGTTTGACATCTTGTCTATTAATATCTTGGCCTATAATACCAAGTTAAAATGCTTCTGGTTTTTTTAAGAATGTATATTTGAAATATGAAATACCCTTGTAGCTTTCTCTGCCCCGACAAGCACACAGCTTAATTCTTTATGTTAACCATAAAACAAATCCATCTTCGGTACTGGCTGTCTTTACTTTGTTCGTTTCCCCACAACGGTCCTGCGAGGTAGGTGAGGCTGAAAGGCAGCGACTGGCCTACGTTTTACCCAGGGAGCTTCATGGCCCTGAAGGGGATTGAACCCTGGTCTTGCAGGGCCTAATCCAACACACCAACCACTACCATACCCTCCAAGTATCCTGTTTCCCCAGGGATGGGTTTGTGAATTACAGAAGCCATCCCAGTTTCTGATTTGATCCCAAAATGTCCTGGTTTTCCCCTTTTCCTCTCCTCCACACAGGGCCTTATTTTGGTTTGATGAGGCCCTCAGCTACTGAAGGTAATTGGGCCCTTCTATATGTCCAGCTGTCCTTTGTCAACAACAAATTGTTGCTGGTTTTTGTGTTGAATACAGTCATACCTCGGGTTGAAGTAGCTTCAGGTTAAGTATTTTCGGGTTGCACTTCGCGGCGACCCAGAAGTAACGGAGCGCGTTACTTCCGGGTTTCGCCAATCGCGCATGAGCAGATGGTCAAAAATAATGTCATGCGCATGTGTGGAAGCAGCAAATTGCGACCCGCGCAGACGCAGGTTGCGTTCACTTCAGGATGCGAATGGGGCTCCAGAATGGATCCCGTTCGCATCCAGAGGTACCACTGTATCTGCTATAAGGTAATTTATGGACCTCATAGGTATCTAAAGCCATTTGCACATGTTGCCATGCAACCACTCCATGCAGAATGTAGGCACCCTATATATAGAAATGAGCAAACCAGTGATATTTTAGGGAGCAGGCTAGCAGGCAGGGCCCATTACTTACACCATAGGAGCCTACACAACACAAAACACTGTTGCTGTATGTAGGTTCTATTTTATTTGTTTTTTATCTTATATTTTGGAAATGTACATCCAGTTTTCTTTTCCTTTAAATTTTTTTGGGGGCCCCCAAGAGAGTGAGGCCCTAAGCTTTAGGGCTTGTTTAGCTTATACGTAAATCTGGAACTGCCTCCACATCTTTGTGGAGAGCAATTTAAAGTGGGAGAAAGATCAGACCACCCCGCTCCTGTCCCTTTTGGAAACAAGAGTCTTTGCTCTGTGTGTGTGTGTGTGTGTGTGTGTGCATGTGGAGACGCAAAAACAGAGTCCTGTTTATACTGAAAATAAAATACCTGCACCAAATGAAGGAACAGAGAGGACCAGTCACCACTGCAGTGCTGGCGTGGCAGACGTAAGGTGGCAGCCGGTGGCAGCACGCGGCACAGTGGCGGAAGGCAGAGGCCGGGCACCCGTAGCAAAAATTTTGTGGGTGTCCGTGCCCCCAGGGCTCCCTGGAGTTGGTGCCAGTGGCTCGCAAGAAGCCCCGAAGCGGGGCCTGAGCACAGCACCTCTCTCTACGCACTTGTGATTCCCAGCAAACCAGTATGCAGACCTTTTACTCTGACCCAGAAAGTCTTTCCTTCCATGCTGCGTGGCAGACGTGTGTCATCCGAGGGGCAACATGATAAAATCTGGCAGCGAAGCATTTTGCTTCCGTTTGAGGACAGCTCACAAATCATTAAAAGTTGTCCTCGACCCACAAAAAAAGCAAAGGTTACAACTTAGGTTTGCAAACCACGACCATGTGACTTAACCACAGGAAATTGTGAAGTCGTAAAACTGGAGCTGCAAGATTTAGGTGATTTTGTTGGTTGAGTAACAGAATGGTGGGCAAAAAGAGGTAAACGTCGAACTCAGGCGTGGGGGACATGGAAACCTCTGGATGTTCACAGGCTCCAACTCTCATCATCCCTACATATTGGTCATGACAGCCGGAGCTGAAGGGACTTGGGGATCCTGCAACATCCTGCTCTAGAGCCTAGAATTCTGAGGAAGCATCTTTTAAAAGTTGAGGAAGAGAGAGAGATTTGATAAAAATGTGGGCAATCTGTTTTTGGATCACTAATTTATCTTTTAGGGAACAGTCAGAGGCTAATTCTCCTTCCTTGGCTGTGTGTTGCAGGGGGACTTAATCCCAATAAAATGGAATTGCTATTGCTCGGGAGATCTACTCGTCAGGATAAAAGTTTAGGCCAGATCCTGAATGGGATCATGCCCCTTCTGAAGGGCCAGGTACACAGTCTAGGAATGATCCCAGGCTGGGCACTGTCTGTGAAGACAATGTTGACATCTGTTGCTTTTCGCCAGCTTAGGCTGGTTCAGCAGCTGCGGCCCTATCAAAAGATGGCAGTGATTATGTCCAGGTTAGATTACTGCAATGTGCTCCACGTGGGGCTGCCCTTGAAGACGGTTCGTAAGCTGAAAGTGGTACCTGTGTTTGGTGCAAAGATTGCATGACATCTGTTCTGCATAGTCATTCGCAGGCACTAATTTACATTAGACAAAACATGCGCATTAGGCAAAATTGCAGACTAAAATGATGGAGACGATTTTAAGAAAAACATGAATTGCTGCAGAAATGCGTATAACTGAATTTAAGATTGCAAAGGTGAGAAACCAAGAGATCCAGCCATTCCTACGCATTTCTTCCAAGTCTGGCTGTGCACAAAAAGGAAAAAAAACTTTAGCAGCTGCTAGTGGGGATCTTGATCACTTTTTTTTTTTGCAATTGTAACTGTATATTTTTTTTTAATGTGCAGTGTGCCCTGGATTTTGGCTCAGAGGAATCAGGGCAGCACATATAAAGCATATGACTTCCCCCCCAAAGAATCCCGGAGGACTGTAATTTGTTAAGAATGCTGAAAATTATAGCTCTGTGAGCGGAGAACCACAGTTCCTAGGATTCTTTGCAAACTGCCTTGTGTTTTTCGGATGAAGGCTGGTATGTAAATTTAATAAATAATAATAATGGGTCACGTGCCGTGGATCCACCCGCACTTATTGCTGGCAGGGAGCCCCATTGAATCCACTGGGGACTTACTTTAGAGTAATTTACGCGTAGAATTGCAATGCATATAATAGCTGTCAACTTTTCCCCTTTCTTGCGATGAATCCTATTCGGAATAAGGTAATTTCCCTTTTTAAAAAAAGGGAAAAGTTGTCAGCTATGCTGCAAATACAGTAAACAACAAAAAAAACCGTGCATTTGCAGGAAAAAAAGGAACCCAGCATGGGTATATTAATTATATTAGGCGGCGCGGGACATTAGAAAGCGTCCCAAGCTTAATCCGTATCGATCCCCTGGCGTCTGCACTTCTGCGCGCCCGGCCCCTTTAAGGCCGGGCTGGCTGGGGGAATGCGGAAGCAGGAGCCGGGACGCCGTTGCCGTGGGAACCGGCTCGGGTGACGTCGCCACCGCCCGCCCCTCCGTCCCCGCCCACGACTCATTGGCGAGCGCCCGTCATGTGGCGCTACCGAACGTTCGTTCCGAGGCGGAAGCCGGTCTGGAAGGGGGCTCACAGGGGGCCGGCGGGGGCAGGAGACGGAACCCCGTTGGGTAAGTAAAGGGCCAATCAAGGGGAGGCGGGCTTGCCTTTTGAGGCGTTGGCACGTCTCGCCGCGGTCTGCTCCCTCCCCCCCAAAGTTGTAATGGTGGGGTCTGAGTCCGCTCTTCCTCGTTCTGTGGGAGGGCGCTTCCATTAGGGAAGTGGGGGGGGGAGGCGGTGGGAACATTAGGCGGTAGACAGTTATTGTTGGGGGGGGGCGGTTTTCAAATAACGTTGCCCCTTAAAGGCCAGCTCACTTTATGGTGGCGTTTGTGACAGTTCCATGGGCCGTGTTGTGTGATTGTTGAAGGCTGAGAGAGGGTGGCTGCAGCCCAAAGTCACTTAATGAGGGCGTGGGAGGATTTGAACCCAGGTCTCGCAGTCAGTCTGGCGCCCTTAACCTCTGCAGGTCAGGGGCATGGGGTGCTATCCCCCCCTGGAGGCAAATCTACACACAGATATATAGGGGTTGCAAGGGGTGGATTGTCAGAGGAAAATCTCACGCAAGAATCGCAGGTGGAGGTACGTAGTTTGGAGCAGGAATGCATGCAGAAATTAACGCTTTGACCTGTTACGACAAACCCCTTTGCAGTAAAAAACACAATAATAGCATAAATAAGGAGCAGCGGTAGGAGATCAAGCAGTCAGCTTGGTAATGTTGGGGTGTGTATGTGAAGGAATCCAAGGGTAATCGACTAATACTCTCTCACACACGGCTAGGATAGTAGATCCTGTGAAAACCCCAGCTGGTGGATCCTTTTCCCCAGGGATGGTCCTCAGGGGTGCCTCAAGTCTTCTGAAGGATCTGTGGAGATTCACCTGTGCAGAGCTTGAGGCCCAACTGAAAATAGCAAAGGGGTGGTCCCAAACTATTTTTTAATAAATGCCCAGCAGGTTCTTGCGGCACTATAAAGATTAACACGTTCAATTTGCTTTAAGCTTTTGTGGACTTTAGTCCCAACTTCGTCGACATGAATAAAACGTTGTTCTGAGTTATGGGTATATGCAGGATTACTTATCATGCAAGTGATGAAGTCAATTGTAGACCGTGGGATCTTATGCTATAATAAATGACTTGTAAACTGCTTAGAAGTTCTTTTTATAATCGGTAAATAAATATTGTTAAGTAAATTTTAAAATGTTAGTTTTTAAGGTGCCATAAGAAGGGGGGGGGGGGGTTTGCTGGGGCAAGCTAATGTAGCTACACCGTCAGGAAGTTGTTGCAATCAAGTCCTTTATGGGGCTTATGTTGCTGAAAGTATGATCCATGGTATCTTGACAGGATTTGTATTTATTATGTTATCTCTTAAGGACCTGAAGGCAATGTACATGGTTCTCTTACTATTTTATCATCACAACATCCTTGTGAGAGGGATTAGGCTGGGAGATAGTGGCTGACCAAGGTCATCCAGTGACCTTAGTGGCTGAGTCGGGATTTGAACTCAGGTCCCCCCAATTCTAGCTACTATATCACATTGTCCCTCAGTGACATCTGCTAGAAATCAACTGTGTGATCGACTGTGATGGTCCTTGAGAAGATGGGAGTGGGCTCTAGAGCTCAGTGGTTGTTGGGTCCTTTTGAATACAGTGTAAGAGAATGTCAGATTTAGTTTAATTAAAATGTTTACTAAATTATGGCTTTTCTATTTATCATATTAAGCAGAGTGTGTGTACTAGATCTTCTGCTTCTAGGAGTTCATATATGTCATTGATCAGTAGTGAAATCTTTGCAGCCCTGCTGCCAAGATGTGGGGAGGGAATTTCTTAGCATACCTTCCAAGTGTGTGTGTGTGTGTGTGTGTGTGTGTGTGTTCTGCTCTGTGCCCCATAATTGGGTGGCACCTGGGCTTCTGGGTAAGAATGTTGTTTCTGTGTATCCTATGTTTGCCTGTGGAAATTCTCAGTGAGATTCTCAGATACCAGCTGCGTGTATCTGAAAATTCTATGAGATGGAGGTGAATTAAAAATTTGATATTGGGGCTTTAGGAAGAATTATGTAAGCTTTCAGGTTCTGATATAGATTTAAGCTGCTGACCATCTGTGTGCGGCTGTCTGGATGATAAGCACTAGTTTCAGAGTCCTACCCAAAGTAATTTCTGAACTCTTAGTCGGCCATCCTAGATCTGGGAATAAGTCCTGTATAACCAATAGGACTTACTTCTGGGTAGACATGCGTAGAATTGCACTGCAAATGTCACACATCTCTGCTCTTAAATACAAAATGTTTTTGCACTGTTCCCCTGCTGGGATGAATTTTGGATGACAGCTTCTTGTAGAAGTTGTCAAGATTGGTTCCTTCTGTCAGTAAAGGCCCAAGAATGACTGAACTGTGCCACGTTCTCTTCTGTTACCGTACCTTGAGATTCCATCTAGTTTCCTCTCTTGGCTGTGTCTTCCAATTACTTTTTAATGAACCACCTTGCCACATCCCTGTGAGCACTAATAAAACAGCAATTCTAACAAGGTTTCTTTTATTTTTAAAGTTGTACACCGAGTGACTGGGTATATGTTCAGATCGCTTCAAAGTTCACGATATTACATTCTTCTCAGCCAGGAGTTCTGGTGATTTCTTACTGCCCTGGAGACCCCCTGCCCCACAAACATTGTTGGCATCTGTCTGTCTCAAGAGACAATGGAGTGCGCCTCTGGGGGTGAAGTCAGGCCGTGTTGTTTCTGTTGCGTTAAACAGACCCAAAGTGACCTCTCCGGGGCACAAGCCTGGGCAGTGTGTATGGAGGTCCTGCGCTGCCCAGATAATAATCACTCCCTCTAAAGAAAGATATATCTGCAAAATTGGTTTCTCAAACCAATGCCTGTCCTTAATGGCAAGGATTCGTTTCAAGGTTTAGTAATGTTTTTGCATATTTCCCTGGCACCCTACCCTCCAGCCCCTGAGCAACCTACAGCAGTTTCACAGAACTCGTTTTGTCACTTTTTGCCTAGTCAGTGAATTAGCTTCTAACATGTCATGCTGAGTTGGTACCACTGTTATTACAGTTCTTCTTCCTCGGTAATGGCAGCGCGATTGGTTTGCAGAACTTGTTGAGGCCTGCGAAGGCGTTGCCTGAGGCGCCACATTCCCAATCTACGAGCGTTGCAGAACCGGGCACCCTTTTGCTCCTGGCAGAATCTCCGACCAGCCTTTTCTCTGCCCTCACGGTCACGCCAAGGGGCAGGGAGGAGGCCGGCAGCTCAGCTGGCGGCCACAAAGGGAGATTTGTGTTGAGCGCGCCTGGCACAGCTTGTGCCTGTGCCCCAGAGGTCACCTGATGATCTTAACTGATGCGGGCATTAGCCCTGGCAGAGCCGCGTGAGATGCTGTTTCTCGCTGGTTTGTGTTTTTGCTAGAAACTGCGGCAGTGGAGCACCTGGGGTGAGGGGAGGGGAAGGCCAGGAACGGGTGCGGGTCTGTCGTCCGCCAATCCGAGAGCCACGTGGACATGGTGTGATACAGAGGCTCAGCTTTCACCGCAGGTCGTCATTCCTTAAGCTAGCCCCCCTTCTCTCCCCCCTGCACAGCAGAGGTTAAAGGGCAAAGGTTTCACACCCTGCCGAGAGGAGGAAAGAGAAGGGAGACAGTTGACTTCCTCCCTCCCCAATCCCTGTCCAGTTCCAGCTGCGAGGCTGTTCCCTGCCCTCTCTCCCAGTCCCCTGTTTTCCATGTTTTTGGCATTTGACATGGGCCCCCTTTGCTGCCGGTGCCCCTTGCTCTCATCCTGCCCCCATGTGTTTCCTAGTTTACCCAGAAACATTTCTTCCCCAACAGATGCCAAAGCGGTGACTCAGCTGGGCAAGTCTCAAACTCCACGTCCTGGGAGGGAATGGTGAAAGCCTGGGCATCTCCCGGCAGCGCAGATCTTTCAGCTCTTGCTCATAACTAAGTTTTGCCTTCCGCATCTCGTCTTTTCAAACACCCCATCTTTGGAACTCCATGCCGCTGTAGAACATGGATGGGGAGTCTGTGGCCCTCCAGATGTTGTGGGACTGCAACTCCCACCATCCCGACTGGGGACTGACGGGAGCTGGACTACGACCACATCTGGAGGGCCACTCGATTCTTGAGCAGCTGGTGCAATAAAACAGAAGGGGCGGTTTCCGTTCTCTCCTAGGAAGAAAACTCAAGTTAATGATAAAAAGGATTTGGCCCTTTGTTGTTTAAAAGGATGCTGTGTGTCTCTTAGGGTGAGGCCCACTATAAACCTGAAAGTTGTGGGTACGGGAAACTTGTAACACCTTTGCTGCTCCTAGATCTCCTGCATCAGCCACCAGGGGCTGGGAATACAGCGGTGACAGGGCAGTGAGGAGGCCCTGGCTTGTGGGTTGCTAAATTCCTTGAGACCCAAGTACTTAAATGAGCCCCTTCCGCAGTATCAACCGTCTCGGACCGTATGATTGGCAGGTATGGCCTTGTTGGTAGTGGCACCATTGGCGGCTCACCTGTGACGGGGCCTTTTTTGTGGTGGTTCCTCGTTCATGGAATGACCTTCCTAGTGAGGTACGTCTGTCTCGATCATGATTAACTTTCAGGATGCATTTGAGAACATTCCTGTTTGGCATTTGGTGGATGAAGGGGTGCTGTTCCTGGCAGTCCTGAGATCACTGGATAAAATAATGCTTTAAACTGATTTTAGAATGTTTTAGCTGCCTTAAAATGCTTTTTTAAAAAAAGATGTTTATTTGTTTGCCACCCTGGGCTTCTTCGGGAGGAAGGGTGGAATATAAATTCAGTAATTAGAAATAAGAATGACGACATCAATAACATCTGGTGGCTTTGAAAGCGAGATCCAGGCTGGGAGAACCAACTGCAGAATGGTGGTTGGAACATAGGAGAATGAAGGAGGAACTGTTATATATAATATGCCTCTTAGCTCACTTTTGTAACTATGGGGTTATTGTCCATTTTGTTGCAAGCTGCCTCAAAGTTTTGGCTGCTAAGAGAGGTATAAATACTCCAAATAAATCAGTTAACTTCAGTGGTTAAGGTGCCCCTTAACTGCACCTTAGAAAGATACTTATTTCTTTCCAAGATCCAGGATGATGAAAACTGGTTCTGCCACTTTGCAGCAGAAGCCGACTGTGCACAGTGGTGTTTGGCTAGTGCCCGTGACGTTACAATTCCACACCTGGGAGGTTTCACCACCTTTAGTGTTTAAAAAGGCGATCTTGGAAGCGATGACCGATGCTGACGTGAATAACTCGGCAGCCTAGCCCCAAGAGAAGAATAAATAAATTAAAAAGGCGTTGTGGAATGGGCAAGGTGAGATAATTCAGTTGGCATTCAGATTGCTGGTAGGCCTGTCCCTCTGACAGAGTGTCAAAAGAGTGGGGGCAGGATAGGCTCAGTTTGTGTGTGAGAGAGAAAAGTGCGTAAAAACCTTTGCAGAGGTGCATTTGGCTGCACTATGGACACCTTACGAGCACATGTCTTTTTGAAGCGTGGCGTGTGCTTATGCTGAATCTGGGATTGTTTTTTGTGGAATCAGAGTGGAGGAGGGAGCAAGGCGTGAGGAAGGAATTGGGAAAGTGTGTTTGTGGGGCAGGCATAACAAAGGTCAGAACAAATTCCTGTTAATCGGAAGGGAAAGAAGCCTCCTCTTAGCTGTTCTTTCCGACCGAGGGCCGAAACGACAGGTACGCTGTAGCGAGGGGCAATATTTCATTTGGTGTTCGAATAAATAAAGACATTCCAGCCCCTGCATGAAAAGTTGGCACGACCCACTTTAAGAATGGGGCTGAAGTCTAACCATTTCAAATTGTGCCCCATGTTCTCTGATTTAAATAGAAGTCGCAGGACCATTTGCTGGCGAGTCTATGATCCCTATTAGTTTTTTCTGATCTGGCTCAACGAGTGCAATGCCCCTTTCTTGCCCGTAGTGCTCTGCACAAAGGCTGTTGCTCTACAGCAGCCCAAGCTCAGATGAGCTTCAAGGAGCCCCATGGGACCTGTCTGCGCATGGGGAGCATGTGGCCCTCCTGGAAAGAGTTGGTCTAATTGGCACCGCTCTTGAAAACATGGTCACGGGAGCCCCATAAACAGCCCTGGCTCCCTGCCCTGTGTGAGGAAGAGCAGGGGCCTGTTATGTTCTTCTGGTGCAAATAGCTTCATTCTTCTGTTACGGAATCAACCAACTCAGTTCCTACAGTATTAAATGCAAACGAATATAATAGGTCTGTGGTTGCTGAGGACCAGAGTTTGGGGATCTTTGTTGCCACACTACAGTGGTACCTCAGGTTAAGTACTTAATTCGTTCCGGAGATCCGTACTTAACCTGAAACTGTTCTTAACCTGAAGCACCACTTTAGCTAATGGGGCTTCCTGCTGCTGCTCCTCCACCGCCGGAGCACGATTTCTGTTCTCATCCTGAAGCAAAGTTCTTAACCTGAAGCACTATTTCTGGGTTAGCAGAGTCTGTAACCTGAAGCGTATGTAACCTGAGGTACCACTGTATTTCACAGGGTTGGAAGGGACCCTGGGGGTCATCTAGTCCAACCCCCTGCAATGCAGGAATCTCAACTCCATGACAGATGGCCGTCCAACCTCTGCTTAAAAGCCTCCAAGGAAGGAGAGTCCCAACTGTCGAACAGCTCTTACTCTCAGAAAGTTCTGCCTGATGTTTAGCTGGAATCTCCTTTCTTGCAACTTGAATCCATTGGTTCGGGTCCTGCCCTCCAGTGCAGAAATATATCATGTGGTGTAGAGTATAATAATAAGAACTGCTAGACTCTCCGCATCCTTTTAGGGGGGGAAAGCACTAGGTTTTTAGTCCTCGTTGATTGCAGAGGAAGAAACAGGCAGCGGCTGTGTACACATTGTGCATGGCATTAGCCCCAATCCATATCTATCCTGTAGTTTCTTGGGAAATGACGCTGTTTGTTGTGTTTCCCCTCGAACCAGCTTCCATCCAGTTCAGAAATACCGTATATGCCATGTTCCCTTTGCAATTAAGCTGAGGTGTGTACATTTGAGCCAGCCCACTGCACATGCTCAGATGACAGCTTCAGGAATAGGAGTTGGAGGCATGGGCATAGCTAGGAATTATGTTAGGGGGAGCAGGACATTTGTTAGAGGGGAGCAGAAGAGAGCTATCTGCAATGCAATTGGTCAGTTAGTTAAGTATTTTTATTTATTTACTTGATTTAGGGGGGCAGCTGGGAAGCGGGTGGCGCTGTGGTCTAAACCACTGAGCCTCTTGGGCTTGCTGATCAGAATTTTGGTGGTTCGAATCCCCTCAAGTGGGTGAGCTCTCATTGCTCGGTCCCAGCTCCTGTCAACCTAGCAGTTTGAAAGCACGCCAAAAAGTGCAAGGAGATAAATAGGTACCGCTCCGGCAGGAAGGTAAACGGCGTTTCCGTGCGCTGCTCTGGTTTCAGTGTTCCATTGTGCCAGAAGCGGCTTAGTCATGCTGGCCACATGACCCGGAAAAACTGCCTGCGGACAAACGCCGGCTCCCTCGGCCTGTAAAGCGAGATGAGCGGCACAGCCCCAGAGTTGTCTGCAACTGGACTTAATTGCCAGGGGTCCTTTACCTTTACCCTTTTAGGAGGGCAACTGCGCCCCCCCCCCCGCCTACGCCCACAGTTGGAGGGCTTCTTGCAACCACAGGAAAACCCAACAGGCAATGCACTTTGGGTGAAAATATCTCCCTCTGCTCTCCAGTGTGTACAACAACATGCAAGTGTGACTTGAAAAGTGGGGTGGGGTGTGGGAGCAGCTGTATTTTAAACCTCCAAAATATACACAGGTAATTCCAGCTTTAGGGACAAGCATCCGAGGACTGAGACCTCCATTCCCCACAACCCCTAAATTTCTGCCTCATTTTCCTCTTGTCTCCCCACTCCCACCTGTTGCTCTCTCCCCAGTTTTCCTAGCCCAGCTTCCCTCGCAAATCACCTTCCCCACTGGGGTCCTTTGCACTCTCAGAAAACAGTACCTAATAATAATAACCCAAAGCTAGCGCCTTCCACCCTCCCCGCAGCTTTGCTGCGGGCACCAAATATATCCGGTGAAGAAAACAATTCATGCACACCAACCACTCTGTGCCTAGTTTATTCCAGCCATGGGTTTGCGGAGAGGGAACTGGCAGCGGAACTGGAATGTTGGAATTTTGATGCAGCGCCTCAGCATTCCAGAACGCTGCCGAGGGGGAAACAGAGAGATGGGCTGAGACGGCAGCTTGGCCCTCCTTCCCCTTCCCAGTCAATCCCAAACTCTCCCTCCCTCGTCCCCTCCTCCAAGGCGGGGCCAGCCTGTTGACTTCCCCAGCCCTCTTTTAAGCCGGCTGGCTGGGCAGGCAGCCAGTGGCCGAAAGGCAACTCCAGGCGGCATCAGGAAGCCCTGGTCCTTGTTGGGCAGCGGTGGGTGAGTACCCTCTCTTCCTGTGCTGAGCGTCTCCAAGAACCGGCTGGGGTGTCAGCTGCCTCCCGTCCCCTGCTAGTCTTGAGACCAGGCTCTTGCCTCCTCAGCGATCCGAGACCTCTGCTGCCGCCGCTGGCCTCCCTGGCAGGGCTGTTGTCAGGATTTTTGAGGATGCAAAGAGCTTTGGACCTCTTTGAAGTGCTGGAGGCTGCTCCTAACTATTTGGAAGGCCTGTTGATAGGATGGTGATTAGTTATTAAATGTGGGTGGGCTGTGCTTGTGGGGAGTGCTTTGGGCACCTCTAGCCGAGGGTCGGGGGCTTGCCAGTCACAGAATTAGAGTTTGGGAAGGGACCCTCCAACCCCGATCACCTGGTCCAACTCCCTGCAATACACAGCCATCTCTGGGCAGGCTCAAACCACCATTAGTCAGAGGCATGTCCCATCGCTCCACCTGAAAGGGAGCAGGTTTTTGCCTGTACCTCACCAGGGTCAACAGCTTAAGTTGTGCGCTCACCTTAACCCCTACCTGCTCTTAGAAGTGAGCTGCAACCAGTTGCGGGAGGAGGGATAAAAGAGGGAACTCGGGGACCCCACTGAGATGTGGGCAACATCTGCCTGCTCCATCCATTAGGTGTAGGCTTGATTCTCTTTTTGGGGTTTTTTAAAGTTTTATTTCCGAATTTCAAAAGTTTACAAATTGATACATGCTTCCAAGTAGACATACATTTCACATACAGTTTCACCCCATCGTAGTTCCCCCATAATTTCTAAATTTGCTGTGTATTATAAATATTCCACACTGTGCTCCCAACAAATACTCAACTGCTGCTTTTCATTCCAATCCTGCCTGTATTTTTTACACGTTTACGTGGAGTGGGCTTGATTCTCACCTGCACAGCTTCATCAGGAGAGCCCCTGTCGGGTGTTATTCCTGGGTGCCAGAACTGTTGAGAGAGAGTGGGGTGGAGCCCTCTGGAAACTGGCTCTTCCGTACCTTGATATTGTCTTAGTAAGCGATGCCCGCTCTGCTCACAGGGCTTCCGGCCTGCGCGGAGGAGACATGGAAGCCGAGGAATCAGGGAATGTGGAGTACGTAGCTGAGGCAGTGACGGGGGAGTGTAAGTAAGGGGCAGGACGTCCGGCGAAGGCGCGCTCTTCTCTTGGCGAGAAGCTCCTTGCGCTCAGTCGCAGCAGCATAACTTCTCCACCCGGCTCCCTTCATACCCGCCTCTCTCCAGAGGGGACCCCCTCACAGCTCTCCCTTCCTCTTCCAGGCCCCCCCGTCGCCGACACCATGGATCCTCGGCCCCTGTTCCAGACCCTGCATGCGCTGGCGGAAGACAACGTCAACTTCTTCCAGGAGAGCACCAGCGAGACGGGCCGGCGCTTTGTGGCGGCCTTCACCACCATCCGGGAGCACGCCCGGTGCCTGGAGCCGGTGCTGAGCCACTTTGCCACCATCTACCACATCTTCGACCTGGACGAGCACACGCCGGCCAACGGCTACCGGAGCCTGGCGCAGACGGTGCGCTGCTGCCTGGCCCACATCGTCCACAAGAGCCGCTACGTGGCTACCAACCGGCGCAGCATCTTCTTCCGCACCAGCCACAACTGCGCCGAGCTGGAGGCCTACTGCACCGCCTTGACGCAGCTGCGAGCCCTCGTCTACCTGGCCCAGCGCCTTCTCACCCAGAACCGGCCCGGCCACCTCTTCAACCACGAGGACCGAGGGCTCTCAGAGCAGTTCCTGCAGGAGTACATCACCATGCACAAGGGCTGCTTCTACGGGCGCTGCATGGGCTTCCAGGTGAGGCGGAGGGGAGATGCTCAGCCTGCATGGAGGTGCTAGGCTGTTCCTACCTGTCATCATTTCTGTAGTCTCCTGCTCTAAAAGGAGCTCGGTCTTTCCCCCTTGATGTCCTCGCAGCCCCTTAGTGAGACATCTATCTGCACAGTGCCCAGGGGGCATGAGCTGCTTTGGACTGAGTCAGACAATTGCTCCATCAATAATAAAAATTATAATTACAATTAATTACTTATACTCCGCCCATCTGAATGGGTTGTCTCGGCCACTCTGGGTGGCTTCCCAAATAATACAAAAAACACAGGCATTAAAAACTTTCCCACACAGTGCTGCCTTCAGATGTCTTCTCAAAGTTGTTTATCTCTTTGACACCTGAAGGGAGGACATTCCACAGGGCGGGTGCCACTACCGAGAAGGCCCTCTGCCTGGTTCCCTGTAACTTCGTTTCTCACAGTGAGGGAACCACCAGAAGGCCCTCGGAGCTAGTATCGCCTCACTGACTGGCAGCAGCTCTCCAGGGTTTCAGACGAGGACGGGGGGACGGTCTCAGCCCCACCTAGAGATGTCAGACACTTATCCTGGGACCTTCCGCATATAAGGCAACGGAGCTGCAGCCCTCCTTCTCCTTCCCCTCAGCCCAAACCCTGTGAAGTTGCTGACTGCCCTCTCCAACCCCATCTATAGCTTGGCTGAATTTGCCACAGCTGTGTTTGCTTGCATTCATCCCTTGTTGGCCTGGCCTGACTTCTCTCTCTGTTGTTCTTCCACCACTGGCTGCATTCAGCTGTATTCTCCTGTGGGCAGGGACCTGTCATCGTCCCCCCCCCCCCCAGTGTTTGCTCTGTGTTTTTTGTTATTGATTTCTACGTAGCGGCCGTCTCATACCGCAGTAGTAATAACTGCCAGGAGAGCCCGCTTCATCCCAGGAGAAGCTGGTACCCTTTCCTCACAAGACCTCTGCACTGCTCCCAAGAAGTTCACCTTGTTCTCTGCAGAGCTCACGCCGGTCCCCATCAGCTCCCTTAATCTGATTTGCCCAACACAGAGCCCTCCGTGTTTGTCCCGAAGGAGCCTCTGTGGCAAGAGCTGCCTGCCACACAGCGGAGTCAGGGCCTCCCCGTCACGGAAAGCCGGCTCTGGCCTTCCCCTTTCCTTCTCTCTTCTTTTCCACGCAGGCGAAGGCCTTGGCTGCATGGCCCTGAGCCATGGGTCATGCAAGTCCCTCTAGCTCTCTCCCTCCTCCACCCCGACACACTTGCCAGTCTCACAGGAGACGAAGTTTCCCGGCTGAGTTTGGATCTCCATTGCGGAGCTCCCCTGACTCTCTGACTTCACCCAGAGGGTCCATGCAGCCAGGATCCCTGGCAGGACTTGGCAAGGGGGATCCAGCAGTGCTGCTGCTTCTTCTGCATCATCCTTTTCCCACATGTTTGGCTGAGGCTATGAAAACCAGACCCGGCCAGGCCTCTGCCTGCGAGCAACCAGTTCCCCAAACGCAGCATCCTGTTCCCTGCCTCTCACGGTTTGGTCCTCTGGCTATAGATTTCTCAACTTGCCTTTCTCGGGTTTGGAACCAGCAGCCGTGTTTGGGAAGCATGGTGTGGCTGTAGATGTGCCGGACTGGATTCGGTAATGGACTGGATTAGGGTCAACAAACCAAAGCTCAGTCCAGACAAGGCTGTTAGTGGGTGGTTCGCTAGACTGGATGGCTGGGAGGTTGCCTGCTCCTGATGGGGTTACCCTCCCTCTCCATTGATGTTGCTTGAGGCTCAGGTGGCCTTTGGTGGTGCAGAGTGCCTTCCATCAGCTTTGGCTGGTGGCCCAGCTCTGCCCCAGTCTGGACGGGGGTAGCCTAACTTCTGCCGTCTATGCTGTGTAACCTCTAGTTCAATGCGTCGTATGTGGGGCTGCCTCTGAAAACGGTTCAGAAGCTTCAGCCGGTGCAGAATTCAGGCAGGCTGCTTGCTGGGGCAAGACAGTTTATGCATATTGCACCAATCCTGGCCCGACTGCATTGGCTGCCAATTAGTTTCTGGGCCCAATTCAAAGTGCTGTTTATAACCTATAAAGCCTTGAAGAGCTCAGGACCACCGTGCCTCAAGGACCGCCTCTCTCCATGTGAACCTACCAGGATCCTGTGATCATCTGAGGCCCTTCTTGGAGGTCCAGAGGGTGGCAACTTGAGAACAGGGCCTTTTCTGTGGTGGCTCCCCGTTTGTGGAATGCTCTCCCCAAGGAGGCTCGCCTGGAAGCATCATCATATAGCATTCAAAAACATTCCTCTACAACCATATAATAAGCCTTTTGCTTATTAAACTATCTATAGCCTTTTAGAAGTGGGTGGGGTGTTTTTAGGATATCCCCCCCCCCCCTGCTCCATTTTGGGTTGCCCTGGGGAAGAAAAAGGCAACAAACAAATGTGATTATTTAATTCATTAAGAGTTTCTGCCACAGCCTTAATGTTGACCTTTCCCTTCCCAGTTCGCTCCCTCGATCCGGCCTTTCCTGCAGACCATCGCCATCAGCCTCGTCTCCTTTGGGGAAAATTACAAGCGCCATGTGTCTGGCATTGGTGAGTGGTGGGAGGCGGGGGAATGGCAGCCGTATCTTGGCACATCCACAACATGGGAACTGTCTTCCTCTCCCCATCGTGTCCCCCTGAACACCAAAACGTTTGTTTCCCCCTCCCTGTAATGCATACCTGCCTTCTTTTCCCAGGACGCATGACTGGCCAGTGGGTCAAAGTGCTGTTCCTCTCACGTTTTTTGTATTATTTTGACCGTTTGGGGTCATGTTGGACTAGGGCCTGGGAGAGACCGGGGTTCCAATCCCGCCTAGACCATGAATGAAGTTCACTGGGTGACATTGGGCCAGTCACTGCCTCTCAGCCTAACCTACCTCACAAGGTTGTTGTTGGGGTTAAATGAGGCTGGGGTGGGGGAAAATCCATGTATACTGCCTTGAACACCTTGAAGACAAGAGTGGGCTATAAACAAATAAATACCATATTTTCCCGTGTATAAGGCTAGGTTTTTCCCCCTTTAAAATAATGTAAAAAATTAGGGGGCGTTTTAGACACGGATACATCTCCCCCGTTTTAAAATTAGGGGGCGTTTTAGAAACGGATACATTGTGGGGACGCGGGTGGCGCTGTGGGTAAAAGCCTCAGCGCCTAGGGCTTGTCGATCGAAAGGTCGGCGGTTCGAATCCCCGCGGCGGGGTGCGCTCCCGTCGTTCGGTCCCAGCGCCTGCCAACCTAGCAGTTCGAAAGCACCCTCGGGTGCAAGTAGATAAATAGGGACCGCTTACTGGCGGGAAGGTAAACGGCGTTTCCGTGTGCGGTTCTGGCTCGCCAGAGCAGCAATGTCACGCTGGCCACGTGACCCGGAAGTGTCTCCAGACAGCGCTGGCCCCCGGCCTATAGAGTGAGATGGGCGCACAACCCTAGAGTCTGTCAAGACTGGCCCGTACGGGCAGGGGTACCTTTACCTTTACCTTTACATCTCCCCCCATTTCTTAAATCTGAGTCCCCTAAAATAGGTGGCGTCTTATACATGGGGGTATCTTTACATGGGGGTATCTTATAGACGGAAAAATAGGGTAGTTACAGTGGAACCTCGGGTTACGTTACCCATGGGGTAACTTCGAGTTGCGAAAGCAGCAATTCGGAAGTGTTTTGCCACGCACGCATGCGCAGAAGCAGTCTCTCCGGTTGTGAAAACTTCGGGATACGGCCGGACCTCCGGAACGGGTCCCGTTCGCAACCAGAGGTACCACTGTATTTTGAAGTATAGGCCAACCGTCTCCGCAGAAAAGGTGGTCTCAAGTCAGGAAGGATCCCAATCGCTGTAGAAGCAGTGGAACAAGCGCATTTTTGCAGCGCATAAGCGCCACAGGCACATCCCCGCTATGCGCAGGAAGTCCAGTGTCTCTGGAAAGTGTGTCAACGCTTGACCTCTTTGCTACTAGCAATGAGCTTCGTGGTACCACATATTTTTATTTCTCTCTCTCCTGCCCTAGATGCACAAGGGGATATCATAATGTGGGCATCCCCTTTCCCGAAATTCGGAGCAGAGGTTTTCCCCTGAGATGTCACCCAACACCTTTGATCTCCCTCCCTTTCCGTCTTCTTCCTCTTTCTCTCTCTCTAATGTCCCCCCCCCCCCCAATTCAGGTGTGGCCGCCAGCTCTCTCTTCACCAGCGGGAAGTTTGCTATTGACCCCGAGCTCCGTGGGGCAGAGTTTGAGCGCATCACTCAGAACCTGGACGTGCACTTTTGGAAGAGCTTCTGGAACCTCACTGAGATGGAGCTGCTGGCTGTGAGTCCTGCCTCAGACGACAGGAGGTCGGACCTACTGGGGGGGAAGAAGGGACCTGGGATGGGAGAGAGACTCTGCCTGGGTCGGAGGGGGAGGCCTGGAGGAGGCATGATTCAGATGGCAGAGAGCGTGAGGCGAGGCAGAGGTTGTGGGAGCTGTGAAAGATGGACGGATGGACAGGTTTAGCAAGGGGGGCACCTATAGCAACAAAATGGGCTGTTGAAATTGTATGCATACCTGAAGGAGCATCTCCACCCCCATCGTTCAGCCCGCACACTGAGGTCCAGCTTTCAGGGCCTTCTGGAGGTTCCCTCACTGCAAGAAGTAAGGTTACAGGGAACCAGGTAGAGGGCCTTCTCGGTGGTGGCGCCCACCCTGCATAGCTGTCAACTTTTCCCTTTTCTTGTGAGGAATCCTATTCAGAATAAGGAAATTTTCCTTAAAAAAAGGGAAAAGTTGCCAGCTATGCCACCCTGTGGAACGCCCTCCCATCAAATGTCAAGGAAATAAACAATCTGACTTTTACAATACATCTGAAGGCAGCCCTACTTAGGGAAGGTGTTAATGTTTGATGTTCTATATATTGGAAGCCACCCAGAGTGGCTGGGGAAACCCATCCAGATGGACGGAGTATGAATAAATTATTATTATAATTATTATTATTATTATTAGTGATGCAGCACTGTTCCTGCCGTTCATGCTGCGTACCTGGTCCCTTGCGGGCCACCTCTGCCCTGGATATTCCTGCGGGGAACTGCTCTTTGGATATTCACTCCTAGGGCTCTCACACAGCTTCTGCCCTCTCCGCAGTCCCTCGCCAGCATGGCCTCCTCCCAGGTCCGGTTATCCCGGGCGCTGCTGGTGCCACCGCACTCCTTCGACCTGCCTCTGGTTGCTGACCCTCAGCTGACAGTCACCATCACCCCCCCAGTTGCCCACACCGGACCAGGAGCTGTGCAGATGAGACTCATCTCCCACGAGCTGCGGGAGGGACAGGTAAGCAGCTGGGAGCAGCCGCGGGTTGGCTTGAGCTAGGGTGGATGCGCAGGGTCAGACCTCGTAGCTTCGAGGCATGTGGAATCCTGGGCATTATTTAGCCTCTGGATGCGGCCCCTCAGACCTCTGTCCCTGGCCCTTGGGGCTCTCCCTAGGCCACGCTCTTCACCAGCCCTGCCCCGCCCCCTCGAGGGCTTTTGCCTTGCTGGAATTTGTCCTTCAACAGCACTGATGCCTCTCGCCCGCCTGGATGGAAAGCGGTGGGGGTCTGTCATTTTGCATGGCTGGAATGTATCGTCACATCCACGGCACAAACAATCACACACGCCGCTTTTGCATCCGATCGCAGCCACCGCCAGCCTGTGCCCCGAGAAGATTGCCTGCAAGGGAACTTGTTCTGCAGGCTGAAAAAGCTTCTCCAGGCGTATGGTCTCATCATGTGGCCAAACCGTTCTCGGACGGGACCCTGGCTGAGCGGGACTGCTCTGTAATTGGATACCGTCCCACATGTCAGTTTCCCTGACTGCAGGAAACCCCCGGAGTCAAGGACAAGGGAGCTGGTCTGTCCTTCTCTCTGACGTACAGCTTTTTAACCACTCTGCTGCCATTCAGAACATAGGAGACTGCAGGATCAGGCCAGCAGCCCATCCTGCCCAGCACCATGTTCTCATACTGGCAGACCAGATGCCTCTGGGAAGCAGACCCAAACACAAGAGCGCTCTCCTTTCCTGTGGTTTCCAGCAAATGTTGTTTTGGTCACTGTCTTTGTTGTTGGTGGTGGTGCGTTTAATTGTATGGCTTTCATTGTTACTTGCTTGAGGCTTTTTTTAAGCAGAAAAAGCAGCATATACAGTGGTACCTTGGTTCTCAAATTTAATCCATTCCAGGAGTCCGTTTGACTCCTGAAACGGTTCGAAAACCAAGGCACGGCTTCCGATTGGCTGCAGGAGCTTCCTGCACTCAAGCAGAAGCCGCACCCGACGTTTGGCTTCTGAAAAACGTTTGAAAACTGGAACATTCAATTCCAGGTTTGCGGCATTCAGGGGCCGATTTGTTCAGGAGCCAAGCCGTTCGACTACCAAGGTACCACTGTACACATTTAAAATAAGCGCCTCGTTTTCAGTGCTCCGGTTCCAAGGTTACCCTGAAACTCAGACTTCTGTCCTTCCTCCTCCCCCTTTCCCCCCTCACATGCCTGTTACCTTCCTCCGGGGTTTGATCCTGGCTTGCAGGACAAGAGCAAACCAGGGTTTGCTGCAGACGACTAGGAGAACTGTGGTTTGCCTCAAATCAGGAACCTGGGGCGGGGGGGAGGGCAAATTCCATGTTCCACAACGGTTGAGGGTTACCCAAATGCAAAATCCATTTTTTATTTAAATGGAGGATCATTCAACCATCCAATTCCCTGCTTGCAATCTGGAGCAACAGATTCCAGGAATGCGTCACAGCAGTCTTGTTTGTCAAGAGAGCCCTTTGAGATTTTGACACCCCCAGGGACTGGCACCGCCAGGCGGCGGCAGGTGGATGCCAGCTGGGCGCCTCTTGCCTCTCAGGGCCTGGCACTGCACCCTCAACCGCTTGGCTTTTCCCTTTTCTAGGACAGTGAGGAGCTCTGCAACCTCATGCGCCCCGAAGGCCCCCTGGCCCTGGAGCTGCGCTGGAGGACCAAGCCGCTGCCTCGCTCGCCTTACCTGGTGGTGCATTTCCACGGCGGCGGCTTTGTGGCACAGACCTCCAAGTCGCACGAGCCCTACCTGAAATCCTGGGCTCAGGAACTGGGCGCCCCCATCCTCTCCATCGACTACTCTCTGGCGCCGGAGGCTCCCTTTCCTCGGGCCTTGGAAGAGTGTTTCTATGCCTACTGCTGGGCCATCAAGAACTGCCACCTGTTGGGTGAGAAAAGGAGGGCTGGGGGGGGAGGAAGGAGGTGGGGGCCAGAACTGGGCTTTGGCCACAGTGGCCTGAGAGGAACCAGCTGCTAAGATCCTCCTCGGAAGATCACAGGAAGCTGCACTGTGCTGGCTCTTACCTTTGTCTGCCTAGATCAGTGTGTCCCTATGCCAGGCATGGACCACAGCTCCCATCTTTAGGGTTGCCATGCATCTGGGAAAACCAGGACATGTCCTCTTTTGCGGGGCCAACATGCCCATTCGGGCAGATTTTTAAATTTTAAAGGAAACGTCCAGGTTTTTCGGGCTCAGGCGGCTTGGACTGTTCTATTTTTTGCTCTTCAAGATATGGCAACCCTAGCATCTTAGAATCATAGAATGGTAGAGTTGGAAGGGACCACGTCGGTCTTCTAGTCCCTGCAATGCAGAAATCTTTTTTCCCCTGCTTGGGACTCACACCCACAACCCTGAGATTAACTGTCTCACGCTCTGCCAACTGAGCTTTCCCAGGAATGACCCTGACCATTGGCCATACTGGCTGGGAACAGAGAGTCAAGGAGCCTCTGGGGCAGGGGCCCAGGTTCCCCCCATCCTTGCCCTGTGCCCAAATCTCAGGCAGAACTCGGTTTCCCAGGTGTCCTTCCAGAGATGGTAGGAGGGACATTTCGCATGCAGAGCTGGAGACCTCCAGATCTGAATGACATCTCCCACTAGCGCCCCAGCAAGCATGGCTCCAGCAAGCAACATCGGGGGGGGGGGTGTCATATTCAGTGTAAGGTCTACTCTGTGTAAATGCCTTGTTTGCATAGAGCTAAAAATAATAATAATGAAAGCCTTCTACCAGCTTTTGCCCCGCTTCCAGCACACGACGAGTTTCCAACGCCAGCCACCCAGCCAGGCTTCTCTTGTTGCTTTGTTCGTTGACTTATCATTTCATGAAATTTATGCACCGCCGGCCTGTAAAAGTAAAAATTAAATCTCAAAGCTGTTTACAGAAAGAGGGAAGCAATCAAATTACTGTTGCGAGCAGTCGAAAGCTGCTAATTAAAGCATTTTTGAAAAATAGTAATAATTAAAAATCATGATCAACGAGAAAAAGATTAAAACACGTATCATCAGTCTGGATCAGTGGTTCCCAATTAGCTAAGTACTGTGAAACTCCTATTTTTTCAAAAACCAAGCCAGGGACGCCCGCTGCTTTTGAAAAATGTTGATACCTCTATGGTAGTTTTCTGTTATGTCCCACGGAACCCTTGGGGTCCACAGACCACCAATTGGGAACCACTGATCTACATGTGCCTAAAGAAAAAGGAAGTGCGGGCACTGCCACTGCCCGCGGTGCCTGGCATTCAGAGAGGGTTCTGCTGCTGGGTTTTGAAAAAGAGCCCTCTGCCCCGCTTGCCCCGAGTGGTTCTGACCTCTTTTCTCTCCCCCGCCGCTTGGCAGGTTCCACAGCCCAGACGGTGTGCCTCGCGGGAGACAGCGCTGGCGGAAACCTGTGCATCACGGTCTCCATGCGGGCGGCCGCCTTCGGGATCAAGATGCCAGACGGGATCATGGCGGCGTACCCGGCCACCCTCATGCAGGTCTCGGCCTCGCCCTCCCGCCTCCTCACCTTGCTCGACCCGCTCCTGCCTCTGAGCGTGCTGTGCAAGTGCCTCAGTGCCTATGCCGGTGAGGGCAGGGGGTGCTCGGGGGGGCAAGAGGGGTATCACTCCTGGCGGGCAAAGGGAAGCGGCGGTTGGAGGTCCATGGGTTGGTTAAGCTTGGCTGTGTGGTCGGTTGGCATCTGTCTGTCTCGGGAGACCACGGAGGAGTGCGCCTTTGGGGGTGAAGTCAAACCATTGGAGAGTTACAGTGCCTGCTGTGGCTGTTGAGACTGATAAGAGAGAGACATGTTTTGTTGCAGCTGGGGCAGAGGAAGGCGTCCGGTTGTGTGGCTGCATGCTTATTCTCACTGCGCTCCTCCCAGCGGTCATTTCTGCTCTGGCCACTACTGTGGATGCACGACTTGACTGCTTGTCTCCAGGCACGTCTGCAAGGGATTCCCACGTGGCGGAGATTACACTGCCAGACTTCCTGTCTCATTTGCAGACATCTTTGAAATACAGAGTTGAAGGCATCTGGCTTCAGACGTACTGCGGCGTTTCTGCTGCTGCTTTTAAAACGCAAAACTGTTTTCTCTTTATTTCACCGGAGCCCCGTAAGGCAGCTGTCAATCCTTGTATAAGATAGATAGGTAATTTATTACGGTCGGAGACCAGCTTATAAAACACACTTGGGGGTACAGTCACAGAAGGAAAACAAACAATTAAAACAATGTACAACAATAAATTAGGGACGCGGGTGGCGCTGTGGGTTAAACCAGCGGCTCGAATCCCCGCGATGGGGTGAGCTCCCCTTGCTCTGTCCCTCCTCCTGCCAACCTAGCAGTTTGAAAGCATGTCAAAGTGCAAGTAGATAAATAGGTACCACTACGGCGGGAAGGTAAAAAGCATTTCCGTGTGCTGCTCTGGTTCGCCAGAAGTGGCTTAGTCATGCTGGCCACATGACCCGGAAGCTGTATGCCGGCTCCCTCTGCCAGTAAAGCGAGATGAGCGCCGCAACCCCAGAGTCGGTCACGACTGGACCTAATGGTCAGGGGTCCCCTTTACCTTTACCTTACAACAATAAATTTAAAATTAATAAACGTTATAAGCGTAAAGACACTTGAAACTTTAAGATAAACTACCGCAGGGAGCTGACCCAGATTCACCCATGGAACCAAGTTTGGGGATTTTCTTCACGAACTAGTTTGAGTCGGGGGATGGTCTGCACCTACAGATCTGTACACTGAATCTGGTGACCATCTGGGTCGTCTTCTGATCTTTGCCTAACAGGAAATGGTCGACTTTTTGCTTTTCCGGGAGTTCAGCGAGCCTCGCCAGTAGGCAGCACATATACTAAAACTTGTATAAGACTTGTAGCCCGAATAAAACCAGAAAATGAAAGAGGTGGTGAGGAGTACCGTGAGAGGTGTAGGAAAGGGAGCTGGAAGGTTATAAGGGCATGGCAAAAATCGGGGTGTGTTTGTACGGTTTTAGGGAACCCGTCTCGTCCTGACTGTCTGGGTTTCTTCCCCCCCCCCCCTTTCCATTCCAAGGGATGGAGCCAGAACAGTGTGAGTCTCCCACCCTGGAGAAACTGAGCCCTGTGAACATGGTGCGCCGAGACACCACCATGCTCTTCCGAGACTTGCGCCTGGGAGCCTCCTCCTTGTTTGGTTCCTTGCTGGAGAACACGGGCAAGATCAATGGGGCTGACGCCCCGATAGGTAAGAAGCAGCCCTCCCCCATCTCTCCTCGGCTTCGCCATCTTTTCTTGCTCTTCATTCCCCTCTGTCCTCTGACCCATCTTGTCTCTGCAGGGCGCTGCCCCTTCTCCTGGGGCCTGCGGGGCTCCTGCCGGGGCCCCCTGGCCCAGCTGCTGGCGATGCTGTCCCTGGCGCGGCTCTTCCGATTGCAGGGCCCGACTCTTACTAACCCGGCAGCTGGTAGGAGCTGCCTCCTGCCCCTAACGGCATGCAGCGCTGCTTGAGGCGAGGAGAAAGGGGGCAGGGCTGCATCAACGCCCTTGCTGGCCAGCCCCAGGGGAGGGTCCTGCTGTTAGCACAGGGGTGGCATGTAGATTGGCATCGTCTGAACAGGGTACAGAGCTGGCTGGCTTGGGGTGTTGTTGCTGCTGCTGGCTCGGCATGGCATTTGTGGGAAAGAGCTAGATAAGGCTTTGGAGACAGGGAACCTCAGATTTTGCACTGCTCTATTCTCATTCTGCAGTATTGATTCTGGCATGCTTGCATGCAGAAATCTCAGCTTTTCTCTCTGCATTTCGCTCTTTCCCCCCCAAAAAAATTTTAATTGCTTTTTCCATGTATTTAAACAACTAAACAAACAAATAAACATAAATCTTAAATGTAATAATTCCATTTTTCTTTACTTTGTTGGGTGACTTCCCCGACTCACCCAGGCTGAGTTTCAATGTATATCATTGTAACAGTTTTCCAAAACAATTTTCACATATAATTTACTTAATCAATTAACAGCTTTCTTTCTTCTCATTTTTACTTTAAACATATTATTCTATAACATCACTTGTTTAAATCCTAGGCCAATCTGGTACTTGCAAGTATTTCTATTTATCTTAGCATATTTAGCTAAATAGTCTTTAAATTTCTTCCATTCCTCCTGGTACTCCTCCTCCTTCTGGTCATGGACTCTTTCGCTCTTTTAACGGTTCCATGAATCTCTAGGTTGAGAGGGAAAGGAAAAAGAGTTTGTTCACTCAGGCTGGATCTACACTGATCTGTAAACACTTTTAAAAAAGTAATATAGCTCTCAATGCAAATCTCCATTGACGACAGATCGCTGCTCTATAGTGCCCTCTGGTGTCATGTTTTTATAACACAATTTTAAACGTTTTAACTGAGCAGTGTAGATTAGTCCCCAGATTTCCGGTTTTGATGACCTGAGCCAAATTGGACCATTGTTTCTCTCTCCTCTTCGTCCCCCCAGCTGCCACCTCACCTGCTGCACTGTTGAAGGCTAGAACCTTGTTTCCTTTCTTTCTGCCGTCCCTTCAGGCAAGAACTGAGATTCTCAGAATTCTGCAGGGCTTTCTGTGTCCTTTGTTTTTAGGTCACATTCCTTATGGCAGCTGCTGCTTGGGAAAGTCTCGCCTGAGCAAACTGACAGTTACAGCCTGTTACACTGGGCCAGCATCGCATGCAGCACAATCCCTGTGCAAAACAGCCTGGCATTGATTGGCAGCTGCTCACACCAATGGGCCTCAAGGAGGCTGCCTTCCTTCCCGTCATTGGCTGACTCTTTCCCATGGCGCACGCTGCTGGGGAAGGGAGCAGGAAGGGGAGAAGAGGGATTATGTTTGCATCCTCACAGGGAAGTAGTAGAGCCTGTGCTTCTTTGTGCAGAAGGTCCCAGCTTCAACGCTTGGGATCACTGGGTAAAAAGATCTTTGCTGACAGACCTGGGAAAGACACTTAGAATCATAGAATCATAGAGTTGGAAGAGACCACAAGGGCCATCGAGTCCAACCCCCTGCCAAGCAGGAAACACCATCAGAGCACTCCTGACATATGGTTGTCAAGCCTCTGCTTAAAGACCTCCAAAGAAGGAGACTCCACCACACTCCTTGGCAGCAAATTCCACTGTCGAACAGCTCTTACTGTCAGGAAGTTCTTCCTAATGTTTAGGTGGAATCTTCTTTCTTGTAGTTTGGATCCATTGCTCCGTGTCCGCTTCTCTGGAGCAGCAGAAAACAACCTTTCTCCCTCCTCTATGTGACATCCTTTTATATATTTGAACATGGCTATCATATCACCCCTTAACCTCCTCTTCTCCAGGCTAAACATGCCCAGCTCCCTTTAGCCGTTCCTCATAAGGCATCGTTTCCAGGCCTCACTTTTATGAGGCTCTGCAGAGTGACAGCTGGGGAACTGAGCTGGGTTGGTGGGTCGTCTGTTTGGGCCAAATTCAGCTTTCCATGTTCTATGCAAAGGTGTCTCTGGTTCCACTTTAAGAGGCAATCTCTGACGATCGCTGGGAATCACAGGCAAGGAGAAATGGCTGTTGATCTCAGGTTATGCTTGTAGGCGTCCCATGGGCAACTGGCCAGTCCCTGTTAGTACAGAGGGCTGGACCAGATTGGCTCTTCTGTTCTTCTACCCACAAAGCAAGCTGTGTCCTTGTTTTGCACAGGGACTCCCACTTTTGTGCTTTAATCTGGATTTTTGGAGGTGTTATGTCAGGCATGTTCAAAGTCTGTTGCGGCAATTTATTTTCTGGGGGGAAATCCTAAAAAACCATCAACGACTTCAATCCTAAAGAAAGGTTAACAACTTTGGTTGGCCTTTTGGTCAGCCCTCACGGCCCTTCACTTCATCAAATCTGGCCCTCCTTAAAAAAGGTTGAACACCTGTGGTAGATGATGGTGATTTTAATTTGTATATCAGTCTTTCATGCGAAGATCTCAGGGCAGTTCACAGCATGAAATACAGACTAAAACCACAAAGCAGATAATAAATGTTATAATTTATTATTATAATAATGGTTTTATAACTTGCTGGAAGCTGACCAGAGTGTCTGGGGCAACCCAGTCAGATGGGCAGCGTATTATTATTATTATTATTATTATTATTATTATTACAACAAAATAAATCAAATTCTCCTCCCACAAACACATTTAAAAGGACATGGATTGGCTAATTAAACAAAGACTAGGGAGAAGAGGAATGTTTTTGCCTGGCGCCTAAAGATATGCAATGAAGGCGCCAGACGAGCCTCCCTGGGAAGAGCATTTCACAAATGGGGAGCCACTGCAGAAAAGGCCCTTTCTCATATTGCCACCCTCTGGACCTCTCATGGACACAAAGAAGGGCCTCAGATGATGATTGCAGAGTCTGGGTCAGTTTATATGGGGAGAGGCGGTCCTTGAGGTATTGTGGTTTGTTTGTTTGTTGTTATTGTTTAGTCGTGTCTGACTCTTCGTGACCCTGTGGACCAGAGCACGCCAGGCACTCCTGTCTTCCACTGCCTCCTGCAGTTTGGTCAAACTCATGCTGATAGCTTCGAGAACACTGTCCAACCATCTTGTCCCCTGTCGTCCCCTTCTCCTTGTGCCCTCCATCTTTCCCAACATCAGGGTCTTTCCCAGGGAGTCTTCTCTTCTCATGAGGTGGTCAAAGTATTGAAGCCTCAGCTTCAAGATCTGTCCTTCCAGTGAGCACTCAGGGCTGATTTCCTTCAGAATGGATATTGCGGTTTGTTTACAAAACTGCAAAGAACCATGTGATAGCAAGGAGGAGGCAGTGGGGGGGAGCATTTGGGGGGGGTCCTAGCCAGGGAAGGTATGGGGAGATGTGTGGCATGGACAGGTAGGGCAGTGTGCTCCTTGCAACAAGAGGACATTCTGCCCCCTTTGTAAACTGGAGCATTTTACCGCAGTCCCCAGGGGTGCTTCCTAGATCAGGTGTCGCTTTCTCTCCTCGGTATCGGGTTTTGCAGCAAGAAACAGGAAACGAAAGCAACTGTGGGCTGTGACCACGGAGGGGAAGGGAGCAGGTTTATCCTCATTCACCCTGTTGTTGTTGTTGTTGTTGTTGTTGTTGTTGAAGAATTGGATTTATGTACCGCCCTATACCCAGAGGTCTCAGAGAGGTTCACAGAACAGAATCAAAATATAGAACCACAAAATATATAATCAAAATAAAAACAACAACCCAATAACCACCTCTCCCCAAACCCAGAAGCTGCTACTGTGTGTGCACAGAGAGGGAGGGAAGAGTTATTGTGTGAATATTGGCTCTAGGGAAACAGTGAACGCTGGGATTTGTGCTGAGAGGGTCTCACTGTGGTCGAAACTGCACTTTGAGGCACTCACTAACCAGTCACTCCCCACCCGGCACACAGAGCCTGTGAGGAAGAGCATCTCCGAGGTGGGCCTCAAATCCAAGTCACTCGTCAGCAGCAAAGAATCCCGCAAGAGCCAGACCTATCAGAACCTTTCCTGTGCCTCGGATGCCTCTCCAGCCCAAAGCCCGGCCCAAAGCCCCACCCCGGCCCCAGACCCGGACCCTCTGGCAGCCAGCTTCTTCATGAGCGACGGCAAGCACGAGGCGGTGCCCCCCAGCTACGACGGCACCCTGACCTTCCCCGACGGCTTCCAGCCTCTGCGCTCCGACCAGCCGGCCACCTGCATGCCCCTGGAGCTGTCGCCCATCGTCAAGAACCCTTTCATGTCGCCACTGCTGGCACCGGACGCAATGCTGAAGGGGCTGCCGCCCATCCACATCGTGGTGAGTGAGGCTGCGGGGTAACGGCACCCATCTTGGCCCCCTGGGCAGTGGCTGGGCTGGTTTGGGGCTCGTGGGATTCGGGAGGTCAACAAGTTTGAGAGCCAGGTGCTAGGGTCAAGTCAGCAGTAACTCACAAGGTGTCAGCGAAGTTCAGACTTCATTCAAAGAAACAAAACAGTTCAGGCCTAGTGAGCCCGGTAATTCTCCCTAGTAGGTCTTGTCCCAATGAGGCAGTTGCAAAGGCTCTCTAAACCTCCTCATCCCCCAGGCCCTTCCCTCGCAATCTGGAGGGATTGGGGAGCTGGTCGCAGCAGGAGTTGGGGACTCCCTGGATTCTTCAGCGGCTGGTCTCATCTCTGCCTCCTGGCCCCCTTCCTCTCCTGCCTCTGGTTCTGGACTGCTCTCTGCTACGGCCTCTCCCTGCTCACTAAACCCTGTGAGCTCCTTCTCCCAGTCTTTTCTTTCTTCCCCCTATGACCACTCATTGTCGTCCCACCACCAACCCCCGGGCTCTGAATCTTCTTCCCCTGGGGGGTGCCCTTGGGGGGGGGTTCCCCAAATGATGCCTCTCACCACTTTTCTGCATCCAGCCAGTCCATGACAACAGGATACAAAAGTTAGCCGGCTGACCTCCCTCGGGCTTCACAAAACTGTGCAGTTGGTTGTCAGGGTGTGGGGGAACAGGTTTCAGCAGCACGTGTTAAGGAAGCCTTTGCCAGGGACTCCCATTGGCTCCAGTCCCGGCTAGGGGCCGATGGGAGTTGGGGTCCCAAAGACCTAAAAGTCACCAAGTTGGCAAAGGCTGTCTTAAGGGAAGAGGTTGAGGTGCTAGGGAGTTCTCTGGGGTGGCGTGGGATGGGGAGAGACGCAAGGGAGCGGCTATGTTGGGCATTTCAGCATCTCTTCTCCAGAAAACAGCCTACCGGATGCCTCAGGGGGAGAGTCGCCCCTTGGCATGATGGGAATATCCTTCCAATCATCAGATGGCCGGGCAAACCCTCTGCAGGAGTCTCCTATCTCTCACCCTGTCCTTTTGACTTTCCTTTGCCCCACCCTCCTCTGGACCCCCACATCTCCCGCTGCCCCCACCCCACCCACACGGCAATTGGGCAGGGTTGTCGCAGGTTCTCCACCCCCTGATTTGCAGGTAGCAGCCCAGAGCCATGCATTCACTCTGCCTCCCTTCCCTGCCTCTCCCTAGGCTTGCGCCCTCGACCCCATGCTGGACGACTCGGTGATGTTTGCCCGGCGGCTCCGAGCGCTGGGGCAGCCGGTGACTCTGCGGGTGGTGCAGGACCTCCCCCACGGCTTCCTGAGCCTCTCCCAGCTGTGCCGTGAAACGCGCCAGGCCTCTGCCGTATGCACGGAGCTCATCCGGGACATCCTGGTCCCCCAGGATCCGGCCACGCAGCAGCCGGCAGCCACTGCCTCCCACCGGAAGCACCGGAAGCTGGAGAGGACCTCCCACGGCACCGGGGCTGCCGCCAGCCGAGCCCCCAACCACACCCCCGCCCAGGAGAACAGCGCGGCGACGGCCGCCGAACAGGAGGGGCCAAACGGCGCGGCGGTGGGGAGCGGTGCAACGCCCGACGCCCAGGCCAGAGCAGCCCAGGAGCACCAGGAGGGCAGCAGGTCCCCCGAAGGCCAGCAAAGCGGGGCCACAGACAGGTCCACACCCGCCTCGGGTCCCGGCCCCTCCGACGGCACGGTGGGCAGGGGGGTGGGGGCTTGAGCCCTCCTGCATCACCGGAACCGCTCTGTTTGAGAAGGTGTGGCGTGGCTTTGTTTTGCAGTGGAAATCCCTCTTGGTGCTTTTTTTCTCTCTGCCCACTCCTGCCATTGGTGGGTTGCGGGAGGCAAATGTCCCGTTGCTTCCAAAACCCAGGGGCCGGTTGCCCCGTATTCTCCGTTTTTATACATGTTGGAGTGTTTTTAAAAGGGCAGAACTCCGCTGCCGATGGGTCCTGGCAGTCCGGGAGTTTGTGCGCCTCCTTCTCGCCCAGGGCCCCTTCCACAATCCTGCTCCTTTCTTCGCACACCAGCAGCCCCCCCCCCCACATGCCTTCCTATGCACATAACACCCCACTGCCGCCAGAGCACCCCCAAGGACGATCTGTGCTGGGGGTGCGACTTGGCACAGATGAGCACAAGCACTGACCTCCCTTCTCCTTCTCGGGAGGAAATGGGGGGAAGAGGACAGCTTCCCAGTTCTTGCAGGGCTGCCCAGCCCCCTCCTCTCCTTTGCACAATAAGCATAAAATCAGCCACTGCCCAGTCCCAACCCTCGATGGGGCGCCCCGGCTGCCACTTCTCAGTATTCACTTTTGTTCTTGGGGGACGCATTCCACCACACTGTGACCTTCCTGTCCTCCAAACTCAACAAGCTCCCCCCACTTGCCTTTCACTGTTGTTGCTGCTGCTACAAACCAAACCGGGGGGGGGGGGAGGAGGGAGAGAAGATCTGGGTGCTTCTACCCTCCTGAAAAAGGGCTGTGGTGTTCCCTCCCCACCTGTAAGGGATGCGGCGGGGGGCGGGGGAACTATTTTTGTAAATAAAAGCTGGTTCGATTTTGAACGACTCGTCCTCTGTCCTTTGGATGTGTGTGTCCGTGTCCCTTCAAGCAGTCCTGGTAAGGCTGAGAGAGGCGCCCTTGGCCACAGCAATACTGTGCTAATCAAGGCAGCAGTAGCACAGGTAGTGCGTATGGAGAGTGAGGAACCTTTGCACCTCCTGTTGTCACTGAACTACAACTCCCATCAGCCCCAGTGAGTGGGCCCCATGGTCCAGGGGTACTGGGAGTTGTAGTGCAGCAGCAGCTGGGGGGCCAAAAGTTAGTCTGCATGGCACCTGGGATATGAGATTCCTGCATTTTGGGGGTGGGGTGGGCTAATTGGCCCTTGAGAGTTCTTCCTAACCCTACGTTTCTACAAAAAGCAACTAGCCTATAGCATTTTGTCTAGAAGCATCTAAAGGTAAAGGGACCCCTGACCATTAGGTCCAGTTGTGGCCGACTCTGGGGTTGCGGCGCTCATCTTGCTTTACTGGCCGAGGGAGCCGGCGTACAGCTTCCGGGTCATGTGGCCAGCATGACTAAGCCGCTTCTGGCGAACCAGAGCAGCGCACAGAAACGCCATTTACCTTCCCGCCGGAGCGGTACCTATTTATCTACTTGCACTTTGAGGTGCTTTCGAACTGCTAGGTGGGCAGGAGCAGGGACCGAGCAACGGGAACTCACCCCGTCACGGGGATTCGAACCACTGACCTTTTGATCAGCAAGCCCTAGGCTCTGTGCTATAACCCACAGCGTCACCCACATCCCCCTAGAAGCATCTAGCCCACTGTCATCTCCACTGACTAGCCACAGCACTGCAAGGTTTCAGGCAGGGGGTATTGTTCCCATTCCAACCTGGAGATTTTGGGGATCTTCTTCTTGCAAAGTGGATTCTCTGCCACTGAGCTACAACCCTTCCCCTTGGGTTTGGGCATATCTGTGTGGCCTGAAAGATGGAGAGGAGGGGGAAGAACTGGATTTATAAAGCTTCCATGCCTAGTTGCCTGAAAGGATCACTCACCCAGCAGTGATGCAACTTACAAGGGTGGTATAGGCTGTAAAAAGGCCCTTTCCGACTAAGTCAGGCCTATGATTCCTTCTAGGCTAAAGCTCTCCTTCGCCTTTCAAGCAAAGGTCTTCCCTAGGGGCAGGGAGATGTGGCAGGGATCGAAGAGCTGGCATCTGCCACATGCGTTTCTCCCAACTGGAACAGCGTGGAGGGTTTGCAGCCCATAGGAATTGCACAAGCGACTTCTGCCTTGCAGAAGGGCTGCAACCGCCGTGCCTCCGCATGGCATGTAGCAATTCGAGGGTTTCTTTTGCAAGAGTGGGCTGTGGGAGCAACTGGAGCAGGGGAGGTGGGGGGGGGGAGGAATCGACAGGCTTTGGGGGCAAGGGGAGGTGCAGGAACACCCAGTTCCAGTGATTGAGAAAAGGGGACGGGTTTTCACAAGGCACTGCAGAATTGAGCCAGTTCTCAGCCACAGAGCATAGTGTGCTCAAGTCTGCAGCAACTTCTGGGTCCCTTGGGTTGGGTCCTCTATAGAAGCCAGACCACTTCTTCATATTTTGTGCTGGAGTGCTGCCGGCTGAGCCCCACCAGAGGTCCAGAGGGCATCTTTGGCTCTCCTAACAACCAGCCTTTGCTGGGAATCAGGCAGATTATAGCACTTCAACTGCCATGGCTGCCCCCAAAGAATCATGGGAGCAATGCTTCATAAACAACAGTTCCCAGAATTCTCGGAGGGGGGGGAGCTATGTGCTTTAGCTGTATGTGTGAATGTGACCCAAGTCTTGTGTTTTACACCTGCCCTGCAAACAGTTGTAAGGATAGGCTAGAAAGAGATCTGAGTGGGGAGACGGAATGGGAGGAAGGATGGGGGAGGCCTATAAAATCCTAGGGCCAGCTGCCATGCAGTACAACCTACCTGTAGTAGGTTAACCTGAAATGTTGTCATTGGCCAAAGGTCACCCGCAACCTTTGCAGCTGAGTGGCGATTTGAGCCTCATCTCTCAAGCCCTAGGGAAATAGTCTTAACTCAACAATGCAGCCACAATCACCTGTCATTCTCTCAGTTCTGTGCAGCAGTGCAGTTAGGTATTTGACAATGGGCAGACTTCTAGCATCTTAAAAAGTAGAGACATCACCTTGCCGACAAAGGTCCGTATAGTAAAAGCTATGGTTTTCCCAGTAGTGATGTATGGAAGTGAGAGCTGGACCATAAAGAAGGCTGATCGCCGAAGAATTGAGGCTTTGGAATTAATGGTGCTGGAGGAGACTCTTGAGAGTCCCATGGACTGCAAGAAGATCAAACCTATCCATTCTGAAGGAAATCAGCCCTGAGTGCTCACTGGAAGGACAGATCTTGAAGCTGAGGCTCCAATACTCCAATATGGCAGTGGCCACTTCCCTGCCTGTCCTCCCTCCCCAGTTTTTTTGTCTACCCCCTCCCTCTTTGCTATAGCAGGATTTCTAGATAGGCTTCCCAAGTGGGGAGGAGGAGGAGAATGAAAGGACCAGGATAGCGAGTGAGGAAGTCACCACCAGCATCTTGTGAAAACTCTACACAACTGGTTATGCCAGCAGCAGCACACAAAGTTGTCTGTCTCAGCCTCCTCCTCCTCTTTATTATTTTCTTCAAAATAATAATCTGCTGTATTATACTATAGCAGAGACACCATCTTGCCAACAAAGGCCCGTATAGTTAAAGCTATGGTTTCCCCAGTAGTGATGTATGGAAGTGAGAGCTGGACCATAAAGAAGGCTGATCGCTTTTGAATTCTGGTGCTGGAGGAGACTTGAGAGTCCCATGGACTGCAAGAAGATCAAACGCATTCTGAAGGAAATCAGCCCTGAGTGCTCACTGAAAGGACAGATCCTGAAGCCGAGGCTCCAAGACTTTGGCCACTTCATGAGAAGAGAAGACTCCCTGGGAAAGACCCTGATGTTGGGAAAGTTGGAGGGCACAAGGAGAAGGGGACGGCAGAGGACGAGATGGTTGGACAGTGTTCTCGAAGCTACCAGCATGAGTTTGACCAAACTGTGGGAGGCAGTGGAAGACAGAAGTGCCTGGCGTGCTCTGGTCCATGGGGTCACGAAGAGTCGGACACAACTAAACAACAACAACAAGACTTCTAGTCAAGAGGGCAGACCGTTTTTGCCCTAGCCCCAAATAATGCCACATTATTTTCTCCTGGAACGCCGCCACCGCCTGGAATAACAAATAACAAAGCTCAAAATGTGTTAGGGGTCTATAAACATCTTACGAGTGCAGAAGTCCCTGTAAGGGATTTGACTAGTATTAACACATGTTGTGCACACATATATATATTGCTCAGCTTGCCAGGTGTCCGTCCTCTTGCATTGCAACAAAAATAGATTGCAGGGTCCAGAACGGCTTTTGTCCTAGTTGTATCGAATCCAGGATTAAAATAATAAGCAATGTGTTGGCATAAGGACACTGGGCTCTGATTATTAATTCTCTCCTCCCTGTCAGAGGTCGTGTTAGCTCACGATTGGTGTGTTGCAATGTCCTTTCCTTCCTTCCTTCCTCTCTGCCTGTTGGGATCTTCTGTTGTGCTCAGAAAAGTCTTCTACAAGCAAGGTTATTATACTTTAGTAGGCAAGGCAAAGCAAAAACCTCATTTTAATGGGAAGATTAGTCTTTGTATTTTGCTAATTACAAAACTCTCCCCGCCCACGCAACCTGCTTTTCATCCTGAGAGCCTCATTAGTGTTTTTAATATCCCCCGCTCCTTAAATTAAATAGAGTCATAGAATTGGAGAGTTGGAAGGGATCATGAGGATCATCTATTAGTCCAACCCTCTACAATGCAGGAAAATGCAGTTGTCCCATACAAGGATTGAAGCTACATTCTTGGCATTATCAGCACCACGCTCTAACCAACTAAGCTTTCCAGGCTGCTGCATATATTTGCTGGTAGAGGTTCTGTAAAGATGGGTCCAACTGTTTGACAGCTAGTGTAGGACACGGAGCAAAGGGAACCATTTCAAAGAACCATTGACACAGCAGTGCCAGATTTCCCCCGCACAGTTGAGGGGGCACCAAATGGAGAAGATCCATAACATAGAAAATCCATTTGGGAGCACCAAATTTTGGCGCCATATGATGGAGAGGTTACCAAAGTCTTCCCCTGGACACACAGATGTGCCTGTGGAAATAACATGTTGCCCTGCTTTTCCTGAGACGGGATCTAGTTTTGATCTTTTTGTCTCCCCATATATTAACTGTACTATTTCTTAGCACGTAACTTGTACAGTTTTATTCTTTCGCATTTTCCTTTAAAGAAATCTGATTTGATGTTGTCATTGCTGTCCTTCGATCATTTCAAAGTTTTTTTTTAAAAAAATCCTTTAAAAACAAAAACATGTTGCAACAGATTTAGGGCAGTGCAGGTGGTTCCCTACACAGGGCGTCAAACTGAGGAGGTGCAAAATAGTAATAGTAGTAGTAGTAGTAGTAGTAATAATAATAATAATAATAATAATAATAATAATAATAATGCCACCTATTTAGGGTTACCAAACACCCCCGTTTCCCAGGGACAATCCCCCGATTTGTGAACAAGTCCCTGGACAAATTCCATCCCCGGAATGTCCCCGAATTTCATCTAATGTCCCCGGGAAATGCAGCAGTGGCAGTCTCAGCAGCCTGGAGCAGTTGGCTCTGGCTGGCTTCAGGAGCTGCTCAGAAGTCCCCGTATGATGGTGGTGCAGGGGCTTTAAGATGCAGCTTCTGGGCTGCCTCCACCTTCCCTGATCCCAGCAACTAAGCTGTGAAGGGAGGCTTCACGCTGCCTATCGGAGCAGCCTCCCATCTCCTACTTGCGTGCAAGCAGGAGCGGGCAGGGATCTCTCAGCTGTGAAGGGAGGCTTCACACTGCCTATCAAAGCATGCGTGCAAGCAGGAGGGGACAGGGATCTCTCAGTTAAGCAAGGGGAAGCCTCCCTTCCCAGCTGAGGGATCCCTACCCCCTCCTGCTTGCACGCAAGTAGGAATGGGATTGGGGCTGCTCCGATGAGAAGGGAGGCATTGCGCTGCCTGAGAGATCTCTGCCCCCTTCTGCTTGCACGCAAGTAGGAATGGGATTGGGGCTGCTCCGATGTGGAAGCATCACGCTGCCTGAGCCTCGCTGCCACCGCTCTCGACCCTCCTTCTCCGCCTTCCATGCCTGACCCATCACGCACCACTTCCCCACCACCACCACCAAAGAACCAACAACTCAGAGGCTGCCCAGGCTCATGGAGAAAGGAGATAGAAGCCTCGTAGGAAGGGGAAACGTGGCGGTTGAGGCAGTGGCATAGCGTGGGTTGTCAGCACCCGGGGCAAGGCAAGTAATTTGCGCCCCCTAACCTGTGGATTTGCGCCCCCTAACCCGTGGATTTGCCCTAACCCCAGATGTTGCACCCGGTGCGGCCGGCCCCCCCTGCACCCCCCACGCTACGCCACTGGGTTGAGGTCAAGGTGGCATCCACCCCTCTGCCGCCACTGCATCAACGTCCCGAACGTGTAGTATTTATTCATTTAAAGTGTCCCCAGATTCATTGAAAGAAATCTGGTAACCTTAATCTATATGCATGATGCATATCTACTCAAAAGTGAGTAGGGGCGCCAAATATTGTCCTCGCTCAGGATGCCCTGTTACCCAAGTCTGTCTCTGGTTGTAGCAAGGGGAAATAGAAGTGCCAAATGAGGTGGAGAAGACACATTGGGAGCACTGCTTTTGCACGTTGCTGCTGTGTTTTATATACAGTGGTACCTCGGGTTAAGAACTTCATTCGTTCTGGAGGTCCGTTCTTAACCTGAAACTGTTCTTAACCTGAAGCACCACTTTAGCTAATGGGGCCTCCTGCTGCCGCTGCCTCACGAATTCTGTTCTCATCCTGAAGCAAAGTTCTTAACCTGAGGTACTATTTCTAGGTTAGCAGAGTCTGTAACCTGAAGCATCTGTAAGCAGAGATACCACTGTATTGTAAGCCGCCCTGTGACCCCCGGATGAAGGGCGGCATAGGAATTTCATAAATAACAGTTACAGATGGGTAGCCGTGTTGGTCTGCCATAGTCAAAACAAAAAAAATTCCTTCCCGTAGCACCTTAAAGACCAACTAAGTTAGTTCTTGGTATGAGCTTTCGTGTGCATGCATGTGTATCTGAAGAAGTGTGCATGCACACGAAAGCTCATACCAAGAACTAACTTAGTTGGTCTTTAAGGTGCTACGGGAAGGAATTTTTTTTGTTATAAATAACAGTGTGAGGGAATTTCTGTGGAAGGAAGCAGTGGGGTGGAAGGTGTCATGGAGGTGGGGCTGGCTGCTTTCAGGAGGCTCCTGCCAACGGGCCAGAGGCTCCTGTGGGGTTCAGTGTGAGGTGGGGTGATGCCTCGTTGTCCCCAGGCATCGGACTCTTTCCAGGCGGAGGGATACGGTTCCGCTTCTGCTCTCACGACCCCTTCACTCCCCCCCGTCCCCTCGCAACGAGCCCCAGCGGCGGGTCGCTCCGCGGAGCAATCCCTGCCCTTGCCCGCCTGGGGGAAAAAGTCCCGGACCCTCCGAGAGGGCGGATTCCAAGATGGCGGCGCGGCCGAGTTGCCGCGAGTGGCCTTGACGGAGCCCGTGTGAAGCGACCGCCTCGGAGGCCCTAAGAAGCGGCAGCGGTCCCTTCCCCACGCCCGAAGAGAGACGACAAGGCGCCGGTGGTGGGGCCGGCGAGCGGGCCGCGGTTACGGGTGAGCAGCGTGAGGAGCGGCGCATCTCACGTAACTTGCGTCCGTCTGCGACCAGGAACGCAGGGGCGTACGGTGCGGGAAGAGCGTAGCAGGCGTCTGTGAATAGCTCGGTTGAATGGGGAGAGAGCGAGGAGCTACGGAACAGCGCAGCGGGGAGATCAGGGCGCCCGGCAGGGGTCGCTGCGCGCGCAGCTTCGAAGTTCGAAGAGGCGCAGGTGGGCGAGGGCGGGGGCTGTGAGGCGCTTTACGCAAGCGGAGTAGAACGCTTTCGAGAATAGTAGTAAGGAGGCACATGCGCGCCGGTGGGAGGCTCAATGTTTCGCTGAGGTTTTCATTGTGTTCTTGGAGAAAACAGCCTTAAACAAACGATACGTAAAATGCCCATTTAAAACTAATAAGCGTTCCCATGCATTCTAAGCATCAGGATAAATAGTCCTTTTTTTTTTTTTTTGCATTCCTTTCCCAGTCGATATCCCTCCAAAGTGAGGGAAAATAAATAATTTCATTCATAAAAGGGTCCTAGCATTCGATGCACAAAGAGGTGATCTGGTGGAATAAGCAGGGATCACATGTTATTCGGCAATCATTTCCTGTCTGTGCCTGTTGGATTTTAGCTATAGCGGTTCTTCAGCTGTCAAGTTCACAAAATATTACCATTTTGATGTAAATGTTTTTTTGGGGGGATGCAGTTAGCTCAGAGGGGTTGTGCCGAATCGGATCTTACAGGTACAGTGCCCAGCTTTATAGATGTTATTGTTACCTGACTTGAAATTATTGCTTCTGCTTATTTAATTTATTACCTTTCCTGCCCTATGTAAACGATCCTTGCCTAGCCACGAGCAGCAAAAAAGTGTGTGAAAGTAAATGAGTGGGCTAGTAGCATCACTTGCAGGCTACTCACTTTTGCAGGTTTATTTTAAAAGTTGGCTAAAGCAGCTCTTGTGGCAGCTTACAAGGCTAGTTAGATACAATGGGCCAATTTGTTTGTGACGTTAAACTATATGCTTCCATCATTGTTACTAGTATTATTACATTTATTACCTGCCCGTCACCAGCAGGTCCCAGGACAGGTTACAGTGATTAAAAATTAAAAACAGTTAAAAATAGATCACAGCACAGTGGTAGTATGCTGTCCACTGGGAGACTGGAAATAGAAGATTGGTTTATTTGAAACCAAACACAGACAAAAAAGTCTCCAGAGTTCCGTGTTGTGAATTTATTTATTTTTTATAAGATATTTATTAGCGTTTAACAAAAAACATAGGTTTACAGAATAAAAAGAATTAAAGCAGAGATTAACAAAATAAAAAGAAAACATAGAAGAGAAAAAGAAATAAAAAGAAAAATACAGGAATTACCAAAAAACTACAAAAAACAAATAGCTAAGAAATTTTTTTAAAAATAAATCCATTTTTCAATGTCTTTAAGCTCATTTGCTTATTTCCTTGACTTCCTCACACCTCCCCTTTTTGTATTCCCATTTACATAATCAATTCAGCAAATCCTTACCCTCTTTCATTTATCTTAACTCTATATCTTAACCTATTATAACTATGTATTTTCATCCATTATCAATCCATATTTGCATATTCTTATTAACCTTGTTACCAATACCACTTATTTTCAATCCAACATCATTTTAACATTCATTAATTTTACAGTATTTCTGCAAATAGTCTTTAAATTTCTTCCAATCTTCTTCCACCAACTCTTCTCCCTGGTCTCGGATTCTGCTGTGAATTTAAACAATAGTTTGTTGAAACAAACCAGGATCAGGTAATGATTTGTAATCCTTTTTGTTAACAGACCATATTTTAAAGTAACCAAAGTTTTCCAAGTTTGGAAATATTTAGAAATTCTGGCTGGGTTATTCTCAATTTTCTCCTTCTGACCATCTCTGGTTAACCGTCAAGGTTATTGTAGTTTATTAGAAGCTCCAGTAAACAGGATGAACTTGCAGTACAATCCTTTGTATGTTTACGCAAAATTAAGTCCCACTGTGTTTGATGCAACTTGTGGAAGTGGCTAACCTCTAGGTGTTGTAGGAACCCAACTCCCTCAGCCAGCAGGGACAATGCCAGGGATGATGGGAGATTTTGTCCTGCATCATCTGGAGGGCCACAGGTTAACCACCACCTTAGCCTAGTAAAAATAATAAAAACTATTCCAGGCAAGTATTCTGGAAAATGAATTACACAAACCAGATGCCATGAAAGAACACTGCCTGCCCCCCAGCCATCTGCTTAATCTCGGGGGGGGGGGGGAGTTCCGGAGAAGGAACTACAATGAAGATTGTAGCTGGTGAACAGCCTTATATAGGAGAAGGTTGATTCGAGCTCTAAGTTAAAACTAACTCTGAATTGCGCCTGGAAACATTTAAAGCACCAGAGAAATATGATCCCATGGTGAACCCTAGTTAACTGCCTTGCTGTTGTGTTCTTGACCATTTTATGACAAAAGAAAGAGAGTTGTAAACTTGCTAAACTTTTTTACAAGGCATTAAAGTATTCGTTAAATCTGTAAAATCTCTTTGGGCACATGAATGAAGACATGAAATTTCACCCTTGGTATTAAAGTATCTTATAACTACTTCAATACTTGATGAGATTGCACAGCTGCTTGATGCAGTTGTAGTGACATTATTTTCAACATGGAAATAGCACCTTTGTGAGTTTTCTTATGGGCAAATCTTTTTATTCCCCTCCACCCAATCAAACTGAAACTTCTCTTCACCCTAGTTGCTCCTAGTCTGAAACAAGGATCAGGTGCCTCCAAGTTCACATACATGGATATCCAGGTGTCTGGATTCCCTTTTAGTGTGTTGCATATAATTCAGTTGTCCCCTCCTCCCATGTCTTGTCCCCCCTTCCCAGGCACATCAAAAATGGCCCCAGCCTGCGAACGGCTGCAGTTTCGATTTCCTGGCTACGGAGATGGGGTGCTGCACCGCATGGACCAGCTGCGGCAGCAGAGGCGCTTCTGTGACGTGACAGTGCAGGTGAACGACCTGCGGGTTCCCGGGCACCGTGTGGTCTTTGCCGCTTGCTCCCCTTTCTTGCGCGACCAGTTCCTGCTCAATGACTCCCAGGAGGTGTCCGTCTCCCTCTTCCAGAGTCCAGAGATCGGGCGCCAGCTTCTCCTCTCTTGCTACACAGGATGCCTCGAGGTGCCCATCAAGGAACTGGTCAACTACCTAACAGCTGCTTCCTTCTTGCAGATGGGCCACGTGGTGGAGCGCTGTGCGCAGGCAGTCTCCCACTACTTAGTCCCCAAGGCAGACACCCTGCTGCGGGAGGAGCAGGCGGAGGGGAGCTATTCCCAGCAGGATGGGGAAGAAGAAGGGGAGGAGAAGCAACCTCCTTCACCTATGGGGGAGACAGATTCTGAGGATGTCAAAGTGGAAGTGCCTGAGTTCGCCCCACGCGACTCCCACGGCCCCTCTTCTCCTGCAATCTCCCTCTCCCTCATCAACTCCGCTGTGGAGATCACGCGCAGCTACCTGCAGGGTTGCTATGACGACGAAGCAAGCAGCGAAGGACTCACTTTCCCTCCAGCAGCTCCTGCCCCTGCCCCTCAGTGGAGGAACTACCCGCTGCATCGTCACCGGCACGGCACGGCCATGGCGTACAGGGACTGGCGGGCGGGTGGCGGGGTGGCGTCGTGGAAGGTGCCGGGGCTGGAGCGCCCATACCGGTGCCCCCGCTGCAACAGTGTGTTCCAGCAGCTGGGGAACTTTGTGAGCCACGTGCAGGAGCACAAGCTCTTCCTGTGCCTCCGCTGCGGCAAAGTCTTCTCGCAGAAGAGCAACCTGACGCGCCACATCCGCGTGCACACCGGCTTCAAGCCCTTCCAGTGCCCCGTCTGCCGCAAGTGCTTCACCCAGAACGCCACCCTGCAGGACCACCTCAACCTCCACAGCGGCATCAAGCCCCACAAGTGCAACTACTGCGAAATGCACTTCACCCACAAACCGGGCCTGCGGCGCCACCTCAAGGAGATGCACGGCAAGAGCACCGTCCAGAACAGCCACGAAGAGATTGAAGAGGTCACCATTGACTTTGATTGATGCGAGAGGAGGGCGGGAGGGGAGGCTGCAAACCGAGCGGTAGATAGTCTTCTGTGAGGCCGGGCAGAGTCTTCAGTCAGTCCAAAATTCCTTTCAGTGAAATATGGGCTACGTGAACTGGGTAAGAGGCACCCTGCAGACAGAAGCAGTCGACGCAGGGGTGTCACAGACACACTCGTTGCTTTTCAAGTAGTAAGGGAAGTGCTGTGGCTATAGAGTGTTTACTGTAGAAGAGCACAGAGGACAAGGACTGAACCGTCATCTGGATAGGAGACAAAATCACCCCACAGCAAGGAGAGGCTGTTGAGTGAGGATGCTGCCTGAGGATGTCTAGGCCCGTTTTGTAAATGGGTTCACGTGAGGGGAAGCCGCTGCCTCAGACAGTGGATTTTGGGTGCTCTTAACGGCAGCAGTGGGGACACGAGAGAGCTGGCTCATGGGGCACAATCCACTGGGCAAGCCCCAGTGAAATGAAGGGGAGCCCTGCAAGAATGTGATGGTGCTTTGGTATAGCTCCCTTTCAGTGTGTGTGCGTGTGCAGAAGACCATCATGGCGGATTAGTGTGTAATGGGATTGCGATTTAGATTTCCTACCTCACACGTGTCAGTGTTTGCTCTGGCCCCGGTGTGGCCGCTGCAGAATCAGCCATCTGACTCAACACCAGAAGAACTTAATCAAATAGGGATGACAGGAGATGGAAGTTTACAGTTGTTTGATGGATTAAAATTAACGTCATTGGGTTCGGGTGGCAGACACCCAATAATTCTTGAAATGATTGCTAATCTTATAATAAAATATACCACATGTCACTAAAATCAGTCTCCTTACCAAGATGATTGGAAAGTGGTCAACGTTTTGCTGCTGGTTTTTTCGAAAGGGGGAAAGCAAGACATTAACAGGCCACTTGGCCTAAGGTCTGCCTCTGGTAAATTGAGGGAATACGTTGTTAATGATAGATGTATGGAGCACGCTGAAGAAGTAAGTCTTGCTTACTATCAACATGGCTTCTTCAAAGGGAAGTCCTGCCTGACCTGCCTTCTTTAGATCTTTGAGAGTGTCTACAACTCCATGTAAGCTACAGGCCTTGACGCCTATATGAAGATCTCTTCTTGTTCAGAGGAAGTGTGCCACATGGTACCAGTTGCTGGGGTGTAACAGCAAGGGAGTCTGTTGGAATTTTTTGTCTGCTTAAGGCGGTGTTGGTGGACTTTTTGGAGGCATCTTGCTGGTCGCTGATGGAAAATAGATACTGGACTAGATGGACCTCCAGTCTCATCTCTCAGGTTTGTACACCAGCCTTACAATTAAGCACTAGCCTGGCTGGTGTACGCAACCAGAAATTGTATGCTGGCAAGCAAGTAGTTTGGCAGAGAAGGGGTGGAGACCTCTGTCCCTCCTCCATACCCAGCATAGAAATCAGGTGGGCTTCCCAAAGAGAGGAGCCTCTTCCTGTGCGCCCAGCATTGAAATGAGGTGACCCACTGCAGGAGAGATGGAGCTAGCCCCCAGCAGACTACTACTACTACTTTTTTAAATTATTTATTTATTTATTTTGTAGGCTACTAGCTTTCGTAGGATTATTTACAACATTCTCTTTCATTCTCTATTTTCTTTGGGCTAGGAATCACCCGTGATCCCAGTAGGCCCTTGTTGGACATCTGCGCCAACCGAGTTTGCGCAGCAACTGGGGCAATGGAATTAAAGCTTGTCTGCAATATCTTTGCTTGTCTTTATTTTAAAATAATAATCAAACAGCTGCAAAACACCCCTTCTCACCACCTTTCCTCAACAGCATTGCCTAACAGTATTCTATAACTACGCACTACACCGCTTGATCAACTTAAATACAGTTTTCAAATAATTACCCTATTGCATTGCTGCATTTGGTGCAGTAGGTAAGCTCCCCCTGCTAATTAGTTAAATTGTTAAGATACCTCAGGTGTGCTGAATTGTCAAAAGCTCACAGATGTGCTGCCATGCAGGTTATAATTACAAACACACACCTCTGAGTAGCACCATTGACCACATTAATATCAAGAAAACCCAACAGCCCTAGTGTGCTAAATCAGTACAATGCTCATTTTTTTATTCTTAACCCAATTAAGATGCATTCTGGAGAGGTGGACAAAAAGATGATGCTTGAGAAACGCTTTCAGCTTCCTGCATCTTACTGAGGAATTATTGCTCAAGTTCTGAGAACCTTAGTTCTAGGACAAACTTTTCCTTCCCAGCACTTGTGTAACCCATTGCCTCTCATATGAGTTATTTTTCCTGTTGCCTCACATCTGCTGTCGCGAGGACATGTGCTCTTTTGTCCTTAAGCACTGACAGCCTGACTTACCCTGTCAACAAACGAATTTGGAAACCAAATTTGGAAATGACTCAAGATGCCCCGGGAATAATGTGAAGTTAATTTCATGCAAGAGATCATGGCTTCAGGTTTGTGTCCTGATCTCTTGGGTCCAGGAAATGGAGTGGAAGATCCTGAAAGCCCCAGTTTCTAGAACCAGAGTGATGTGGGAGGAGGGGTAATCCTAGAAAGTAAAGTTACACAATAATAAAAATATCTGAAGAAATGTGCATGCACACAAAAGCTCTTACCAATAGCAAACTTAGTTGGTCTCTAAGGTGCTACTGGAAGGAATTTTATTTTGTTTCGACTATGGCAGACCAACATGGCTTTGTTGTTGTTGTTTAGTCATTTAGTCGTGTCCGACTCTTCGTGACCCCATGGACCAGAGCACGCCAGGCACCTCTGTCCTCCACTACCTCCCACAGTTTGGTCAAACTCATGCTGGTAACCTCGAAAACACTATCCAACCATCTCGTCCTCTGTCGCCCCCTTCTCCTTGTGCTCTCCATCTTTCCCAGCATCAGTGTCTTCTCCAGGGAGTCTTCTCTTCTCATGAGGTGGCCAAAGTACTGGAGCCTCAGCTTCACAATCTGTCCTTCCAGTGAGCACTCAGGGCTGATTTCCTTCAGAATGGATGCGTTTGATCTTCTTGCAGTCCATGGGACTCTCAAGAGTCTCCTCCAGCACCATAATTCAAAAGCATCAATTCTTCGGCGATCAGCCTTCTTTATGGTCCAGCTCTCACTTCCATACATCATTACTGGAGACCAACATGGCTACCTACCTGCAATATCCACAGTAGTTCATTAACTTGGGTCAAAGTAAAAGGCACAAAATAGCAAGCAAGATTTTGAGTCGTCATCAGATTGGCTAAGTCTGCATTGGTCTTTGTCTTTAGAGGGAACATAAGATGTGGAAACATACTTAATTTAATTAGGTTGTCCTAGATGCTGTTCAGATATCACGTTACATTTAGGGATGCTGGGATGAAGAAACAGGTGATGGCCTATACCCCTTTTTTGAAAAGATTAAAACCATCAATTATCCAGGACTGTCTCCAGCCTTGGCTCCTTCACCAATGTGATTTAGTTGAGGGATGTGCCTGATAATTGTTACCGTCCCCTGCCTTGAGGCTACCTGCAATGTAATCTGATTTTATAGATGCCCCACTCAGTGCTAGAACTCTAGCCCAGCAATCCTCTCTTGCCAGGGTTAGACTCGCAACACGTCCACACCCACACACCCATAAATATATTTCCACTTTAAAGCTTGTGGAGCTTCTGTTGCTTGTGCTGCTGTTGATGTGGAATGAGGAGAGACCGCAGAGCAGGAGACAGGATGAAATCCTCAAATAGCACCTGCTGCCTCCATCTGCCAGCTTTTACTCCTGGCCTACTTAACCTTGTGGCTGCAACAACTGGGCCAGCCAGTCTTCTGCTGCTGGTGCTCCCAGCATGCTCAGATATCTGAAGAAGTGTGCATGCACACAAAAGCTCATACCAATAACAAACTTAGTTGGTCTCTAAGGTGCTACTGGAAGGCATTTTTATTTTATTTTGTTTCTTCCATGAAATTGAAATGTGTTTATAAAACCCTGGAGTTCTCAATGCAACCATTCTCCATAGCTGCTGAACTGATGCAACAGGCTCCCTGGGTAGCAGCTGGTACACATGTGTGCCACCCCTTCCTGCCCTTTCCTAAGTGCTCTGGGGATCCCTTTGCTACTGGTGCAATAGCCAGCAAGTTGAATGGAGCCACGTCAGTGAAGCAGTTCTTGGTTTGGCTCTTCTTGGTGTTGCATGGGCCCCAGAGAATCTGCCAATACAAGAGTCTAGAGCCTACTAGCTATACAATGTAGGTGGAAGTTCTTTGCATAGGGAAGATGAAAATACCATAGACTCTGCAGACACTGGTAGTGCATGCCCAAGTTAGTTTGCATTGGAATAGCTCTTAAGTGGCAGCAAGATTTGGACAGCCATCAGATGTGTCTTTGCTGCACAGACTAGAGAGATCGCTGAGTGCTCTACCAACTTTATTGACCCAATGACTTTGAACGGATTCCAAAAACGTTCTTCAGGTGCATTCTCTGTTCTTCCACTATGGGTCTCCAGATGTTGTTGGACTACACCTCCCATCTTCCCCAGCCTTCTTCCCCAGTAGTGCAGGACGATGGGCGTTGTCCGACGTCTGGGGACCCAAGGTTGAAGGAGGCTGCTTTAAATCCAAGCTCAAAACAAAAATGTGTAGTTGGGTCAGCTCACTGATTAACCCATATATAGCTCACAAACACTTGCCCATACTTGGCTTGCAGTGGTTGCTTTCTTGTTTGCATTCATCACTTTCTAAAAGAGCCCCAGGTAACAGTTTCGGAATTCATGCCATGTCTTCGTACATGTAGCATTTCCCATTTTAAGGGAATTCCACAATGTCACACAACAAGGGCTGTGGAAATGAAGCCATCGGCAATGTGACCTGTCTAATCCATGCAGCAGTCTTCTCGATGTTCGGTGTGGCAAATATTTACTTTATTTTTAAACCGCACCTCACCTTTCCTCCAAGGAGGTCAAGGTGGCAAACATGGTTGTCCATTTTTGGCACACAACAACCCTGCAGGGTAGGTTAGACTGAGAGGCTGTGACTAGACTGGTGAGCTTCATGGCTAAGTAGGAATTTGAACCTGGGTCTCCCAGCTCCCAATTCAACACTCAAACCATCATACCACAATGACAATCCCAAGTTTGATGGGGCCTTTCACAAAGCTGTGCAAATGTATTATTATTATTATTATTATTATTATTATTATTATTATTGCCACTTAGATACCACAGGTGCCTTCTGTTTCAACTTTTCAACGCCTTTCTATTCCATCAGACTTGTGCAGTCAATTAAGAACATATAATTCCACAATAGTTAGCCAATTTCTTATTTTAACATTTCCATGTGGTTTTTATTTTATGGGTTTCTATCCAATTGTAGGGGACGCGGGTGGCGCTGTGGGTAAAAGCCTCAGCGCCTAGGGCTTGCCGATCGAAAGGTCGGCGGTTCGAATCCCCGCGGCGGGGTGCGCTCCCGTTGCTCGGTCCCAGCGCCTGCCAACCTAGCAGTTCGAAAGCACCCCCGGGTGCAAGTAGATAAATAGGGACCGCTTACTGGCGGGAAGGTAAACGGCATTTCCGTGTGCTGCGCTGGCTTGCCAGATGCAGCTTTGTCACGCTGGCCACATGAACCGGAAGTGTCTTCGGACAGCGCTGGCCCCCGGCCTCTTAAGTGAGATGGGCGCACAACCCTAGAGTATGTCAAGACTGGCCCGTACGGGCAGGGGTACCTTTACCTTTATCCAATTGTAGTAAACGGCTCTGATACTTTTCCGTGAATGCTGATATATAAATATCTTTGGAAATAGTAAATAAATGTGCCAAACGGGTTTCTAAGAGGTCTGAGATAGCTCAGTCGGTACAGCATGAGCCTCTTAATCCTGGTTGTGGGCAAAAGATTCCTGCATTACAGAGGGTTGGACTAGATGACGCTGGTGGTCCCTTCTACAATTCTGTGATTCTATTGAGTGTTTCCCGGACAATATGCTAACTTCTGTATGCATACAGGTTCCTGCATTACGCAGCTGGTAGACAGGAAATGGAATACTTTGGCTTTACCTGATGCTAAGCTTCTATACTACTACATGGTTTGCCAAAAGGACCTGGGAATTGTGGGGAAGTACGTTTGGGTGTAAGAGAGAGAGTGGTCCCTCCGGGTGTGACTGGGGTGTCAGTGGAGCTCTTGGTAGGTATTATCGCACTGTCCCTTTCTTGCCAGCTTTGTACTATTGGCCTTCCAGGCACTGACAACACCCAAGTTCATTATATAGAATCTTGTTTGAGTCTTTGAAGTGGGAGGGTGGGTGGGAGAGCCAGCAGGCATGAAAGGAGCATATGAGGCAGCGAAATGATTGTTCTGCATCGCCAGGGGCACGGAGGACTAATCATATGTTCTGCAGTGGCCTCAAAGCTCCGCACGGCAGCATGGGGAGCTGTCTGTGCGAAACAGCCCCCATGCAGAGAGAAACGGAAAGCCAGCCACAGACTGGACTGGCACTGAAAGAGTCTCTGAAGCCATAAGTCACCAGGATTTGTTTTTCGTTATCCTGTGTCTCCTGCTGTGGAGCTGAGGTGTTGGTGCAAGAGGCTGACTGTGCCACACTGGGAAGGCCCAAGACCTGATCGGTTTATAGAAACAGCACAGTGAGGTGGCAAAACTGTACTCTGCCCTGTGCCACTTGAGACAGAAGGTGGAAGATCACATGGTTGAACTCTCTCATTGATAATCTTAACAAGGGTACATCTATGGGGTGCGCTACCACAAGTTGTGATGGCCCAAGCTTCAAGAGCTTTCAAGCAAGATCGGGATGATTTATAGAGGACAGACCTATCAATGGCTGTTGGCCACAATGGCCAAATGAAACCTCCAATTCCAGGAGCAGTGTATCTCAGAATACCAATTGTGGGAGACAATCAGCAGAGGAGGACTGTTGTTCCTTTCATGACCTGCTTGCGGGCTTGATGGAGGCACAATTGCAACCAGGATGCTTAACTAGATAGCTCTGATCTGAGCCAGCTTAGTTTTCCTTGTGACACACAGAAGACAAGGATAGAATCCTCTCCGACGTCTGATTTTCCATGTGCAAGGACTTGGGGAAGGATGCTTTTAAAATGGAATATTCAACTACAAATTCCCACTATCAGCATTTTAGTCTGGAGTGGTACAAACCAGATTTTACCACTGCAGGGCGGGTGGGTGGATCCAGCCTGAATTGGTTTGTGTCCACTAGGAAGTGGAGAATAGTGGTTAGAGCAGTGCAAGCAGAAACCCGAGACATTTCTGCTGATGCTAGGAGGAGTCGTCAGAATTTAGGATCTTTGGGTTTGCTCCTTCATTCTGAGAAATGGGTATGTGGCTCATTCTCTATATAATTCATTACACTGCAGGCCTCGGAGGACCCTGGAGCTAATCTCGTTGTGCCTACTCAATCAAAGTTGGATCCTTTATACCCAAGTGCTGTTCTTGGAAACTATTTACAGATTTAGAGCAGATAGAGTCCTATCTCGTTTGGGGAGCACTTGTATGGAAGTTGTCACCATTCATGTATGATCTAGATGAGATACCTGCATTGCAGGGGGTTGGACTAGATGACCCCCCGAGGTCCCTTCCAACCGTACGATTCCTTCCATTCTTCCTTTTCACCACTTCCTGGAGGTGGAAATGAACACTGCCCATCCCTATTCTACCTCTAGTACTGGGTTCTTCTCTCCACTGTGAGTCGAAAGCATTTATGAGCAGGTGAAGGGAAACAGCTGGAAGCAGGAAACAGCCAGGAGCACCTGGGAGGAGGAAGAGGGGAAGGGCAGCCAGAAGAAAAGCACAGGAAGCAGATAAAGTGGTGGCAGTTTTGACACCTGCCTAGGTAGCAGCTGTCACAAAGAATGGTTACTCATCAGAAAGTGTGGCTCTAAACCAGAGCTCAACAATGCAGGGATGTTGCAACTCGGCTCACTTGAGTTGAATTGGCTGTTATATGGCAGTAGAAAACATGATTTGCCCAGATGAAGATTCACTGGTGATAATTTTGAGGAGACTTGATAAAAACACCTGTTTGAAACCCAGGAGTGGATCAACAGGACTGAGTTAGATTAGCTGTGTGCAGAAACACTAATGCATACAAGGACTAGGGTGCCTTCACAAGGCAGTTCATTCCGTTTCCCAATCTTCCACATTACGTCTGAGCTTTCACATAACATAAAAACCAGTTTTTGAAAAACTCACGGAACATATTTAGTAGTCCATGTTATTTGATTCCAGGGCAAGAAAATGCTTGCCGGCCATTAGCCTGGAAAATTGCAGTAGTAAAGTTTATCCCCCTCCTGTTGCGACAAACTGGTCTCCCACAACCAGGAGAGGCATGAAAATGGCGGAGGAGAAGTTAGCTTTGTGCAGGCACAGTCTCAAATTGCTTGGGGAAAGCCTTTGGGAGAGGGCACTTAGCAAGCTATGGGAAGGGGTACCTTTATTCTTGGCAACTGCTTCAACTTGGCAACTCTAGACTGATCTGCCAGAGATTAGCTGCTGTGCTCATTAGGCGTGACACTCCTGTGCAGATCCTGTTCTGCTAATAAAGGGTTAACTCCAACTTCCTCAGTGTGATTTACTGTGGCAGAAGCTGGCTCTCTTCTGTCACAGGCAGAACAGCAGCCACAGGTAGTTCCCCATCTCTGCCGCTATCCCATTTGGATTAACCACAAATCTTTCCCCCTTTGATCTGGGCTGGCCCACCCTCTAAATCAGAGGTGGGCAGATTTCAGATTTCTACTTCATCTTCCACTAGACCTTCCAAGATCTACCAGCCAGAGCCAAGTGCAAAAGTCGTACGGTCAGCATTAAAGAACATTGCGCTGCTTGCCCTGAGCCTAGGAATCTGCTTTCTGACCCAGAACAGAGCTGAGCTCCCAGCCCTTTTGCCTGGTTAGGTTTCTTCGTTTCAGCAGCCTACTCGACAATGTGGGAAATGCCAGTTTGCTGCCGCTGATGCTGTTGAAACAATTTGCAAGCTGCTGCAAATCGTCCAAAGATCCACCAGTGACCTGCCTTGGTTATTTGAAAGTTAACACTAAAAATGCAGTGTTTTGTCACCCGTAGACAAAACGCCAGGAGCACCCACCCCATTCTCATTTCCCGTAAAGGAGTTTTATCTGCGAGATGCAGTTGTGTTTTGTTGTCTTCTCGTTTTTCGTAAATAGTGTTGAATTTTGTGTTGTTGTTTTTTATAAAGTGCTTAAAGGTAAAGGTACCCCTGCCCGTACGGGCCAGTCTTGCCAGACTCTGGGGTTGTGCGCCCATCTCACTCAAGAGGCCGGGGGCCAGCGCTGTCCGAAGACACTTCCGGGTCACGTGGCCAGCGTGACATCGCTGCTCTGGCGAGCCAGAGCCGCACACGGAAACGCCGTTTACCTTCCCGCTAGAAAGCGGTCCCTATTTATCTACTTGCACCCAGGGGTGCTTTCGAACTGCTAGGTTGGCAGGCGCTGGGACCGAGCAACGGGAGCACACCCCGCCGCGGGGATTCGAACCGCCGACCTTTCGATCGGCAAGCCCTAGGCGCTGAGGCTTTTACCCACAGCGCCACCCGCGTCCCTATAAAGTGCTTAGGGATGTTTTATTACATTTAGCGGCATAAAATACTTTATTAATACATAGTGCTGCTGTTTGTACAGCATGGTTTCTGCACAGCCGGACATATTTCTAATCACTACAGGGTAGGAGAATACCATCAGAGCTCAAGTTTTACATTGGCCACACATTCATTTAATGCCAGGCCAGTAAACCTGCTGACAAGCACAGACTGGTAAGTTTTGATGAAACCATTGGGCGCAAGCCTGAAAACTAATTTAGTTTAATTTTTAAAAGAATTGTTTTTGCTTGCTTTGGAAGCAATTTGTTCTCCTTCATTGTGGTATTTTTAATTTTGAAAGCTGCTTGCTTTTGAAGATAGCCACACAAAGCTGATGCAGTCGCCACATCAAAGAACACCCACAGCGGTCATTGGAACAACCCAGATCCACTGATAATGATTCCATTTGTAATCTTGCTTCAAAATCAGCGGCTCCAGAAACCGCCCGGGACAGCAATATTTTTACGACTAGAAATGAAGCAACCTTTTATCCAGAAGGTGCAGCCCTTGAAAAGTCTCCAAAAAAGCCTGGAAACTGATCTCAGATTATGCAGTGCAGCTGCTTCGTATGGCCAAAATGGTATATTTTGCACTGGAGAGAAACCTGTTTCTCAGTGCCTGGCTATTAAACCTTTGGAAATTTGGGGTTGAGCTGAGTCCCATTGACATGGTATCTGAATGAAGAACTAAAGAAGGGGCAAGATGCAGGGCTCCAATTAGGGTGGCTCCTTCCACATCAGCCCACCACCAAAAAAGAGCCAATGCATCATCAAAAAGGGAGGATTTGCATTATATTTGCATATGTTGATTTCTACATATAACCTGCCTCATGTCCCTGTATGGCAACCTGGGGCACCTTGGAAGAAAGCTGAGGTGTAAATGTAAGAGAGATATACTGCTAGCATTTAAGGGGGTTTCCAACTCTAAATTCCAACTCTAAAATTCTATTATTTAATTGAGCACGCTGCTTTACGAGAGTGAGACATAGACAGCTTGCACCCTCCAAGAGCGACGCCTCAACACCTTCCACATGGGCCCCATCAGGAAGATTTTGGGCATCGCATGGCAGGATGGAGTCTCAAAGATGTGCTCTCCCAGGCCCACATTCCCAGCATGTCCACACTCCTGTCTCAGTGAAGTCTACACTGGCTGGGTCATGTCCACAGAATGGAAGGTGGCAGGATCTCCCAAGGACGTGCTCTATAGGGAGCTGGCCTCCGGCAACAGGCCAATTGGCAGACCAACTCTGTGTTATAAAGTAAAGGTAAAGGGGCCCCTGACCATTAGATCCAGTCATGACCGACTCTGGGGTTGCAGCGCTCATCTTGCTTTATTGGCCGAGGGAGCTGGCGTACAGTTTCCGGGTCGTGTGGCCAGCATGACTAAGCCGCTTCTGGCGAACCAGAGCAGCGCGCGGAAACACCGTTTACCTTCCCGCCAGAGCAGTACCTATTTATCTACTTGCCCTTTGACGTGCTTTCGAACTGCTAGGTTGGCAGGAGCAGGGACCGAGCAACGGGAGCTCACCCCGTTGCGGGGATTCGAACCACCGACCTTCTGAGTCCTAGGCTCTGTGGTTTAACCCACAGCGCCACCCGCGTCCCATCTGTGTTATAAAGACGTCTGCAAATGAGATGTGAAGGCTGGCAGCATCAACTCTGCTGGGTGGGAATCCCTTGTAGATGACTGCAGTCCCTGGAGACAGTCAGACAGGTCGTGCGTCCACAGCAGTGACCAGAGGAGGAATGACCGCTGGGAGGAGCGCAGAGAAGAAGAAACGCCATGGTACATCTGCAGCAGCACAACTGTATGCCTTCATCTGCCCCAGCTGCGAAAAAAACATGTCTCACCCAAATCGGTATCTGCAGGTGCTGTAACTCTCCAACAGTTTGACTTCTCCATTGTCTCCTGAGACAGATAGATGCCAAATTCAATACCAATGCTTGTCTTTTTCTCACCATAGTGGGAAAAACGCTGACCTGTGTGTTTCTTGCTCCACCTGCTGTCCTGTTACTAACAGTGAGTGGGCAACTTCAAGTTCTTCCCTTCTCCCGCACGGCTCATCCTTATATTCTTTTATCTTCAAAGCGAACTTGGGCGCTTGGCTCCCCCAGTCTCAATCCAGCTGTACCTGTCCGCAACCCCGAATGAGGACGCACCTCTCTGCCAATACAGTGGTGCCTCGCAAGACGAAAAGAATCCGTTCCGCGAGTCTCTTGGTCTTGCGGTTTTTTCATCTTGCGAAGCAAGCCCATTAGCGGCTTAGCGCTATTAGTGGCTTAGCGGATCAGCTGATAAGCGGCTTAGCAGCTTAGCGGATCAGCTGATTAGCGGATCAGCTGTTAAGCGGCTTAGCGGATCAGCTGATAAGCGGCTTAGCGGTTCAGCTGTTAAGCGGCTTAGCGGATCAGCTGATAAGCGGCTTAGCGGATCAGCTGATAAGCGGCTTAGCGGATCAGCTGTTAAGCGGCTTAGCGGCTTGGGAAAAGGGGGGGGGGAGGGGAAAAAACCTGCAGGAACTCGCAAAGACATTTTCGTCTTGCGAAGCAAGCCCATAGGAAATTCGTTTTGCGAAGCACCTCCAAAACGGAAAACCCTTTCGTCTAGCAGGTTTTCCGTCTTGCGAGGCATTCGTCTTGCGGGGCACCACTGTATCAAAAGACTCCTGCTAGTTTGGCCGCCTTGTCATCTGGTGGTTCAGTGTTTTCTCAAGAAGCAGTGGGAAGTCTTAATCCGTCATACTTAATCCGTGTTGCCTTAGTTACCTGCCCTTGAGCCCTTGGAGATGGGGTGAGTTATGGGTCTAAAAATGAACTGTGTGAGGACCAACGGGGGCCCAGGAGTACATCTGCTTCTGTCCTGAAGCCTCACTCACTTGATAGGGACATTAAGGCTGCATTTATCCCACTTAACTGGGATGTTCAGTATTGCTATCATTTGATATCAAAATACGAGTAACAAAATTTGGAAGTGTCTATCCCATGAGAATGGTGTGTCTCTTCTTAAGAACAAATGCATGCTTTGTGTTTTGTGGTTGATGGTAGTTGATGTACACTCTTTAGAAAAGATTGGGTGGCTTGAAGGTTGGGCTGGGTCGGGTATTTAAAATGATGTTTGTTTGCGTTTTCAGTTAGGATAAAAAACCATAAGCAGATAACTAGAGTAAGAAACTGGAAAGTCGAGGTGAACGAGATTATGGGAGGCATCTTTCAGTCAAGGAGACAAGTAAAGTGCAGTATATGCCGTATATGATGTTTTCTTCTCAGGTAATAATTAAGGACCTATATAAATGGTCCTTCCAAAAAAGCATACTGCAAGGATGGATTTCTTGCTTACATGTGCAATAAGATGAAACCGTATTTCAACAGAGCAATCATATTTTATATCCTTTGCTATTCTACTTTGGTGTGTTAGCTTTTTGGCAGAAACAACTCGTGAAATTTGTGCAAACCAACCTGAGATATCGCCTGCAGGTGGTTTCCAGCAGGCCACAGTTTCTAAGCTGACTGCAGCCAGAATCATTAAAATGAACTCTTTTGAAATGTGCCGTCCTGCAGGTTACTGAAGATTGATAGCAGGGCTCATAAAGGATCAGGGTGTGATTTGTTGGACAGCCTGCAAGGTGATGCTACAGACCTCGTGCACAGAAAACACGGCCCTGCACCTTTAGGAGTCACACAGAAGATGGAATTTCAGCAGCTGGAGCTTATATGGTTATTTTTAAGCCACTTTATTAATAGAGCTACAAAAGTCGTGTGCCACCTCCACTCTGCAAGATCCCAGGGGGTTCCAGACACCCACCCAGGGTCAGTGTTCCTCTGGAGAATTGAGACATGGAGACTGTTGTCGTTTTGCAGCCAAAACGGATGTTCAACACAACACTCTGTGCCTCCCAACCAAGGACTCCTGCCCGGGGCCTCAGGCAAGCTTTGATGACAAATACTACACTGTGCAGGCCTTGAGTCAAATGTGTAACTCCCACACATAGTTGTAAACTTGAAGCAGTACAACCTTGGAGAGTGTGCTTGCCAGTTGAGCCTACCAAATGGATTAGCGGCTTCCGAGCCAGGAATAGAACCCTGGTCTTCAGCCTGCCAGATTTTCACCTGCCATAGTTGAAGACTTGGGCGGTGTTGGCACTTTTCATCCCATCCCTTGGCCTTTGTCCCAGAGAGGTTTCAAAACACAAGAGGGTTGTGTTTTGAGGGTTAGATTGCAGCACATCCACTGAGCTCTTTTTGACTTTAGAGTTAGCCAGTGATTTCAGCTTGTTTGAAACGTCCATTTTGCCGAAACAAAGTAGGTCTGGCTCCGCTCAGTGCCTGAACGGGAGACCCACCATGGAAATGTGACTTCCATGATGGGAGTAAAGTGAGCGATAAATCCACTACTAAATGAAAATGAAAGTGGGTTTTCTGGGAAACTTTGGATCAGAAAAATATCCACAGTCCTGAACTAAACTGGGATCTGACTTCAGTGGCTTCTGTTTCCACTGTTGGAGGCAAGGCGCTTCTCTGCTATCGAGTTTTTGCGAATCACAAGAGCACTCTTGCTGTCAGGTCCTGTTTGCTGGCTTCCTATAGATGTCTGGTTGGCCACCGATGAGTACAGGATGGCAGACTAGTGCAATTTATTTTTACATTGTTATAGGTTTGGCAGGGGTCAGTCTGGATGATACCTGTGGGTCCCTTTCAGACCTGTGATCCTGTGAGTGAGGTTAGAATCTGCAAGATAAAACAGGGCAAACCAGTCTGATTCTGAAAGCTGGGAAGACAGAGGTATGTTTTGCTCTGTGCTGGACTCAGAGAGAGATGTGTTTTGGGGCTTCCCTTGAACTCTAATGGGGAAGCAAAAACTGTTGGGGTGCTCCTGCTGTGCACCCCTCCATCCTGTGAGGAGGTTGTAGACATGTGTAAACAAAACCAAATATCCTAAGGACATCACATTCTCCATCAATGGTTATTCCAAAGAAACGGAAGCCCTGGGACCACTGGAGCTTCTTGCCACTTGGAGATTGGAGTGGGCACGACAATATGATTGTGCCAATGCTGATGTGTGGTGTTTCTTTTTCCTGTTTTTATTTTTCTTTCTTACATTTCTTTACCGCCCTTCATCCAAGGATCACGGGGCAGTTGACAATATAAAAACACAGTCACAAGCGAAAACAGTACCCCCGTCACGTACACACATGCTAAGCTTAAAAAGCCATAGATTGTTTAATTAGCCAAAGGCCTGGGAGAAGAGGAATGTTTTTGCCAGGCGCCTAAAGATATGTAATGAAGGTGCCAAGCAAGCCTTCCTGGGAAAAGCATCCCCATTGCCAATTTTTAACTGGAACGAATTCATTGTGTAACTAATTAAAATGTTATAGGAAATTGCCTTTCTAAAAATGGGGGGGGGGGTTCCACTGAAAAATATAGTTGCAAAAAATATTGTGGGGAATTTCCAAATGGGGGGGGATGTACCCCACATCACTGGTTTCAGCTGCTATTTGAAATACATTATCAGTCGCCCTGATCCTCAGGTATCGGCCAAAATTTATCCAACAGAAAAGTAAAATATGTATATCTGGCAGTTTGGAGTATGTGCAGCCGCAGAGAGATGACGCTGTTTTATTTTGGAGGTGACTGGGTTTATATCTGAAGCTCATGCATCTCTTATCTGAGGGAACTGCCCTAGCTAATGAACCAGCAATAAATTGGAGGGGAACGAGAAGGCAGAATCGCACTTGACATCCAGGAACCGCCTTGAAAAGCTTTGAAGGCCGTACGCCCAGTTTCCAGGGGAAAGGGGAAGTGGTTGCCTCATCGCTCAGCCTGTGAGCTTCTCAGTCATCTCATCTGCCTATCCTGTGGTTGGAGGAACGAGGACCATGGGTGTTACTGCCGTAGCAATGATAAAGTTTCGCTCAATGCATTAGCTGCCTTACGGAACTCCCTGCCACAAGAAAAGGGGACGACGACAAGTTTAGAAGGTGTTGGAACACAAGATGGATTGGGAAAACTTGTGGAAGGGGATAGAGATCTACAGCTGATGTTCAACCTCAGTAGCAGCAACAGGAGCTGCGGTCAACTTCCAAGTCCTGTTCAGCAGGTTGGGCTGCACATAAGCTGCTTTTGGTGAGCCTGAGGTGTGGCTTCCATAATCTTTTGGTTGCCTTACCTTGATCACATTCTTTGGCTTCTGGTCAGTCCAAACAGGAGGCCGAAGAGAGCGAGCGCCACGGCTTGCACCACCTCCTGCCTCCCTGTTTGCTGGAAGCTGCACAGATCAGCTGCAAGAAATGTTTCTGCAGCACTTTCCAGAGGGGTGGCCGTATTAATCTGTTGCAGCCGTTTTGTAGCACCTTCGGGATTAGCAGTTTCATTAAGCTTTTTTTGTGGAGTGAAAATTGACAGAATTACGTTTTGGTGCTGCAAGAATCTCTGTTGATTTTGCAGCAGTAACTCCAGAGCGACTCCTCCCATGCTAAGCATTTAACTCTGCTAGAATCTTGCTTTTCTGCTTATAGTGTCTTCCGAACCCAGGATCCACCTGAATGAGAGTTTGGAAGTCTTGCAAGTGTAACTCCCTCATCCTCACTTAAACCGCCCAAACTTAAGCTGGCCTGTTCCCCAAAACCAGCATGGCAGGACTGGGCAAGGAGAGATTTACAGCTATGCCAAACCCCTTCCAGCTCAGTCATGGAACTGGCAAGCTGGCACAACTTACACCGCACAGAAGTGTGGCATAAGTGAAATTCTCCTTTCAAGGCTTGTTTTCCCTCCAGCAGGCTTGGGATGACTCGAGTAAGCAGTATAGTCTTGCCCCGAATGGAATCTGGAGTAAGGGTAACTTAAACCACAGAGCCTAGGACTTGCCTATCAGAAGGTCGGCGGTTTGAATCCCCGCGTCGGGGTGAGCTCCCGTTGCTCAGTCCCTGCTGCCAATCTAGCAGTTTGAAAGCACGTCAAAAGTGCAAGTAGATAAATAGGTACCACTCCGGCGGGAAGGTAAATGGTGTTTCCGTGCACTGCTCTGGTTCACCAGAAGCGGCTTAGTCCTGCTGGCCACAAGACCCGGAAGCTGTACGCCGGCTCCCTTGGCCAATAAAGCGAGATGAGCGCCGCAACCCCAGAGTCAGTCACGACTGGACCTAATGGTCAGGGGTCCCTTTACCTTTAAACCGACATTAAGTTCCACCAACTTCCTGGATTTAGGATTGCTCTGCCTGATGCAGAAACAGACCCAGTAAGGCAATGCCTTTGGAATGGCTTGTGTTTAAAATTCTAGAGCGTTTCCAGGTTACACAGAACTCCTCTGCAGAGTGAAGCAGGAATGCCAAGTTATGTTCCTCTGCCAAGCTAATATTTATACCCTATTGAATTCTTGTACACACCATTTGCATGAGTGGAAGTCACTTGCAGAAGTAGGTCACCAGAGGTGGACACTGCCCCTGCCGCGTGCCTTTATCTTAGGTGACAAACCAAAAGACAATTAATTCTGTTTTGTGTGAAACACCCCTTATTAGTCAATGGTTTAATTAAGATTTAATCAGGCATCTATCTATGTTATCAGTTTGTGCAACTTGGCTAATAAATGCAGATGCACCATCAAAGGCCTCTTGTTCCAATAATGGGGCGTTCCGGCTTTGCTTCCTGACTGGTTCTAAAGTGGGATTTCACCATGCAGCAGGCAGTTCGAGCAGCTAAATTAGGAGCTCATTGGAAGGACTTGCACAACGAAATATTGGGCTTTTTGTTTCAATAAAGGACGGGCGCTGGAAGGTGCAAGACAACCCCTTGCTTTTATGAAATGTTGCTAAGCCGTCCCAGAAACAAATCGGGAGGGACGGCACACGAAGCATCTAAGACTGCCTAATTTCCCAGCAAACAAAGCTCCCTTTGCCCTTTTAAATTTAAACCCAAACTCCTCTTCATAGAAGCTGTTAATTAAAAACTAATCTGGGTGTGGACTTTTTCTCACTGTTTTAATCCTTGGTATCCCTTTGGGGCTTGTCAGGGTGCTGACTTTGCCAGTAGAGTGGTACCTTGGGTTAAGTACTTAATTCGTTCCGGAAGTCCGTTCTTAACCTGAAACTGTTCTTAACCTGAAGCACCACTTTAGCTAATGGGGCCTCCCGCTGCTGCCACGCCGCCAGAGCACAATTTCTGTTCTCATCCTGAAGCAAAGTTCTTAACCCGAGTTACTATTTCTGGGTTAGGGGAGTCTGTAACCTGAAGCGTATGTAACCCAAGGTACCACTGTAGTATATAGAAATGAAGCTGTGAGAGGGTCTGCACCTTGATGTAGTAGGGGCTGTAACATGATACAAAGCTTTAATCCTCCTGTTTGTTTGTTTGTTTGTTTGTTTGTTTGTTTGTTTGTTTGTTTAAAAACCAAATCTTTAAGATCAGGAGGAAAAACTTTGGTGCTGGTAACGCAGCGGTTTGATTTCACCCTCCAGAGACACACTCCATTATCTCTAGAGACAATACGAGTGCCAGCAACACCGCATAGCACACTCTCCGATGTGCTAGTATTACTAGGGAATATCTGGATTTAGGGAGAAAGTATGGGTCGGCAGCAATTGGAGAATGCCACCTGAACAGGGCTTTGCAGAGCCAGGCAGAGGCCTGGGCCAGGTAGATAATGTGCCCCCGCCTTTTCTTTTTTTTACCCTGGGAATAACTGAAGTCTTATAAAATAAGTAAGTATATAAATAATTTTCACAAAAGTTATGCTGACCCCGGGGAAGCTTTTCTCTTGCGCTGCCAGCCATGGCCCCAGGGAATCCGCCCGCCGCCGCCTTTGCGCTTCTGCGTTGGCCCCAGTGCATCCCCTGCGATTGTGACTATGCTGGCTGAGGCCCCCTTTGGAATCGGAGGCCCGGGTCAAGTGGCCCATATGCCCCCCCCCTCTGTCTGGGCCTGCACATGGATGAGGAGGAATGAGAGGAAGCAGGCGAGATTCACAGGGCATGTTAAGCTGCGGTGTGGGTGGGTCTCTATGCTCAGCTGCAGAGGGTCAACACAACCTCTTTGGAACTAGGGGTGTAAAGATTAATTAGATCTCTCTGGGAGAAAACACAGCATGACTATTAGCCATTGATAGACTTATGCCAGGCATAGGCAAACTTGGCCCTCCAGATGTTTTTGGGGACTACAATTCCTATCACCCCTAACCACTGGTCCTGTTAGCTAGGGATCATGGGAGTTGTAGTCCCAAAACATCTGGGGGGCCAAGTTTGCCTATGCCTGACCTACACACTATAAAACTGGTCTTACTTTATTAAAACGGGTCAGATCTCAGCAGTTAAGAAAACGAAGCCATCCTGTTGTCTGAAAACAGATAAACACACACCCCTGCCATAAAGAGGCGCTCAAATAATTTATAAGATTTTATTGGAAAAAAACCATCACGTACTCATGTGTCAAATCCGTCAATAATTTACTTATTGGCTCGTGTCGTTCTTAACGATGAAGCAACTGGCATGCAGATGGGCTGCTTGGTAGGCTCGGCTACATGAGCAAGGGGTCAGCTGCCAACTCTGCAGGGGGGAACGATCCGCACTGCTTTGACCCAATTTGTGGGGAGAGCTTTCAGAGTGCACCAGGTTCAGTCCAAGTCTGTTACAATCCCATGAAGCGCTGTCATGACTGTCGACTGAAACGCTCCCATGTTACTGAGCTGAAATGCTCGATAACGTGGAGGCAGCAGAACTGGGGGGGGGGGGGTCTGCTGCCACAGTCCCCAACTAACTGGAAATCAGTGCTCTTCCTTAAATCCCTGAAAACTGCTGCTGCTAACGGTGCAGAGCAGTTTCCGAGGGGTGTTGCTGTTTTTAGGTGCCACTTCCAAGTTGCCAGGGTGGGGCTGAATGAGGCCCACCATCCACCACCCCGCCATCCTACACTATTGCTTCTTCAAAATACACAAGTAACCTTTTTGCACTTTGGTGCACCTGTGCAAAGCTTATTGCACTTGCACAACACGGAACACCCTGAGGCCTGGCTTGTTTGCTTTTTGGAGAAGTGCTTGTTCCACCCACCCGAAGACAAACCCATCGTCGGTGGTTACGCTGCAGCCAATCTGAGCCCCAATGGCATGCACATCGAGTCAGGATTCACCCCCACCCGGGCTTCTCCGCACTTACGCTGAACAACATCCATACCATTTCCCAGCCACCCCATTTAGAAGAGTTCCTGGACAGTTCTATGCAGATGTTACCTTCCTGAATAATCTGGTGCCACCTACAAGGCTGGCATGTGGCAGACTGTTAAACACACTTTTCTCATCGCTGTTCAAACAGCACAGCTTGCCACTGCACATTTGGGCTCAGGGGGCAGGGCTTTCAAGACATTTCACACCTGGGGACGCCCCTTCCTTTAACAGCCTGGCCACTGAGTGCAGCTGAAGGCATTTCTGAGTCAGTGGTTTAACACCCACACACCTTCCTTCTCCAGCTGTGTTGCACGCTCAGCCTCCTTTTGAAATTATAATCTTTTCCCTGCCGCCAGTTTGGAGTGGCAGGAACAGTAGCAAAATGAGCTTTTGGATTCTGTGCAACCTGCAACCACCTTCTCTTCTGTGTGCCAAGACTCACACCCACAGCCTCCCATCATCGCAGGTGCGCTGTGTTCCAGCTGCAAGCCTTTGCAAATTCCTCCAAACTGCTCCGTAATACACGAGTCTCGGTAATTCAAGCGCTCCCCCCGGATGATATCTAACTGGGAAAGTAGCTGAAAACTGGATCCCTGTGACTGGGAGCTGATACTTGGCGACCTCTTCCTTCCGATCCTCGGAGTGCCTTCTCTTCCTGGCACCATTCTCCTTCATGGCTTTCCAGCCTTGCCCTGTGGTCACTCAGCCTGCGGCCATCAACAGCAGCTGCCCGTGTCCATACAGGGATTGGAAATCGGGATTGACGGACTGCAGCTCGGACCAATCAATATGTGAGTGTTGCTGGGGACTGACAGTGCCGGGGGCAGGGAGGAGGGTACCATGGGCACGGCTGCTTCGCGCCCCATCTTGCAGCAAAGCCACCCTAATGCTGCCTGGCACCTCTTGGGTGCAGGGCTCAAGCCTGCCTCAAAGGCATGTCTTTTCCCAACGGAGTCTCTGTTCTTCCGTACCCGTTTGCTGATTTACAGGTATTCGGATCAAAGGCGCTCGGCTTCAGGGTCCAGTGCAGAGTGTTAGCGTTGCAGAAAATTGTCCAACTTTTGACCTGGCAATCTCCATGTCAAATTGAAGCCCTCTCTGCTCCCTCCCCCAGGTTTCTGTGGGATCTTCTGCCTTCCCTGCCTCATGTGCAAGGTGGCCGCGCAGTACGGCGAGTGCTTCTGCGTCCCCTACCTGCCGGGGGCTCTTGTGGCCATGCGGACGGGCCTGCGAGAACAGCTGCGCATCAAGGTACCCGTCTCCGGGGGGGACTTCTGGGAAAGTTCCAGCAGGTGATTGCCAGGAGGCGCAAAAGCGAGCTCTCCGCTTGGCACACGGGAGTTATAGCCAGGGTGAAGGAGGGAGGTGCAGGCAGGCAGGCAGGGAGCAAATGCACAGAGCTCTGCAGCCTTTCGCACAATGGACACCAGAGCTCTATCCCACCGCAGCAGCTGTTGCAGCAGCCCACGTTCTTTGTCGGGCTGCAGCCCATCGTCTGGTAGAGTCAAGGAATTAGCCACTGGTGAGACGGAAGCTCGCAGCTCTTCCTCTTGACCGCGACATACCAAAGTCCAATGTGGAGAAAGGGGTTGCTGGATTGGTGCAGTTTGGCCAGAGGACAGAGTTTGGGGGAGACACAGGCTGCTATGCAGATCCAGGGGGTCTCATCTTGAGAGCACATCCTATCAGTAGATAGTTCCCATCATGCCATCCCTGCTATTTGTGGGAACTGGTTCGAGGTGCTGAGAATTCTGCCGAAAACCCCTCCACGGAACCAAAGATGGAATGGCTGTTAGATTGAATTTAAAGCAGGCAATCTACACTGGCTATGTTCGGTGTTTAATCTGGGGCAGTGGGGAGGCGCTTGGAGGCAGGAGCGAAGACAAGGCTTTCCCCGACTGATGGTCCTCTCCTCTTCCACAGGGCTGCGTGTGCGGCGATTGGTGCGCTTTCTGCTTCTGCTGCCCCTGTGCTCTGTGCCAGATGGCACGAGAGCTGAAGAGCCCATGTTGTTAGCCTCATCCTGAACTGGACACTCTGGAACCCCCTTGCGGGTCAGCCCCGTCCCCTACTGCGTTGGGGGTGCTGTGGGGCTCAGGTGCCTGGAATGAACTGAACCGAACCACTCGGGGAAGCTTTGAAGCTGAGTTGCAAAGCGCTGCCATGTTGGTTTCCAGCCGACTGGTGAAGCGCAGGCATAGGAGAACTGCAAGCTTCGGACTGTCGTGGCTTGTGCCTCTCACTGGACTTCAGGTGTTGCTTCACTAAGGACAGTCACAACCTGCTCCTCCAGTGTGTGTGTGGGGGGGGGGGGGAAGAGCCACATCACCCTCCCTCCCCCTGTTAATATTACACTGTGTGCACATAGGAAGTTGCTGGCGTTGTAAATAAATAAGGTGGGGGGATACAGCTCTTCTCCTGCAGGAAAGCATCTCGATTCTTCAGCTTCCAGGGGTGGGTCAAGGAGCTGCATACACAAAAGGCAGTTGACTCAGAACTGTGATGCAACATCCCTGGGAAGCGAAGCTGCGGTTCTCAAAATGCTGAGCAAAACAGAAGGGCCAGTTGACTTCAGTCACAGAACTGTAGAGTTGGAAGGGACCCCAAGGGTCAATAAATCCAACACCCTGCAATGCAGGAATCGAGGGGCTAAAGCTTTTCCTAGGCTGTGCCATTTGAAGCCATGTGACACGTGCGGGAAGGCTTGGCACAAGCCCTTCTCCCTGGTGCCCTGGCGTCGTAGGTGCAGCGAGTGTTTCTCAAACCCGAACCCCAACTCCCCCCTCCATAGTCTGAAATTGTACAATACATACGTAAGCCGTCTCTTTGGCAACCTGGTGTGTGGGCTGATGGCTGATGGGAGTTGTAGTCCAACAACATCCAGATGGCACCAGGTTTGGCAATGGCCCATTCAGCACTTGATTGTGTTGACTCCACAGAACCACCTCCAGCTCGGCTATTTTGCCAAGGAAGGAAACAGTGTCAGGGAAACTCTATGACCTTCTGAGGGCTTTCGGTGTCTGTGTGAAGGGGGGGTGGGCAGGCAGTGGCAGCCAAAGGACTGTAACAAAAGTAGGTGGGAGGGACGGGGTTAAAATGCAAAAAAAAAGGAAAACAACACTGAGAAAAATCAGAGAGGGGATGTCAAATCCCCTCTGCAAACAAACACATGGAGTTTCCTTCCGACAAACCTGTCCCTGACTTTTAAAGCAGAAGAAGAGTTGGGCTGGTGGCCACTTGCTGCCCACTCCCTCCTGGGCAGCTGCGCAAGGAAGACGGGGAGGGAGCCGGCGCTAGAGAGGACCTCTCCCTCCCCACACCAACACTTTGGAGCTGCAGGAGTACAGTGGCGCCCTCTGGTGGCAAGGTCTGTGTTCCATGACATGATAACGGGAGATGCTTCCCTTGCCTTCCACCCGCAAAGGCGCTTCTCCTGCGCACCCCTTCTCGGCCGCCTCTCCGAGGCGAAGAAGGGCTGCTGAGTCCCATCCCTTCCGAAGCCTGGCAGGGCTCCCACGGCGGCTCAGAGGGACATGCTCGTGAGGTTCTCGTGGCTGAGGAGTCCTTTGCGGGAGCTGCTGACTCCGTGGCTGCTGCTGCAGTAGTCCTGGAGATTGTGGCGCAGGGTGACGAGGGCAGAGCCCAGGCAGGCACGGTTGGGGGCCTGCAGTCCTCCGGGCAGCTGGAAGAGGACCGTGGCCACCCCGGCCATCCCGTCGTCCGTCGGCTCCAGGGTGATGGGTCCCACCCGGAAGCTGGAGTAGGAGTAGCCCATCAGGTGGGAGAGGAAGGGCTCAGAGCGTCGGAAGTGGGCCACAGGATAGGGCACCTCGTGGTACGGCTTCAGCCGGCTGGGCTGGGCAGCGGTCAACGCTGGGTGCTTGTGGGGCCGCGCAGGGAGGAAGACCAGCTCGGCCGCAGCCCCCAGCGCATCTGGCTCGAAATAGATGGTCACTTTAGCAAAAGGCCGGCTGGCCATCTTGGTCATCTCCTGCAGGTGGCGCCGCTGCTCATGCCGCAGGTCCAGGAACTGCTTGACCTTCCAGAGCAGGACGCAGACGGAGAGGAAGAGGAAGAAGCAGGAGAAGAAGACGGAGAAGAAGACGAAGAGGTCGATGTGGGCCTGGTCTTGGCGGAAGAAGAGCAGCCCCTGGGACTCGGTGACGTTGGGGCTGGTGCCCCCGATGCCCAGCAAGATGACGTAGAAACGGCTGGATTTCAGGGCGTGGATCTCATGCGGGTAGGTGATGACCACTCGGTCTCGGACGGCTCGCACGACCAGCACCGCTTGCTGCTCCCGCACGGTTATGTAGGTGATGAGCCCGTGGGTCCGCGCCTCTCGCACGGCCGGAGAGGGCTGGCTCCCGTTGCCGAGGCCGCTGCGCCCGCCCGCCTCTTCTCCCGGCGGCATGACGCGCACTGAGTGGAAGCCCGTGGCCCGGTCCACGTCCACCACAAACATCTCGTAGGAGGTGGAGATGTAGACATCCACCCCACCAAAGGTCACGTCGATGGTGATGCGGATGTCCACGTTGGTGAATTTGGGCTGGACGCCGAAGAAGACGGAGCGGCCGAGCAGCAGGTTCTTGATGTTGGGCTCGTGGAAGCAGTTGAGCTGCGATGTCGGGTCAAAGCAGCTCTCTTGGTCCACGATGATCAGCCGGTAGCACTGGTGGCCGCCCACCGGGTTGCCGTGGAAAAACTCACGGCACTTGGCGCACTGTTGGGGACAAGGGGGGAAAGGCAGGTCAGTTTAGTGGGATTGGGGGTGGGGTCACGCAAGCTGTCTCACGCCCATCCTACCCAAATTCTTCACTCTGTGAAAGGGGTGCAAATGAAACGACTCTGCACTGTTGCTCCTTATTCCAAAATCTTCACCACTTTGCTAAATTCACTTTGCTTCTCCCAGTCGAAGGGTGGCACAAGGTGTTCTGCAGGTCTTAGAAGTGGCCCATAACCACCACATTGTGCACTGTTGCTGTCCCTGCACAGATTTACAACACAAAACAATCCCTATTGGTCTTCCTGCCAAAATCAGTCGTCCAAATACCACAGAGGGGGTGGCAAAAGAGACGTCACCTACACCCTTTTTATCTCCTAGCAGAGGTATGTGATTTCTGAACAGAGAATGATGTTCTGGCTATCACGGCAGGTCACTATCTACAGGCTACGTTGGTTTATGCAATCACAGCCCAACAAAAAATCATGTGGCAAGGAGCTCCATGGGTTAATTAGGTGCTGTGCTCACAAATCTTTGTTTGCCTGGAAGTTCTCCTGCATGGCCTGGAGACAGGGATGTACCGAGGGGTTGGCTGCTGCCAAGGACACAGGCCCAGGGGGGCGCAAAAACTGCCCCTCCCCACCCTGCCTGCCCATCTATGCACTCCCTGGGCTGCTTCTCCGCTGCTCTGCATGGCTGGGCATGGAAGCAAGCTCCCCTGAGTGCCTTGGCAGAGGAATGTGGTTGCTGGTGTGAGCAATCACAGCAGCCCCAGTTGGCCAATGGTGCTATTAGGAGCATGTGTGGAGAGCCCAGTAGGGTTTGGAGAGAAGAAAGATGAAGAAAGCAGGTGAGAGCTGGAGGAGGAGGAAAAAGGGAGGGAGGGGGGAGCCAGAAGGGAAAGCAGCAAGCAGAGCAGAACAGACCCAACCCTGATGGCTGCAGAGGAAGTCACCGGCAGAGCACGAAAGGTGACAAAAAGCAAACGTTTCCCGTTTCTGCTACAAGATCTCTCCCAGCTGAGGGCAAGGCAAGGGAGCCTAGGTACACCTCTGCCTGGAGATTCTGTGCTTGGGAGAGAAATGATTCTGTCTCCTCCCCCATGAACGATCTTGCACGGCTCCCAGTTATCGCAGTGGGGATTGTGGGGGAGAACTTCCGGATGGACTGCGCCTTGTTCCATAAGCTTCTTTCATCCCTGCCAAGGACCCGCCTCCTGCGGCCGCAGCCCCGCCCCTCACCTGTTGCTTATAGCAGTCCTTTTTGTCTGACTGGGCACTGTTCTGGCAGCCTCCCGTCTCCGTGTTGTTCTGGCAGGGGCAGCCGGTCCCATCCAGCTCGTTGCACGAGTCAGCGTGGCCGTTGCACTGGCACCTGGGAGGAGAGGGGTCACAGGGAGACACAAGAACATGAGAAGAGCCCTCCTGGACCTGGGCAACGGCCCAGCCAGTCCGGCATCCTGATCTCACAGATGCCTATTGAAAGCCCCCAACCACAAGAGCCCTCTCCCCTCCTGTGACTTCCAGCAACCAGCATTCAGAAGCATTACTGCCTCTAGGGAGATACCGTATTTTTCGATCTATAAGACGCACTTTTTCCCTCCTAAAAAGTAAGGGGAAATGTGTATGCGTCTTACGGAGCGAATGCAGGCTGCGCAGCTTTCGCTGAAGCCAGAACAGCAAGAGGGATTGCTGCGCAGCGATCCCTCTTGCTGTTCTGGCTTCAGGGATAGCCACACAAAGCCTCTTCAACAACATTTGATTCCGAATATTTTTTTTCTTGTTTTCCTCCTCTAAAAACTAGGTGTGTCTTATGGTCGGGTGCGTCTTATAGAGTGAGAAATACGGTATATGCATGGCCCACCCATTCCGAATTCCACTGGTTTTTAAATGGACCCTGAACATAAGACTACAGTGGTACTTCGGGTTAAGAACTTAATTCGTTCTGGAGGTCTGTTCTTAACCTGAAACACCACTTTAGCTAATGGGGCCTCCTGCTGCTGCCACGCTGCTGGAGCACGATTTCTGTTCTTATCCTGAAGCAAAGTTTTTAACCTGAGGTACTATTTCTGGCTTAGCGGAGTCTGTAACCTGAAGCGTATGTAACCCGAGGTACCACTGTATGAGAACGGTCATGAAAGGATCCAGCCAGTGGCACATCGGTGTCCAGGATCCCAGCCAACCAGATATTGTGGGAAACCTGTTTCTAAGTGCTTTTAATATGTGGCGTTCTCTGTTGTTTTTACTGCTGCCGTTGTAGCGTCATGATGTTTCGGTTTGATACTGTGGTTTTATTGATACCGCATATGATGGGAAGAAGCCCTGGGGTAGGTTTTGCCCTAGAACGCAGCATACGTGGGGTTTTTTTAAAAGAATAAATAAGAACGAGACTCAGCCTCCCGGCTCCTTACTTGGTACACTTTCCCTCCAGCAGGAAGTAGCCGTGGAGGCAGCTCTCGCATTTCTCCCCAAAGCTGTTGTTCTGACAGTTCACGCACACGGCGGCGTCCTCAGCTGGCCCTTCTGCCACCCATTTGGGGATCTGTGGGGAGGCAGGGAGACGAGCGAAATGTGACTTCCCACTCGTGCATTTTCCCCTGGCAGCAGACTAGGCTCCCAATCCTCTGACGCAAATGCTGATCCTGTCGTGACGCAAACGCATTTTCTCTCTCTGAAAGGCAGCTGGTTATAGAGGAATGGGGCTTCAAGTAACCTGCCCAAGACTTGCACGCTGCTGCATTTCCATTAGATCCAGCAGCAAGTGTTTTGTATATTCGTGGGCGCGAAGGCCAGCTTCAAAATGCAACTGGGAAATATGTATTTCGAGGGAGGCAAGGAGCCTTAAATCACTGGCTTTTCTCAAGAAAGGCGATTTATTTCTCACGCAGAGAAAAGTGCACAGCGTGGGTGGCACTGAACTACCTCGCAGGGTTGCTATGAAGATAAAACGGGGAAGAAGAGAACCCCGAAGGTCACCTCGAGCTCCTTGGAGAAAAGGAGGGATAGAAATGCAACAGTTAAAACTATGTTTTACTCAGGGGAGGCCCATTGAAATAAATGAGCATGGCTAAATTGGGCCCATTAATTTCTGCAGGTCTGTGCTGAGCAACTTAGTTGAATAGCACCCCATGCGTATGCCAGCACTAGCGGCAAGTGCTCATTCGTCTATTTTACAGGTACACGGAGGAGTGACCAAAAAAAGTAGTAGTAGTAGTAATAATAATAATAATAATAATAATAATTTATTATTTATACCCCGCCCAGCCACTATGGGCAGCTTCCAATAGAATATTTAAATACAATAACCTATTAACATTAAAAGCTTCCCTAAACAGGGATGCCTTCAGATGTCTTCTAAAAGTCTGGTAGTTTTTTTCTCTGACATCTGGTGGGAGGGCGCTCCACAGGGCGGGTGCCACCACCAAGAAGGCCCTCTGCTTGGTTCCCTGTAACTTGGCTTTTCGCAGTGAGGGAACCGCCAGAAGGCCCTCGGCGCTGGACCTCAGTGTCCGGGCAGAACGATGGGGGTGGAGATGCTCCTTCAGGTATACTGGACCGAGGCCGTTTAGGGCTTTAAAGGTCAGCACCAACACTTTGAATTGTGCTCGGAAACGTACTGGGAGCCAATGTAGGTCTTTCAAGTCTAGTCACCAGTCTAGCGGCCCCATTCTGGATTAGTTGTAGTTTCCGGGTCACCTTCAAAGGTAGCCCCAATTAGAGCGCATTGCAGTAGTCCAAGCGAGAGATAACTAGAGCATGCACCACTCTGGCAAGTACCTGTTCAAAGGTGTGGCTATGATGCAGTAAGCACAGGAGTTCTACAGACGATGGCACACAACGAAGGTGCCAACATGCATTGGATTCTCTGAAGAATATGGATGCCACCCTTTTGACCTGGCAGGTCTGCTTCCACCAAAAGAGCCGCTAGCAGTTGTCCCGGCAAGCCAGGCCCGGCTCCCCCGCCACCCACCGCTGGCACTCACCAAGGCCGGCTCCAGCGGGAAGCGGGCAGGATCCCGGCGGGCTCTCTCGTACTCCTCCCGCGTGATGCAGACGTTGCTGTTTCCCCGGCAGAAAGTGTTGCAGGGGCGACACGAGCCGCCACTCAGCGCCGACCCCACAAAGAGCGGCTGGCATTTTTCACAGTGCTGCCCCTGAGGGGAAAAGAGGCCAGGGGGCAGAGTTGGGCACGGGCACACACAGAGAACTGTGGTTTACCTTTAGAGGGAGGCAAGTCTGTGCAAGAACACAGCAGCACGGGGATTTGGGAAGCTGCTTTCTACTGATTCTGACAATTGGGCCATCTAATGCAGTCTTGTCTACACTGGCTGGCAGCAGCTCCCCAGGCTGCTTTCTACTGAGTCCGACCATTGCTCCATATAACTCAGCCTTGTCTACACTGGCTGGCAGCAGCTCCCCAGGTTGCTTTCTACTGAGTCCGACCATTGCTCCATATAACTCAGCCTTGAATACACTGGCTGGCAGCAGCTCCCCAGGTTGCTTTCTACTGAGTCCGACCATTGGTCCACCTAACTCAGCCTTGTCTACACTGGCTGGCAGCAGCTCTCCAGGCTGCTTTCTACTGAGTCCGACCATTGGCCCATCTAACTCAGTTTTGTCTACACTGACTGGCAGCAGCTCCCCAGGATGTCTCCCAGCTCTGCCTGCAGATTGAACCTGGGTGCTTCTGCATTCAGGGCAGATGCTCTCCCATCACCGCCCAGTGTGAACCCAGCTGCAGATCTTCTCTTCCAACCGGCCTCCGCTTGCGCCCCCAGCTCCTGCCCTCTCCCTGCGCCCCTCGGGCCCTCTCAGCCGCCCGCTGCCCTCACCATGGTGTTGTTGAAGCACTGCAAACACTGGTCCTGGGCCTCCACCCCCTGGCAGTTGCTGTGCTTGTTGCACTGGCACTCCACGGAGCAGTTCTGCCCCACGTAGCCAAAGTGGCACTGGCAGGCGTTGGGCTCCACGCAGGTCCCGTTCACGCAGCCCTGCTCACACACCGGCTTGCACAGCCCCGTCACGCTGCAAGGGAGAAAGGAGGAGACGCAGAACAATTGGTACACAGCCTGTGCGATCCCCCCCCCCCCGGTGGAAATTCTGCAAAGGTTTTCCCACACACTGGTGTTGCTCAGCTAAAAAGAATGGCTAGGAATTGCTCTGCCTAATAGCAAACTTGAGTGGTTTACTGTGCATCAGTATGGAAGTGAAAGACAGCCACAAAAAATTAAGAGAGTGGGAGACAGAGGTACACAGAATTATATGAAAAGGATTTTTAAATTAATGAGATATTTTTTAAAACCCACAAAACCTGCCCAATAAGAACCTGTGAGTTTATAGCACGGGTCAGCAAGCATTTTCAGCTGAGGGCCGGTCCACTGTCCCTCAGACCTTGTAGGGGGCCGGACTATATATTTTTTTGGGGGGGGGGGGATGAACGAATTCCTATGCCCCACAAATAACCCATTTTAAATAAAAGCAAACATTCTACTCATGTAAAAACACCAGGCAGGCCCCACAAATAACCCAGAGACGCATTTTAAATAAAAGGGCTCATTCTACTCATGTAAAAAGACGCCGATTCCCGGACCGTCCGCAGGCCGGATTTAGAAGGTGATTGGGCTGGATCCGCCCCCCCCCCTCCAGGCCTTAGTTTGCCTACCCATAGTTTACAGAATGCTGATAGCCTCGAGCAGACTTTCTCAGCCCTGAGTCCCCAGATGTGCTCAAACCACAACTCCCATCATCCCTGAGCTAGGCTGGCCAGGCTGACTAGGAATGATGGGAGTTGTAGTCCAACCAAAGCTGGGGACCCAAAGTTGAGGTTCCAAGAGGGACAATCCTTAGCTTCACATCTCGGTTTGCTTGGGAAAAACAAACCATAAGCACTCAGGCTTAAGAGGAAGCAGAGATTGTGCTTGCTTTGTTGCTTATGCAGGGAGGAGAGCGAAGCAAGGATTCTCAGCACGCCATCGACAAGAGTCTGTTGTGATGTCCAGACATAACCTACGTGGGTTTACCCTGGAGGAGGAAGGGGTGCTGAAGGGACAAGGGTTCCCCTCAATTTGGGAGGGTGAAGCTGCGGCAAATGCCACCCTCCATCAATGGAGAAAAGCGGCCGGTTCGTGCGCAATATCTAAAGAGACCAGGGTAGACAGAAGGGATTTCGCAGCTCAGTTGTCTGAAATGCAATGGTACTTAGTGAAGATGCGGCAGCTACCGCCGAGAGCACAGGCTTACAGTTCCCTGCTTCATCTCCGTCCCCCTCCCACGGCACTCACTTGTCCAGCGTGTAGCCATTCTTGCAGGTGCACTTGTAGCCGTGGGGCAGGTCGTTGCAGTTCTGGGTCTCGTTGCAGTCGTGGTGCCCGTTCAGGCACTCGTTCTCGGGAGGGCAGGCCATGAAGGCCCAGTCTGCTTTCAGGCCACACGACTCGACCAGTCCTGCAGGGAGGCGAGAGGGACAGGAGATGCTGGCAATCCTTAAGAGCAGCTGCCCCCAACCTGGTGCCCTCAAGCTCTTCTGGGCTGCATCTCGCAACCGGCTTGTATCAGGCTCTCCAGGAGCAACCACTTAATCCTGGGCAAAGGGCTTCCCCAGACCACAAATAAAAGGAAGTATTTCTGATAAACGCAATTACTATTATTATTATTATTATTATTATTATTAACCGCCCTATACCCGGGGGTCTCAGGGCAGTTCACAGAATAAAATCAAGATAGAAAATCACAAAATACCTAATAAAAATAAAAACAACAACCCAATAGCCCCCCCCCACAAAAGAAGACATTTTAAAAGGGCATAATAATAATAATAATAATAGTAGTAGTAGTAGTAGTAGTAGTAATTTATACCCCACCCATCTGGCCATTCTGGGCGGCTTCCAACAAAAGATTAAATATACATTAAAACATCAATCATTAAAAACTTCCCTAAACAGGGATGTAAATCGGATCAACCAAAGGCCTGGTTAAAAAGGAACGTTTTGGCCTGGCGCCTAAAGATGTATAATGAAGGCGCCAGGCAAACTTCCCTGGGGAGAGCAGTCCACAGATGGGGAGCCACTGCAGAGAAGGCCCCGTTCTCATGTTGCCACCCTCCGGACCTCTCGGACAAATGCCTTGTTTGCAACTAGGATTTGTGAGCATTACTGTCGGGCCGCCACTTTCCACACTCCTCCCTGAGAAGGTGCCATTGACCCCACCCCACCCCTATTCCCGGTTCTGCTCGGTACATACCATGGTGAGGACCGCTCCTCCCTCCCTCCATGCACCGCCCTTTGCCGTTCTCGCCGCGGAGGCCGCACCAGCCGCACCGGGGCTGCTGGATGCAGAGGGCGCACTGCTGGAAACGGGAGCAGGACGGGGTGCAGCTCTCGGCCCCGCTCAGCACTCGGCCGCACATCCCGGCCGCGCAGCGCATGGGCAGGTACGTGGGGCTCATGCACTGCGGGGAGACAGGGACGGAAGAGGGTGCCTGTTAGAGCTCACGTGGGCGCACTTTTCCCAATCGAAATCCTGCACCGTGAATAAATGATGCAGAGGAATTTAGCAGAATTTCTGCAATCACAAGCTCCCCTGCTCCCTCCAGGGATTACCTGCTGCAAGCTGACGCTCCAGACACACTGCTGCCAGCCCCCGTCAGCCCCCTTGGAGCTCAGGCACTCCCCACAGGTGCTGTGGTTGTGGCACGGCGTGGGGCAGGCCAGCGGAGGCGACGACTCCACCGGCATGGGGGACACGTTGAGGAGAGAGTGGCTGAAGCAGGTCCAGTCGTAGGTGGGCTGCACGCTCAGGATACGCCTCGTCTCCCCTGGGCCAGAAGAGGGAGGAGAAGAGTCAGAGATGGTGGCCTCTGCGGTGTCCGAAACGCCTCCTCCTTTTCCTCACACGTGGCCTTAGAAGGCACGTCAGCTGATTCCCAAGGGCCATTTAAGCACCCAGGGGCCTGACTTGTGGGACGCGTGCACAGCCCCCCACAGAAACAAAGAGGAGCTCCATGCAGCTGGGGCAGGAGAAACTCTTGGTGAAGTGCTGCTGCAGGAAAGCTACTTGGATTTCTTTGTCTCGGGGATCCCCTCACAAGCCTACCAATTAACCTTGCTCTTTTCATCAGGTCCCCCCAAAAGCTTCCGTTCACCCTTCATTCCACCAGTGGCAGATCTTGGGGTCTCAAATTTGGCATGCCCCTCGCCTCTCACCTTCCATTCCACGTCATAGTCCCAGCATCCCTGAACCTCTGCGACTGAACCGCTCCCCTAAATCTGCCTTTGATTCGCTACGGCCTAGGACCCTCGTACCTACGGGACCGCTTCTCCAGGTATGCCCCGTGGAGGACCTTAAGGTCCATATATAGCAACACCCTAGTGGTCCCGAGCACTAAGGAAGTTAGATTAGCTTCAGCCAGAGCCAGGGCCTTTTCAACACTGGCTCCGGCCTGGTGGAACGCTCTGCCTCATGAGACCAGGGCCCTGCAGGATCTGATTTCTTTCCGCCTGTGAGACAGAGTTGTTCCGCCTGGCCTTTGGCTTGGAGCCAATTTGAGTCCTTCTCCCTCTTTCTTTTTCCTTTCTCCTCCTGTGATGAGGCTGCATTTTAATATTTTAATGTTTCAATATTTTAATGTTGTATTTTAATCTTGTTTTAAGTTGTATTCATTCAACTTGTTTTTATTATTGCTGGTTAGCCGCCCTGAGCCCAGCCTTGGCTGGGAGGGCGGGGTATAAATAAAAATTATTATTATTATTATTATTATTAGTGGCTGTCTGACCAATATCTGACTTAGTGTGGTGTTCTATCCTGAAGAACCCAATAACATAAAATCAGGCCATTGGGCCTCCTAATCCAGAACCCCATTCTCACAGTCGCCAACCAGAGGCCCCTGGCAAACCCTCAGGCAGGTCCCCTGCACAAGAGCAGCCAGCCACAAAATCCCCATTTGCCTCCCCCTTGCACTCCTGTGCAGCCCCTTCCCCGCGGCTCTTCCTCCCTCCGCCTGCAAGGCCCATCAACGGTTCCCTCCCCGCCCCCACCTCTTGCCCATCACCTGTGCGCTTGAACTGCCGCGTCCACATGCACTTCCCAGAAGCCGTGCACTTGGCGCAGTCCGAGGCCTCGCACGAGATCTCCGAACAGTTGCTGGCGACAAAGATCTCGCGCTGGTTAATGCGGCAGTCGTTCTCCGAGGTGCAGCTGCCGGTGCTGCCGATGCAGGCGCCCTCGGGGCAGTTGGTGCACCACTTGCACTGGGGTAAGGCCTGGGGGGGGGGGTCAGAATACAAGGTCAAAGCCTCCCCAACTGGGGCACGTTCACTACAAACCAAAGGCTGGTGACAATGCTTCAACCCCCAACCCCGTACAACCCCTTGGCTTATATAAGCCTATTTCACAAATTTACATTTTCTTTTTCTTTAAAGATATTTATTAGAATCTAACAAATACAGAAAAAAGAAAAACAAACAATAAAAGGTTACAAAACTTCAAAAAAGAAAAAAGAAAAAATACAATAAGAAAAAACAACAGTACATCAAAACATTAAAAAAGAAAAAAGAAAAACATTTAAAAAGCAAAAACATTTTAAAAAGAAAAGAGAAAAAAACCCAGTATTTTCATGTCCTTATCTTTCATTTGCTTATTTCCTTGACTTCCTCACACCTCCCTTTTTTGTATTCTAGTTCATTTAGTTGTTTCAGCAAGTCCTTTCCCTCTTTCTCAAATTTAGTTCCATAATTTGTCTTAACGCAATTTAGCCTTGAATTTTACACCTTTACCCATTATCAATCTATTCTTACTTAATTCTTAATAACATTTCTGCTAAAGCCATATAACTTCTTTCCAGCATCCTTCTAACGTTCATTAATTTTACAATATTTACATTTTCATATGGTTTTGATTGTATGGCTGTCATAAACCACTTTGGTTTTTTAAAGTAAGGCAACAGTATGCAAATAATTTTATAAATAAACTGGCACTGTAACCTTTCTGGTGCTGGGAGTGCTCTGAGTAGCATTGATGCTGATCTGCAGATGGAAATTAGGGGTTGCAATCAGATCACTTTCCATCATAGAATTGTAGCATTGGAAGGGGCCCCGAGTGTCAACGAGCCCAAGCCCCCAACAACGCAGGAATCTCAACTAGATCATACACGGCAGGTGGCTATCCAACCTCTGGTTAAAAACCTCCAAGGAAGGCAAGTCCACCACCTTCCAAGGGAGTCTGTTCCACTTTCGAACAGCTCTTACTGTTAGAAAGGGCTTCCTGATGTTTGGTCAGAATCTCCTTTCAGTGGTTTGGGTCGTAGCCTCCAGAGCAGAAGAAAACAAGTTTGCTCCATCCTCCAAGTGACAGCCCTTTAGATATCTGAAGATGGCTATCCAATCTCCTCTCACTCTCCCCTTTCCCAGGCTACACATACCCAATTCCTACAACCGTTCCTCATAAGGCTTGGTTTCCAGACCCTTGACCATCTTTGTCGCCCTCCTCTGCACACATTCCAGCTTGTCAATATCCATCTTAAATTGTGGTACCCAGAACTGGACACAGTACTTCAGGTGTGGTATGACCAAGGCAGTGCTATGACTTCCCTTGATCTGGACACTATACTTCTGTTGATGCAGCCTAGAAGAGCATTAGCCTTTCCCCCCTGCTACATCATACCGTTGACTCATGTTCATCTTGTGGTCCACCAAGACCCCTAGATCCTTTTCACGTGTACTGTTAGTAAGCCAGGTGTTCCCCATCCTATATTTGTGCAGCTAGTTCTTGCTGCTTAAGTGCAGAACCTCCCATTTGTCCCTACTCAAGTTCATTTTGGGCCTAGTTCTCCAATCTGTTAGGGTCATCTTGAACCCCAATTCTGTCCTCAATCCTTTTTGCCATTTCCCCCTCCCTATTCTCAGAACCCACTCCCTTGGGACAGGCTGGAATACCTGGCCACGCTTCGAATTCCACACTTTCCTATCATTCCCCTGCACCCAATTCAGGGAGCGTTGGGAACTGGAGAGGTGGGGATTACGTGCTACTACAGTGTGATCCGAAGGCCACCACCTGCCTCCGGCGCTCCCTGCAAAGTGATTGTAGAAGTGCAGAGTTTGGAAGCCCCGCAACCTCCAACACGGAAGGAAGAAGAGGGTGCTCCCCAGGCAGTGGGCCAGCTGCCAGAAAGAGGGCTGGGGGCTACTCACTGGAATGCCCAGGCTGTGGGCCATGGCACGAGGGTGCTGGGCAAGGCACTCGCTGCAGGTCCTCAGCCGGCGGCACTCATCTGCGGACCTTGGGGTGGGGAAGCAGGAGGTCCCACCAGAACAGCCCTGCCTGCAGGAAGGAAGGGAGAGCAACCAGGAAGCTCAGTGGGGGAAAAACTCTTCCAAACTCTCCTCCTATACCTATAGGGTCAACCCTATTTGCTCAATCTTCTCAACACATGATCTGCACCCCCCAGATTAATTTGTTTTTTAAAAGGGAGCGAAATTATCTAAAATGAGAGGCTATTATGATGAATCACATTGTTAAAGGAGGTCACCTCCATCTTCCTGTAGGCCTTCAGAGGACTACAGCTCCCATCATCCCTCACCTGCTGGCTGGGGCTGATGGGAACTGGAGGTCAACTACATCTGGAGGGCTACAGGCTCCCCATCCCTGCTCTAAACAAATGGAGGAAGGGGATGAAAAAAAGTTTATGGGATGAGAGCAAACAAAATTGGCTTGCGTGGAAACAATGAGAGGAAAATAAAGATGGAAGAGGACAACCAAATTAAGGGTCTTAAAGCAATTTTCACAATGAAAGAATTAAGAACAGGTGGTACGATGTTCCCAATAAATGATTCAACCATCTATTAGCTGAGATTCAAAAGTTAATCCGTTTGGTTATGGAATTTGGTGTATCTATGGCGGTTCGGTTAGGCGCAAGAGAGTTTTTGGCAAAGTTGAAGAACCTGGAAAATGAATTAGCAAGGGAGCAACAGGAAGGGGAGCACTCGTCTGTACTTTATGGGAAATTATGGATCTAGGAGTACAATGTGATTTTTTTGGGTAGAGGATTCAGTGTCTCTTCTGTATAGAACTTTATGGAACTACGCAGCACAAATGTGAAATCCGTTCGCTAACCATTGTGCACTCCCTAGAATGGCTACATTACAATAACCTGAAGGCACCTGATGGGGCTTTGGCAATGCCTCATTTTAACTCCCATGACTACTTGTGCATTTCGTGCCACCAATGAGCTCCACCCAAGCAGCTCCAGCCCCCAGTTCTTCTCTCTGCTTTTGCCTAGTCCCACCCCAACTGCTAACCACACCGTCCTGTTTCCTAACAAGAGGCACGGTCCGGCCACTCTCATCTTTGCCGTTTGCCCGGGCTCTGCCCCTCCTCACCTCTCGGCAGCATCCGCAGAGAGGCAGCTGGCGTGGCACCAGGTGCAGCTGGCGTTGGACCTGTTGCAGGCTTCCGGACTGCTGAAGATGAGGCAAGGGTCGGAGGGCACGGAGAGAGCCACCATGCGCCCCAGCGCCACCCCGTTGAAGCCCCCAGAGAGGTAGATGCGTCCTCCGACAGCGGCCACGGCGTGGGCAATGGACTCCATAATGGGCTCTCCCACGACTGCTTCTGCTGGAGAGTGGAAAAGAAACGCACAGATAAGCAAAACTGGAGAGAGAACACACATGGCTAAGGACAGCAGCTGGAAGCACATAATTCCACCGATGCAGCCAAATCGAACAACTGAAGGTGTTCTTTCAGAAAAGTATGGAAGGAAATGGTTTGCAAGGCAAACAGAGAAGATGAGGAAGCACTAGGGAACTTATAAAGCAGGAGATGGGAAGGGGATCTCATCCTCCAGCTTGGCCAGAGGACAGGAATGATGTGAACTGAAATCTGCTGACGTCCGGAGGGCCAGAGGTTCCCCATCGCTTCACTAGATAAATGAATATAATTTCTAGAAGGGCCCTGTGCAGACGTAACACTGGGCAGTCTTCTAGACAACTGAAAGCACCTTGCAGGCCACACTCTCTGCCCTCCACTCATAAAGGTGCCCTTTTCGAGAGCGTGCAAGCAGCTTCAGAAATGGATTTGGCAGTAGCTTTGTTTGGCAAAAACTCTGGTGTCAACGTAATGCTAAGTACAGGTAGCTGAAATGGAGGGATAGAGAAATACCCACACTAGGCAGCAGGAACTCCCTAGGGGGTGCCCTCCGCTACCTAACCATGGATAACAGGTGGGCACGTGTGTACAGTCAGTCAGTCCACATTGTGGGAGGCTCACCCGCTCTCCTTCATCACGTGTGCAAACATGGAGGACTTGAAGCCCCAGGGATCTGTGGCAATCAACTCAAATTCTGAACCAATAAGGTATTGTTTCATTGCAAATTCAAATGACTTGCATCATTTATTCTGCATGTCAAATAGGGACCAGGGAGTATTATTTGTAAGGAAGCTCAGATCGCTGGGCCACAGGCTGATGCACTTGGGATGCCAAATCCTATACAGTCATATCTCTTGTTACATCCGCTTCATGTTACGTTCTTTCAGGTTACGTCCCGCAGTGACCTGGAAATACCGGAAAGGGTTACTTCCAGGTTTCGCAACTCGCACATGCGCAGACGTGCAAAATGACACCACACGCATGCACAGAAGCGACGAATCGCAACCCACGTGTGCGCAGACGCGCCACTGCGGGTTGCATTTTTTTCATGTTGCGAATGGGCCTCCGGAATGGATCCTGTTCGCAACCAGAGGTACCACTGTACCTCTGATCTTACCAAAAAAATCCATCCCAGCCCTGACCTGTGCTGTTGGGTAGGATCCAGGTGTTGCAGTTTAGCTGGTAGAAGAAAAGGTGGTTGGTGAAATTCTCGCGTTCTGTGCGCCCTCCGATCACCACCATGGTGTCCTTCAGTACTGCTGCGACGTGGAAGAAGTGAGCCAAAGGCTGGTGAGGGTAGTAAGGAACAAGGGGTTGAAGAAAGACAGGAAAGAGCCGTTTAGTAATAGCATATCACAATTCCCCCCAATATGAGCCTCGTACTCCACGGGGCCCCTTCTCAAGCCCATTCTTCCCGCCGGATGCTCTGCTCACCCAAAAGACAGAGATGGCTAAGTTCTGGCTCTCCACGATAGACTATATTATAACAATATATAGTCTTCATTGGCTCCCGTTACGTTTCCAAGCACAATTCAAAGTGTTGGCGCTGAGCTTTAAAGCCCTAAATGGCCTCGGCCCAGTATACCTGAAGGAGCGTCTCTACCCCCATCGTTCAGCCCAGACAATGAGATCCAGCACCAAGGGCCTTCTGGCGGTTCCCTCGCTGTGAGAAGCCAAGTTACAGGGAACCAGGCAGAGGGCCTTCTCAGTAGTGTCACCTGCCCTGTGGAACGCCCTCCCACCAGATGTCAAGGCAATAAACAACTATTTAACTTTTAAGAGACAACTGAAGGCGGCCCTGTTTAGGGAAGTTTTCAATCTCTGATGCTGTATTGTTTTTAATATTCAGTGGAAGCCGCCCAGAGTGGCTGGGGAAACTCAGCCAGATGGGCGGGGTATAAATAATAAATTATTATTATAAATATAACAATTCTGTTCCAAATATACTGGCTGCCTGCACTGACCCTCCAAAGGAACAGCACTGGTTTTGACCTTTAAAGCTCTTCACAGCTTAGGACCCCAATATCCTCCCCACCCCACCCCAAAAAACCCTTGTGGTTAATGCAAGAGCTGGGGTGGGTGGGTTTGGACTCCCATCCCACAGTAAGTGCAAGGGAAGGAGGGAAAGGGGGGAAATGTTAAATTGCTCCATCACTGAAATTGCAAGGAGGAAAAGCACCCTCCCTGGGGAAATGATGGCTCTGTCACGTTTTTGCAGGATCATGGGCTCATCATGGCCAACCTATACCAGACAGCAGATAACTCGCTTCGGAGGAACAACGAAATCTTCCACAGGAAAGGGAAGACAAATTGCCGAGAGTGATTTAAGGCTTCAGCTGTCCTCCTTATCAGGCTGCCTCACACCCAGGGGATGACAAGGCTAAGCGTGCATTACATTGTTCTGTGCAAAGGTTTCGCTCAAGGCAGCTGGCTCCTCCTCCCATATCGGGGGGGGGGGGGAAGATCCTGGCCGTGAAATCCCTAGGGAAGGGCAATAGATCGGGGGCTGAAGATCTGCTTTTCACACTGAAGATCCCAGGCTCAGTCCTGGACAAACTTCAGATAGGATTTGGAAAGACCTCTGCCAGAAATCTACTGAGATCTACTGCCAGTCAGTGTAGACAGTATTGAACTGGATAGCTCTAATTCTGCATAAGGCGGCAGCTTCCTAGAGTCCGATCTTCTGATCTCCACGCCACATATTTAAACTTCCTGCTTAATTGTGCTTTGTGTGAAGCAACAGAGTCATTGGGATTGTCTACCTCAAACACCCAAACTTCTTGTACTGAGCTTGCCTACGTTCTAGGTGATCTCGCCTCTCCTGGCATGTATATGCAAAAGAGGGCACACATGACACAGGTGCAGGCACACACACACCATGCATACACACACACACACACACCATTTTCTCATTCCCTCAAGCTGTTCTGTCCTTGAAAATGAATCTTTTCTCGCTTAAAGGTAAAGGTACCCCTGCCCGTACGGGCCAGTCTTGCCAGACTCTAGGGTTGTGCGCCCATCTCACTCAAGGGCCGGGGGCCAGCGCTGTCCGCAGACACTTCCGGGTCACGTGGCCAGTGTGACAAGCTGCATCTGGCGAGCCAGCGCAGCACACGGAAACGCCGTTTACCTTCCCGCTGGTAAGCAGTCCCTATTTATCTACTTACACCCGGGGTGCTTTCGAACTGCTAGGTTGGCAGGCGCTGGGACCGAACGACGGGAGCGCACCCCGCTGCGGGGATTCGAACTGCCGACCATGCGATCGGCAAGTCCTAGGCGCTGAGGCTTTTACCCACAGCGCCACCCGCGTCCCCTTTCTCGCTTACACTAACCCAAATATCCCTGCAACACATGGACTTGTAGAGCTGGAAGGGACCAAGAGGGTCATCTCCTGATGCAGGAATCTCACGGACAGTGCTAAACAGACCTCATAATTCATTCTGGGCCTCAGGGCTGTGCAATAGCAGCACCAAAGATGGGCAGAGCCTTCACACTGGGAAACTCTCTGGTGGTTTCTCCATACCAGAAGCCCGGTGTCTTTTTGGGGAGGCTGGTACTTAACAGCACCCTGGACGCAACTGTTACATTTCTGCCCTGGCAGCATCTCACCTTTGGCCCCTGAGATGGAGCCAGCAAGCTCCAGGTCAGGTTGGGATAATAAAGGCTGTAGAGCTCAGGGGAAGCAGAAACCATCTCCACGTGGAAGCGATGGCCGCCAAAGACATAGATGGCATCCGTGCCCTCGTGGTACACAGCCGAGTGTCCGTACAGACCTGAAAAGTAAATTCAATACCAGGTGTTTTGTTTGCTGGGTGCGACTGGGGGCAGGGTTTATGTTTGATCTCACTAGTGGAAATACGGAGTCAGGCACTGTGGGACATTTGTAACGTTTCCCAGCCTGCACGCCTTGCAACTGTGGCACGAAGGGTTTCTGGGATTCCCTGTCTTAGAGCTTTTCAGAAGAGGCGACTGTCTCAGATCAAGGCAACCTTGCCTTCTCAAGAGGAGCATTTTTTTTTAATATATATTAATATTTTATTTAGGATTTTCTTGTTTTACAGAAGTGTAATGCGTCGTTCCCCCCCCCCCCCCATGTAACATTTTTACAAATCCGTTTCATTTGTTGAGGTATTAGGGGGAGAAGAAGGGGGGGGGAAGGAAAAAGGAAAAAGAAAGGGGGTGGAGGGAGGGAAGATGGATGGGGGTGGGGTCAGGTGGTGGTGTTTCTATTATGCTTAATGTATGTAGAGTTTGGTGTCAGCGTTGTTTGTGTTGTTCACTTGTGTTCCTTTGGTGGTGAGAGAGTTTGGGGTTGGCCTAGGGTATGATTGTTTGTTTGTGATTGGCTGTGGTGATCTTTGTTTTCGTGTGTGAGTGGGGTGGGTGGGTGTTTTGGATCAGGTTAGCCATATTGATTTGTATGCTGTTGGTGGATTATTGTCATTGTCTTGTTGGGCTGTGTATGTGATAAAGGGGAGCCATACCGGGGTGAAGGTGTCTTCTTCTGTTTGTCCCCGTGTCAGTTTCAGTTTATTAGTTAATTTTTCTAGTAGGGCTGTTTCCCATACTATTTGGTACCATTGGTCCATGCTTACTCCTGACAGGTCTCTCCAGTGTCTGGTTATGGTGTTTCTGGCTGCTGAAAGTAGGTGGATTATGAGTTCTTTGTGGTGTAAATGGGCGTTGTTGTCTTGGAAGATGTTTAGTAGGGCCAATTCTGGGGTGATATCTAATACTTGTTTAGTTATTTTACATATTTCTCGTATGGCTGTTGCCCAGAATAGTTGGATTTTGGGACACTTTTTTGGCTCCGTAACCACCTAGTTATCCCCAGGGCCCCTCAGAGGGTCGAAAGGATCCCCTACCTGTAGGGGGTGTTCCAGCCTGGCTCCCGGCACGCCAGCTCTCTGACACGACGTTATATTCCAGCAGTTTTTTGTTGAAGCCGTTCTCAGGGGAGTAGCCGCCGATCAGGAGCAGGGAAGAGCCACGGCGAGCCGTGAGTGTGTGACCGGCCACGGCTGGGATGAGAGGGTCCTGGAGAAGTCGGGAAGGGAACAGGGAACCTGTCAGGATCCAGGGCATATGAAAGAGAAGGGCACGGGGCAGGGGCGTGGGGCACAGCGTTCCTTCCTCTTTCCACCAATGTGGATTCATCTGCAGCAAAACTGGTGGAATGTGAGGGGGCCATTTATAGGCTAAGACGGATTCTTTCCCCTCCACCATGGGATGGTCCAGAAGAACCCAGTAGGCTACATCGTGGAAACAGAGGAGCATATGCTCTGTGCATTAACCCCAGGCCTTTGCCCTGAGACCTCCCGCACTCAGGACCTTTCTTCATTCCTCTATCGGTCATGTAATAATCTGCTGCCAACACCCACAGTTTCGGATCAGGAGAAGGTACACGCCCAGCTTGGGAGTGTCCTGGAAGCATCTGGTTGCCTGTGGTTGGAAGTGGACTGGCCTGATCCGGTTAACAGAGACCTGCCAACCGCTCGCAGTCTAAATGAGGGGGGTTACCTGCACGAGCCTCCATTGCAAAGTTGTGAGGTTGAGCAGCCAGAAGTCGTTGGCCACCCCGTCGGTCGTCAGTCCACCAAGCACATACATCGCCTTGCAGGAGGGGATGTAGGCGGCCGCGTGAAAGTACCGAGGGTTGGGCCCTGGGCCTCTGTCCTCCGTCCCTGCCAGCATCTGGGTCCAGCGGCGCTCGGCAATGGAGTATCTGTGGAGAGACAGCGCCCTCTATGGCCAGGATGGGAAAGCCAGGGGCAGCCATTGGAATAAGCCTGGCAAGGGGAGGGTCTCTTACCTGTACACGTTGCCCAGCATCCCCTCTCGCAGCGACATGCCCCCAAACATCCAAAGCGTGGTGTCCGGCCCCTCCACCATGGTGTGGCCCAGGCGATGAAGAAACCGGCTGGCTGTGTCCTTGGGAAATGCACAGGTGAGGGTTAGATTATAGTGCTGGAGTTGTCCTGGGTCTTTCTGCATCTATGCCCACTTACTGGCCAGTCAGGCTGCCACAGAGACCCTGAGTGTGTAAAATCACAGAATTGTAGAGCTGGAGGGACCCCAGGGGTCATTTAGTTCAACCCCCTGCAATGCAGGAATCTCAGCTAAAGCATCCATGGCAGATGGACATACAACCTCTCCTTAAAAAGGAGAGTCCACAACCTCCCGAGGGAGTCCATTCTGCTGTCGAACAGCTCTTATCGCCAGAAAGTTTTTCCTGATGTTTAGTCAGAATATCTTTTGTTGTAACTTGAAGCCATTGGTTCGAGTCCTACCCTCCAGAGCAGGAGAAAGCAAGCTTGTTCCCTCTTCCATGTGACAGCCCTTGAGATATTTGAAGATGGCTATCCTATTTCCTCTCCCTCTCCTCTTTACCAGGCTAAACAGCTCCTTCAACCGTTCCTCATAAGGCTTGGTTTCCAAATCCTTGATCATGTCAGTTGCCCTCCTCCTCAGATAGAGGACGAACTAATTAGATGCCCTGAGTGTGTAACAAGCCCAAAGCACAGCTATTTTGAAGAGTGACATTGCTCAGAGCAGCAAGAAATTTTTTTTAATGTAATGCAGTATGCTCTCAGTGATAAATTACCCATTCTCATGGCTCAAAGAGGCCCCAGGCCGGATGACAGATAAAATGAACTGAAAAGCTAATGTCAGAGGGAGCCTTCAAGGGATGTGGGGGTTCACTTACAGCTGTCAGCTGGGTGTCAATCAAGGTCTCCCAAATGATCTTGCCAGCATCTAGAGGGATGGAACAATCTTTGCCGGCAAACCGATCGCTGCAAACACACAGACCCAGGCTCTAGGGAAGAGATGGGGCGGAGACAGAGAGACCAAGAAGGGTGTGAAGACAATGAGACTCGCAGGAGGAAGTATATGCACGGCGCGCACAAATTCTTGAAACTGGAACTGGCTCTGCACTGCCATCATGATACTCAAAGGTCACCGTCAAACCACCTGAGGCTCAAGGGAGACAACTTTAGATGCAATGGCTCGCACAAGCAAAGTGTTAGGATATTTCCGTTCCACCTTAAAAAGGGAGCAGGTTGTTGTGTCACAGCCTGCGTACTTCCAGCTCACAGGAAGTTTCTGTTTGGTATATAGCTGTTGTTTTCTCTCTGTGCCTGGACACACAGGCAGGCAGTCATGTTTTTTTCTTTGTTCTGACCAATGCTGAATAAAGTTGTAAATATGCTCTCCTGAGTGCATCTTTCGTTGTGTGAACTCTGCAAAGGGCGTGCACCAGTCCTTGGAATGTGGACTGCTGTTTCTGAGGCTTGTGTCGCTAATTGACTGATACTGCGTTTCTACGGGAGATCGATGGATCGTCTGGAATCGACGTGGGGGCAAGATGGCCTTTGTCTCCCTGGCAGTATCCCAACACAAAGTACCCAAGTAACTCCTGTACTTCCCATCTGTCGATGAGCAACTAGATATGACTCCTGCACTTCTACCCACAGTCTGCTTGCCTGCTTTTTCCTAAGGTGTAGACTCAAGACCACCTCACCTATGTTCAGTTACCCACCCTGCCACCATTCTGCTCAGCAGAATGCAACCAACCCTACCTGTATCCAAGCACTGCTTTTGTCATGCTGTCGTGCAAGGCCCTTTGGACATACCCGTATCACTGCAGACCAGGCCTGGAACTTAATGCCTTCCTAGCTCATGAATGCTTTTTGAGTGGACACCCATGTCAGCTCCTAAACTCCCTGGGCAGAAACCAAAACTGGAGAGTCAGTGTGGTGTAGTGGTTAAGAGCAGTAGACTCGTAATCTAGTGAACTGGGTTCGCTTCCCCGCTTCTCCACATGCAGCTGCTGGGTGACCTTGGGCCAGTCACACTTCTCTCAGCCCCACTCACCCCACAGAGTGTTTGTTGTGGGGGAGGAAGGGAAAGGAGAATGTTAGCCGCTTTGAGACTCCTTAGGGTAGTGATAAAGCGGGATATCAAATCCAAACTCTTCTTCTTCTTTCCCCTTTGCCATCGAGGCCACCCTTGTCCCTGAACCTTTCTTAAATATTTCTGCCCTTCATGCACACACACAAACCAACTCCCCGGGGCTCACCCTGTTGCAAACCCCCTGCCCCACATGAGCGCTGCAGTTGCCCGGACAGATCTGAAACTGGCAGCTGGGCCCTGTGTAGCCCTTTCTGCAGATACAGCTCCCCTCCTGGCACTCCTGGTTGGGGTGGCAGCTGGGGCGGCAGCGGTGCACCGTGTAGGTAGCGTTGAAGCCCGAAGCCTCGGTGGAGTTGGCCTCGTAGTAGATGACCAGAAGACCTGCAAGGACAGGGAGGGAGAGAATTGGGGGAGCAGCATTCCTAGATCGTGGAACTGCCAAGCTGGAAGGAACCCCGAGGGTCATCTAGCCCAGCCTTTCTCAACCTGTGGGTCCCCAGATGTTGTTGAACTACAACTCCCATCACCCCTAGCTAGTAAGGCCAGAGCTCAGGGATGATGGGAGTTGTAGTCCAACAACATCTGGGGACCCACAGGTTGAGAGCTGCTGATCTAGCCCAACTCGCAGGGTTCAGGAACATGCAGTTGTCCCGTACGGAGATTGAACCTGCAACGTTATCAGCACCACAAGTCTAGGTAAAAAGGTAAAGGACTCCTGGATGGCTAAGTCAACTAGAGGGTTGCAGTGCTCATCTCACTTTCAGGCTGAGGGAGCCGGCCTTTGTCCACAGACAGCTTTCTGTGTAATGCAGCCAGCATGACTAAACCGCTTCTGGAGCAATGGGACACCGTGATGGAAGCCAGAGCACATGGAAACACTGTTTACCTTCCCGCCACAGCAGTACCTATTTATCTACTTGCACTGGCATGCTTTCAAACTGCTAGGGTGGCAGGAGCAGGGACAGAGCAACGGGAGCTCACTCTGTTGTGCAGATTTGAACCGCCGACCTTCTGATCAGCAAGCCCAAGAGGCTCAGTGGTTTAGACCACAGCGCCACCCTGTCCCTATACCACAAGTCTAACCAACGGAACTATCCAGCATTGCATAGAAGGATTCAGATTTCCTTTATCAGGGTGAGAGTGTGGAGAAACGAAGCAGGAATTTATATTGTGCTGCTTCTAAGGGCATCCAGAGGTCCCTTCTGTGAGAGTCAGCTTGCCTGTTATTAGACAGGCTGCTTCACAACACACAGCCAAAGAGATGCTCTGGTTCATGAGTGGTGATGCTGATGCCTAAGAGGCCGCTGGCCTTTCGTAAGCTTTCATTGCCTCTCACTAGTGGGAAAGGAACCCTGCCTTTCAAATAAAGGTATGTGATTCACCATAGTCAAGAGTAGTAATGTGGAGCTAAGTGGACCACTGATCTGACTAGCAAATGAATTCACTAAGTTCACACCCCGCATCAAAACTCTGTTTTCCTTTTGACTCCAACCTCCTTCCTCCTTCCTACCTGATACGGCCTCCACAGTGATGGGACGGGGGCGGCCCTGCCCGCAGAAAGCCCCAATGAGAGTGCGATCCAACTGGATCAGGCCCGTGTCCAGGAAGTCAGGAAGTCCATCGAAGGCATAGACATAGTTATTCTAAGGAGAAAGCGAAGGGGAAGCAAGCATGAGTCATCAGCATTGGATCTAACTTGCTATTCTTCAAAGAGACCCTCAGTCTTTTAAATACAGCCCTCTGGTTTCTGTTCTGTGACTTCCAACAGGGTTTCCCAGACTTGGGTTTCCAGGTGCTGTTGGACTACAAACCCCATCATCCCTAGCTAGCAGGAGCCTGTGGTCAGGGATGATGGAAACTGTAGTCCAAAAACAGTTGGCAACCCAAGTTTGGGAAACCCTGATGTAGATGAAGTTCTTGAGTGGTTTTTCATACCCATTTTCTGCGATTACTGTACTAAAAGCGAGTTCACGACAAATATATGCTTAGAGAAATATGCATGCATTTTTGTGGCGAGATTTAGCAGCAAGAAATGGGGGGGGGGAGGTATTTGCCCAGTTTAGATTTTGTTTCGTTCACGACTGGGCTCCGTTAAATAAACTGGGAGAGATAAAGGAAGGTGGTGAAAATTCTTACAATGCCACTCTAATCTTTTGCGCTAATATCTCATTGTAAGAAATGGGGGAAATATTTCAAACTTCCAGCGCCCCAAGAAACTGCCTCCCCCTTAAATAAACAACCAAGGCTTCATGCTTCTAGACATGCTTTTGAGAGACAGCAGTATGTTTTTAGGCAAAATATGCCAAATGCCATAGAAGACACGAGGAAGCTTTCGTCATGTTCATCTCCTCCTGCTGATTTCTGACATTAAAAAGGTAAAGGTACCCCTGCCCGTACGGGCCAGTCTTGCCAGACTCTAGGGTTGTGCGCTCATCTCACTCTATAGGCCGGGAGCCAGTGCTGTCCGGAGACACTTCCGGGTCACGTGGCCAGCATGACATCGCTGCTCTGGCGAGCCAGAGCCGCACACGGAAACGCCGTTTACCTTCCTGCTTGTAAGCGGTCCCTATTTATCTACTTGCACCCGGGGGTGCTTTCGAACTGCTAGGTTGGCAGGCGCTGGGACCGAACGACAGGAGCGCACCCCGCCGCAGGGATTCGAACCGCCGACCTTTCAATCGGCAAGTCCTAGGTGCTGAGGCTTTAACCCACAGCGCCACCTGCGTCCCGTATTTCTGACATTACTAATGTATTAAATGACAAGCATCTGCCTCTGGAAGTTATCACTTGCCCACAGAATCAGCCCCCTGGCCCCCACGTGTCCACCCCCTGTGCTCACCATACAGAGGGTATCAGGTTGGATAGTGAGGGTGATCGTAGGGCAGATCTGCTCCGGCCGACAGGGCTGCATGTCCTCAGTGGTCGACAAGACCCAGACGCAGTAGGAGAGCCCACCCTGCGGGGGGCCCCCAGCCCGCTGAGAGCTCAACGACGAAGAGGAAGAGAGGTTGGCAAGCAAGGAGCGCCCCACACACTCCTGGTAGCAAACGCCCTTGTTTCTGGTGGATAAAAATAAAGCAGACCATAACAGCGCAGCCGTGGCACTGACAAAACAAATCTTTTTGGTTTTGTCATGAAGGGCTGCACGAAGTCACCCTGCCCTTTAAAGAACTGCTAAGTCTGGCCCAACCTAACAGAAATTCTGAAAAGACAGCGTGGCCACTTGGCATCACCTTGTTCTTTTGAGGAATCCGCCAGGAGGCTTAAACAGCACTTCGTTTTGGTGATTTTGCAGCGTGTTTATTTTTAAAAACCACCAACTCTCTTCCCACCCTGCTAACTTAGGACAGGGAAGGAAAAGATAGCCTATAATTAGCTTCCGCAGGCGCCAGTCTGTCTTGGAGGTAAGCAGAAGCAGGAAAAAAAATGGAGATGGCAATTACTCCTCCAAATGTTAGGGATGAAGACTGTAAAGCTAATTTGCCTAACCCTCCCTATTGGAGCAAGAGATTCTCACTGCAGGACAGCATTCTCCATGACAGAGAATTCTGCAGAATTCTGTGCAAAAGTGTATAACCTATGCAATTATGGACAAGTTTTCCTTTATAACTTATTCTGGTTTTGCAAGTCAGTGAGAGAGGCAAGCAGGCATGGAAAGTACTAAAGCCAGCAGTGGCAGCAGGGAGCAGCACCCTTTCAGGTATACCATTACACCATCGTAATGACCAGAAAGCTTCTGTTACTTTTCCTCTTAAAGGAGGCTGAATTCTGCTCCCAGTCATGTTCTGTGAGCTTTCCCTTTTGCAATGGACCCAAGGCATGTACACAGCCCTACATAAATACTTCCTGTTCCAGGAAACTGGAAGCATGTGTGTGTATGTCAGTCTTTGGTTTTTTGCTTGTACACGGCACACATCAGGGAGAAGTTCGATCCATTTTGCACCTCTTTAACGATGTGCGAGAGTTTTGCATTAAAAATATGCAGTTTGGGCCAAAATGAAGGGCAGCCAGAAACAAATGACCTTTAAAATAAAGAATATAATGACACTAAACATTAATAGAAAGTTTGATGGTTCCCATAGCATGTATGCTGGAAAAGCTCTGTGTTTGTTTTTCAGGAGGCAAGTCTTTAGAAAATCAGGGAGTTGCAAGCTGTGGAAAAAGCAGTTCAACACGGCTGCTTTTATTGTGAGCTTGGCAAGTGCCCTGGTGGTCCTCAGCAACCACCAGGTGAAATTTCAAAAAGTGGGAGAACTGGAAAAAGTGGGCAAAGTTTTGCACAGACCAAATGAGGAACTGCTTTGCTGTGTCAGACAACAGCTGCCAACCAGAGGTGCATCAATTATAGCGGCCAGTGCTATTACTTGTACCTGGCAACTGGTAGTCAGTAATATAGACTGCTCTTGAACATGGCAGCTCAACTTAGCCCTTCAGGTTAATAGCTTTCAATAGAAGTTGCTTATTTGTGCAACTTAGGTAGAATTACCGTAATCCAGGGGATGCAACCGCAGTCAAATCAACCAGCCTCTCTCACCTGGGGTCCCCGTAGTAGCCGGGGGCACAGCGCTCGCAGTGAAGCCCTTCGGTGGGTGGGGCGCAGTAACAGGCTCCTGTGGCCCCGTGGCAATAGCCCATCTCCTCCAGGCCATGCCCATTGCAGGCACACTCCTGGCAGCCGCTCTGATTTGTGGCGTTCCCGTAGCTGCCAGGCCGGCAAAGGTGGCAGCGCTCGCCATGGGTCCAGTCTGCAGAGGAGGAGCAAAAAGAGGATGAGACCGATGTGGACAAGGAACAGAGGAAACTGCATTCAGTCACAGACTGGCTAGATGCAAAGGAATGGTGGGGAATCCACAAGGGAAGAAGGCTCAGAGCCCAGGAAATGGAGGTGGCACGACGATGAGTGGTCAGAGGGAGAAGGAGAAGACTGGGAGGTGGTGTCAGAAGCTGAAGAGGCAACCGGGTTTAGTGAGCAGGGAGAATCTGTGGCAGAGAAAAGTCCAGGACCAGAGGGAGAAGCAGAAGGGCAGGAGGTGAGAGGCCAAGGGGCAGAGATGAGTCAGTCTGGTGAAGAGTCAGGGGTGTCTCCCCCTCTTGCTGCAATCAGCTCCCCTCTCCACTTGTCTCCCAGAACCAGAAGAGGCATGAAAAGGGCAGGGCAGAGGTTGGCTGCAGGCAGGTGTAGTCTTAGACAGCTTGGAAAACACCCTGGAAAAAAGGGGACTTAGACGGTTGCGGGGAGGTGGGGACCTCCAATCTCAGTAACAGCTTCATGGGGGCAAGACCTGCCAGAGATGAGTTCGGCATGACACCTCAGTGTCAATCATGTTTTTGCTAATAAAGAGTTAACCCCAACTTGCATGGTGTGATTTACTGCTGGCTTGCTCCTGACAATTACACTGAGTCAGGCAGTTGGGTCCATCTAGCTCAGTACAATGGTACCTCGGGTTAAGAACTTAATTTGTTCCGGAGGCCCGTTCTTAACCTGAAACTGTTTTTAACCTGAAGCACCACTTTAGCTAATGAGGCCTCCCACTGCTGCCGCGCCGCCACTGCGCGATTTCTGTTCTCATCCTGAAGCAAAGTTCTTAACCCGAGGTAATATTTCTGGGTTAGCGGAGTCTGTAAGCTGAAGCGTCTGTAACCCGAGGTACCACTGTATTGACTGTACGGACTGGCAGTTGCTCTCCAGGGCTTCTGACAGGAAATCTCTCCCAGCCCTACCTGCGGAGGGCAGGGGTTGTATCTGGGAGCTTCTGCATGCAAGGCAGATGTGTGCCTCTTGACCTATGGCGCTTTCCTAGAAGGAAAGAAGGAGGAGGCAAGAACTGAAGACCTGTCCTCTTATACCAAACCTTCACCAACCTCAGACCCTCCACAAGTTTTGGACTACAACTTCCATCAGCCCGAACCAGCACAGCTGATGGGAGTTGTAGTCCGAAAACTGTCTTATACTCTCCGAGGTGCACACTGACGGTGCTTTACTGCTTAAAGAACATCGATGCAACAAAACCGTAAATTAGAAAAGCAGGAGACAAGAAGCATCCGGCTCACTCTGGCATTCGTCGCAAACGCCGGGCCCGCTGAGCCCACAGCTGCTGTGGAAGTGGCACCCACAGTCCACATTGCACTGCACCCCGCTTGGCGGTGGGGTGGCTCCCATGATCGTCTCGGAGGTCCAGCCCAAGTCGCACACGCAGGTGAAGTTGGGGGCCCCGCTGCATTCGCCGTGTGCGCAGTCGTCGTAGCAGCTGTGTGAAAACAGAGAGGGGGAGATGGAGAAAGGCCTGCAGAAAGCTCTTCCCAGAGCGACAGTGCCCATGCCCTCAACAAAGTGCAGTTCCCAGGATTCTGTGGGGGAACTCACAAGTTTGAAATGCGTATTGAAAGCGCTTTCAATGTATGGTACAGATCTGGCCAAAGTTCCTTCCTTCAGAGGGACTGGATTAATAGAGAAGGCGCAACCAAACTAACGCAGAAGTTTCAGAAAGATAAGAGTCTGGGGTCACAGGACCGTCACCACCAACCCCGTCAGACAACCAAGGCTCATTCTGCCATGGGGCTTCCTGGCATCATAAGGTTGTCAGAAAAAGCCCTGCAGGATCTTGCCACAGACCCATCTAATCCTGTTCTCACAGTGGCCAAACAGATGCCTATGGGAAGTCCACACCTGAGCATTCTTCCCTGCTCAGGATACGCAACATAGTGCCTCTGGCAGTGGAGGGAATTACGGAATCACAGAATCATAGAAGGTATCTCCAAAGATCCTCTGGTCCAACCTCCTGCAATGAAGGAATCTCAACTAAAGCATCCATGGCAGATGGCCATCCTGGTTTGTAGCCACTGAGAGCCATACTCTCCATGAATCGGTGTAATCTTCTAAAGCCAGGCTGGTGGCCACCACTAAATCTTGTGGGAGCAGATTTCATTGTTTGTGAACACTAAGAAGAAATCTCTGCCTGCTTGCCGACAGTCTCTGGTTCCTGTAACCAGAACCAAGCTCAAGGAACGCCCCCCAACCCCACCCCAAACCTGCCAAAAGCATTTTGCCCGCCCCTCGTGCCCACCCTACTCACGTCTGGTTGCAGTACGCCACCCCGTCCCCCGCATAGCCTCGGTTGCAGTGGCATTCGAAGGAGTCGGGTGTGTTCTTGCAGCTGGCAAAGGGATGGCAGTTAGCCAGGCCCAGGCGGCACTCGTCCACATCTGGGCACTGCCCATAGGACCACTGGGCCGGGTGGGTGGGAAGCAGCCCATGAGATTCCCAGAGGGCCACCGAGCAGTTCAGGAAGGTGTTCAGGCCTGAGAAATCCCCGGGGAGGCACCTGCAGAGGGGAAAAGGAAGAAGTTATTGCAGGGCAGATTTGAGGGTAAACCATATGTGGAACGAGTCTGCCCCTGTGGCTTGATGGGGGTAGAAACTGTCTCTCATGTCTTGTTACGCTGCCGTTTCTACGGGGATATACGCTCGGTATTTATCACTCCTGCTATACAAAAATCTTCCAAATGGGTCCGTCTAAAACTTCTAGAGATCACGCTAAGGGTGGCCAAATTCTGTGCAACTGCCATAAAACTTAGGGAACAAACCGTACTACCAAAATGATTAAGGTTTTAAATGACAATTTTAGGTTATATTTTAGTGATCAAGATTTAATATATATTTTTAATTGCCACTATATCTTAATTGTCTTTGTTATACCCAATTGCAATTCAATGTATTCCTGTTGTGTTTTATGATTTTCCTGATATAAGTGAGCCGGAACTGGTCTCTGACCGTAACAATAAAATTCAATTCAGTTATTTCCCTCACAATAGTCCCAGGGTTGAAACCACCTTTGCTTTCAAAGGATTCACTGCCTATAACACCTGTATGACAAGGAGAAATTCAGCAAGCACCGTATTTCCCTCTGCTGACCCTCCACCGATGGGAAAAACCTCTGGCTGTTGATTTTTTTTTTTTTTTTTTTGCTGTCACTCAAAGAAAAACAACGACCCCATGGAAAAGACTTGGCAACCTTTCCAGCTTGTAATTTCTTCCTTCAAAATGTTACTCATTTTATTTAATAAATTTGCATACCACCCTTCCTCTGTAGATCTCCGGGTGGTTCGCAACGTGAAAGCACCATATTAAAAGACACAGAATACATGATAAAAATAAGAACCACAACAAACCAAGGATCCCCACCCTCCCGCAAGATGTTTAAAAGGGCACTGGAGGTTGATCAGCCAAAGGTCTAATTAAAGAGGAACGCTTTCATCTGGTGCGAAAAGGTGTATATAATGAAGGCGCCAGGAGAGCCACCCTGGGGAGAGCATTCCACAAATGGGGAGCCACCACAGAAAAGGCCATTGTCGCGTTGCCACCCTCTCGCAAAGGAGGCACACGAAGAAGGGCCTCAGAGGATGATCTCAGGATCTGGGCAGGTTCATGTGGAGAGAGGTGGTCCTTCAGATATTGCAGTCCTGAGCCCAACCATAACTGAAGTTAAAATGGTGAAACTGAAGTCAAACGTGAGGTTCCTAATTTGGGGTGACGCACTAAATGGCAGATTGACAGCCCTGCCCCCTTGTTCTACTCACCCCCTGGAAGTAAGCTTAATAATAATAACAGTAATAATTTTATTATTTGTACCCCACCCATCTGACTGGGCTGCCCCCAGTCTTCCAACATATATAAAAACATAATAAAGCATTACACATTGAAAGGCTTTCCTGTACAGGACTGCCTTCAGATGTCTTCTAAAGGGGATATAGTTACTCATTCGTGGCCAGGCTAAAGCAGGCACCTTGTTTGTGAGGTGGGGAAGAAGAACCATTGTAAACACGAGTCTTACCTGCCCAAGGTGGGGTTGTCCGAGTTGCCACACCAACCACATTCAAAGTTCTGCAGGCATTCCCGGCAGGTGTTGAACCGGGTGCAGTCCAGGCACTGGGGCACAGAGTGTACGCTGGGGGGAGGGGAGAGCTTGTGAGCTGCTGCTGTATCCACTGGGTTCGAGGAAGAAGGAAAAGAGGGAAGAGGGGTCCAGAGGGCTAGTAACTTGATGCCTAGCAGCTTAATTTGTCAGCTGGGTGACTCTGGTTTTGCTGTAAATAAATTGTTTTGTTTAGTAGTCAAGTTACTAGCCCTCTGAACATCTTCTTTCCTTCTTTCTCAGGAACTTGGAACCAGCTACAAAAACATTTTTCTGGGGCAAGGCGGAAAGGGGCCTTTGCAGGCTCTTTCAATGGTGTTTCAAATATACGCGATTTCACTGAGGGGTGTGGTGCCTCGGAGCGTAACTCCTGCATAAATAGGATGCTTATATGCATCTTGTGGAATGAATGAATAAATCGCCATCTCCTTTTCCACTACCACTTCCTCTCTCGCGGTGCTTAACTTGGGCTGGGGCTCGCCCGTATTTGATCATTCCTTCTGGAAACCTATTACAGTGGTACCTCGGGTTACGAACTTAATTCGTTCTGGAAGTCCATTCTTAACCTGAAACCATTCTTAACCTGAGGCGCGTTTTCACTAATGGGGCCTCCCGCTGCCGCTGGATTTCCATTCTCATTCTGGGGCAAAGTTCTCAACCCGAGGTACTACTTCCAGGTTTGCGGAGTTTGTAACCCGAAGCATTTGTAACCCGAGGTACCACTGTACTAGCATTTTTATGAGCCAGGAGTGTTGCTCTTCCAAACTGCAGCCTGCTAGTAGAGGGAAGCCCCTCTGAGCCTGTGCAGATTCTGCCTTTCTTCCTTCCGCCGAACAACCACGAAGGAGAACGTGACTTCCTCACGCCCCGAGTCTTCCTGCTGCATGGCCAACGTACCTGTCATACCAACCACGGCAGTCTCCATAGGGGTATTTGGCCAGGTAGGCAGCGAAGAAGAAGCAGCTACGGGTGGACTGGCACCAAGCACACTGGCTGGAGTTGGAGAGGCACTCGGAGCAGGTATTGCGCCTGGAAGACGAGATGAGAAACCAAAGCTTTCAAGACCAGCTCTCAGAACTACTTTGCCCCTTCTGCACCTTCCAGGGCTGGATTAAGACCCGTAGAGGCCCTAAACACTTTAAAAGACTTTGGTGCCCCCATATATATCTAATTCAAACTATAAACAACAATAAACCATAAAATAAAACTCAAAATGAAACAAAACGTACGGTACAATGGAAAATGAATGTTTATTTTTGTATATTTCTGCTTTATATCTGAAATTTTTTTCTCCTGCTTTTTTCTAATTGCAAAGGCTTGGATCAGATCCTCAAAACTAATCTGACATAATATATCTGCTTCTATACTTGGCAGAGATAAGGAATCCAAACTGTCTTGTTGCATAGTTGTTCGGTTGGGATTTTTAATATGCTCCAACTGAGAAAATGTTAGAAACCCAGCAATGGAAAATTTCTGTGGTGTCCCATTGATGCCCTAAGCATGTGCTTACTTTGTGTAATGGTTAATCCAGCCCTGGCACCCCCACCTCCTGATTCCCCCCCCCCCCCATGGTGTTACCGCTGCTTGAACCAGGGCTTCCCAGGTCCAGGCTATGCTAGGAATCCAGCATCTTTGATTCCTGCATTGCAGGGGGTCAGACTAGATGACCATCAGGGTCCCTGCCACTTCTACAATTCCATGATCTGAGGCTTCTTGAAGATAAGACAGTGCTGCTGCTTCCCCACTGGCGAAGAGTGGGCATTAGACGCTGCATCAGAGCGAGCTTTCTGACCTGAGCAACCAGTAAAGGGAAAGGTAAAGGGAGCCCTGACAATTAGGTCCAGTCATAACCGACTCTGCGGTTGCAGCGCTCATCTCACTCTATAGGCCGAGGGAGCCGGAGTACAGCTTCCGGGTCATGTGGCCAGCAGGACTAAGCCGCTTCTGGCGAACCAGAGCAGCGCACGGAAACGCCGTTTACCTTCCCGCCAGAGCGGTACCTATTTATCTACTTGCACTTTGACGTTCTTTCGAACTGCTAGGATGGCAGGAGCAGGGGCCGAGCAACGGGAGCTCACTCCGTCGCGGGGATTCGAACCGCCGACCTTCTGATCGGCAAGCCCTAGGCTCTGTGGTTTAACCCACAGCGCCACCCGCGTCCCAGAGGACTCCCCAAATACTTCCAAGCTTCCCTTTTTTAGTTTTCCCTGCTGCCTTCTTCCTGGCAAGGCCACGTCTCCCATGTGCTGGCACCTCAGCCCCAGCCACGGACTTCCCCTCACTCTCCTGACCTGGCTCTCGTCCACTTCTGTTTGTGGCCTTCGTGCTCGGGAGGGCAGAGTCTGACCGAGGTTCCTTTCCACCACGGCCTTATCCCAAACATTTCCACCGCCCCCCTGGATCACTCACTGGTTGCAGAGTTTGGGGCAGTCCTTTGGAGAGCGGATCGCACTGGGGAGGCGGCCCCGGCGGCTGCAGAGGAAGTCCCCCTTCTTGCTGCTGTTCACTTGCCACTCGCAGAACGGGTCCTGGAGCAGGGGAACGGAAGAAGAAGCGTGAGGCTCACATCCCAACAAGTGCCAATTCTCTCATTCCGTAAGTGCAAGGATTTACACTTGTGCAAGAGAACTCTCCCCCATTTATCCACAGGATGGATAAAAATCAATGATTTTAAAAAAAAAATTAAAAAGGATTTTTAAAATTTTAAAATAAAATGCTTTTGGAGGAAGAATCTTTCTAAAGATAGTTTTCAGTTTAAGTTACATTATAGTCCAAAGGCTATTCATCAGGAAATAAGGATTTGTTTTAAGTTTTTCATGTGTGCTAAAACTCACCCTAAGGTTTTGGCTTGTTTCCCACATCAGTTAACAAACATGCTATAATGTTATTGTTTTATTTAAGTAAATTATCTAAATTGTTATTAAGGAAATGATTGTTTTTCTCCTTCCAATAAAGTACAGAAAAGTTGTCCAAATATAAACAGTTAACTTATTAAACCTCACAATAATTTCATAATTATCTGTCTATGTATTTCTAATAGTGCAACCAAATCAGTAATTTTTGATAAAACTGCAAAAACTAATCTGAAAATTCATTATTCCAAAAATGAAACCTTTATCTGGTTGTAAATATTAAAGATTATACCAGAAAGAATGAGTCTGACTAGTGATTTAAATCAAATCCACCCTGTTTGAATTATGAGCAACAGAAGGAATTAAGAGATTGTCATTGTGATATAAGAGAGCGAAGATAGGGAGCAGGAACAGCGGAGGATAACAAAAACACCATGGAAAATGGAGTGGGAAGTCAACAAAAGAAAAGATAAATTTTTATGTATTGGGGTGTATATGTGAAATTTAATAAAATATAAATGGGGGGAGAGAAAGAAAGAAAGAAAGAAAGAAAGAAAGAAAGAAAGAAAGAAAGAAAGAAAGAAAGAATATCGGATGTAACCACTGTAATGCAGAGTCAACAATCCATCTCCATCGCTCCTATGCCTTTAAGATTTTATCCCTCAGCAGAGAAATGGGTTTCATTGACAACAACCTAACCTAGACAGATCAGACCCATCGTTCTCCGTGCACAGATATTGTTGAAAATACAATGGTCCTCCCTGCTGCACTGATCTGCACCTGCCTCCCCCTCCAAAAAAGACTCTGCCCCAAGGAACCCACAAACCCACAAGCCGTATCCCTCTCACCTTGCTGCAGGCGTGGCAGTCTCGGTAGTCCTCGCACAGGATGCAGTTGCCGGGGGCCAGGATGAGGCGCACGCTGCCAGCGCCACAGCCGCCGGCATCGTCCTTATGCGCCAGCCGACGGTGGCAGGTGGCACTGACTGGGCACCAGCCGCAACCCTGGTCGGCCAGGCAAGCCAGGCAGGAGCGGTAGGTGGCACACAGCTCTGAGCGATAAGGCTCCAGGAAGAAGTAAGAGATCTCCTGGCAGGAGAAGAGAAACGAAGATAAGCATCACCTGGTATAAACATCGCCACATCTCTCTGTGTCGGAGGGGGTGCAGCAAGCGAGGTTCGCTTCCTTTATTTCTATTTCATTTCTTAAAATTTATATACCACTTGATTGTTTAAGAAACCAACCAACCTCAAAGCAGCTTACAAGAAGAAAATATGGAAATAACCAGTAAAAAACAACAATTGTAAAGCTTCAAAAAAATAATTAACATCTTGATGTTAGCATTAAGATAAATTCAACAGGGTAAATAAGTTCTGATGGATGTAATAACGGAATGCTGAATGGTTTAGTTTATACAAAATATGCAGGCATTTATGTTACGCAAAATGAACCATGGAAAGAGAAGAAGGGAAGTCAGTGATATTTTGAGGTGGTTTAAATGAATATTTTAAAACGTAAAACAGAAAATTTAATAAAAATTATAGAAAAGATAATAATTAACATCTTCTTTTTTGGACATTTTAAAGAAATATTATTATATGATGAATACGTGAGGAGGATTTGAACTATGAACAACAGAAGAACTTGAAGATTGTAGCAGTGTTGTTATGATAAAAGAGACACAAGACAGGGCACAGCAGAGGGAGAGTAATAAAAACAGTGGGAAAGGGGGTGGGAAGTTGACCAAAAATAACATAGAAAAAATCTTTCAGCAGGTGCAGGAAAGAGTAGAGCTGGTGTCAATCGGCAGGGAGTTCCAAAGTGCCACACTAAAAAAACAAAAAAGCCCATGGGAAGCCTGAAAGAACAAGAGCCCTATCCCCTCCTCCTGTGGATATCCTTCACCCTTGCATCCTGTTCCTCCCAGATCCTGAATATTCCTAAAAGGCTGCTGAACCTCCTCCCTTGTCAATGGCAGCAGCCTGCGCTCCCGGCAACGTGGACCAGAAAGCAGTGGGTTGTGCGCTCAAAGTCCCTGAAGACAAGCAAGGCTGCGGGATACTCACGCTGCCACCGGGCACTCCTGTGCGATCCCACGTGAGGGTCAACTCGCTCGTCTGCCCGTTGCCGGAATTGTTGAGGTGGCCTTCGACCAGGACGGTGTACTTATTGCCCCTCTCGGTGCTGGGGAAGAGGCGCTCAGCCCCGGGGCGCTGCAGTAGCCGCTTCTCTTTCTCCTGCTGCACTGCCCAGCGGCCCACCTCCTCCTGAAAGGGAAGGCGGGAGGGCTAGGAAGAGCAAGTTCTGCAGCCTAGAGTGGCCTTCTAAGCCAGTCAGAAGTTGGGGCAGCTTTACAAAGATCCACTTACTTACTTACAGTGGTACCTCTGTATGTGAACGGGTTCCGTTCCAGAGCCCCGTTCGCATCCTGAGCAGAACGCAACCCGTGTCTGCGCATCTGGGGGTCGTGATTCGCCACTTCTGCACATGCGCGTGACGTCATGTTGAGCGTCTGCGCATGCACAAGCGGGAAACCCAGAAGTAACACGTTCCGTCGCCACGGGACGCAACCTGAAAAGATTTAACTCGAAGCGACTTTAACCCGAGGTAGGACTGTACTTGCTCGCCTGCCTTTAAGCGTAAGAGTCTCCTGCAGGCCAGCTGGTCTCTCCCCCCCCCCCCATTACTCTCCTTTTTAAAAAGGGGTGTTTCTGGTGACTGGGCCGCTGCCTGTGTTTGATTATGGTCACCAAATGCTATAAATCGGAACCATTTTAACACTACTTAAAACGGTGTCGTGTAGCGGTGGTTAAAGTGTGGTACTAAGGCCTGGGAGACAAGGGTTCAAATCCCCAGTTCGCCATGAAGTTTGCTGGGTGGCAATGGAATGCTCTTCGGAGGGTGAAGTCAAGCCGCTGTGTTAGCAGCGCCAAAGCATTCTCCTTGGGAGTCCAAGCCTGAGCAGTGTGTGTGGAGGTCCTGGGCTGCGCAGGTGACGAGACCCCCCTCTCAGACTCGCTGATGTGGTCCAAAGGAAAGCAGAGCAAGACATTTGGCACCGGCTGGGTGGCAGGAGTTGCCGGAAGGAGGCGTACAAGACTCTAGCCAACCGTCTTAGGGACTGCACTCCGGATTTTATCTCCTGAAGATATCCCACAAGGCAGCAGAGGTTTAGGGACAAGAGTTTGCCTTCTCCTAGATGGGCCACCTTCCCAGGTGGACAAGCCCCACCTGCCCCTCACTTCCCTCTACAGCAGGTGCAGAAACCACCTTCTTGACTGTTGGACCCAATCTTGGTCCCGTCTGCTCAATCCACCAGAGTCTGTCTCTGCATGCCGGGAAAGTCCCTAGCTCACCACGGGTTTGAGATCCATTGGCTACTCTCACCTGGTTCAGACTCTTCCTTAGCTCTTAAGGCCCGCCACATTCTCTCTCGTAGGCCATGGGGAATACAACTCTGATCTCCGACCACTGGCCATGATGGATGAGGAAGGGGAAGGCTGCCCCAGAACCTTTCAAGCAGACAGCCCCACCCCCACCCCGAAACCCCTCACAATTGAAATACAGTGGTACCTCAGGTTAAATACTTAATTCGTTTTGGAGGTCCATTCTTAACCTGAAACTGTTCTTAACCTGAAGCACCACTTTAGCTAATGGGGTCTCCTGCTGCCACCGCGCCGCCGGAGCACGATTTCTGTTCTCATCCTGAAGCAAAGTTCTTAACCTGAGGCACTATTTCTGGGTTAGCGGAGTCTGTAACCTGAAGTGTATGTAACCTGAAGCTTATGTAACCCGAGGTACCACTTTACTTTATTGTCACTTGTACAACTTGTATACAGTGAGATTACACAAGCACCCCCCACTCAGCTCTCTTAGTCTTAATTCCCCTCGTTTACTGACACACACACACCAAACCCGAAAGTCAGTTGCCCTGTTGTTATCTTTTCATTCAGCAGCCTAACAGCCCACGGATAGAAGCTGTTCTTTACCCTGTTGGTGCGACTAATCATGCCTCTAATAATATCTTGGGCAGAAGATAAAAAGGTAAAGGTAAAGGTACCCCTGCCCGTACGGGCCAGTCTTGACAGACTCTAGGGTTGTGCGCCCATCTCACTCTAGAGGCCGGGGGCCAGCGCTGTCCGGAGACACTTCCGGGTCACGTGGCCAGCGTGACAAGCTGCATCTGGCGAGCCAGCGCAGCACACGGAAACGGCGTTTACCTTCCCGCTAGTAAGCGGTCCCTATTTATCTACTTGCACTTAAGGGTGCTTTCGAACTGCTAGGTTGGCAGGCGCTGGGACCGAGCAACGGGAGCGCACCCCGCCGCAGGGATTCGAACCGCCGACCTTTCGATCGGCAAGCCCTAGGCGCTGAGGCTTTTACACACTGCGCCACCCGCGTCCCTATATAGGAGGCCAATTACAAGGGGAATTAAGACTAATTCCCCTAGTTCTCCTCTCTTCCTCCAAAAGTCCATCACCATCTCCTTTGTCTTGCTGTTATTAAGGTATATATATTCCATACCCTGCGGCACCTTATCTCCCTGTCGTATGCTTCAAACCCGAGTTCTGCCCCCGGACTGTTGTACCCTTACCAGCTCAGACGCGCCCGGGGCCCGGGCCAGCTTGGCAATCACAAAGAGGCGCTGGATGCGTGCCCAGATTGAGATGTCTTCAGCAGGTCCGGAGCTGCTGACCAGCGGGTGAATGAAGCCCTTGTAGACCAGGGAGACGTCCATCTCCGTGCTGGGGTTGAGGGTGATCGTGGTGCTGCGGACGATGGAGACCTAGGCAGAGGGACAGTTGTCACAGGCTGATCTCCTGCAGAGTCCAGGGCGGGGTAAGACCACCTTGATAGGGCTGGTCTCCCTACCGCTTCTCTTCATTGCCCAGAGCTGGGTGGCATCGCCCACCTGGCACCACTCAGGCCAACAGTTCAATAGCCGCTGCATACTCAGAGAAAGTTGGGGGAAATGGCAAATTAGAGCGTTATTAAATTACTGTTTCGGGGAAAGAAATAAGAGGGTTTGCTCTTCAGATAGGGCAAGAGAAGAGGCAAAACAGTGCCCCAGCATCCCATCTAGACCAGGCAGTCAAGAAGGATTATTTTTTTATTATTATTTTTTTATTTTTTTATTTTTTTATTTATTTATGGCTATTAGCCCATAAAGTATGTACAAACATAAAAGCACAGAGGCATAAAGACCGATATATCCGACAACAGAAGGTGAACACCACGATGCAAAGGTGGGTCATTGAGTAGAGCCAAATAACAGCTTGGGGCCCGGAGAGCTCCAAGGGACGGTTCACAGAAAAAAGGAAAACTGAAGACGAGATCCGACATGCACTCTCATCATAACTGTCCGATTAGTTTTGGATGTTGTTGTTGTTTTTTGGTGGTTTTTGTGTGTGAGATAACCGCATTCAGGAATCTCGCCACCTGCAGAGTTACAGAAGGATCTGTATCCTGCAAAAGCAGTGCGGCGTGTGACTCAACAGGCCTGCCAACCAAGTGCAGTAAAGCAGGACCCAGGAATTTAGTCCTGGCTATGCTATGTAGGGGACAGTTGAACATTATATGTGGAAGAGATTCAACAGTTTTCCCGTCACACACGCATAGCGGAGACACCAAACCCTTGGAAAATCTGTGGCTCAGCAGGTTCGATGGAAGGACATTGAACCTTGCACGAATAAATGCAAGTCGGTGTGGTACAGATGAAAGAGATGACATGTATGATGGAAGGCCAAGTGGTGGGGTTATTCCGTGATACCTGGGGGAGCAGACACCCCCACCCCTGGCGAGGTTGTGTTGATTTTCAATGTCTGCTAATCTTTGCTCGATAAGGCTTTTGGCTGAGCGTAAGTTCATCTTTAAGGAGTCCGCTGGGGAAATTCCGATGCTCAGAAGTTTGGCATGGATTTTTCCTACCCACGGATTGACAAAGTCATCCTGCCAGAGGCACTGAAAAAGGTAATGGTCGGGAAGCCTATGCCAGCTGGACAGCCAATAGCCAAAGACTCGCTTCCAGATGACAGTCTCCAATGATGCAATCCTTAGCTCCAGACGTATGGCTGCGTTGCTCACACACATGGGGAGTTTCAGGAGGCGACAGAGAAACTGATTCTGCAATGTCCCCAGCGATGTTAAATTGGACCCTGGGGCCCAGAGCGGGGCAGCATAACAGAGGGTGGAAACCACTTTTGCGTGGTATACCTTCAATGCAGAAGGGATGTGGGAGGCTCCGTCGGCCGCAAAAAATTGGAGTAGAGTATAAAGTATTGTTTTGCCTTTGTTTAGTAAATACTGTATCTGTGGCTTCCAGCTTAGGTTGTAGTGAAAAAAGACTCCCAGGTATTTAAATTTGAAAACCTGTTCTAATTGGACTCCATCTAACTTCCAGCTGTAAGTTTTCCGAGACCTGGTAAAGACCAGGACTTTAGATTTCCCATGATTAATTGTCAGATGGTTGAGTTTGCAATAAGCCGCAAAAATCTTTAGAGCTCTGCATAAACCGACTCTAGAGTAGGAAAGGATCGCTGCATCGTCGGCATATAGGAGCAGAGGGCAGCGAAAATCAGCTAGGCGGGGGGCATGAATGTTGGGAAGAAGGATTACTGTAGTCAATGTTATCGAAAGCTGCTGAGAGGTCCAGCGCAACCAACACTGTCCCTGCCCAGCTCCCAGCTTTATGTTATCTGCCAGAGACTTAATGGCATTAAGAGACTTAGCATGATGGTTAAGAGTGTTGGACTAGGACCCAGGAGACCAGGGTTCAAATCCTCCCTCAGCCGTGATGTTCATTGGGTAACCTTGGGCCTGCTGTTGCCTCTCAGCCTCACCTACCTCGCAGGGTTGTGTGGAGGATAAAATGGGGAGGGGGTGAACCATATATGCCACCTTGATCTCCTTGAAGGAAAGAGGGGATATAAACGCAGTCATAAATGAAAACTAAAATATCTGTGGCATCCAACTTCCTGAAGAATTGTGGGGGAAATATGTGTAAATCAATCAATCAATCAATCAATCAACAAATTGGACATTATTTTATTTCATATTTTTTCTTCCCAAGTGTATTGTAATTTTTTTTATTTTAAAAAAACCATATTTTGAATAAATTACTTTTCTGAATATTTTAATTACAGATAACCTATTATGGAGTTGAGTTAAATTAACTTGCACATTGCACTGTATTCAGATCACGGCCCTCCCCTGTGATGGATGCGTGTGTCTTTTAATGAACACAGCAGAGTGAAAAATTATGAGTCATTGAATGGAGGGAGGGGGGTGTTGTGTATGAATTTAATAGTGTTTAGCTTACTTTTTAGTTGCTATCTTGTTAGTATCGTTTTACAGATTATAAATGCCTTACTGATTTGTTAATTGCATGGTATGACTTATGCTGTAATTGTGATGTTTAGCTAATATTTTAATTGCCTGTTTGTTAATTGTGTTTTATAGACTGCAATTGGTTTACAGACGATTTGTTAATTATATTATATGATTTATGCTGTACTTGTGATGTTATGCTTTATGTTATTTATTGCTTGTAACCTGCTTTGGGATTCATTTGACTGGAAAGCGACAAAGAAATGCAACCAATCAATCAGCTGACTGTGTTTATAAATCTGGAGACCCACTCTTGCCATTACCTTATCAGGCTGGGAATCGTTGCGTGGCTGCTGGTAGGTGATGAGGTGGAGGCCGGGGAGGAAGTTTTCATGCTGACATTGCGCCAAGGAAGTGACAAAGAAGGGCTGAGGACCCCACCAGCCATAGGTCCCAGAGATTTTCCCCACCTGGCACCTGCCCTGCTCTGTGGATGAAAAGGAAACAGAAGTGTCGGAGAGTGGATTTCTTCAACACACGGTTTCTGTTGAAATATGAAAGGCGCCGGCTCCTTAAGACACACCTGTTTGGACAAGCATTCTCCTGATCTGAATCTCCTGTTTTAATTTTTGATTTTCACTGCTATGCTGCTTTAATGGGCTTGTTTATTATGCATTTCAATTACAGACGTTTCAGCGTTTTGAATAAATTGCTTCAGGGTGTATTTAAATATTATTATTATTAAGAGCATTTGCAACCCATTCTTCAGCCAAAAAGACTCTCAAAGTGTCTCACATGAACTCAGTTAAGAGAAGACGGTTCTTGCCTGCAAGCTTACGGTCCTTTAAAGAAAGGCACACAAGGGGAAAAGAAAGGGAGGGAAGAGGAAAAAATAAAACTCAAGCGTTCCAGTTCTTAAACAGAGGTTCTTATAATGCCCAGCTGCAATAGTTCAGAGGTAGGTGGTGCCTACCTAATGGAGCTCCCGTCAGCAAAGCAGATTAATTGAGTCCCTGCTTCCCATTCTCCCTCACTGAGGCAGTGAACTGCCTTGATTTTCCTTCTTGAAATCAAGGGTGGTATACAACTTCTATTATTTATCATTATTTTTAATCTCTTTAAAAACAACAATGAAGAATACAGTGTTCATTCCTGTCAACTTGCTCCCAAGCTTGTGGCGAGCCTGTATTCCCAAAAAAGCAGTATTCGTAATGTCACTTTAAGAAGTGTGCCTCGTCAACGCGGGTTTGTGGCAACAGGCAGAATGGCCCGGCTTGGCTCACTTACCTGAGAGAGGCATGCAGGTCTCATTCTGCACACACCAGCCAAAGGGTCCCGGGGCACGAGGAAGAGAAGCGTTGGTGCCGCCGAAAGCCAGGCAAGACTGGCAGTCAACTAAGAGGCGGGCCAAGCCCAGGCAGCCAGTATTGGGGCACTGAGGAGAAGGAGGGGGAAGACATTAATGAGCCCTAAAATCTTGCACCCCCAGTAGCCAGCATGGTGCGCTACAGATGTTGTCAATTTACAACTCCCACAATGGACCAGTGAGATTTCCACTCCTGTCCATGCACAGCTACTCATCTCTGGATCAGCACGCACCCCACACCCCCAGAGGTAAAGGTAAAAAAAGGTAAAGGACCCCTGGACGGTGAAGTCCAGTCAAAGGTGACTATGGAGTCTGGCGCAACGGGACACCGTGATGGAAGCCAGAGCACACGGAAATGCTGTTTACCTTCCTGCCACAATGGTACCTATCTATCTACTTGCACTGGTGTGCTTTCGAACTGCTAGGTTGGCAGGAGCTGGGACAGAGCAACGGGAGCTCACTCCGTCATGGGGATTTGAACCGCCGACCTTCCGATCGGAAAGTCCAAGAGAAGCAAGTGGTGCTGTGGTCTAAACTGCTGAACCCCCCCCAAGTTACTCACAGTGCTGTGGGGCTGGGTACTCTGGCAGCCTCTCATACACCAGGCACATTCTGGGTCCTTGGCACACGTGGTTTTTTCAGTGTAAATGGAGCAGTAGTCCAAGTGGTACTGAAGCCGTGGGGGAAGAAGCAAAGGTGTGGGTCAGTGACCCCTCAAGTCAGTCCTGCATCCAGTAAGGCACTCGCGATGCTGCCTTACAAAGTGCCCCACACAAAGGGAGGGTGTGCAGCTCCTGCCCCCCACACCCTGCCCTCCAGCAGAATGCAAAGACTGACTCTGCAACAACACACATTCTTTATTTTTTAATGTATCCATTTTAAGGTGTTACAGACAGCTTGATATAGAATAATGTGACAATGATAAGCACGTCTCCAAACTTGGCATGGGGGTTTCCAAGGTGGGAGGTAGCAGACTCTGTTGATGTTTGGGGCACCAGGCACCATTTTGAATCAAGATGGCGGACTAACAGTTTTGGCGTGACTTCACCTGATTTTTGGGAAGTGGGTCCAAAATCACAAAGTGCGCTATCCATTTTAAAAGCAATTTTTTGTTTGTTTCCACAAATCACCAGGCACCCCCGCTGGTTATAAATAAAGCAATAAATAATTTTTTTTTAAAATAATAATAAAATAAAACAAAATAAAATAATCTTAAGTGGTAAATAAGAGTACTGGGGGGGGGGGACATAACACGTAAATCATAAAACAAAATTTCAAAGCCCAATTAAAATTCCTCCGTTGCATAGACTATCAGTTGCAAACTAAAACAACAGTTCATCTGGAGAAAGCTTGGAGAAAAATAAGGGTTTTCAATGGGTGTATAAAGCACAGAACAGAGGGGAAAAAGGAACTGTGTACATGAACACCTCAGGAGAGACCATTACTTCCTGGAGCAAATTAACCAGCCTAATTCTCTACTGAGCCCCAAGTCTCATGATGCCCCATTTATTTGTAAAATTTCCCAGTTTTACGATTTTACAGTTAAAAGGACAGTTGGGGTGTACGTGGTCGGCCTGGTTAAGACCAGAAGGCCCTCTGCTAGAGCACAGGTGACAGGCCAGCTCTTAGGATGCCGAGGTTTCGATGGGCCCATAGTCAGGCAAGCCCATCGGAAGCAGGCAAAGGGAAGGGTTTAAGGGAGGCAGAGACACTTACCATCTGAGAAGGCACCTGGAAGACAAAAGTGGGCACCTTGTACGCCAGGAGGTCTCCCCGCGGCACCCCGCTGTAGCCGCCAGCCACAACCAGCACGTTCCCGTTCATGACCGCGGCCACATGGGAGTAGCGACCTCGCGCCTGGGCCTGAGTCTTGGCCTCGTGTTCTGAAGGAAGGAGAAAGAGGTCAGGTCAAGGGCAGCCTATTGTGGTGTCACAACAAAGCGCTGGAATTGGGGCCCGGGAAAAATATGGCGCCAAATAAAACTATACATTTTGGAAAATGGTCTGTCTATCTGTTCTCCGTGGGTTTAGCCACCTCTCTAGATATCGTTGCCAAACTTGGCATGAGTGTTCTGAGGCGGGGGCAGCAGTCTTTTGTCACCAACTGGTCCCCAGGTTACAAGTTGGTGGACCAAAATGACCATGCCTGTTTTTGGGCGTAAGTTTGTCCATCCCTTGACATATCATCACCAAACTTGGCATGAGAGTTCCTGAGGTGGGGAGGAGGGGGTCTTTGTCAATATTTGGGAGCCATTTTGAATCAAGATGGCGGACCAAAATTTAACTTTGGCTTGACTTTCCAGTGGTACCTCAGGTTACATACGCTTCAGGTTACACACACTTCAGGTTACAGACTCTGCTAACCCAGAAATAGTGCTTCAGGTTAAGAACTTTGCTTCAGGATGAGAACAGAAACCGTGCTCCGGCGGCGCGGCAGCAGCAGGAGGCCCCATTAGCTAAAGTGGTGCTTCAGGTTAAGAACAGTTTCAGGTTAAGAACGGACCTCCGGAACGAATTAAGTACTTAACCTGAGGTACCACTGTACTATGATTTTTGGTGTGACAGATCAAATCTCACCGATTACACTATCCGTTTAAAAACACACACCAAACATTAATTTTTTGTCCCTTTGCAAGAGGAATGAGCAATCTGTGATCTGCTTCAGATGTTGCTGGACTACAACTCCCATCAGTCCCGACCATTGGCAGGGCTGGATGAGGCTGATGGGAGCTGGAGTACTAGGAGAGCTATAAGAGGGATATGGGCTCCTGCTTTATGAGCTCTGTGGCAAAAGGATGCTCAGCAACCTCAGGTGCCCCCTTTCCTTTCAACGCTGCGATGAGAGAAGCTGGACCTGTGGAACTTCTCTCCTCCCCAGAGTACTTGATACAGAAGTGCTCTTTCTATAGGGAAGCTGACCACTGGAGATTCTGTGAGTTCATGGCACCATCAGGACCCTGCAGCAAACTAAGAGGGCGAGTGCAATTTCCTAGAATCAGAGCCTTCCCTCACCGTGGGAGAGTGGAGGCGCCAGATCATGACTGGAGACCCACTGATGGCAGCCCAGGTGGTAGAAGAAGATTTCGTCCTCGTAACATTTCTCCTCGTGGTAGTGGATGTGGACATTTCCCCCTGGAGAAGAAAAGGAAGCAAAGCAAAAATATAAAGGTAAAGGGACCCCTGACCATTAGGTTCAGTCGTGGCCGACTCTGGGGTTGCGGCGCTCATCTCGCTTTATTGGCCGAGGGAGCCGGCGTACAGCTTCCGGGTCATGTGGCCAGCATGACAAAGCTGCTTCTGGCGAACCAGAGCAGCACACGGAAACGCCGTTTACCTTCCCGCCGGAGCGGTACCTATTTATCTACTTGCACTGGCATGCTTTCGAACTGCTAGGTTGGTAGGAGCTGGGACCGAGCAACAGGAGCTCACCCCGTCACGGGGATTCGAACCGCCGACCTTCTAATCGGCAAGTCCTAGGCTCTGTGGTTTAACCCACAGTGCCACCCACGTCCCATAAGCAAAAATATATATTATAATAAAAACTAGATTGTGGGATATTGAACGCCGGGAACTAACAGCAGCAGCAGAGAAAACATGTTCCCCTCTTTCAACTTTCTTGGGCATATGAAATTAACCACAATTATCTTGAATTTTTGCTTAATCCTCAAGAAGGAAGGGCATTTTCGCTGGCCAAGTTTAATTCAAATCCTTCAAACCTCCTGTGGGGAAGGTTCTAGGGAATGGTGGAAGGAAAAATAGTTTGCCCATGTGAAGACCATCAGGTGGAAACTCTTACACATATGGTTCTTAAATGTAAACTATGTGTTGCTCTCCGCCAGCAGTTCCTAGATCAACTCTGCATCCCCAAATGGAAACCAGAGTTAGAGGACATACATTTTCTATTATTGGGGAATAATCAAGAGCTCACCAAGTTAGTGGCTAAATATCTTTATCTGGTTTTTTGTCGTCGAAACACATTGCAGACGTCTGATCTCCCTGGAGACCTAGAGATGTAATGTTAGACTGCTTTGCCTCTTTCATTTGACAAATGTTTTGTGTCACTGGGAAGGCGGGAATTCTGTATTGATTTGCTATGGATGTTTGTATGTGATGCCAATTAAAGGTTTGACGATGATGATGATGAAAAATACATATACACAATGGTGCAGTAAAGTGTACAGCTATTTCCAGTGCCTAAGAACACAAGGAAACCCTGCTGGATCAGGCCAATGGCCCATCTAGTCCTGTTCTCCAACCAGATGTCTGCGGGAAACGGGCAAGCCAGATTTGTGCCCAAGAGCCCTCTCCCTTCCTGTGGTTTCCAGGAACTGGCGTTCAAAAGCATTGCTGCCTGATTGCGGAGGCAGTACATAGTCATTATGGCTAGTAGCCACTGATAGCAACTGATAGGGGATATGGGTGGGTGGGGACAATACAGTCGTACCTTGGAAGTCGAATGGAATCCGTTCCGGAAGTCCATTTGACTTCCAAAACGTTCAGAAATCAAAGCGCGGTTTCTGATTGGCTGCAGGAAGCTCATGAAGGCAATCGAAAGCCACGGAAGCCCCATCGGTCATTTGGCTTCCAAAAATAGTTCACAAACCGCAACACTCATTTCCTGGTTTGTGGCATTCGGGAGCCACAATGTTCAAAAACTAAGGTGTTCAAAAACCAAGGTACGACTGTACTTATTCCCTTCCTTCAATACAGGCTTTTTCCTTACAGAAATTTCACAGGAAATGGAAGCTTTGGCAATATTAATTTAACAATACCGTACTAAACTTGGGAACAGGGTTGCCAGTTCTTTTTCCTGGTTCTGCTCCTGCGCCTTTAGCACCAATCTGGATATGCAGCAATTTAGCACATGAAACTTTGCCTAGCATGCAAATAAAACGGCCTGGGGAGCCAAGGTTCTGTGTCTCAGGCTGTCGGAGGAAAAGGATCAATGCAAGGAGGGCAGGGGTTTGGGGAATGGTGGAAAACTGGTTTGTATTATCTGCACCAAAAATGATTAGGAACAGAGGAAGATACTGAGTCAGAACATGAATCCATTTAGCTCAATAGTGTCTACACAGACCGGCAGCGGCTCTCAAGGATTTCAGACAAGATTGTCTGCCAGCCTTACCTGGAGATGTTGATGGGGACTGAACCTGAGAACTTCGACATGTTATGCCACCAAGCTACGGCCCTTCCCCAAATTCCCAAATATTCAGTATTGGAAGAGGAAGGAAAGATCTGACCCCCACCCCAATTCTCACATTCCTCCACGCACCCCTACCCTCTGGCTGGAGAGGCCATACTCACCATACACAACCATGTAGTTGCCAATGACTGTGGCAGAGTGAAAGGCCCGCTCTCGAGGTCCCCGGTGCGAGTCCTTCGCGCGCAACGTGCTCCAATAGCGCAGGTCCACGTGGAAGAGGTCGGTGGTGTTCACACGCACGCTGAAGCTGAGGGCAGGAGAGTTTCAGGTAAGCTTTTCTTCCTGCCTTGGTCAGACCACACCTGTGGGGCTACCTTTGAAGGTGACCTGGAAACTACAACTAATTCGAATGCAGCCGCTAGACTGGTGACTGGGGCCGGCCACCGAGACCACATAACAACAGTCTTGAAAGACCTACACTGGCTCCCAATACGTTTCCGAGCACAATTCAAAGTGTAGGTGCTGACTTTTAAAGCCCTAAACGGCCTCGGTCCAGTATATCTGAAGGAGTGTCTCCACCCCCATCGTTCTACCCAGACACTGAGGTCCAGCGCCGAGGGCCTTCTGGTGGTTCCCTCACTGTGAGAAGCCAAGTTACAGGGAACCAGGCAGAGGGCCTTCTCGGTAGTGGCACCCGCCCTGTGGAACGCCTTCCCACCAGATGTCAAAGAGAAAAACAACTACCAGGCTTTTAGAAGACATCTGAAGGCAGACTTGTTTAGGGAAGCTTTTAATGTTTAATAGGTTATTGTATTTTAATATTCTGTTGGAAGCCGCCCAGAGTGGCTGGGGAAACCCAGCCAGATGGGCGGGGTATAAATAATAAATTGTTATTATATTATTATAATGGAATCCTGTGTCCAGTTGTGGGCGCCACAACTGAAGGAGGATAGTGACAAGCAGAAACATGTGCAGAGGAGGGCAAGCAAGGAGATCAAGGGTCTGGAAACCAAGCCTTATGAGGAACGGTTGAGGGAGCTGGGTATGTTTAGCCTGGAGGCTGAGAGGAGATACAATAGGCACCTTCAAACATCTAAAGACTTGTCACACAGAGGATGGAGCAAACTTGGTATCTCCGGCTCCAGAGGCTAGGACCCAAACCAATGGACTGAAGGTACAAGAAAGGAGATTCTGACTAAACATCAGGAAGATCTTTCTGACAGTAAGAGCTGTTTGACAGTGGAACAGACTCCCCTGGAATGTTGTAGACTCTCCTCCACAGGAGGTTTTTAAGCTGAGGTTAGGTGGCCATCTGCCATGGATGCTTGAGTTCAGATTCCAACTATACAATTCCAGCTCTACAAATCCTATGATTCTATGATTCATATCACCCCCTTCATGTTTCCATCATCTCAAGTCTGCCCACAGTGTAAGCGTCAATCCCATTTGGCCCAGAGGGACTGTTTATTTTAACACATATGTTTAAATTAGAATTGCTGGGTTTTTCTTATAGGTAACGTGAGTTGATATGGTCTCTTCCTTTTTCCTTCCTGTTATATTTGCAATAAAAATAGATTTTAAAGGAAGCAATTGCACCCGCAAGCATTGACTCAATAACCTGAGAAGAAGGTGGGAACTTAGCCTATATCAGGGATGGGGAACAAATGGCTCTCCCAGGGTTACTGGACTACAACTCCCATCAACCCCAGCCAGCATGGCCAACAGCTAGGGCTGATGGGAGTCGTAGTCCAATGCCACCTGTAGAGCCACAGGTTCCCCATCCTTTGTCTATATGCCAGCTGTACCAACCAAGGCAACTTCCTGCATCAATAGGGCAGAGGAAGTTGTAAATCAAACCCCCAAAGGCCTTTTGCTCCAGTTTTCCTTGATGTTCTGAACAACAAAAAGATCTACTTCTGCTATATACATATCTTCCTATATACATAAAATTGTAAGGCTGCCATCACGCTGCAGTCTGAATGGCCACCAATAGAAAGCTACGACTGGGTAGCAGGCAGCCAAGGGAAGCTGTTCAAAGGAGCAGGGTGGGGGGCGTTTCACAGAGGAGTGTGAGGGTGGGTGCGGTGTAAAAGGAGGAGGGTTTGGCCACTTGTAGGGCAGATAGGTAGGGTTGGTGGGTGGGGTGAGCAGGGGTGGCAGCCCCTGGTGTGTATGCTCACAGTACTCCCAGTTTTCTCTTTACCGAGCAGTTGAGGGTCGGTGCCCGCCGTAAACCAGGAGAGTGCGGGAGGCTGCGTGGAACACCATGGAGTGGCCTGCGGCTGCGGGAGCCTTGCCCCCCGAGGGCACCACCAACTCCCAGCGCCACATCCTCAGATGGAAGCGGTACATCTGTGAGGAAAAGACATCCACCGAGGTGCGGCCTGCGTAAAGGAAGGGAAACAAGTTAGCAGGGCTAAGAGCGCCTATTTCCAGCTCTGGCTGGTTCACCGGCTAAAGCCCCCTTTTGGAAAGAAGTGACTCGGCCACCACGCTCCACGCTCATGTGACTGCTGGGCTGGACTGCTGCAATGTGCACCGCATGGGGCTGCCCTTGAAGACATCTCAGAAACATCCACAGGTCCGAAAAGCAGCAGCCAGGTTACTTGACTGGGGTTCCATACAGAATTCACACAGCAATCTGCTCTAAAACAGCTGAACCAGTCACCAGTTTGTGTCCAGGTCCAATTCAGGGGGTTCACGTGAGTGGTTAGAGCCCTGAATGACTTAGCACATGAATATCTGGGCAATCAGCTCCTTTCCTACATACCCTCTCGGTTGTTAAGATTGGCAAAGGGGGCCCTCCTGGTAGTTTCGCTGCCCTCAGAAGCTCAGGGGGTGGCAGCCCGGGAGAGGGCCATCTCTGTAACAGCCCCTAAACCAGTCATAGGCAAACTTCGGCCCTCCAGATGTTTGGGACTACCATTCCCACCATCCCTAGCTAACGGGACCAATGGTCAGGGATGGTGGGGATTGTAGTCCCAGACAACTGGAGGGCCGGAGTTTGCCTATGCCTGCCCTAAACTATGAAAGTCCCTCCCCACAAGCCGTAACAGACACTTCCATTGTACCATTTCTGTCACGTGTTGAAGCTGCACTTATTTACCTCTGGCTTCTGACAACTCAGATAGATACTTTCAGGATCCACCCTAGTCTTCTGGTTTTAGATTATTTTGACTGATTTTAATCTTGTGTTTTTATACCGTTGCCACCCACCCGGAAATTTATGGTGACAGGCAGCTAAGGAATCCTATTATTATTATTATTATTATTATTATTATTATTAGGTGAGGCAAAGTATTCCAGTACTCTACTTTTCCACCTCCCACTCAAGTCGCTGCACTTCAGGTTACTGGAGGCTTTTAGGCAGAGGTTGGATGGCTATCTGTCATGGATGCTTTAGTTGAGATTCTTGAGATTCTTGGATTGCAGGGGGGCTGGTCTACGATTCTGTGATTCTTGCTCTCACCTCCAAATATGTAAAGCCATTCATTCACCACGGCAGAGGCGTGGCCGGCCAGCCCGGGAGGTGGAGGAAACCAGGTGGTGTTGAGGGGCACCAGCTCCTGCCAACGGCCTTCCCAGGGCAGGTACATCCAGACGTCGTTTGTAAGAAAGCCGCTGGCCAGCTCGCCCCCAAAGAGGACCAGGAATCCCTCCCATGCCACGGCGATGTGGGAGTGGCGGGCTGACTGTAAAAGGGGGAGGACAAAGGAGTTAGACAAGTGGGAGGTATGGGATCAAGGCACAGTGGGGCATTTCCCCCCTCCTCCGGGCCATTTCACACATGACGCAGCTGCAAGGAAGGCTCAAGGGGCAGCCTCCTGGCTCTGAGATAATAATAATAATAAATTTTTATTTATACCCTGCCCTTACCGGGCTCAGGGCGGCTAACAACAAATTTAAAACACTTAACTGATGCAACAAAAAACAGCATAAAATACAGTATAAAACATGAATAACAATAAATTCAGAATTCAAAAATCAATTTAGGGGGGAAATCCATCCAATAAAAATTAGATGATCGCCAGGGCTAGCTGTCTAAATTAGTCCTACTTGGGCCAGCGAGGAGATCAGGTAAGAGTTAGCTGTGGGATCCCAGAGCGGGTAATCTTCATAAAAAAGGGAGGGGGAGGGAAGGAAGGGGAATAAAAGATCAGGCTAAGTTCATACTGAAAGCCAGGCAGAATAGATCTGTCTTACAGGCCTGGCGGAAGGAAGTAAAATCCTGCAGGGCCCTGGTCTCATGGGACAGAGCATTCCACCAGGTCGGATGCGTGCAGACACACATTAATGATGATGTAGTCACAGATTACATTTTTATGAGGATGCTATAAACATCTCAGGTTGATGGGCCCTAAAGGGCCTTATTTAGATTTTTTAATCTATATTTATTTTTAATAGTTTTTTTTAAAAAAAAAAATCTGTTTAAAAAAATGATGGCAATTTTAGATATACAGTGGTACCTCCGGTTATGAACTTAATTCGTTCTGGAGGTCTGTTCTTAAGCCAAAACCATTCTTAACATGAGGCGCGCTTTCGCCTCCCACTGTTGCCACACCCCTGGCGCATGACTTCCTCATGCGTAAATCGCTGCACTTATGCGTAAAGTGCCGCATAAATCGCTGCTGGGCGACAAAGGAAAGAAGAAGCTTACCGGAGAGGGGCTGAGCACTCGCCGATGCCAGACGTTGGTGGTGAAGTTATAGAAGACGAGGTCCCCCAGAGCCGTGTTCAGATCCAAACCTGGAGAGGAAGAAGAAAAGCCATGGGGCTACAGAACAGGAAGGAAGCGCCCACTGGGACTGCAGGAGGGAAAGGAAGCACCCCAGGACTGCAGACCCCAAATGCCCAGAGCGGCTCCCTTCCTTCCACCCCACAGGAGTGGATTAATTTCTGACCTCCAAAGATGTACAGTCCTCCAGTGGAGGGCAAGAAGGCACCAGCCGCTGCCGTGCGGGGCCGGAAACTAGGATCCCGGGCGCTGACGTTGTACCACTTGCCGGCTCCTTGGTTCTCGCTCAGGGCTAAGTCACAGGCCCGGCCCACAAAGCCCGGTTCACACCGGCAATGATCTGAGCCCTGTGGAGAAACAGTACACCCTGTCAGGACAACAAAACGTAAGGCTCCCTGCAAAGCGCCACTGGCTCGCAGGCAGGGAGGACAAACTCATCTCAAGGGGGAAAGGTAGCCCTTGTGTCTAGGAGTCTAGGCTTGGAAGCAAAACTGCAGGTATCCGAGAGACGTCCGAATGAGATTTCCAAGATTAGAGACACGGAGCAGGCCAAGATCTGGTGCTTGCAAAGAGTTCCCCAAGAGAAGCAAAAACCAGGGGAAAAAATGAGGCAAAATAACAAAAACTGCAGAATAAGATTACACAAAGTAGCAGAGATTAGGCAATGTTAATTATTATTATTATTATTATTATTATTATTATTATTATTATTTATACCCCACCCATCTGGCTGGGTTTCCTCAGCCACTCTGGGCGGCTTCCAGCAAAATATTAAAATACAATAAAACATCAAATATTAAAAGCTTCCCTAAACAAGTCTGCCTTCAAATGTCTTCTAAACGTCAGATAGTTGTTTTTTGGCATCTCGTAGGAGGGCATTCCAGAGGGCGGGCGCCACTGCCGAGAAGGCCCTCTCCCTGGATCCCTGTAGCTTCACTTCTCACAGGGAGGGAACTGCCAGAAGGCCCTCGGTGGTGGACCTCAGTGTCCGGGCAGAACAATGGGGGTGGAGACGCTCCTTCAGGTATACTGGGCCGAAGCCGTTTAGGGCTTTAAAGGTCAACACCAACACTTTGAACTGTGCTCGGAAACATTCTGGGAGCCAATGTAAGTCTTCCAAGACCGGTGTTACATGGTCTTGGTGGCCGCTCCCAGTCACTAGTCTAGCTGCCGCATTCTGGATTAGTTGTAGCTTCCAGGTCACCTTCAAAGGTAGCCCCACGCAGAGCGCATTGAAGTCCAAGCGAGAGATAACCAGGGCATGCACCACTCTGGCGAGACAGTCCAGAACAGAGAGCTGTGCAGAACTCAGTTGTTCCTGGAACTGAATTCGGATTGTCTCTCCGGTTTTTTTATTTTGCAAAAAGTGTGCCCCCACTCGAGAAATACAAGATGGAGGCTACCAGAGAAAGAAAGGAGAAAGCTGTGTCTAGGGCAAGAAGTTTGGGGTGACCACCCCCCAGCACACACACGGCCGCTACAAATGCGCTTTATGGGGCAAGCACGGTGAGATCCGGAAAGTCTCAAGTCTTACCTGGCTGCAGCTGCCATGGCTCTGGCAGTAGGTGACGCAGTCAGGCATGGAGCAGCCCTCGCCGCCCCAACCTTGGAAGCATGTGCAGTGCCCGTCATTGTCGCAGATCCCGTGTCCGGAGCAGCCCATTGGGCACAGCGAGACCGTGTAGGTGGCATTGAAGCCCAGGAGGTTGTAGTTGGCGTCACTGAACAGGTGCAGCAGCATCTGCCAAGGAGTTAAGAGGGTGGGATGGTGCCAAGATCGCAGCTACATGCCCCACGTGAAACCCAAGATCACAATTACACGACTCGCGTGTCCCTTAAGAGACCACAGCTACGTGCCCCGTGTGCCCCTCAGAGTCTCCACTCCTCTCCCCAGCATGCAGTAATCTCCAACTTCATCTCAACAACCACTCGTGAATGGCCACCTCCCGAACCCCAGAGCAAAACCTCCAGGCCACGGAGCCCTTCCATGCTCACTGGTCCAGGCCTATGTCTATTGGTTGCAACTTGACTCCATCCAACCTCCGGGGTCAGTACCTTGCCAGAGGTGGCCTCGATGGTGGGGGGCAGTGTGCTGCCGCTGAGGCTGGCCAGCAAAGGGCTGCTGGGAGAATCTCCATCGTAGATGAACAGGTAGTCATAGGTGCATTCAGTGTCCATGAACATGAACGTCAAGAGGATGCGGTAGCTGCTGCTGGGAGCTGAACAGGGTGGAAAAGTGGGGCGGGAGGGTTAGAATACCAGGCACAGGACCAAGGATGGGCTTTCATCATTTCCTGACTCCTGTAAGGCAGGGGGTACCAACACAATTCCCATGAGCCCTGGAGGGTCTTCCCCTGGAGCCCACTAAGCTTCTTAGCCCCCTTGGTCCAAGAGGCACTGAATGGGGTCACCTTTTGTCCTGTGAAAAGTGCACAGAACTGAAGGAGGAAGTTTGAGGAAGGACGCTCTTTCTCACTTCCTCTTTCACCTCTATGGGAACAAGGTTCTGCGCCACCAACAGTTGTATGATAGGCAGGCATTCAAGAAGGGGCCATTCCCATTTCTGCAGCAGGAAAAGTGGGCACTTGTGGGATTTCTGTGCACCATGCAACTGCTGGGAGGCACAGAACCCCTCCACCACCCTTTTTCTGATCACACTCACGACTGATGTATTTGGCAGGACTTCTCAAATGTATCATTAACCGGCTGGTTTATATTTAAAGGTAGAAACAAATGGGCGGGGAAAATGTTTTTTTTATTATTATTATCTTTATTTATTTATTAGATTTATATACCACCCTTCATTGTAAGATCTCAAGGAAGTTCACAGAATAAAATGCAAGATAAAAACAAGTAAATACTGTCATACCTCGGGTTAAATATGCTTCAGGTTGAGCGTTTTCAGGTTACGCTCCACGGCGACCCGGAAGTAATGAAATGTGTTACTTCTGGGTTTCGCCGCTCGCGCATGCACAGACGGTCAAAATGACGTCACGCGCATGCGCGGAAGCAGCAAATCGCGCAGGTTGTGTTCACTTCAGGATGCGAACGGGGCTCCGAAACGGATCCCGTTCGCATCCAGAGGTACCACTGTAAGTAAAACAAAACAGAAAAATAAAAACACTTTCTTCCCACAGACACATTTAAAAGGCTATAGAATATTAATCAGCTAAAGGCCTGGTTGAGGAGGAATGTTTTTGCCTGGTGCCTAATGGTGTTCAGTGAAGGCGCCAGGCAAGCCTCCCTGGGGAGAGTATTCCACAAATGGGGAGCCACTGCAGAAAAGTCCCTGTTCTCATGTTGCCACCCTCCAGGCTCTCGTGGAGGAGGCACAAGAAGAAGGGCCTCAGAAGATGATCTCAGGGTCCAGGACTTTGGTTGCTGGTTTTGTTTATAATTAAAGTCTCTGTTCTAGCCTACTTTTTATTTTTAGTTTACTTTGTTGCAGACAGCCACCATAGGACCTTCGGATAAAGGAGGTAGATTTATATACTTCCAATAATAAATAAAGAAGCCTCCCCAAATTCCTACCTTCCACTAGCCACTCGCAGTTGCCGTTGACAGAATAGTTGCCCGGCCCGTCCGTCACATAGCCTGACGCACTGCGCAGGACCTGGCGGTGCCCCTTACAGTCGCCACCGCTGGCCCAGCGGATCCCACACAGGGCTAAAAGCAGCGTTACCAGCAACCTCAGGCAGCTGTCCAATAAGGAGTCCATGATGGGGTTTGGATCTCCCCGCAATTTGGAGGCTGCTCAGCACAGTCCAAAAGGTGAAGGGAATGCCATAATCCAGCCTGAAAGAGCAGAGAAGAACTTCGGAAGTCGAGCAGAGTACAGTGGTACCTTGGGTTACAGATGCTTCAGGTTACAGACTCCGCTAACTCAGAAATAGTAAAAACCTCCTCAGAAATAGTACCTCGGGTTAAGAACTTTGCTTCAGGATGAGAACAGAAATCGCGCGATGGCAGCGTGGCGGCAGCGGGAGGCCCCATTAGCTAAAGTGGTGCTTCAGGTTAAGAACAGTTTCAGGTTAAGAACGGACCTCCGGAACGAATTAAGTACGTAACCAGAGGTACCACTGTATACTGTTTATTTTCATTTTTATCATCACCATCATCCTCACTGCCCGTTGCAATTTAAAATCACAAAAAATTAGGTGGATCCTAAAATCTTAAAAGAAAATATTATGAAAATGATATACAGGTGGTACATGACCCCGGTCAAGCTTGCAAAGCTATATCATTTGCCCGATAATAAATGTTGGAAATGTAAAGAAACCGAAGGAACGTTTTTTCACCTTTGGTGGACATGCCCCAGGGTTAAAGCCTTCTGGGAAATGATATATAACGAGTTGAAAAAGGTATTTAAGTATACCTTTCCTAAGAAACCAGAGGCTTTGCTTTTGGGCATTGCCGGCCAAAGGGTGTTAAGGAAGGATTATACTTTCTTTATGTATGCAACAACGGCAGCAAGAATACTCATCGCTAAACATTGGAAGACACAAGATTTACCCACGCTGGAAGAATGGCAGATGCAACTGATAGACTACATGGAGCTGGCAGAAATGACAGGCAGAATCCGTAACCTGGGAGAAGAAGAAGTGGAAGAGGACTGGAAAAAAATTAAGGACTATCTACAAAAATACTGTAAATTGTATGAATGTTAAGAAAGTGAAAGAGTCAAAATAAGAGTGGCTTTAGTAAACCAGTTAAAAAGAAAGTGAGATGACAATGATTATAATGAGATATGAGTTTAAGATAAATTTTTGAATAATATTATGTCCAAAATAAGGTTCCAAATCTATTGAAGGTAAATACAAAATGGGAAACATAATAATTGGAAAATATAAATAAGTATCTGAAATAAGGTGATAAATTGCTGTCTAGAACTTTTTAAATTTGGAAAGCAGGAACGGAAGATGTGAGGAAGTCTAATTTGTAAAGAAAGAAAGTTTCGGATTAGGATGTTATATTTTTGTTTTGCTATATTTTTTCTGTATGCTTTTTTCTTTGTTTACCTTTTTTCTTTTTCTATGTATTTGGAAAATCTTGAATAAAATTTTTTTAAAAAATAAAATCATACACCTGGAGTGCAATAATAATAATAATAATAATAATAATAACAACAACAACAACAACAATTGTATTATTTATACCCTGCCCATCTGACTGAGTGCCAGGTACATCTCTGTGGGTAGGGAGTTCCACAACTTAGGGGCTGGCAGAGAAAACGCCCTCTCCCGAACCGCCATCCCACCAAAGCTTTTGAGAGCAGTGGAACAGCCAAGATGGCCCAGAGAGATTTTGGGGACACAAGGAGAAAGACAGGGAGTTGTTTAGCACAATAGAGCAGCCTTCACCAACACAGTTCCCTCCAGATGTTTTTGACTACAGCTCCTATCAGCCCCAGCTCCAACATCTGGAAGGCACTAAGTCAGCGAAAGGTAACTTTTGACAAACTTCCCATTCCCAGAACGTAGACATGGCTCAGATTCACAACTTGTTACAAATGCTGAATTTGAGTAATAGGTATAGGACAGGGCAGGATATAGACAGAATAAAGAAAGATGTGGTGTAAAGGGGACTGTGCCTCCAAACTGCAGTCAGGGCTTTCCAATCCTTTCTCACAAGCAGCTTAAATTTCAGACCTTAAAGCAGCCATTGCCAAGCAGGTGCCCTCCAGATGTTTCCGACAACTCCCACGGAGGGCACCGGCTTGGCGAAGGCTGCCTTACACCAATAACAAACCCACTCCCCGTAAAGCAACCCGGGTGTGTACATGCAGTGCTGTTTTTCTGGGGGGGACGCAGGGGTATGTAAACCCCTAAACATTTTGTGAATCTTTGTACTTCTGTCCATTTACTGTATATACTTTCCCGATTTGAATTATAAAATGGTGATTTTCTTGCGTCAAAATGACAGTACCCCTAAACATTTTTTTTTAAAGAAAAAAGCACTGTATACGTGTCACATGTGTGTTTAGTATCCCCCACCCACCCCAAAAAAAGGCTTTATGGGAAAAGGAAGAGAAACCCATACACAGAAGGGAAGAAATTCCCTGGAACTGGTCCCAGCTGGGGAATCAAAACAAGTTTCCTAGGAGGAAACTTAGGTCCAGAGCAGGATTTCCCCCCCTTTTCCCTTTTAAGCATTACTTCTGGAGTTACAGGTCCTTGAAAAGGAGGAGACCCTAAAGTGGGGGGGGGGGAGTTCCTGCTAAGTCTTTGGGGCTGTGAGAATCATACCTCAGAGATGCCCAAAGGGGCTGCAGCATGCAACATAAATGCGCCTACACTGTGTGTGTGTATATTGAAAGGGAGGTTCACGAGGAGAGTCCAGGAGGCGACGTGTGTTTGTGGGAGAGGAGAGGGCTGATTGTTTTTTGTTTTGTCCTTCCTTTTATTGTGAATTTCGTGGTTATTTTATCTTGTATTTCTATACTGTCACCCTTCACCAGTAAATCTCAGGGCGGGATACATAATTAATAATAACAATAACAAATGATGAGTGGGGCGAACGTGGGGGCCGGGAAAGGGATAAATCCTGCAAACGGGTGACTTTGCAGCCAGGGGACTCTCTGGAGGAGGAAGGTGAGGGTCAAGGGGGGGGGGGGTTCTATCAGGTGAGGTCTATCAGGGTGGCCTACAAAGGGGGGGGCATGCAGAGGCGTGCAATGAGGGGGGAATGCGGGAAAAGAGAAGCCTCCCCCCCCCACGCGAAGACCCACCTGCCGCCGACTCCGCTGCCCCCGCGGCCCATAGAGAGGCTCAGCCCGGGACCGATGAGGCGCAGCGAGACGACGGGGCCAGAGCGGCCCGCGGGAGGAGCGCGGCGCATAGAGAATGGAGGAGAGGGATAGAGGGGAACCGGAACGCGGACGTTCCCTGATTTCTATGGAAAGGCAACGGGCGATTGAAGAACCATAGAGGCCGCAGGGGGAAGCGAGAGGCTAGAGCGGCAAGTTCTAGGCCGGTGTGAGTGTGTAGAGGCCGCCGAGGACGTTGTCATGGCAACTAGAGGGACCGGAGGCGGGATGTTTATTTATTACCATGAAATTTAATACACCCGCTCATTTGATTATATGTAGTGATTAATCATTGTTATTTTTATAATAGTTGTTTTTAATAATGAAAAAAATACCGTTTTGAATATAGCGAGTTGGGATTGCTGCTGTTGTTAGATTCAGGCAGCCCTGTCTTCCGAGAGCAGCAGCACCGAGCATGTGCAGAGTGCCGTTGTCCTGAATTTGGGTAGGGGGTGGTGGATTTTGTAGGTTTTTCACACGCACCCGCAAAGGCTTGTGAAGCTCATTATTTAGCGCGTGGACAGCGTAGGCGCAAGGTGTTGCAGGAAAGCCCCTCCCCAGTCATTCAGTTTGTACCAACTCGACACACTCACACACAGCATCTGTTATAAATTCATAGAAAATCACCCGTACATCGGATCTGTACCGTTCCACTTTTATTTTACACCATGAAGGAAGGACGATCAAAGGGGAGAGACTTGACACAAGGCAGCCAACACGTCCGCAGGGAGCCCTGCCCAGTTAGCATGCCAACCTTGATGGTCCTAGACAGAAAATCATTACACTCACAAAGCACCTGCATATGGAAGTGGATTCAGTACGGACTGAAACAAAGGACAGTGACCAGCCCTTCCCTCTGGGGGCAGGAAACAGTGAACTCCTCTTTGTCCTCAGGAATGTAATCATGGGGAGGGGGGAAGGAGGAACGGGACAGGTGACAAGACACTCAGGTTACCACCACAACTCCTCCCTGAACCCCTCCTCTTTGTGATGTGTCAATGATGTAGTTATGATGTAGTCTTAGGGGTGTAGCATGAGGGATTAGTAGCTAATAAAAGTTGGGGTCTTCTTTTGTTCAGGGCTTCCATCTTGCTTCATCCTATGGTGAGTTGGAGTCCTGTTGCAACAGTCTCAATAAAGACCAAGCCTACTGGCTGCTGTTTTGCTCCAATTGTCCTGGTTGGTGTCTTTGCTTTTTGTCCAAGGGAGCCCTCGGATTTCTCCGTTAACAAAGGCATGGCCAAACTTGGCCCTCCAGCTGTTTTGGGACTACAATTCCCATCATCCCTGACCACTGGTCCTGTTAGCTAGGGATGATGGGAGTTGCAGTCCCAAAACAGCTGGAGGGCCAAGTCTGGCCCATGCTGTAGGGGGAAGGTTGCCTGTGCCTGTCCCAAGGGGGATCAGAGGCCTCGAGGACAGTGGCAGATGCACAGACGCCGGCACAGACTTCTGCGAAGGCGGCAAGGAGGCTCCACCTGACGCCTACGCAGAAGGGATGGAGCAACACACACACACACACACACACTACCAAACGGCTGTTGGGCAGGGGGCCACAATATTTGCTAATCCTTCGTTTGGAAGGAGCTTACCAAGAATGCCTCTCTCTCTCAGAGATTGTGCATCCCGCACTACCAATGAAAAGATGAACATGTGCAAAAAAAAAATTTTTTAAATCCATGTTCACATCCAGATTGAATGCCCAACTGAGTGTGTGTGTGTGTGTGTGTGTGTGTGTGTGTATATAGTGCTAAACCATGAGAAGGGAACCTTTGGCCCTCTGGATGTTGCTGAGCTGCAACTCCCAACAGCCCCAGCAAGCACAGCCAATAGCCAGAGATGGTTAGGAGTTGTAGTTCAGCAACGCACTCCTGCACTAGACCATTGACCCACAAATGTGTTGTTAGTTATTGGTCATTGTATTGCTATTTATTTATGGCTGAATAACATAGACTGATATTAACAGGCTTGTGGGTTGTTATGCTTCTGAATGCCCTCCAGGAATTCAGGAATCTGGGGATACTTATTTTTGGAAATAGAGGAAACAACAACCCTTTATTTCGAACAGGTGTCTCCACCCATCACGAGAAAAACTGTTTGGTTGATTAATGCAAGGGACAAGCTGATGGGCTTGGCACATATATGGAACGGAGTAACTCTGAAAGGTAAAACGGTGAGAATCCATTGTCCAGTACTGGAACATCTGTTGCAGAATGCCTTCTCCTAGGAATGTCTGTTTTCTCTATATACTAATAATATTTTTAAAACTTGTTTCCATTCACCATCCTTTGTCTACGGGGGTGGATGACTCTGGAATTTACTGCTAGTTGTGTGCAGTGCACTCAGTACAAATGTAGTACTCTTCAGACGTTGGCTACCACAACATTAAAACTATTCCTCTACTATACAAGTCAATATAAACTGCAGGGATTTAACAGCCAAACTCTCTGCTACTCAACCCTCCCAGTACTTTTCACCCCCATCCCACCCAACCATGGAAGAACACACAAATCTGACTTACACCAAGTCAGAACACTGGTCAACCTATCACAGAATTGCTACTGGTAGAAACCTTTCAAATATCCAGATAGTAGTTGAGCCATTTCCAGCTCAACTACTCAAGATCCTTCTAGGTGAAGATGTGGGAAATTGAACCTAGGACCTGACCTTCTACAAGCAAAACATGAGCTGTACCACTAAGAGGACCATTCCTTACCTTCATGCAATCACTGCAGAGCTCCCTGCAACATTCAACCCACAAGCACAGTGCTTGACAAAAGTTGCGAGAATCCAAGTGTGGATAACGAATCGAACAGATGCAATAAAAAGCAGCTCAACTTGAGAAGGGGAGCTATTTGTGCCCAACAGATACATTTCTATTTATTGCTGCAAATCAGCTCCCAGGGGATTTCCCCAACAACAGATTTGCCAATAGCAGTGGTAACCGCCTCCTGTTCAAGATGCTGTTCAGTTGCAAGCAATGCAGAACCACGGGTCTTGTTGAAGTTTGAAGGAGTTTGTTCTAGACTTGGATGCTTCAATGCATTTTCAACAAGAACGACGGAAACTATGTGTGCTATCTGCAGGAATCTGGCTTCTTCTGCATCTTCCACACCCAAGAGGAGGCACTCACAAGAATTGGGACAAGCACAATCACACTTGAGATTGTGAGGAGTCCCAGAGCTTACAAGGTTAATAGCTCAAGGGAAATGACGTCCTGTCCTGGGTGTGTTTCACGCAGGAATGTGAACTTACTTTTACTTTCTGTTTTGGCTGCAAAGGAGAGGCAACATATCGTTGCTCTCTCATGGCTGATTTATTGTTTTGCTGCTGTACATTAAAGCTTCGTAGAACAGAAGAAGCTGTGTATGAGAGTTTTACTGCAGTGCTGATAAATCTTTACACACAGGCACACTGCTGCTGAAGAATCTCTGCTGTAGCCGGGAGAAGCGGAATGACTCAGCACCGCGCCGCGAAAGCATTGGGCGCCATTGCATTTTCTGAAGAAGATGGGTCCGACAGTCAAAACAGACAAGTCAGTTCCCGTTTCACTCAACAGAGATCCACGCCATTGTGACTCGCCAAGATGAATGAAGGTCACCAGTCACACACAGTGGCTGCCACCCAAGTGATTGACGCACCACTCCCTGCATTTTGTCGGCCTGGAAGGTCACCCCAAAGAGGAGGAGGTTTCACAGACAAGTGCTTCTGGTGGAACCATCACTAGTGGTTGGCAGGATGTGTTCAGCTTGGTGGGTCTCTTAACTCCCCACCCCACCCCAGCCTGTGTTAGATTTTGCTCATAATGAAGTGGAAGGATGAAGCTAACACCATGGAGATTAGATGGTGGTCAAGCCACTTTGGGATGGCAATGTTTGCCCAGCCACAAATACAGGGTGTGGAGGAACCTTCATACAATCATGGACATCGTTGCAACCAAGGGCAGAGAAAAATAAGCAAATGTGGAACTGGCCATCAGTGGAAGGTTACTGTGGAAGGATGTGTGGTTCCAGAATTGGCCTCCACAGTCACTTACGGACTCATTGTTAAAACCGTGTTTATGGAAGACAATCTTACTCGGCTACGAGTGATCGCCAAAGAAAGAAAGAGAAAGATTGTTGTGTTGAATTTTGAGGGAACCCTGAAGAAAAGAGTTAAATACATCCTATCCCTGTCCCCCACTAGGCATAGCTATGGATCATATACAGTTGCAAGCCGACCAGGAAAAAAATAGTTTGGCTGCTCATGCACCTTTAAAAGCAGCTTGATCTGCAGAAGCCTTTCACAGCACGGGGATAAGCAGAATCTGTTCTTGTTGAAGGATCAGCTACAAGTATCTTTAAAGCACCTTCAAAGCACCTTCTTTCCCTCAACAAATTTTGGGCACTCTAGTTTACTTCTCAGAGAGTTACAATCTTTAGCAATCCTTAACAGACTACAGTGCCCAGGATTCTTCAAGAGGGGAAAGGTGTATCAGGCGTACTTTAAAGGTATACAGTGGTGCCTCGCAAGACGAAAAGAATCCGTTCCGCGATTCTCTTCGTCTTGCGGTTTTTTCGTCTTGCGAAGCAAGCCCATTAGCGGATTAGCGCTATTAGCGGCTTAGCGGATCAGCTGATAAGCGGCTTAGCGGATCAGCTGATAAGCGGCTTAGCGGATCAGCTGATAAGCGGCTTAGCGATCAGCTGATAAGCGGCTTAGCGATCAGCTGTTAAGCGGCTTAGCGGATCAGCTGATAAGCGGCTTAGCGATCAGCTGTTTAGCGGCTTAGCGGATCAGCTGTTAAGCGGCTTAGCGGCTTGGGAAAAGGGGGGGGGGAGGAAAAAAACCCTGCAGGAACTCGCAAGACATTTTCGTCTTGCGAAGCAAGCCCATAGGAAATTCGTTTTGCGAAGGCATTCGTCTTGCGGGGCACCACTGTAGTTTGTTTCCACAACCTAGTTCCAAAGTTAGCTGCCCCACGATGAAAAAAGCGCTGTAGATGCAGTCTAAACAGCATATCTAAGCCACAAATTCCAACCTACTTTAAACCAACATGAACTGTATTCCCCAATCCTTTCAAAGAGCTCGAGTTCCTAGGGTTCCTTCTTCGGAAGCTGTGTCACTTAAAAAAAAAAAAACATGTTTGGGACTGGCAGTACTGCAGATGTGTCCTGAGAGAGCAAAGAGTTTAATGTGACCGTCAGCCTTTTTGTATACACGGCGATGATTAAAGTCTTCCATGCCCAGTTTCCTCTTCCTCCTTTCGTGGCCACCTGTTTCCCCCAAAAGAGCCACATGCCTTCACAGTGAGATAAAAACACAAGAATCCTCTTTATTTTGGCAAAAAAAAGCCCACTCTGGTGGATTTCAGAAATTCACCGTCATCAGGGGGCAGAACCCACAGCACCGTCACGGGGAGGGGGAGGAGGGCAAACACCGCCACCCGGGGGCGGGGTGTCAAGGAAACGGGGAAAAGGGAATGCCTGCTCCCACTGTACAGTAGCAGGAAAAGGGTAGCATCGGAAGGGAGCAATAATACAGGAGAACATTGTTACAAGGCCAGCCTGAGCCGGGATGTCTGCAGTCCCTCCCATCTGCGTCCAGGCAGGAGAGTCGTTCAACCACAATGGCGGCTGTGAGAAGGCTATGGTGACCTCCCTTTGGGGTCAAACTGTCTACAGGGGAGAAGGCAGCCAAAGATTGGCCTGTCGCTCTGAGAGAAATAGGGGTGGAAGAAAATCACGCGCTGGTCACGTTAATCCAGTTCCTGGCTTCCCCCAGTGGCAGGCAGCGTACAACCATAGCTTGGGGAAGGACAGGGACGTCTCGTACAGATAGATGTCTGTTAGGCAATTAATTAGGCGAGGAGGGGAGTCACGCCCCCTCTGTTGTACCGAGTGGGGGGGCAGGAAGATGGGGGGAGTGGGGGGAACCCCAATTCTACCCCATGCCAAGCATCTAGTGTCCCCGTACTCTCACTAAACTCTGGCATTCCAGGGAAACAGGATAAAATAGCCCTCTGCTATGGTAGGACACAAATTGGAATAGAAGATGGCAGAAGATGGAGCGTGGAGGAGGGGGCCCAGAGGAGAAACCGGGGTTGGGGGTTGAGGCAGGGCCCCCCCCCCCCCAGAAAAATGTTGAGAAAGGAAGCGGAGGAAGCCACAAAGGATCAGGACAGTCAAGGAGAAGCCTAGACGGGACGGGCACCCGTCGTGTGCATGCTAAAATACTCAGTGTAGCCATTGTGCTGGTGGAGTTGGGGCGCATGGAGCTGATAGGGGGGCGGTTGGCTCTCGCCCCCCAGGGACGGTTTCAACAGCACAGGGGCACCGCTGAGCTCCGAGGTGGTGACCACGCAGCTGGGGGTCAGGTTACGGTCGGCGGATGACGTCTCCTCCACCTGTTTGCGGGGCTGGATGGGAAAAGGCAGAAGGAGAGCCATGTGAGAGCAGACAGGGGCGGACAACAGAAATAAAGGACCCCGAACAAACCAGAAGCAACTGAATCACGAGGGCAAGGAGGGATTCAGGGTTTACAAGACTTAGCGCAGGCACATGCAAAGGGATTGGCAAACAAGTCGATTCTGATTTCTCAGTTTTCTCATCTGAAGTTCACCTCTCATCATTTCCACATCAGTTTGCGCATATATATATATATGTACTCCTGAAAATTCATCCACATATTAGTTTGAATTTCTTCCAATATACTCATTTTTGGCAAAACAATATCCCCTAATATAATGTCTTCTTGTATTTCCCCTCCTAAATACAGTCATACCTCTTGTTACGTTCGGTTCAGGTTACATCTTTTCAGGTTGCGTCCTGCAGCGACCCAGAAGTACCGGAAAGGGTTATTTCCAGGTTTTGCCGCTCGCGCATGCACAGACGCGCAAAATGACATCATGCACAGAAGCGGTGAATCGCGACCCACGCACGCGTGGGTCGCGTTTTCAGGTTGCAAACGGGGCTCCGGAATGGATCCCGTTCACAACCAGAGGTACCACTGTAGGTGCATTTTTATGTATGCATTACAGTAGTACGCATTTTTAGATATGCTACTTGGCTGGAGAACAGCACTGCAGAATTAGGAGATGTGTGGATTTTGAAGAATGGCTGCATTTATGTTTGTGTACTGTGGCCTGAGAGTGAGAATTCGATAAATTTGCCTTTACGTGCAAAAACAATCCAATTCCTCTCCCTTCCTTAACTGTACAGCAACTCACAAATGCACCCAAGCCACATAAAGCAGCCCACGGTGAGATTTAGAAGCCTCCTGTTTTTTCGCCACTTCTCTGGTACAGCAAATAAAAGGGGGGGGGAGAATCAGGATGGGCAAGTTCTTGGCCAGCCACAACGCACAGCTGGGGAGCTGCACTCAGCCTGGCGGTTCATGAGTAGCACAGACCTAGCCTAGTGCAAGAGGAAGGGAGTAAACCTGATTTGCCTGGTCTGTCGGCTGGAAGCCTTTGTAAACCAGGTGCATGGAGGAAATACGGAGGCCGGGTAGTTTAAGGCTGTGAAGTAGGGTGGGTAGGATTTTAGGACCATCATCTGATGGGAAATTTGGGTGCTGTAACTGGGGGCAAAATGCTTTGAAGCAGAGGCAACAGGGAGGGTGCTCCATCAGGTGGCAAGCTTGGGATTTCTTGTGCAGTGAGACAGGCTTCTTTGCCCGAGGCCTGGTGCCCCAGCTGGGCAGGGGCCCGTAGAGGAGAAAACAGCAGGAGAACCTTCCTGGAGCCCCTCACCAGATGGGTGGTTGTGGGGATTCAAAGAGGAGGGGGAAATCCATGCACTTTCCCTGGGCTCGCTGGAGGAAAAAAGCATGTGGGATATAAGAGCAATGTGCAGAGCCCAGGGAAGCAGAGCCTGCACTTCCCAAAGGAGTGGGTGGGTTTCTAGGGAGACTGAGTGACCTCTGCCTCCAGAATCCAGCTGCCATGCAGAGGGGCATAGCTGTCAACTTTCAGATTTGAAAATAAGGGATCAGCAGCCTCAAATATAAGGGATCAGCAGCCACACCTGTCCCGGGGACAGTCTATGGGATATCTAACAATCCGGGATAGCAGCGGGAAGCAGCGGGAAACGGCGCTGGAATAAGGGAATTTCCCGCAAAATAAGGGAAGGTTGATAGCAATGTCACAGGGGACATGCTTCCTCTTCCAGTGATTCCATGGAGGACATTAGCAGAAGCGCTGGAAGGGAAAACCGGGGAGACCAAGGGAAGGTTAGGAAGCGGGGACCCTCCTTAGCACTCACGTTGCTTGAGCTGCTCCCGGTACTCTGTGGGATGGAAAAGAGTTCCGTGAAGTTGGGCACCGAGTCGCTGATGAACGTCACGTTGCCGTAGACGTGGTGCGGGAACTTGGCCCCGGACGCCACCTCCTCCACAATCCCGATCTGCGATGTCCGCACGTGGTACGGGAAGTTCTTATTGGCTGCCGAGGGCCGGGTCATGATCTGAGGAAGCAATGAGAGTGGAGGACCAAGGCCTAGATGGACCCGCAAGCTCAACTGCATGCATTTCCTCTAGGCCCTTAATGTCCAACCAGTAGATTGTGATCTACCGGTAGATCCCCAGATGATCCTGGTAGATCGTGGGACCCTTATCGATCATGGGATTAACTAAGGTTTACTGAAAGTTAACAAATAAAAACTGAAGAACTCTGGGCAATCCACCCACCCCATGCACGCTCCTCCTCCCTCCAATTACAATGGGTTTTTTTATACTGGGAGTAGATCACAGTCTCATAGGAGTTGGACACGCCTGCTCTAGGCAAAACACGTCTGCTTCCTCTCTTAATTTCTCTAGCAATGCTCCCTTTTAAAAAAAAGAGAGAGAAGCAAACTTCTAATCCTCACATTTGTAGATACATTATGAGTAGCTGAGAGGTAGAGTTCAGCAGGGATACTCATCTCCATCTCCACCCACACTTAATGTAGGAGGACACCTCCAAAAAACCGGTCCATGAAAGAGGCTCCATCAAGAATTGACTCCCAAATGGAAGCATTCTATAACAGAAGGCAGAATTGACTGCTGATGCTATCAGAGCAGGGATGGGGAACCTGTGGGCACGCTCCAGAGGTTGTTAGACTCCAGCTCCCATCATCCCTGGCGGTTGGCCATATTGGCTGGGACTGATGGGAGTTGTAGTCCAAAAGGTATGGAGGGCACCAACCTGACAAAGGCTGTACTAGTAGATATCGTGAGTGCATGTTATGCAAGGGAGCTACAACTGGTTTCTGAACCTAAAACAAACACAAAAAAACAGAACCCATCAATGCATGCCAAGAGGCCTGCAAGTGTGATCTTTCCTTGCACCCAACCATGGAGAAAAATGTATGAGGGGTGGGTCCCTGTATTTTTCCATCTGCAGGCAGCAAATCAGCTTGCAGGGGGTGGCTTCAATTGCAAAAAAGGGCTCACAGAACAGGATCAGATTCAAAGGTCATCCCTATCCCACCCCCAGATTGCATTTCAGTATATCAAAGTAAGAAGTCAGGAGACGCGGTCAATGGTGTCTTAATGCACTGTTTGGCCCCAAGACTTCAGTGGCTGCCAGGATAATGGGGGAATCCTCTAGGCTGCTGGCAGTTTCTTACCAGAAATACGGCATGGGCATAAAGGTGGATGCCCAGCTGGATCCCGTTGACTATCTTCTCCCGTGCCCACTTGGGGATGCCAAAGTTGGCAATAAGCGCAGTGACTGGGACAGCAAAGAACCTGCGAGAGACAAAGAGGGCTGCTCAGGACGTGCTCCCCACACATTTTCTCCCCACTGCCTCCAACAATACTCTGTTTAACTGTAGCTTCTGCAGAGCTTTTCTTACCCCTTGGAAAAGCAGCCTCTGTTGTGCCAGACATTTGCATTGTGCCCAGCAATACCCCCTTGCCTTCCTATCTAGCATGGCCAGCCCACTCATTGGACGAGGGGCAAACATCTGTCCTGACTTTGGCCAGCTGAGAGTGAGGGAACATTCGGGGTGATCAGTTATATTCCCTTAGACCGGGGTGGGGAACTTCAAACCCAGGGGTTGAATCTGGCCCTCAAGGCCTCTTTATGTGGCCACACCCCTCACTGTCCCTGCCCTGGGTGTCTTTGCCTGGCTACAATGTTCCCATGAACTCCAATAATGCCTCTTGTTTGTCTGGGCACAAGATAAGAGATGGGTGTTGTGAGTGTATTTAGCAACCAGCCAAATGCAGGAATGTAAAATTTCCATCCATTGCTCCTCCCTCTTTTGCCTCTGACCCCACCCACCAATAGCAGGTGGCCCTTGGAACACTGTCCAAAAGGGGAAGTGGCCCTTGGGTTTAAAAGGAGGTCCAGCCCCCCCCAAGTTAGATTCCTTCCTCCTTAATGTCCTCTACATCCACTCACCAGAGGGTGTAAGCGGCGAAAAATGGCACATAGAAGGGCTGTTTCTCCGGGAACTGCTTGAGAGTGATCAGGATAGCATAGCAGAACCAGATGTAAGCCACAAACTGCAAGGCGATCAGGCCGTATCCAGCCGGCGACTCGTAAGTGTACAGCACCTGTGCTTGATCAAAGAACTGGGGCCGAAAAGGAAGGAAGCGGTTGAGAGATGCGATTGCTAGAGCTGCACAAGCTGCAACAAAATTCACAGCTGGGGACGTGAACCACACGCCTCTAAGCACACGGAGGCCTGCAATGCCCTCTTCTCTAGGCCTGGGCGAGATATGGATACATCATCCAAAACCGGTTTGAAGTCCGTATTGTGATATCGGTTTCGTAATTTTTGACCTGCCAATATAGTGATATAGTCATACCTCATGTTACGTTTGCTTCATGTTACGTTTTTTCAGGTTGCGTCCCGCGGCGACCCAGAAGTACCGGAAAGGGTTACTTCTGGGTTTCGCTGCTCGCGCATGCACAGTAGCGCTAAATCGCACTTTGCACATGCACACAAGCGCCAAATCACACCGCGCACCTGTGCAGATACGGCGCTTCAGGTTGCAGGCTTTTCTTTTCTTTCTTTTTTTGCAAACATAATTTTTATTGATTTACACCATAACAAACCAATATACAAAGATTTTCATCTTGTTATCACAAATTTCTTTCTTTAGGACTTCCTTCAGCTTCTCCACAAATCATCCATACCCTTTTTTAGAAAATTACGCAAATCCTGCTTTATATTGACATTATTTAACTCCTTACTTCTGTTTCTCTTTAGACAATATTCTCACCTTTTTTACAGAGCTCTTTTAAACCCCACTAACGTTATATGACCTTCACTTATATTTTCCAGATACTCCGTGAATTTTCCCCAATCATCAATGAACCTTTGGTCTTTTAAATATCTGATTTTCCCCGTTAATCTATCCATCTCGGCGTACTCTAACAATTTCAATCTCCATTCCTCCGCTGTCGGTATTTTCTGTTGTTTCCAGTTTTGGGCTAGCAGGACTCTTGCTGCTGTTGTTGCATATTGAAAAAATTTACCATCAATATTCTTTATCTCCCTTCCTGATAATCCTAATAGGAAAGCCTCCGGTTTTTTTTCAAAGGTGTATCTTAAGATTCTCTTCATTTCATTGTAGACGCTTTCCCAAAAGCCCTTTACCTTTTTGCACTCCCACCACATGTGGAAGAAGGATCCCTCTTTTTCCCTGCATTTCCAGCATTTATTACAGGTTTTATACATTTTTGCTAATTTTGCAGGGGTTATGTACCATCGGCAAAACATCTTCATCAAGTTCTCCTTCAATGTTATGCAAGCTGTAAATTTAAGGTTTTTTTTCCAGAGTTTTTCCCACTCTTCATAATATATATTATGGCCGATGTCCCTAGCCCAATGTATCATCACCAACTTCACTTCCTCGTCTATCAGATTCCACTCTAATAGCAGATTGTACATCTTAGATAAAGTTTTATAGTCATTATTTATTATTTCAATCTGGAATTTAGACTCCTTGTCTGCATATCCTCTGTCTTTGATATCCTTTCTAAACATCTCATTTATTTGGAAATAGTGTAACCAATCAAATACTTTTTCTTTAACCTGATCATACGGTTTCATTTTCCATTTCCCCCCTTCCTTAATTAACAGTTGTTCATACGTGATCCAGTCACCTCTCATGTTAGTCTTTTTGACACTCATAACTTCTAATGGGGATAACCAGTGTGGTACTTTAGGTTCCAATAGGTATCTGTTCCTCTCCCACACTTCGATCAGGGGACCTCTAAAGATGTGTGTTTCAAAGCCTTTATGAGTTTTCTTTCTCTCATGCCATAGATACGCATGCCACCCTGCTCTGTTGTCAAATCCCTCCAGATCTAACAGTTCCTTTTTTTCCAATTTTATCCATGTTTTCAACCAACAAAGGCACGCTGCCTCATAGTATAGTTTCAAATCTGGCAGGTTGCGGGCTTTTCATGTTGCGAACGGGTCTCCAGAATGGATCCGGTCCTCAACCAGAGGTACCACTGTATTGCTAATCTCTCTCTCTCTCTCTCTCTCTCTCTCTCTCTCTATGTGTGTGTGTGTGTGTGTGTCCACAATGCAAAAATCATGATGTAGGAAAAACCATGAAGCCAGCCAATGGCTCTAACGTAGCTCCACCCTCATTTCAGACATTGTCATATATCGGTATATCATGATGTTTAGCTGGGGATAGATCTTGATGTTGAAAACCAGATATCGCCAAGCCCTACTCTTCTCGTCATTCTCATCACACCTGTGACCTATTTTGGGAAGGTGTTTGGATGTGGACACCTCTGAAAGTATCGTAACAGGAGGGATGTATTCAACTAATTCCCAGAGGTCCCTGTGGAGAGGGATTGACTGTTAAACCACTCTGGGAACTATAGCTCCATGAGGGGAATTGGGGCAGCACGTTTAACAAACTACAGCACCCAGGATCCTTTGGGGGAAGAAGCCATGACTGTTTAAAGTGGCATCATAGAGCTTTAAATACATGGTGTAGATGTGGCCTAGATTAGCGAGTTTCTCAAATAGATAAGAAGAAAAGTTTGGATTTGATATCCCACTTTATCACTACCCAAAGGAGTCTCAAAGTGGCTGACAGTCTCCTCCCCCCCCCCCAACAAACACTCTGTGAGGTGAGTGGGGCTGAGAGACTTCAGAGAAGTGTGACTAGCCCAAGGTCACCCAGCAGCTGCATGTGGAGGAGGGGAGACACGAACCCGGTTCACCAGATTACGAGTCTACCGCTCTTAACCACTACACCACACTAGCTCTCATATAACGTTTTACAAGGACAGAATAATTGCAACACACAGGAAGAACAAGGGTATAGTCTGAGTGCCTCACTTGTAGTTCTGTAAATCATTTAATGCGTCAACACGAATGGAAGTTATTAATATTGCACTTGAGACTTCAGAGAAGTGTGACTAGCCCAAGGTCACCCAGCAGCTGCAGGTGGAGGAGCGGAGAAACGAACCCGGTTCACCAGATTACGAGTCCACCACTCTTAACCACTACACCACACTGGCTCCATCTAAGCTGCTACAAGAGTAAACAGACACTCACCTCAGCCTCGTAGATGAAGAGCACGACATGAGTGATAGTGTAGAGCGTCATGTACACAGAAAGCTTGATAGAGCCGGTGTGGCTGATCCGACCCCTGCAAAACAGGGAGCCATGAGCCAGGATTTGGGGGAAGAAGGAATGACTGCCCCACACCCCAAATCTCCCAATACCCTTTATCCATCTGGTACGCAGGCGGAGACCCTACCTGCCCACGGACAGTCTCACCAGAGTGGTGCATGCTCTAGTTATCTCCCACTTGGACTACTGCAACGTGCTCTATGCGGGGCTACCTTTGAAGGTGATGCAGAGACTACAACTAATCCAGAATGCGGCAGCTAGACTGGTGACTAGGAGCAACCACCGAGATCACATAACACCGATCTTGAAAGACCTACATTGGCTCCCAATATGTTTCCGAGCACAATTCAAAGTGTTGGTGCTGACCTTTAAAGCCCTAAACGGCCTCGGCCCCGTATACCTGAAGGAGTGTCTCCACCCCCATCGTTCAGCCCGGACACTGAGGTCCAGCGCCGAGGGCCTTCTGGCGGTTCCCTCACTGTGAGAAGCGAAGTTATAGGGAACCAGGCAGAGGGCCTTCTCGGTAATGGCACCCACCTTGTGGAACGCCCTCCCATCAGATGTTAAAGAAATAAACAACTATCTGACGTTTAGAAGACACCTGAAGGCAGCCCTGTTTAGGGAAGTGTTTAATGACTGATGTGCTAATGTACTTTTAAACTTTTGTTAGAAGCCGCCCAGAGTGGCTGGGGAAACCCAGTCAGATGGATGGGGTATAAATAATAAGTTGTTGTTGTTGTTGTTGTTGTTGTTGTTGTTGTTGTTGTTGTTGTTGTTATAAATAATAAGTTGTTGTTGTTGTTGTTGTTGTTGTTGTTAATCTCCCCTGTAAATGTTATCCGCACTAAATGTACTCTTCTCATTCCTAAAGTTTCAACTGCAAATCTTTTGACTGCTCAGTTTTCCAACATTCCTCTCTCTTCCCCTAGTCAACAAACCCATGTCACTTATAAGCCAAGTGCAATGCCAATGATTCTCCGACCAGCATCACAATTTGTCCAGATGCTAATTTGTGTCACAGGCCTGCACTGTTTTAGGCCTGCCTGTCCTGCCCTTTCTGCGCCTCAAAATACCCATTGGGCTCTAAATGGGCAAGGCACATCGAAATAGTTTGCTTCTCTTCCTCTGTGTCCCATTGCAACCTCTATTGCCTTCCCTTTGAACATCACATCACGACGTGGGCACAAACAGAAGCATCCCCCATTTCTGACCTTATCGGGGACAAGGCACCCTTGGACTAGAGAGACTCAATAAAGTATGAGCCAAGATACATGTGCTTTGTGCACTGCTGCTAACATGGTGTGTACATCCCTTCCCTGACCCGCAGCAGGAGCACTTTGAACGCAGAGCGTACAGGAGGTGTGTACACAGAATGTAGCTTGTCATTTCAAGGGCTTTACCAGTAGGGGGCATGTGTAGCCTGCAGAAATCTAGCGGCTGTCTCTGTGGTGCAGTCTGTTTAATTTTGTTTTTAATGTTTTGGGGCACTTGCAGACAAGCTGTTTAACTGAGCTTTCATCCTGATTTGTTTGCAGAGAGATTAGATGACACCAGCTATTTAACGTACATTTAAAGCACCCTGATACCACTTTTAACAGCCATGCTCCCGCCAAAGAATTCTGGGAGCTGTAGTTTGTTAAGGGTGCTGAGGATTTCTGGGAGACCCTCCGTCCCCCTTGCAAGGCTACAATTCTCAGAGAGATTTAACCATCAATCCCTCTTCTCAGGGAACTCTGGGAACTGTAGCTCTGGGAAGAGAACAGGAGTCTCCTAACAACGCCCAGCACCCTTAACCAACTACAGCTCCCAGAATTCTTAGCTTAAAGTGGTATTCTGACACCTTAAATGTATGAAATGAATGGGACCTCTGGTTTGCTTGCTGGGAGGTTAGGCATTGTTGTGTCAGAGAAGTGTTATCCCTGTGCACTTTTCCATCAGCTGCCACCAGTAGTTTGGGGAAGTGGGTTTGTAACGGAAGACCTCCTAATCCACTATAACTTTGCAACCAGAGTTTGTCTTCCTGTCTGTCTGTCTGTCTGTCTGTCTGTCTGTCTGTCTGTCGAATTTATATACCACCCTATACCCAGATGTTTCAAACCCGGAGTTTGCCAATGTGTGATTGAACTGCATCTGAATTTGGGATCCGAGAACAAATAGGAACTGGGATAGCTCAGTTGGAAGAGCACAAGACTCTTGCTCTTGGAGTCATGGGTTCGAGTTCCATGTCTGGCGAAAGATACTTGCATTGGACCTTCATGGTTACTTCTACTTCTACAATTCTATGATCAGAGGCAACTTTCCTGCAGGATGCTTCTCCACACCAAACGACCCTCTCACAAAGTTGCTTTTCATTTTTGGGGAAGACATGGCACCGAGTCTCAGTTATCCGTGTTTGCAAGTGAAGCAACTCACCCGTCAATCGCAGCCTTTATGGATCCCCACACCCTCCCACCAATTATTCACCACTAGGCAATACAGCCCCATCCCACCCTGACTCATTGGAAGGTCTGTCCCCCTCTAGTCATGCTGGTACCTGGTGACAGTGAATCCTTTCCCCAGCAGGATAAGCGTCAGGAGAAAGATCAGGAAACTGACGGAGAAAAGGAGCTTGGCTAGAGGAAGGGAGGAAGGAGAAAGAGAGAAAAGGAGAAATGGAGTTAAGCCCAGGCCATTAACAGGGTTCTTCTGGAATATGAGAATCAAAACGGTCCAAATGGCCCAGGATTCTTATGTGGCCTTTAAATAATGCATCAGTGAGGAAGGGGCAAGGGATACATACTAGAAAGAGCGATACGGAATGGCCAACAACATTCATTGTTTCCCTTCTGAACGGCTGCAGGACTGTAATTGATAAGCAACGTCCAAGATGGCAACTTTTATGTGGCCCTGCTCACTCCGTATTCCCCCTTCATACCTACCCAAGATCTTCAGGCTGCCGTTTCCAATGCCGTCGCTCGCATACTGGCCCCAGTATATGCAGAAGAACATCAGGCTGAGCACTGAGGAGAAGAAAAAGGGAGGGAGGGGAATGCAGCAGGTGGCAAGTGTTGTGCAATTGCAAAGGCAGAAGGAGGATGGAGGGGTCAGTTGCCCATGCAGGGTCTCTTTCCTGATTGCTGGCAACTGTTCTTTGTCCTCCAGCTGTAAAGGTAAATGGTAAAGGGACCCCTGACCATTAGGTCAAGTCGCGGACAACTCTGAGGTTGCGGCGCTCATCTCACTTTATTGGCCGAGGGAGCCGCGTACAGTTTCCAGGTCATGTGGCCAGCATGACTAAGCCACTTATGGCAAACCAGAGCAGCACACGGAAAGGCAGTTTACCTTCCCGCCAGAGTGGTACCTATTTATCTACTTGTACTTTGACATGCTTTGAACTGCTAGGTTGGCAGGAGCAGGGACCAAGCAACAGGAGCTCACCCTGTAGCGGGGATTCGAACCGCCGACCTTCTGATCTGCAAGTCCTAGGCTCTGTGGTTTAACCCACAGCGCCACCCGCGTCCCCTCCAACTGTATCAGCCATCTAATCCCAATCCCCATCTTTTGGCCCCTCCTTCCATCCCTTCCGACACCCCTTTTCCCTGCCAAAAGCATTTCAGTGAACTCCGAACCTGAATGCACAACCCTAAGTCTTTGGGGGCAGGAGACAGTACACAGTTTAACTGGAACGCACCCTATGTATATTAAACCCCCTTTGGAACTACACAATAAAGGGTGGGCTATAATAAATGCCAAATCAATAAGCAAGTGAAAACAGAAACAAAACCCAGCCACTGGTGTCAGCGACTTGGCGGGTTGCTTTCCTCCCCAGAATGTGCCCTCCCTGCCTAGGACTCACCCTCCACCCCAGCCGCCGTCATGAACATCTTGTAAGTGGTGTGGAGAAGTTGCCGTCCCTTCAAAAGATCTAGGAGGGAACGAAGAGACAGAGAGGGTCACAGAGACAGAGAGACACAGAGAGCAGGGGGCCGTTGGCAAAAGTATCGCTGGCTTTTCTCTGCCCACCGGAACACAGCAATGAGGCCTCTCTCCCTCACTTCATCGCCCAAGACACATTGGAGATTGGGTTTCTCTTAGAAATTCTTCTTCCGGAGCCTGGGGTAGGTACTATTGGGAACCTGCCATGGCCCATATTCCTGCGAAGGCCCGCCGTCCCATCATTCTCTGGAGACACCTGACCCCGCAGCTCCCCCTCCTCGCTGTCAAGCCTTTCCGTCACAACACCGATTGGAGGAGCTACTCCCCCCTGCCTCTCTATAGACCGATGCCCCGTTTGCCTGGGCACTGTAAAGATAAAGGTAAAGGGACCCCTGACCATTAGGTCCAGTCGTGACCGACTCTGGGGTTGTGGCGCTCATCTCACTTTATTGGCCGAGGGAGCCAGCGTACAGCTTCCGGGTCATGTGGCCAGCATGACTGAGCCGCTTCTGGCGAACCAGAGCAGTGCACAGAAACGCCGTTTACCTTCCCACCGGAGCGGTACCTATTTATCTACTTGCACTTTGACATGCTTTCGAACTGCTAGGTTGGCAGGAGCAGGGACCAAGCAACGGGAGCTCACTCCGTCACGGGGATTCGAACTGCCAACCTTCTGATCGGCAAGTCCTAGGCTCTGTGGTTTAACCCACAGCGCCACCCACGTCCCTGCCTGGGCACTGGGGACCCCCAAAATAAGTCACGCTGCATGAGAAACAGGAAGCGTTGACGCAACTGCATCCGGACTGGGACTCTTTGGTACTCACAGCCAAAGTAGCAGGAGATGATGAGGATTAGGATGAAGATAAGCAGGAAAGTTATGTCTGTCTCCAGGATGCCTGAGAAGAAAGGAGACAGCAGATTCAGCAACGGACCTGGGAATTGCCTTACTTTTTTATAATAATTTTTATTAATTTTCAATTATAATCCAATAATAGCTTCATTACAACAATACCAAATTATAATACAATTACTAATACCAATCATTCAAATACCAAATTATATAATTTAGGTGCCCCCCTCCTGTGTGCTACATTTGATGGTTTGATGATTTTCTTTATTTCTGCGTTCCAAAATCTTATTCATTTCAATTGCATTCCGGTCAAAACAATAATCCCGTATACAACAGCTGCAATATTAATAACTTCCATTCGTGTTGACGCATTAAATGATTTACAGAACTACAAGTGAGGCACTCAGACTATACCCTTGTTCTTCCTGTGTGTGGCAGTTATTCTGTCCTTGTAAAACGTTATATCTATCTTTTCCCGGTTGCTGCCGTTCTCCATCATGCCTTGGGCGGAGCTGATATCCTATTGTTGTTTCATAAATTTATCTACCACTCCGTCCCTGGCTTTGTTGTTTTGCAACTTTAACAACAGCTGCGAAAATCACCCTGTCCCAGTAAATAACCTGTTTTCACCCTTTTCCCTCTCAGCCTGGGAAGAAGAGTGATCTGTTGAACTGCAGATGACTCAGCAATCAACCTTATCAGTTCCTTGGCAAGTTTGCGGATGAAAGGAATCTGCGAGATGAAAGGAATTGCCTTGTACCACTCCAGTCTGGAGCTTCAAGGTTATCGCTGTTGTGTGAGGGCTGCTGCTGCTGCTGAAGAACTAGAATTGCCTGCCTGGGTGCCTGGTGGCTGTTGTCACCTGCTCAACATCAGGTAATTTAGGCTGAGAGATGCCCGACAGGTGCAAGCTAAGCTTTCATGTTGTTGTTGTTGTTTAGTCGTTTAGTCATGTCCGACTGTTTGTGACCCCATGGACCAGAGCACGCCAGGCACTCCTGTCTTCCACTGCCTCCCGCAGTTTGGTCAAACTCATGCTGGTAGCTTCGAGAGAGCCAGTGTGGTGTAGTGGTTAAGAGCGGTAGACTCGTAATCTGGTGAACTGGGCTCGCGTCTCCGCTCCTCCACATGCAGCTGCTGGGTGACCTTGGGCTAGTCACACTTCATTGACGTCTCTCAGCCCCACTCACCTCACAGAGTGTTTGTTGTGGGGGAGGAAGGCAAAGGAGATTGTTAGCCACTTTGAGACTCCTTTGGGTAGTGATAAAGCGGGATATCAAATCCAAACTCTTCTTCGAGAACACTGTCCAACCATCTCGTCCTCTGTCATCCCCTTCTTCTTATGCCCTCCATCTTTCCCAACAGAAGGGTCTTTTCCAGGGAGTCTTCTCTTCTCATGATGTGACCAAAGTATTGGAGCCTCAGCTTCAGGATCTGTCCTTCCAGTGAGCACTCAGGGCTGATTTCCTTAAGAATGGATAGGTTTGATCTTCTTGCAGTCCATGGGACTCTCAAGAGTCTCCTCCAACACCATAATTCAAAAGCATCAATTCTTCGTCAATCATACCTGCTTTCATACCTGCGTGCAAAACTGATAAGTTCCTAGCCCAGTACTCTAACCACTCTGACACATTGTCTCTCTGTCAAGCCTCGGCAAACGTGCTGTAGGAATTCAGATTCCCAGAATCTGAACTGCGCAAACCTGACGGGAACTAGCAGGGAACTCACCGAACTCGTCAGCCGAGAAGTGCCGCGTCCAAAGCGATTTGCCGTTGGTGAGGATCATCTCATACTCCAGTTCCAGCCCATCGCCCTGTGAGAGAGCAGTCAAAAGTCATTCTGTTCTTAGGGAACCAAGGCAGAGCCATAAACCCGAGTGGGCGGGCGTCACGAGACTCACCCCGCACTTGCTGAGGGCCACATACCACCAGCGCTCACGAACCGAGCGGAAACTCCTGCCGCTGGCGCAGCTCAAGTACCGCACCGAATTTTCTGTCACCAACTGGAAAGAATAATAACACGAATAATTTTATTATTTGTACCCTACCTATCTGACTGAGTTGCCCCAGCCGCTCTGGGCAGCTTCCAGGATATATAAAAACATAATAAAATATTAGTACGGGGCTGCCTTTAGATGTTTCCCCCCCCCCCCCAAAAGTCAAATAGTTGTTTATCTGTTTATAATAATAATAATTTATTATTTATACCCCACCCACCTGGCTGAGTTTCCCCAGCCACTCTGGGCGGCTCCCAATTAAGTGCTAAAAACAAAAAGCATTAAATATTAAAAACTTCCCTAAACAGAGCTGCCTTCAGGTGTCTTTTAAAAACAGGATAGCTGCTTATTTCCTTGACATCTGAAGGGAGGGCGTTCCACAGGGCAGGTGCCACTACTGAGAAGGCCCTCTGTCTGGTTCCCTGTAACCTCACTTCTTGCAATGAGGGAACCGCCAGAAGGCCCTCGGCGCTGGATCTCAGTGTCCAGGCTGAACAATGGGGGTGGAGACGCTCCTTCAGGTATACAGGACCAAGGCCGTTTAGGGCTTTAAAGGTCAGCACCAACACTTTGAATTGTGCTCGGAAACGTATTGGGAGCCAATGCAGATCTTTCAGGACTGGTGTTATGTGGTCTGGGCAGCCACTCCCAGTCACCAGTCTAGCTAAAGCATTCTGGATTAATTGCAGTTTTTGGGTCACCTTTACAGGTAGCCCCTTTGAAGGTGACATCTGTTTGACATCTGATGGGAGGGCTTTCCACAGGGAGGGCACCACTACTAAGAAGGCCCTCTGCCTGGTTCCCTGTCACCTCACTTCTCACAGTGAGGGAACCACCAGAAGGGCTTCGGAGCTGGATCTCAATGTCCAGGCTAAATGACGGAGGTGGAGATGTTCCTTCGGGTATACAGGGCAGACAAGAAGATTTGTGATATGGCAATCAGGTAAAACTGAAGGAGGAGCTTCTCCTTTTCAATTACCCCCGGACCATTAGGAGATGTTTTCGCTATAGGAATATCATAGGAGTCTGTGGCTCAGGCCTGGACAGGCCCTTGAATTTCTCCCCAGGACACACAAACCTCTCAGTGTCCCTGTTTTCCCCAAGGGTCTTTGCCTGGCTGGAATATGTCCTTGAATTCTGATCATGCCTGTTGCTTGTCGGGATGGAGGATAAAGAGGGGTGTTCGAGTGCATGTAGAAACTATCCTACTGTACAAAGGTTACATTTGCATTTGATGCTCAACCTAATTTTGCCTCCAGTTCTGCCTGCCTCTGGCAAGCAGCCCTGAAAATTCCCCAGCCCTGATGTAGCTGAACTGAAGACCTGCCCAGGAAGCAAATGTGAGCTCCACATTCTACGTGGAACAATATCGGCCATGGTTTGTGGGTCCCCAAGCCCTGCCCGTGTACGTGAGTTTGCTATGAATTTTGTGGAAGGGGGGGGGAAGCATCTTAGCGGAGAAAGAACCCAGAATCGCAGCCCTTGTTAGAGTAAAAAGAGCCTGCAGCTGCACAGACAGGTTTAACTTCGTATGGGTAACACTGGCTGAAATCTCAAAGGCCCAACTTACTACGCTTGTAGGACAAGAAGTTTTGTAAGGAGAACTATATGAAATATTACAGAAAAGACTTATGAGAAGGGAAATCCTATACCAAGTTGTAGACTATTAAAAGTAATAGGGCAATAAATGTAAGATTAAAAGAGGAGGTTTGAAAATCATTAGGCGTGGTTGATGGAAGTCTTAGGCTAAAATACCCAAATGATGTACAAGATGAGATGATACGTTCTGTTTGGGAAATATATGCAAAAAGAAATAAAAATGTATTTTTAAAAAGAATGAAATAAAATTCAAAGGTCAGAGATGTCTAAATAAGATATTCTATAAGTGGAGAAGAGGTATCAGTCAGTGTCTTTGTCCCACAACTGGTCAAAACAGAGAAATTCAAGAATTCAAATCATACTACAGAAAAAAATGTGCTGAGTAAGATGATACATGCAAATTTGCTCCAATTGCATAAGTCGTTTAGGTTGCTGAATCAAACTTTCCTTGCTGAATAAATCAGGATTCCTTGGGCACTCGGTTTGTTTTGTTTTAGAATGGTCTGCACACAGCCTTAGATGCATGCGCATGCGCACGCACACACGCACATCATGCTTTCTCTGTCTTTCTCCACACTGAGAGACAAGATGAAGTAGAGAACAAAGGCCCCATTTTTGCTGGACGCCCAGTCAGAACCTATTCCTCTCACTGCAAGTGTCTTCTTTTGTGTCAGAAGGACTGCTGAAAAAGAGAGCTGGCCTGCTTGTTTCATGATAGGCTCAGTCAGTACAGCATCAGACTCTTAATCTCAGGGCTGGGGGTTCAAGCCGCACATTGGGCGAAATTGTTCCCGTAGTACCTTCCAACTCTACAATTCTATGATTCTCATTTACACCTTCCACGCAATATACAAAATTCAAGAAAATCAGCTAAAAAGCAGTTGCACACATCACAGAAAGTTGCAGCAGGTAACATTTAAAGCACCCGTGTTTCTTCCCATGGCAGAGATCTATGCATCCAGCTGAGAGCTTGTCGGAACAAAAAACGTCTTCGGTTGTTTCTGGAAAGTGAAAATAGCATTCACACGCCTTTTTGCTTCAGAACATCCTGTATCTAACTTGTTGTTGTTGTTTAGTCTAGTTGTGTCCGACTCCTCGTGACCCCATGGACCAGAGCAGGCCAGGCACTCCTGTCTTCCACTGCCTCCCGCAGCTTGGACAAACTCATGCTGGTAGCTTCGAGAACACTATCCAGCCATCTCATCCTCTGTCGTCCCCTTCTCCTTGTGCCCTCCATCTTTCTCAACATCAGGGTCTTTTCCAGGGAGTCTTCTCTTCTCATGAGGTGGCCAAAGTATTGGAGTCTCAGCTTCATGATCTGTCCTTCCAGTGAGCACTCAGGGCTGATTTCCTTAAGAGAATGGAGAGGTTTGATCTTCTTGCAGTCCATGGGACTCTCAAGAGTCTCCTCCAACACCATAATTCAAAAGCATCAATTCTTCGGCGATCAGCCTTCTTTATGGTCCAGCTCTCATTTCCATACATCACTACTGCTAAAACCATAGCTTTTACTATATGGACCTTTGTCGGCAAGGTGATGTCTCTACTTTTTAAGATGCTGTCTAGGTTTGTCATTGCTTTTCTCCCAAGAAGCAGGCGTCTTTTAATTTCGTGGCTGCTGTCACCATCTGTAGTGATCATGGAGCCCAAGAAAGTAAAATCTCTCACTGCCTCCATTTCTTCCCCTTCTATTTGCCAGGAGGTAACGGGCCCAGTGGCCATGATCTTCGGGGTTTTTTAATGTTGAGCTTCAGACCATATTTTGTCCACCTGCCAAATCTGTTTGTCTGTCTGTTTGTCTGATCTTACTATGACCAACATCCCGAGTCTTTGGGTATGGGGGAAATGGTGAGCAGAACCCCACAGCCCCTTTCAAGTCCCAGAGACGCTTACCTGGCATCCAGACCAGGCATACTGGGTGGTGAGGTTGATCACCTGATTGTTCTCTGGACGGATGACGGACTCCTTCATCAAACAATCCTAGGAAGAGGAGAAAGAAGATAAATGGGAAATAGCAGGAGCCTCAACCTAACATCACCCTGAGCAGGATGACCACATGCAATAGGGGACCGTGGTACTGTTCATTCAGAAGTGGTATTCCTTTCTTTTTGTTATTCATCCTTTAGTATTTTATTCACATAATATACATTCTTTACAACAAACAACTCCAAAATAAAATCATATGTAACAAAACTGTAAGTCTCATGTTTTCATTTACACTGATCTCCTCTCTGATACCTTTACTTGATATTTCTTGCTGCTTTCTGCCTTCTTTACAGAATCTTTATGAAAATTTAAATCTCTTAAATCCTATACCAATCTTTAACAGTTTCAATTAATCCCTTCACCTCCCTCCCCCACAGCCCAGTTCTTCCCTCCACTCTTATTTTTGTTATTGTTGCGTTATTCACTTTATTTGTTATTCCATCCTTAATATATTATTATCCTATCTCCTTGCGCCTTTTAAACTTCTGCATATTAATTTTCAAGCTCCAGCACTGACTTTTTTCATGTATTCCTTAACGCATTCCCACTCTTTATTAATTACAGTGGTACCCCGCAAGACGAATGCCTCGCAAGACGGAAAACCCGCAAGACGAAAGGGTTTTCTGTTTTGGAGGCGCTTCGCAAGACGAATTTCCCTATGGGCTTGCATCGCAAGACGAAAGCCCATAGGGAAATGCTGGCGGTCGGGAGCAAAGACTTTCGCCCACAGCCGGCCTTCAGAAGAGGACCTCTTCTGAAGGCCGGCGGGGGGCAAAAGTCTTTGCTCCCCCCCGCCTGCCTTCCCCCCGCCTGCCGGGGGCGATCTTAAAATGCTGGCGGGCGGGAGCGAAGCGTTCGCTGCCGACCCCCAGCATTTTAAAATCTCCAAGGGACAGCAGAGAAGTCTCTGTCCCGGGGAGGTTTTAAAATGCTGGGGGTCGGGAGCGAAGCGCTGCCGACCCCCAGCATTTTAAAATCTCCCCGTGTCCCGGGAAGGTTTTAAAATGCTGGGGGTCGGGAGCGAAGCGCTGCCGACCCCCAGCATTTTAAAATCTCCCCGTGTCCCGGGGAGGTTTTAAAATGCTGGGGGTCGGGAGCGAAGCGCTGCCGACCCCCTGCATTTTAAAATCTCCCTGTGTCCCGGGAAGGTTTTAAAATGTTGGGGGTCGGGAGCGAAGCGCTGCCGACCCCCAGCATTTTAAAATCTCCCCGTGTCCCGGGGAGGTTTTAAAATGCTGGGGGTTGGGAGCGAAGCGCTGCCGACCCCCTGCATTTTAAAATCTCCCCGTGTCCCGGGAAGGTTTTAAAATGCTGGGGGTCGGCAGCCCGACCCCCAGCATTTTAAAATCTTCCCGGGACACGGGGAGATTTTAAAATGCTGGGGGTCGGCAGCGCTTCGCTCCCGACCCCCAGCATTTTAAAACGCTGTTCCGAAGGGGGGGGGTGGGGACACCTGCCCCAGCCGCCCCACTTCGGAAAGCTGTTCCGAAGCGGGGAGGGAGGGCGGGGACACCTGCCCCAGCCGCCCCACTTCGGAAAGCTGTTCCGAAGTGGGGAGGGGGGGCGGGGACATCTGCCCCAGCCGCCCCACTTCGGAAAGCTGTTCCGAAGCGGGGAGGGGGGGCGGGGACACCTGCCCCAGCCGCCCCACTTCGGAAAGCTGTTCCGAAGCGGGGAGGGGGGGCGGGGACATCTGCCCCAGCCGCCCCACTTCGGAAAGCTGTTCCGAAGAGGGGAGGGGGGGCGGGGACATCTGCCCCAGCCGCCCCACTTCGGAAAGCTGTTCCGAAGCGGGGAGGGGGGGTGGGGACATCTGCCCCAGCCGCCCCACTTCGGAAAGCTGTTCCGAAGCGGGGAGGGGGGGCGGGGACACCTGCCCCAGCCGCCCCACTTCGGAAAGCTGTTCCGAAGTGGGGAGGGGGGACGGGGACATCTGCCCCAGCCGCCCCACTTCGGAAAGCTGTTCCGAAGTGGGGAGGGGGGGCGGGGACATCTGCCCCAGCCGCCCCACTTTGGAAAGCTGTTCCGAAGTGGGGAGGGGGGGCGGGGACACCTGCCCCAGCCGCCCCACTTCGGAAAGCTGTTCCGAAGCGGGGCGGGGGCGGGAACACCTTCTGAAGGCGGGCGGGGGGCGAAAGTCTTTGTCCCCCCTGCCTGCCTTCCCAGGGGCTTTTAAATCGCCTCGGAGAGCGGAGAAGTCCTCCGCTGTCCCGGGGTTTTTTAAAATGCTGGGGGTGGGAAGAAAAGCCCTTGTTCCCCCCCCCCCAGCCTTCAGAAGAGGTCCGGGGACAGACTGTCCCCGGACCTGGTCTGAAGGCGGTTTCCCTAGGAACGCATTAATTGATTTTCAATGCATTCCTATGGGAAACCGTGCATCGCAAGACGAAAAAACCGCAAGACGAAGAGACTTGCGGAACGAATTAATTTCGTCTTGCGAGGCACCACTGTATTTTATTAGAGTAGCCTCTAATTGATGCTGTTAATTTTGCCATCTCCGCGAATTCAAGAAATTTGGTTCTCCATTCTAATAATTCTGCTATTTTATAAGTTTTCCATTTTTTTGCCACTACGATTCTGGCTGGTATTTCCTTCTCCCTGAAATACAAGTAGAGGCACATTTGGCTCTTCTCAGACCTGGAGATGATGTCCAGAGCCACTCTTGCTACCTATGAATCACTCACCCTCTGAAGATGCTCCAACCTGTAGCTCACCCCTCTTGGCATCTGTGTACACAACCAAGGGTTCCTCTTGTCCTCCGTCACAAGTAAATAAAACAGTCAAACGCTGCCGGGAGACCAAAGTGCCAACCCTCAGCAGGATCTGCCAGCTGCTTTCGCTCACTTTCGCATGAGGTTTCACAGAGCGTTCCCAGACTCCTGATTCAGCACAATTCCCTGTTCTCAGAGGAGACTGCCTGTCACGTCTCTGCATGAAATGCTGTTCTGGGCCTGGACCCCGTCCAGGCTGGGAGTTGTCCCAGAACAGTGATGCATGCAGAAGCACACATGGTAGGCTCCTTCAAGGTGGGGCATCTTTAGCACTCTAAACCAGCGGTAGGGAACCTGTGGGCTTTCAGATGCTGCTGGACTCCAGCTCCCTTCAGTCTCAGCCAGCATAGCCAGTGGTCACAGATTGATGGGAACTGGGGAGTCCAGCACAGGTTCTACGTCCCCGCACTGCTGGTTCTCTTATGCCACTCTAGTCTGTCTCAGCAGGAAGTCTGGGAATAACTAGATAAGCCAGCCAGTGTGGTGTAATGGCTAGAGTGTGGGACTAGGGACCTGGGAGAGCAGGGTTCAAATCGCCACTCAGCCATGAAGCTGGTTGGGTGACCTTGGGCCAGTCACCGTCTTCTCTCAGCCTAACCTACCTCACAGGATTGCTGTGTGGGGATTCAGCAAGCTATTTTGGGAGAAGTTTCATTGGAAGTTTTTGCTGTTGTTTTACTGCTACTAACTTTTTGTATCTTTATTTTTATGTGGAAATTGTTCAATTTGGTTATGTGGTTTTTAATGTGTTTTATTATTTTTATGACTACTTTGCTCTGCTTGTAATTATGCAAATCTTTTCATATTATAAGCTGCCTTGAGCATTGTTTTAACCATGGAAAGGCGGCCTACATATAAAATGATGATGATGACGATTCGGTGAGGAGGGGGGAGAACCATGTACACTACCTTAAGTTCCTTGGAGAAAAAGGTGGGGTCGAAATACAAATAATCCTTCTTCTATCCTATACTTCCCCTTCTCCAGCCAAATCACCACACTATGCTCCTGGCCTTGAGATAGGAGCTGGGGAAGGTCAGTCTGGATGAAACCCGGGGGCCCTCCCAAATCTGTGAGGCTGGGAAGCCTAAGATGGAACCCGGATGAACAGAGAAACTATTCCCTTCGCCAAGGTAAATGACCTTAGCTGCTCAGCACCTGCATCTCAAAAGAGCAAGCTGCATCTTCAATGGGTGAGCTCTGTTGCCATAGAAACAAATGGACAGGCCTTCTCCTATCTCCCTCACCTGACAGGTAAGAAGAGAAACTGTTATGTACTGAGTTGAATAGGATCCTAATTGCAGCATTCTGATTGGTCCTAGAACAATAGGATCCAGAATGCAGCAGTCTGATTGGTCTGCAGGAGCCACCCAATCCAACTCCAGGTGGAAGTGAATCCGCAACCTGATTGGCCTACAGGTGAATCCCGGAATTAGCCAATCGCATGGGGCCCATTGTGTAAATAATGTATAAAAGCAGACATTTCAGGGGAGCTTCCATTCCTCCTCACTATATGAGCTGAATAAAGAGCATGAAATCCACTCTCGACTCCGAGCATATTTCAGAAACAGTAGGCCAAGATATGTTGTGTTTGTGAGCTGAAAGTTGGAGGCTGGAATCTGTGCTGAGCCTCAGCTGGACTTTGGGGCTTCTCTGGAAATCTAATGGAGAAGCAAGATCTGGGGGAGTGTTGACGCCATGAGCCCCTCCATCCTGTGCCCATATGTGTAAATAAAACCTCATGTCCTAAAGACAGCAGCATCTCCACTAACCTTCCAAGGAAAGGAAACCTGGGTCAGCACAGGAATCCCTGTCGGCCGTCATCGCTCAGAGAATGGGATAGGAGCACACAATTAAGCAACTACTCTATTCCGAACTTAAAAATGGAAAGCATAATGCTGGTGGTCAACCAAAGAGGATTAAAGAGTTCTCAAGGCAAATCTAAAACAAAGTAGTATAAACACCGACAACTGGGAAACACTGGCCTGCGAGCGCTCCAGTTGGAGAACAGCCTTGACCAAAGGCGTCATGGGCTTTGAAGACACTCGAACGCAGGACGCGAGGGAGAAACGTGCTAAGAGGAAGGCACGCTTGGCAAATCCACACCATGATCAACTCCCGCCCGGAAACCAATGTCCCCACTGTGGAAGGACATGTGGATCCAGAATTGGCCTCCACAGTCACTTACGGACTCATTGTTAAAACCGTGTTTATGGAAGACAATCTTACTCGGCTACGAGGAATCGCCAAAGAAGAAGAAGAAGAGGATGACAGAAGAGGATTGGGGAGCAATCCGTTGTCTCCCCTAGCAACCGCCCAACCCCACCTTCTCCCAGTGTCTTTCCTTGCACACATGGAGAACCAGGCCTTAGCGCGGCTCCTCTGGCAGCAGGAAGGTTTTGTGAGCAAACACTTCTCATCACTAAGCCTTAACGAGCCTCCGCTGATAGCCGATGCTCATATCTCCGGAAACTGCCACATCTAATCTCACACCAGAAAGCAAGCAAATTACATCGCACAAGAAGCACCCAGCTGCTCCCTGACACCCACTCTCATCATGGAAATTATGTCAATTATGTACAGCTGAAATATGCAAATGTGCTGCAGCTTCGTAGCACCTAATAATGGGTTCCCCCTCTCCAGCTTCCCTCTGCGCTGAAGAAATTGCAAGTGCTCACCCCCGTCCCGTTCTGACTTAAACCGCCTTGGAAGAGAAACCTCAAAATTCTTGACCTGTTCCGATTGAAAAGCAGCTTCTGTTACTAAGGGACTGCTGAGCAGAAGAAACTGCTGGCTATAGAAAATAGAGGATTATTCTGTCATTCCACCAACCTGCGTACCATAATACTTTGCGCTTTTTTCATGCAGAGCTTTCCGAGAGCTCAAATTGCTTTACATAAATTACCTGGGTAATCTGTACAACAACCCTGCAAAGTAGGTCATCATTCTTATCCCTATACTATTGGCCATCTGCACAGTGTGGAAAATACCTAACCTCAGACATCCTCCTTCGTCAGGTCAGGGTGACTATGAGCAGGAGGAATATGTTCCTTACAGATTGCGAGCGCAGCTAAATATATTTCTGTTTTCTGCAAACATAGCAGCAAAGAAGAGAGGAAGAGAGACAGTATTTGATTTTTAGAATTTAGGCACTTTTAGCCTTAGTAAATAAGCACTATGAAAAGAACTCATAAGGCATAATGGTGTACCCGTACGCCTTTCTCAGGTGGCCACATTCCCCCCTTTCAAGCTTAGAAACAATTCAAACATTTGTTTCTTCAGCTTGACCCTCATGTTGAACTCCAGTATAGACAACGGTCTATTCCAGGGGAATCTCCTCAGAGGGAGTCTCATGAACTAATCTGGCATAATCATGTTCTTCTTCTGGGACCGGGGGTAAGGCTTGATATATGGCCATTATATGCTTCTGCAATTTTTTCCTAATGTCAGGGGCACTTTGGGCCACAATATTGCAGAGGTGGAGAGGGGGTGGGAAGGTGCCACGTTGAAAGATAGCAGCTTCCCTAAGCCAACACACAACGCAATTCTTATTCAGAAGCAAGCAAGTCTTACTGACTTACCGTATTTTTCGCTCTATAGGACGCACCTGACCATAGGACGCACCTTGTTTTAGAGGGGGAGAACAAGGGGAAAAAATTCTCCCGCTCTCTGCTCAGCGACCCTTCAGCAAAGCGGCAGGAGAAACGGAGCCCCTTCCATTTCTCCTCCCGCTTCGCAGAAGGGGCGCTGCGCAGCTCTCCCTCTCTGCTGAAGCCAGGAGAGTCTTGCTCTCCCGGCTTCAGCAAAAGGAACCCAAAGCCTTTGGAGCACAGCGCGAGTTCCCGCTGCACTCCAAAGGCTTCAGGCGGCTATACTCCAGGCTTCAGCGAAAGCAACGCGTAGCCTCCGGAGTGCGGAGGGAGCGCCCCCTCTGTGCTTCGGAGGCTTCGCGTTGCTATCGCTGAAGCCAAGGAGCCTGCATTTGCTCCATAGGACGCACACACATTTCCCCTTAATTTTTGGAGGGGGAAAAGTGCGTCCTATAGAGCGAAAAATACGGTAAACAGGACTTCCTCTCAACTAATGTGGATAGGATTGAAGCAATATCGCACATGAGCTGAGATCCAAACACAAAGATTTATGCACAATGAACTTAAACTGGGTTTAATGGCCATCACAGTGCCCCTCCATCCCCTAAGTTCATTATCAGTCAGAGAAGAATGAGTGGAATTCACTGGGACCCTCACCCAGGTCAGACTCTACTCGGGGTCTCAAGTTCTCATCTCCTAACCCCGCTAGGACCTTCCAGTTCTCAAAAGCTCCTTCCATTCCTCCTCATCCTCCACAAACCCTCCCCACAACATTTCCACAAGACTCGTGACACCTGGAACTGCTGATGTGTGAGGGGAAGCCACAGGGGAACTCTAGCAGACAATTCTCAGTCCAGTCACCAAAGAACAGTTCCCCCGATCCTCTGGGAGAAGCTATGACAGCGTAACAGGTGTAAAACAAGTCCTAGTCTATTGCGGTACTACAACTCCCATCACCCCCAAAAACTGACTATGCTGGCTGGGGTGATGGAAGCAGGAGTTCCACATCACTAAGGACATTAGTTCACCAGCATTTTACTACTGATTTCTCCTAATAAACACATTTTTTTAAATGCAGTTTTAGCTAATGGACATGTTTCTGCAAGCAATTTCCCCGTATACAATGTCTTCTTGTTTTGTTTTTTTCCACGAATACATCCATCCTTATGCAAACTTTCCCCTCATAGATGCATTCTTTGTAAACGTTGCTAGGCAAAATTTTGATAAGTGCAAATTTCCAAGGACAGATGTGTTTTGGTTCACATATAGCTTTGAAAAGTGTGGCTTTGATAAGATCCGGCTTCCAAAGAGGCCTAAATCGAATTTCTTTCCCTCCGCCTCGGTGGCAACTGTGCATAACCTGCAGAGAAGCAGCTAACCCACTGGGACATATTCACCTCTTGAAGGGAAGTCTAACTGCAGCTGAATGACCCATCCAAACTGACCTTGTTTCCCTTCTTGTAGACGGCGGGCCACTGGGAAGGATCATCAAAATAAAGAAGGATATTCTCGCAGCATTTGGCCTTTAAAGGGAAGCAGAAGTACGGCTTTAAGGATAGCAACAGCAACATAGGCCCAACACGACAAATAGATTGTGTACGACGACAGGGATGGTGGACCTGTGGTCCTCCAGATGTGGCCAGACTCCACATCCCATCACCCTGAGCACAGGCCATGCTGGCTGTGGGATGATGGGAGTTGGAGTCCATCCACACCTGGAGGGCTGTTTCCCACCATATATGAAAAAGGTTAGGCTTTTTATTTATTTTGCTTATTTGACAAAATATGTCAATAAAAGCAGTTCAATGCCATTAAAAATAATTTGGAAAATTAAGTAGCAAACAAAAAAGAAGATTAGAGCATGTCAATATATATGAAATTGGGGAGGCTTGCCTTAAAAAAGTTTTATGCAGGCACCAAATTTTTTGAGATGGTAAAAGAGGTGGCTAAAAAACCAAAAAAAAGGAATATGATAGAAAGATAAAAATATTACCTCTGGGTAGCGGAACCTGAAGTCGAGGCGCCCATAGTCAGAAAGGAAGCAGAATCGAGTCAAGAAGACCCAGTCCTGGGAAGAAGGAGTATGTGTATGTGTTATTTCTTATCATACCAGCTCCGCCATTTTGTTTTTTTGTTTAATATATTTATGAACCTCACTTTCATATATAATATATCCCAAGGTGGTATACAGACTAAACATACAATATCACCATGAACACATCAAAAAAAAGTTTTTGATTTGAGTTCCTACTGAAATGAGGCTGCATTTTAATGTTGTACTTAATCTTGTTTTTAAGTTGTATTTTAATCAATTTTTTGTACCTGGTGTTAGTCGCCCTGAGTCCAGTCTTGGTTGGGGAGGGCGGGGTATAAATAAAATTATTATTATTATTATTATTATTATTCCCATCAGTAAGAGCTGCTTGGCAAAGAATCTCACATTTGAAAGTCCTGCCAGAATAAAACAGTTTTTAGAAGACTCCTAAATCCAAACCCAGGACACCACCTTCTGGGTCTGAAATCCTGCACAAGTCACATGACCCGCACAAGATTGCATATTCAGGGGGGGACGGGACACTTTTTTTCGGAGCGAGATCTCGGCCAGAAATCACACAAGAGCAAGGCGCCCAAAATGGCCACTGTACTCTCACAGGGTGAAATGGGATGTCTGGGTTTTCTGGGACAGTTGGTGAGTATGATGGTCTGAAATTGTATATAGCAGCTTCCATGTTCCTCTTGAAATCTTTAGGGTCTTCTTGCATGAGGGTCTTCTCCCAGCCCTTTGCAAACCCAACCCAATGGAAGCGCGCTGTGGAAAGCATCCAAATACGATTAGAACATTATATTTCAGGAGAGATTAGCGTAAGCCCAACCCAGCCTGAAAATTATTCAAGTGTCAGCAGCCCAAACACGGCTCCAACCAGTTACCATAAAAATTTTTACGGCTTGGCTGTAGGAAGGATAAATAACATCCCAAACAATCCCCATAAAATGAAATCTATTAGGCGGTTAACGTCATAGTCATTAATTTAATAGAGCGCAGTGCACCAGCTAGAGAGGGCAGGCCACTCTGTACCAACGGCTTGTTGCTAGGTGTGTAGACCCCTAAATGAAGGGGGCCGCAGGGCAGACCCTGTCCTGTGGCCTGGTGAAGTGGCCTGCCTCAGGAATTGGTTCTGAAAGCAGCAGAATCTTTTTTTAATCAAGGGCAGGGGGCTATTTCACCATTTGGGCTCCATTTTAGGAGGCCAGGATCTTGCTGCACAAACATTAATGGGTCCTGTGACCCCAGACCGCAGGTTCTGGGTGGCAGAAGTGGGGTTGACATAGGATTTCTTGTAAAGAATTCTCAATATCAAAAAATTTGTAGAGTTTGAAGACACCCCAAGAATCACCTAGTTCAACCCCCTGCAATGTGCAGAAATCTCAGCTAAAGCATCCATGACAGATGGCCATCCAACCTTTGCTTGAAAACCTCCAAGGAAGGAGAGTCCACAACCTCCAGTGGGGGACTGTTCCACTGTCAAACAGCTCTTACCATCAGAAAGTTCTTCCTGATGTTTAGTCAGAATCTCCTTTCCATTGGTTTGGGTCCTACCCTCCAGAGCAGGAGAAAACAAGCTTGCTCCATCTTCCATAGCTATCATATCTCCTCTCAGTCTCCTTTTTACCCAACTCCTTCAACCATTCCTCATAAGGCTTGGTTTCCTCAGCTAATATAATACTTTGATTCTTTGGGGGAACCTATAGGTGTTGATCTCCTGTTTACCAGTCTTAGCACAGAATTTTTGTAGGTTTTTAGTATAGATATGGTCTTGGCAGAGATGTGTACAGACTCCTAGAACCAACTTTCCTTTTCATCTACGAAGCAGATATGCTCCCTTACAGTGCATATTCAAAGGCCCGACCTCTCCAACCATTGGACCTCTTCCAGATCTGGGAACAGGATCCAAAAGTGTTGGCTACTTGAGTCTCAAGATGCACTCTCAATGCAGATTATGTGCCACTCCACATTTGTTAACAGCGTTGTCATGGTTTCCCGGGAAGTGAGTCACTCGACTCAACAGGTTTTTACGCAAAACTTGAGAACATTTTCCGATGGAGGGCCATTGACACACAGAAAAAGTCTATTGGGGGTGTAACCACAAGTGGGCGGAGATGGGGGGCTGGATCTGGTGGTAGGTGGGCCAAAAGAGGGTGGAGTTTGCAGGATTGCATAGTTTTTTGGGTCTATTCTGTCTATTTCTCTCTCTCTCACGCACAAACACAGTGCCAAAGAGGAAGGGATTCTCAGAGGCGGTGGTCTGGAAGAGGAGAATGGCCCTACAATGTCCAGAGAGCGAGTTGATGTTTCGGATCACACAAAATCAGACTCAGGACTGCAGGTTCCCCACCCCGATTTAAATACTGAAGCTATGGTTTACCTCCCTGCAGCCCTTTCTTACAGGTTATGAAACACAGACTCTGCTTATAGATTCCTAGAATGGTAGAGTTAGAAGTTAACCCGAGGGCCATCTATGTCCAAGCCGCTGCAATGCAGGAATCTCAGCTAAAGCATCCATGGCAGATGGACATACAACCTCTGCTTAAAATCCTGACCACCAGAGAGAATGAAAAGAGTGAGAAAAGAGTGGTGGGGATACACACACAAACACAAACGGGGCTGTAACCCTAATTGCGCCAATCACCCAGACCTGACCATTGCACCATTAACCCCCTAGAGCTTCCACCCTGTGCAACTCCTAAGCTCTTTTCACCTTCCCAATCCCAGTCCTGAAACCACTTTTCTATTCTGCGGCCCTATTTTGTAGCCTTGTTCTCACCTTCACCACCACGTCCACGCCTTCCCCTCCTTTTTGTACAACTAATCCAGAATGCGGCAGCTAGACTGGTGACTGGGAGTGGCCGCCGACATCATGTTTAGGGAAGTTTTTAATGTGTGATGTTTTATTCTGTTTTTAATCTGTTGGCAGTCTTCCAGAGCGGCTGGGGAAACCCAGCCGGATGGGCGGGGTATAAATATGTAAATGATGGTGATGGTGGTGGTGATTACCCCCTCCCCTTGCACACTACCCCCCCAAATGATAACCTACTACACCTCACTCTTCCCAAATATGGCAACTACGAAGCACCTTTTTCTCCTTCTGCAAAAACCGTGGAGCCACCATCTCTTCCTATTCTGCAAACCCTTTCATGCCTCTGCTTCGTGGTGTAATGGGTCAGTGCATCTGGCTGTTAACCAGAAGGTTGGCGGTTTGAGCCCACCCAGGGATGGCTGGGGGCAGGATTCCTGCATTACAGGGCGTTGGGCGAGATGACCCTCAGGATCCCTTCCAGCTATACAGTTCTATTATTTTATTATTCATTTTCGCCCCCATTCCCATGCCTCCTATTCACACATGACCTGTGGCCTAGGACCCTCGTACCTACGGGACCACCTCTCCCGGTATGCCCCACGGAGGACCTCAAGGTCCATAAATAGCAACACCCTACAGGTCCCAGGCCCTAAGGAAGTTAGATTAGCCTCAACCAGAGCCAGGGCCTTCTCAACACTGGCTCCGGCCTGGTGGAATGCTCTGCCTCATGAGACCAGGGCCCTGCAGGATCTGATTTCTTTCCACAGGGCCTGTAAGACAGAGTTGTTCCGCCTGGCCTTTGGCTTGGAGTCAATTTGATTCCCTCCCCCTCTTTCTTTTTTCCTTTCTCCTCCTGTGATGAGGCTGCATTTTAATGTTTTAATGTTTTAATGTTGTATTTAACCTTGTTTTTTAAGTTGTATTCCAATCAACTTGTTTTTATTATTGGTTGTCAGCCGTCCTGAGCCCAGCCCTGGCTGGGGAGGGCGAGGTATAAATAAAATGTATTATTATTATTATTATTATTATTATTATTATTATTATTATTTAGTGGTGGCTAGTGCCCGTTGGTGTTCATAGGGTGGAGGGCAGGGAGGTCAACATTAGGGGGCGCCTGACTACTTGCAAGTAGGAAGTTAGACAGGTAGGAGATGCCTGAAGGCAGACTGAGGTTGGTGATCTGATGTCCTGTTGGTCAGCTTCCATGGATACTTTTTGCTTTTTGAGCCCAGCTCTTTATTGACTTCAGGGCAAAAACTTCAAAGTCAGAAGTGACCTTCCTTAGGGAGTAACAAAGACCCACAGCAAATTAAATACCTGGGTCATAAACCGTAAGCTCCCATTGCCCAGAGCATCCTCTAAAAGGCAGCTACGTGACAGTTCACACTAATCAAATGGAGTAAAGGGCACTAAAAAAAGGTCAGATCCTATCCCCCTGACAGCGTTCTCTCAGTTTCCTTCTGGCACAAACTCTAATCCGCCTTGTTGATTGCAAATGCCACAGAAGCCACATTCAGGCCACTCTATGAAGCTGCTTTGAACAGTCATGGCTTCTTCCCCCAAAGAATTCTGGGAGCTGTAGTTTGCTAAGGGTGCAGAGAGTTGCTTGGAGGCCCTTATTCCCCTCACAGAGCTACAGTTCCCAGAGGGATCTGATTGTTAAACCACTCTGGAAATTGTAGCTCTGTGACGGGAACAAGGGCGACGCTTGGCACTTTTAACAGATGACAGGTCCTGTAATTCTTTGCAGCGGAAGCCCTGGCTGTTTAAAGTGTCATCATAGCACTTTAAATGCACGACGTTGAGTGCGGCAGGAATAACCCCGTTTATTCCAGTTCAATGCCAATACAGAAGGGGTTTGTGTCCGCGATCCGACCATCGGGAACCCCCATTCTTCCAGGAATTGCATCCACCTCCTTTCCCCTTCCCTCTACACGGCCGAAACAGCACAGCGAAATACCGTGCGGTTACTGTTGTTTCTCAGGCACCTGACACCACAGACGGTGTCAAGTCACCGTACCACCGCAGTTTCCTGGGTCAACGCCATCCCCGCTGCAACTAGACAACAGCCACTGATAGACTCAGCTGACAACCGAGACGGACAAAAGTCTCAAGAGGAGGGGCTGAAATAATTTGGGTCAGGGGAGAAGGCAAGAGAGGCGGATCGAAGGACTTTGAGAACAGGCAGGGAAGGATGAATGTAAGCTAGACCATATCTGCCAGGTCTAGAAATGTATGTATATAATATTAGGTATATAAAATCTCCCAGAGGGAAATGGATATCTAAGGAAACAAGCCTCTTTCCTCCTCCCTCTTTCTCCTCTGTCCGACTCCCGGGCCTACCTCCTTCCCCTTAAAATCCCCTTCGCGTTCCCATGGCAACAACCCATGCTCAAGGTTTCCACGGAAACCGTACCCGAGGCTGAAGAAGGCAGAGGAAACAAGCAAAATCCGAGAACTGGGGCAAAGGCAGGGGGGAATGATCCAAAAAAAGGGGGGGCAGACTGCACACACCCCTCCCTGGATTTTAAGCAGCCTCCTGAGCTTTATCTGCCTGCCGCGGGTCTCTCCGAAACACCCCCCAAATAGACCCCTGGGGGTGCATTGCCTCAAAAAATACTGCTTTTTGGTGAGGCCTGCTGCCTCGGCGGCTGCATCCTACAAACAAGCAGCAATTAACAGTCGCTGTGTTAAAGTTGTGAGCAGGGGCAAAGCTCAGGTAAAGAAGGTTCCAGGTTCGAATCCCGGCTTCTCCAGGTAGGGTTGGGAATGCCCCCCCTTTCTGAAAACCTGCTGCTGTTTATCAGCAGGCGATACCGAGCTAAATGGGTCAATGGTCTGCATTCACACCATACGCTTAAAGCACTACGATACCACTTTAAACAGCCATGGTTTCCCCCCCAAAGAATTCTGGGAGCTGTAGTTTGTTAAAGGCACTGAGAGTCATCCGGAGACCACTACTCCCCTCAGAGAGCTACAGTTCCCAGAGTTCCTGATGGAGGAGGATTGATTGTTAAACCACAGTGGGAATTGTAGCTCCTGAGGGGAGGTGTCTCCTAACAACTGCAGCTCCCAGAAGTCTTTGGGAGAGAAGCCATCACTGTTTGACGTGGCATTGTAGCACTTTAAATATATGGTGCAAATGTGGCCCAACACCACATTCAGGACAACTCCTATGCTTCAAATCCTTTTCTGAAGCTCTCTCTTCTCCAGGGCTCCCATTTCTGATCCCCAAACCTAGAGCCCTTTGGTCCTGTGTGGGGTCAAGTGGTCAGTTTTCCTTCTCCCTGCCCCAGCCTCCAGCAGAGCCCTTCTGCAATGCCAGCTCCAGGATTTGGAGGGCATTAGTGACTGCATCTCCATCTTAACTGATGTCCCCGTGGCCTTGCCTGCTGCCTCAGGACCCAGTCTTCCCAAACACCCAGAGGGACACCGAAGGAAAGCAGAGAATTGACTTGCCGACTGAGTAGTCGCATCAGGCAATTAAGGAGACTCTGGTGGCTGAGAGCAGCCACCCTGCAGGGGTGTAGTGGTTATCAGTGGTGATTAGTGCCCCTTGGGACTGGTATTTATTAACCTAGGTTAACCAACCTCCTGGGACGCGGGTGGCGCTGTGGGTTAAACCACAGAGCCTAGGGCTTGCCGATCAGAAGGTCAGTGGTTCAAATCCCCGCAATGGCATGAGCTCCCGTTGCTCGGTCCCTGCTCCTGCCAACCTAGCAGTTCGAAAGCACGTCAAAGTGCAAGTAGATAAATAGGTACCACTCCGGCGGAAGGTAAACGGCGTTTCCGTGCGCTGCTCTGGTTTGCCAGAAGCGGCTTAGTCATGCTGGCCACATGACCCGGAAGCTGTACGCCGGCTCCCTCGGCCAATAAAGCAAGATGAGCACCGCAACCCCAGAGTCGGCCATGACTGGACCTAATGGTCAGGGGTCCCTTTACCTTTACCTAACCACCCTCTTGTACATGCAGCTTCAGAGTGGTCTGTTAGGTGTGGGCTGGGAAAGAGGACAGACTCATAGAATCACACTGTAAAGTTGGTAGAGACCACAAGGGCCTTCAGTGCGGGAATGTTTTGCCCAGCACGGAACTCGAACCCATTACCCCGAGATTAAGAGTCTTACTCTCTGCCAACTGAGCTAATCCTCGTTTTTAAAGCATATTTCATTTACGGAAGGCACATCCATCCCATAGATTTAAATCAGGAATAGGCAAACTCGGCCCTCAATATGTTTTTTGAGACTACAGTTCCCATCATCCCTGATCACTGGTCCTGTTAGCTAGGGATGATGGGAGTTGTAGTCCCAAAACATCGGGAGGGCTGAGTTTGCCTATGCCTGATTTAAAGCATATTCAGCACACATTTAAAATGCAAGCTGTCCCCACCCCCAAAGAACCTTGGGAAGCGTAGTTTCTCTCCTCACAGAGCTACAACTCCCAGCACATTTTCAAACTACAGCACCCAGGATTCTTTGGGGGTGGCTCTGCACAAAGTGATTGTTGTAATGTGTTAATAGTGGTTGTATATATATAAAAAGAAGTGCTGGTTATTCTGGTGGCCAAACACACAAAAATAGAAAATTCCTGCCATCATTGGCTACTACTAGTCACAATGGCCATATGTTATCTCCAGTATCAGAAAACAACAACAGGGCAGGGTTATTGTGTTCATGTCACACCTGTGGAAAGATGTGTTAGGCCCTTAGTCTGATGCAACACAACTCTTATGCCTTTATATTTTTGTGCTTTAACATGAGATGAATTAACCTGGAATAAATCATAGAATCATAGAATCATAGAGTTGGAAGAGACCACAAGGGCCATCGAGTCCAACCCCCTGCCAATGCTGTCCCTCGTTCTGCGCTTTTGCATACATTTAAAGCACAAGGCCTTCATCCAAAGAATTGCAGTTTGCTATCCATTCTGAAGGAAATCAGCCCTGAGTGCTCACTGGAAGGATAGATCCTGAAGCTGAGGCTCCAAAACTTTGGCCACCTTATGAGAAGAGAAGACTCCCTGGAAAAGACCCTGATGTTGGGAAAGATGGAGGGCACAAGGAGAAGGGGACGACAAAGGACAAGATGGTTGGACAGTGTTCTCGAAGCTACCAACATGAGCTTGACCAAGCTGCAAGAGGCAGTGGAAGACAGGAGTGCCTGGAGTGCTCTGGTCCATGGGGTCACAAATAGTCGGACATGACTAAACAACAACAAAGTGTGGCTCTGTGAGGGGCAAACTACAGTTCCCAGAATTCTTTGTGGGGACGGCACCATGTACTTTAAATATGCTTTAAATGTACAGTGTGACCGTCACATGTAAAGTGGATTAGAATCTTCATTCTACCGCAAAACATCCAATTACAGGATTTAACTGTCCTTTACCCAATTTATTAGCAGATGGGCTAAAATGGGTCAATTAGCTGACATTAAGAACTCAAATATGTGCTTTGGATCAAATAATCCAGGGTATTTGGCGATTGCACTCTAAATCACTGGCTCATTCCCTGCTCCCAGACCCTCCAGTCGCAAAGGAGATACCCAATGCTGTGAACCCAATGCTAACTGCCCCTAGTCCACCCACCTACCCTTTCTGTGGCCTAAGAAAAAATATGTGGTGGTACCTTCAATGCAGACAAATTTATTGCGTAGTAAAGTTTATTGAGCTAGCATGCAGTATATAGAGAGATTGGAAGGGCAGAGGGAGTAAAATGAGGCCAAACGACAACGAAGCACAAAAAGTATATATAGGTAGTCTGTGGCAACGTTGTAAATAGCTATAGAGCAAGTAAAGCGATCGTTTACAACAGCAGTTATGCTGCATTGCTGACTGTAAATACACAGAAAGATTATTTATTGTGGTTTATAACATAGGGAACTGTAGGGTTGCTATATTTCAAAAAGTAAAAACCAGGTCACCCTGAAAGTTGTTGTTGTTTTTTAAGGAAACTCCCCCAAATTGTTGAGCTTTTTACAGAAAAACCCAAAAGTTGTAGTAAAAACTACAATAAGTTTTTTTAATGTTTTGGAGCTTTTAAAGGCATTTTTGGCACAATTTAACCCGTTGCCGGTTTTCCAGGACATTTGCCCGATTTCCGAAAAGTAATCCAGGACGCCATTTTCGGAGGTGGATTGCAGGACATGTCCTGGGAAATCAGGACGGACGGCAGCCCTACAGAACTGCCTTATACTCAATCAGACCAAATAGCCCATCTGGCTTAGTACTGTCTACACTGACTGGCAGCGGCTCTCCAGGATTTGGAATGGGACCCTACCAGCCTTACCTGGAGATGCCAGGGATGAAACAGAGACCTCCTGCATGCTCTACCACTGAGCCACAGTGATGTGTTAGGGTGAGATCTTGGTTTTATACAATACTGTCACAGAAGATGCTTCAGTCCCATTTCCCTTCTTCCTGTGTGTGTCCATCTACATGGAACGTATATTATACACACGAACCTGCCAACTTAAGAAAACACTTTCTGCGTCCAATATTGCAGACTCTGGATCATGTTAGTATGCTAGTCTTTTAAGGTGACATGAGACTCTTTGCTGGGTTTTTTGTGTGTGCAAGAGACCAAGGGATCATCCTCCAGACTTCCTTTTGTGTCACAGTTCCGAGCTTTAAAGCTCCGTGTCTGAAAGTCTATTTTAATTTTTTTGTCACAGCGCTGTCCTCAGGGTGTTTTACCACCAAATCAGAGCAAATGGCAACTGGGTTTTCTGTGGGTTTCCGTTTGCTCCGATTCAGTGGTAAACCACGGGCTTTAGGGCAGAAAGTCAAGTAACCTTTATTGGCATCACATAAGAACATTCAGAATACATTTAAAATAGATAGGCCAGTGCGATCTCGTCGCCACCCCTAGGGCACAGTCACCCGCCAAAGGGCAGAAGAGGCTAGCAATCTGCCTCATCTCTGAGGGTTTCCAGCAAGGGCAGGATCCTGTAGCATACTTCAGCGACAAAAAATCAAATAGAGATACACTCAGGCAGAGAGCTTTAAAGTCCAGACCCGTGCCTAGAAAGAGCAATGCAAAGGGAAGTCTAGATGACCCCACGGCTACCCCTCTAAAAGTTGTTTCAGTGGCATAAGGCACTTACAGACAACCTGCTTATTGCACATTTAGCCTGATTTGTTTGCAAGAAGATTAGAGGATTTTGGCTATTCCATGAGTATTCATTGTGATGTGTTTGCTGGGAGGTTAGACGATGTTGCATCAAAGCAAGTGTTATCCTACACTTTCCAGGGCATTCTCTCTTCACTTTCCTTAGGTAAAGGTAAAGGGACCCCTGACCATTAGGTCCAGTCATGGCTGACTCTGGGGTTGCGGCGCTCATCTCGCTTTATTGGCCGAGGGAGCCGGCGTACAGCTTCCGCGTCATGTGGCCAGCATGACTAAGCCGCTTCTGGCGAACCAGAGCAGTGCACGGAAACGCCATTTACCTTCCCGCTGGAGTGGTACCTATTTATCTACTTGCACTTTGACGTGCTTTTGAACTGCTAGGTTGGCAGGAGCAGGGACCGAGCAACACGAGCTCACCCCATTGCAGGGATTCGAACCGCCGACCTTTTGATTGGCAAGCCCTAGGCTCTGTGGTTTAACCCACAGCGCCACCCGCGTCCCTGACTGCAAAAAAAAAAAAACCCACAACAACAGATCTGTTGGGAAATGAGGTTTTTGTTGCACAAGACCTCCCTGTCAACTACAATTTTGCGGCGTGAATTTGTTGGTATGAGATGTGAATCCCACCCCAAAACAGTGACAGCCTAGAAGGACCCATAGTCATGCTCTCTCACACAGCAAAGAGGCAAAAGAGCAAAAGCTTAGGAAGCCACTCTATAGTGAGCCAGACCACTGCTCCATCTAGCTCACTGGTCCTCAACTGGTGGTTTGGGACACATTCATGGGTCATGGCCTGATCCAAGGTGAATTGCAACAGGAGCACTACCACCATACAAATGTATGAGTAGGGTTTACTCCTTAGCCTTTTCTTCTCCCGAAGATATCCCACCAGCCAACAGAGGTTTAAGATCTGAGTTTTCCTTCTCCATTTGCCCCTCACTTCCCTCTATAGCATATGAAGAAACAGCCTTCTTAGACCTGGGCCCATTTTGGCTTCCTCCACTCAATCCAACAGAACCTGTCTTCTCCTGCAGGGGAAGTCCCTAACTCACTGAGGGTTTGAGACCCATCAGCTACCCTCACCTGGTTTAGCTGGCCAGTCGAAGCCGTTCCCGGGGTGCGGCCGCTGTCACATGCTGACAGCTTCCAGGAGCCACAGGTGAGAGTCCATTGCAGGGTGAGGACCAAAGGTGGACAAAGTACCCCAGAAGGAGCATGACATGACCCCTACCAGGGATACTAAAGGTAAAGGTAAAGGGACCCCTGACTGTTAGGTCCAGTCATGGCTGACTCTGGGGTTGCGGCGCTCATCTCGCTTTATTGGCTGAGGGAGCCAGCATACAGCTTCCGGGTCATGTGGCCAGCATGACTAAGCCGCTTCTGGCAAACCAGAGCAGCACACGGAAACGCCATTTACCTTCCCGCCGGAGCGGTACCTATTTATCTACTTGCACTTTGACGTGCTTTTGAACTGCTAGGTTGGCAGGAGCAGGGACTGAGCAACCGGAGCTCACCCCATCGCGGGAATTCGAACCGCTGACCTTCTGATCGGCAAGTCCTAGGCTCTGTGGTTTAACCCACAGCGCCACCCGTGTCCCTACCAGGGGTACTACCCCTCTCCTAACCCCCCCCCCCGCCAAATGTCTGGTAAAAGAGTAAGCAGTGGGACCCTGAATGCATGTTTTGGTTAAAAGTGGGTTCTGGGTCTGAAAAGGTTGAAGGCTACTGATCTGCCTCAGTGCTGTCTACACTGACTGGCAGAAGCTCTGTAGGGCTTCGGACAGTGGCTGTTCCCATCCCTAGATGGAAATGTCAAGGACTGAACCTCCAACACGCAAAGCAATTGCTCTGCCACTGAGCCAAGACCCTCCCCACTGATATCAGATTAGTTTGTCCAGAATAACTAGCTTCCCTAGTTATTGACACACCAGGCCTCCTCCTGGTTTTTTTATTCCACATCTATGCATGCATTGAATGGGCGATAGAAACAGCCACCCACCTCGCATCTATCTGCTCCGCTCCAAACAGCAAAGGCTGCTGACCGTGTGCTAAACGACAAGTGACCTATTGCGCGGCCTTGAGCCTGCACCCTATGAGGCAGGCCTGGCGGAGGAAGCTCCAGGGTGCAAAAGTTACAGCACCGTGAAATGGATCCAAACACTTAAAAAAAAAAAGCAAGCAGGCTGGCCTTTCTTGGTAGAGAACAAAGCCCTGTTTGTCATGGGGGGGGGGGGGTTTAAGGAAGGCATCAGGAACTCCCCCCCCCCAATAACCCTCCATCCCAAATTCCGTCTACATCCTGGAATAATCTCCCTACCCAGCTTCTCCAAGGCGTCAAGGCAGAAGAGAGAGCTGCCTTAGCAACCATCTCGCCCCGTCCAAAGCCCATCATGGGGGAGAATCCAAATAAAAGCTCCTGGGGTTGGGGGGTTGGAGGGGGGCATTATCTGATCCCTCTTGGGCTCCCCCAGGCAAAAAAGGCCATTGCAAATTTCCTAAATGAATGGGGGGGGTGTCTTTTTTTTTTAAGGGAGAAGGCTCCAGTGCTGGCAGAAGGGGGGCAGGGAGAGAGGTCACATTTGAGAGCGCGCAGCAATGCCCCGCCAGCGCTACCGCAGCAAGCGCATCAGAAGCGAGCGCGCAGGGGCTTTGGGGAGGAAGGAAGCGGGGATGGGCGCAAGGGAGCCCCGGGAGGCCTGCGCCGCGTGGGCCCCCGAGTGGGGCGGCCCGGCTCGGTTCTGCAAGCGCCGCTAGAAGGCAGAGCACCTCCTTCTTCCCGCCCCCAGCCCCCCAAATCTCCCCAGATGCGCACTCACCTCCTTGGTGCTGATGTTCCCTTTCACGTACTTGCCCCAGCAGGTCTGGGGCGCCTGGAGCAGGAGGAGGTGGAAGGAGACGGCGAGGAGCCTCGCAGCCCCGGGCAGCTCCATCGTCAAGCCCATGGCCGGCTCCAGCAGCCGGGCTCGGCACCCTGCGCGCTCCCGTTTAAAGAGACACGAGCTCAACGCCTCCCCCTAACCCCTCCAAAAAATGCACACCCCACAACGCAGCAGCCACCTTCTTCTTCTTCCTGCACTCCCAAATCCTGTGCATCGGGGCTGTGTCTCCTCCTTGCAAGAGATGGAGGCGCTGTGCAGAGAATGGATTAAAAAAAAAAAATCACAAAAAACCACACCGCTATTTATTTTTGGGCGCGGATTGTGTGTGTGTGTGTTGGTGTTATGAAGACGCACGACTTCCTGCGACCAATTTCGTCTGCACGGAGAGAAATATCACAGGACTCGAGCAGACTGGGCGGTGCCGTCACGGATCTGTTGGGGTGAAAAGCTCGCAGAAACCGGCTTGGAGGCGTCCTTCGCGTCCTCACGTTTCCCCAGTAGGTTCTCAGTTTTTAAGACTACGTATGTATGCTACTCGGGGCAGGGACCTGTCACTTCCCAGACTGCCTTGTTTTGTAACGTTCCAAGCACCGGAGATGCCGATATAAAATATTGGGGGGACGGGGGTCCCAGGTAAGCCCTGCCCCGCATAATCAATCACAATCTGTGGCACGCACACACCATTTGAATGGCGATATCCCATCAATGCGCATGGAGACCGGCTCCGTCATATATTTTAGGGGCGGGTGCCAAGGGACCTCGGGCCCTAGGAGTTGGCTCCTATGCCAAGCACATCGAAGTTTTGTTTGTTTATACAGTATGTGTTTTCTACCTGCACCCTTTCGTTGAAGAGAGAGAGAGAGAGAGAGAGAGGTGCTGGAGGGGCTCAGAAAATATTTTAAAATGACCCCCCCAACACACACACATTCCTGCAAAAGGCCCCTGAGTGTTGTACATGGAGTAGCCTTTGATTTCACAGGAGGCATTGTAGCAGAATGATTTCCATCACTGATGGCCACAGGCCAAGGTAGAAATAAATACTGGAACCAGCAAATGAGTTTCATTGATAACATAGATCTCCCTCTCTCTCTCCTTCCACTTTACCTGCAGCTCTTACTACAGTGGTACCTCGGGTTAAGAACGTAATTCGTTCTGGAGGTCCGTTCTTAACCTGAAACTTCTTAACCTGAAGCATCACTTTAGCTAATGGGGCCTCCTGCTGCCGCTGCGCGATTTCTGTTCTCATCCTGAAGCAAAGTTCTTAAACCGAGGTACTATTTCTGGGTTAGTGGAGTCTGTAACCTGAAGCGTCTGTAACCTGAAGTGTCTGTCACCTGAGGTTACCACTGTATTCTGTCACACCCTAGATTAGAGAAAAGCTGCATATTTTTTTTCCAGACTGTGGGCTGCAATTCCTTCTGGGGAACATCCACGGCCATCTGTCGTGGATGCTCTAGCTGAGATTATTGCATCGCAGAGGGTTGGACTAGATGACCCATGGGGTCCCTTCCAACTCTATGATTCTATGAACCTTCCAAGGGCCATAAGCTGCTGGTGGGCGGAGCCAGAGGCAGAACTGGGCAGAGCAACACGAATAACTTTCTTGCTATGTGCAGTAGGCTCATTTCCACACACATGCAAACACCTCTCTTTCTACCCTTTATCCAGACAAGCAAAAGGTATGATCAGAGTTTGACACATTCCAGCGGGACCAAAAAACCCTCAGGATGAAGCGTAAGTGCTTCCGTTCCATAATTTCCCTCTTTAGTTGGTGAAATGAGGAGTGTGGGTTCACTCCCCCCCCCCGATGGTTCTGATATGCTAACCCAGGGATCAGCAAACATTTTCAGCAGGGGGCCGGTCCACTGTCCCTCAGACCTTGTGGGGGGCCAGACTATATTTTGAAAAAATAAAATAAAAATGAACAGATTCCTATGCCCCACAAATAACCCAGAGATGCATTTTAAATAAAAGCACACATTCTACTCATGTAAAAACACGCTGATTCCTGGACTGTCCACAGGCCGGATTTAGAAGGTGATTGGGCCAGATCCGGCCCCTGGGCCTTAGTTTGCCTACCCATGTGCTAACTGTAACAGGGGAAATATGAAAGAGGAATATGCTTTTTAAGAGTAAGCATTTATTAAACTGTAGGTACATTTTCTTCAATACCTCAAAACGGTATCTATATCTACGTTGACTAAATGCTTTGAAATGTAACCAGCTCACCCATTGGTTAAAATGCCAGTGGTTAATTCCTTCGTTGGTTGACAGTCCTCAGATCTCACCTGCGTGAGCATTTTGCTATGCAGATTTTTAAAAAACGAAAACAAGTTTATCTGTCAATCCTTTTTTTTCTATTGTCCTTTTTTTTCTATTGTCAAGGTTGTTTTCTGCTGCTCCAGAGAAGCGGACACGGAGCAATGGATCCAAACTACAAGAAAGAAGATTCCACCTAAACATTAGGAAGAACTTCCTGACAGTAAGAGCTGTTCAACAGTGGAATTTGCTGCCAAGGAGTGTGGTGGAGTCTCCTTCTTTGGAGGTCTTTAAGCAGAGGCTTGACAACCATATGTCAGGAGTGCTCTGATGGTGTTTCCTGCTTGGCAGGGGGTTGGACTCGATGGTCCTTGTGGTCTATTCCAACTCTATGATTCTAAGAATACAGCGGTTCCCAGCTGTTCTCTTTGACTCTGGTAACTAGCATCAGTGCATATCCCTGGATATGCTGGGCTCGACAATTCTTAATATAAAACAGTTCTGGGGCCAAGCAAATGGTTTGAAACAACCTGATGGTCCCACCTGAATGATTTAACTAATGCACAAAATAACAGCTGTGCTTGGCACAACAAATATAGAAGTAAGAACATAAGGAGAGATGCTGGATCAGGCTAGTGGTTCATCAGATCCAGCATCTTGTTCTCCCAGTGGCCACCCAGATGCCTGCAGGAATAATAATAATAATAATAATAATAATAATAATAATAATAATAATAATTTATTTGTACCCCGCCCATCTGGCTGGGTTTCCCCAGCCACTCTGGGCGGCTTCCAACAAAGCTTAAAAATACATTAAAATGTCACACATTAAAAACTTCCCTGAACAGAGCTGCTTTCAGATGTCTTCTAAATGTCAGGTAGTTGTTTATCTCTGTGACATCTGATGGGAGGGTGTTCCACAGGGTGGGTGCCACTACCAAGAAGGCCCTCTGCCTGGTTCCCTGTAGCTTTGCTTCTCGCAGTGAGGGAACCGCCAGAAGGCCCTTGGAGCTAGACCTCAGTGTCCGGGCAGAACGATGGGGGTGGAGACGCTCCTTCAGGTATACTGGGCCGAGGCCATTTAGGGTTTGAAAGGTCAACACCAACACTTTGAATTGTGCTCGGAAACGTACAGGCAGGAAGCCCACGAAGAGGACCTGATCGCAACAGCACTTTCCTCTCCTGTGGCTCCCACCAACTGGCATTCAGAAGCAGCATTGCCTCTGCTTGCGGATGTGCAGAGAAGTGTTTGAAAGGTTCTGTGGCCGAAGCAATCAGGAGAAGCTAGAACGGCCCAGACACTTTGCTCAAGCCACTTGGCAAATCCAGAAACCAATGTCCCCACTGTGGAAGGACGTGTGGATCCAGAACTGGCCTCCACAGTCACTGACAGACTCATTCTTAAAACCGTGTTTATGGAAGACAATCTTACTCAGTTACGAGGGATCGCCAAAGAAGAAGAAGAAGAATATTGTGTTTTGATGTTGCAGCCCAGCTTAGGTGGGCAATTAACAACAACAACACAGTTCTTCATTCCAAGAAAAACAAAACCTGGATAAGTGCTGGCACTCCTGGAATCTCTTGCCACTCAGAGATTGCAATGCATGCAACAATGTAACCATTCTACCTTTTATTATTATTATTATTATTATTATTATTATTATTATTATTATTATTATTACTTACAGGTAGGTAGCCGTGTTGGTCTGCTGTAGTCGAAACAAAACAAAACAAAATAAATAAAATAAAAAAATTCCTTCCAGTAGCACCTTAGAGACCAACAAAGTTAGTTATTGGTATGAGCTTTTGTGTGCGTGCACACAAAAGCAAATACCAATTATTATTATTATTATTATTATTATTATTATTATTATTATTATTATTATTGCATTAAAATGGTTGTTGCTATTCACATGGGCGTTATGAAAACTAGTCCTGGAAGAATCTGCCTTCTGACAACTGTTCAGGAAGCAAAAATAGCACCTGGACAGTACTTTCTCTGGTCTGCTGGCAACCTTAGCCCACATGAAAGCCCACTCACCCATGCGCACATACCACATCACTTTCCAAAACTCGCCACATCCTCGAATCGTCACATTCTCATATCAGCTGATGGAGTCTCGGGAAACCCAGAGATATCCACTTCCCCAGTTCACTAAGAAGAGTGGATTCCCCACCCCCAATCTGATGACGTAATTTATTTTTCTTATTTCATAAAATTTATAGGCCGCTTGATTGTAGAGGAAACCTCAGCCATAGCTAGCTGAACCTCTTGCACCCACTTAGCTGTTGACGCATGGGAGAAAGCAGCACACCGTGACCTACGAGAAAGGGTCCCATGAATTGTTTTTACGGAGGATTCAGAGGCAGGTGTCAACAGCTTGATATGCGGAGCACACTGTGCGCCATCTTTTTTTTAAAAAAACGGCAAAGTTATTGGGAAATCAATGTGCATCCTAAGCAAACGATTTTTCTTTTCTATTACTGTGCATTTGCAGGACCGAAAGCGATTAATAAATGGCAGTGGCAGGAGCTTGCAGGGTTGGCGTAAGGGCAAGGGGTTATTGCAAGGCTGGCTCCTCGCAGGGGCGTTTCTCAAGATGAAGCCAGAGCTTTTCAGTAGCATTAAGAACATTTGTGCTGCTGTTCATTGATCATGGAAGAGGGACCAGGAGGGAAATGAGTGCACAATGCTTGCCTATTGATGTCAAACAGACACCTTCGCTGTATTCCTTCTAAAGCCATTTTTGTTTAGGCTAGCGCAACCAGATATATAAAATGTTGCCGTGTGTTTCAGTCTGCTCTTTAGCTTATTGTCAATTTTAGCAATTTTTAAATGTTTTAAATAGTTGTTGTTTTTAACTGATAACTTAATCATTTTAATCTTTTTGCCACCACTTGGAGGGGCGTTTTGTCACAATCAACCAATATATTGATTTATGAAATCAGTCACTGCATACATAAGAAATCTTTTTTTTTTCCATTTAATTTTTATTACTTACTTCAAAAAGAAAAATAGCCAGAAAACATATCTACACACACATAAACACATAAACATAAGACTACACAATCATACACCAATAAAGAAAGAAAAAATAAAAATAGAAAGTATATATACAGAAACTTAATTTTCACATTTACTCCTTGTTGGATTATCGCTTTCCGGACTTCCTTTAGCTTTCCCGACAATCATTCGAAGTGATACTTTGAGTTACACATTTCCTAGTATATATTGTCATTATGCTTTTTTATATATCTTTCCTGATATATACCGTTCTTATACCTTGTTTGTACTCCCATTAAGTTCAAACAATAACCCATACTCGATTACAGTGCATCTCTAAATCCCTTTAGCGTTATTTTCCTTTGACTGATAAGTTCCAGATAATCTACATATTTACCCCAGTCCTTGGTAAATTTTTGGGCTCTTGTGTATCTTACTTTGCCTGTAAGTCTGTCCATTTCCATATAATCTAGTAGTTTAAATCTCCACTCCTCTACCGTTGGTGTTTCCTGTCTTTTCCACATCTGGGCCAGCATTACTCTTGCTGCTGTAACTGCATAGTACACTAGTTTACAATCTTCTTTTTTTATCTCATGGCCTAACATACCTAATAAGAAGAGTTCTGCCTTCTTTGAGAACGTATATTTTAAGATCTTCTTTAATTCTATATAAATTTTCTCCCAGAACTGCTTCACTTTTCCGCACTCCCACCACATATGATGGAAAGAGCCCTCACTAACCCTACATTTCCAGCACTTGTTATCCACCTTGTACATCTTTGATAGTTTCATAGGTGTTAAATACCATCTATAGAACATCTTCAATACGTTCTCCTTTATCATTGTACATGCCGTGAAATTTAATCCTTCTTTCCAAAGTCTCTCCCAGTCTTCAAATAGTATACTGTGCCCTACGTCTTGTGCCCAGCGAATCATCACACATTTGACCTCCTCATCTCCTAGACTCCAGTCTAACAGTATCCTATACATTTTCGAAACAATTTTCTCTTCTTTGTTTATAATCTCTGTCTGAAACTTGGATTCCCTCTCTTCATAACCTCTTTCTTTAAGATCTTTTCTAAACATCTGGTTCACCTGGAGATGGTGTAACCAGTCGTAAACATACTCTTTAACCTGCTCGTATGGTCGGACCTTCCATTTACCCTCTTCTTTAATTATTAGTTGATTATATCTTACCCAGTTACTTCTCATATTTATATTCTTTACACACATTACTTCCAGAGGTGATAGCCAATGTGGCGTTTTTGGTTCACATACATAAGAAATCTTAACCTGTTTTAGTATTTGAACTTTCGTGTGTTTTAAAGTAGGGTAGTGATTTTCCTTTTCTTGATTCTATTTACAGTGGTACCTCGGGTTAAGTACTTAATTCGTTCCGGAGGTCCGTACTTAACCTGAAACTGTTCTTAACCTGAAGCACCACTTTAGCTAATGGGGCCTCCTGCTGCTGCCGCGCCGCCGGAGCACGATTTCTGTTCTCATCCTGAAGCAAAGTTCTTAACCTGAAGCACGATTTCTGGGTTAGCGGAGTCTGTAACCTGAAGTGTATGTAACCTGAAGCGTATGTAACCCGAGGTACCACTGTATTGTCTTTATCTTTCTGAAAACTGCTTGAGGTTTGTTCGTTTGTTTGTTTTACAAGGAGAAAGAGACGACAGAGGACGAGATGGTTGGATAGTGTTCTCGAAGCTACCAGCATGAGTTTGACCAAACTGCGGGAGGCAGTGGAAGACAGGAGTGCCTGGCGTGCTCTGGTCCATGGGGTCACGAAGAGTTGGACACGACTAAAAAACATGTATAAATTTTGTGAAATAAATAAAAATAAACGTGTAACAGGTACAAAAACAGGAGCGCCTTAAAGCTATTCACAAGGATGCAACAAAACATCACCTGCCCACAGATGAAGATGAAGAAGAGGAAGTACAAGCCAAAAAGATGTTTTAATATGGTTTGGGGAGTTTGTTTTAAGTATGGAAAATGAGCTCACCCTAGCCTTATATAACCTGCGTCCCTGCTGTCCCTGGCATTGCCTGTAATAAACACACACACACACACACACACACACACACACACGTCTGATTGCCTCCCCCTCCTGTTTCCCAAACTGCACATTAGCACCTTTCCAGCTGTTCTGCATTTCGTGTCCAACAGCACACTAAAATAAAAACCTTGTCGGAGAGAGATGAAGGTGACAGACTGTGCCATTGATGCTCGCAGCGGGCATGCTTAATTTGTTAATGCTTGCTACCATGCCGAGACAAACAAGCTTTGCAGGCGTATCTGCGATGCCTCAGAACCCTGTTCAATGTTCACATCTACTCAGAAGAAAGTTCCCTTGAGCTCCTTGGAACTCTGATAATCTCCTTGAACTCGGATGATGCTTCTTGTTCACCTGGATGGAGAGTATAGAAATATAAACATGGAATGTACGCAGTACAGTGCCAGATTTACCTAGTATAAGCTAAACATGCTATAGCTTAGGACCCCACTTTCTTGCCCCCCCCCAATGTAAAGGGGGGGGGGACTGGATGTACAATTCCAAAATCTAAGATAAAAAAACGAATAAAATAGAACCTATATACAGTACCAGTGTTTTGTGTTGTGTAGGCTCCTATGGTGTAAGTAATGGGCCCCGCCTGCTAGCCTGCTCCCTAAAATATCACTGGTTTGCTCATTTCTATATATAGGGTGCCTACATTTTGCATGGACTAGTTGCATGGCAACATGTGCAAATGGGACGCGGGTGGCACTGTGGTTTACCACAGAGCCTAGGACTTGCCGATCAGAAGGTCGGCAGTTTGAATCCCCGAGACGGGGTGAGCTCCCGTTGCTCGGTCCCTGCTCCTGCCAACCTAGCAATTTAAAAGCACGTCAAAGTGCAAGTAGATAAATAGGTACCGCTGCGGCGGGGAGGTAAACGGCGTTCCATGCGCTGCTCTGGTTCGCCAGAAGCAGCTTAGTCATGCTGGCCACATGACCCGGAAGCTGTACACCAGCTCCCTTGGCCAATAAAGCGAGATGAGTGTCGCAACCCCAGAGATGTCTGCGAATGGACGTAATGGTCAGGAGTCCCTTTACCTTTACCATTACCTTTACATTCTGCATGGACTGGTTGCATGGCAACATGTGCAAATGGCTTTAGATACCTATTAGGTCCTTAAATTACTATATAGCATCTATTCAACACCAAAAACAGCAACAATTTCTTGTTGACAAAGGACAGCTGGACATATAAAGGGCCCCATTACCTTCAGTAGCTGAGGGCCTCATCAAACCTAAACCTAGCCCTGACGAAGTGCCACGTTTAGGGGAGCATGACAGGTTTGCCTGCCCTGGGTGCTAAGCCAAGAAGGCACTGCAGGGGTCACCGCCACAATGATGTAGAACAGAAGGTGAGAGGCGGGCGGAGGGGGAGGGTCAATATTGGTACCACACAGGGCACTGCTGAAATTTGAAAGCCCCAATTCCGTCACCGATATATGTGCATTGCTCCACACCTTTGACTTTAGCCTCTGACCCCACCTACCCACAACTAGAAAGGAAGGCAGTAAAAGATTCCCTTCTCCTGCCCCAACACAACAAATCCATTTTTAAAAAAGGAGTGTCACTTTTGCAGTTAGAAAGGCGATGGGGAAATGCGTTGGGAAGTGCAGAATAAGCCAATGATTTGTGGGAAGACCTAAAAACACCCTCAAGCAAATCAGGATTTATGCACCCTTGTTGCATAAACACCCCGCAAAGAAATCGGGACAAAGGCCAAGTAGAGACTGGATTTAATCTAACCTCTGCGTAAGCAAATCAGGATGAATGATCAACGCAGGACATCTGGAGGAGCTGCGGGATTGCAGTGAAATAAATAAACCCAAAGCACTTGTGCACTTGTGAATATTGAATCTGTGCTGTAAACTATAATGGTTATGCTATGCTGAATAATCAAAATGTAAAGCATGTTTTAAAATGAGTCATATGATCACTCTCACTGGCCAGCTGCAATACTCAGGGGCATGGAATTGTTTCCTCTTGAGTAAAAGCACAACCACTATAACAAGAAAGAGTGTTGAATGTGGCCAAAATATTCAATTTATTATCATTTTTTAAATGAAAAAGCATATATTCTTTCTCTCACAAATTATGACGTGTAATTGTATTGTTCTGAGAAGAGTGGAACGAGAAAGGTGCTATTTCAGGGCTGAAAGAGGCAAGAGCTAAGACAATGGGAGAGCAGCAGAAATTTGCAGGAAAACCTGGTCTTGGGAGATCTTAAACCCATCCCACTTGTAGAAGCAATGGATTTTAAGAAGAGTTGTGATAATAGTTCACGAAAACCAGATTTCAGTTGTGCTACCTTACCACTGAGGGACGCGGGTGGCGCTGTGGGTTAAACCACAGAGCCTAGGACTAGCCAATCAGAAGGTTGGCGGTTCGGTCCCTGCTCCTGCCAACCTAGCAGTTCGAAAGCACGTCGAAGTGCAAGTAGATAAATAGGTACTGCTCCGGCGGGAAGGTAAACAGTGTTTCCGTGCACTGCTCTGGTTCGCCAGAAGCGGCTTAGTCATGCTGGCCACATGACCCGGAAGCTGTACGCCGGCTCCCTCGGCCAATAAAGCGAGATGAGTGCCGCAACCCCAGAGTCGGCCATGACTGGACCTAATGGTCAGGGGTCCCTTTGCCTTTTTACCTTACCACTAGGAATGAGTGGATCTGTTTGTTTCAGTTTTTCATTTTTCCAATCTTAAGTTCAGGAAGGAAGGGAGATAGACTTGATTTCTGATTGTATTCTGGCATAATCTGCCATAATCAGAAATCTGATTGATTTCTGGCATAATCCAGAATGCGGCAGCTAGACTGGTGACTGGGGGCGGCCGCCGAGACCACATAACACCAGTCTTGAAAGACCTACATTGGCTCCCAGTACGTTTTCGAGCACAATTCAAAGTGCTGGTGTTGACCTTTAAAGCCCTAAACGGCCTCGGCCCAGTATACCTGAAGGAGCGTCTCCACCCCCATCGTTCTGCCCGGACGCTGAGGTCCAGTGCTGAGGACCTTCTGGCGGTTCCCTCATTGCGAGAAGCAAAGCTACAGGGAACCAGGCAGAGGGCCTTCTCAGTGGTGGCACCCGCCCTGTGGAACGCCCTCCCATCAGATGTCAAAACGATAAACAACTACAGTACCTGACATTCAGAAGACATCTTAAGGCAGCCCTGTTCAGGGAAGTTTATAATGTATGATATTTTTGGTTTCTATGGAAGCCGCCCAGAGTGGCTGGGGAAACCCAGCCAGATGGGCAGGGTACAAATAATAAATTATTATTATTATTATTATTATTATTATTATTATTATTATTATTCCTCATTTTTTCAAGCTTCTAATCCCTAAGTATGTGGGGGATATAGGGTTGGTGAAAGCACTCTTTAACTGATCAGCTTGGGAACACTTTTTCATTGCTCTGCTTGCAGGAGAAGTCAGGTGACAACTGCCAAGAACCCCAGCTGGCATGGCAATGGAATATCCCTATTTTCAAGTAGAATATTGTCCCGATCCACTGCTGTGCCCTGCTCCCTTGCCACCCAGGCCCAGGTGCCCTCTTTTGTCACCTTCCTCCAGTCACCCGTCACCGTAAAAGGAGAACACAATGTTTCCATCTGTCAGAAACAAAACTGAAAGACGACAGCCCAGCTCACTTCCCCCTTAAATTTAAATCATGCAACACCCAACTCTCTCAAACAAGTTAGAAAGAAAGAGAGCAACTCATATAGATCAGTGACTGTCTGAAAGCAGAACTAGCTGCACCGGTGCCAAGGAGAATATGAATCTCTAAATCGCTGGCGGAATCAGGTAGGAACTTCCCAAGTCTTGCTTGTGTTGTGTGTATTTATAGGATCCTATAAATATTCCTGGGAATAATTTCCCACCGTGGAATTTAAAAATTGTAGGCAGTATGTAATGGGATTTTTACGTCACATTTTGCTCACTGTCGTTGGAGTGAGAGAAATGAGCCACTCTTGCAATCTAATCAGCATCAACTTTATATGCTTTCCATATATATATATATATATATGCGCAACTTTATATACAGGGCTGGAATTAGGTTTGATGAGGCCCTAAGCTACTGAAGGTAATGGGGCCCTTTATATGTCCAGCTGCCCTTTGTCAATAACAAATTGTTGCTTTTTTTGTGTTGAATATATGTTATATGGTAATTTATGGACCTAATAAGTATCTAAAGTCATTTGCACATAACAAATAGGAGCCTACACAACACAAAACACTGGTGCTGTATGTAGCTTTTATTTTATTGGTTTTTTATCTTATATTTTGGAAATGTACATCCAGGCTTTTTTTCCTTTAATTTTTTTGGAGGGCCCCACTCTCTTAGGGCCCTAAGCTATAGCTTGTTTAGCTTATATGTAAATCCAGCACTGCAATCTAACCCCAGCCAGGATCAACTTTATAGGCTTTCATATAAGAGGGGGCCACGTAGCTCTGGAGTAAGTAGGTCAGGGGAGATAAGTTTAATTTGGTTTGCATTTGGAGGGGAAATGAGGTTAGCAACCCTAAGAGCATTGGTCTAATGTGGAAGGAAGATCAAAGGGTCAGCACAAGAAGGACAAGTCTAGGGAAATTGGTAAAGGTAAAGGTAAAAGTACCCCTGCCCGTACGGGCCAGTCTTGACAGACTCTAGGGTTGTGCGCCCATCTCACTTAAGAGGCCGGGGGCCAGCGCTGTCCGGAGACACTTCCAGGTCACGTGGCCAGCGTGACAAGCTGCATCTGGCGAGCCAGCGCAGCACACGGAAACGCCGTTTACCTTCCCGCTAGTAAGCGGTCCCTATTTATCTACTTGCACCCGGGGGTGCTTTTGAACTGCTAGGTTGGCAGGCGCTGGGACCGAGCAACGGGAGCGCACCCCGCCGCGGGGATTCGAACCGCCGACCTTTCGATCGGCAAGCCCTAGGCGCTGAGGCTTTTACCCACAGCGCCACCCGCGGCCCCCAGGGAAATTGGAGGTTACTCTTTATCTGCCCTTCCCATGCAGGGACAGTGGTACCTTGGTACTAAAACAGCTTGGCTCCCGAACAAATCGGCTCCTGAACGCCACAAACCCGGAAGTGTTCCGGTTTGCGAACATTTTCCGGAAGCCAAACGTCTGACGCGGCTTCCGCAGCTTCCGACTGAGTGCAGGAAGCTCCTGCAGCCAATCAGAAGCTGTGCCTTGGTTTTCACACTGTTTTGGGAGTCCCGGAAAGAATTAAGTTTGAGAACCAAGGTACCACTGTATGTCAATCTACAGGGGCAGATGAGTTGCATCCCGTTGATTCCAACTGTGTATACTAGGTGTGCATGCAGTCTATTCGCTTCAAAAGGGGGAGGTGACTGCATTGCCACAATTATTTTGAAATACTAAAATGTAACCACAACAAATAGATGAAGAGGACTACTACTCAAAATGTACACCATGCATTTAAAGCCCAGCTAAGTTAACTGGGACTTACTCCCAGGTAGGGATAGAACAGAAATTCAATTCAGTTTATATTTAAAGGCAAACCTACCTAATGTGCACTTTCTGGGGAAAAATATGTGAACCAAAGCGCAGCTGCACTTCTAAATTTGCACTTCTCTGAATTTTGCAATGAAGTTCTCTGTCCAGCTAACGCGTATCAAAAGTAAATTGTGCATTTTAAATGGTGCGTTAAAAATTGTGCATATATTAGTGAAAATAACATGAAAACTCATGATATCAGGGGGAGTCGCTTAGCAAAAAATGTGTATATCAGGAAACATTTCATATAAACATTTCATGCCAGGAGAAATTCGCTGATGAATGTTTGTGAGCCCTTAAAAAAAGGGGGGGGGGGAATTGGAGAATTGAAACTGACAGGAACTATAATGGACAGATTTGCCTATCCCTAGTGGTAGGATACAATATTTGCATGCAGGAGGTCTTCAGAACATTTTTTTAAAACCTCCAAAATCCACAATAAGACAATGCCTTCATTAGGACCAAACCAAAATGCCACAAAATAGTGGCAGGATTTCAGGGCCTTCCCAAAGCTGGCTAAGCGAGTTGCTGTGTTTTGGGAAGGAGGCATGGAAAGGAGGTGGAATGGTTCTAGAACCCTGTCAGAGGACTCATAGTAAAGTAAAGGTAAAGGGACCCCTGACCATTAGGTCCAGTTGTGACCGACTCTGGGGCTGCAGCGCTCATCTCCCTCTATAGGCCAAGGGAGCCAGCGTACAGCTTCTGGGTCATGTGGCCAGCATGACTAAGCCTCTTCTGGCGAACCAGAGCAGCGCACGGAAACACTGTTTACCTTCCCGCCAGAGCAGTACCTATTTATCTGCTTGGACTTTGTGCTTTCGAACTGCTAGGTTGGCAGGAACAGGGACCAAGAAACAGGAGTTCACCCCGTCGCGGGGATTCGAACCGCCAACCATCTGATCGGCAAGTCCTAGGCTCTGTGGTTTAACCCACAGCGCCACCTGCGTCCCTTTGTCAGAGGCCTCATACCTTCTTTCCAAAGCCTAGTGGCTTGCTTACCCAGTTTTGGGAAGGCAGCATGCGGCCTGCGATAGGTCGGTGGGTGTGTCAAACGCTGCTGAAGGCTGCCAAAAAAGGCCTCAGGGTTGGGCTGCACAGAGTTGGACCACCCTGTCATAATAGCTCCCAGCACCCTTACCAAACAACAGCTCCCAGAAAATGTGAGGGGGGGTCATTCGCTGCTCCCCACTGTACAGTTCCTGCTGGTCAGGGTAGATTCTGTGCTAGATGGACCAATAAATAACCTAATTAAGTTTTAAGGCAATTTCATAAAATGGAACTGGGTGGTGCTTTTTTTCTGGGGGGGATGCAGGGGTACGCATACCCCTAAACATTTTGTGAATCTACATTTGGCCTCCTTGAGGGGCAGTATTTCAATATGAGTAGGAAAATGAGAGTATCCCCCTAAACATATTTTTTTTCAGAAAAAAGCACTGGAACTGGGAGGGATCGAGTCCTAAGCCCAACCCCTTATGGAAGGGGTCAGCAAACCTTTGCAGCAGGGGGCCAGTCCACTGTCCCTCAGACCTTGCGGGGGCCAGACTGTATTTTGAAGGGAAAAAATGAACGAATTCCTATGCCACACAAATAACCCGGAGAAGCATTTTAAATAAAAGCACACATTCTTCTCATGTAAAAACACCAGGCAGGCCCCACAAATAACCCAGAGATGCACTTTAAATAAAAGGACACATTCTACTCGTGTAAAAACACGCTGATTCCCGGACCATCCGTGGGCCGGATTTAGAAGGCGATTGGGCCGGATCCGGCCCCCGGGCCTTAATTTGCCTACCCATGCCTGATGGCATTTGTTTTACAGCACAGAGCAACTTACTTGGTTATGCTAATTGTGGTGCTTAACTTGCCAGACAAGTGCACTATCCAGACAAATGAGCTGGTTTGGCTAGCTTGCTTTCATACATTCTACGTGGTCCCCCTGCCCCAGATCACAGGTCTGGAAGGTGCATGGGATTCCGTTCAGACTGACCCTCCCCCAATATAACACATGTTGACTTACCCTATCGTTTTTATAAAGCATTGTTGCAATGCTTGCTTATAAAGTTTTTTTTTGGGGGGGGAACCTAATACACAGTAGAAATAAAAGATAAAAATGCATGACCTGTGCTTCCTTGGACTGTATGATGCTACCTTCCCAACAGAGTAGTGGTGGTGTTTGAAAAGGAGCACAAAGATCAGGGATCTTCCTATTCTAAAATAAAGCCGAGAAGAGAAATATGCAGGGCTTTCCCCCCCAGCCGGAACTCACTGGAACTCAATTCTGACACCTCTCAGGTGGGCGCCATTGCCATTACAAGAGAACAAGGGAGGCATTCATAGTGAGTTCTGGCACCTCTTTTTCATGAAAAATAGCACCACTGTTGTTGCTGCACCAGACCTTCTCACTTCCTCCTCAGGCAACAAACACAGTTCTAATAGGTCCGGATGGGGTGGGGGAGAGGAATGGAGGGGCCTCTTCTCACTTAAAAGGTTCTGCTTTTCCCAGCTTAGCAGCTGCAGAGCACCCCAAAGCTCTAATTTTGCACTGGTGACATTCTCCGATCACGCCGCCTCTTCCTTCCTTCTTGGGGCTGGAGAATGAGCTGTGGTTGGTGGCAGAAGTAAAAGAATAGAAGTCCATTAAAAAGTCAGGGGCGAGGAGCACTAACCTGTCGCCCCCCCCCATGCAAATAAATGCCAATATATATGGGTTAAACCACAGAGCCTAGGGCTTGCTGATCAGAAGGTCGACGGTTCGCATCCCTGCGATGGGGTGAGCTCCCGTTGCTCGGTCCCTGCTCCTGCCAACCTAGCAGTTCGAAAGCACATCAAGGTGCAAGTAGATAAATAGGTACCACTCCGGCGGGAAGGTAAACGGCGCTTCCGTGCGCTGCTCTGGTTCGCCAGAAGCGGCTTAGTCATGCTGGCCACATGACCTGGAAACTGTATGCCAACTCCCTCGGCCAGTAAAGCGAGATGAGCGCCGCAACCCCAGAGTCGGCCATGACTGGACCTAATGGTCAGGGGTCCCTTTACCTTTATATAGCAAAAGTCACCAATTTTTTGGGGGGGGGTGTTCCAGTGGCTCCAGGGGTGGTCCGTGCCTTAGGCGAGGCGAAAGCATTTGAATGAAAACTAGAATTAAACACACACAACGTAGAAATTTGGGTTGTTTCATTCTCATTTTCTGGGGAAGCAATGTTGTTGGGTGGGTTAGTAACATTTTAAAATAAAAAAAATGTTTTATTTAGATATATCAGGGTACTGTCCTCAAGGTTTTATATCCTCACTCAAAGCTGAAAAGTTAATAAGAATTCCAAATAGTAGCATATTTCACAAGAGGCAATTTAACACAATTGTCATCATTAATATATAAAATCAGAGTGTTTGTTGTGGGGGAGGAAGGGAAAGGAGATTGTTAGCCGCTTAGAGACTCCTTAGGGTAGTGATAAAGCGCGATATCAAATCCAAACTCTAAACTCCAAACTCTAAATAAAATTTTGCCACATTGTTGACAATTTTTTGATTGTCGTTTAGTAATACCTTAATTTCTTAGTTACTTTTTCAGCAGTAACTATCTACCAACTTGACTATACCATAAATCTTTCTTTCATTCCTCTAAATATTTTCATTTTCCTGCGATAAGCATCCTGGCACCTAACAATAAATATAGAATAAATATACCAAATCAATTCTTCATCTAAACCATCTTCATTCAGCCCATCCCATATCCTCAGTAATGCTAGAAACGTAAATTGAATGAAAAAGGACTACGGTATTTGAAATGAGGCATGCCATCTTTTCCTTCTCCTGTAGGAGGAAATGCCTCATCTTAGATCAATCTTGACAGGACACATGCGTACATCATCTAAAAAGAAAGAAAGCATGTCTTGCTTCAGAACCATGGTACTGTTTTTACTCAAATGGAGATTTAATTGATAGATTAAGGAATGAATCAACTACAATTCGTACAACGAATTCCAACGATGAATCACCTAAGATTCCCTTAATCAGATGACAGCCCTATACAGTAAAAGGTGCTGGGGGCTTGATTGGTGCATTTTATGCAGAGCTCCTGATATGCCTTTGTCCATTGTCAGGACTTGCTAAAAGCTTCCCTCTTTCAGCAAACATCCTAAATTGAGATGTTATCCCAGTTGGGGCCTGCCTTGGATTTGTATTGGTTTTATGTATGGGTTGTTCTTGTTTTGAATAGTTTGTGTGTGTATATAAAATATTGTCATAAACACTTATTCTATTTTTATATATGTCACTGCTTATTAAATTATAATCACCTTAGGATGCCTCGTCGAAAAACATCCATAAATGGATTAATAATAATAATAATAATAAATTTTATTTCTACCCTGCCCTCCCTGGCCAGAGCTGGGCTCAGGGCAGCTAACACCAATAAAATCACAGTAAAAACATAATAGGGGAAAAAGACCAATTTAAAATACAGGTTAAAATGCAATTTAAAATGCAGCCTCATTTTAAAAGTAGCCGATGAATCAAGACCATAAGGGGAGGGAAACATAAGGGTCAGAATGAGTCCAAACCAAAGGCCAGGTGGAACAGCTCTGTCTTGCAGGCCCTGCGGAAAGATGTCAAATACCGTATTTTTTGCTCTATAAGACGCACTTTTTCCTTCCTAAAAAGTAAGGGGAAATGTGTGTGATTCTTATGGAGCGAATGCAGGCTATGCAGCTATTCCAGAAGCCAGAACAGCAAGAGGGATTGCTGCTTTCACTGCACAGCAATCCCTCTTGCTGTTCTGGCTTCTGGGATTCAAAATATGTTTTTTCTTGTTTTCCCCCTCCAAAAACTAGATGCGTCTTATGGAGCGAAAAATACGGTAATACTCCTAACTTTCAAACTCTCACATTGTCTTTCACAGAAGTTCATAGAAGTCTCATAGTTAATGTTCTTTGGTTCCAGGTTTTTCTGGTGACCCAAGGCTGAGCATCCCAAATCAGAGATGGGCCGAATGGGTCTCCTGCTTCCTTTCCTGGTTTTCATTCTACTTCACACCCAATGGGCAGCTGCTTACGGTTTCAGGAACTGCTACCATTCCGAGTGGGATCCAGGTTATTTCAAGTGCATGCAGCGCTTCCTGAAAGATATCTCCAGCGCCGTGAAGGACCTTCCCAACAATGCCACAGTGGTCAATGCATCCCATAATTTCATTTGGTTCTTGCCTTACGGGAGCTTCCAACACCTCCCAAAGCTGAAGGACCTGCAACTGAGCTTCAACAAAATGGAGGTGATAGAAGGTGGGGCCTTCGAGAACCTCACAGACTTGAAGACCCTCAACCTTTCCTGCAACAGCCTTGTGAATCTATCCAAAGATGTCTTCCTGGGTTTGCCAAACCTCACCTCCCTCATCTTGCACCATAACCAATTGAGCAAAATCCAAGAGGATACATTTCGTCCATTTCAGAACCTCCTGGCGCTGCAGCTCCATTTCAACAAGTTGGAGAACTTTGAAGAAGTAGTTCTGAGCTTAGTGAGACTGACAAGCCTGACGGTGCTGAATCTGTGTAACAATAACCTGACCTCCCTGGAGTCTGAACCAAGGCTGCCCACTTCCTTGTCTACTCTCCTGCTATGTAACAATTCCCTGCATAGGGTGGACGTTAAGGAACCAGAGTTCCTGAGAAATGTAAAAAAACTGGACCTTTCTTACAACAGGATCTCCAATGCATCTTCTTTTGCCATGGTCCACCTCCGAAACCTCAGCAGACTGGAGCTGATGGGGAATGACCTAGACATTTTCCGGGTCTTAAAAGTTTCTGACTTGCGGCCTTGGACCCTAAATTACTCTGGGTTGCGTTTAAGTCAATCCTATCAGCTGTCCAAGTTGTGTGAGCATCTCAATGCATCCAATCATTCCTTGTCTCTCCATCTTCAGAGCAACAACATCAGGAATGTGAATAGCGGCGCCTTTGGGGCATGCCCTCCCATCCTGCTGCTGGACCTTTCAAGGAACCGTCTCAGGTCACTGGGATGTGTAAGGGAGAAGATGGGTTGGGTGGTACAAAACCAGCTGAAGACTTTGATTGTGGAACACAACTTGCTGGACAAATTAAAGTCCTGCTCTAAGACCTCTCCCTTAAATGAGCTGACAACCATCTCTTTCCGCTTCAATCGTATCCTTTCGGTATCTGCTCAGGCATTCTGCTATGCCCCTAACCTGGAGACACTCCACCTCAATATCAACAGCATTGCCGTCCTGGACAGAAATGCCTTGAAAGGATTGCAACACCTCCGGGAGCTGCGCTTGGATAACAACCTTCTAACAGATCTCTACGTAACTAGTTTTGACGACTTGAAGAGCCTCAAGACCCTCAATCTCCGAAACAACCATGTTTCTGTCCTCTTCCCCGGTGTCTTCAAGAACCTTGGGAGCCTTTATATTTTAGACCTAGGGGGGAACAACATCCGTAGATTAACCAACACATCGTTTGAGGGACTGAGGAATCTCTCTAATCTCTATCTGGACGGCAATCATATAGAATACATTAGTCACTGGTTTTTTAAACCCGTGCAGAGCACTCTCCAGGTTCTGGACCTGAAAGCCAACAAGATAAACTACATCAGCATGAAGCAACACAGCCAGCCTCCCTTCTTGAACCTGCACAAGCTCTATGACCTCAAGCTCCAAGGACAGCAACCTTATGGCTTGAAAATCATCCCTGCCAAGTTCTTCCAGGGCCTGAGGTCCTTGCTCTATCTCTACCTGTCAGAAAACAAAATTCTCTCCATTGCACCTGATGTCTTTGATGACCTAGGGCAGCTGAGGTATCTAAGCCTGGCTGATAGCAGTAACGGCATGGGGAACCTTCCACCTGGCATATTCAAGAACCTTAGAAACTTGACTAGTCTGAACCTGGAGAACGCTGGCCTCCGCACGTTGACCCTGGAGGTCTTCGGCAACCTCAGCAGGCTGCGTGTCCTGCAAATGGGGAAGAACGAGCTTCAGACGATCAATAGCAGCGTGATGGAAAAGCTGACCTCCCTGAGAAACCTGGACCTACGCAAGTGCCCCTTGTCTTGCACCTGCGATAACATTTGGTTCCAGTTGTGGCTGAATAACAGCCAGGTGCAGGTGGTTTACCTGTACAACTACTCCTGCAATTCTGGGCAGCCTAATAGCTATGTCTATAGCTTTGATACCCATGTCTGCTTCCAAGATGTGGGCGTGTACCTGTTCTTTTTCACCTTCCCGGCTCTCTTGCTGCACATGGCGCTGCCGTTCCTCTACCACCGCACCTACTGGCGCCTGAAATACCACTTCTACGTCCTTCGGGCATGGGTCAGTGATCACTGGAGGCACGGCAAGGACAACCACTACAAATTTGATGCCTTCGTCTCCTACAACTCCACCGACGAGAGCTGGGTGCTGGAGCACTTGGTGCCCAGTCTCGAAAAAGGAGGGGATCCCGTCTTCCGTCTCTGCCTCCACCACCGGGACTTCCAGCCCGGGAAATATATTATAGACAATATAGTCGACAGCATCCACAACAGTCGGCATACCATCTGCGTGATTAGCCGGAGGTACCTGCGAAGCGAGTGGTGCTCCATGGAGATACAGCTGGCCAGCTACCGGCTCTTTGATGAACTCAAGGATGTCCTTATCCCTGTTTTCCTGGAGGACATCCCAGAGCGGGAGCTCTCTGCCTATCACCGGATGCGGAAAGTGATGCTAAAGAAGACCTATATTTCTTGGCCCGCAGAACCCGAGGCTCAGAAGCTGTTCTGGGCTAAAATGCGAGTGGCTTTAAAGGGAGGGCACTCAGAGGAAAAGGAGGAAAGCATTTATTGGTTTGATAACGAAGGCAAACCCGTGGTGGAATCAGCCTTCAAGGTGGGGTAGGAAGGTGACTAGTCTGAAATGCTAGTTTACCTGGAACTCTGTTGTTGTTGTTTAGAAAATGTTTTTTGGTTTTCAGACCAAAGTTTTACAATCACATATCCATATACAACATAAAGACAAGATTCCAAAGGATCTCTCAGACTTCCCTCCTCCTCTTTGTGGGTCTTGTTGTTAATCATTTCGTCCTGCATCTTTTACGATAATCCAAATCTTTTACATCTCCGTTATATCCCAAATTCACCATTAAACTACAAGTGTTATTCCAGTCCTACTAACAATTTTAACTGTTTACAATGTTTTTTAAAATAAATTATAAATTTCTCCCATTGCTTATTAAAATTCTGGTCTTCCTGGTTTCTTCCGGTCATTTTTGCCAATTTGGCATAATCCATCAACTTAATCTGCCGTTCTTCTCTGGTAGGGACTTTATCTTCTTTCCATCTGTGGGCCAATAACATCCGTGCAGCCTTGGTTGCATGCATAAATAGTCTTTTCTGCTCCCTTAGGATTTCAGTAGCTAGAATTCCTAAAAGAAAAGGTTCAGGTTTTGGTTTTTTTTAGGGTTTTTTTAGGGAAAAAGTTACTTTAAACATTTTTTTCAACTCATTATAAATCATTTCCCAAAATTCTTTTACTGCTTTATATGTCCACAACATATGAAAAATGTGCCTTCTTTTTACCAGGAACTCCTTTGAGGCTTTCTTGAAGGAGAGATAGCATGGTGTGAGACAGCTTCTGTTTTCCATTATCATCACTTCCTCTTTTTCCCTCTTTACTAGCAAAACACCCCATTTGCACTTCTCCAAATTTCACAGTGCAGTTCCCCTGACAAGGAATGGGTACAAAGATGCGCTCACAAGGTGCTTTAAAGTGTACATTTAAAAATGCATATATTTGTAAGAAGAAGATACAAAATGGGCAGAGCCTCCAAGTGCCCCTATTTTCCAGGAACAGTCCCGGATCTACAGAAGCCGCCCCAGTTTCTGATTTGATCCCAGAATGTCTTGCTTTTCCCTTAGGACATCCCTATTTGTTTTCATCGGAGAAATTTTGGAGGGTATGGAGTTATGCAACATCCCCGAGCCAAGGGGATACAACCTTTAGAAGACACCCAAAAGCAGCCCTGTCTAGGGAAGTTTTTTCAATGTTTAATGTTTTATTATGTTTTTATACCATATGTGGCGGAAGACTCCCACAATGGCTGCGGCAACCCAGTCAGATGGGTGGGGTACAAATAATAAAATTATTAGTATTAGTATTATATAGGACGTCCCTATTTTCATCAGATAAATGTTGGAGGGTGTTATATGTTCAAGGCCAACACCCAGAAAGTTCTCTATCCATGAAAGCTGGTAAAAGGCACATTTTGCCATCACTGAAATAGCAGCCTTCTCTGCATGTGTGAGAGGTTTGAGCAGTAGAATGTGGTAGTGGCAGAAAGGACTGCACCACTTGAAGTTGTTGCGGGGGGGGTATACTCTGGTTCAGAATGCTCCTCCGCATTATTTATTATAATTAATTCATTTATTAATTACTTCCTACAAAATACATTGAAGTGCTTTCACAATGAAAACATCAACACTAAAAACAGCCCCATGTTAAAACAGTTAAAAGCAACCCCATACATCAAACACTTCCCAGCTATACCACGAAAGCATGGTACAGCTGGCATAGTGAACAGGAGTTCGCAACCTTGCAACATTTTCTTGAAGGCCCCACTTTTATATACAGTGGTACCTCTGGATGCGAACGGGATCTGTTCCAGAGCCCCGTTCGCATCCAGAAGCGAACCCGACCTGCGAACGCAACCCACGTGTGCGTGGGTCGCAATTTGCCGCTTCTGTGCATGCCCGTGACGTCATTTGGACCGTCTGCGCATGTGTGAGCGGTGAAACCTGGAAGTAACGTGCTCCGTTACTTCCGGTTCGCCGCAGCGTGTAACCCCAAAAATACTTATCCCGAAGCTACTTCAACCCGAGGTATGACTGGACAGTGGTGCCTCGCAAGACGAAAAGAATCCGTTCCGCGATTCTCTTCGTCTAGCGGTTTTTTCGTCTTGTGAAGCTAGCCCATTGACAGCTTAGCGGATTAGCGCTACAGTGGTCTAGCGGCTTTTCGCGATCAGCTGTTAAGCGGGTTATCAGCGGAACAGCTGATAGGCGGCTTAGCGGCTTAGGAAAAGGGGGGGGAGCGGGAAAAACCCGCGGGGACGCGCAAGATTTTTTCGTCTTGCGAAGCAACCCCATAGGGAAATTCGTTTTGCGAAGCGCCTCCAAAACGGAAAACCCTTTCGTCTAGCGGGTTTTCCGTCTTGCGAGGCGTTCGTCTTGCGGGGCACCACTGTATCTCTATTGATTTCAAGTCCATTAAAAAAACCCTCAAAGCATAAACACAGCATCATGTGGTCAATGCATGAAATAATTCAAACACTGAAGCTTTTGCCGTGAATATTTTATATTAATGAATAAATATTTATGAACGGATACATTTATGCATAGCTCACTGAAGCTGCCTAGCAAAGCACACATCATTTTTTGCCGACACTCCTCATTCTGCCAAGCATAAGGTCATTCTCTGCTCTGAAGGGGAACTCTGGCGTTCTCTGCAAGCTCAGGCCGGCTTTAGAGATGTCATCAGCCACGTAGACGATGCTGCCCGGAGGATTTCAGAATGCGAGAGCATGGAACAGAATTCGCCCCGATGAATACTTAACCCCTGCAGGAGTATTAGTTACAGGGTCTGCCGACGGCGGGTGTGAGAATGGCACTCAGGATTTCTAAGAAGGCCCAAAGCCATTAACTAATTAACCTTCAGTGCTCTGTGGGAAAGAGAGGGTAATGATCCTATAAGGATCTTCGCACAAGGTCGCAAGGCCAGTCTCTAGAGGGGCAGAACTCCTGATTGCCTTTTTCTTTTGTTCATCTGCCAACAGGGCTGCCCAAAATACTGATTCCCTGCTCCCTCGAACACCCTACTTTCCAGAACCCTCTCAAATATATTGTTGCACACAACTCTAATCTCCCAGCGGCGAGAAACTCTAGGGGCTCCTGCGGTTACCCAGAGTGTGGTTTCCTTGGAATGAAGGCCAGTGGAGACTGTATCATCTTTATTTAGGGATTGGCCTCTTGTTCTCTATCCTAAGACAATGTGGCATCGGTCAGGTGAGAAAAAGTCAGTCCATTTTTTGCAAAGGCACCAGAGCATTTTATTTGGACATGTAAATGAGGGTACTTAACTGGCTGGCTAAGGCCATCACCTTCACAAAAGGAACAGCTTGTCTGGTTTCCTTTTAGAGATGCTAACCTCACAGATACAGGATCACAGGTTTGGAAGGGATCCACAGCAGTGGCGTAGCGTGGGTTGTCAGCACCCGGGGCAAGGCAAGTAATTTGCGCCCCCTAACCCATGGATTTGCGCCCCCTAACCCGTGGATTTGCGCCCCCTAACCTGTGGATTTGCCCTAACCCCAGATGTTGCGCCCGGTGCGGCCGGCCCCCCCTGCACCCCCCACGCTATGCCACTGATCCACAGGTATCATTCAAACTGACCCCCACCCCCAAAAGACCTATAATAATATCCTCATTTGCCCTTCTACTGTCACAAGCACTACATGTCATCATATATGTCTATCTCTTCCATACAACAGTCACCATAAGGCATGGATTGCCAACATGGTGCCCATGAGTGCTATGCTACTGGTGAAAGGTCTCTGTAAATATCCCCTCAAAAATCCATACTGCATAAGAGAATGCTTGCTCTTTCTCCTCATTTCCTCTTTAGACAGTGGCTCAGCCCCTCCTGCATTGAATATGGCCTCTCGTTTAATGCCTACATTTAATTGGATACCAGGATTGGACACCCAGCTTTGTTATGAACAAGAGTTATGCAAAGAGCTTCTGTCTGTGACTGAGCATGATGGTGGCTGGTGTAGGTGCCTTTTCCCTCATAGATGGCGGAGCCAGGCACTGTCTATTTTTCTGCTCTTCTGGCTGTGGCAGCCATTTTGTTATGTTACATCCCCAAAGCAGCCATTTTGTATGACTGGTTCCCATGGAACTTTCTCAAAATTCCAAGTGTGCCCACCCAGTGGCGTGGCGTAGCATGGGTTGTCAGCACCCGGGGCAAGGCAAGTAATTTGCGCCCCCTAACCCGTGGATTTGCGCCCCCTAACCTGTGGATTTCCCCTAACCCCAGATGTTGCGGCCGGTGCGGCCGGCCCCCCCTGCACCCCCCACGCTACGCCACTGTGCCCACCAGCCCCCAAGACTTGGCAATAATCCCTGCTCCAGGGGACATTTGGTGAGCAAACGGGAAAACCGGATGCACGCAGCAATTCTGACTGGAACCCTAAGCTACCTCCTAATCTCTTGTTTAGGGTTGCCAGCTGATCAGGGAGAAATGGGTTGTGTTCTTTGTGCTTTTAACAATAGCTTGATCTGCAGAGATCAGATGAAGCTTCTCACAGGATGGTAACAAAAGAAGTGCTGTGTAGATCAAACCACTGTTAATAGTATTGCCTTTGGGGCCTCTTTAGCAGTAGGCAGCCCTTCTGTCGGCAGATCTCAAGCATGCATGAAGCCATGACCTTAGTTCCAGATGTTTTAAAGCCTTCTGTGTTTATTCAATGGTGTAGGGAAAGAGAGAGGCTGTAGCTTAGCTCTCACATACACCAGACATCTAAAGCACAGCTCTTTTTCCCAACGAATCCTAGTTCACCCCTCATAAAGTTACAAATCTTAGCATCCTTAACAAACTACAATCCTCAGGATTTTTTGGGAGGGTGTTGTTGTTTAGTCATTTTGTCGTGTCCGACTCTTCTTGAACTCATGAACCAGAGCACGCCAGGCACTCCTGTCTTCCACTGCCCCCCGCAGTTTGGTCAAACTCATGCTGGTAGCTTCGAGAACACTGTCCCACCATCTCGTCCTCCGTCGTCCCCTTCTCCTTGTGCCCTCTATCTTTCCTAATATCAGGGTCTTTTCCAGGGAGTCTTCTCTTCTCATGAGGTGGCCAAAGTATTGGAGCCTCAGCTTCAGGATCTGTCCTTCCACTGAGCACTCAGGGCTGATTTCCTTCAGAATGGATAGGTTTGATCTTCTTGCAGTCCATGGGACTCTCAAGAGTCTTCTCCAGCACCATAATTCAAAAGCATCAATTCTTCAGCGATCAGCCTTCTTTATGGTCCAGCTCTCATTTCCATACATCACTACTGGCAAAACCATAGCTTTAACTATACGGACCTTTGTTGGCAAGGTGATGTCTCTGCTTTTTAAGATACTGTCTAGGTTTGTTGGGGGGGGGTAGACCTGCATTTTAAATGCATGGTGTAGATGTGATCTTATAGTGAAAGAATCAACTCTCATCTGTTGCTCCTTGAAGCTGTCTACATGCGACAGCAGCCACACCCTCTGAGTGACTTCGACTGGCCGGCTAAGCAGGACGAGAGTAGCTGATGGGCTCAAACCTTGGTTAGGTACTTCATCTGCATGCAAAGGCAGGCTCTGGTGGATTGAGTGGATGAGACCAATATTGGGTCCAATGGACAGGAAGGCTGTTTCTACACGTGCTGTAGAGGGAAGTGAGGGGCCGGTGGGACTCTTCAACCTGGGAAGATAGCCCATCTAAGAAAAGGAAAACTTGTGACTCTAAACCTCCACTGCCTTGCGGAATATATTCAGAAGAAGAAAAGGCTAAGGAGTAAACCCTACACAAAATTGGAGTGGAGTCCCTACGATGGTTGTATGGTGCCTTGTGCACCTCCTTCTGACACCTCCTGCAGCCAAACTGGTGCCAAATGCTCTGCCTTCCTTTGGACCACATCAGTGAGGCCGTGAAGCAGGGTCTTGTCGTCTAGGCGGTCCTGGACCCCAATACACACTGCCCACGTGCGCCCCGGGGAGGTCATTTTGCTGCTGCTGTCTCTCTTGAGACGAATGCCAACAACAACAATAGCGAGAGTATCATGGCTTGCATGCAGAAGGTCCCCAGCATCACCTGCGAAAAGGGATCAGGTGGCGAGCAATGCTTAGAGAGACCTTGATGTGCCTGACATCTTGGAGAGTATCTACCAGTTGAGAGTAGAGAAGCTAGTCCAGTAAGGCTAATGGGGTACTGCACTACCAACCTCATTCTGCCTTCAGCTAGCCCTCACCCACCTGCCTTCCCAATCATGGGAACAGAAGTGCCAGCTAGCTTCTTCCTCGTCAGTTTAGGGAAGTTTTTAATGTTTGAAGTTTTATTCTGTCTTTCATCTTCTGTTGGGAGCCGTCCAGAGTGCCTGGGGAAACCCAGCCAGATGGGCAAGGTATTATTATTATTATTATTATTATTATTAATAGTCTACGTTGCCCTTGCAGAACTCAACAGGCAGGAGAAAGATGAAACTAAAATTGTTTGGCTCTACCTGTTTTTGTCTATGGCTCTGTCTATTGTTGGGCTTCCTGCTGCCCCACAAGTACCCTTGAGCACTGACCATCACTGAGTCCAACCTTGGCACAAGGCAGCTTTATATATAAATATATTCTTTTTAAATAATAATAATACAGTGGTACCTCGGGTTAAGGGATGCGGGTGGCGCTGTGGGTTAAACCACAGAGCCTAGGACTTGCCAATCAGAAGGTCGGCGGTTCAAATCCCCACGATGGGGTGAGCTCCCGTTGCTCAGTCCCAGCTCCTGCCAACCTAGCAGTTCGAAAGCACATCAAAGTGCAAGTAAATAGGTACAGCTCTGGCGGGAAGGTAAACGGCGTTTCCGTGTGCTGCTCTGGTTCGCCAGAAGCGGCTTAGTCATGCTGGCCACATGACCCGGAAGCCGTACGCTGGCTCCCTCGGCCAATAAAGCGAGATGAGCGCCGCAACCCCAGAGTCGGCCACAACTGGACCTAATGGTCAGGGGTCCCTTTACCTACCTCGGGTTAAGAACTTAATTCATTCTGGAGGTCCATTCTTAACCTGAAACTGTTCTTAACCTGAGATACCACTTTAGCTAATGGGGCCTCCCGTTGTTGCCGCTGCGTGATTTCTTTTCTCATCCTGAAACAAAGTTCTTAACCCGAGGTACTATTTCTGGGTTAGTGGAGTCTGTAACCTGAAGCATCTGAAACCCGAGGTACCACTGTATTATGCATTTTTCGGATTATTTTTTACGTACATTCATCATTTTGTCATAAGTGAGTCTGACGGCCAAAAGATGAAATATGGGGACGGGGGGAAGAGGACAAGAAGTGAGTAGGAATGCCTTGAAGAATATTAAGAGAGCCAGTGTGGTGTAGTAGTTAAGAGCGGTAGTCTCATAATCTGGTGAACTGGGTCCGCGTCTCCGCCCCTCCACATGCAGCTGCTGGGTGACCTTGGGCCAGTCACACTTCTCTGAAATCTCTCAGCCCCACTCACCTCACAGAGTGTTTGTTGTGGGGGAGGAAGGGAAAGGAGAATGTTAGCCGCTTTGAGACTCCTTTGGGTAGTGATAAAGCGGGATATCAAATCCAAACTCTTCTTCTTCTTCTTAAAGAAAGATGGCATTAAGGTAAACTGGCAATAGGATGAACCTATGATCAGCAAAAGACAAGACGAATGATGGGAAAGGAAAGGAAAGGAAAGGAAAGGAAAGGAAAGGAAAGGAAAGGAAAGGAAAGGAAAGGAAAGGAAAGGAAAGGAAAGAATGTGAAATAAGATGTTAGGGAAGGATAGGTTAGGAAGTCCATATATATAAATATATTCTACACATGCTCTGGGGCACTCTTATTATTACTGAGCTGCATGCAATTGTATTGTTCCGAGCTGTTGTAACAGTGAAATGCTGCAATCTGTGACATTGTTGTCTCACTGGTACAGGAAGCCTCACACATGATCAAGCCTAAGGAAACTAGATTATTCTAGCCATGCTAATGCTGGCTATTTCTGGGTTTGGATAGCCTAGCTGGAAATGTAACCTCTGCAGGGAACGGCTGATATTATACAACGAATCTGATCTGGTTTGTTAAAGTGAAAATAGATGGCGGGAGAAAGGGTTGAATCGGGATTTTCAAGGAGTGAACTGGGCATTCCCAACTGGATTTTATTCACACATGCCTTTCCAAGCTTATTTTTCCAGAGAGGAAAAGCAGAGTGGTTCTAGCTTACTTACCTCTGTCTGAAATTTCCTGGGCATAGAGAAGGATCAGCAAAACCATGAGGATAAATTGCAGTCACCGGCTCTGGACACTATATACCCCAGGCAGATGATGACTCTTTTGTTCGTTGCTGAGCTCATGCATAAGAAGTGTGCCAAGGAGTGTGGTGGAGTCTCCTTCTTTGGAGGTCTTTAAGCAGAGGCTTGACAACCATATGTCAGGAGTGCTCTGATGGTGTTTCCTGCTTGGCAGGGGGTTGGACTCGATGGCCCTTGTGGTCTCTTCCAACTCTATGATTCTATGATTCTAAGACAATTGAGAAATCTATATATGTAACGATAATACAGCAAAATCTAAGTGTCTGGGAAAAGACAAACTAATCCAGACCAATGACGTCTTGCATTTGTAGGGATGGCTTCTGTAAAGAAGCATGGACACTCACCAAGCAGTGTTTAATTGACTTGAACAAATTAGCATCTCAGCCTTTACTTCAAAGAGCTCAGGACTACTATACACATGTATTCCTCCCATTTTAACTTCGTAACAACCTAGCAAAAAGGATTAATAGTCACTAACTCTATGAGTGAATACCATATACCATGGTAAATCTAAAACTAACATTTAATTCCTTCCTCTGAGACATCTGACAACTTATCCAATCACTGATTATATAATGTTCTGTATCTCTCCCCCTTCCAAGCCATCACTGATGAATATTTTGGTAATTCTTATGACATCTTGGAATGAGGGCTATTAATCTTAGATCCATTTTACAGATTGGCATAGGGATGCTGAGAATGAGGTGAACTGTAACTTATGCCAGCTAGTGAATTTGTGACTGAAGTGAGATTTGAACCTGGAACCTAAGAATTGAGTAGCATTAGTTTCACTGGATTAAAGCAATGGTGTGTGATCTTTTGCAGCTAAAAAGCACGCTGTACTAAAACAACTAACGTTCCAAAAGCAATGAGACTAGGCACAGTGGTACCTCAGGTTAAGTACTTAATTCGTTCCGGAGGTCCGTTCTTAACCTGAAGCACCACTTTAGCTAATGGGGCCTCCTGCTGCTGCCGCGCCGCCAGAGCATGATTTCTGTTCTCATCCTGAAGCAAAGTTTTTAACCCGAGGTAATATTTCTGGGTTAGCAGAGTCTGTAACCTGAAGCGTATGTAACCTGAGGTACCACTGTACTCAGTTTTCTTGGCATGGAAATGAGTAAGGACTAACTCCTGCAATTTCCTTTGTTTGGGCTAGTATTTTGCATCAATTGTCCTCTTATTACAGTATTTTAATGTTTTTTTGGAAGCCACCCAGAGTGGCTGGGGAAGCCCAGCCAGATGGGCGGGGTATAAATAATAAATATCATCATCATCATCATCATCATCATTTTAGCAATTTCTCCTCCCCTCCAAAGTTATTGCTGTGAAGGTCTGTGCTTTCAGCATAATTTAGGAAATAATCTGTTCCAAGTTGCATACTGGTGTAGAGGAATGGTGGCAGGGATACCAAAGATGAATTAGAAAATGTTAGCTTACTATGCAAAGAAAGCCAAGCTAAAGGAACAGCAACCACCTACAGGCAGAATCTGCTAATATGATATCACAGAGACTCAGAGTGTGCATTTGCAAGAACAACATCCCATCATCCATGAAAGCAAAGCAATCAGGGACAAAAATGTCACATTCCTTTTGCTAATATTGACAGGGGCTTGACAATAATCTCTATTATCTAGGTGTATCTGCTCCAATTCGTTTCGGGGCATTGGTTTTTTTGAAATATTGGGAATATGCACCCCGTATCAGTTAAAACAGAAGAAGAGTTCTGCTGGGTCAAACCAAAGGCCCATTTATTCCAGAAACTTGTTCTCACCAGGACCAACCTGATGCAGGCAAACAGGACCTGAGTGCAACAATATACTTCCCACCTGAGATTTCCAGCAATGGTTATGCAGTGATATATTGTTTTCAACCATGGAGGCAGAGTATAGGTATATCCGCCAACCTGAGGGGGACAAATTTCATAGTTTTCACTATGAGCTCTGTGAAGTACTTTCTTTTGCCTGTCCCAATTTTTCCAAAATCCAGCTTCACAACATTGGTTTTCAGAACGGTGCTATTTTGAGTTTTCATTTTGATCCCTTTCCTAGTGATCCCTAACATGGAATTTGCCTTTTCCCCAGCTGTTGCACGCTGGGGTTGACATCTTCAATGAGCTATCCACTAAAACCCCAAGGTCTCATTCCTGCGCAGTCACTGCCCGTTCAGACCTCATTAGTGTACACATGAAATTAGGATTTTTTGCCCCAATGTGCATCGCTTTACGCTTGCTTGCGCTGAATTTTCATTTACCATTTTACTGCTAGTTCACTCAGTTTGGAGAGATCCATTGGGAGCTCTTCACGGTCTCTTTTTGTTTTAACCACCCTGGACAATTTGGGATCATTAGCAAACTTGTCTATCTCACTGTTGCCCTCCAGCTCTAGACCATTTATGAACAAGTTAAAAAGCGCAGGTCGCAATACCAATCCTTGGCGGGGACGAGACAACACTTTCTGCATCCCTCCATGGGAAGAACTGTCCATTCCTACTTTCTGCTTCTTGTTTCTTAACCAGGATCTGTAAGAGACCCCTCCTTTTATCCCATTATTTGATTGCTAAGCTTACTCAGGATGAGTGTTTGGTGAGGTAGTTTGTCAAAAGCCTTTTAGAAGTCTACATACACGTTGTTGACCAGATCACCTCTAACGTTTGCTGGCATTCTCAGAGAACTCTAAAGGGTCAGTGAAACAAGACGGTACCGTATTTTTTGCTCTACAAGACACACTTTTTCCCTCCTAAAAAGTAAGGGGAAATGTGTGTGCGTCTTATGGAGCGAATACAGGCTGCGCAGCTATCCCAGAAGCCAGAACAAGAGGGATTGTTGCTTTCACTGCACAGCGATCCCTCTTGCTGTTCTGGCTTCTGGGATAGCTGCGCGAAGCCTCCTCAGGGCAGCGGGAGGAACGTTCTCCCTGCCCTGAAGAGGCTTTGCGTTGCTTTCGAAAAAGCCAGAACAGCAAGAGGGATCACTGCGCAGCGAAAGCAGTGATCCCTCTTGCTGTTCTGGCTTCTGGCATTCAGAATATTTTTTTTCTTGTTTTCCTCCTCCAAAAACTAGGTGCGTCTTATGGTCTGGTATGTCTTATAGAGCGAAAAATACGGTACTTCCCGAATGGCCATTTGCCTCCAGGATTCTTCGTATGGAGGTTAGTAACTAAGCAGGTACCAACTATTGCAATGTCTTTCGTTTCTTTATAATATGAACTTTCTGATAGGCCCTTCTCCCTCCCAATAATGTTTTCAGCAATGTTATCAGTGAAACCAAACAAAAGCAAAGCAACGTATGCCAAAGAACAGTTCGCGATCCCAAGAGGATGCAGCTCATGTAGAGAAGGAACTGTGTGAATAGCATCACAGGCATAATCCAAAGCAAAAATGTAAAGTTAGCACAGAGGGGTAGTAAAGAACTTCACATTCAACTTTTATGATTCACATTTATTTTTATTCCTACACTAGCAAAACATTCGAGACCTCAGTTAATTCCCTTCTCTCTCTTAAAAAAAGAAAAAGCAAAGGAACAGTTTTACTCTCTTGAAATATGGCAATCTAATGGAAACAGGTGACTTTATCCCGTGTGTCTTGTTGGGTACACTGAGACAACAAACCTACGCTTCATGTTTGTAAAGGATGGGCTGTTCTATTCATACCCAGAATAGAAAGAGAAAAGTTTTGTGCCTTCTAAGTGGCCCAAAACAAATGTGCTTTAAATAAAAAGAAATCACAGAACTATGTGAGTGCGTGGTTGCACACACACCACACAGAATGCTGAGAACTGTAGCTTGTTAAAAGTGTTGGAAATGGAAGCTCTGTGAGGAGTGAACTACAGTTCTCTGGATTCTTGGAGAGACGTGTTGTGATTTTAGGTAAGAAGTAGCAAATGGCCCTTCCAAGCGATCACCTTGGCTTTCCTTTTCATACCAATCAAGCATCCACTCGTTTTCCAAGCCTCTCTCATTCAGAAATTTGGCTCCCCACACCCTTTCAGTACAACTTCATTCGGGGGAAAGCCCAGGGCTCCGGGGTGGACTGTCCCAACAGGTGGCCTTGCAAGGCGCAGTCAGGGGAGTTCCTGTTCTCTAGAGCCTCGGAGGGGGGGAAATACGACATAGGCAGCTGCTGGAAAAACTGCAGCTGCTGCTGCTGGGCTTCTTCCATTTGAAGCAGCCGCTTCAGATCACGAGTCTGGCTCCCGGATCTGGAGCACCCATTGTCTCTGTTTCTTTGCATTCTTTCGGAGGCCTCTGCCAGTCCGCAGAAGTGGTAACTATTTGAGGTTCTCCCTTGCTCTACAGAGACTTTCTGGCAGAAGGCTCTGGGTTTTGCCAGTACAGAGAACAACCCAGTCCCGTGTGATGGGTGTTTGCTGAGCATATATCTGTCTTGCGGAGGGTTTTGCCTGTAGGAAGAGCAGTGCTGCTGAGGGACGATGCTGTACAGGTGAAGAAACTCATTTGGCTGCCCTTGTTCCGAGTTCAGCTCTCTGGAAGTGGCTGGCTGGTGGGACAGAGCTTGGGACACGGGGAGTTTGGCTCCCTTACTGGGCGCTTTAGGGCTCCAGATGCTTCTTAAGACATCAAAGGATGTCTGAGACTCAGAGGCAGCTCTCTCCGTGGGCCTGAGCCCCAAATCCAGAGGCTGGCAACTGCACGGCTCCTGCGAAGGATGCGGGCTGTGGAATGGAGCGGGCTCCATCTCTAGTAAATTCCATTGATCTGGGCTTAATTCATAGACAAAGGAATGTTGCTGGGCATCAGTCAAGAAGTAATGGCTGGTGCCTTTGCCATCCACTCTCAGATTGACTGAACCCAAGGAATCATAGGTAGCAAAAGGCAGGCAATGCCTTTTGGAAGCACTCTTCTCTGTGTGTAGTCTACTGCCTACTTCAGACCTCTCTTGCCTGCTTCTGGACTCACAGAAGGCTTCCCCTAGTCCTTGCTCCCAACGCCGAGCAGTTCTGAATAAAGCATCATGCAAAAGATGTTGTTCCTCTGCAGCAAAGGAGCTCCTGGCTAAATTCACATGCTGGGAAGGTGCAGATGAAAGATGGGAGTGTGGCTGAACTGCTGTCAAGGGAAAGCTGTGCTGGCTAAATGCCTGTGGCTCAAGAAAGGATCTGAAGTCTTCTCTTTGGGTGGTCTTCTCTTCTGCCTGCATAGGGAAACAACAAGAAGTAGGCAAGATAAAGGAAAGAGCATGATTAGATAGGGACAGATTATCTCTGCTTCTCAGTGGAATGTATATACTTCTGACATGCTCTTACAAATGTTCCATTTCAACTTCTAAGGCTAATTTTGATTCATCCCACACTAAGCCAATTCTAAAGGCTTCTGGGATAAGTAAAAAAACAGCAACAGATCAAGGCTAGATCGACATCTTCCTGATGGTGGGTTGGAACCCAGTAGAGCTTTGTGGCTCTTGTACTTTGAGGTTGTAGCTAGCAAGAATATTGCTGCATAAAAGGAGCCAAACAGAGTAGGATCTCTGGATCAGAAGATGAAAATGACCTGCTGTGGGGCCCCCAAATAAAAACTACTGATGCGATGTGACCTTTTGTAAATGCCTGGGAACAACTGGATGAAATCGGCTTAGGTATTTGGCAAGTTTTGAAGTTAATCTCGGTACCATTAACCTCCCATCCTAGAACAAATAGTGCTCATAACAGCCTGGTAGTCTGGCATGCAATGTTCTTTGGCAAAGGATTTGGTGAGAGGGCAACTGAGCATCCTCCTTGGGTTTGTCTACTGTCAATGGATTTATTTGTAATCGCACTCCTAGGACAATCAGCCCAAGGTGCTTAAGGGAATGTGATGTTTCCAGCTGTCCGCTTGCGGCAACCTGAGGGCTGCTTCACACACTGCATGTTCACGTGGGCATAAAAACCGGGATGCGGTCTTGAAGCCATTCTTAAATGGACACTTAAACCTGGAACTCACAAGTGTGGTCTGAAGGCACAAGAGGCCACCATCCTCCTGGGGACAAGCAGGTTTGAGTGACTTGATATCGATACCAGGAATGGTCCAAGAACAGAAAAATTAAAGTCAGTCTGTGAGCACTTAGAAAAGGATGCTGTGATTACTAAGACCTAGTATGGGTTTCTCAAAAACAAATCATGCCAGATGAATCTCATTTATTTTATTTTGATAAGAGTTACAAGCTTTGTGGATCAAGGGAATGGTGTGGACGTAGTGTATCTTGATTTCAGTAAGGCTTCTGACAAAGTCCCCCATGATATTCTTGCAGAGAAGTTGGTAAAATATGGGCTGGATGTGTACAGAGGAGGGTGACCAAGATGATAAAGGGAAACCAAGCCTTATGAGGAACAGTGGAGGGAATTGGGTATGTTTAGCCTGGTAAATAATGAGATATGATAGCTATCCTCAAATATCTAAAGGGCTGTCACATGGAGAATGGAGCGAGCTTGTTCTCTCCCACTCTGGAGGGTAGGATTCAAACCAATGGCCTCAAGTTCCAAGAAAGGAGATTCTGATTAAACATCAGGAAGAACTTTCTGACAGTAAGAGCTGTTTGACAGGTCCACCAAGGGCAGTGGACTCTCCTCCCTTGAAGGTTAGTAAACGGAGGTTGGATGGCCATCTGTCATGAATGATCTACTCTAGATTCCTACATTGCAGGACTAGATGACCCTTGAGGTACCTTCCAACTCTACAATTCTATAATTACTACATGTATACTACCTTTGTTTCCTTCCTTCCACAGAAGGAAGGCAGGATATACAGGGTGAGTCCTTTAAAAGAGGACACGTGGATACAGAGTACACATGTTCCACGGGGCCTCTTTTAAAAGACTCACCCTGCATATGTAAGAAAATAAATAAAAATATTTTTTTACAGCTCAAATACATCTATAATGTGGGATGTTTTAATGTATTTTCCCCACTTGATTTCAATGTATTTATGTGGGTTTTGTTTTGTGTCTTTATGGAAGTCACCTTAAATTGCCGTGGCAGAGAAAAACTGACAATAAATTTAATAGTAATAATGATGATGATAATACTAATACCTTCCCAGTGTTTAAACACATTCTTTTCAAACCAACCTGACCTTTCAAACTATCCTAACACATTCTGATGCTCACCATTCTTATAACTGTATGTACAGGACAGGGAGAAAAGCTACTGGGGAAGAACTGTGCTTGTCCTCTCCGCTTTTTCAGAGAAATCTCCTGGTCAGAGTTTCTGCTGTCATTGCTAGACATCTGTCCCAATAGCAACTCCTTCTGGTCCCTGTCAGGTGGGCTCTTGAAATCTGAAAGAGGACAGAACAAATGAACACACAAAATCCCATGTGGAATCAAAAGCTTACAAATGTGAGTAAGGGCAAAGTTAATTTGTCCTTCGGGAGGGTGACATACAAGTCCATTATGCTGTGCAAAGCAACGCAGCAGGGTAGGGCGAGGTGGAAAGTAAAACAAGACAAGTCCCTGCAGCAAGAAGCTTGCTGTCTATATTTTGACAGTGAGGGAGAAGAGGGAGAAATCCAGGGGACAAATGAACTTTGGAGTGGCTGAGGGTATTGGTGAAACGATGGTCTCAGGCAAGGATATAGCAGTGTGGCGCTGTGGGTAAAAGCCTCAGTGCCTAGGGCTTGCCGATCGAAAGGTCGGTGGTTCGAATCCCCGCGGCGGGGTGCGCTCCCGTTGTTCGGTCCCAGCGCCTGCCAACCTAGCAGTTCGAAAGCACTCCCAGGTGCAAGTAGATAAATAGGGACCGCTTACTAGCGGGAAGGTAAACGGCGTTTCCGTGTGCGGCTCTGGCTCGCCAGAGCAGCGATGTCACGCTGGCCATGTGACCCGGAAGTGTCTCCGGACAGCGCTGGCCCCCGGCCTCTTGAGTGAGATGGGCGCACAACCCTAGAGTCTGTCAAGACTGGCCCGTACGGGCAGGGGTACCTTTACCTTAAAAGCAAAAAGGGATAAAGGATGGAGCAATGCTAGGATTCGCCCCACGGTTCTTAAAACTGATTTCTTGACAAAATACAACGTAGTAAGTAAACCAAGTACGTTCCAAGGATTTTCAGTGACTGTAGCCTAATCCCCCACAAAATACCAGAAATGAGGTTCAAGCGAACCAGCTCCCTCCACAGTGTAACATGGGATGGTGGGGGGGAGGGGCTGACAAGTTGTATGTTTCTATTGACATAGCTGAGAAAGGGAAACCTCACTTTCTCAAAATGATCTTTTTTTCATTATGCCCCTACTACTCTAGTATGTTGCATAATGTGTTTTGATAATGCACAAAGATCCAGTGAACCTTTTCAAGTACAGTGGTACCTCTGGATAAGAACTTAATTCATTCTGGAGGTACGTTCTTAACCTGAAACTGTTCTTAACCTGAGGTACCACTTTAGCTAATGGGGCCTCCCGCTGCCGTCATGCCACCGCCACGCAATTTCTGTTCTCATCCCGAAGCAAAGTTACCAGAGGTACTATTTCTGGGTTAGTGGAGTCTGTACCTGAAACGTCTGTAACCCGAGGTACCACTGTAAATCGAAACCCAGATTTTCAGAGCAACGCTATTGCCCTGTGTGGCACTGCCAATAATGCTGCAAAATATATTAAAAATTTGTCAAGTAGCACCTCAGAGACTAACTAAGTTTGTTCTTGGTATAAGCTTTCGTGTGCATGCACACTTCTTCAGATACAGTGAAACAGAAGTCACCAGACCCTTATATATAGTGGGAGGGTTAAGAACAGTTTCAGGTTAAGAATGGACCTCTGGAATGAATTAAGTTCTTAACCCGAGGTACCACTGTACCAAGAACAAACTTAGTTGGTTTCTAAGGTGCTACTGGACAATTTTTATTTTTTAAAAATATATTTAGACTGCATCAGACCAACACGGCTACCTACCTGAATCTGGAATAATGCTGCATTTAGCTCCCTGAACAGTAAAGGAGGGTTCAGGTTGCCTTCAGCAGTGAAGGAAGTCAGGCCACCATGAAAAGTTTTAAAGCTGGCTGTGGCCTAATTTAGTGCAGCCTTCTGCAACTATCGGTTGAGGCCTCTTTAGTGTCTGTTCAACCCTGTGCTAATGGAGGTGGAGGGATAAACAGGAAAAAGCCCAAACAAATGGGAGAGATTGGGCAAAGAGAAGGAAAGTGTGCTATGTAATCCTACAATGTGCTCAGTTTGGGTTCAGATTTCTACCATCATAGTATCCAACCCCATCCACCATCAGTTGTCCCCTCCATCTAACCTTTTCCAAGTGAAATAAGCCCTTAATAGGAAAAAGCTCCCCAGCCCAGCCCCCGAATATGAAAGATGATGAGAAGCCCATGAAGGAAAACATCTGAGAAAGTGCAGGATTTTTTAAAAAGTCCATCACTTGCTTGCGTGGTCTTTAAAGAATGGTGGCCAAAAGCAGGGCTTCTACACTTCTTGTTTTCACTATTGCAATATTTCACAAAACTGCTCGTTTTCAGTATTTATGGCAAATGCTGCATGCCAAACAGCTGCTTAGCTTCAGCCAAGCTGCTTGACACAGTTCATACTTATGCTGCAGCCTCAGCAAGCCCCTTACCTGCATGGGCCGTCTCAGTGTTACAACCACCTGCAGATTTCTTGAGCAGCGCCAAGGCAGATAAATCTGGGAGTGTTTTCTTCTGTTCCAGCAGGATATTGATAACAGCCTGACGTGTTTCCCTGATTAAGTTACGCCCAGGGAATATTGCCTTGAGGTCCAAGAGTTTTTGCAGGTCCTGGGCTAATTCCCTTACTGGAGATTTGCCTTTGCCTGACTCCGTTTCTGCTGTGGGGACAGGAGGGACGTTTTCCTTTTCATTCAAGTCCATCAAGGCATTGCCCTGAAAAGGTTCAGTTTCCAAATCCTCTTGATTGAACTCCACAACCGCAGGTGCAGCTAAAGGCTGGGGTGCACCTGGAGTGGCCACAGGATGCTGTGTAATCGATGTAGAGTCCTTATTCACTCCACGTGGGTCCTTTCCATTGCATCTCAACTGATCGCTGGGAATAGATTTCTGATCAGCGTCACAGGACTGGATCTCTTCTTCCAGCAACATCTCCATGCCACTGTCTCTTTGTATAGGAGTGATCTCCAGGACCTCTTGCTCAGCTCTGGGGCTCAACAATCTCTCTATGTTAAGTGATTTCACCTCCCTGTTAAACATGCCAAAGGGCTGAGAGAGTCTGTTCTGCGTTATAATCAGAGGTTTGGCAACACAGCTGCCTTTGATGGGTCTGATGGGAGTCGACTTAGCACAGGTGTTAAACTGGGAGCTCCAGAAAGGGGGCAGCGTCTTCTGTAGCGTCCTGCGGTTGGGCCTTTGTTCTGGGATCCTATCGGTAGCATTTCTGCCGAACTTGACATAGTTGCGCTCTCGTCTTGTTCGGCGGCGTTTGACCCTGACAGATTTCTCCTCAATGCTATGCTGCTCTGTTGGGGATGCTCTCAGGTGATGGGAAGAACAGGGTAAGCCAGAGCTGGCTGAAGTCTCCTTTCTTTCTTCTCCCTTGCCACAAGGATTCATATTGAAAGGAGCTCCTGAGAATAAGCAGATACAATGGGAAACAGCACCCAAGATGCTAGGTTTAGATTCTTATTCTCACCTGGGAAAGTAAGACATGAAACTGAGGCTAAAGCTGCTGTCCCAGCAGTCCTACATCCCTTGGTTTTTGTCTGTGGGCTGGCATAGGTTTGTATGTTATTATACACACATGCACAGGGTAGGGCCATAGTTCAGGGGTAGAGCAACTGTTTTGCATGCAGAAAGTTCCAGACATCTCCAGACAGGGCAGGGAATGTTCTCATCTGAAATACTGGAGAGCCATGGCCAGTCAGTATTTAGAGAGTTAAATGGACCAATGGGTCTAACTCAGTACCAGGTAGATTCTTATGTTCCTATATACCCACAGAAGTGATGGTATGAATAAATCACATATTTGATGTAGACCCTAATCAATGCAAACTTATAACACAATAAAGCTGCTAGCCTTTAAGATGCTACAAAATCCTTTGCAGTTTTAACACCACATACTAACCAGCCCTCCCAGTGTCAAAAATAAATTCAGAGTAAGATAATTCCAGGCAGAGAGGACTTTCAGCAAATCATGGTGTGCTGGTCATTCTGCTGTGCCCTTGGGTGGGTGGTGTTTAGTTTTCTTTTCTTTTTTCTTGGCAAACCATTAATATATTTTTGTCCATCTCAACTTCAGCACCAGGCAATATGCAATTTTAAATATGTACACAATTGCAGCAATAGCCAGCAGATTTTTTTTTAATATAAAAAAACCTAACACCTACCAACTGTAGGGTTTCAGAAATGAACATGGGCTCACTGGAATGCAGCCGTAGAGTATGTGGGCCGGGTGCAGTGTTAGACCTACTTCGGAGCAGACCCACTGCAATTAATGGGCAAAAGTTGGGGCCGCTCATCTCAATGAACACAATGTTGGGTAGAATTTAGCTGGCTGCAACCACCCAATGCCCATTCTTTTTTTAAAAAATGAGGAATAACAAGAGTGCCTCTGAGAACGTACAATGTCCTTTTTACTCACCAGTGGGGCTGATCAGGGGCTCTGCTGCAACTCAACAAGGGAAACGGATAATAGCGAAGAGAGACCTCTCCTTTTATGGCATCTCCCCCTCCTCACACTTTAAACCCTGATTTTTCCAACCCTCCATCTTGCCCCCAACAACCTCTTTCCTCCAACCGCCTAACAGCCTCACTCACGCCTCCCTCGCGGGAGATGGATGGGCGGAGCAAGCACCCTGCCTCCCCTCGTGCAGAGGCGGTTGTCCCCATGCGGCTGCCCGAAGCGCGAGAAGCGCCCAGGCGACTCTCAGCCTCTTTTCCCGCGCTTCCCGAGCTGCTACGGAAGCCCACGTTCCACTCCCGCCCTTGGGCTTCGCCGCGCCCCGCCCCGCTTGGCGTGGATTGGTCGCAACGCGGCGCAGTTCTGTGCTGATTGGCTGCAGGAAGCTATCGGTCGCTACGCTCCTGTACCGCCTGGATGGGACAGGTGAAGATGCGCTTTTGAGGGGCTGGGAGCGCAAAGGGCTGTTCTGCAATTATTAGGCGCTCATTTTCAGTCACCTAGAAGGCTCATCCCATTGCTACCCACCTCCGCCTTAAAAGCAAATGAATCAGATTCTCCAGATACTGTTATTTATTGTAATTATTTGTACGGTATATGTTTAGCTTTACACTTTTATTCTTAACGATGCCCCCCTCCCCCGCCCATGCATTTAGCAGTTCTCATTTTTACATCATTTTCCCCATCAGGGAAAAAAGGCAGGATACAAATAAATATAGTAATAATAATAAATGCCGACTAAAATCAGCCCCCATGGGCGTAGCCAGGATTTTTGTTAGGAGCGGCAGGACTTTAGTTAGTGGGACAGAACCGACGTGATTGGTCAGTCAGTTAAATATTTGGATTGTTTTACTTTATCGGGGGTGAGGAGTAGCTGCCCCCCTTGGCTACGCCTATGAGAGCCCCTTCCCTTACTTTTTTTTTTAAGCGCGCTTCTTTTCTGCCAAGTGACAAAACAAACCATTTATCGAACTTGATTCACAATGCACCAAGCCTCATTATCACTCTGCCTCGTGAATTTAATATTGACAAGCAAAACAGGACGTGGCCTCTCTGCTCTATAAACAATGGGAATTTCAATAGGTACAGCTCCCCCCACTCCTAGTTGTGCATCTTCTGACATACCCTCTTTGCATTGTAATTATAGCTGGGGGCATGTAGCAGTCTGCCGCCTTTCCCTAAGCTTTTATTTTTTTTAATAATAAAAAAGGCTTGGGAGACCCATGCTGAAGCCTTCAACTCATGTGGAGAAAAGTGTGCAGGCAGTAGTCTGCCCAACTGCTCGCTAAGCAGTAAACCTGTTTGCACCATTCAGTTTTCTGCCCACTGAATGGCAAGGTACTGAATAACTGGCAAGCACTGCAAATCATGAGCGTAGCCAGGATTTTTGTTGGGGGGGGGCAGGATTTTTGTTAGGAGGCAGAACCAATGTGATTTGTCAGTTAGCTATTTCTATTGTTTTACTTGATCAGGGGGGGGCAGCTGCCCCCCTTCCCCCCGGCTACACCCATGCTGCAAATATTTTATTAATGCAGTTAAATAACTTTGCATACACTAGACTCTCCTATCTATGCTTGCATTCTAGTTCAGGTAGGGAACCTGGTGTTAAATGCAGCCTCCCACTCAGGCATCTATCTGGCCCTTGGGACTGTCCCAGGCCACACACACCCTGCCTTGCAATATCCTCTCTGACCAGGTCACAACCCTCACCAGCTCTGCTTTACATCCCTGAGTATTTTTGCCTGGCTAGAATTTGTTTTTGCACTCTGGTGATGCTCCTTGCTTGTCTGGATGGAAGACAGAGAGAGGGGTGTGTGAGTGTGTGTAGAAATAAGCTTGCTGTAAAAATGTAAAATTTACATACAGTCAATGCTTTTCCACTTTGGCTTTTGGCCTGACCCACCAGTGGCATGTGGGGATGCGGGCGGCGCTGTGGGTTAAACCACAGAGCCTAGGACTTCCGTTCAGAAGGTCGGCGGTTCAAACCCCCTGCGGCAGGGTGAGCTCCCGTTGCTCGGTCCCTGCTCCTGCCAACCTAGCAGTTCAAAAGCACGTCAAAAGTGCAAGTAGATAAAAACACTGGCTCTGGCGGGAAGGTAAACGGCATTTCCGTGGGCTGCTCTGATTCGCCAGAAGCAGCTTTGTCATGCTGGCCACATGACCTGGAAGCTGTCTGCGGACAAACGCCGGCTCCCTCAGCCTATAGAGTGAGATGAGCGCACAACCCCAGAGTCGGTCACGACTGGACCTAATGGTCAGGGGTCCCTTTACCTTTACCAGTGGCATGTAGCCCTTGGAATTTGCCCCAGAAAGGAAGGTGGCCTTCGGGCTGAAAATGCTTCCCCACTAGGAAAAGGTTGGGAATTTGATCTAAGGTGTGTCAAAGGATGAGATTTCTTAAAACACTTTCCCTCTGTCCTGTGAACCATATTTTTTGTCCTGGTTGCTTTTTTACTGCAGTGTGCATTACAACCTTGTACACATGCACATAGATAGCAGGTGAGAGAGGCTAAAAGGTGCTTTTGGAGCAGTTTGTGAAAGCACCCTAATTCAAATGCAATCACCTGGAAAAAGTCATTCCAGAGCACATATTATTCTTGCTCGTAGTGAACTGAAAGGCAGAGAAGGAAAATTACTTAGGTTATCAGACTGTGAAAATATGGGCTCTTGTGTTGCTGTTACCCTTACTGTTACAGCACAATTATGTTTGGATTGGCAAGATGAAAATATTTATAATAAACTTTTTTAAAAAAACACCTCCTTGGTTTATGATGCATCTCATATTGGAATGCAGGACACTGGAAGCAAGGTTTGAGCCAATCCATTATCTGATTTTGCAACAATCACTGTTTAATTTTTTTAAAAAAAATCTAACCCAGTGTATATCATAGTATTGAAAAAGTTTTTAGTATTTAGGGTTTTGATAATTCCTCATACCAGATATGTATACTCCTTAATAATTTATTTCCAGAATGATCTGAACTTTAAAAAAAAAAGTTTCATGCTTGGCTGTTGCTAAGATGAGTTGTCCAACTATACTAATAAAATTGAATATCGCTGTCTAGTGGGTTTAATCTTTAGATATCAATATTTGAACAATGGAAGCCTTGTTTACATATAATGATGAATGTAATTTATTATCACTATAGTAATAAAAACTCAGAGCCTCCATCCAGGGTATTTAATAAATATTTTATTCAAGAGACCACAAAGGGTTATAATGCTGAGATTAATTTTCAGACCCATTAATATTTCAGTGGGCCTGTTTAGCTTCTGTTCTTTCCCTTTTTATGGCCATAGCTCAGTCTTTGCCTGATAATGCTCCAAACCAATTTCTGAAATCACAGTGCCCTCATCAGTTCCTTCTTACAGACGATCATGCAGTATTACATTAGCAATGTCCTTTAAACATTTAATGGCTTATTTCCAAAAGTACTGTGATTATTTCAATGAATTCATTTGGGGTCTAGCCTTAGAAAAAGTTCAGATTTTGCAAAGCTTTGTTGACTGCTAGAAGCAGCTTTGTGGGCCAGATGTAGCTTTCAGCTTTGCTATCCCATCCTTGAGCATACAAAGTCATAAGGAAATCATGTTTTCATGAGAACCCCCTTCTTCCTTGTATCTTCCTTCACCCCAACAGCTGAGGTGTTGAAATCACTCCCCATTATGCTCACTTAACTGAGTGGAATAGTTTATCTGTGATCATTTGCAATTAACCCCCTTGCATAACACTGTCTTTATTGCCCCCTTGCCATGCTCACTGTCACAGTTTCTAAAGGGAGGTTTTAAGATTTTTATTCCTTAAGCATAAGGGTGACGGTGACCTTGAAAATTGCACCCTGAAAAATAGGAAATCTTGCGAGGCAGGTGGCTTGGCTTCAGATCACTACTGTTTTTGAGCAATATCAACTGCTACCAATTTAAAAATGCAACTACCCGTAAATATTCCTATTCTTAAAAGGGGGGATCTAGTTATTTTAACCGGAGGTAGTCATGTCACAAATTAAAACTTGTTCTTTGTTGTTAGTAATTGGTAGAGGAGGCAAACCAGTTCCCTTAAGTGGGACGTACAGGTCGTTGCAAATTGCTGGATGAATGCTGTATCAGTGCTGGAACTGAAGACATTAATTGGTTTTCACTGCAAAGTGTGACTTTAAAAAGCACCTTGGAAGGGGGCTTTTTCCTACCCATCTTTGGATGGGCCACAGATGAAGGGGAAACCTTCCCCAACTGTTTCCTCTGTTTGGTCGGTGGAGCTGCAATGGCACCCAGTGGCCTTTTGAGATAATGCTAAAGGTTTCCATCTCACGCTTCTGGAAATATGTGCCTTTAAGAGTTGTGTGATGGAGAGGAATTTCAGCTGGTCCAGATGGTCACTTCATGATGCTGCAGGCTTGAGCAGCCTTGCACCTGCTGAAGCTTTTCCTTCTACCTATTAAAGACAGAAGAGCCATGTGTTTTTATTGGCCTCCTATTGAAGAGTCCTTCAGTCATTACAACTCCTTCCTCCTGTTCTGAAAAAAAGGGGGGGAAAGCAAAGCACATGGGTAATAGCTTCAGTCTACGCTTGTCATATGTCAGGAAAATTCCTGACATGTCCTGGTTTCCAGGTGTAAAAATGGCGCCGGATGTATGGCAACGCAATGGAAAAAGCAGTGCAAACTTTTTTTGTTTCAAACACTTCCGATTTTGGGAGGAATGAAATGTTTTCAGGAATGGAAAAAGGAGCTAGCCAGGTTTGTCTGGAATGGCAATAAGCCGAGAATCAAACACCAGGTATTAATAGATAAAAGAGAAAGAGGTGGATTTGGATTACCGGATTTAGAATTATACCATGCCGCAGCTGGCTAGTTTGGTTAAAGAAATGGATTACACTAAAAGATACAAATGTATTAGATCTTGAGGGGCACGACAACCGGTTTGGGTGGCATGCCTATCTGATATATGAAAAGGTGAAAGTGCACAAAGGTTTCTTGGGCCATGTAGTAAGAAGATCAATCTATAAAATCTGGAGTAAATACAGAGGAATTTTGGAACCCAAGATACCTTTGTGGATGTCACCAGTAGAAGCGATAGCAGTCAAAAGGAAAAACATGAAGGGAGACTGGCCCACTTACAGGATGTTATTAGAACCAAAGAAATGCCAATCCTAAAAAAAATATGAGGATATTAAACATCACCTGTCTGGTTGGCTACAGTATTTCCAACTAAACCAAAAACTGAGCACAGATAAAAGAGAAGGTCTTGCCAAAGAAACTTCCACCTTTGAAAAAGAGTTAATATATAACAAGGGAAAATATATATCAAGAATGTATGAACATCTTTTAGAGTGGGAAGTGAAAGAGGAGCAGGTTAAAACATCTGTGATAAAATGGGCGCAGGACTTTGGCTACAATATTAATATGGAACAGTGGGGAATGCTATGGCAGCAAGACATTAAATTTACCTCATGTTATAATTTGAGGGAAAATACCATGAAGATGCTTTATCGATGGCACCACACCCCGGCAAAAGTCGCCAAAATGTATAAGGGAAGTTCACCAATATGTTGGCGTTGTAAAAAGGAAATAGGATCGTACTATTATATGTTGTGGACTTGTATGGTTATAAGCGAGTTTTGCAATAAAATATATGATGAATTTAAGAAATTATTTAAACTTATTTTTTAAAAAAGGCCAGAGATTTTCCTTCTAGGAATACTGCCAATAGAAATAAAGCAAAATACAAGACCACTGCTTATGTATTAAATTACGGCTGCAAGAATACTGATAGCCAGAAGTTGGAAATATGAAACAACACCTACAATAATAGATTGGCAATCACTCATGCTAGAGTACTTTCAATTAGCAAAGCTGACCGGAAAAGTCAGAGGAGCCCCAAATGAAAAAAAAATCAGAGAATGGAAACTATTCAAAGAATATATAAGATTATATTGTAATAATGATGTTATCCTAGCAGAACTGAATGATACTTGTATATAATAAACAAATGGAATAAATATACTACATGAATATGTACAGGAAGTTGTAAAACAAACTGTGTGATACAATTAAGACAATAGAAAAAGTACAACGAGAACGATTGGAAGTTTCTTTCAGAAGACTTTATTAGAAAAGACAGGATATTCATTTCTTATTGTTAACTCTTTTTTGCTTTTTATTTTTATTCTTTATCTTCTTTCTATTACATTTTTTGTTTAATTTTGATGTAACTATTTGTAATATATATGTAAGATGATATTTTAAATCAATAAAGACAATTTTTTAAAAAAAGGGAAAAGCAGCGGAAACAGCCCCAAAAGCTTAAAATCAATCACATCATTGAAGTCCTTTTTCCTGCCCACTTTCCCTGTTCCCCTCATAGTCAGGGGAATATGGCATTCCTGTGGAACACCTTCCCATTAGAATGTCAAAGAGATAAACAACCATGGGACTTCCTGCAGACATCTGGAAAAAGAAGCTCTGTATGGGGAAGTTTTTAAATATCTGATGTTTCTATGTGTTTTTCTATTTTGTTGGAAACTGCCCAAAGGGGCTGGGGCAACCCAGTCCAATGGATGGAGTTCAAGCTGCTATTATTATTATTATTATTATTATTATTATTATTATTATTATTATTATTATTATGCCAGCTTTTCCTCAGTCCCAGATGTGTGGGGCACTGCCTGTGGTGGCTACTTAGTGGCAAGGGGGAAAGGTACTTTGCACATGCTCAGAGGCATGCCATCCTTTGTGACAAGTTCACTTCAAACTCTGGTTTTCCTCCACCAGCTCTTTCTGAAGACCACCCTCCTCCCCCAGTACTACTGCGACTGGTATTCATTCCCCATGAAATCGTGGATTCCCTTCCTTGCAAGGAAACATTTTCCTCAGGATAGAAGATTCCCCGCTTTTCTACACTTGCCCCTCCCCCCACACCCTCTTGCCTGAGGTAAAACAAAAAACCCACCACCAACGAACGCAGCACCCTGGCGGTGAGACACCTGTAAAAAAAGAGAGAGAAATTTCCCGCGCTGCCCGATGATTGGCTGCAGCTCACCAGCTCCTGTCGCTCATTGGCTCGCGCGATTTTTGGCGCCTTTTCCCTCTCGCTGAGGGAAGGAGATGACTCTGTGGGGCTGAGCGAAAAGGCTCGGCTGTGGCGGGGAGGATTTCAGAGAGGGGCGAAGTTCAAACAGTTCCCTCGCTGTGTGTAGAGCAGGGAAGCCCAAAGTCTAGGGCTGAACACCCCCCCCCCCAAGATTAAAGGAGGAAATGCCCAGTTTGGGCTGAGGGAGGAAAGGGGAGAAAGAAAGTTGACTGGGATGGATGGAGACTGAGGAGGGAGAGATGATTAAACTGGGCTGAAATTTGGGAACTGAGGGAGGGGGAGAGAAATGGCATCTGGAGGTGAGATGCCCACTGGGACAGAAGCCCAGGAAAGAGGGCAGAAAATGCCAGCTGGGGCAGGAGCCCAGGGAATGTGGGAAGAAATACCTCCTGGGGCAGAAGCTCAGGGGTTGGGGCAAGAGATGTTCAGGGATGATGAATGCCAAGGGCAGGAGGGCAGAGGCAGTTCCAGCATGGGAGAAGCGGGAGGGATGAGAAGAGAGGCATCTGACAAAAACGATACCCCAGGGAAGAGGGCAACTGAGGCTGAATGGCCTGTTCCCAGTGGGGGAGATCTCATGGAGAAAGATCCCAGGGATCAGAGAGGAGAGCCCTTGGAGAAAGGAGCCAGTGGGGCACCACCTCCTTCTGATTCTCTTCTTACAAAAAGTGCTGAGGGGGGGAAGACGGGGTCAGGTAGCCCCCAAAATAGTTGCTTAGACAGGGGTTCTACAGAGAAGGTCAAAAAGCCGAGCCATAAGAAAAAGGGGCAGAAGCCCAAGGTGAGGAATTTGGAGTAAGCAAATATCCCGTAAAGAGACCTTCCACCCTAAAACGTGGCAAGCTTCTGCAAGTGGAGACTTGCTGCTTTTAGCAATTTTGCAGGCTTGGGGAAGTCACACACAAATGTTTTAATTAAATAAAAATGATGGGGAAATAATATACAATTTAAGGGGTGTAAATAATAAGATTTCACGTGTAACTCAGTTCTTGCTGGAGAGGCCCATAAAGTGGGAACCTTGACAATCATGCTACAGCCACATGACACTTTATCTGTAGTTGCCCATGCCTGATATCATGGAGCAATCATTCAAAGTTGGCAAAGTAGTGTAGAATTTCCATGCAATTTGGAAACTTTGGGTGCAGACTGGAAAGGAAAGCCATAGCTAAATTTTGTTTTAAATAGATCTGGTTCAGAGACATGGTAAAGTATGGCAGCTGCTCAGCTTGTACAACAACTGGACTTTCAAGAGCAGTCGCAGCAACTTAGCTTGTTGTTAGACCCATCAATTAATTGGTGTGCAAATTTAAACGTGTGATCAAAGTGTGTAATTTCACTGATTGATTTCACTTTACTTGTAAAGTGCTTGTTTCTAAGTAAAACTTTTAAACACGTGATATTATGTGTCTGTACCCACTTTCTTCCTGTGTACTAGGCTGAAGATACTTTTAAAGGGCTGGCCATCTACTTCCCTAAAGAGCAATGGGCTGAAATGGGAGAATGGGAAAAAATTCGTTATAAGAATATGAAAGAGAACTATGAGTTTATGACTCAATTAGGTGAGAGAAATTACTGAAAAGCAAGGAGTATGGATTATTTAGCTGCAATAAGATCTCTGAGTTGAAGAACAATTGAAGAATTGTTCACTCTAGCGCCTTGTTTTACCTTTATCAAATAGTAACATTAAAAGGGTTCATCTATGTGACATGTTAAAGTTAGCAAAGCATATATTTTAGTGTGTATTTAAAAGTATAACTGTCAGGCTTCCAAGGGCTCTCAAGGATTACAGCCTGAAGCTCAGCTCAATTACACCATATATTAACTATGTTTGTAAAAAGGTTAAAATTTATAACTCTGTAGGTAGAATTAGGACCAGTAGAGAAGGCAAAGAGAGATTAATGAAAGAAGTATGGAACTAGAAATAATGCTGAAATTGTACCTGGGAGCTCTGGATTCAAATTCTTCTCCAAGCATGTCTTCACTTGATATGCTTGGTTAAGTTACTGGGTTGCATCAGTTAAGTTGCACATTGGCTGCAATCCAATCCACTTTCCTGGGTGTAGACCCCAATTGAAAGTAATAGGGGTTACTTTTGAGTTTGTTAGAATTGCTCTGTAAGATAACATTGAAACAATCGTCTCCTTTCCCCACACCTCCCCCATGTTGTGGACTGCAGAGGATAGATTGGTCTTTCACTGATACAGTACTTTTTGCTTTTAACAAAAACTTGTGACTAGGTATACTATGTGGCAAGTGATCTGAAGCCTCTCCCATTGGATTCAGATTCTGGGGAGGGGGGTGGGAAGGGCCCTTTTCCCCCATAGCACAATACAGTACCATAGCATTGATTATTTTGTCTTTTATTGGCATTTGCCATCAGTTGAACAGAGACAAATTTCTGGATGCATTCTTTCAACAAGATGTGTGCAGACAACAACTTTTATAGTATCTTATAACTGATATTTTTTATTAGGTCTTTCTACACCTAAACCAACATTTATGTATCATGCACGGCAACCTCCCAAAACTACAGATGGGTCCTCTGAGTCCGATGAGGAATGGACACCAAAATCTATAGGTAAATGATTACTATAGTCATTCCTGAATAGATGCAGCCCTCCAGGCTTCTTTATACGGGCCATAGAACTTTTTGCAGGCCACACCCCTCACCAGCAATAAAGTCTAAGAAAAATCCTGCTGGAACAGACCATCCTGTTTCCCACAGTGCCTAGCCAGGTACTTCTGCAAAGCCCATAAGCAGGGCATGAAGGCAATACCGCCCCCCCCCCCTTTCTGTTGTCCCATCAATCAACTTAGCATATATCTGAACATGGGCATTCCATTTAGCCATCATAGCTAATTGAAAGATAAATGCTCTACGGATGACTGCATTTGTCTCTTTCTGGTGAATGACATATATATGGGCCCATGTGGTTCAGCACCCTGGTCTCACAATGGCCAACCAGATGCCTCCAACAGTAGCAGTGGACACAGCCAGCGCGAGTCATTCTTTCACTCAAAGCTCAAAGCTGGGGTCACAATTGTTACACCCAGGAAGAATGTCCCTGTAGGGCCCAGCCTGGAATGGGAGATGGAGGTACTCTCCATTTGAGAAGTATCTTGCATGTTCCAAGTCACTGGCATTAAAGTAAGATTGCATTAGTAGTACTTCCGTGCATGCAGCTGCTTGCAACATTCTGAGATGATATATAAATAAATTTAGTTTATTGATTAAAAAAAAGTTTTAAAAGAATGAAAGATAAATTACTTCAGTTATATTAATTTTGTGAGATGTAGCTGATGAATGTAACAAAATGTAGTTTATGTGATGTGACCCAACTCATCTACATTGGTTCATTTTGTTCGTCACTACTAATAGCCCTTATGTCTCATACTGGATTTTCCTTTGCTCTGCCTATATGAATATTCTGTTGCAATGATGGGGAATGAATGGCCCTCCTGATATGACTCCTGTAATCCTTCACCATTAACCATGCTGGATGGGGCTAATGGAAGATGGAGTCCCACAACAACTGGAGGGTCACTGTTTCCCCACTTCTGTTCTGTTGCTATACTGTGTACTCTGGTGCATAAATCAGGTTGCAGTTTTGCTGTATTCTTTTTATTGAATATTAATCTTTTGCATTAGAATGGTTTTATATTCATTCTAAAGCTGAGCATCTAATGATGTTTCATTAATTCAATACTGTATCAGCAATACAATATGGTTATTGCCATATTGTTCCTGTAATCCCATTCATTCCATGTATATTCAATCATTCCTATTATATAAGGAAAGTCTAGAGCTCAGTGGTACAGCATGTGTTTTGTGCAGAAAAACTCTCAGGTTTAGTCATTGGTATTTCTAGCTAAAGCTGGGAAGGACTTGTGTCTGGACCCCTGGAGGGCCACTGCTGGGCCGTGTCAACAATACTGAGATGGATGGACCAGTGGTCTGACTTAGTATATAGCAGTTTCCTATGTTCACTCCTTTTTCTTGGCAACACAATGTGTAATATCATGGGATACATTCCTGTGATGATGCATTCATAGTCAAGATAAAAGTGAAGATGCAGAGAACATATTCTAAACATCAATCAATCAAGAGACATTTATTGAGGCATCATTGTTTTTATCATTCCATAAACTGAAGGAGAACCACCTGCCTGTTCAGTTTCTATTTATTTAAATTCATGCTACCAAATGTTTTTCTCTTGGTGAAACAGTGGCTGGGGAAACCCAGCCAGATGGGCGGGGTATAACACATTTTTGCAAATATACTCCTGGAAATTACCATGGAGAACTGGCTGGCAGGTACTGGATAAATTTAGTGGATGGTTTGGAGCTATAGCATTCTCCAAATGATTAACTGGTACAAATACCAAAGTTTGTGTATATATTGCACAACTCTCTCTCTCTCTCTCTCTCTCTCTCTCTCTCTCTCTCTCTCTCTCGGGTTTATATGTTCAGCGATAATATTTTAATTTCTAAAATATTAGTTTGCTTCTTATTTCCAGTAAAATCTTTTAGGACACCATGTAACCTGAATAGCTGGAAAGAGGAAAAGAAAAAAAAGTACCCTCTTGATCAAGTAAGATAGTTTTGGATATTTCACGTGATTTGCAATTTCTGTTTTTTTGTTTGTCTGATGATTCTAGCAAACATCGAATCAAAATAGTTTGGAGAAATATTTCATGTGTTTGCCCTAATATGGAAATAAAGATATTAATAATAGCAGGGTTTGAAGGGGCATACTTTTATTTGAGTGGAAATTTATTGTTCACGATCATTAGCTTCCAGAGAAACAATTTGACATTTGTAGTCAGTGATCATAACATTACACATTCAAACAAAGGAAGAACCAAAACAAACAACTGAAACAAAGAAACAAACTCTGGAATCAACACAAACTCTGGAATCAAATGTGTAGGAGACTGAGGATAAGCTACCCATCTGACAGGGTGACCTGTAGTTCACAAAACCCACACTATTTGCAGACACACTGAAAGACTGTGAAAAACATTTTCTTTTTCTTTTTTTTAAAGTATGTGGAAACACTAATTGAGGGGAGGGGAACAGAACACAGCTGGACACTAGCTTGCACATTATCCATGTATACAGCCAATATAGTTAGTAGCTGCTGCTTTAGATCGTGAAGGTGTGTACTGCTGTACACAGGAAACTGCTATGTACGAAAGCACACTGTGAAATAGTAGCCCATGTGTGTTTCAAAAGCTTTATGTGGACACAGCCTAATAGACCAGCCTTCACCGGTCTGATTCCCTCTAGGTCAGTGGTAGTCAACCGTTTTATACCTACTGCCCACTAATGCATCTTTCTTAATGGAAAAAATTCCTTACCACCCACCAGTGTTCGATGGAAGGATAATTCAGCTTGTGCTGTAGAACCCCCTACCGCCCACCTAGAATCCTGAAATGCCTAGAAGTGGGCAGTAGGGACCAGGCTGACAACCCTTCTCTAGGTGTTTTGAATTCTAGTCAGCCCCAGACAGCACAACTTTTTTGACATGAGGACACAATGTAGCTATTTCATTGGGTTGAAAGTCAAATATATAATATGTTCATACATTTAAGTCATGATTGCTGCAGCAATTCATTTTCTGTTCACGTTTGAAGGTCTTTCTGGGTGTTAGCAATAATAGTCACATGTTCAAAGTTATTTCCATGTACCGTACTTTTGCTAAACATTGTACTCTATAGCCAAAGGAGAGATTCCTGAGAAAAATAAATAATTAAGTATGGCTTGGGACTGTCTCGTAACTGAATATACTAACTGGTAATTTGTCTAAATGATAACTGCCATTGTGGAAATATTTAAGAAGATCTAAATTAATATGATCACTTTTAAAAGGTAAAGATAAAGGGACCCCTGACCATTAGGTCCAGTCGTGACTGACTCTGGGGTTACGCGCTCATCTCGCTCTATAGGCCGAGGGAGCCGGTGTTTGTCCGCAGACTGCTTCCGGGTTATGTGGCCAGCATGTCTAAGCCGCTTCTGGCAAACCAGAGCAGCACACGGAAATGCCGTTTACCTTCCCGCCGGAGCGGTACCTATTTATCTACTTGCAGTTTGATGTGCTTTCGAACTGCTAGGTTGGCAGGAGCAGGGACCGAGCAACGGGAGCTCACCCCGTCACGGGGATTCAAACCGCCGACCTTCTGATTGGCAAGTCCTAGGCTCTGGTTTAACCCACGGCGCCACCCGCATCCGTTATGATCACTTTTACCACTCAGTAAATACACATGATTCACAAGCCCCCTCTTAATTCTTTGAGTGTTATTTGAGGTGTTAAGATTTAATAGAAAACAATGTGTTGTTGCAGAATAAGCAAATAAACACTATGAGACTTACTTCCAAAGACCAAGAACATATAAAGAAAACTGACAAAAATACATGTGCAGATGTTCATACTACAGACATTGCAGCTGAATCAAAGACTGGTAAGTGCTTGGAGAGCCATTTATTTATTTTTTTAACAACTTTAAATAACAATTACTCTGCCCACTGTGTTCTTTACAGCTGCCTATAATTTTTTTTGACATTTACTTGTAAAGGACACTCTCCAAAACTGGAACTGGAACTTTTTCTAATGATCTGATCTTATGATCTGTGTAAGATGAAAAAAATTGATGGAATTGTATGTAAGAGCAAAAGCAATGTTGCATGTTGTTTTCAAGTCCAGTGCAGCAAAATGACAGAGAGCTTACATTGTGCAGCTCCTCAAGCAGTGCAAATCCACCTAGCCAATTACACCGTGAAAGACTTTACATGAGTCAAATATGGAAGGAGATGGGGCATGAAAGTGACAGGGTGTGGTAATACTGTAGTGATGTTTAGGTGTGAGCTTATCCATGTTAACAGGACTAGGCATTCCTGCAACCATGAAATATGAAAATTGACTCAGAATTAAATTTCTAACATTGATAAGCTGCACTTAAATGCGGGTATGTCCATATTAAAAGATATTCATTGTGCTTTATGAAAGTTGGGGATTTTTTAGGTGGTTTTGTCTCATTATGAAAAGGGCTATAGTTTAGTATGGTATTTCTAGGTTGGAGCATGATTGGTTAATATTTTGCTGCCTGTGAGCCACATTGTCACATATACAGGCTCTCAGCCAATCTAGGTAATTAAGCCTCGCTAGTAAAGAGCACAACTAATTCTGTTTAGATGCCTAGTGAAACGTTTTGGAGCACAGCCAAGCAAAATCTTCAGGAGGAAATAGAGAACATTTTAATTCTCAGCACACTGTATCTGTCACTTCATGTCCAGTGTGGTATGTTCATCCTATGTTTTTTACCACCTGCTATTCTTATGTGACTTGTTAGAAATGCTGAAACAATAGAAGATTTTATTATAAGGAGACAATGCCATTCCAGAATAGAATATCCCACAGTGTTCTACACACATCTTGCAGAAACAAAAGTAGGTATATTCAGACATTCTGCTTATATGTAAATCCTACACATGAGCAAGGCAAGCAGGGACTAATGTGAACACCTAAACATACCTAATGTGATTCAAGTTCTTGTATTCCATGTACTTTTGCTTTCCATGAGTTTATGTGTTACAAAATTATATTATATACTTCAGATATTGAGAAGAAAGCTTTGTCGGGGAAAACAAAGAATAGGAAAAGAGATCAGGAGAAAGAAGTTAGTACATATAGTTTGCGGAAGAGGGAGAGAAAAACATATATGGAAATAAATGAGCCAAATGATGATGATTACTTGTGTAAGTTTATAATCAGCAGTTTCCATCTTCAATTCTTATGATGCCTTGGAAAAATATTTACTGTATAAAACAGTGCTTTTAGATATTCTATTACATATTTTTCAGGTTCAGGTTTATTCATAATTCTAATGCTAATAATGCTAAGAAACTCTCCCTTTATGCTTATATTTTAAAAAGTGCTTAATCAAAATTATGTTAATTAAAATGCCTGTATCAGGCTTGTAACAATTGTCATAAATTGGAAAAGGAAGAGCAATTCTATATGGCCAAACCACTGGCACTATTAAACTCTCTTTTTGTGACACTGCTCCATTTTGTAAGAAAGTACTTCAGACTTTCACATAAAAAGTTCCTGAGCTATAATCAGTATTCCCAACCACATTTTAAAAAGAAAATAAATTTCCTATAATAGCTTGATGGAATTTGTGCAATTAAAGTATGGTTACACACTATAAGAAAAGGAAAACCAACCAACCAAATGTTAGTGGCTAAACTAGTTTAAGGAGGAAATCCTTCCTTCTCCAAAGAGAATCCAACACATCAATACCACTCAACATTCTGATAGGGAATGCCAAGGTTGCATAGCAGGGGAAATAATCCTTCTTAACATTTATGGGCAATGACAAACATAGGAAATAATGAAACATTTCCCCTGAATTCATCCAACTGTACCATGAAGCCTTGGAGCACCCTATGGTGCTAGAACTATTGTTAAATGGAACCATCAGGGTTTGTAAAACTATCCCGCACACCATCACCCCTCCCCCAGTTTCCCCATCTTTTCTTCCCAACCTCATATTGTTTGCAATACTAACATCTCACAACAAATGAAACTGATCTGTAGAAAACACAACTTGAAAAAAGAGACAATGCACATATTTTTGTAAACTAAGAAATATTTAATAAATATTATTTAAAAAACAAAATAACAACAACAACTATCAGGCTGACTATGACTAGAACCAGACAGAATTCTGTCTGCTGCAATTAGATTATCTGCTGACCATATGCTATGTCTAAGGTGGGGCTCAGCAGGCTCCTGGAAAAATGTATACAGTCCTTGGGAAAGTTTCTTGGAACAACTTCCATTAACCAGCTTCTTGGTGCTCTGTGCTACCTTGCTGAGAACCTGTGTTCTTTTTGTTTTTGTCTTTGGCCTGTGACTGGACTTTGCTTCTCTTATTGACCATCCCCTCAATGTGACCTTAGGTTGTGAACCCAACCTTGCTCTCTGGACTGTCCCATAAGTAGACTGTCCCTGGCATCCTTATCCCCTGAAGCAGTACAATAGCCATGTCCATATCACCATTCCCCAACAAGACCAGAGCCTCAGTTGGAGAGCCAACCACAAAATTCATTGTAATAATTATTGCACATTGACACAAATTCCCCAAGTTTTACAACTTTAAATATTTATATAGATTGCCATTCATAACTGTAGATATCTGAAAAAAAGGAATAAACTAATTGATGGTGAAAAAAGTCCTGCAGCATCATGTCTCAGTTAACTTTCTTTCCCTTCCTAGTTTGTGAATACTGCCTGCTATTCTTTATTGATGAATGTTCAGTTCATGGTTCTCCAGTTTTCATCAAGGATACAGCAGTAGAAATAGGACTGGAAGAGAGGGCCACCCTCACTTTACCTCCAGGTTTGAGAATTGGCCCTTCAGGTATCCCCAAAGCTGGCTTTGGAGTCTGGAATGAAGGAGAAATTCTGCCTCCAGGAATTCATTTTGGGCCCTACGAAGGGAAAATCACAGAGGAAGAAGAAGCAGCCAACAGTGGTTATTCTTGGCTGGTATGATTTACACACAGCACTTTTATTTTAAGAACTTTTCGTGTAGAGTACCACCTTCCTGAATGAATGAAATATACCTCAAGCAAAAAAGCCAGGGAAGTTCTTAAAATGTATTTCTTACCCAAAGCAATATTTTGTTGCTTCTGCTTATTTGTTTATTCAAAGTGAATTGTATTATTAAAATAAAAAGTATATTTCCCCACCTAGACTATTCTAGATTATTTAAACACAAAGTTTAAAAACTCCAGGAAAACTCCTAAAAAGAAAATGATGAGAATCCAGAAAACAAGCCTGCCAGGAAACAGAGCTACAGAATAGGTGGGGAGGGTGGCTTCATAATTAGGCAAAAGGTGAAAAGGGTTCTTAGTAGTTGCAATATGTGGGAAGAAGAAGATGCAGGAGATTACCATGGGAATGGTCTGTGTGCCTGCTGGGGTTGCACAAAAGAAGGGGAAGACATGGAGGTGGAGGTGAAAACGGGTGCAAAGCAAGGCTGCAGAAACGAGAGTAGTGCTTTCAAACGTAGGGTTGAGAGGGTGAAAAGGGGGCTTAGTAGTTGCATGCAGTGGGAAGGGGAAACTCTAAGAGGTTAATGTGTGTGTGGGGGGGGGTTGATGACCAAAGCAAGCAGGGGAGCAGAGCCCCTTAACATCCTATATGTTGTAGTGCTACCATATTGATGTGTGTGTTTCGTGTTTATTTTAATTACAGATTACTAGAGGGCAAAACTGCTATGTTTACATTGATGGAAAGGATGAAACTAATTCCAACTGGATGAGGTAAACATCTTTGATCAAACTAAATGAAGAGAGACTTTTAAAACAAGGGTCTTCATACACATGGAAAGGCCAATAGAACAGAATGACTTATATGTCATTCTGGGTAACTACAGGTTAACCGTCCATGCTCTTAAGATCTTTTAACTGTTGGGAGTAAAGCACAACATTTACAATAACCTGCTTGAACTGTGGTGAGGAATAGATAGAAATGCAACCTGTTCTTCCTTCTTCACTGATTCCTTCTCTTTTAGTAAATGCTCGTCTGTAAAGTAGTTCACTTCCTTTCAGGCTTTTCTGCTTCTCCAAGTAGTCAGTATGAGTTAGCTTGTGCTAGTGTCAACATCTTGGCTGCATCTTGGCCACATGTAAAATCTATACATAGGATGTTTCCTCCTCCATGAGTAATAAATGTTAAGTTTTCTTTATCCTTTCAACAGCAGTCTTACCAGGGTATTTTTTCTGCATACTGCTGTGCAAATTGCACACTATTTACCAAAGTCCAGTAGTGCCAGTACTAGAGGGAGAAGTGGCACCTTTCAAAGGAAAAAAAATAATATCTTGGTTTGGAAAGAGAGTGGTGGACTGCTTAGTGGGATCAGTCAAAGCTATGGGTTCATCATTCCTAGTAGAGCAAATGCCTGGTGGTCTGCATAAGTCTTGCTTCTGAAATGAATGGGAGGAGCAACCCAGACAAATATATTCTTCTACCACAAAAAAAAAAGAAAAAAAAGAAAGTGAAGTTACCACAGGTAAGAAGACCAAAGTTTATTTTACAAAATTCTGTTGTGTGTAGTAACCTCCAGTGTATAATATGCCCAGTGTTCAACAAATTTAAAATATTTCAGCTGTGCATTTCATTACTGGAATAATAGAAGAAAGTAATGCAATTGTTATGCTTCATAGTACTTCTCTAATTTCCACCTTGCCTGACTGAGTACTTTTAGTTACCCTCTTAACAATGAACTTTCAGGTATGTTAACTGTGCCCGGAATGAGGAAGAGCAAAATCTTGTTGCCTTCCAGTATCATGGGAAAATCTACTACAGAGCATGTAAAATAATCCTTATTCATTCTGAGCTTCTGGTTTGGTATGGAGAAGAATATGGAAAGGAGCTTGGCATCAAGTGGGGCTCTAGATGGAAATCAAGAAAAGGTATAATAATCATGCATTGTTTTAAATCTTGCCTAACACTGAAGTCTGTTATTGCTTCTTTTGTTTGTCTTAGACAGCATTCTCCTAGATACATCTAATATATCTTCATATTTCTATGCGTTATATACGGTAAATCTAAAGGACTAGTTCATAGAACCATAGAATTGTAGAGCTAGAGGGGTGGTTGAGGTAAGAGAAATGTAGGACAGCTGGGGGAAAGCTTTCATGTTGCAGAGAAATGCACAAGGATTAGGATCAATTTCGCATGGTGAATATGTGGGCTAAAAAGACTGGTGCTGTGTTTTTGACATAGTGGTAGTGCTTGTATGACTTTTGAACATGACTCCAGTTCTTAAGTCTTCTCATATGTAGAGCATGGGAGCGGTGCCAGCCTTAAGCAGGCTGGCACAAGTCATATTGCTGCCTGCTGCAGGAAAGTGAAGTAACAACACACCTGCCAGTAATATGAGACATAGTCCACCAGGATATTATTCTGTGCCTGTCTCTTTGAAAGGAATGGAGGCGTCATACAAATATTGTTATGCCTCTCCTATTTATTTCAGTGGGAACTTGTGCAGTACAACATCCCAGTGGATTGTCCCACATTGGTTAAATCTGGCTTTCCCCCTCAGTCAAAATCCATCAGCTGGGAGGTTGTCACACCTTGGGTCATGGTAGACCCCCTCACATAGCATGCCAATATATTGTTGAACATCACCCCACTCTCTGAGCGGTGTGAAATTCCAGAGATTCTAGGAATGAGGGACATCAGAGTCTGTGGTGTCTTTAAGATTTATTGTTTTTTTTATACAAGTATACAACCTCAGCCTGTGATGGAGGGACACAGAATCAACACCCCAAAATATATTGCTTCTTCTATGGTCACAGCGTTTGATTCAAATAGAAATCAAGTATGTTTCTCACTTTCTGGCTTCTGCTTGCTTCTAGCCCAGGTGTCACATACAACTGGCTATTGTCCTTCTAACTACCAGTCAGGTGAGAGGGGGCACCCATTTGTCCTCTGGCACAGAACAACTTGCTTTGTTATATTATTGACCATACTTAGGGCCATTAACTTGCCAAGGAATTTGCCTGGCTAGTTCAACAATGGAATTAGAAGAGACTCCAGCATCATACAGGCTGACACCCCCCCCCCCCGCCAAGATCACAACAATACTACAGTTGTTGTAATATTAGGAAGAATTTCATCATATACAGTAGTTGTCTCTTGTGCAAATATCTAATTTCCCCTGTATGCAGGTGTTATCTTAAAAAATAAGAAATGCATTTGGCATAGAAGAAATTCTCTCTCAGAACTATTTTAATATAGTTAAAGCACCAAAATTTAGACTTTATTTGCATTCAATAGTATTGCAGTATTTTAACACACCTCCACATTTTGGGTCATTACACGCCAAATTGCCTGGTGCCATGTGCTCTCATGACTCAGATTTTCTTCAATTTTTTAAATGTGTAGATACTTATGAGATAACCTCAAATTAATTTTTTAAGATTTTTTGCTCCAAAATTGGGAGCAGGAGATTTTTTTGAAAATTTCATTTTTCGCGCAATTTAGGCTTATGCAATTTCTGCGCCAGTTTAGAAAAAACCCTCAAATTAATTTTTAAAGATTTTTTCATCCAAAATTGTGCATAGGAGAATTTTTTGAAAATTTCGATTTCTGCGCGATTTAGGCTAATGCAATTTCTGCATCAGTTTAGAAAAAAACTACTGTTTGTTTTTGTTTTTTCAACCAGTTGGGCTTATTTTGGTATCAAAATAAAGCTAAATGTGGTCTCTTTCGAAATAAGGTATAAAAATGGTATTAAGAAAAGGGTCACTGACTATTCAAAGTGAATTTTTGTCATTTTATTCCTGGTAGGTTCGATAAGCCATAGCGCACAAACCACAACTAACAGGTGTATCATCCTTTTGTTGTAGAATGGGGTAACTATGTACTTGTTATGTTTTAAAAATAAGGAGGGTGTTTTTTGTGGTTATAAAATAAATTGATTTTTAAGTAAATTTTTTTACAAAAAAAATATTTCTTTTTTGGACAGGTTTAAGGTCTCTTTGAGCCTGAAATAACTCACACATTTGTGAGAATAGTTAAAATTAAGTTTAATTTATTATTTAATAAAAACAAAATATATCTTAGAGCCCTTGTTCATTTTATTGTGTAAAACACTTCTGCAATGACATGGTCAAAGCTATTTTGTTTCCCATACATGTAATATAGTCAATGATGCTGTTTTGACCACTGTATGTAATATGACCTTTCTGAATGCTGTGGCCAGCCTTGGTCTTCTTACTGCTGCTTGCTCCTTCAGGACAACCCTCTGTTTTGGCATGTGTCTTTTTCCTTGGCTCTCAGTGAGCTTGTTGGGTCCTGTAGTTTCCTAAATAATGTAGTCCCATATGCCCATTTGTCATGCATGGTTGAAAATAGCTACTAAAACTCAAATCTTGTTTGTTCTCAAATAGTACACAGGCAGAATTCACGTTTGATACAGGAGCGAGGTATCACCTGTCATCAGTGTCCCTGCTGCAAATTGGCTTTCACTTTCAAAGATTACCTTCACAGACATATGAAATGGAGGCATTCAGGATATGGAATACAGCCTGAAGTACCTGAAAATGTCCTAGCAGAGAAATCTCTATTCAAAATCACAAATAGTGCTTCAAACAGAACTATGCTGCAGCACCTAGTGCCAAGTTGTGTTTACAAAGATAAAGATGAGGAGACACTGTTTTTAAAAGATATAAACAAAGAGACACAGAGTAGAACTCAGCTTTCTAGATGCAATGAAAATGGGGCAACTTTAAAGCAGTTGTCACGCCCAGCCCAACAATTATGTATAGGAGAGAGACCATGTTCATTTAGAAAGTGTGAGAGAAGCTTCAGCTACTCATCAGTGCTGGTCACTCCCATGCAAACACACACAAGAGAGAAGCCATATTCATGTGGAGAGTGTGGGAAAAGCTTCAGCTGTTCAGGAAACCTGGCTGTCCACAAGCGAATGCACACAGGAGAGAAGCCATATTCATGTGGAGAGTGTGGGAAAAGCTTCAGCTGTTCAGGAAACCTGGCTGTCCACAAGCGAATGCACACAGGAGAGAAGCCATATTCATGTGGAGAGTGTGGGAAAAGCTTCAGCTTGTCAGGAAACCTGGCTGTCCACAAGCGAATGCACACAGGAGAGAAGCCATATTCATGTGGAGAGTGTGGGGAAAGCTTCAGCTGTTCAGGAGACCTGGCCATCCACAAGCGAACGCACACAGGAGAGAAGCCATATTCATGTGGAGAGTGTGGGAAAAGCTTCAGCCAGTCAGGACACCTGGCCTCCCACGCACGAACGCACACAGGAGAGAAGCCATATTCATGTGGAGAGTGTGGGAAAAGCTTCAGCCAGTCAGGAGACCTGGCCGTCCACAAGCGAACGCACACAGGAGAGAAGCCATATTCATGTGGACAGTGTGGGAAAAGCTTCAGCTGTTCAGGAAACCTGGCTGTCCACAAGCGAATGCACACAGGAGAGAAGCCATATTCATGTGGAGAGTGTGGGAAAAGCTTCAGCTGTTCAGGAACCCTGGCCAGGCACAAGCGAATGCACACAGGAGAGAAGCCATATTCATGTGGAGAGTGTGGGAAAAGCTTCAGCCAGTCAGGAGTCCTAACCAAGCACAAGCAAACTCACACAGGAGAGATGCCACCTTAGTGTAACATAGTGGATAGAGCTACCAGTTCCAGTACAGAGTATGGTGCTGTATTTTGAATGTTTTTAGTCATAAAGTAAGCAGCTCTGCATTTCTGCTCATGTAGCAGTTTTGGTGCATTTCGCCATCTGCTGTAATAAGCAGGGCTCTAATCATTTGCTGTCTACTCTGTAGGAAACTTCATCACAAGTGACTATTTCTAATGCCAGCACCACTGCTCATACCACCTCATTGTTTTAGAGCTCTAAAGACACAATTTTGGATATATGACCCTAGAAGTGAGTTTTTGTGTGGCAAACCCTAGAAGTTTATTTGGCGAACTTTTTTTCACCCTTATGCTTTTTAATGCTCCACAATCTGATTTAAAATGAAAGAAGTGCCTATGTTTTAAATGTTGAAATTTTGTAATAAGCATTTCTTCTTGAGGGCCAATGTGAAAAAGCATAGGGCGCTATACTACTTGTGGAGTTACTTGATGTAATTTTTAAAGCTACATTTACATTATCTCCTGCTAGCATCTTTTTATGATTTGCTGAAACTGTTTTCTGATGCTATACCTGAAGAATCTTCACTAAGCTCCTTAAAGATTATTTCCAAAATGAGCCAATGTTACAATGAGGTTCAGGAGCTCTGATTTGAAGAAAAAGATTCAGTCCTGACTACTAAACTGCCACGTTTCCATCTAACAATGAAATCCCATGATTTCATAATTCTGTTGAACAGTGTTTGCACACTGTGCAACTATTTATTTCAATGGTCAATCATATTCTACCTGTGTTATCTTAATAAATGGCTTCTTCAAAATTGACTGCTGTTACTGTCATAAATTAAGAAATAGCTTCCAATGTAACTGTCATATACTTTTTACATTAATCTGAAACTCTGGTCCAAATACCTGTAACACACTGTATGTAAACACATATTATGAAATGTGCTGCCTGCTTCTTCTAGCCAAAGTAGTTTTGTGGGGGAAATGGAAGCAGGAGGGGAGTAAGATGTTTAATTCTTTATTTAGCTTTTCTTTTCTTCCACAGCTTTGCCTCAAGCCACTCTCCTCCAGGGGCGCCTGTTTAAACTTGCAAAATACATTATTTGGAACCTTGCAAGGAGAAAAGTAGCTTCAGGAGGAGTTAGTTGGGAAATGCCATGCAGATGTCTATGCACAAGGATGAAATGCCTTCCTCTCCCCCCTCCCCCATTTCAGATTTCAACCACCAAAGCTTCTTTGCCTAAAACAAACAACCACGTGGATTTGTATTACATGCTTTTGCATGCCACGTATGTGTAAGCCTTGCAACTTCTCAAAACTGTTATATTTGCCAAATAATATAGTTTCACCTGCAGACAAAAGTAGAGCAAAGTATCAGGACTGAATCCTACTTGTCACAGGATAGCTGATTATTCTAGTGAATAGGCACTAGAAGAGCTGATGTGGCTTGAGACCCCAGTGCTGTGGAAGGGAGTATGGCTAATTGGTTAACCCTTCTCTCCATGCTATTTCCCTCTGAGAACTGCCTGCATCCCTGCTGATGCTCTTTATCTTCGAGGCAAACCCATACATATACGACCGTATGTGTTGCTCCACAAGGCAACTAGCTCTAGGGATGCAATTTGGTTTAGGACAAATGACATGGGGGAAGGGTTGAGCCCCCACTCAAAGTGCAGTATCAAAAACATTTACCCTTCCTGATCCTGAAGACAGCCACTCCATCCTAAACAGCTTTACCTTGGAAGTCTTACTGACTTTATTAGGCCTTCTAAGTAAATGAAATGAGGATCACAGGCTCTTTGTGCATGTTATGTGTAGTAAGGGCTGATTCATATCATTCTTTTAAGGTGACTGAGAGAGATGCAATAGATATTGCATATTGATGTTCCATGCCATAATGATAACACTTACATAGGTCGTTCATGCATAAAATGGACAGGGTGGAAAGCCTTCATGAATCCCCATCCCTTTGCAAGCATATCTTCTACATGGTGGCATTATAGTACACCTTCTAGATCAGGGGTCAGCAACGTTTTTCAGCCGTGGGCCAGTCCACCATCCCTCAGACCATGTGGTGGGCTGGACTATATTTTTTGGGGGGAAATGAACAAATTCCTATGCCCCACAAATAACCCAGAGATGCATTTTAAATAAAAGCACACATTCTACTCATGTAAAAACATGCTGATTCCCGGACCGTCCGCGGGCTGGATTAAGAAGGCGATTGGGCTGCATCTGGCCTGTGGACCTTAGGTTGCCTACCCCTGTTCTAGATGGTGAGTGCTGCTGAAGGGAGCTAACACTGTTTAAGGGTAGAGAGAACTGCTAAAAGGCCCTTACGGCAACTGCAATATAGAGTATTATCTGAACAGTCTGTGCCACCAACTTTGTTGCCTGCCCATGGTTGTGAATTGCTCTGGTTTTGTAAGGATAATACAGACACTTTTTAGAATAATTTAAAAGACATGCTCTGTTTCACCAGAGATGGTACCAGACGAAAAACAAATTGTTCCCAGGCACAGATGGTGCATTAAGGTTTAGGCTACAAGGCATATGGGTTGTAGGAAAGAGCACTGGCTGAAGTACAGTTGTACCTCGGGATGCGAACGGGATCCATTCTGGAGCCCCGTTCGCATCCAGAAGCAAATGTAACTAGCGACGGCTCATCTGCGCACACATGCGCCGCTTTTTGCTGCTTATGCACGTGACATCAGTTTGAGCGTCTGCGCATGTGCGAGTGGTGAAACCCGGAAGTAACGCGTTCTGTTACTTCCGGGTTGCCAAGGAGCGGAACTCGAACGTGCTCAACATGAAGCATATTCAACCCGAGGTATGACTGTATATAAAACTATCCATCATGAAGATAGTCAGTGCATGTTTCCTTGTGCAAAGATAGCCAGCTGGCCACTTATAGTGTGAAAATGTGTACTGTATTGCATCTGATCAGACAAGCATCAAGACAGGCCTGACTTTCCTGTACTGCTCAGTATTACAAAAGCACTGATCCAAACTAACCCTGTCATCATGAGGTTAGGGTTAGAAATAAGTTGTTCTCCTAAGTGAATAATAGAATATATCACTTTGATGTTGTTTTGAATATAAAGCAAGTAGGACATTTTCTAAATAAATGAAACATGTTGTTTCAAAACAATCTCATTTCATAATAGTGAAACATTTATTTTATTAACATCCCAGATGACAAAACATGAAAAAATAAGGAAATTTAGTCTGTCATTAAATCGAAATAGGATTACAAACTGTCTCCCATGCTAGGGCTTGGATCAAGAGTATTAATGGGGTCAACTACCCATTTCCCTGGTCATTGCTTCGACTCACCCACCTTTGGCAATCTTCTGTAATGCACAACCAGAGCTTTGTATGTCACGGTAAGAAGAGAGGGTCAGCCTATTACTTTAGGGAAACAACCAAACACTGTGAAATGTCTGGTTATTTTTTTAATTGGCTCCATGAAAACCTAAAACTCATTGGTTCTTCTAAGAGAGAGATGCTCAACATAGTGTCCTCCATATGTTTTTGGACTATAACTCCCATCAATCCAGCCAACAAAGACAATAGTAGGGGATAATGGGAATTATAGCCCGAAACATCTGGAGAGTATCACATTGGTTAACCCTATTACTTTTAGCCACAAGTCAGGCCCAAGTCTCATTAGCTCTCTCCAGCTCTCCTTTGGTCTTTGAAGAAAGCAGGGGAGGTTCATAGTGCAATCTATAAAAAAAATAAAAATCCTACAATATTAACAATGTTACAACTTTTTCCTATACAAGAGTGGGAAAGCATACAAGTAGCAGATCAAAGATGAAGACAAATATAATATTGAAACAAAAGTTGCATAGGTTTTTCACCCATGATATGATTTCAGCCTTTTCCTGGTTTCTACCAAAGCAAATGTTGGATAAGCTCTCAGTTTTTTATCCTGTCTTGTGATTGAAGCAGTCTATGTACTATTTCTTTCTTGTTCATGTGTGTCTTGAAGCATTGTCCAATCAGCACCATATACAGCTGGATTTTGCTGCAAACCTATAGCCCAATTTCCTTCTGCCTTCAACAATGGGGAAAAAATATACATTTGAACTGAACACAATGAGCATGCTGCCAAATCAGCTGCACTATAAATAGGTCTCTCTTAAACCCCAATTTCAGAAGGGAAAGTAGGAGCAGGCAGGCACCAGTTCTAAATGAATTAATCCTATAAGCTGCTCAGTTGTGCACCATTTGGTGAATATCACTGACGTGTTCTTTACATCTTGGAACAAATTTTCCTAGAAAAAGGGAGGGAAGCACCTCTTCCCAACAAGACCAAGAATGGAAAAGTGACTAGGAAGATGTCAAGTGAAGATAAAGTTAGTACTTGTCAGAATATTTTGTCAGGAAAACAAAAATGCCAGGAAACCTGTGTTGTTTACCCTCCTGCCAAAACCAGAACTTTCACAAAGCAGAATCAATAAGTTCTTCTCAGCCTTCTTATTGTAAACCTGACATAGTTATACAAGTGTGAGTATCCTGGAGAGAGGAGAATATAGAATCCTTCCACCCCTGCCCTCAATTCTCCTCAGCAGGATGAAGTGAGGGAGAATATTCAGGATTCAAAATGGGCTGTTTATACTATGTGCCTGGAAAGTGAATGCAAAGTGAAGTCCTTTTCTATCACGGTTTCTCTGGCTTCTCCAGCTGCAGATCAATCACTTTCACGTTCCCTATGTCCTGGTAGGTGGCCTGCAGCCCCCGTGAAATGTCCTCATACATGGAACAGTCATCCAAATTCAGTCCCTAGGAAGGGGAAACCAAAAAAGGTCAATCTCTGAAAGATAAGTCTATAAGTATGAATACTGATATAAAATGACAAAAAGGGGTTCACAGCGGGTGGCGCTATGGGTTAAACCACGGAGCCTAGGACTTGCTAATCAGAAGTTCGGCGGTTCGAATCCCCACAATGGAGTGAGCGCCCGTTGCTCATTCCCTGATCCTGCCAACCTAGCAGTTCAAAAGCACGTCAAAGTGCAAGTAGATAAATAGGTACTGCTCCGGTGGGAAGGTAAAAGGCGCTTCCGTGCGCTGCTCTGGTTCGCCAGAAGTGGCTTAGTCATGCTGGCCACATGACCCGGAAGCTGTACGCCGACTCCCTCGGCCAATAAAGTGAGATGAGCGCCACAACTCCAGAGTCGGCCATGACTGGACCTAATGGTCAGGAGCCCCTTTACCTTTACTATTATTCTGAAGATGCATTGAGTTTTAGGGTGCATTTAAAAACAATGGACATTACAAATTTCGGTGCATTCATTTCAAAGTGTCTGCTTTGTGGGATGTGACATCACTGTAGCAGTCAAATACAACATTTCCAGTTTGCCCAGAGTGGACACATGGGGATGTTGCTCCAGCCAGGAGGACTTTCTGTCACTAGGTATAACTTGATACAACCCTTTGGCTGCAACCCTAAACAAGTTTAAAGGTAAAGGGACCCCTGACCATTAGGTCCAGTTGTGGCAGACTCTGGGGTTGCGGCGCTCATCTCGCTTTATTGGCCAAGGGAGCCAGTGTACAGCTTCTGGGTCGTGGCCAGCATGACTAAGCCGCTTCTGGCGAACCAGAGCAGAGCATGGAAATGCAGTTTACTTTCCCACCGGAGTTGTACCTATTTATCTACTTGCACTTTGATGTGCTTTCGAACTGCTAGGTTGGCAGGAGCAGGGACCAAGCAATGGGAGGGATTCGAACGTGGGGATTCGAACCGCCGACCTTCTGATCAGCAAGTCCTAGGCTCTGTGGTTTAACCCACAGCGCCACCCGCGCCCCGTCCTAAACAAGTTTATTAGGGTTTACTTCTTAAACAAGTTTATTAGGAAGTAAATCCCACTAAGTAGGATATTGAGATTGAACTGAAGGGGGAGACAGCACTCTTCTTTTTCCACAGGCCTTGCCACAGGAAAGGGCGGAGTGGGTCTGGGTTTTTTAGGATAAAGGCAAAACATACTTTCACAGTAATGTAATGAACTCATCTTGAGCAACAGGAAAATGTACATAAGCATATAAAATAAAATACATAAAAATAGCAAATAGTAAAGCTTTTGACTACTTTCCTTCCTACTGGAATTAAAGCATCCTCATTTTTTAATTCACTGATCTTTGGCAGGGATCCTCACCCCTAAATCTGTAGGCAGTGCCTATACTTTGGAACTCCCTGCCTATTGAGATCAAGCGCATGACTTCACTGTACTCTTTTCAGCATCTGCTAAAAACATTCCTGTTTAGACAAGTCTGCCCAGAAGCTTAGAACTTTGAGGTGATTTAAATCTGTTTTAGCATTTTAACTTTTGTATGCTTTAAAGCAGGTTTCTGCAAACTCAGCCCTCCATATGTTTTCAGACTACAATTCCCATCATCCCTGACCACTGGTCCTGCTAGCTAGGGATCATGGGAGTTGTAGGCCAAAAAACATCTGGAGGGCTGAGTTTGAGGAAGCCTGCTTTCAAGTCAGGGGCTGTAATTTTTTCCCTTGATTTCACTGCTTTATCTCTTTGTAAACCGCTTTGAGGTTTTGTTTTGTTTTTACAATCAAGCGGTGTATAAATTTTATGAAATATTATATATATATATATATATATATATATGCAGGTTTTGGTGTCCTCGGGTGTCTTCCCGTGTAAAAGTTGGGGTGTCTAGGCGACGTTTCGACGAGGTCTCACTCGTCATCTTCAGGCTGGTGCTTTCGGCTTCTTGTTACTGGAACAGAGCAGGATCTCAGTGTTTGAGTTCCTATAAATACTGTTGAAGGTGTGGTGTATAGCCTCCAATGTTCTGGGCAGAGAGGAGGTTCCCAGGCTAGTGTGCCTTTTCTTCTTTTGTTCCTTAATTACTTGAGGGATATCTTGAGGGATATCCATTCACAACCAGAGGTACCACTATATATATATATATATATATATATATATATATATATATATATATATATATTTGCTTTCGTAGATTTTCACGGGTACAGGAATGCAGGTTTTGGTGTCCTCGGGTGTCTTCCCGTGTAAAAGTTGGGGTGTCTAGGCGACGTTTCGACGAGGTCTCACTCGTCATCTTCAGGCTGGTGCTTTCGGCTTCTTGTTACTGGAACAGAGCAGGATCTCAGTGTTTGAGTTCCTATAAATACTGTTGAAGGTGTGGTGTATAGCCTCCAATGTTCTGGGCAGAGAGGAGGTTCCCAGGTTAAGGAACAAAAGAAGAAAAGGCACACTAGCCTGGGAACCTCCTCTCTGCCCAGAACATTGGAGGCTATACACCACACCTTCAACAGTATTTATAGGAACTCAAACACTGAGATCCTGCTCTGTTCCAGTAACAAGAAGCCGAAAGCACCAGCCTGAAGATGACGAGTGAGACCTCGTCGAAACGTCGCCTAGACACCCCAACTTTTACACGGGAAGACACCCGAGGACACCAAAACCTGCATATATATATATATATATATATATATATATATATATAGTGGTACCTCTGGTTGTGAATGGGATCCGTTCCAGAGGCCCGTTCGCAACATGAGCAGAACGCAACCCGCGTCTGCGTGGGTCGCGATTCGCATGTGTGTGACATCGTTTTGTGCATCTGTCCATGTAGCGAAACCCGGAAGTAACCTTTCCGTTACTTCCGGGTCGCCGCGGCACGCAACCTGAAAACGCGCAACCTGAAGCAAACATAACATGAGGTATGACTGTATTATGCATGAATATGTTTCTTTGCCCGGTGTTAGATTATGCTGCTGCAGAATACTGGCTGGGCTTCCTATTCCCAGTATCATATGAATATACCATGGTGTCTGTCTCCTTCAGCTTTGGAATTTTCCCACATTCTGCTGCACAGAAGCATGGGCGTAGCCAGGATTTTTCTTAACATTTTTATTTATGGGGGGGGGGCAACTGCCAATCCCTTCCCCATGCCCAGTCTCCTGGAATTACCTCATATATGTTCTCCTCTTCATAAGCCTTCTTCTTGGCTTGTAAAAGGCGCTCGTTTTCCCATCTCTTCTGCAAAAAGAGAGAGAGAGAGAGAGAGAGAGAGAGAGGGAAAAGACTATGAAAACAAGTGTGGAACATCAGGGTAGGCATCACTGGGCCTGCCTAAAGCCCGCAGCCCAGTAGTGAGCCCAATGCCATTCTCTGGAGCTGCTCCTCAGTGATGCTGTCTGTTCATCTGCCCTCTAAGTGTGCAAACTATCTGAAGAAGTGTGCATGCACACGAAAGCTCATACCAAGAACTAACTTAGTTGGTCTTTAAGGTGCTACTGGAAGGAAAAAAAATTTTTTTTGTTTTGACTATGGCAGACCAACACGGCTACCCATCTGTAACTGTGCAAACATAAGAATGAGATAATAGAGACATAGTCTCTATGTGCTTTTCCTCCAAGTGGCTGGGCTTCCTGGGCTCCACCAAATTGGAGATGGTTCTTTGCTTAGCTGCATCAGTTTTCGGTGCATTTTACATGCTTTTAGGCCACAAACTCAGGCCACACCCACCCACCACACATTTAAAGCACTCTTCTGTCACTTTAACAGCCATGGCTTCTCCCAAAGACTCATGGGAACTGTAGTTAAGTGTGCCAAGAGTTGTTAGGAGACCCCTCACAGAGCTGCAATTCCCAGCACTCTTAAAAAACTACAGTTACCAGGATTCTTTGAGGGAAGCCATGACTGTTAAAATGGTACAATAATGGCTTTTTTTAAAAAAAAAAAAGTATGTTGTGGATGTAACCTTAAACCAGTATAACTGTCCTTCCCCCATTCAGAGTTGGGATTCGCTGAGGAAGCGAGAGGTGAGTTACAGCGAATTGTTGATTACCACTTCTTGCTAAATGACAATTACCAGTATTGAGAGGCTCATAATCTTGGTAGCCATTTACTGCTTAGATTTCACAGGTTCTCAATACGTTGGTCACAGTTAATGGTAACTAAAGAGTTGATAACAGAAGAGCATAACAATTAAATGAATTTTAGTTTAAGGGCCATTTCATACAAACAAAAACTGGTCCTCAGCTGATCAGCAGATGATAAAACTGAACACATGTTACAACATTCTGTCTGGCCATATGGAAAAGTAGTTGAATAAGTTCTCTGTCATGCATGATTGGGGTGCATGGGTGAAAACCTACATCCTGGGTAGCTGTGTGTGACAGAGAAATAAACAGGCCACTTCAGCAAATGACCAGCTGTAATTCAGACAGCATTTGTAGATGGACAATTCTAGCTTATGTGAACTAGTCTTCAGTTAGCTGTGTAGATAAAACAACACGTCTCAGATAAGTACCAGGGGCCAGGACATGGTCTAAAGGTGCATGACACAGCCATCTTGTTCTTGTCAGTCCCTGGATGGGAACCTACCTGAGACCCCTCTGTGTGCTTCCTTAAGTTTCATGACAGCGGAGAAGTGGGATATCGATGTGATAAACATGTCACACAAGCCTTTTACTAAAGGAACACAGCAAAAAGCATTTTGTATTTCAGAGCCATCCACTTACTGTTCTCAGACAATACCTTTGGTCCTTTGCTATAACTGACCCATGTGATTCCAGTGAACTGCCATTTGGGGGAAAACTCTTGTATTAGGCGATGATCTAGATGCTGTGCCTGTTGCTGGTGTACACTCTGATAAAAGGACAGTTTGCCTCTTTGGGGTAACAATCTACTCTTTAAAAATAGAAAAAAAAGCAGAACAAGATCTGGTGACTGGAAACTGTAGGCTGACAGATTCATTATGCACCATGCTCTCCCTGTCTGTCACCATGCATACAAAGAATAGTCAGAGGGAAATAACAGCTCACCCTGAAGAGCAAAAAAAGACCAGGACCAATGGCACAGATGAGTAGCAGGAAACCCTCAGCTGTGATGATCTTATTTTTGACGCCTTCTGTCATGTTCAGGAAAGAGGCTGGTCGAGGCCCTAGAAGACAGCAAGCAGGAGAGTGTTTGATCCAGAAATCCCACAGCATCCCTAACTATTTTATCACTCTCTTGCAATCCCAGGTAAAAGTACAAGTATGCAAAGAAAAATATGCACCCCAGGTGTTATTGCATTAAGTGTCTTTGTTTGTATTGATTTACTCTGCCTGCCCTGCCATGGGTGGCGCTGTGGGTTAAACCACAGAGCCTAGAGCTTCCCGATCAGAAGGTCGGTGGTTCGAATCCCCGCGACAGGGTGAGCTCCCGTTGCTTGGTCCCTGCTGCTGCCAACCTAGCAGTTCGAAAGCACGAAGTGCAAGTAGATAAATAGGTACCGCTCTGGCGGGAAGGTAAATGGCATTTCCGTGCACTGCTCTGGTTCGCCAGTAGTGGCTTTGTCATGCTGGCCACATGACCCAGAAGCTGTATGCCGGCTCCCTCCGCCAATAAAGCGAGATGAGCGCTGCAACCCGAGAGTCGGCCACGACTGGACCTAATGGTCAGGGGTCCCTTTACCTTTACCTTACCTTACTCTGCCTGCCCTGCCACCTCTGCCACTGGCAGAGAAGTGGCACTGGCACTGATTTTGGGCAAGTACTTGCTATGAAATTGGCACTGATGCCAGCACTGCTTCTCCACAATGGTTCTGTTTGTACATTGCAGTGCCAAACCTACTCTCCGGATTTCTCCTTAAGATAAAATTTTTGGTGGCGGCTTCTGTGCCTCTTCACACATTCTGCAGAAAACATTTCCCCATTCTGAAGCTTCAGGTTAAATGTTGTGTTGTGCGGGCTGATAATATGTCATTTCACAGGCCAGTGGCAATTTCAGAAAGGAAATGAAAGTTCTTATTGACAAAACAAGGTTGTGGAGCATATTTACAAAAACCCTGATCAAGAAACGGTCTGGCAGAAGTATGAATTCTGCTCTGACTTATAACTCACTGGGTGTTTGGGAGCAATGCTAGTTGTAACACGTAGTTTACTTCTCAATGAAACCTACCTAACAAAGTTGTTGAAATGATAAAATATGGTTGGGGCTCCTTGGAAGAAGGCAGGAAGATAAACAATATCAATATTTTCATAACCCAGAACTCACCTGTATCAGTCCCTATTCCCTCTGAGCTTCTGCCTGGCACTACTCTAGCTACACTCCCATCTCTCTGGAAGAACCATTAACTTTAAGAATTCCATGCAGGAATCCTGTCCAGATATTACCAGCCTGGCTTAGGTCTCTAGAAAATCCCCAGCCTGAAAAACTAAGCTGCTTCACTATAACTCATGAGTGCAGCTACTCAAAGCACACCCACTGAAATTAATGGGGATGACTAACTTAGGTCCATTAATTTCATTGAGACTATTCTGTGTAGAACTTAGTTAAATACAACCCCACGTTCTTTTCCTTCTACATCTGGCACCAGGTATATATCTATTTAACCAAGTGGTAACTTTGCAAGTGGTTAACTTGTATTCCCCCTGCCAGGTGATGAGGAAAATCTAAACACATCTAAGCAGAAATCTGGGGAAGCAGGGAAATAATCATATTGTCTTCATTAGGCTACAGCAGATTGTGGAACAGGAAAAATGCACCTCTCTGAATTCTGCAATGTCGTTTTCCAGCCAAGCAATGTTTTAAAAATGCATCTACTAAGATAACGTGCACATAAGAATGCTTGTATAATGACAAAGATGCAGTATACTCCGGAAAATTACTTTGCAAAAATGGGAAAACTGCACGTAAAAATGTGTATATTGGAAGAAAATTGCACCAAAACACTTGTGAAATTCATGAGGCCTTTTTCTAAAATGTGGAAATGTAGAGGGCAGGACTTAAAGACTAGAAAAAAATAAGAAACTGAAACTTATATTGGCCCATGCCTAGTGTTGAGAAGCTATCAAGTGTCACCTGGCAGCAGCTGTTTAATCAGAAGGTGGAAGAGAAGAAACTCCATCAACACAGCTGAGAGACTGGCATTTCTTGGTTTCTCCTCTCTTTGAAGTTTTCTACCACAGCAGGAACTAAGAACTCCTGTCTTGAGTACTAGTTTCCTCCTCCTGCCTCATCCATTTATCTTTTGTGTCATCATTCTTGATGCCTCCCTTTCCATGGAGGTGCAGGTTGCAGCAACAGCCAAGGTGACAGTTTTCCATCTTCGCCGTATCAAGCAGTTGGTCCCTTACCTTTCCCACCCTGACCTGGCCATAGTGATCCATGCGACGGTCACCTCCAGGCTTGACTACTGTAACTCGCTCTATGCGGGGCTGCCCTTGAAACTGTCCCAGAAACTCCAGTGGGTGCAGAATGCTGCAGCGAGGCTCCTCACGGGGTCTTTGCCATGGGAGCATATTCACCCAGTGCTTTTGAAGCTGCACTGGATCCTGGTGGACTACAGGGTCAGGTTTAAGGTGCTGGTTTTGACCTTTAAAGCCCTATATGACCTAGGACCCTCGTACTTACGGGACCGCCTCTCCTGGTATGTCCCGCAGAGGACCCTAAGGTCCATGAATAATAATAGTTTAGAGGTCCCAGGCCCTAAGGAAGTTAGATTATCCTCCACCAGGGCCAGGGCCTTTTCAGTGATGGCTCCAACCTGGTGGAATGCTTTGTCCCACAAGACTAGAACCCTGCAGGACTTGATCTCCTTCTGCAGGGCCTGTAAGACAGAGCTATTCCACCTGGCCTTCAATTTGAATTAGCCTGATCCTCTATTTCCTTTTCCCTTTTCTCTTCTATGAAGAAACCCTTTCTGGGATCCCACATTTAAATTTTTTACTGGCCTCCTTGCTGGCCCTAGTGGCACCAACTTGGCCAGTTAGCCCTGGTGATCATTTGATGTCTGACAGGTTTTTTTTTCCACTTCCCAAAATGACCCCTGATTTTTTGAATTTTATTGATATTGATGCTGCATTTTTATGTTGTATTTTATGCTGTTTTAAAGTTGCATTTTAATCAATGTTTTATATTTGCTGTTCTCCGCCCTGAGCCCGGTTTTTAAACTGGGAAGGGCAGGGTATAAATAAATAATAATAATAATAATAATTATTATTATTATTATTATTATTATTATTATTATTATTATTACGTCTAAATTATAACCCTGAGGGCAGGAGCTGTCTTGTTTTTATTGCTCTGGAAGCCTTTTTCATCCGAATGCATGCACACATTGCACATCCAACATGGAAAATTACCACTTGGTAAAATGATGACCAGTATTTAATCTGCCATCACTTACAGGGGAAAGGGAGATAACTCCCTCACATTGTAACAACCACAACTTGTTGTTTTGCTGGCTCTAGACCATTGGTTTTCAACTGGTGGCTTGAGAAAAGATCAGAGATGGACCGTGGCAGCAACACCATACAAATAGATGGTAGAAAAATAAATAAATAAGAAATGGGTCCCCAAATGTCTGTTTGACTTAAAGGTGGGCCCTGAAGTCTGCTGCTCTACCAGGGTTTCCCAAATTTGGGTCTCCAGCTGCTGTTGGGCTACAACTCCCATCATCCCTATCTAGCAGGGCCAGTGGTCAGGGATGATGGGAATTGTAGTCCAAAAACAGCTGGAGACCCAAGTTTGGGAAACGCTGCTATAGACAATGGGGAACAGCTGTAGCTCAGTGCTAGGACATCTGCCTCTCTGGCCTTTCCATGTAGGGATGAGATAGATTTCCTGCCTAATTATAACCCTGCAGTTGACTCTGCCAGTTTGCCAACACCATTGTCGTCGTCCTCTTCCTCTTCAACCTGATTATGTCTTTCTGGACTGTCTGATCTTAAGCTTCTGATATTTTCCAAATGGTGATTTGAAGGAAGGTGGTCAGGAAATGGCCAAAGAACAATATTATGACTATTAATACAAGATCAGAGTTGAAACTTCTTTTTTTGGGGGGGGGGGGATGTGCCAAGAAACTTCTCGTATCTGATGCATTCTAGCAAACATTTGAATTCATCATCTCCAAACCAGCCCCCTTCCCTCCAACTCTCCCAAATCTAGGTGCTGAAGGATTTTTAAAGGACAGCATTAAGTTGTGTAGCTATTGAACATAGCAAATTATAGTTTTCACTACTTCCTCAAGACTCTTATCAGCAAGACTTAAAGTTTTCATTTTTAAAAAGACCACCCCACCAATACTAATATTAATACCAATACTTAAAATTTATGTATACCCCACCTTTTTCCCTGATGGGACTCAAGGTGCCTCTCAAAGAAATATCTCTCAACCCAAGACTGCAATCTTACGTAATTCAGAGGAAGCTCATTGAACACAGTGGTCCTTACGCCCAAGTCGCTATTCACAGGTTTCAATAGTAAGATTTGTTTTATTTATCTAGTTTCCATAATCCTATTTTTTCACCATGGAGCTCTGAGCTGAGTATGCAGGGGCTGTCTCTCATTTTACCCTTACATCTACAAGTTAGACTACGCTGAAAAGACAGAGACTTGCCAAAAGAAGTTATCACTCAGCAGGGTATTGAAACCTCAGTCCAAGTCTTGCATCGTCAATGGTTTTCCAAGTGTCAGGATTCAGAATCAGATATAAAACAACATTTCAAGGCCAATGTTGAAAACTAAACACAAAACAACAGTGAACATCCTGAGATATTTCTGATTTTCAGACTGTATTTATTTCAGATCTATAAGGAGATAAAAAAATTTTTCAAAGTAGCTCCTAGAAAAGTTTTAAAGTTTAGTCATCTTATACTCTCTTCTGATATGCATTGGCCAATTACAAATTATTTTTTCTAACACAATTTTTTAAAAAAACAAACAAACCCCAAACTAACAGGCAAATGTAACTTCTGATGCAGCCTATGCAGTGGTACCTCAGGTTAAGTACTTAATTGGTTCCAGAAGTCCATTCTTAACCAGAAGCATTCTTGCCCTGAAGCGGACTTTCCCATTGAAAGTAATGAAAAGTAGATTGATCCATTCCAGACGATGAAACCCCCCCCCCCCTAAAACAGCAATTTAACACGAATGAAGACTTTAAAAGAATTTTTCGATTTCAATTTAAATAAGCAGAATGTCTTAAAGATCGTTTGGGATGCCAGCAAAGCTGTCCTTAGAGGATTTTTTATACAGTGGTATCTCAGGTTAAGTACTTAATTTGTTCTGGAGGTCCATTCTTAACCTGAAACTGTTCTTAACCTGAAGCACCACTTTAACTAATGGGGCCTCCAGCTGCTGCTGCACCGCCACTGCACAAATTCTGTTCTCATCCTTAAGCAAAGTTCTTAACCCGAGGTAATATTTCTGGGTTAGTGGAGTCTGTAACCTGAAGCGTATGTAACCTGAAGCGTATGTAACCCGAGGTACCACTGTACACCCTTCCCTCAGCTTTCCTGCTGATCCCGAGACAGCTTGTGTGTGTGTGTGTGTGTGTGTGTGTGTGTGTGTGTAAAAATCCCATTGGCACCAATGGGCATTTCCCCCCTGTCTAATTGTTGCCCATTTTTGGTGGTGGTGGGGGAGCAATTTTAGTTAGGATCACAGACTACAGGGAGTTATCTCTGCTTTCTCCAATCACAGTTCCAATGAGAATTGCACCCCCCAAAGACATGGCAATAAGCATTGTGTGTGTGTGTGGGGGGGGGGGGTTCTCTCACTAACTACTAAGCCTAATTGCCACACTAGGAGAGGTGTGTGGGTATTTTTGGTCATGATTAAGTGTGCCATTGTTAAGTTGTGGGTGAACATATCAGACGACACAGCGATTCTTCAAACAGCTCTTGTTTATTCACAGGCCAGAACAGAACTGACTGAAGGGTTCAGCCAACCTGCTTATATAGAGCTCCACTACAAAGCAACAGTAACAACTTTCTGTAACTATCCAATCACTGAACGTCACTTTCAATTCCTTATTTGCATATGTGGACCTGAGTGAAAACTATCTACAGTATCCCCCTGCTGGCCCAGGGTGAGAACTTCAGTACATAACAGCCATGACTAATAATAATAATAATAATAATAATAATAATAATAATAATTTATTATTTATACCCCGCCCATCTGGCTGAGTTTCCCCAGCCACTCTGGGCGGCTCCCAACCGAGTGTTAAAAACATACCCACAGACTTACCCACCCCAGCTTTACAGATACCACCCCAACCCTATGGAGTAACAAGATTCATACTCACTCCGGACCCAGAGGTACGTGCCACAAGACTGGCGTTGGCCGGCCGATGGAGCAGACACACAGCAATAGTACATGGCTGTGTCTTCCCTTTGGACTGAATGGAAGCTGAGCGTTGACAACCCTTGAGAAATGTCTTCCGTGATCTTCCGGGTGTCAGTCTCGTTGACAGCAAAGCTTTCACTGCAGTTGGAGGAGCAAGTCTTTTTCCAAATGACTTTGGCCCCACTGGGGGCCTTGAACTTGCACTCCAGAGTGGCAGAAGACCCTTCGGTGGTTATGTAAGAGGGGCGTCCAGCCTCCACCGTCATGGACACATAGCCCACTGGTGTAGGCAGGGGGGCTGTTTTGGGGTGTTTTTTCTCAGTTGTAGGGGACAGAGTGGCTTCCGTTGTTCCAGAGCTGCTGGCATTTAGTGTGTCTGATGGTGAAATGGACTTGTCAACTGTGGTCTGGTTCCCACAAGCATAACCTGGAGAAGGGAAAAGGGAGAAGGGAAAAGTTTTGATGTCTTCAAGCTGTAGAAAGAACCATCTTCCTTTCTTTCTTTTTATGTGGAAATCTCCTTTTGTTTCATTTAGGGCAGTGGTTTTCAACCAGTGTGCTATGGTACCCTGGGTCAGGTGTGCCATGGGCAACACTGGTCTCCATCCCCCTTCCTTCCTTCCTTCCTTCCTTCCTTCCTTCCTTCCTTCCTTCCGCCCTCCCTCCCTCCCTCCCTCCCTCCCTCCCTCCTCTGAAATATTTTAGAAGTTTTAAAAGCCTGGGATATTTATCTTTTTAGAGTCTTTGCATAGCACCTAAAGGATGCCAGCATCGGTATCCACTGGAGAAGGAGTTCCACAAATGGGCTGTCACTATCAAAAATGCTCTCACTCCATGTACTATTATTTTTTATTAAAATGTGTGTGTGCCTTTCATCCACAGATCTCTGGGATCGCTTCTATGAAGACAGAAGAGCACAGATGAGGGCATAAACAGATGTTAACGTATGGGCATATACTGAAGTCATGAGTCAAAAAGGATTTTAGTAGGTGAGTAGCACTGGCTCGGAGCTACAAACATGAAACATGAGTCTGACCAAACTGCGGGGGGCAGTGGAAGACAGGAGTGCCTGGCGTGCTTTGGTCCATGGGGTCACGAAGAATCAGACACAACTAAATGACTAAACAACAACAAAAGAAGTGGCTTGAAATGAGTTTGCAAACAGAACTAAAGAGAGCTGGTTCCAACATACCTTAAGCTGTAGAAGGGAGTCATATTCTCAGGCCTACTTATTTAAAATACAACGCAGTGGTGTATCTGGGAATTCATTCTCTCTTTCCAACATCTTTGAAGACTTAGCTACAAGTGGGGTTGGGAATATGTCAAGAGACCATCAGGTCACCAAACATTTGGGTTACCCTCCTCCTGCCCCAAGACAGAGAGAAAATGAGAATGTGCGCGCACACACTTTACTTTTCCATGGGGCCTGGGTAAAGGTCTGATCTAGTAGAATTAAATTTGCTAATAATAACTATAGCTGGACCATAAAGAAGGCTGATCGCCAAAGAATTGATGCTTTTGAATTATGGTGCTGGAGGAGACTCTTGAGAGTCCCATGGACTGCAAGAAAATTCAACCTATCCATTCTTAAGGAAATCAGCCCTGAGTGCTCACTGGAAGGACAGATCCTGAAGCTGAGGCTCCAATACTTTGGCCACCTCATGAGAAGAGAAGACTCCCTGGAAAAGACCCTGATGTTGGGAAAGATGGAGGGCACAAGGAGAAGGGGACAACAGAGGACGAGATGGCTGGACAGTGTTCTCAAAGCTACCAGCATGAGTTTGACCAAACTGCGGGAGGCAGCGGAAGACAGGAGTGCCTGGCATGCTCTGGTCCATGAGGTCACAGAGAGTTGGACATGACTAAATGACTAAACAACAACAACAACAATAGTAGTAATATATTACTTGTTGCTCCAGCCACATTAGTTGTGGTACCCCACCTAACACTCCATTAAATTAAAGCTTACACTGCATGGTAAAAATCTCAGATCTGCTTGTTGTCACCATGAAAACATTGATCCTGATGAATCCTCTTTACTTTTACATAGGATGTCAACAAAACCACAAACCAATCATAGAATACATCTGTGGACACAGAGCTGACCTGGAACCAGGAGTGAAGGACCTATTGGCCCACCAGGTGCTTGTTGGACTCCAACTCCCATCAGCCCCTGCAAGCATGGCCAATGGGCAGGGATGATGGGAGTTGTGGTCTAGTGGAAGCAGGGATGGCCAAAGGTTCCCCAGCCCTGACCTAGACAAACCAGTGTTTGGGCTCAAAGTAAGGCAGTTTCTAGCTGCTAACTTCGAACAGTCTTGATTAAATGGTTGCATTTACATGCCACCATAAGTCAAGGTTTATTTTTATCGATTGATGGAGATGGATACCTCTCACTACAAAGGGCATTCCATAAATGGGGAACCACCACTGAAAAGATCCTGCCACAAGTTGATTGTGAACCTACAGTGTGTTCAGGTAAATGCAGCCATAGGACCAGAACTAAGAGACACACATTTTTCCAGCATATGTGGGGGGCTTGTAAAAAAGAGTTATGGTTTTGGACTGTGGTCTTTTCAGAAATTACTAAGATGACTGGACAGCAGTCATTAGTCCTGTTAAACATGTTTCAGAACAATGGGGATTGTCACTTAAAACCTCAAATTGGCTATCTTCTTGCAGCTGCCAGCCAGCTGTTGCTCAGTATTGGAAGGACCTCCTAAAGGATGCCGTGTTAGCTAACTGGTATAGGTAAGGTAAAGTAAAGGTAAAGGACCCCTGGATGGTTAAGTCCAGTCAAAGGCGACTATGGGGTTGAGGCGCTCATCTTGCTTTCTGGCCGAGGGAGCCGGTGTTTGTCCACAGACAGCTTTCCGAGTCATGTGGCCAACATGACTAAACCACTTCTGGCGCAACGGAACACCGTGATGGAAACCAGAGCGCACGGAAACACAGTTTACCTTCCCACCGCAGCAGTACCTATTTATATACTTGCACTGGCGTGCTTTTGAACTGCTAAGTTGGCAGGAGCTGGAACAGAGCAACAGGAGCTCACTTTGTCCCGGGGATTCGAACCGCCAACCTTCTGATCAGCAAACCCAAGAGGCTCAGTTATAAGATGGTTTGGCCAGATGCTTTGGTGGAAAAATTAATTTAATATCTATGTTTGGCTAAAGGAATGAAATTTAAAGATCCATTTGAGTCAGATTGACACTCTTTTGTTTCTTATGCAAGCAAAGATGGACTACAAAGACATATCCCAGCAGCATACAAAACTTTACGGTTGTTTTGAGCATTGTGGGCTTGAATTTTGGTACTTCTTGATGGGTTGTACTGACCAGTTAATGTTTTTGTTTTGTTTTGTTTATTTTACTTTAGACTCCCCTTGTCTCCTGTATGAGATGAGGAATGGATTGTTCTGTACAGTCCTGTTAAAATAGTGTTAATAATAAGAAAAAGAAAAAATAACTGCTAAGGGCTGGTTTCAGTGTATATGAAGAAGTGTGCATGCACATGAAAGCTTATACCCAGAACAAACTTAGTTGGTTAGTCTCTAAGGTGCTACAGGAGATAGATGATAGAGAGAGAGAGAGAGAGAGAGAGAGAGAGAGAGAGAGAGGATAGATAGATAGATGATAGATAGATAGATAGATAGATGATAGATAGATAGATAGATAGATAGATAGATAGATGATAGATAGATAGATAGATAGATGATAGATAGATTGATAGATCGATAGATAGATAGATAGATGATAGATAGATAGATAGATATTGTGTCAGGTCAACACGGCTACCTACCTGATGTTAAGGGCTGTCATTGAATCATTATGAGTTTATATAGAATTTGCCCATTTTTGCCTTATTTATATGGGATTGCATTTTTGATTGTAATGTTTGTTAATTTTTAATTATTATCATTATCACCATCACCATGATTATTATTATGAGCTGATTTGAGTTCAACATTGTTACCAGAATAGCAGAATACACATATTAATGCAATCTTTAATTTAATGGTGGTTACATGAAGGACACCATGAAAAATCTATTATAGTTTTAGCAGATCAGACTTTTGCCCGGACGTCGTGGAAAAGCAGAGAGTGGCCTGTCACTGACAGGGAAATGCCCCCTGTGTTTTTACAGAAGCCTAGATATTTAGCAGGCAACCATTTTCCTGATGTGAAGTGGTCACCTGCTGAATATCTTGCATGGCATCCAAGCTACTGGGTTTGTTAAGAACAAAAAGGGGGGGGGCAGCACACAACCCAGACCCCCATTTTGAATTGCCGTTCCAGTAACAAGCTGTGTAATTTTCTCTCCCCTGTTCCTCCCCTTTCACTGAACCACATCTCCACTTCACGATGACACCCCCTCCCTGGCCATCTCTCAAGGGGTACCATGCTGGTTTTAGTTCCCTTTTCCTGCCCCTGTTGACAGGAAACAGAAGATAAGTTTTTTAAATTTTATTTTCAAAAAGGGAACTTTGCAGGTAAGTGGGCCTTGTAGGGTGGGGTGGAACCTTACATGACAGGCTTTTCCTCTCCTGGGGATCATTCTAAAATAGGCTGTGGTTACCTCTGGGTCTAGCAGAGTCTGACAAAAATGCGCAGGAGGTTTGTAGGACAGGTGAGTATACAAAAAGCTGCTAGCCCACAAAAAGGAGTTAGGAACATACACATATCCTCCAACATTTCCCTGATGAAAATAGGGAAAGCAGAGACATCACCTTGCCAACAAAGGTCCGTATAGTTAAAGCCATGGTTTTCCCAGTAGTGATGTATGGAAGTGAGAGCTGGACCATAAAGAAGGCTGATCGCCGAAGAATTGATGCTTTTGAATTATGGTGCTGGAGGAGACTCTTGAGAGGACTGCAAGAAGATCAAACCTATCCATTCTGAAGGAAATCAGCCCTGAGTGCTCACTGGAAGGACAGATCCTGAAGCTGAGGCTCCAATACTTTGGCCACCTCATGAGAAGAGAAGACTCCCTGGAAAAGACCCTGATTGAGGGCACAAGGAGAAGGGGATGGCAGAGGATGAGATGGTTGGACAGTATTCTCAAAGCTACCAGCATGAGTTTGACCAAACTGCGGGAGGCAGTGGAAGACAGGAGTGCCTGGCCTGCTCCGGTCCATGGGGTCATGAAGAGTTGGACATGACTAAACAACAACAACAAGGAAAAGCGGGGCATTCCAGGATCAAGTCAGAAAATGGAACAGCTTCTGTAAATCCAGGACTACCCTCTGGAAAATAGGAACAGTTGGAGGGTCTGTATACATTGAAATCACTATTGTACCACAGTCATGGCTCCCCACAGTGAATTCCTGGAGCTGCAGTTTCTTAAGGGTGCTGAGAGTTCCTAGGAGGCCCCTAGTCCTCTCACAGAGCTATAGTTCTGAGAATTGTAGATCTGGGAGGGAAATGGCACCCTTATCTCATGACAGCTCCCATAATTCTTTGGGGGGAAGCCATGACTGTTTAAAGTGGTATCACAGTGCTTTCAATGTCTGGTGTGAATGGGAGTCAGGTCAGACCATTGGTCTATGTAGCTCAGTTTTGTCTCACACCAGGTGTGGGAAACCTTTGGCTATTGGCTGTGCTGGCTGGGGATGATGGGCACTGAGATTCAGTAACGTCTGGAAGACTCCAGACTTCTGGTTTGCAATGTCAGGCAGTGGCTCTCGAGGATTTGAGACAGGGGCTCTCTCTCTTGGACAGCTTTTAAAAGAAGATTAGACAGGGAGAAGGCTGTCTACAGCTACCAACCTAGATGGCTATGCCTTGCCTCCACTGTTGAACGCAGTATGCTTTGGAAAACCTCTTTCTGGAAACTGTAGGAAAGAGAGAGTGTTGTCTGGCTCAGGTCTCGCTTGTAGGCTTCCCATGGGCATCTGGTTGGCATAGTTCTCAACGTTTTCCTTTTTTTAAGGGAAATTCCCTTATTACGAATAGGATTCCTCGCAAGAAAAGGGAAAAGTTGACAGCTATGTGATTGTAAGAACAGGATGCCAGCAGACACACTATTGGCGTGACCCAGCCGGCTCTTCTTACCCACTTACCTAGGAGCAAGCCCCATTGAGCTTAATAGTGCTTGCCAATGAGTAGGCATGCATAAGATTGGAAGTTATTCATTTCCCCACCCCATCTACTTTAATTTGAGCCTACTTGACCCTGATGGTGGCACAAGACAATTGACACAATGGATCCCTTTATTGATGGAAAATACCACAAGTGACACTGGTGAATATACCAAAAGTCAGTTGATTAAAAGTGTTTCAAAACAAAGAACCACCATCCTATTCTATGAATAAGAGCCTCTCTATCCTAAGAAAACATGGTAGGTTATAGTTAAGTTTGTCAGCTGACTAAAATATATTTTGCTGGTTGTTCATCTTTTAATGTTTTCTTTAATTAAATTTTTAATAATTTTTTTTTTAAATTGTCCAGTAGCACCTTAGAGACCAACTAAGTTTGTTCTGGGTATAAGCTTTCATGTGCATGCAGACTCAGAACAAACTTAGTTGGTTTCTAAGGTGCTACTGGACAATTTTTTTATTTTGACTGTGTCAGACCAACATGGCTACCTACCTAAATTTTTAATCTTTTAATTTAATTTATTTTTTAATTTACAGCCTTGCTACAAAAATTGGCCTCTGATGAAGCTTTGCTCTGCAACCTATGGCACCATCAGGTTCAAGGCAGGGCCTTTTCAGTGGTGGTTCCCCATTTGAGGAGTGACCTCTCTGGTGAGGTACATTTCTCTCCCTCATTATTAACATTTGAGATGGCTTTTAAAACATTCCTCTTCACCTAGGTTTGTTGTTTTTGTTTGGTGAAGTATTTTTTATTTCTTTTAAACAAAAGCAGAAAATCATTGCAGGCAATGGCAAGCGTATAATAATAATAATAATAATAATAATAATAATAATAATAATAATATCTTTATTGTCATTACCCCCTCTCGGGGACAACGAAATTACATTATTGGTTCACCCAGATATTTGATGGCTGAAGGGACTGTTCCCAGCAACCCTGGAAATTATTAGCTGTGATTGTTTTGGAATGTTTTTGGATGTTCTTAAGGTGCTTAGGTATAATTAATGTTTATGAATGCTTTTCTTTATTTTATTTTTTAAAGCCTTATTGTCTTCCGCTTTGGACTCCTTTGGAAAGAAGGGCAGGATAGACATTTAAAAAGAAAATGCCTCTTCTAAATTCAACCACAGAGCTCACATTTTATGCCGCAACTCTATACCCCACAGCTAGCCAATGTGGTTGCCTCCAGGTGATGTTGCACATCTAATGGCCAGGGACCCTAAACATCTATATGGCTGTCTATCCCTGCTATACACAGCTAATGAACTCAATGGGGCTTCTGAGTAGGGATGGGGGGGGGGAATTGAATTCAATTTGCACTTGAAGGCAAACCTACCTAATTCACACTTTCAGAAACAATATGCAAACCGAAACAGCCAGCCTTCAAAATTCACACCTCTCCGAATGTTGCAGTGCAGCTCTGCAGCTAAGGAATGTGTACAAAAATGCATGCAAAATGTGCATAAAAATCTGCACATTACTGAAAGTAACATGTAAAATGCATTATCTTTGTGAAAATAGCTTTGCAAAAAATGTGCATACGAGACAAAATTGCCTACAAAAATATGTACACTAGGAGAAATTCACACTAAAACCCTGACGAACTTTCATGAGGTCTGGTGAATTTCCATGGAGAGAACCGAATTGAAAACAGGAAAAAATGAGAAACAAAACTGCCCATCTCTGCTTCTGAGTAAAACATGCAGAAGGATACATCGTCTAATCCTTCAGAATTACAGATACCCGTGACCTCTGCTTTGAACAACAGCCTGGCACAAATGAATCAAGTGATTTTCCTGCACCCCTGGCAAGGAGGAACACAATTCACCTGTGGAACTGCTGCATATCAGACTGCTACAAAAACCCTGTGCATTGCTATTGACTTCCCTAGGCCAACCCGGTTCCAAAGATCTCCAAACCTGTTAAGAACAGCCAGCCCAAAAGGTCTCCAGCGAGTGCTTACCTGTAAAGAGACCCAGTAGAACCAGGAAGCACAGCTCTTTTGGACCACCTTTCATCCTGCCACTCGGAGCTACTTGTTCTTAGCCACGACGGTCCTAGACTTGCATACTACTTGTGGATAAGTCTGACGGACTTGGCGTTGTTTTTGCTTGCAGGCTTATTTTCTCCAACCCTCTTTTCACAGCAGACACCAGGAGATGCGGCTGGTTGCTTCGTAGCTCCACCCAACTAAACTTATGAGGGCTTCCCTCCCCCCCCCCTTTTATTTTCTGGCTGTGCACTGAAGCTTCAGTTTTCACTAGAAATGTATTTTTAATTCGGAGGGTGTAGCAGAGTGTCTTGTGATTCTGAGGAGAGCAGAGGCGATGGTTTATTGGTGCCCCTCTGCTTCTGTAAAGGCATCAGAACACAAGAAGAACAAATCTAACTGGGGTTCGTTACCCTTTGCATTGGAGGGGATGTAACAAAAAAGAAATGTATTGGCACATGTGGTGGTCATGTAAACATGTACAGTCATACCTCGGGTTACAGATGCTTCGGGTTGCATGATTTTGGGTGGTGCACCGCGCCGAACCCGGAAGTACTGGAACGGGTTACTTCCGAGTTTCACTGCTTGCGCATGCGCAGAAGTGCTAAATTGTGCTTGGCGTATACGCAGAAGCGCTGAATCACGACCTGCGCGTGCGCAAACGTGCAGGTCATGAGTTGTGAACGCTGCGGGTCGCAAACATGCCTTCCATACGGATCACGTTCGCAACCAGGGGTCTAGTGTACATAAATCTTGGGAAGAGGTGATGAGAGATATTTCTGAAACAATAGGTGTACACCATTGCCTTTATACCACAGATCGTGCCTTTTATCAATTTTTGAAACGTCAGATACAGACAGCTTTTATTTTTCTGTTAGTAGCTGATCGAAGGAGCCCATGAGTTTTAGTTTAAATATTCTGTTTAATAAAGGAATGTTTATCCTTCTTCCTGGAAAAAATTGGCTCATAAATTACGGATATCTTAAAGTAAGGTAAAGGGACCCCTGACCATTAGGTCCAGTCGTGGCCGACTCTGGGGTTGCGGCGCTCATCTTGCTTTATTGGCTGAGGGAGCCGCCATACAGCTTCCGGGTCATGTGGCCAGCATGACTAAGCCGCTTCTGGCGAACCAGAGCAGCACACGGAAACGCCGTTTACCTTCCTGCCGGAGCGGTACCTGTTTATCTACTTGCACATTGACGTGCTTTCGAACTGCTAGGTTGGCAGGAGCAGGGACCGAGCAACGGGAGCTCACCCCATCGCAGGGATTCGAACCGCCGACCTTCTGATCGGCAAGTCCTAGGATCTGTGGTTTAACCCACAGTGCCACCCGTGTCCCAACGGATATCTTAGGGGCAGCTAAACCCATGGACTTTGCTGCCATTTGTTATTTATATGACAAGTATATCATGACTGGCGAGTCCCAATGAAATATGGCTTTATCTGGTATTCATTTGTTTAGTATCAGGACAGTTTTTGTTGTAATATCTAATTTATTGTGTACCCTCTTGGGCATATACTTTATGTGCCAATGGCTGTGAATCCAGGTGTGGTGTTTTTTTTTTGGTCTTGTATAGTTTTTGTTTTCTCCCTTGCTGTTATTTTGTTGTACTTTCTATCTCTTCCTGGACTGCTATTTTAATTTCATGGTAAAGTTTTGACTTTTTTTAATGACATCTACATTCTTGTATACTAGCAGTGGTACCCAAACTATGGGCCACAGACCACCGATCCTCCATGAGCTTCAAGCCAGATGGCACATCCATTGTACTGAATATTCATATTGACTTTTAATTATACTTCTATTGCTGCTTTTGTGCTTTCTGTTGTATTTTGCCACATAACAATATGAATACTATAAAACTCAAATTTTAGTACAATAAAATACAGTATATAAGAAAAAAACAAAGCAATACAGATATAATTAAAATATATACAGCACCTAGCACAGCACATTATCACAGCTACAGCAGGAAGAAATATCATTAACCCTTAGCAGTTTTCAAGTAGTCTAGGGGAGGGCAGGTGGAAGCTTGGGAACCCCTGGGTTAGAGGCAAGACACAGAGGCTGGACTCTTTTTGAAAGCTGAAATATGAAACACAGCACTTTTGGCAATCTATGCTAGCAACAATTTTAAAGGGCACACCCCAAAGAGACAAAATAGAAACCCAAATTTACCAGTTTAAAGGGAAACAGCGGAAGCCATATTCATGGCAGCTGCAAAACTAAATAATTAACTGCCTGCCTGTTTTAATTTGTTTCCAATCTCCACCTGCTAAAATTCCTAAAGATACATCAGACAAGAGGGCTACATCAGGGTTCCTTCCAACTCTACAATTATATGACAAAGTTAGCTCCATTAATTATGATTATATGACAAAGTTAGCTCCATTAATTTCAATGGGACTATTCTATGTAAAGCTTAGTTTGACACAACCTATAGGGATTATCCCCTCACCGCCACCACAACTACACAAAAGAACTTCCCCTTGTACAACTGCCCATACAGATCGTTCCTTTATATTAGCAGTAGGAAGCCTTAGGCTTATCATGGCAACCTGTCTGGCCCACAAGACCAATTTGGCCAAGCCACACCCACCTGGTGTCAGGTGTAGGGCAGATAAGAAGAAGAAGAGTTTGAATTTGATATCCCGCTTTATCACTACCATAAGGAGTCTCAAAGCAGCTAACAATCTCCTTTCCCTTCCTCCCCCACAACAAATACTCTGTGAGATGAGTGAGGCTGAGAGACTTCAGAGAAGTGTGACTGGCCCAAGGTCACCCAGCAGCTGCATGTGGAGGAGCGGGGAAGCGAACCCGGTTCACCAGATTACGAGACTACCGCTCTTAACACCACACTGGTAAAGGCTGGGCTCTGCTGAAAAGGAGTTTTCAGACAATGCTGTTCAGCTGAGTTCTGGGAATCAGCCTACTATCAGATCCCGCAAAGTGTCGCGCACAGGGTTTTGTGAACTTCGACAATCAGCTGGCTGTTGTGGCTTGCGGGATACAGTGCCCGGGGCTTTGAGAGACCCAACGATCAGCTGATTGTTGCCACTTTCTGAGTTGCGCCTTTGGCCTGCTTGGTTTGATTTCAAGCAGCACAGATAAAAATAGATCATCTGATGTCAGCGTGGTGCCAGGTAATTGACAGGTGGGTGGCTCACTGTGTTAACAATTTGGCTGCCAGGTGATATCCACTCCGCCCCAACCCCCTTGCCAACTTGAAAAAATTTGCAGGCCTGATAAGTATATTTGAATGTGAAGTTCAAGGTTCCCTTTTTGTCTCCTCCAGCCTCTGCCACATTTCCTCTCCTTTCTGTAGATAGGGGTGTGCATGTGATAAAATAATGCAAATACCATGCAAACGACTAAACTGGGTCACTAAATTCATCTTGTCAGAAGAACAAGGGGGAGGGGAGGGTACCTATGACTGCAACATGGCAAGAAGCAACAAAAGGAGTCCTTGTGTATCGCTATGGAAGGTCTGAGCTAGCAAACAGAAGCAAGGGACCAAAACCCAGGAATGGCATTTCTGGGTGGAACATCGCTCAGGGCATATGGCATGACCCCTGAGGATGAATCACAAAGCAGTAGGTTGCATAGAACTCACAGAAGCCCCACACTAAAATTGATAGAGCTAACTGAGCCGTGTTCTTCAGTTTCAGTGTGTACTCTGAATAAGGTCGGCACCAGATGTCTGCATCTTCTAATAAAATGGAAAGAAAGTACAATGGTACCTCGGGTTACATACACTTCAGGTTACATACGCTTCAGGTTACAGACTCTGCTTACCCAGAAATAGTACCTCGGGTTAAGAACTTTGCTTCAGGATGAGAACAGAAATCGTGCTCTGCCGGCGCAGTGGCAGCAGGAGGCCCCATTAGCTAAGTGGTGCTTCAGGTTAAGAACAGTTTCAGGTTAAGAACGGACCTCCAGAACGAATTAAGTACTTAACCCGATGTACCACTGTAATGAAAAATTACACAGCTCTTCTTTGTGGAGGTTGACTCTGAGGAAAAGGGGAAATGGAAACTGGAGTGAAGTTACCACACCACTGTACCACTGTACAGTCAACATGTACAGTCACTGTACAGTCAACACACTCAACATGTTCTGCTTCCAAGGCAAAGTTCACAAACCAAAACACCTCCTTCCAGGTTTGCCGCGTTCTTAATCCAAGTTGTTCATAAATGAGCAACTTGAATTAAGAACGCGGCAAACCTGGAAGGTGTTTTAGTTTGTGAACTTTGCCTTGGAAGCAGAACATGTTCATAAATGAACAACTTGGATTAAGAACGCGGCAAACCTGGAAGGTGTTTTAGTTTGTGAACTTTGCCTTGGAAGCAGAACATGTTCATAAATGAACAACTTGGATTAAGAACGCGGCAAACCTGGAATGAGGTGTTTTGGTTTGTGAACTTTGCAGGTGCCACTACCTGGTTCCCTGTAACCTCACTTCTCGCAGTGAGGGAACTGCCAGAAGGCCCTCGGCACTGGACCTCGGTGTCCAGGTAGAACGATGGGGGTGGAGTTGCTCCTTTAGGTGTACTGGGCCGAGGCTATTTAGGGCCTTAGAGGTCAGCACCAACAATTTGAATTATTCTCAGAAACGTACTGGGAGCCAATGTGGGTCTTTCAGGACCGGTATTATATGGTCTCAGCAGCCACTCCCAGTCACCAGTCTAGCTGCTGCTTTCTGGATTAGTTGTAGTTTCTGAGTCACCTTCAAAGGTAGCCCCACATAGAGCGCACTGCAGTAGTCCAAGTGGGAGATAACCAGAGCATGCACCACTCTGGCGAGACAGTGCGCAAGCAGGTAGGGTCTCAGCCTGCGTACAAGATGGAACAGGCAGGTAGACAGTTGCTTTTAATCTGGGCAACTGGACCTGTGATCCTAAACGGATTTCTGTACAAACAAAACAGCAACCAATTTTGCTTTGACTATCCAAGAGGGATATATCTGAAAGGCTGTCACATGGAAGATGAAGCAAGCTTGTTTTCTGCTGCTCCAGAGGGAAGAACCCAAACCAGTGGATTCAAATTACAATCAAGGGGATTCAGACTAAACATTAGGAAGAACTTTCTGTTGGTATGAGTTGTTGACAGTGGAAAACTCGGAAGGTGATGGGCTCTCCTTCCTTGGAGGTTTTTAAACACAGGTTGAATGGCTGTCTGTCAGAGATTCTTTAGCTGTGATTCCTGCATTGCAGAGGGCTGGACTAGATGACCCTTGGGATCTCCTCCAATTCTACAAGTATATGATTCTAGGGTTTAGGATGAAACTTGATCAGACTGTGTAATGTCCACATTTCACCAGCAGAGGGAACCCACTCCTACTAAAACTGTATTCTGCACAATAGACCACTCTATCTATGGTTTAATCTCACTCTTTATTGCAACAAAAGCATATCATATCAGAATGCTCAGGAAGATGAGCCCTATCACAAACGAAAAAAGTTTTCCACAATTGCCTGCCAGGAAAATTGCCCACACCACTGTTTATGGCTTCTTAAATATCTTTTCACTCTCTTCCATGTGTGATTCAACATCTCTTGAAATAACAGAGGAAGAGAAATGAATCCAACACCATCTGAAAAAGAAGACCTAAAGTTTCAAACTGATACACAACACTTTGAATTTACATTCAATTCACGACACACTATGGCCAAAATAAGTTGATTCTTTGTTTTTAAACATTGGAGGTAGGAATCAACATTTGGGCACAAATATATTTCCATGGAATGGTTTTAGATACTACTTGGTGTATGTGGCAGAGCGCACCTTCCTGTTGAAGTACATGTGAAGTACATTTCTGAAGTACATGTATAAACAACTGGGTAAAATAGCAGGGCGGCATTGGCCAAATGGGAATGGAAAGGATTATTTAAAAAAGGATTTTTAATTGTTTTGTGGACTCATCAGTGCAAAAGTTTGGCCACTTTGGATGTGGACAGTTGGAAGAAGCCAGCTGGGAAATGGATTACACTTCAGAGAAGGCTTTAGCAGCAGAAATCTATAGAGGCAATTAATGTCCACTAACCTCACACCAACCCCACTATTTTTGCTTGTTACAGGATCTCCAGCCCAGATCCTGGGTATGTTTGTGTGCAAGAGTATATCCCAAACTCTCACTTTATGAATTTAGGGATGGGGTGCTAAATTCACTTCAGTTTCCATTTCTCCTTTTCCCCAGAGTCAACCTCCACAAAGAAGGGCTGTGTAACTTTTCATTACAGTGGTACCTCGGGTTAAGTACTTAATTCGTTCCGGAGGTCCGTTCTTAACCTGAAACTGTTCTTAACCTGAAGCACCACTTAGCTAATGGGGCCTCCTGCTGCTGCCGCGCCGGCAGAGCACGATTTCTGTTCTCAGCCTGAAGCAAAGTTCTTAACCCGAAGTACTATTTCTGGGTTAGCAGAGTCTGTAACCTGAAGCGTATGTAACCTGAGGTCCCTCTGTAGTTAAGAAAGCTTTGAACTTTTCACTTTGGCTGAAACCCTTTGCATTCTCTTTCGCAAGGAAAGCACCCCACACTGTGCATCTCAAATTTGATGTCCCCCAGTATTGCTGTTAGGAGAAAATCACCACCCAGTTCCAATCTCCAAACTGCCTCGTAACAGAGTGACCTACTCAGAAAAGAAGTTGCATGGTTGATAGCTGGGTGGACTCTCTACTAGGCTAATTTGCTACTGTTGTAGATTCTCGCAAAAATGAAGCAATAAAATTATTATTTATTTCTGCTAAGGCTACTATACCACTCTGATCTCCCACTTGAGTTTGCCATCTCTCCAGCCGTTGTGCCCCAAGCAATTGGTACAGCTAGAAGAACCTTGATGAAGATGTCGACAGAGTGCACAGCAGCTGTGAAACAGGTAAATTCCATGGCAGAGATCATTAGGGAAAGAGCTGGAAATAAAACGTCCAAGATCATGAGACCACTGCACTTGGAATGCCGTCCACGGTTCTGTGTACAGCCACACCACACGAAGGTTTTAGGAAACGGGAACCAGATTGTTCCAAGGGGGTGGAACAACTCTCCTATGGAGAGAGGTTGCAACATCTAGGACTTTTCGTTTACCCCAAAAAGGTGCCTGGCAGAAGTGTTTAAATTATGCACAGTGCAGAAAGCGCAAAGCGGCATAATGCCAAGGACTGAAAAAACGTCTGTTGCTGGATCAGGCCAGTGGATTATGCAGTCCAGCGTCCTGCGCTGGAACCCAAGGTCGTCCAATGCACAAGACACAGAGATGGGCAATGCACATCTAGAACAGTTGTAAAGGGGATGAGGCAAATTCAATGAGTATAAATGGATACTATTTGTGGCTGGTGCATCTGGCTGTTAACCAGAAGGCTGTTGGTTCGAGGCCACCCAGGGACAGCTGTGGGAAGGGCTCCTGTGTGGGAATACTCAGGGTGGCAGGAGAGGATATATTGTTTATTAATATCCTTCCTAAATTGCGCTAGCAAGTTTCTTATGTAACAGTTACGTTCCCCTTCTCACGCACAGCAAAAAGCTGGTTGCAGGATCGTTAGAACCTCTTTTTGTTGTTGTTGTTTAGTCATGTCCGACTCTTCGTGATCCCATGGACCGGAGCACGCCAGGCACGCCTGTCTTCCACTGCCTCCCGCAGTTTGGTCAAGCTCATGTTGGTAGCTTTGATTACACCGTCCAACCATCTCGTCCTCTGTCGTCCCCTTCTCCTTGTGCCCTCAATCTTTCCCAACATCAGGGTCTTTTCCAGGGAGTCTTCTCTTCTCATGAGGTAGCCAAAGTATTGGAGCCTCAGCTTCAGGATCTGTCCTTCCAGTGAGCACTCAGGGCTGATTTCCTTCAGAATGGATAGGTTTGATCTTCTTGCAGTCCATGGGACTCTCAAGATACTCCTCCAGCACCATAATTCAAAAGCATCAATTATTTGGCGATCAGCCTTCTTTATGGTCCAGCTTTCACTTCTTTACATCACTGGGAAAACCACAGCTTTAACAATACGGACCTTTGTCGGCAATTCAGTCTGCCTCAGATTGAATTGTATGTTCCTGGTAAGACCCCTTTTAAATCCCTCCAAAAAGAAAAAAGACACCACATTCTTATTCCTAAGTAACAAAAAGAAGTTTTACTTATGATCAGGCAGACCACCGTGTGATCCCTGAAGGCAGGCTTTAGGCTTAAAGTTACAAACATATACAAACAGGTTTACCCTGTATGGGAGATAACCTAGGGAGACTGTTGACTAGCAGTCTAGATGCTGCAGGAAGGTCGAAAGGAGAGTCAAAGAGAGAGAGAGCGTGGCAGTGTACCTTGGCCTTTTACCAGGTCTGAAAAAGTCACGCCCACCCACTAGTCACATGCAAGGAAGGATGCTCCAGGCAGGTGTAACAGGAAGTTTGACTGGCTGGACCAACATCCCCTTGCATGTCCACTCTAGGAAAACAAGGAATGTTGTATTTGACTGCTCCCAGTGGATTACATCCCACATCCTGTATTGCACGGGGTTGAACTGTATGGCCCTCGGGGTCCCTTCCAACTCTGTGACTTCTGTGATGATGGCTGCATACTGTCTCTGCTGCCAGAGGCACTACTATGTCTCTGAATACAAGTTGCTGCTGTTTTGCTCACTTCCTGATTCTGGGCTTCTTGTTGACCACTGTGGAAACAGAATGCTGGGTTTGATAAACTTTTGTCTGATCCAGGATGGCTCCTCTTACATTTTTCAGCAGCCTCTGAATGTGGAGGTTTCATCCAGCTGTTAATGGTGAACAGCCGCTAATAAGACTTCTCTAACACCACTGTAGGAAGGAATATGCCAATTTGGACTTCCTGGAAACCGCTGGAGAAAAGTGTTTTTTATGAAATTCCTTCTCCTCCACCTGCATTTTGTCGAATATCCTTTTAAAACAACCTAAGCCAGTGGACGCGGGATGCTGTGGCGCTGGCGCTGTGGGTTAAACCACAGAGCCTAGGACTTGCTGATCAGAAGGTTGGCGGTTCGAATCCCGCGATGGGATTCCTGCTCCTGCCAACCTAGCAGTTCGAAAGCACGTCAAAGTGCAAGTAGATAAATAGGTACCGCTCTGGTGGGAAGGTAAACGGCGTTTCTGTGCACTGCTCTGGTTCGCCAGAAGTGGCTTAGTCATGCTGGCCACATGACCCGGAAGCTGTACGCCAGCTCCCTCAGCCAATAAAGCGAGATGAGCGCCACAATCCCAGAGTCGGTCACGACTGGACCTAATGGTCAGGGATTTCTTTACCGTTAAGCCAGTGGACATAATCACATCTTGTGGCAGGGAATCCCACAGACCGATTATGAGCTGTGTGAAAAATGACTTCCTATTGACAGCCAGTTTCACTGGATGGTGACAAGTGGGTCACAAGATGGCCAGGGGGTTGGACTAGATGCCCCCCAGGGTCCCTTCCAATGGTACAATTCCATGATGTTACGATTCCATTCTTCATTTTGACATCCACGCTTGATGCCTGCAGTCTATGAATGTTCAGCACCCTGCATTTAGTTTTGCTGTTGTTTGCAGTCTTGGTTTTTGTTGTTGCAGTTATTTAATATCATTCAAAAGTTTGGCTTGAGGAGCCAACCAGGGTGAAAACTGGTTTCCCTGCAAATCTAGGAAGCTTGCCTTGTACAGAGTAAGATCCACCTGGCTCCATATTGGCAACACTGGCTGGGACCTTCTGTATGCTAGGCTGATGCTATTACCACTGAGCTATGATCCTACCGCTGAGCAGGGCAGAAAATAAATAGCATATATTATTTTCACTAATGTATTCATTTTTATGCCCACTTTCCCCTTATATATGTGTTTTTTTAATATATATATATATATAAGCATTGGTTGGTTAGCAAGCAGCATCGCAAAATTCGGATAACTGCACCGTTCCAAAGGATGGCTTCTTCCTTTCTTTCATGTGAATTTGGAAGATTCAACTTTAAATTTGAACTGAATCAACTTCCCCCGCCCGCCATAAATTAATCCTAATCTAATCCTAATCTAATAATTTAAGAAAAGCCGGCTGGATCAGGCCAATGGCCCGTGTAGTCCAGTATCCTGTTCTCACAGTGGCTACACAGATTTACTCAGAAGTAACTCCCACAGTGCTCAATAGGCTGCGGTAAGTATGCGCAGGATTGCAGACCTCATTTATAAGCCTAATAGCAGAGCCCGGGTCTTCATTTTCCTTTACAAGATCTCCAGTTCTGGCATATCACTACTGAAATCAATGGGTTTTAGGTGTGTTTAGGATTGCAAATCTGCTTCCAAGCAAAGATGGAGACATTTCTGCTGTCAGCACTTCCTGGTGAGCAACGTGGGGAGGATTCCCCCCCCCCCCAGCTACTTCGTCTGCCTTTCTTCCAAGAACCTCAAAGTGTCATACGAGGTTTCCCCCCCCCCCCCATTTTATCCTCAAAATGACCCTTTGAGGTAGGTGAGGCTGAGAAACAATGACTGAATCCAAGGTCACCCAGCCAGCTTCATGGCTGAATGAGGATTTGAACCCTGTTCCCCCATATCCCAGCCCAACACTCTAACCACTGTGCCACACTGCCTTCATACTTAACACCGCTGTTTTATTGACGCTATTATGAAATTGTATGGTCGTTTTTTAGAGGTATTCTTGTTTCCTTTGCTGTGAGCCGCTTTGGGCACGGTTCTTTCCTTGGAAAGGCGGCGTACAAACGATGACGATGCAATCCTACATCATGTCTACTACTCAGTGAAACAAATCCCGTCCAGTCCAGGAAAGTGGCTTTAGGATTGCGCAGCCAATGTCCCGCTGAGCTGAACGGAGCTTGCTTTTCGATGCGCGTGCTCAGGATCCCGCTTGCGCGGTTTAAATGCTCCAGTGTCTAGTCTATAAAACTGATTGGGTCTACTTCTGAGTGAACACGGGAGGGCTAGAGGTCTGTTTCGATTTCCTTCTGCGGCCAACTCAGCCCGAGAAACAGGTGAGAATCGCGTTCGTCCCCCTGCCTTGCAGCCTCCGACCCTTCCCCCAGCGCGTTCACACGTGCATCCCTCCGACCCCCGTCTACCTGCAAGCTGCGCGCGCGGCATTCCAGCACAAAGAGGCCAGCCGGCGTCGGAAGAGGAGGAGGCGCCGCCGAGAAACCCAGAAAGGGGAGGCGCTGCGGGAAGGAGGAGGAGGAGGAGACCGGCGGGGCGGGATCCAGAAAGCTACCAGCGGCTTCCTGCTCCCCCCTCCACACCGCCCCACATCCCCGGCCAGCCCCTCCCCACAAGCCGCCCTCTGCAACAGGAAACCCCGCCGGGGCCTTGCGTCGGGAGGCAGCGGGAGCCAAACTCAAGTTCGATCCAGGTGAGGAGCTCCAAGGTGCTGCGCGCGTGTGCACGGCGTCGATTCGGATCGAGGGGCGCGGGGGAGGGGGCCCGTGTGGACAGAAAGGGGACGTTTCCGGTTCGAAGCGTTCTTAGCGCTTTGCTCCTTCCAAACAAACAAAAAAAGAAGATTTTAAGAGCTGGGAGTTTTGGGGGCGTTGCAGCGCAAGCCCCTGTCCTGTTCGTGCCTGTTTACACTCGGGAGCAAGCGCCCAGTTGGATTCAAACGGGGCTTACTACTCGCGAGTAAGTGGGTTGCAGGCGGAATCGCGTCTCGCGTGGGAGCAGGCTCTGGTGTTCGTGGCCAGCCTCGTGAAAACGCCACCCTCGCGACGTGTTTTTCCAGGGCTGTGCCCCTGGAAAATATGGAGGAGTAGTCAATAAGCGGGCGAAGCGAAGCGGAGTGATCCGAGTTAGGTGCCAAGTATATTTCCCTCCCGTCACTGGGTAACCTTTTAGAGCCCATTCCCTTAAATCGGCGCTGGAAGAGACGTGGATTCCTGGAGTTTCTTCCTTTTCTTTTGGAGGTAACTGTATTCTGCACATGCTCCGGGTAACTCTTGGCTGTGGTTATTCCAGGATTGAGCCTGGACTTTGACCACAGGATGTGTGGCAGCCCTCAGATTATTCCGTGGCAGAAAGTAGCTGGGGGAGCGAAGGCAAACGCCTGGAACTGGAGCTCAAATTAATTGAATTGAAACTGAAAGTAAAAAGAGGTTAAGAGTGTTGGACCAGGGTTCAAATCCCTGGCTGGGTGACCTTGGACCTGTCACTGCCCGGCAGCCTAACCTATCTCTCAGGGTTGTTGTGAAGGAAGATGAAGAATGGGGGAACCACGTATTTCAGCTCCTTGGATAAGACATGGGGATATAAAAGCAAAAATACGTAGGTTCAAGAGAGGAAGGGATAATGCTTAGGATGGAAGCTGGACGAGGATGCATTGAAAGTTTGTATTATGTTAGCAGGGAGGGAGGGTGGCTGACGTTCAAATGATTTTGTCCCTAAAAAGGACTATCTAAAAGGATGGATTTTAGGTTTAGAGAGATGGAAACTGAGATTGCAGAGCAAGGCCTGTTAGTATGGTGTGTTTATGGGGTGGCGTGTAGCATTGATACGGCTTTACGGAATTAGAAACATGGTTTTGTGTTTAAGGCTAAAAGGCCCTCGCACAGCCTTCACAAACCTGGCACCCTCCCTCCAGATGTAGGACAGATGTAAGGCTTCCCTGGCACCGTCCACCCCTCTCTCCTCCCCTCCTTTTCAGGCTAGTTTTACAGCAGGTGTCTTCTCCCTTCCCAAATCCAGGACCCACCTTTTACCTAAACACACATTTTGGGGCCTATTTATTCATAACATCATAAAGTCGGAAGGGACCATGAGAGTTATCTAGTCCAACCCAATCTGCAGTGACCAAGGCTGATGGGATTTGTAGTCCAACGACTTCTGGAAGACTATAGCTTTCCCATCCTTGCTCTGTGACCCATGGAGGCTGTGTTTAGAATGGGGTGTGTGTGTTTGTTTCATAGATGGGATTTTTAAGGCCACCTTTACGTTGTCCTTGGACACCCAAGAGGTGTGTTTTCAGGGCCCAGCCTCTTCCTGTGCCTGTTTAAATTGTTTTTTAATTTTCGGTATCAAATTGTTGTTACCCCGCCCTGGCGCCCGCTGGTGAAAGAAGGGCAATGAATTTAATAATAATAGATGAGCTATTAGTGTTTTTGATGTAGGTGTAGAAACTCTTTTTGTGTGTGTGTGTGGGTAGGGGAAGAGCGTTTGTTTGTTTTCTAAAAATAGGGAATGCTTTGTGTAATGGGAGTGTCTTGAGCATTTTGCAGGAAAAGGGCTACGCTGTTTTTTGTGCATTAAAAAACAAACTCCGCGTGTTTACAACCACCATTAAAGGAAAGTCCATAGTCCATTGTTGGAACAAGCGCTTTCCATGCCAGCAGGGACTGGCAGCTGGGACTGATGTGAGTTGTAGTCCAAAATATTTGAAGGGCACCAAGTTGGCTAAGGCTAGTGTGGGCAACGCTGAGTTCAGAACGAAAGCATCGTGGCTTGGCACCTACACACACCCATTCCATCTGTTCATATATGAAACACACATATCTGTGGGCAAGTCTTTTTTTTTTTTTATCTATTCCTGATCCAGTCCATTTCCTGTGACCTAGAACTAGAATTAGGGAGGTAAATAAGAATAAAACCAAGACACCCCCCCTCCCTTGATAGTGTTTGAAATATGGGAAATATTTCCCTGCAGCTGAATTCCTAAGAAGCCGCATACCCATTCAGGGCCACAGCAGCCAGCTTTACCTGGAACTGAACTGGGAACTGGTTGCCTGCCCTCTCTAGAGGCATGTTGATCTGTCCTCCCCTTGCCACCTCTAGCCTCTCATCGCTCCAGCTGCCCTAGGACCGCAGCTTTGCATGCCAGACATTTTTTGCTAGCCAGGGAGGCATCTTGAGCCTGTGAGGTCAGTTGCAGAGCGCATGCCAGGGGCCTGGTGGTTGGGGGGGGGGAGAAGGGGTTAGGCTGCTGCCTTGGTTTCTCAGCAGGCTCCAAAAGCCCCCTCTCTGCCCCATCTTTTTCATCCTCCTCCTCCTCCACCACCATCACCTTACCAGTTAAAGCAGGAGTCAGCAAACTTTTTCAACAGGGGGCCGGTCAACTGTCCCTCAGACCTTGTGGGGGGCCGGACTATATTTTGAAAAAAGAACGAATTCCTATGCCCCATAAAGAGATGCATTTTAAATAAAAGGACACATTCTACTCATGTAAAAACACCCTGATTCCCGGACCGTCCGTGGGCCGGTTCTAGAAGGCAGTTGGGCCGGGTCCGGCCCCTGGGCCTTAGTTTGCCTACCCACAAGTTAAAGGATCCCTTCATTTTGTTTTGCTTCGTAAAGGACCCCTCGGTGTGTTCCGTGCTGTTTGCTTGGCATGGAATGAATATCCCTGCAGCCAATAGTGTGAACCTATTCCCCACTACAGTGTGCAAAGCTGCTGCTCTCCACATATGTTCAAATAGTTCCCCATGGGTCAGTTCATGTGTTGCTGCTGGCGACTGGTCGTGGGGGCAGCAGACTCTGCCTGGCTTGAAAAAGTGGTCCCCAAAATTATTATTGGGACAACTCGGCACTGTTTTACTCCTGAAACGTATCTCAAAAGGATGCTGTTGTGTGTGTGCACCAGGATGAAGGGGTTGCATTTTTGAAAGGATCCTGTGTTTGTGAGTGGAAGGTGGGGATTTAGTGTTTTGTGCATTGCACCCCCACTTTCGTCCCCACCCTCCATTTCAGATGTTGAAAGACCACTTTCTTCCCACTCACAGAGCTATAATTCCCAGACTTCCCTGGGAAGATGGATTGATTGCTAACCTGCTCTGGATATTGTAGCTCTGTGTGAAGGACAAGGTGTTTCTGAGGAGCCCTTCACAAACGGCACTTCCCAGAATACTGCTTTAAATGTGCACTGCGGCGGCACTCCCTGCCCCAAGGAGCTTCCAGTTAAAATTCTGACAGTTGAAGCAGACAACCGAGGGAAATGCAAGAAGGACAAAGGAGCAAGTTCAACTGACGGCTAATGACAAGCCCGTGTGATTGCAGCAGGAAATCGCTTTGCCTGCGTTGGCTTGCGGCCTGCTCTCAACAGAGGCATGCTAGTTCATGTTCAGTCTATGCACAGGATGCCATGCGTGGCACAAACCAGCAAATGTTGTGTGTCTGGGGGTTTTTTTTGGAGGGCTTGCTGTAGTGGGCCCCAAAACCAAATCCTTGTGTCTGGTGCTGGGGGCACCCCACAGGCTGAAACAATTGGAAAACAACAGGGGCGGCATGTGCCTGCCGTGTGCTCAGAGGACCGCAGGAAGTGACCCTAGTGTTGTTACTCTCATTGCTTATTGGACTGTTTTTGTGTGGTTTTCTTTCCCCCTCGTCTCGCTCCACTCTTTTCCAGACAGAAATCAGAGTGGCTTAGAACAATAAAGCCATAGCTGTACCACAGCAGTGTAGAAAATACAAATGGAAAATGGGACTGTATAAGCACGCCTGATTTTGCCAATCTGGTGCCTTCGAGACGGTTGGGAGTCCCAGTTGGGGAAGGCTGAACCAGACAAAACAACAAAATGGAGGCTCGTGTAGGGAAGCAAAGCTGTGACGAAGACCTCTTGGGTGTGTGTGGGGAAACAGAACTCCTGTCTGAACAGTGTTAGAAACCCAGATATATTAGCTAGGTGCCAAATGGCTCCTTAAACCAGGGTTACAGTCGCCAAAACAGAATGCCTAGTTGCCATTTTGGGGCCAAGCAGCTCAAAAGTTGTATTTTTCAATACAGTCATACCTCGGGTTGAAGTAGCTTCGGGATGAATATTTTCGGGTTGCGCTCCGCGGTGACCTGGAAGTAACGGAGCGTGTTACTTCCGGGTTTCGCCGCATATGCTCAAAATGACATCACAGGCATGTGCGGAAGCAGCGACACGCGCAGATGCACAGTCGTGTGTTACGTTCGCTTCAGGATGCGAACAGGGCTCTGGAACGGATCCCGTTCGCATCCAGAGGTACCACTAGTATGGCTTTTCGGTTCTTGAAATTGTGCTCTGATTGTGCAGATAAAATATAACGGATACAGGATGTGTTGCCAGTGTGTGAAAACAGGACAGATCCAAGGATCTCCAGGCAGGCAACTCCAGAGGGTGGAGACGTCAGGTGCTCCCTGCCCCCCCCCCCCGAAATCTTTACTTGGTCGCAAGTGATCGCTAGCCAGGTGCAAAATGTGCTTGGCGCCTGACTAATGCTGAGAGGAACATAGGGAGCTGTCTTCTACTGAGTCAGACCATTGGTCCATCTAGATCAAATTTAATAAGTAAATATTGTCAACACCGGCTGGCTGCGGTTCTTCATTATTACAGGCAGGGAATCTCCCTGCTGGAGATGGTGTGGATCTTCTGTATGCGGTGGGGCATCAGATGTTAGAATCATAGAATCATAGAATCATAGAATCATAGAGTTGGAAGAGACCACAAGGGCCATCGAGTCCAACCCCCTGCCAAGCAGGAAACACCATCAGAGCACTCCTGACATATGGTTGTCAAGCCTCTGCTTAGAGACCTCCAAAGAAGGAGACTCCACCACACTCCTTGGCAGCAAATTCCACTGTCGAACAGCTCTTACTGTCAGGAAGTTCTTCCTAATGTTTAGGTGGAATCTTCTTTCTTGTAGTTTGGATCCATTGCTCCGTGTCCGCTTCTCTGGAGCAGCAGAAAACAGCCTTTCTCCCTCCTCTATGTGACATCCTTTTATATATTTGAACATGGCTATCATATCACCCCTTAACCTCCTCTTCTCCAGGCTAAACATGCCCAGCTCCCTTAGCCGTTCCTCATAAGGCATCGTTTCCAGGCCTTTGACCATTTTGGTTGCCCTCCTCTGGACACGTTCCAGTTTGTCAGTGTCCTTCTTGAACTGTGGTGCCCAGAACTGGACACAGTACTCCAGGTGAGGTCTGACCAGAGCAGAATACAGTGGCACTATTACTTCCCTTGATCTAGATGCTATACTCCTATTGATGAGGCCCAGAATTGCATTGGCTTTTTTAGCTGCCGCGTCACACTGTTCAATGTTGTTGAACTACAACTTCCATCACCTCTGACCATTGGCCGTGTCCGCTGGGAATGATGGGAGTTGTAGTTTCAGCAGCATCTGGAGGGCCAGAGACGCTCCATCCCTGCTCTAACCCACCGAACTACCAGCTTCCCTCAACCCATCTAAAAACATTTAGTGTTGGTGCTGAGCAGGCTTTCCTAAGGAGTCTGTTTTACGGTGTTAGCTCTGCAGCCAAGAAGCCCTCACTTCTCAGAGATTTCCACATCCGGAGCAGAGCTTCAGAAATTACGCAAAGTGCTTGTGGGGTGGTGAGAACTCAGAAAGGAAACCTTAAAACTTAAAAGTATACATACAAATATGTAAGAAGACCCAGCTTTTTCCCAAATGCTGCTCAGCGGTCCCTCTTGGTTCTTGCCATAGTCTACCAGGTGCCTTCACACAGTGCATAGTTAAACTTGAATTTCACTCCCAGGAGATGCAGTGAAGGCCACACACTTATGCCCCCAGCAGATTCCTGTCGTCTGTCGGAGGTTTTCTCATGATGTGGGTACTTTGGTGTGCAGCTGACCCTGTTCTGTGTGAAATAACATTTCTGCTGAGAGATAACGGGGACCCACTATCTTCATTTTGGGAAAACAATTGGAGTTATTTGTGTTTTCCGACAGGTTTTCTCAGCTGGATAAATGGGCCTTGATCACAAGTGTCCACTTCTTAGGGTTTTAGTCATCTTCTAAATGTATTTGGTGTTGTTGTTTTTAAATAAACCTGTTTCTTATATGTAAATCGCCTTGAGACAGTCTTTTAGAAGGCAGTTCATAGACTGATGGTGATGATAGTATGATTAGTAACTTAGATGACTGTAGAAGAGGATATTGTGTGGGATTCTAGAAACAGTACGAAAGCCTGTGCTGATTTGCACATCTTTGAAAAGATCAGAGCAAGATGCATTGTGGGGGTTTTTGTGGGGTTTTTTGGTGAGGTGGAGACGACAAGCACAGCACTAATGTTAACATGAAGGCAACATGGATGAAGACATGCTTTGCAGAGCACAAACTTTGTACACAGGAACCCTTCCCGCCCCCCTGTGCAAAAAGATTCCTCACTCTGATGAGATCTTATGCCTTCTCCTCCTTCCCCTTGCCTCTGTTAAACAGCTGGAAGAGGAATCTCGGGGGGGGGGGTGTGCCAAGGGGGCAGGATATCACAGCAGGAGGAGTGACTGTTCCAGCAATTCTCAGAAGACTGAGGAAGCCTGTGAGGAAGCTTGTGTCTTGGGACTGGGGGGACATCAGCGGAGCCTGGAGCTGGGAACCAGATCCATGCTGCAATTGAGAAGGGGTTGAGAGAGAGGCGTGTGGGCTGGTATAACCAGGAGAGTGGAGCTGAGTCTACTAAAACAATTGGGGAATCTTTGCGCAGTGCAAAATCAACGTAGGCAAAGTCATTTAAGCCAGCCTTTCCGTGGACTTCCAGCTGTTTCTGGACTCCGTTTCCCATCAGCCCCAGCTAGCATGGCCAATGAGCAGGGGCTGATGGGAGTGGTAGTCAGATAAGGCCACTGGCGCTCCACTTCTGGCCTGCGGGATTCACCGTAAAAAAGCCAGCGTACGTACATAACTTTGGAAAACACACAAGATACCAACCAAATTCAAGGAGGACAAATCTGTGAAAGGCAACGAGGTAACCTTCATATTCAAAGGCAGCAAAGGGCCACATCTGCGCCATTCGTGTGAAGTGCTTTGACACCACTTCAAACAAACATGGCTTCCTCCCAAAGAATTCTGGGAGCTGTTGTTTGTTAAGGGTGCTGAGTCATTAGGACGCCCCCATTCCCCTTACAAACCCACAATTCTCAAATTTCCCCATGAAGAGGGATTTATTGTTAAACCATGCGGGAGCCATGGCTATTTAAAGGAGACCCGCCGTTCCATTCACAGAGCTACAATGTTTGCAACCGTTTATAGTCAATACCTCTTTTTTAAAAAATTTTTATTAAGAATTTCAACAAAATATTTTGTCATATAGCATATCATCCTTTATCTCCCCCCCCCCCCGTTTCCCCCCTCCACATAAAGTAATGACTTCCCTCAGCTCCACTCTGGTTTATCTGCAAGTGTTGTTCTCTGCATGTTACAAAATTGTATAGATCTTTAGTTTGTCTAACTGAATTTTGTTAAAAAAAGGTTTGTGAGTGTTTATTCGAAACCTGTCAATGAGTCCAATGCATTTTCTTGTTTCTTTAAGTACTTTGTAAAAGGTTCCCATTCATCTTTAAAATCGCAGTTATCCTTGTCCTGTAGTTTATGCGTCAGTTTTGCCAGTTCTGCGTAGTCCATCAGTTCCTCTTGCCATAGTTCTTTAGTCGGGATTTCCTCATTCTTCCATCCTTGAGCTATTAAGACTCTTGCCGACGTTGTCGCATACATGAAGATAGTTTTCAGTTTCTTTAGCAGTTTCTTTTCCTGCAATCCCTAACAAAAATGCTTCAGGTTTTTAAACAAATGTTAGATGGAACATTTTCTTCAATTCATTGTAAATCGTTTCCCAAAACCTTTTGATTTCGTTACAATCCCACCACATATGGTAAAATGTCCCCTCCTTTTCTTTACACTTCCAACACATATTTGAACTGGTTTTATACATTTTTACTAACTGCACTGGTGTCATATACCATCTATATACAGTGGTGCCCCGCAAGACGACTGCCTCGCAAGACGAAAAACCCGCTAGACGAAAGGGTTTTCCGTTTTTGAGTTGCTTCGCAAGATGATTTTCCCTATGGGCTTGCTTCGCAAGACGAAAACGTCTTGCGAGTCTTGCGAGTCTTGCGATTTTCCCCCGCTTCCCTCCCCTTTTTCTAAGCCGCTAAGCCGCTAATAGCTTTTTAGCCGCTAAGCCGCTAAGCCTTTAATAGCCACTGAACCACTAATAGCGTAATCCGCTAAGCCGCTAATAGGGTTGCTTCGCAAGACGAAAAAACCGCTAGACGAAGAGACTCGCGGCACTGTATAGTCAATACCTCTTCACAGGGAGCTCTGGGAACTGTAGCTCTGTGCAGGGGATAATGGACCTCCGAACAACTCTCAGCACATTGGGAGCTCCCAGAATTCTTGCGGGGAAGCCATGACTGTTTAAAGTGGCGTTGTGTGGTGCTTAAAATACATGATGTGAATTTTGCCTAGCTCTGAATATCAGGCAACGGGGGCAGATGGAGCATTTACATGGCATGTCGAAGGCCCTGAGTTCGGAACCTGACATCTCCAGATGGGACTGGGAATGCCCCTGTGTCTGCAACTTCGTACAGTGTCTGTCGGTGTGGACAGTACTGAAATAGATGGGCCAGTGGTTTCACTTGGGCGCGAGGCGGCTTCCTGTGTTCTTACTTCGACACTTCCTGTTGGAAGCATAAAGCTGCACTAGATAACCCAGCGGCTCTTTTCGCGTGATTGCATTGCCTCCGTAACCCGTGATTGCATTGCCTCCGTAACCCATGAGATTTGTTCCCCTCCCCGCCTTAAAGGTAACACAGCTGCCTCCCTCCGCCTGCTGAGATAGCGGATCTCTCTCTTTCTCTGCACTTGCAGGAGTGTGAGGTGGCTGTTCTTTTTATTTATTTTTTTATATTAATTTTTTAACATACCATTTTCAGCACTCATTTAACACAATTTCATCTTATACAATTTTTTGACTTCCATCAATCACATCTGAACATTTTCCAATCTTTTTCACTTAATTTACATTTCTTAATTTCACTATAATTATCTTAACTAATAGCTTTCTTCATAATCTTCCTTGCAATATTTGATATATTCCTCCTTACAAAACCTCTTGTAATCCTACTAGCGCAATCTGTTGATTACAATTTCTTTTCAAATAGTTTACATATTAATCCAGTCCTCTGAGAATCTCTGGTCCCGCAGGTTTCGAATCCTTCCTGTCATCTTCTCTAATTCTGCATAGTCCATTAATTTCATCTGCCATTCTTCTTTCGTCGGTAATTCTTCTTGTTTCCATTTCTGGGCCAATAATACTCTTGCTGCTGTTATTGCATATAAAAACATTTTGTTATCCTGTCTATTAATATCCTCTCTTACAATACCAAGTAAAAATGCTTCTGGTTTTTTAAAAAATGTATATTTCAACATCTTTTTCACCTCATTATATATAATTTCCCAGAAGTTTTTCACTTTCTTGCATTCCCACCACATGTGATAAAAAGTTCCTTCTTTTTCTTTACATTTCCAACATTTATTACTTGTCTTACACATTTTAGCTAATTTCGCTGGTGTGATATACCATCTATACATCATTTTCATCACATTTTCTTTCAAAGCGTTACATGCTATAAATTTTAATCCTTCTTTCCATAATTTTCCCCAATCTTCTAACTGTATATTATACCCGAAATCTTTGGCCCAGTGTATCATAACCGGCTTAACTTCTTCATCTTTCAACTGCCATTCCAACAGTGATTTATATATTTTAGGCAATATTTTACAATCATTTTCTAATACTTCTATTTCAAATTTTGATTTTTTTAATCATAAAATCCATTTTCTTTTAAATCTTGTTTAAACATTTCATTGATTTGGTGATAGTGCAGGCAGCCAATCATTCACATATTCTTTAACTTCTTCATAAGGTTTTGTTTTCCATTTACTTCCTTCTTTTTGTACCAATTTCTCATACATGACCTAATTTTTACTCATATTTATCTTTTTCACACACATTGCTTCTAATGGAGATACCCACCATGGTATTTTACGTTCTAATAGGTTTTCATACCTATCCCATATTTCAAATAGAGATCTTCAGATCTCTTCGGAATATATGGTTGCCAAATCCTTTATGGACTTTTGTTTTGTTATACCGTAGATATGCATGGCAACCAAATCTGTTATCATAACCCTCTAAATCAAAAAAATCTGAATTTTCTAACAACATCCATTCCTTTAACCAACAGAGGCAGGCCGCTTCATAGTACAATTTCAAGTCTGGCAAGGCGAAGCCCCCTCTTTCTTTGGCATCTGTTAACAATTTACAGCATATTGAATTCTTGGTTTCTTCCCCTGCCAGATATATCTTGAAATTGTCTTCTGACACTCCTTAAAAATTGCTGCCCCCTTGATTATTGGAATTGATTGAAATAAAAACAACATCTTTGGTAGCACATTCATTTTGATAGCAGAAATCCTTCCCTAAAATGACGATTTCATCCTTCCCCATACTTCCAGATCTCTCTTAATTCCATTCCACACTGGTGTATAATTATTTTGAAACAAATCTATATTCTTTGAGGTCAACCGTATTCCTAAATATTTGACTTTTTTAACAGCTTCTATACCGATCTGTTGCTGCAACATATCCACCAAATCTTGTTTCATATTTTTAACTAACATTTTCGTCTTCTTTTTATTTATTTTTAAAACCTGCTACTTGCCCAAATCATTCTATCTCCTCAATAACTTCTTTAGCACTGGTTAATGGTTCTTCAATTGTTAATACCAAGTCATCTGCAAAGGCTTTCACTTTATGCTCTTTCCGGCCGACTGTAATCCCTTTTATTATTCCATTTTCCCTTATTGTCCTTAGAAAGACCTCCAGTACCGATATGAATAATAATGGTGAAAGTGGGCACCCTTGTCTTGTACCTTTTGTAATTTCAATATTTTCCGTTATTATATTATTTACTATCAACTTTGCTTTTTGATCAGAATATATTGCTTTTATTCCTTTTATGAAGAAAATCAAATTTCTCATTTCTCTATCCTTAAATATAATCAGATAATCTTCTGGGAATTTTTTTGCCTTTGTAGTCTTCATTTTATTCCTAGACACATTTTGTATTGTTTTTGCCTATTCCTCTACCTCCATATTTAACCATTGTGCAATTTCCGTTGTCAATTTTCCCAAAATATTTTCTCCTTGTGATTCTGGAACCGATCTAAACTTCAAATTCATTTCTCTTTGCCTCAATTCATTCGTAGCAATCGCGTCCCACAGCTCCTCCTATGTTTTATTCATTTCTGAGACTTCTTTAACTTTTTCTTTCTTTTTTTTCATATCTCTTACTTTTCGCTTTATTCGTTTCATCCCTTCTTCCAAGCTTTGTGTTCTTTTGGTTATCTCTTTCATTTGGCCCCTCAGAAACAGTCATATCAATTTTTTTATCCATCTGCTCCAGCCTTGTCTCCAAATTCTTTTCACTCTGTTTATGTCCTTTTTTATTTCTGCAAATATTTTTTAAAAACTCTCCTTTATTTTCACTTTCTTGTTTCGATCTCCTCCTCTCCAATGGTGTTCCTCCTTCTACTGCCTTTTTCTGTGCTGACATTCTTTTTTTAAAAAAGTTTTTTATTAACAATTTTGACATATCAAAGTATCAAAACATAATAATATTCATTATTTCCCCCCATCAAACCCTCCCCCCGAGACATCCCTCAGCTCCTCTCTCTGATTTTTCAACACATATTATTCTCTGCATACTGTAAACTTGTATAAATCCTTATATTATCTATCTGCTATGTTAACAATCAATAAATTTGTGTGTGTTTATTCAAAACCTGCCAAGGAGTCCGATTCATTTTGTTGTCTTTTTAAGTAATTTGTAAAAAGTTCCCATTCTTCTTTGAAGTCACAGTTGTCCTTAACTCGCAGTTTATATGTTAGTTTAGCCAGCTCTCCATAGTTCATCAATTTCTCTTGCCACTTTTCTTTTGTTGGGGTTTCCTCATTCTTCCGTCCTTGTGCTATCAAGACTCTTGCATACAAAAATATATTCTTTATTTTCCTTGGCAGGTCTTGTCCTACAATCCCTAACAGAAATGCTTCTGGTTTTGTTAACAAATGTCATTTTAAACATTTTCTTCAATTCATTGTATATCATTTCCCAAATTTTTAAAATTTCTCTACATTCCCACCACATGTGATAAAAAGTCCCTTCCTTTTCTTTAAATTTCCGACGTATGTTTGACCCGGTTTTATACATTTTTGCTATCTGTACCATCTATACATAGATGTATACCATCTATACATCATTTTCATATAATTTTCTTTCAAAAGAGCACAATCTGTAAATTTTAAATCTGTTTTCCTCAGTTTTTCCCAATCCTCAAATTGTATATTATGTCCTATATCTTACGCCCATTTGATCATGACCGATTTTACCTCCTTATCTTTTGTTTCCCATTTTAACAGGATACTATATGCACCCTTCATCAACTTCACTTTTCCTTCTATAACTTCCTTTTGAAATCTAGAAGTGGTATAACTAAACCCTTTCTTGTTGTCTTCTTTGTATATCTCATGTAATTGCCTGTAATGTAACCAACTCTGAAAACGATCTTTTATTTCCTCATACTCTTTTAATTTCCATTTTCCTTCTTGATCTACAGTGGTACCTTGGGTTAAGTACTTAATTCGTTCCGGAGGTCCGTTCTTAACCTGAAACTGTTCTTAACCTGAAGCACCACTTTAGCTAATGGGGCCTCCCGCTGCCGCCACACCGCTGGCGTGCGATTTCTGTTCTTATCCTGAAGCAAAGTTCTTAACCCGAGGTACTATTTCTGGGTTAGCGGAGCCTGTAACCTGAAGCGTATGTAACCTGAAGCGTATGTAACCTGAGGTACCACTGTATTAGCAAATCACTGTATGTAAGCCATTTCCCGTTTTCCCCAAGTGGCTTGAGCAACAGAGCTTCAGTTGGTGAGAGCCACCAAGGAGTCTTTTGTTCCATTAAGTCTTTATATCTCTCCCAGACCCTCATGACATTCTCTATTTTTAATGTTTTTTTCACTCTTTGCCACTAGATGTCACCCTCCAGTGTTAAAGAGTCAAAGAAAGAAAGGGACGAAACAAGAAAAATTAATTCAAAATTTTCCAACTCTTCTTTGGCTAATCCACCGTTCCGGAACAGGAAAGTTAAATTCACCCCCCAAAAAACAAACTAAAATTATTAAAATTAAACTTCTTCTGCCACTTGCTTGGCTAATCCAGCACAAAGCCTTCCCAACGTAGTGCACACAAAATCACAAATTCCTTAATATCGAGGAAGAAAAAAAATAAAAACCACCACAAGCCTTCAAGTGTTCTAATAAAAACCCCCAAATAAAAATCAAGCCAATTCTTCAGCCACTTGTTGGCCTAATTCCTTCGAAATCCCACTATCCAAAAAAGAATAAGAAGAAGAACAGGTACAAAAATGAAATCAAGATAGAAACCAATCCACCAGTTTGCTAACAGTCCACACCAAAAAAATAAATAAGGGGGAGGGGCATAGTTCGGCGTCTTTTCCCCGCTCTGCTCCTCCTCAAAATAAAAATATACAATCTGCAAGTCCAAATCAATGCCTGCTTGGGCTTAGTAGCTTTCTCCCTGCACACTGCCGTCTGGCATTAGTAAAAACTAAAAAGAATAAAATAAGAAGTATGAAGTTTCCTAATTTTGACTAGGCAGTTCCGCATAAATGAAGGTAAAAGGAAGCTCTCCTTCTGCTTTCTCAGAGTTCCTCGGACCGACAAAGAATATCCAAAGTAAGATATTTCACCCTTTTTATATAAAGTCTGCTTCTATTAAAGTTTATATTTCCGCTGTAGGTAAAATCATAATTTTACTGTTCCTTATCTGAGTTCAATTCCCAGACGGGGCTGACCTCCTTTTTTCCACCCCGCTGAGAGGTGGCTGTTCTCATATCGCTTCCTCTTGCAGGAAATCGGCTCTCTCTGTAAATACGCCGAGCTGCTCCTTTTGTTATTGAGCCCGGCTGCAGCAGATGCGGCTGCTCCTTCGGGCTCGGAGGAAAGGGGGAGTCCCCGAGGGGCACAGGTGTCCTGGGGCGTGCGGGTCTTCACCCCCAACTCTTGTCATTGCTCAAGAAACAGAGACAAGGGCGATGGTGTGACTCGCTTCCTATCTCGAATCTTTTGCCCGCTTGGCTGCAGGTAGCGACCGTCGCAAGGGCAGATGGAGAATGGGTGTATATTAAGGGGCTAGGACCATTTTGTGCCTCTCCCATATGCTTCAAAGCACCTCGCATCCGTGGTCCTCCGTCTGCAGCCTCGGAGTCCATCTTGTTGCAAGCCGTTCCATCTTGTTCAGTGGCCTGCCATTTCTGCCTCGTCCCTCTCTCGTCCGCGGCGGCTGCAGCTGCCCTTCATCCTCGGCGCAGCTGATTCAGCCTTTATTATTGTCTTTTGCAAAATGCCTTTGCAAAGCGTTTCTTTCTCGTTCTCGCAGTGGGCCGGGCGAAGGCCCGGTTTGACACTTCTCTGGGCCCCGTAACAAACTTTGTGGCTGAGCAAAGGAAGTGGGTTTTTCACATCGCACACCCAGCGCTGCCTTGAGTGTGTGAAATACATGTGTTCTCTTGACGGTTCTGTGGTTTCTCTCACGTAATTAATTTGCTTAATGGCTTGTTTTATTTAAGGCAGGGCTTTGCTTGCTTGTATCTTTGCAGTATTTCTGTACCGGTTTTCGGACAGACCTTGCAAAGTGGTTTACGTTAGATTATTACAACAATAAGCATCGATTGAAAACAGAAAATATTCAGTAGAATATAAAAGGCAACTTGTTTGCTTAAGGGAATAAATGAACCCTGTGGCAGTTTGAGGAGAGGGGACGTTATGGGAGTTAGATGGTGACAAATCCTCAAGCTTCCTTCTTCTCATCTCTCCTCCGGGCAAGTGGCTGCATTCCCAAAATTGTGGTCCTTGAGTTTCATTCAGGTGGTCCATTGTGTGTCCACATTAAATATCCACCTTGGATTTTTAATTGTATTTGTATGGCTTCTGTTGTTTCTCATATTGTATTCCGTTGAATGATGGTTCAAACTCCAAAGAATTGAGCTTGTAATACAATAAAATACAACATAAGAAATGAAAGAAGCAATTAAAAAAATGAAGTTTTAAAATCATACAGCATCTAGCATAGTACGTTGCAATTGCTACAACAGGCAGAACAATCATTTAAGTGGTCCACAAGACCCTCTAAAATTTTCAAGATTTCCTACCTAAATTTAAGGAAGGGTTTCCCAAACTTGGGTCTCCAGCTGTTTTCAGACTACAACTCCCATCACCCTGACCTTGTAGGACCCAGTGTCCAGGGATGATGGGAATTGTAGTCCAAAAATAGCTGGAGACCCAAGTTTGGGAAACCCTGATTTAAGGTATTTACTGCACCATGGCACTGAAATAGGCTCTCAGTTTCTATGGTGTGAGGCCAATTCTGCATGAATCTCTTAAAAGCACGCAGAGCATTAAAGAATGTGGATGAAAGCTGGGTCACAGTCCACTCTGAAAGGTTTGTCACCCTTTTCCAGACAAGCTTCTCTGTCTTTTTTAACATACACACCACTGACAGAACTTCCAACAATAGTGCAGCTTGACAGAGAAATGTGGATGTTTGCTTTTAATTTCTGTTTCTTTTGCGGTTGCCAAAAAGCCACAGAGCCATTGGTCAGAGAAAAATGTAGCTATGGCTGGGAAGCCTTGCCTGCTAAAGTACCGTAAATTTCGCTCTATAACACGCAGATTTTTTCTCCTAAAAAGTAAGGTGAAATGTCTGTGCGTGTTATTGAGCGAATGTGTGGTCCCTGGAGCCGACTCTCCGGAGCGAAGGGGCAAAATAGGCAAAAATCAGACAAAAATAAGATCGGGCGGGCGGGCGGAGGGAAGAGGGAAGGCGGAAGCTGTTGCTTTCCTGCATTCTGCCTCAGGGTCTTACTGCCCACCTGCTTCTGTTGCTGCGTTTGCTCAAACTCAACAAAGAGCAGGGAATCCCCTGCCCTCCTGGCAAGCAGAGGGTTAAGGAAATGATCGAGTCCTTCCGTGCAGGCTCCAGCCCACCACCTCCTCCTCTCCGTGCTCTAGGGACTCGCAGGCAGCCGAAAAACACGCAAGTGGGAGAGAGAGAGAGAGAGAGAGGGCTGGCTTGGGTGGGGTGGAGGGGACTTTTGCTTTACAATGGTAGGTTTCTCATTTCTTTTCCAAAAGCAGAGAGCCCTGCCCCCAGGCCCCCTCCAAATTACAGCTTCTCCAAGCAATGTACTGCTGGAGGGAGACAGTATGCTTGTTTGGAAGAGAAACCCTGCTTCCCTGCTCGTAAGTAACAGCAGGCTGGATTGCAGAGTGAGACATGGAAATCTCTGGATTTATATGCTGTATATAAAATATCTTAATCTATACTTTCTAACGCGGCAGGTAAATCAGAATCTCCTGAGCCAGGAGGATTACAGCATCTCTCCTCTCCCCTTCATTAAAAGCCTAATACTCTTCTTTGAAGAAGTATAACGTGAGAATGTTTTTTATATATATTTTTTAAAGTTCATTTCCTCATTGTGCGCTATACACTGATAATTGCTGCCACAATAACAATTGATTGAAAATGGAATTTAGTCCCCCCCCCCCCATAGAGAGCTGTTCTTCAAACGTTTAGCCTTAATACAGTGGCTGATGTAATACCCTTCTGCTTCACTAGGCATTTTATATAGGGACATTAAAATTGATTTTCTACATCTTGGCAGATGAAAAAAAGTGTGTTACATGCCCTATTGCCCAAAAGTGTGCAAGCACAGAGCAAAGGTTGCAGTGACAGAGGTGGCCAAAAAAGAAATACCGTAAATAAAAAAGAAATCATACTTCGTATATCCTGTCTGTTTTTTCCTTAATAGGGACTTTTATAAGCATGGATCCACAGGATCTTTGCACTGGGTCACCCCAAATTCACCATCAGATAACATAGCATGTCCATGGCTACAGCCTGCACCAAAAAAATCACGCACCCACTGTTGCCTAGGGTCGCAGTGGTGCAAAAACGTGGTTACAAAGCATGGATCCACATGGATCCTCAGGATTTTTGCATTGGGCTACTCCAAACTCACTGTCAGATCACATGTCTGTGGCCACAGCATGAACCACAAAAATCATACATCCACTGTTTCATTTAGAATATTTTTTTTCTTGTTTTCCTCCTCTAAAAACTATGTGCGTGTTATGGTCTGGTGCGTGTTATAGAGCGAAAAATACGGTAGCTTGATGCTTGATGTAATGCATATATATATATATATATATATATATATATATGTGTGTGTGTGTGTGTGTGTGTGTGTGTGTGTGTGTGTGTATGTCCATAAAAGCTACTAATCCTCAGAAGGTTGCACCAGCTTGCTTCTCCCTGTACTTTGTCTGGTTAGCCGTTTTGTGGCCTCAAAGGGTGAAAAAAGGGGGGCGTTTTCTGCTAAGCCTCTGGCAGACCACACAAAGAATCAATTCCTTCTTGACTACAAGAGCGGCCATTTATGAGTCTTCTGTAAACATGTCCTGAAATTGCTTTGCAAGCTGGTTATTTTGTGTGTGTGTGTGTGTGTGTTTGTGTCATTCTGTTGATGGTCCATAGATAGGGGCATAGAACCATAGCATTGCAGATTTGGAAAGGGACCACAAGGATCATCTAACTCAGGCTTCCTCAAACTCGGCCCGCCAGATGTTTTTGGCCTACATCTCCCATGATCCCTAGCTAGCAGGACCAGTGGTCAGGGATGATGGGAATTGTAGCCTCAAACCATCTCAAGGGCTGAGTTTGAGGAAGCCTGCTCTATCTAGTCCGGGGTTTCTCAAACTTGGGCCACCACCTATTGTTGGACTACAACCCCCATCATCCCTAGCTAGCAGAACCAGTGGTGAGGGATGGTGGGAACTATAGTCTTAAAAAAGAGCTGTAGACCCAAGTTTGGGAAACCCTGATCTAGTCCATTTAGGTGCCGAAGTTGACTTCTAAATTGCAAGTTGTACTGTTCCCCATAAGGGACGCAGGTGGCGCTGTGGGTTAAACCACAGAGCCTAGGGCTTGCTGATCAGATGGTCGGCGGTTCGAATCCCCGCGACGGGGTGAGCTCCCGTTGCTCGGTCCCAGCTCCTGCCCACCTAGCAGTTCGAAAGCATGTCAAAGTGCAAGTAGATAAATAGGTACCGCTCCGGCGGGAAGGTAAACGGCGTTTCCGTGCGCTGCTCTGGTTCGCCAGAAGCGGCTTAGTCATGCTGGCCACATGACCCGGAAGCTGTATGCCGGCTCCCTCGGCCAATAAAGCGAGATGAGCACCGCAACCCCAGAGTCGGCCACGACTGGACCTAATGGTCAGGGGTCCCTTTACCTTACTGTTCCCTATTAGGAGAACGACCCTGTGGGCAATTATTTTTATCCTTCCTTTGTGTCACCACTAGGGGACACCAAGCTAGTCATCACTCATTAGGATTTTTTTACCTGTTCCACAAAAAGAGACAAATAATGTCTGTGGGAAAATAGATAGGCAATGGCCTAGAGATGGGTATCTGGGCCTAAACCTCAATAATCAGGCTGGGAAACCTCAATAATCAGGTTATTCTGTCCCCCCACCCTGGGGATAGTGTGTGTGTGTGTGTGTGTGTGTGTGTGTGTGAAGGCAATCCAAGCCCAGCACTTTGAAGAGTTTTGCAATGTGCTGTTTTGATTCTGACCCATATTTTTCCCCAAACCGAGCTCCTCCCTGGCCACTACTGCCAGCCTTTTGGAAAGGTGCCCTTTATGAGTCAGGCTGTCTGTGGGGTGTGGAGTTTTCCTCTTGCTTGACTCTCTTTCTCTGAGGCCTCTTTGTAGGTGACAGAGGCGGTATTCATACAGTGTTCACCTCCACCTAGTGCAGGAATTTCTGAGTAATTGGGGGGGGGGAGAGAAAGAGAGGTGGGGTGGCCTTGGTAGCTTGAATACCTCTCTGTGTATAAAGCCCTCCCCCGGCTCCAACTTGCTTTCCATTCCATCTCTTCTTCCCCCCCCCCCCCGCATCTCCCATATTCTTCCTGAGGACGGGTGTGTATTTTTCCTGAAAAACTCGAATCCTTGCAAAGTTGGGTTTTATTTAAAGAGAGCAGTCGTTTAGGGGAAATCCATGCCATGGGTTTTTAAGCTTGTTCAGTGCATGTGACTTCTCCCCAAAGAATCCTTCGAACTGTAGTTTGACCACCTTGAGCTACGATTCCCCAAGCGCCCTTAACAAACTACAGTTCCCATGATTGTCTTGCGGTTTGAAAGTGCGTTGGATGTGGGTCTGCCCTTAGAGTTTTGTAAACCGAACTCCCAAATCTATGTGCTTTTCCTCCACTGCCCAGTTTGTGAATTTTTCATTTTTCTGTGCCCCCCCCTTAAAGGTAGATGCTGACCCTGAACACTTGGACCCCTTGACTCAGCTGCTGGGGACCTTATCCCCACCCGTCCCACAGGGGCAGAATGGAGCTGGAGGAAGGATACAATGGGGTGAGTAATTGGCATGGGGAGGGGAAGGAGATAGTCTTTTGTACAGTGAGGGGTAGGACGGACAAAGTTCTAACCTGCCAATCCCCCCAAAAAAACAGGATTTCCCAAATGTAGGTCTCCAGTTGTTGGACTACAACTCCCATCATCCCTATCTAGCAGGACCAGTGGTCAAGGATGATGGGAGTTGTAGTCCAAAAACTGCTGGAAACCCGAGTTTGGGTACGATTAGGAAACTTTTGCTTCAGCAACTTGAATATGTGAATTGGAAACTAAGTTATAAGAAAGATGAGGTGGACAATATGAAATAACTATACTATGTTTATTTTTAAGATACAAATAACGGAGATACAGCATTTTGAACTTAGAAACATAGTATTTGAAAGATACAGTAAGATATGAAACAAGGTAACAAATTGCTGATGTTCTAATTGCAAAGAACGCAGGGTTCGGAAGATGTGGGGAAGTCCAGTTGGAATGGCAAAAATAATTTGGAAAGTTGGTTTTTATGTATCTCTTTTTCTCTTTCTCTTTATTCTTTATTCTTCATTCTGTAAATTTCTAACTGTTGGAAAGAAAACTTAATAAAATATTTTTTTTTAAAAAAAACCCGAGTTTGGGGAACCCTACCACAGAGCAAAGATAGGGAGCCTGTGGCGCTCCAGACATTGTTGGACATTGTTGGGACGCGGGTGGCGCTGTGGGTTAAACCACAGAACCTAGGGCTTGCCGATCAGAAGGTTGGTGGTTCAAATCCCCGTGACGGGGTGAGCTCCCGTTGCTCAGTCCCAGCTCCTGCCAACCAGGCAGCTTGAAAGCATGAAGTGCAAGTAGATAAATAGGTATCATTCTGGCGGGAAGGTAAACGGCGTTTCCGTGCGCTGCTCTGGTTCGCCAGAAGCGGCTTAGTCATGCTGGCCACATGACCCAGAAGCTGTACGCCGGCTCCTTTGGCCAATAAAGCAAGATGAGCGGCGCAACCCCAGAGTTGCCACAACTGGACCTAATAGTCAGGGGTCCCTTTACCTTTACCACAGAGCAAAGATAGGGAGCCTGTGGCGCTCCAGACATTGTTGGACTCCAACTCCCATCATCCCCAGCCAGCAGAGCCAATTGTCAGGGCTGATGGGAGTTGGAATTGGAGGCTGGCAAGCTCTGGAGGGCTCCCTTCTCCATTTTAGAAAGGGCAGTGCTTTTTTATAAATCAGATTTGCTGATTGGCAGCTGGCGTTGGTGGTTTCTACACAGAAGACTCTTGTTATATGAGGGGTTTTGTGGGTGGAGAGAAAGGTCTGTTTTGAGAGTGCGTGGAGTTTCCAGGGTGCCTGGTAACAACAACAACAACAACAACAACAACAACAACAACAACAACAACAACAACAACAACAACAATTTATTATTTATTCCCCTCCCATCTGGCCGGGTTTCCCCAGCCACTCTGGGCAACTTCCAACAAAACACTAAAATATAATAGTCTATCAAACATTAAAAGCTTCCCTAAACAGGGCTGCCTTCAGGTGTCTTCTAAAAGTCTGGTAGTTATTTTTCTCTTTGACATCTGGTGGGAGGGCGTTCCACAGGGCGGGCGCCACTACCGAGAAGGCCCTCTGCCTGGTTCCCTGTAACTTGCCTTCTCACAGTGAGGGAACCACCAGAAGGCCCTCGGCGCTGGACCTCAGTGTCCGGGCAGAACGATGGAGGTTGGGACCTCAAGCTATGTGTGATCCAAGCAGGGCAAGGTGGGGCTTCTCAATGCTGCAACTGAGATGGTCTCGCGTCTTCCTTACCAGAACCCAGCACTGGGTGCCCGCAGTGGCTCGGCCATGGCGATCATCGGAGCGGAAGACGAGGACTTCGAAAATGACATCGAGCCAGTAAGTGGGAGGTTCGGGAGAGGCCAGGATTCTAACAGCAGGAGGAAGGGCACAACAGCACCATAGCCCAGTGGCAGAACACCTGCCTGCCATGCAGAAGGTTGAATCATCGGCATCTGCAGATGGGGCTGGGAGAGCCCCTTCCCTGAGTCCCTGCTGCCGGTCTGTGTTGATCAGACGAACCTTTGGCCTCTAAAAGTTGTTGAACTACAGTTCCCATCCTCCCTGCCAATTGGCCATGCTTGCTGGAGCTGCCGGGAGGTCATAGTTCAGCAAGATCAGGAGGGCCGGAGGTTCTCCACACGTGGGGTAGACAGTGCTGAGCTGGGTGGGCTTGTTAGAAGGAAACTTGTTGTGAACAAACACCGAGTGTGAGCTGGAAGGAACTGTGTTGAAAGGAGGCAGTGAGGAGAGGGTGGAGTGGAGAAGGTAGAGTGGGGGAAATCCTGATTTAACAACACACACACACACTTTCGTTCCTCCCCTCAGTTCCAGAACCCAGATGCACAAAGCAGTATGTTCCAGAGCCTGGACCTCTTAACACGACATCCAGCCTACTTGATGGTTTTTCTGCAGCATGTGGTTCTGCAGTTCGACTCCAGCCCTGTGGTAAGCCTTGCATTTTTTTTGTCGTTGATTTATTAATCACCTTCTAAACCGCCCTCTCGAGACGATTTAGACCATGGGTAGGCAAACTAAGGCCCGTGGGGCCGGATCCGGCCCAATCGCCTTCTAAATCCGGCCCATGGATGGTTCAGGAATCAGCGTGTTTTTACATGAGTAAAAAGGTAAAGGTAAAGGTACCCCTGCCCTTACGGGCCAGTCTTGACAGACTCTGGGGTTGTGCGCCCATCTCACTCAAGAGGCCGGGGGCCAGGGCTGTCCGGAGACACTTCCGGGTCACGTGGCCAGCGTGACATCGCTGCTCTGGCGAGCCAGAGCCGCACACGGAAACGCCGTTTACCTTCCCGCTAGTAAGCGGTCCCTATTTATCTACTTGCACCCGGGGGTGCTTTCGAACTGCTAGGTTGGCAGGTGCTGGGACTGAGCAACGGTCGATTCGAACCGCCGACCTTTCGATCGGCAAGCCCTAGGCGCTGAGGCTTTTTACCCACAGTGCCACCCGCGTTTAAAATGCATCTCCGGATTACAGTGGTACCTTGCAAGACGAATGCCTCGCAAGACAAAAAACTCGCTAGATGAAAGGGTTTTTTTGTTTTTTGAGCCGCTTCGCAAGACGATTTTCCCTATGGGCTTGCTTCGCAAAACGGAAACGTCTTGCAAGTTTGTTTCCTTTTTCTTAACACCGTTAATACAGTCGCGACTTGACTTCGAGGAGCAACTCAAAGAACGCGGTGTGGTAGCCTTTTTTGAGGTTTTTAAAGCTTTTTGAGGTTTTTGAAGCTTTTCCAAAACTTTCCCGACACCGTGCTTTGCAAGACGAAAAAAATCGCAAGACGATAAAACTCGCGGAACGAATTAATTTCGTCTTGCGAGGCACCACTGTGTTGTTATTTAAAATGCATCTCTGGGTTATTTGTGGGGCATAGGAATTTGTTCATTCCCCCCCAAAAAATATAGTCCGGCCGCCCACAAGGTCTGAGGGACAGTGGACTGGCCCCCTGCTGAAAAAGTTTGCTGACCCCTGATTTAGACATAAGGTGAATTTTGAAAGTTAAAAACAACAGATGTGTTTAAAACAAGACTAAAACCCTGACAAGTGGACACTCATTTAATTTTGGAAAATTATTGTAAGCCTATTAAAAAGTTAACAGTAACAGAGTAATTTCATCAGTAACAATTGCTGAGATATAAAAATGAGAAAATGAAAAGAGAGGGATCTCATTTCTTAGCTCATTGCTCAGTAAGAAGCAAACCTTCACCAGTCACCCAATTCCCCGGGCCCTGCAGGCAAGGGCACTGAGATTATTTACGAAGCACTCAAGAATATTTTTTTTAAGTGCTGTACAAACAGTAGGATAGACCTGCGCCCAGTGCTTTGCAGTCTTATAGACACAATAGCAAAAGAAGGTGGTGTGGGTAGGGAAGGGAAGGGAAAAGCCCATTCAGATACCAAACGTGTTTTCATTTATCGTTGGGCTGGATAAAGATCAGTAAGCAAGACAGTCTTTGCTGCAGGCTTGCAGTCTGATAGACACGACACAAAAGGAAAGTGGAATGAGGAGGGCATGGGAAAGTAAGCAAATTAAGGCTCCGAGTCTTAAAAGTTAATGTAATATATCAACATGGATAAATTCTGACATCATGACCGCGAGGTCAGTGCAAGAAGCAGTTTTGGATGGTGTAGACCCAAATGGTGGTTGGTCCCAGCCAAGCCAATGGAGGGCGTCCCATGGTGTAACCTTGCCCTCTCATACAGGCAGGCAGGATGATTGACAGGTAGTGGAAGCAATGATTACCCGGCTTCATTTCCCTGTTTTACATGTATGGACCAATGCAGAGGGGAACAGGAAAGGGCCTTTCTGAACTTCCCTTCCATCTCTCATTTAATGTTGCATTGATAAGGCCTGCAGTGTTGTTTTGGTTGTTGATTTTATTTTGCATTTCTGTGCCACTTTCCTTTCGAATGAACCCCAAAGTGACTTACAAACCATAAATAGCAATGGCATAATAAGAGCATCACTAGCACAGCGTTGATCATATAATTAACATCAGCAAAACAATTGCAGTCTCTAAAACCCTGTTAACAAACCAGCAACTAAGAAATAAGCTAACACTCGCAATTATAAGTCATATTATATGATTACCAAATCAACGGGGCATTTATAATCTATAGAACGATATTAAACAAGACAGCAACTAAAAATAAGCTATTAAGTTCTCTCTCACACACACGCACACACCTTCTCTCAATGACTCATAATCTTTCGCTCTGTTCGGTTCATTAAAACACACATACCCATCCATCATCTGGGAGTTTTGGGGAGTCGCCATCTTGAATTGGCACAGGAGGGCCAGGTGAGAAGGAATCCGGCCCCGCCTTTCCTCGGCCGGCTGCCAGGTGCTTCTTTCCTAACTGCCTTCCTTCCTTTCAGCTCTGTTACCTTCACGTGGACCTCATACTGAACCGCCTCGGAGCCAAGGAGGCGAAGAAGCAGTTTGTGGAATTCTGTCATATGTTCCTAGACAAAGCCGGGGTAAGCCAACTCTGTGGGAGAGCGCTTCACGGTGATGATGGTGATCTTTATGAATCTATACCTACGGGTGGTGTTCTGATAATTTTACTCAGAGGAGACCTATGGAAATTACTGGACCTCACTTTGTCCCATGTATTAATTTCAAAGTGTCTCCTCTGAGTAAAACATACAGGCCGCATTCACACCATAGGTTTAAAGAGCTGTGATAAAAATTAAAAAATTGTGGCTTGCCTCCCCGCAAAGCATCCTGGGAGTTGTAGTCTGTTATGGGTGCCGAGAGTTGTCAGGAGACACCTCCCCACCTCCTTTATTCCCCTCAACAGAGCTACAGTTCCCAAAGTGGTTTAACAGTCAATTCCTCTTCAGCAGCTCCGGGAATTGTAGCTCTGTGAGGGGAAATATGGGGCCTCCTGGCACCTTTTTTAAAAAACTGCAGTTCCCAAGGTCATTTGGGGGGAAAGCCATGTTTGAAGTGGTATCATAGCGCTTTAAATGTATGTTGACTTACCACCCTTTCTGTCCACAAAAGTACATGAGGCAGCATACATAAGATGGGCACCATATGGAAGTACATTGCAGAGACAAACAGCAGTTGAAAACAAACTAGCAGCAGTTTTAAAAGCAGAAAATATGATAGAAAGTGGAGAGCCTTGAGACACTCCCTTCCTCTCCTCCAGCACCACTTTCTCCAGCTGGCTTTAACCAGCGTTCTCTCATAACCAAGATTTGAAACCCAAGTTCTGAAGCTCCCTCAATTATTCCACTCCTTCTACAACTTGAGTGGTTTAGTAGCTGTCGGGTGATTCCCTCACAGGCCCGTTCAAGAGTTTGGGAATCTCACATGCTGCCTTAATGATGTCGGGGATCCACTTTTACCACAGTTCAGGTTCAGCTTGGTCCACCACACGTGGCAGAATAAGGCGGTGCTTGTTCTAATCATTATCCCTTATCTTTTTGGCAGCTGCTGAGGGTCCCTGTTCCATCCTCCGTACAGTTTGAGCTGGGTAAGACCCAAAGCGAATGATGTGCTTTTTGTGTGTGAGTATGCAGTAGGAAAACAGAGCTTTCATCTCTTTTGCACTGAGGAATTTTGCAGGAAGAATGTGTTTTATGCAAAGTCAACCCTCTGGTGGTATTATTATTTGCAAATTATTATTTTTTTGCATAATAATTTACATGCCTTCAGAAACGCCACAGATCCTTTTACGAAAGTCCTGGCAGACTGTGGCGAGCGAAGCAAATACAGTTATGGATCTTCTGCAGTTCCATGTAATTGCAGGTAGAGCCGTGGAATTTTGCTACTGGTAGCAAAGTCCAGCATCCTGAAAACACTGGCATTTTTTGTTCTGCCAGCTAAAAGTCAAGTTAGTAGTCCTTGCGGGTGTGCAAAGTGTGTGGGCATTGCCTGATGGCAACTCTGGAGAATAGGGGAAGCCAGGTGTGTGTGGGGTGGTTGTTTTTTTACCATGACTTACCAAGATTTTCATTGGACAGGCATGCCAGAAGGTGCTCTCAATAGCTGAGGACTCTGCTTCCTGGCTGGCAAGGGCAGGAATAAAATTATGCAAGGTTGCTTAGTTTATGCGGGATTCAGTTTTTGTTTGTATGTGAAGCATTTTCATATTAAGTGCAAAGTATGTGGAAGAGCTGCAGGACCAGGTAATTGGAGCCAGAGGGGAAGTTGCACAGAAGGCAGAAAGTTTTGCAAATTGGTTGGAGGCACGACAAGTGAGTTTCATCAGCTGCCTTGGGCAGGGGTGGCCCCTCCCGGTCCAAAACTGAAGAGGCTTTTATGGCACAGTAGCTCCTAAAGCCTGTGAGCTGTTCCACACCCCACCCTCCACTCCTTGCAGTTAGTGGTCCAATGGTTAGAGTGTCGAACTGCGAGACCACGGTTCGAATCCCCCTACCCAGCCATGAAGCTCACTAGCTGACCTTGGGCCAGTCACTTGCTACTCAGCCTAACCTCCCTTGCAGGGGTGTTGTGAAGATAAAAAGCAAGGCGGGGAGAACCACGCCCCCTGCCTTGAGCGCCTTAGATGGAAAGGCAGTACAGTGGTACCTCTGGATACGAACGGGATCCGTTCCGGAGCTCCGATGACATCCAGAAGCGAACGCAACCCGTGCCTGTGCATCGCGATTTGCCGCTTCTGCGCATGCGCATGACGTTATTTTGACCACCTGCGCATGCGCGAGCAGCAAAACCCGGAAGTAACGCGTTCTGTTACTTCTGGGCCGCCGCGGAGCGTAACCCGAAAGTGCTCAACCTGAAGCAACTTCAACCCGCGGTATGACTGTACAGTGGTACCTCGGGTTAAGTACTTAATTCGTTCCGGAGCTCCATACTTAACCTGAAACTGTTCTTAACCTGAAGCACCACTTTAGCTAATGGGGCGTCCTGCTGCCGCCGCGCCGCCGGAGCCCAATTTCTGTTCTTATCCTGAAGCAAAGTTCTTAACCTGAAGCACTATTTCTGGCTTAGTGGAGTGTGTAACCTGAAGCGTATGTAACCTGAAGCGTATGTAACCCGAGGTACCACTGTATATAAACATAACAAACGCAGGAAATACTTAGGGAAAGGAGCTGCAGGGCTGAATTGAATTCCCTCTGCCCGATCTGCAGCTGGCGATACTGATTGCCACACAGCAGACGTGTTGCAAAATTACGTTTTAAGCTCACGGCAAAGAGGAGCCGGGAGTTGACTTAACACTTGTTGCTGCACTTCACGAAAACTTGTGACATAATGTATAACTGCGTCGGGTCTCCGGTGGAGCAGCAAGACTGCTTGCCTGGTTCCTGGTCCCGTTCTGCTCCCTTTCCAGATATTGTCGCCTCCGCCCCTCCCTCCGAGCTGCAGCCCCTAAACTGTTCTCCCTCCTCCCTGCCTCCGCCCCCCCCCAGCGGTCTCTGCAGCTTGCTCCCCCTTCTGGCTTTCTAGCTTGCAGCTGTCGGGGAGCCCCACCCAGCTGGTGAAACTCTGTGAAACTCTGTGAAAGGCAGGAAGTTGGAGGGCTTGGGGGGTGGGGAGTGAGGCAGGGAAGGCTACTGCTCTCCCCCGCTGCCCCGGCCAATTGATGAGCTCATCTGGAGCCACGGACTGGCCCTGCCCTTTTCTTCTGCCACGCTGGGGGTTGGGGGGGTTGGGTTAGAAATCTGAGTGCAGCCAGGCGACGGGTCCTGCGGCATCGTGGCACCATCTAGTGGGCTTGCCTGCCAATTGCAGCTGACTGCCACACACTCTGGAGAGCACCCAGCCTCAGAAAGGAATTTCTGATGTGAAAAATGTGCTGCAGTGCCACACGACTGTGGTGCCACATGGTGGTTAAGCATTTGGGAAGATCTCTGCAGGCAGGGTGTGTGTAATGGGGAGGAGCTTCTAAGAGACAGGATATTTGCACTGGGGGGGTGTATGCAAGAGGAATGAAGAGATAGGGGGAGAAGCACCATTCACTTCCCCCTAGAACGCTGAAAGGGGGTCGGGGGGGAGCACAGGGCCACCCCCTGTCTCTGCTTCCTGTAAATAAGTGAGCAAATGTGTTTTTATATATATTTCGCAGAGAGAAGGTAGGGGTGCAAACGCAGGCGAATCTTTTGATTTGGACCACATTTGCGCCATTCTTTTGAAGCAGATATTGCAAAACTACCCTTCTCAGAGCTCCTTGTGACAAGGGATTGGTTGTTAATCCCTTCTGGAAACTGTAGCTTTGAGAAGGGGATAGTGGGCGTGCTGATCAGAAGGTTGGTGGTTCGAATCCTCGTGACGGGGTGAGCTCCCGTTGTTCGGTCCCAGCTCCTGCCAACCTAGCAATTTGAAAGCACGCCAGTGCAAGTAGATAAACAGGTACCACTGCGGTGGGAAGGTAAACAGGATTTCCGTGCACCCTGGTTTCCGTGCGCTCACGGTGTTCCGTTGCGCCAGAAGTGGTTTAGTCCTGCTGGCCACATAACCTGGAAAGCTGTCTGCGGACAAACGCCAGTTCCCTCGGCCTGAAAGCGAGATGAGCGCCGCGACCCCATAGTCGCCTTTGAATGAACTTAACCGTCCAGGGGTCCTTTACCTTTACATGAAGCCTACATGCTGCCAGAGGGATTAGCCCCTTCCATGATGCCCAACCTAATGGTTTGTTGGGGATTATGTGTTTTCATGCTTCTGGCAGCCCCATTCCCCCTGCTGCCACTTAAGCAACCTCAAGTTTTACCAATGCAGATGGTTAATTCACCTCTCCTTGTATAAAGGTAAAGGGACCCCTGACCATTGAGTCCAGTCGTGACTGACTCTGGGGTTGCGGCACTCATCTCACTCTATAGGCCGAGGGAGCTGGCGTACAGCTTCCGGGTCATGTGGCCAGCATGACTAAGCCGCTTCTGGCGAACCAGAGCAGCGCACGGAAACGCCATTTACCTTCCCGCCAGAGTGGTACCTATTTATCTACTTGCACTTTGACGTGCTTTCGAACTGCTAGGTTGGCAGGAGCTGGGACTGAGCAATGGGAGCTCACTGTGTCACGGGGATTCGAACCACCGACCTTCTGATCGGCAAGCCCTAGGCTCTGTGGTTTAACCCACAGCGCCACCTGCGTCCCTTGTATAAACCCCTCCGATTGTCATTGTATGTCTCCAAATCTCAGGCTCTGAATCCTCTTTCCCCCCCACCCTTTCTAATCCCATAGCATTTTATTAAATATACCCGGGGACTCCTGAAAGCAAACAGGCCCTTGCGTCATGAGAGCACAGCTGCACAGGAGCAGAGGTGAAACTCTTCTCCTCCCCTCATTGAAAGGGGGCCACAAATAAACAAACAGCTGCTCCACCCCAGAGATGGCTGCATTACTGTCCTAGGACAGCTTGCTGTGCTCCAGAGGCAGCTTCCATGTTGGCAGCAAGCCAGAGACAGTGGCATCCAGACAGCTGCAAGCGATTTGCCTTGACGATGCTATGTTTGCACAAAATCACAGAGGAGATGCCTCCCCTTTGGAGCGATCTCTGAATCCCAGGGCAGTTCTCCAGTCAGTCCTGCAGGCTGATCGCTTTTTGTTTATTCCTCAGGCCGGCTGCCAGGACAGCTGGGAGAGCTTTGAAGGGCTTATTTTCCGAGTCTCTGCGGTTGTTTCTACTTCGGTTTGAGGATTTGTTTATTTTTTATTTTTTTTAATTGCTCTTGTGCAAATATAGCAGCAAGAATACCCCTCTGGACTTTAAGGATACGGACCGTGAAAGGAAGCGACGTGGACTTGGGAAAGTTTCTAGGACACCCTTGTAGCGGAGACAAATATGGCATTGATGTTGCCAGCAGCAGCCATAGATCTTCGTCATGGTGCTGTCAGGGGAAGTGGAGGGTGGAATGCTTAAAGTTTGCAGAGTTGCAGCCTTGTCGTATTTTGAGGGCTGGAGATCTGAATGTTGAACCTGCCAGAATTCCAGTTCTCATGACCTATTACAGCAAGCACACTCTTAGGCCGTCCATTCCTTCCACCTCTGTCGTGTTTCTGAAAAGCAACAAGAACATCCGTGTTCTTTTGAGTTCATACTAATGCAAGCATTGCCCTCTGAATGTGGCATGAAGATTCAGTCGGCCCGATGAGCTGAAGTCATGCAATGGCTGTGTGCCGTGAGTCAGGAGGTTCCAGATCTCAATCCTATCTCTGTTGCACACTCATTTAGGCAACATCAAATTGTAGCGCACCCCAGATCGGCAAGCTGGGAGCAGGAATACCGATGTACCTTATGGGATTTTTGCTAGGCTGACTGAGATAATGTATGTGAAGCATGCTGGAGCACTGGACTCCAAGAAGTGTTGAATTATTACTGAATGATAACAAAGAGGGCAAACTTATTCCTCCTCAGATTCTCTTCTTGCCCAGCAGCTTCTTAACATGTTTCCAATTAGTAAAAAAAAAACCTAACCTCCAAATTGTTTCCTGCTTGGCAGGGGGTTGGACTCGATGGCCCTTGTGGTCTCTTCCAACTCTATGATTCTATGATTCTATGAAATTACTTTTTACAAACTTTACACAGAACTATGCAGGTTGCAATATGCAAATTCAGTTTTCCATCTTACTGCAGAAGTTCTGCAGTGCAAGGGATCTATCTTTCAGTTCCTGTTTCCCAGTAGGAGGGAAACTTGAATGCTTCTGAGCATTTGCTAGCAAGAAGGCATTTTGTTTTCGGTACAAAACTGTCTTGAGGCTTGGGGAGAATCCCCCTGCCTTAAAAACGATACCTTGGCAATGGGCCTCCAGACTTGTCCTTTGAGCCTCTCAGTACCCCCTGCAACCAGTTTTGCAGCATGCCTAAAACTTTGGGGCCCTCCTCTCTCCTTCCCGCAGATCGTAACCGACCTGAGCTTCTGCCTGATGACCAGCAGCGAAAACACTTGCAGGACATCCAGGCTTTCCAAGAACAGGAGATTGCTCGGCAGCTGGAGGACTTCAGGTACAGACCCTGCATCCGTCGGGCGCGGAGGTAGTGGCAGAGAGGATCGGGGATGGCTGGGCATCCTCTGAGGGTGGTGAAACTAACCAGAGTGCCGCCCTCTGGCAGTCTAGACCCCTGAGAGGGTCTGTAGGGCCCATTGGCCCACCCAGTATCGCCTACACTGATTGGCAGCAGCAGCAGCAGCTGTGCAAAGTTTGCAACAGGGGTTTATTCCCAGTCTACCTGAAGATGCAGAGGTTTAATCCAAGGATATTCTGTGTGCAGAACAGATGCCCTTCCGCTGAGCTGCAGCCCTTCCCCAGCACTAGAAAGCTGATTCAGACAATTGGTGTGCCTAGTTCAGTATTGTCGGCACTGTCTGGCAGCAGCTCTCCAGGGTGTCAGGCAAAGGGCCTTTCCAGTCCTGTTTGGGGGTGCTGGAAATTGAACCTAGAGCCTTCCCCATGCAATGCACATGCTCTACCGGTGAGCTACAGCTCTTTCCTATAGAATCATAGGCTTGTAGAGCTGGAAGGGACCACGAGAGTCATCTAGTCCAACCCCCTTCAGTGCAAGAATCCTTTGCCCCAACATGGGATTCGAACCCACAACCTTGAGATGAAGAGTCTCAAGACCTACTGACTGAGCTATCCTGCTGCACTGGGCTTGGGGAGCAGAGGCACCTTTCTTCCTGAGCTTTTTGGCGCAGGGCATGCATTTGCGGCACGAAAGAGCCCACACTTCTTTGTTTCCGGCAGGGAAAAGAGGAAGATGGGGATGACCCCGGGGGAGTCCGAGCTCTTTGAGTTGGAAGGCTATCGGACGAAGGACAAAGGCATCCGCGAGGCCAAGGAGAAGCAGCTGGCCGAGCTGCTGATGGTGAAGCTGGAGGAGATGCAGTGAGTGAATGTCTCTCTGTTCACCCAGCGCCTAATCAGTGAGCCTTCCCTGACATAGAATTGCAGGGGGAACCCCAAAGGTCATCTAGTCCAACGCCTTCAACGCAGGGATCTTTCGCCCAACATGGGGCTCAAACCCACGACTCTGAGATTAAGAGTCTCATGCTCTACAATCTTCATTTTATTTTATTATTAAATCTTTATTGGTTAAAAATACAAAGATACAAACATACAGCAAAGGTAAGTAATTCAGATTTAAATACAAAAAAAGAAAAGAAAAGAATGGGGGGAAAGGAAAATTTTTAAACAAAGACAAAAAATGATAAAAAAACCAAACTTTACAATCCTTTTTTTTTTTTTAAGGCCAGGGAAGATATTGGTAGGGGAAAAGAGAGAGAGAGAGAGAGAGTGTGTGTATATATCTATATATCTATATCTATATCAATATATATATATATATCTATATATATCTATCTCCTATTTCTATACCAATATCTTCCCTGCCCCCCCTTTTTTAAATGCCTGGCCAGCAAAACAAAATGAACTCTACAGCTTCTTAAAACCTCCTACTTCTTATTTAGGCTTAGTGGACCTACTCAGGTTGTTATTGATTTTAAGCAACCCCCTCCGCCTCCCCCCCAGGCTGTGCTGGTCCCATCCACACTTCCCACTTCTCCCAGGGAAAATGGATTCACCCAGACTGGCGTCTCTCTCGTGCAGGCCTTGCCTCTTTTTCCCAGGAACCGAGCTTCTGGTCCTTGGCCCCCGTCCCGTTCGCTCTGGGCGCAGCGCCAGGAACTGGCCTCTGATGTCTCATCCCTGAGGATGTGGCCGAGGCGTGCTGATTACGGCCTCCCTCGGCCGCCACCCCTTCGCTGCCAAGTTCCTTCCAGATAATAGAAACCATCTGTCAAGCAGGGGAAGAAAGAAAGAGGGGGACATCCCCCGCCCAGGCCGGGATGTTGCCTCCTGTTGCATCATCCAAAGCAGGCTGTATAAACTCCCCTCGCAGCCCCCCTGTCCCCATCTCAGTCCTTGCACCCGACTCGACCCAGCAGCTCCGTTCCAGCTGTGAGCGCCTCTCGAGAGCTCCCCGCATCTCAGAACATGCGTATATGCCTTTCAACTTTTATTCTCTTACCGCGCAAATATGGGGCTGTTGTACGGGTGAGTTTAAACTTGCAAGGAGCCGGGGGGAGAAGATGGGGAGTTGCTCCTGAGATGCAGCTGCCGCTGGGGTTAGCGCTGTGAGTCTGGGGGTGCAGCCCCTGCTTTAGGGATTTGGCACAGAATCATAAGAGTTGGAAAGGGACCCTGAGGATCATCTGGTCCAACCCTCTGCAATGCAGGAAAATGCAGTTGTCCCGTATGGGGATCGAACCTGCAACCTTGACGTTATCAGCACCATGCTGCAACCAACTGAGCCGTCCAAGCTATCCGTCTGTGCCTGCTTCTTCCCTTCAGTTATTGAGAGTCAAAGCGGCCAGCATGTTGGACCGGGATCAGGGAGACCTGCGTTCAAATCCTTACGAGGCTTGGCCAGACCTTGCTACCATACAGGGTCCCTCGGGGTTGCTTTGGATGTGGGTAAACTGGGAGAGTGTCCACCCTGAGCTGCTTGGCAGAAGCAAAGGGGGCACAGATCGAGTAGGTGAACAAATGTGGATTTCACAAACCAATCTCTGTGATACTTACGATAATATTTTATTTTATCCTCTTGTTAGTTATGCTCTTTTAAATGTGCATTTTATATTTGACTTCACTTAGCAATGGCTTGTTTGTTTTTTGAAATGTTTAAGGGTGGCTTTTTGTTAACTTGGTGTTAAAGATGTATTCTGTAGTTGACCTCCTTTGTAATGTTTTATTTTGAATGTTTTAGTTTCCTGTTAATTATGTTGCTTTGGCTGTATACTCTATACTTGATTTCCTTCAGAAATGTTGGGTTCTGGATTGTTTTATTGATGTTTCAATATGCTGTAAACCGCTTTGAGATTTTTCTTAAAAATATAAAGCAGTATAGAAATGAAGTTCATAATAATAATGATTTCTCTTTCTCCTCCTTTTTTATTGTCAATTCCAGCCCCACCATTTCTGTCGACGAGGAGAAAAGGTACATAACAGGCAGGGCTGCGGAGACAGTTGTTTTGGCTGTGTGAAGGGGGGGGTTCAATGGTTTTATTTCCACAGTGCAGCCCCTGCAGAGTTCCATGACACACGTACTGCTGGATGCGACCTGCAGCAAATTTAGCTCCACCGCTGCTCAGGTGGTTGTGTGTGTGCGTGTAGGCGAGGGTGGAGGGGGGGGGAGGTAGGCTGTCCTTTGAACCTTTGAGCTTTTGACAGTGACTAAAGGCAGCAGCCTGCCTGAGAAGGCAGAAGAAGCTGGCTTATCCCAGAGTCAGGCTACTTGCCCACCAAAACCAGCATTGTCTGCATAAAAACTGGTAGCCAGTCTCCAGGCTCTGGAGCAAAAGGTCCTTTTCAGCCCTGCTTGCTTGTTACCTGGAAGCGCCAGAGATATTTTCACCCGAGGTCTTTTCACAGACAAGAGTCTATGCATTTCCATTGGATCTCAGGGCCCCTTGCCGTCCCTTCTGCTGCCTGCCTGGACCAGATCCGTGCCATACATTTAAATCCCAAGGCTTTCCCCCTAGAATCTTGGGAACAGTCTTTTGCTAAGGATGCTGGGAATCATTAGCTCTGTGTAAACTACAACTCCCAGGATTCTTTGCTGGAGGGGTGGGGCAGAGCCATGAGCTGTAAACATGCTTTAATGTACGGTGTGGGCAAGTGTCTTTTATGAAGGCCCATTGCAGTCGCATAGTGACTTCTGCCCTCTCCCGCCACTCATGGTGATTTGCTCTAGGTTTTGTGGTTATTGCAGAAAGAGAGTGTCCTCTGCCCTTCCCTTGCCCCCACAACCTGCGCAGGCATTTTTGGAGCTGTACCAATGAATCATACCCTGTGTGCATGTGTGTGTAGAGAATTTGGAATAGTGCTTCAGGAGCATGCATATATAGGAATGTTGCACCAAAATAGGCTTTCCTCCTATATACACATACCATAACAACATGAGAAGAGCATGGCACAGAAGTGAAGGACAATTCAATTGCTGGTGACCTTGACTTGTGCCATCAGAGGGCATCATATAAATGTTCCGGTTGATGTCGCCAGAGAATTGACTAGATAATACCAAAACTGAAAACAGACCAGTCTTCTCAGTTCTGCCTTCCCCAAGTTGTATGTCTCCCGTTGCTGTCTGCAACCACTCAACAACTTTTCATTTTCCCTTATTTCTCCTCTGGTCCCTTAGTTCTGCCATTTTTGCTGCCGTTGTGACATATATGAAGTCCCTGGGGGTTAAGACGAAAGCTGCCGATAACAAAAAGTCGAAAGCCAACTTCTTCCGCAAGAAGGTATGGAGAAGCCTGAAACCAGAATGGCACCATTTCCCCCCTGTGTATTTGCTTCAGATTGATTACCAAGGTTGTTTTGCATTTTGTGGATTTGTAAGCGACCTCTTTTCGTGGAAAGCAATGAATAAATGTAATAAAGAATAATAATCTGGGACCTGGGTGCCTGTCCCTTACCCTCCCGCCCCCAAATGATGAGAACTTAAACTGGTTTACTAAAGTCCTATCTCTTGCCTTTCAACAAAAGAGCTTCACCTTTGTGAGAATTGGATAAATCTAGACCACATCCCGGAGAGTCCATATTTGGGCAGAGGTGGGATTAGGAAGCTACATCATCTCTACCTTTGAAGGTGACCTGGAAACTACAATTAATCCAGAATGCGGCAGCTAGACTGGTGACTGGGAGCGGCCGCCGAGACCATATAACACCGGTCCTGAAAGACCTACATTTGGTCCTAGTATGTTTCCGAGCACAATTCAAAGTGTTGGTGCTGACCTTTAAAGCCCTAAACCGCCTCGGTCCTGTATACCTGAAGGAGCGTCTCCACCCCCATCATTCAGCTCGGACTTTGAGGTCCAGCTCCGAGGGCCTTCTGGCGGTTCCCTCACTGCGAGAAGTAAAGTTACAGGGAACCAGGCAGAGGGCCTTCTCGGTAGTGGCGCCTGCCCTGTGGAACGCCCTCCTATCAGATGTCAAGAAAATAAACAACTACAGTGGTACCTCGGGTTAAGAACTTAATTTGTTCTGGAGGTCCATTCTTAACCTGAAACTGTTCTTAACCTGAGATACCTCTTTAGCTAATGGGGCCTCCCGCTGCTGCAGCACGATTTCTGTTCTCATGCTGAAGCAAAGTTCCTAACCCGAGGTACTATTTCTGGGTTAGCGAAGTCTGTAACCTGAAGCGTCTGTAATCCGAGGTACCACTGTATCTGACTTTTAGAAGACATCTGAAGGCAGCCCTGTTTAGGGAAGTTTTTAATGTTTGATGTTTTATCTTATTTTAATATTTTGTTGGGAGCCACCCAGAGTGGTTGGGGAAATCCAGACAGATCATAGAATCATAGTTGGAATAGACCACAAGGGCCATTGAGTCCAACCCCCTGCCAAGCAGGAAACACCATCAGAGCACTCCTGACATATGGTTGTCAAGCCTCTGCTTAAAGACCTCCAAAGAAGGAGACTCCACCACACTCCTTGGCAGCAAATTCCACTGTCAAACAGCTCTTACTGAACAGATGGGTGGGGTATGAAGAAGAAGAAGAAGAAGAAGAAGAAGAAGAAGAAGAAGAAGAAGAAGAAGAAGAAGAAGAAGAAGTGAGACCATTGGGACCATCTAGCTCCAAATTGCTTACACTGACTGGCAGAATTTAAGACATGGGAAGTTCCCACTACTTGGAGATGCAAAACAGATGATTTTCCATTGAGCCGCAGCTCTTACTCATTCTTCCTCTCTCCTCCTCCTTGTTTCCTGCTCACCCAGATTTCGGGGACCAAGAAGCCCGAGGAAGCTCCCAGATCAAAGAAGACCTTCAGCATTTTGGACCCAGCCCGCTGGAACCGGGGAGACTCCCACTGTAAGTATGCATTTGTGGGCAGGAGCAGAGCCCTGGGTCAGGAGGCTGCTCAGCTCAGTAATCCACAACCTCCCTGGTCATTAAAAAAACAAACCCTTAAGCGAAGGGAGCCAAGGGTCTTCTCAGAAGAAATGAAGGCAGGCCACCAAAGTGGGTATGTCCACTCTTGCCCCCATCCTGGAAACAACAGGACATGACAGGGTCAAGGGAGGGTTGGGGCTGCATAGAAAAGCTGCCCTCTTCTGAGTTAGGTCAGTATAGCCTGCACCAACTGGCAGGTTTCTTGCACGCAGGGCAGATGGTTTCCCACTGAGCGACATCCCTTCTCTGGAAATGCCTAGGACTGACCTCTCTGGAGCAGGTTCTCCTCTAGCTAGTAATTATATCTTAGAATCTGAAGATCAGGGCTTGACCCCTCACAGATAAGTTTATAGTGGGGGTTTTCCCTCCTACTGTCCAGTTTGCATGCGCCAGGCCAGCTTGAGTGGTGAGTCTGGCATGCTCTTCGCCCATAAATATTTTTAATAATAATAATAATAATGGAGGATTATTATTATTATTTAACACAGGCAGGCGCTGTTGTCCCTGGGTGGGGTTTGGTTTTATACCTCTCCCTTCCCCTGGCCCGTTTTGCCTTCCCTCCTCCATTTCTCCTCCTCTTCTTTTTTTCCTGCATTTTTTTGTAGATTCTGATTACAGACAACCCAAACCAGAGGGTGAAGGTACCAGCGCCCCTCCTCCTCCTCTTCTCCCCCACCCCAATAACGCATGACACCCCATGTGTCACCTTGTCCCTCTCTTTGCGGAGGGGTCCGCATTAAACTAATGCACTCCCTCGTAACCTCAGGCACTAACTTTTTGTATTCATGGTTTCACATAACGACGTCCCCTTTCACATAACAACGTTCCCCCTCCCCGCTGCCCCGCCCTCCTGATCATACTATATTACTAATATATCACACACATTCCTCTACAAGCCCATCGTACTCGTCAACGTTATCGGACAACTTCCTTGGCATGCTGTGGCTGCTCTCTATGTCTCCATCCGTGTGTCTGTCTGTGGGAACCGTGTCTGTATTGGCTTAAAATTGGGCAAGTTAAGTGGGAGAGGACTTCCTTCCTCTTCTCTGAAGGCTTATGCACTTACAAAATAGTGCCCTTACACATTTTACATGCACCCCCCCCAAAAAAAATTAGCTTTTCCTAGAGAGCCAGTGTGGTGTAGTGGTTAAGAGCGGTAGTCTCGTAATCTGGGGAACCGGGTTCGCTTCCCCGCTCCTCCACATGCAGCTGCTGGGTGACCTTAGGCTAGTCACACTTCTCTGAAGTCTCTCAGCCCCACTCACCTCACAGTGTGTTTGTTGTGGGGGAGGAAGGGAAAGGAGAATGTTAGCCGCTTTGAGACTCCTTCGGGTAGTGATAAAGCGGGATACCAAATCCAAACTCTTCTTCTTCCTTGTCATGGACACTTAAATTATTGGGGAAGGAGGAGTGGCTGGATTCCAACCCCCATCAGCCCAAGCCATCATGGTACAGTGGTACCTCAGGTTACAGACGCTTCAGGTTACAGACTCCACTAACCCAGAAATACAGTGGTACCTCGGATTAAGTACTTAATTCGTTCCAGAGGTCCGTTCTTAACCTGAAACTGTTCTTAACCTGAAGCACCACTTTAGCTAATGGGGCCTCCCACTGCCACTGCGCTGCCAGAGCACGATTTCTGTTCTCATCCTGAAGCAAAGTTCTTAACCCGAGCACTATTTCTGGGTTTGCGGAGTCTGTAACCTGAAGCGTATGTCACCTGAAGTGTATGTAACCCGAGGTACCACTGTAGTACCTCAGGTTAAGAGCTTTGCTTCAGGATGAGAACAGAAATTGCGCGGTGGCGGCAGCGGGAGGCCCCATTAGCTAAAGTGGTACCTCAGGTTAAGAACAGTTTCAGGTTAAGAATGGATCTCCGGAACGAATTAAGTTCTTAACCCGAGGTACCACTGTACTAAGTCCACGATACCCTATTCTATCATTCTGATGACACAGGCTCAGTGATGCTCAATCTTCACACTCATGTTTTGTTTGGTAATTACTGTACAGTGGTAGTGCCTTGGTTCTTTAACTTAATCCATTCCGGAAGTCCGTTCCAAAACCAAAGCGTTCCAAAACAAGGCGCGCTTTCCCATAGAAAGTAATGCAAAACAGATTCATCCATTCCAGACTTTTAAAAAACAACCCCTAAAACAGCAATTTAAGCAATGAATTTTACTATCTAACGAGACCATTAAACCGTAAAATGGAAGCAATACTATAAAATAAATAAAACAGTATTGCAGATGATAAAAATTAAAATTATTTTTTTTCCTTACCTGCACTTATGATAGTCATTATTTGGATGGGGAGCTTTTATCCATTTCCACAGTCACACAATCAATCAGTAGCTGAACTGGGTTCCACACAGTCACAAAAACAAATAATCCTAAAAAGCCTCTTACTTTTAGAAGACATCTGAAGGCAGCCCTGTTTAGGGAAGTTTTTAATGTTTGGTGTTTTATCGCGTTTTTAATATTCTGTTGGAAGCCGCCAAGAGTGGCTGGGGAAACCCAGCCAGATGGGCGGGGTATAAATAATAAAAAATTATTATTATTATTATTATTATTATTATTATTATTATTATTCACTGGGGCAGACCCTCATAACCTCTGCATTCAGTGAAGGGTTAAGATTCGAGCAAACTCATAAATTCATACATTTAGCAAGGGCTGGCAAATAATGCCAGCTATTATTGAGGATTATTGAAGAAACAAAAGGCTGATAATAGCCTGGTTTGCTTGATCATGGCAAGCCACCCGCAAAACATCAGGCTCTCTGACCACTAACTTTTGTGGTAGGATAGCTCAGTCAGTAGAGCATGAGACTCTTAACCTCCGAGTCATGGGTCCGAGCCCCACACTGGGTGAAAGATTCCTGCATTGCAGGGGGTTGGACTAGATGACACTTGTGGTCCCAACTGTGAATCAGGCCTCTGACATGGCCAACTCAGTATCTTCTACACCAGTGTCTCCCAAATTTGGGTCTCCAGCTGTTTTTGGACCACAACTCCCATCATCCTTGGCTAGCAGGACCAGTGGTCAGGGATGATGGGGATTGTAGTCCAAAAACAGCTGGAGACCCAAGTTTGGGGAAACCCTGATTTGAGGTATTTACTGCCCCATCCCACTGAAATAGCCTATCACTGGCAGTGGCTCTCCAGGGATTTAGGCAGGGATTGAACCGGGCACCTCCCGCATGCAAGTCAGATGCCCTCCCACTGAGCTATGGCCCTGGTGCCTTATGGGAAACTACCCAGAGCTTAAATGGCACCCTTGCTTCTCCATCCAGCATCTGAAATGGGGAGAGGTTTGGTATGTGCACAAGCCTTCAGAAGCTGGGGAAGTCCAGGGAGGAGAACCGTGCATTTAAAGCAATTAGGGAGCGCTATATGCAAGGACTCTGTGTCTTCTAAAGCTTATTTCCCCCCCTGTGTTTTTGTCTCCTTTACAGCAGCTGATAAGGCGCCGGCCTCGGACAGGAAAGGAAAGCAATTGGAGGGAGGCCCAGGGCGGATCAAGGGAAGCTTTTCGGGGTCGGATTCTGCGGGAGTGTCCGTCACTGTTCACCCCCCTCCTGGGGAGGGCAATGACAGAGAGCAGGGTGAGAGATCACCGGGTGAGGCTGAGGGTGGAGGAGCTGGGGGCGAGAACTCTAAAAAGGGGACGGGCGAAGGTGTTTGGGCCATTCCCACCCCTCTGATGTCTCCTGTCCTCCCTTTGCCAACTCTAGGTGCCGACAGTCAGGTTTCAACTGACGCCTCAGACTCCCCGGTTACAGAACAGCCCCTGGCTGGGGAGCAGCCCCCGGCTGAAGATGGCACAGAAAACGAAAGGTGAGAGGGGCACCGTTTTGGGAAACTCAAGGGAAGATTTGGGGGAAAGGCGGAGGAGAGATAAGAAATCCCACACCCTCTCCCCTCTTTTGAATGCTTATTTGTGTGTGGTTTGGTGGTGCTCTGACTACACAGACAGTTGTTGGGTGTGCTAGTCTAAGGCTGGGGAAAGCTCTGCCCTTCCAGATGACTTGGACTGCAGCAATAATAATAATAATAATAATAAATTTTATTTATACCCCGGCCAGAGCCGTCTTGCTGGCTCAGGCTGATGGGAATTGGGATCCAGCGACATCTGAGAAGCCATGAATTTCCCGATTCCCTCCTCTGGAGTAATCTGGAGTAAAGATACAGGGGTCTTGCCTAAGCACAGAGGGGGAAATCTTGTGATATCTCCACAGTCCTGTTGTCACTTGATTCCTTGGCTCTTCCCTTCTCAGGGAACAGTATTCCTTCATTCGCTCTCATCCAGGTTCTCTGGTGTTTGTATGTAAAGATGGGTTTTTTTTTGTTTTTAAAAAGACCCTCTTCTCTCATAGCTTCCATTTAAAAAATAAAATAAAATGAGGATAGCATTCCTTCCCTCTATTTCTCTCTCTCTCTCTTTTCTCTCTCTCTCTCTGTCTCTCCTTTCAGTGTTAACCAAATCACCCTTCTATATTCTGTTCTTCCCTTCTAGAAGGCGAAAAAGGTTGGTGGCTTCCTCTCACACACACTCCCTCACCCTTTGCATGAATTCCTTCCTCAGGGAAAGACACGCGAGCCGAGTTAAGTATGACCTTGTTATCCAAAGCTGCCTGGTTAGAACGGTGGTGCCCCTCTCGCCAAGTCCGTTGCTTGCGAAGCGGGGCGCCGTACGATGTTTCTTTAGGGGTGGCTGGGAGGGGGGCTAATTGGCTTAGTGACCCCTCCCTTGTGGGCACACAGCGGTGAACTTGGGGGTCATTGCAGCAGGTTCTGAGCCCTCTTCCCTGGCCCCAGTAACACTAGCGGTGTGGGGTGTTGGCCCTCACAAGAAGCAGGGTTCCTTTTGAAGTTGCACCCTCTTTAGGGAGTGCACCTGTTCTCTGAGGCATCAAACCTTTGCATGGCAGCACGGGGAATTCTGCCTGTGCCCAGAGCGTTTTCCCACTCTCCCCTGTTCTGGTGCATGGATCTCACTGGTTCTGGGATTCTCACTTTCCCCCCTTTCTCTTCCCTTGTCTTTCCACTGCCGCATGTGCTGGTGTCTGTCTTCCTCTGCTACCCAATTGGGTGCTTGCTTGGCTCGTTCACTTATTGGTTGTGACCCTCCGCCGTCTCCTTTCCCACTGGTATACGGCGCGCTACGCCCCGCCCCGTCATCTCTTGTGATTGGTCCGTGGCCCTCCCGTGTCCCGTGGCTCATTCCATCGCCCTCCTTCCTCTCCAAATTCGGCTCGTCCAACCCAACGGCTCCCCCCCCCCCGTCTGCGTCTTTTTTGGTGTGTGTCTGGCCCCCATCCGGCTCCATCTTGCCTGCCTGCCTGCCCACCCCCTCGCCAGGCTGTCAGCAAAGCTGGGCCGCTCCGAGAGCCTGCGGGTATACGAGCGGAAGCGGTCTCTGCGCGGCTCAGCCAAGGGCAAGCAGCCACGATCGCGGAGCGACGTGGACGTCGAGGCCGCTGCCCGTGCCAATGAGATGGAGGAGAAGCAGTCCCTAGAACAGGCTCGGCAGAAGCAGGGGAGTCGCAAGTAGGTGAAGAGATTTTCCCCCTCTGGAGATCCCCCCCAGGAGGGGACGGACATGGGGCGCCCACACCAGGAGCCAGGTTTCAAACCTTTGCAAACCCCATTCCAGGGTTGGTCTTGTTTACCTCCTGCACTAAATGCTGGGGTGATGGTAGTTTTCTCCCCCGCTAACCAGTGTTGGAAACTGAGGTAGATCAATTCTACCTGAGTTTCCAACAATGGTTAGCGTGGGAGAAAACTACCATCACCCCCCGCTAACCATTGTTGAAAACTCGGGTAGAATTGGACAAAATGACAGGAAGGATTCGAAACCTGCGGGACCAGAGATTTACAGAAGATTGGAAGAAGCATATGAATTATTTGAAGAGCAACTGTAATCAACAAATTACGCTAGTAGGACTACAAGAAGTTTTGTAAGGAGAAATATACAAAGTGTTGCAAAATAGAAAAAGATAGAGATATTGGTTATGGGTTTGAAATGTAAAGGGGAAGATAAGAAATGCATACTGAGAGATTAGATTGGAAAATCTTCAGAGAGGATTGATAGAAGTCAAAAATTTGAATAAGATGTAAAAGCATGTTTAATTACTGTTGAAAATGATATGTTAAAAAAACTAATAAATAATTATAATAAATAAAATAAAAAGGACAGGAAACTCAGGTAGATCAGCTGAATGGCACCCTAAACCTAATTAACCTTCGCCACAGCAGTATGTGTCTATTCGCCAGAGGGTTGGGCTCTTATGATTCTATTTAATTTCGGTTACGTCGCTTGACTGTAGCTTATTATTACAGCAGTTTGTTGGTCCCAATATGCAAGAAAGAGAATTGCACACAGTGGAAATGGAAATGCTGTTAACTGTGGAGATTTTTAAACTGTGGTCTGTGAGTTCCGTTTGCGGCAAGGCTGCGGCACATTCGGATATATCTGTACTTACTTTCCTTCATGTGATGATGGAGGACTAAGATGCCCAGCCCATGATTCACGCAGCAGCACAAGACCCGTGTCTTTCGCAGCACATGAGTCAGCTGGCGTGATGGGGGCGTCAGTCGCCAACCTGGTGGCCAGAAATCTCCACGTGGTCGCAATTGGACCTGCGCCACTAGCAAAACACGCCTGGCACCCAGGGAATTTTGCCACAGTGCCAAGAGGGCAAGAAGTACCTTTATCCTATATCCCCTGCTGTTGAACTAGGGCAGAGGGTCTCAATTTTTCTTCTTTTTTTACCACTTGAAAATTTCTGGGACCACTTAATAAACTTGTTTTTTCGACAAATCCAAGCACACACAGAACTCATATTTTTATAACACTTCTTCATCAATACCAGCTTCACACTTGAAACCAGTTCTTTATTATGGAAATTGTGGTTCCCTAGGCTAAGCTGCTAGGAAAGCCCCCTTTAACTGGTTTTTTTTTAATTAATTGGCTATGCCAGTGCTGTGCCATATTATGAAAATCATAGGCCACTTTGTCGGTCTGTTCAGTAGTCTGATCAAAATGGCCTCTGTTTCCATTGTTGGGGAAAGAATTACTCAAGCACAGAGACAAATGGAGAGGTTCTCAACTTTTCCACAATATTTCTGTGGACCATCTGCGCAGAGCTTGTGGACCACCCATCGTCCACGGACCACACTTTAAGAACCTCTGAGCGAGGGAGGATGTAGACTTTGAAACTGCCACTCTAGCCAACTATCTCTTCTGCCCAGGAGGACCTAAATAGTTATATTCTCCCGAATAATCCACGCTTTCTTTTTCAAGCTTCGCATGGGAAATTGTAAACTATAACTGGTTTTTACAGCTGTAATTTAACCGGAAACTACCGCTTCCCAACTCGTGCTTACGAGAGGTAAATACAGTTCTGTCTGGAGAGATTTGATTTAACCATCATAACTAACAGCCACTGGTGGAGACTACTTAAAAAAAAGTTGGCAACCCAACAAACAAAACATTTGGTCCTTTCTACATCTTCTGGCAAATTCTCCTGCTAGTTTGCCCAGTGGTAAAATGCCAGTGGAGAAAACACTCAAAAGAATAAAAAAGCATTTGGTGAATTGAAGATGTCTATGGAAAACATTAATAACAATTACTTGGGTGGGTGGTTTGATTTAATAGTTGTATTCCGCTTTTCCAGCAGCAATGTTGAGCTCAAAAGTAAGTGGCTCAAAATAAGAACAGCGTTTAAATTTATTATTATTATTTTATTATTTTAACATGTAAATAAGGAGAAAACAAAACAAATTCAGCAAACAATACAATACAAACTTGTAGGGATTCAAAATATCAAAAGTGGCTGCATCTCGGGACCAGTTGAGATGCTCCCTTTGGGAAAGGGCTGCTTTACTCAGTGCAGCAGAACAACCCCAGACAGCAAGATCTTTTAAATCTGTATTTCCTTTCTACCCCTAGAGAAAGAAACTGATCAATTCCATCTTGTTTTTGGAGGGGGTGCAACAACAGATTCCTTAGCACGATGGGATTTATTCAGTGGGAAGGAAGAGGCTGCGAAGGAGGAGAATTGCGTCAACTCTCCCTCTGATCTTGGCAGTTTCGTAGCTTCTGAAGAGGGATTAAAAATTAAAAGACTTGGATCTGGTGGGATAAGACATGAAAGGGAGGTGCTTTTTGAGCTCTGTGAATAATAATAATAATAATAATAATAATTTTTATTTATATCCCGCCCTCCCCAGCCGAAGCCGGGCTCAGGGCGGCTAACAACAATAAAACAGTACAAAAGTACAGCATAAACATGTCCTTACCGATTTCTCTGTCACATAGCTTTTTGGCAGAAGGGAAATCCTCAGCATAGCTGTCAACTTTTCCCTTTTCTTGCGAGGAATCCTATTCGGAATAAGGGAATTTTCCTTTAAAAAAGGGAAATGTTGACAGCTATGATCCTCAGGTGGGAGGAAGTTCTGCACCCGCCATTTTGCGATACAGCTATGCTGGAAATGTAGAAACAGGTTTAACCATTACGGCTTCTCCCAAGGAACCACGGGAATTGTAGTTTTGTGAGAACTACAGATTGCCGGAGTGCTTTGGGATGGGCCCCTGACAATGCTTAACTCGTTGCTCTGGCCTGCCCTCACTTTCTGTGTCTTCCTCTCTCTCTCCGCAGTCTGGAGCCCGGAGGGGCTGGGGGAGGGGAGCCCCCGCCGTCCTTTCTGCATCCCCAGTCTGAGGAGACTGAGCCGCGTGTTTCGGAACTGGAGCTGGACCCGCCCAACTGGCGGGAGCTCGTCCCCAACGACACCCTCCTCAGGCTGAAGAAAAGCGAAGTGAAGCGGCAAGAGGTCATCAATGGTACGTAGCTCACTCTCACCACCCCAGCTGGGAAAACAGACAAGTCAAGAGAAGATGGGAGCAGGGTGGAAGTGAGCGCAAAGCAAAACATTGGGGGTTGGACTAGATCACCCTGGGGTGTCTTGCAGCGCCACAATTCTATGATTCTAAGAGTGATATACCGTATTTTTCACTCTATAAGACACACTTTTTCCCTCCTAAAAAGTAAGGGGAAATGGGTGTGCGTCTTATGAATGAATCCCAGAAGCCAGAACAGCAAGAGGGATCGCTGCGCAGCGATCCCTCTTGCTGTTCTGGCTTATGGGATAGCCGCGCGAAGCCTCTTCAGGGCAAGGAGAGCTTTCCTCCCGCTGCCCTGAAGAGGCTTTGTGTTGCTTTTGCTGAAGCCAGAACAGCAAGAGGGATTGCTGTGCAGTGATCCCTCTTGCTGTTCTGGCTTCTGGGATTCAGAATATTTTTTTTCTTGTTTTCCTCCTCCAAAAACTGGGTGCATCTTATGGTCTGGTGCGTCTTATAGAGCGAAAAATACGGTGCGCTGTTCTTTAGATCCCTTTTTAAGCTGTGATGAGGAATTCTCCCTGTGAGGAAAGGTTGCCACTTAATTTGCAATTCCAGTCCAATTTCAGTTATGCCACATAACTTTAAAAACAGTTGCTTACTCACTCAGTTGTTAGCGTTCAGCCCCGGGGTCTTTATATATGTTGCTCTGCAGTTTTGTGATGGGTGTTAACTGTAAATCTTATCTGCACTAGGCTTTGCCTTAACGGATTTGTTGTTTTAAATTAAGCTGTGCCGTTCCTTGTGGGTGAAGGGCGGGATGCAGATATTTTGAATAACTGAATTGTCCCTGTTACAGATAGGTAGCCGTGTTGGTCTGCCATAGTCAAAACAAAAAAAATTCCTGAAGAAGTGTGCATGCACACGAAAGCTCATACCAAGAACTAACTTAGTTGGTCTTTAAGGTGCTAGAGCTTTCGTGTGCATGCACACTTCTTCAGATACCTGAAGAAGTGTGCATGCACATGAAAGCTCATACCAAGAACTAACTTAGTTGGTCTTTAAGGTGCAACTGGAAGGAATTTTTTTTGTTTTGAATTGTCCCTGTTTCAGCAGGACTAGAAACTTGCTTTATTCCTTTTAAGAGAAATTATAAGTGTGACACACCCACCCCATCGACACCAGTGCGGTACTTGCAACCCCTGCTTTCTTTTCTTTGACATGCCTCCCGTTTATCTCTCAATATATAAATTGCAATAATAATAATAATATATTATTTATACCCTGCCCTTCTGGCTGGGTTTCCCCAGCCACTCTGGGCGGCTTCCAACAAAGTATTAAAATACAGTAGTCTGTTAAACATTAAAAGCTTCCCTAAAGAGGGCTGCCTTCAGAAGTCTTCTAAAAGTCTGGTAGTTGTTGTTCTCTTTGACATCTGGTGGGAGGGCGTTCCACAGGGCGGGTGCCACTACCGAGAAGGCCCTGTATCTGGTTCCCTGTAACTTGGCTTCTCGCAGTGAGGGAACCACCAGAAGGCCCTTGGCGCTGGACCTCAGTGTCCAGGCAGAATAGACGTTACAGCATGGATGGGGAACCTCAGGCCTGGGGGGTCAAACGTGGCCCTCAAGCCATCTCTGTCTGGCCCTTGGGAATCTCCCTAGGCCACGCCCCCTCCTGAGCCACTTGCCCCTCCTCGAGTGCTTTTGCCTTGCTGGAATATGCCCTTGAATACTGTGATCCTTGGATGAAGGGCGGTGCGTTAATTAAAAGGAAATAAAAAGGCTGGCTTGCTTGGAAAAAATGCTAGAAAGAGGTTTGTGTGGGAGTGAAAAAACTGCTTTATATTCATTATTCCGCCCAAGGTTGGAAAGGGTTCCCCACACACCTGCGCTATGGGCAGAGACACCTGTCCTGACATTCCCTCTGCCTTTTTCTCCCACAGAGCTGTTCATCACCGAACACGCCCACCTGCGCATGTTACGGGTGCTGCTGGAGGTCTTCTACCAACCTCTGCTGGCTGAGGAGCACTTCATTTACAAGGAACTGGCCAACATCTTCCCCAGCTTGGAGGACTTGATCGATGAACACAGTGAGTGCATGGGAGAGGAAGTGGGGTGCGGAATGAAGAGGCACAGCCGAGGCAACATACCAGAAACACACACACAGGCCAGGTTTATTTTCCTGAAATAGCTGCAGTTCCTTGGCTATGTGTTTCTTTTTTCTTTTTGTAAATGCTTTTTATTAAGTTTTCATTTCAAATACGCAGGTGGCGCTGTGGGTTAAACCACAGAGCCTAGGACTTGCCGATCAGAAGGTCGGCGGTTCGAATCCCCGCGACAGGGTGAGCTCCCGTTGCTCGGTCCCTGCTCCTGCCAACCTAGCAGTTTGAAAGCACGTCAAAGTGCAAGTAGATAAATAGGTACCACTCCGGCAGGAAGGTAAACGGCGTTTCCGTGCGCTGCTCTGGTTCGTCAGAAGTGGCTTAGTCCTGCTGGCCACATGACCCGGAAGCTGTACGCCGGCTCCCTCGGCCAGTAAAGCAAGATGAGCGCCGCAACCCCAGAGTCGGTCACGACTGGACCTAACAGTCAGGGGTCCCTTTACCTTTACCTTATTTCAAATACACCACCAACAACAAAATACACAAATATTTCAAATCTTTTTACATCTGCCTTACTTTAGCAGTTAACTTCCCTCTTCCCTTCCTCAGGTTTTCTTATTCCAATCCCTAATCCACAGTTCCTTAATAATAACTAAACCATGACGTAAGATTTATTTCAGTCCTGCTAACGTCTTCAAATTTCTACAGTTCTCACTTATATAGACCACAAATTTACTCCATTATTTTTGGTACTTTGTTTCCTCCTGACTACGAATCCCATGGGTCAGTTTGCTAATTCCGCGTACTCCTTCACAGTTGGTATCTCATGTGTTTCCCATTTTTGGGCTATCAAAACTCTGGCAGCTGTTGTAGCATACATATATAATCTTTTGTCCATCTTCTTAGCATCCTCTCCTGTCAAACCTAGCAATAGTCTTCAGGCTTTTTTGGGAATATATATTTAAGCATCTTTTTTAATTCATTATAGATCGATTCCCCAAACTCTTTCATTTTATCACATGTCCACCACATGTGGTAAAAATCACCATCCTTTTCTTTACATTTCCAACAGATTTTACTACTTGTCCTATACATTTATGCTAGTTTGACAGGTGTTAGATACCAGCGATAGACTGTTTTCATTACATTCTCTTTTAAAGTAGTGCATGCAGTTCCTTGGCTATGTGTTTCAATCGTGAGCACCCGCATACCGTGGAACAAGGAACAAGGCCTGGGCGAGTGGAGAAGGGTCTTTGAGCCTGCAGGGACGTCCCGCTTGTGCTGGTTCCTTCAGCGTATGAGCTGGTGCACACTCAGTAAATGAGAATTTCCTTGAGGAGAGGAGGTCCTTGCGCTGGTTTTTTTTCATAACCAGTGTCTCTCTCTGTTTCTTTTTCTCTTCTCAGAGGTGTTTCTGGAGAGCTTGAAGAAGCTGAGGGAGGAAAACAATTCCCTTGTTTCTGAAATCGGGAACACTCTGCTGGCTCGGGTAAGTGGGGTGGGGGAGGCTAGCTTGGACCAGTATTTTGAGGGACGGAGGGCAGCGTTTCTGGGGGGTGGGTCTTCCTGAGAAATTAAAAGGCTTTGGAGCAGGGATCAAAAGCTCAGGCAAGGCCGTGGTCCATGGATGAGGAGTGGAACAGACTGAAGCATGCCGGCTGAGGGAATAATGAAGAGCATGAGGTCAGATCAGGGCTTCGTTTTGATGAAACGGGATGCTTGCCGCCTGCAGAGCTGATGTAGCAGATTGGGTATGAGCTATGTAAGCTCAAAGCTCTCCTCCAGTTCAACGAGACGGTGTGGTAGTCAAGACCAGGGAGATTGGGGTACAAATCCCCAATCTGTCAGGGAGCTCCCTGGGTGATCTTCGGCCCAATCGGTCACCCTCAGCGTAATCTCCTTCAAAGGGTTGTTGTGAGGATAAAATGGGGGGGGGGGGGAGAGAATTATGTATGGCTCCTTGGGCTTCTTGGAGGAAAGGTGGGAGGCAAATGCAACCCATCAATCAATCAATCAATCAATCAATCCATGAATGCCCTATTTGACCTTAATCAAGGCACAGGTTATGCTCTGTGGCCAGACATATATGTTATGATCTTCCATTTCATTGTGATATCATTTTTCTACTGCTTCTATTAATACATCTGTTTAATAATAATAATAATAATAATAATAATAATAATATATTATTATTTATACCCCACCCATCTGGCTGGGTTTCCCCAGCCACTCTGGGCGGCTTCCAACAGAACACTAAAATACAACAACCTATTAAACATTAAAAGCTTCCCTAAACAGGGCTGCCTTCAGATGTCTTCTAAAAGTTTGGTAGTTATTTTTCTCTTTGACATCTGGTGGGAGGGCGTTCCACAGTGCGGGTGCCACTACCAAGAAGGCCCTCTGCCTGGTTCCCTGTAACTTGGCTTCTCGTAGCGAGGGAACAGCCAGAAGGCCCTCAGCGCTGGACCTCAGTATCTGCGCTGAACAATGGGGATGGAGATGCTCCTTCAGGTATACTGGGCCGACGCCGTTTAGGGCTTTAAATGTCAGCACCAACACTTTGAATTGTGCTCTGAAACGTACTGGTTGATGGGTTGTTCTTATTGTTAATGCGAGCTCACTCTGTTACTTTTTAAAAAATTCTGTTACATTTTCAATAAAAATATGCATTTTGGGAAAAAATGAATCAATAGATAAGGCTTGAGTTGTCTCCATCTTACTCTCTGATACAGATATACTCAAAGCATAGCCCGTGAACCGGCGGGTGGAGCATGAAAATATTGCAAGGGGTGGGGCCGTAAGGTCTTTTAAAAAATAAAATTAGAAGTAAAGAACATCTCAAACAGCTCCTAAATGATCCCTGTGGAATCTTTGCCCTCTTGACCATGTGTGAAATATATCTTATTATGTCTCTGTTACTGTACGTATCTCGGTTTCTCTCTTCTGGGGGAAAATACTGGGGGCAGGGAAGGAATGGTTTCAAATAGGTGTGGGGAACCTTTGTCCGCCCAGAGGTTGGGGAACTACAGCTCCAAACACTCCTGGCTATTGGCCATGACTGCTAGGGCTGATGGGAGTTGTAGTTCAGCTCCCCTGGAGGGACAAAGGTTCTCGACTCGTGGTTTAAATTGTACAGTGAAGGCAAAGGCTGGGAATGGGGCCTGTCAGAAAGAGCTTTTCCCCCCGAGATCCCCAGATGTGTTGGGGGGGGCAGGATAGCAACTTTTGTGTGGCTCAGCACTTAGATGATGCCACACAATGAGCCAGTGTGGTGTAGTGGTTAAGAGCAGTGGTCTGATCTGGTGATCTGGTGAACTGGGTTCGATTCCCTGCTCCTCCACATGCAGCTGCTGGGTGACCTTGGGCTAGTCACACTTCTCTGAAGTCTCTCAGGCTCACTCAGCTCACAGAGCGTTTGTTGTGGGGGAGAAAGGGAAAAGGAGATTGTTAGCCGCTTTGAGACTCCTTAGGGTAGTGATAAAGTGGGATATCAAATCCAAACTTAATGGCTGCACAGGTGAATCAGCCCAGGTACATCACAGTGATTCTTGAGTAGCCAAAAATGGTATGAAGAGGCAAAGGTTATCTTGGCTATCAGAAAGGGACCGAAAGTTTGCAAGATCCCTCTGTGTGATCAACTCGGCAACCTCCTTTCCCGCCCCCCAGTTTGATGGTCCTGAAGGAGCCTGGTTCCAGAAGATCTCGGCCCGTTTCTGCAGCCGCCAGTCGTTTGCTCTGGAGCAGCTGAAAGCCAAGCAGAAGAAGGAGCCGCGTTTTAACCAGTTCATCCAGGTAACCGCTGCTGGAGACTGGGGATAGCTCAGTCAGTAGAGCACGAGACTCTTAATGTCAGGGTCGTGGGTTTGAGATCCACGGGGACAAAAGATTCCTCCATTGCAGTGGGTTGGACTAGATGACTCTCATGGTCTCTCTGCAATTCTATGATTCTATGAAATCGCCTCTCCTTCTACGGTAGGGCCATGTACCTTTCCGGTGAAAAAAATTGGGATAGGCTGTACAATTCAGCATCCCAAGGAACCTTTTATGTTGTACAAAAATAATGAATTAAGTTTCCAATTCTTAAAGGCTGTGAGGTAATTCTGAGGCAATTCTCTTTTTAGTGTGAATGCGTAGCTCCATGAGACTTAAGCATACACGGAATAAATTTTCGTAAAGCATGTGCCCAATTAAAAATTATTTTGGGTAACTTTATTTGGCTTTTTGTGGAAGAGATTTTTTTTTAATAAAAAAAAAAGGCTAGCAGGCCTGGTTAAGGGTGGTATTCAATGCTAGGTCCAGCGGGTCTACTCTAAGTAGGACTTGGTTGAAGACAGCCCTAGGTTCCTACCAGTGAAATATTTCCCTGTTAGGGTCAGGTGATATTCTTTCATTAATCAAAAGTATATGCCATAAAGAGGGGGAGGAGTTGTTGTTTTTGCAAACACTGAGCTTGGATACCGATCCAAAAAAAAAACACCCGACCCCGGGGAGGCTTTTCCCACTGTACCTCCTCCATTTACCCAGATTCAGTGAGCAGCCAGGTGTGTTCCTCTCATCCCTGCAGGAAGCAGAAAGTCAGCCTCGTTGCCGGCGGTTGCAACTGAAGGACATCATCCCCATTGAGATGCAGAGGCTTACCAAATATCCGCTGCTGCTTCACAACATTGCCAAATGCACAGGTCAGCAGAGGTGGGGAGGATGGAGGTCGCTGTGACAATCACACAGGGACAGCTAAGCCAAGGGCGGAACAGACGACATACTGTACATTTAAAGTGCTGAGATAGCCGCTTTAAATATGCATGGCTTCCCCCAAAGAATTCTGGGAGCTGTGGTTTTGTTAGGGGTTGGGGTTCCGAGTTGTTGGTAGGCCATCTGCCCTCCTCCCAAAGCTACGATTCCCTGAGTTCCCTGTGAAGAGGGATTGGTTGTTAAAGCCGCTCTGGGAGATTGTCTGAGTCTTGATTTTGCTGTGTTGGTGAAGGATTCACAGTATTTTCCTCCCTCCTGGGGGAAAAACCCAACCCTGAATCTATAGCCGAGCTGAATTCTAGATAGGGAAACACTGGGGCTGTATTTAACGGGGTGCCTTTTGAAAAATCACGTCCACCTTTTTCGATCTGTGCTGCAGAGGAGGCTGAGGAACGGGAGAAAGTGCAGAAGGCGGCCAACTGCTGTCGGCAGATCCTCAACCACGTCAATCAGGAGGTGCGCGACATGGAGAACTTGCTGGTAAGTGCCCTTCTTCTTCTTGATGCCTGACAACAGCATGCCTCAAGGGCCGCCTCTCCCCATACGAACCAATCCGGCCCCTGCAATTGTCGCCTGAGGCCCTTTTCAGTACGCCAACACGAGAACGGGCCTTTTCAGTGGTGGCCACCCCCTTTTGTGGAGTGTGCTCTCCCCAGGGAAGCTCACCTGGTGCCTTCATTACTTAAATTTAGGCACTAATCAGAACGTTTGTTTTCTCCCAGTCCTTCGGCTTTTATTTATCTGTGGGACGTTTTCATCCTGTCTTTAAAAATACCTGAATGAGTTTTAGAGTTCTCTTATGTTTTGCTTTATGCTGGTTCTAAGGCATGTGTTATTATTTATTGATTGTTTATTATAATAATTTTTTATTGGTATTTACACACATTTTCCAACGTATCATTCTTTTAAACATCATTTCAAAATCTTTGGCTATCACAGCCCTTCAACCTCAACTGATGGTTTTCTAAAATCTTTTCTAATTATGCATTTTGCTACTATGGTTATTGCTTTAAATTCAAATCTTAATACCTCGTCTTGATTCTTTTCACAATCATTTATATATTACTCCTTACAAATCTTCTTTTAACCCTACAAGCAGTATCAATTGGTTACAACTGCTTTCCAAATATGTCAAAAACTTCTTCCATTCCTTTAGGAAAGTCTGGTGCTGCTGGTTCTGAATTTTCCCTGTTAATCTCACCATCTTAGCATGGTTCATCAATTTCTCTTGCCACTCTTCTTTAGTTGTCATTTCTTCTTGTTTCCATCTTCGGGCTAACAATATCCTTGCTGCACTTATCGCATATAAAAACATTTTTTTTATCATTCATATGAATTTCTGTACCCACAATAAATTGGGTATTTATTGTTCGCACGTCACTTTGAGTTAGCTTTTTTTTTTTTAAAGCGACTAATAAGTTTGATAAATGAATAAATACAGTGGTACCCCGCAAGACGAACACCTCGGAAGACGAAAAACTCGCTAGACGAAGGAGTTTTTTGTTTTCTTAGCCGCTTCGCAAAACGAAGCTTGCCCCGCAAGCTCCGGGGATAGCGGGGAAGCGCAGTGCTGTCCCCGGAGATTGCGGGGAAGGCAACGGGGAGAAGCAATCTTCTCCCCGCCGCCCCTTGCTTTAAACAGGTCCGGGGACAGAGGGGAAGGCGCGCGGCGCTTCCCCTCTGTCCCCGGACGGTCTCCATAGGAACGCATTGATTGATTTTCAATGCATTCCTATGGGAAACCGTGCTTTGCAAGACGAAAAACTCGCAAGAAGAAAAAACTTGTGGAACGAATTAATTTCGTCTTGCGAGGCACCACTGTACCTCTCTGTTGGGCAGTTGCTCTTTCTAATCCTCCCTTGCCACTCTCTCTCTCTCTCTCTGTGTGTCCTCTTCTCTACGTTTTTCAGAAACTGAAAGATTATCAGCGTCGCCTGGACCTCTCCAACCTGAAGCAAAGTACTGACCCACTGCTTAGTGACTTTAGGGTGAGTTTCTGGTCTAGTATTTCCTCCCTGGTTGCAGACTGGGGAGTCGGGAACTTGTGAGCACCCAAATATTCTCCATCATCCCTGACTTTGGACCCTGCTGGTTGGGGCTGATGGGAGTCTAGCAACATCTGGAGGGCCACCTTTTCAATGGGGTGGGGAGCAAATTCTCTAACAAAATTTCCACCTGTTTTCCTCGAGGGAGCCTGCCCCCTTTTCAAGAACTTTGCAGTGGGTAGCATGTCTCTCCATGCTTAGGCTGTACCTGTTGGGTTTCAGACCGTCACGCGGCTGCTATCAAGGGGGAAGGGGGCTCTCTTTTGAAATGTGGCTTTAAGGCTGCTCTGAGCAACTGGTCTGCTCAGTTTACGTAATGAGGTTTGTAAAATTATAAGAGAGTTTCTTTGATTTGGAGTGAAAAGTGTGGTCTTCCATGAGCTCTGGTCTCCTCAGGTTTTATCTCCACACTCCTGCTTCTTAACGCAACTCTTTGTACGTGAAATGATAACGTATGCAAAAGCTCAGGCTGTAATCAGCTCTTTCCCACAGAACGACATCACCAAGAAAAACCTCGTCTATGAGGGACCCCTGACTTGGCGTATCACCAAAGATAAATCAGTAGGTAAGTTGAGCTCAGGCTTACTCTTCCTTGGGAGCCTTCCTTGGCTTAAACTCTGGGACAGGGCTTTGATTCAAAAACTTCTTCTTGATGCCAGGGGCGGCGTGCTGACGCAATTGAAATAAGATTTGAGTGGATTTATTTATTTAAATCCTTCTCATCCCACTCTTCAGCACCAAAAATGATTTGAAATGGGACCCCTACAGGTCTTGCAGTCAAAAAGGCATGTCACGAGAGGAAAAGGGATTGGTGGGGAGGAGGAAAAAAGAAAGCTCAGGCACCATTACAGGGTTCTTGCAGTGACCAGCTGGAATGGCATTATTTCAAGGAGAGGAGGAGTGGGTTTCCTTCACTGAATAACAATCCCCACCCTGGGGCTGACCTTGTGGGCAGTTTCCCCATCAGTCTTGCTGAATCATGGGCTTGCTGTCCTCCAAGCAATTGTTTTATTTACGTATTGTTACAATTCTTCACTTGAGTGCTGGGAGACTAGCAGGGAGGTCAGCGCAAGGGAACAGCGCTTGGTAGGCCTTTCAGCCTTGCATGGGCCCTGGGGCCCCTATGCAACCTTGTTGACGTTGACTAAGTTTGAGGTTTGTGGGCGTGGCTTCTGAGTCGAAGGGGTGGGGCTTTCAATGGCTCCTCCCCCTCAGGGCTCCCCTTTCTATAAGCTCAGCTTTGGTGGGGGCCTGGGTTTCCCAGCAAGGCTCGGAAGCGTACGTCAGACCTCTGATCTTCTCTCTCTTACCCCCCACCCCTCCAAAAAAAGATGTCCACGTTCTCCTGCTGGACGACATCTTGGTGCTTCTGCAGAAGCAGGAGGAGCGCTTGGTCCTCAAGTGCCACAGCCGCACCATCAACCCAACCCCTGACGGGAAGCAGATGTTGAGCCCCATCATCAGGCTCAATTCGGCCATGACCCGCGAAGTGGCCACAGGTGGGTGCTGTGGTGGCGGGTGGGTGTGGCGTTCGTACGGAGCCCCCGGTCGTCTCACGGACTATTGACTCGTACACCACTAATCCACTGCCACCACCCAGGTCCTTCCCAGTAAATCACTTAATAATAATAATAATAATTTTGATTTATACCCTGCCCTCCCCAGCCAAGGCCGGGCTCAGGGCGGCTAACAAGCAATAATAAAAAACAAATTGAATGAATACAACTTAAAAACAAGATTAAAATACAACATTAAAATATTGAAACATTAAAATATTAAAATGCAGCCTCATCACAGGAGGAGAAAGGAAAAAGAAAAAAGAAAGAGGGGGAGGGAATCAAATTGGATCCAAGCCAAAGGCCAGGCGGAACAACTCTGTCTTACAGGCCCTGCGGAAAGAAATCAGATCCTGCAGGGCCCTGGTCTCATGAGGCAGAGCGTTCCACCAGATTGGAATTTATATACCACCCTATATCTGGGGGTCTCAGGGCAGTTCGCAGAATAAAATCAAGATATAAAACCACAAAATACCTAATAAAAATAAAAACAACAACCCAGTAGCCCCACCACCACCACGACAAAAAAACTCATTTTAAAAAGGGCATAGGAGTCATTGTTCTGTATGCTTCAGAGCTAAGCATTTAGAGACACTGAGAACACAAGGGGCTTCTCAGGTTGAAGAGAATGGTATTCAAGTTCTGTTACATGCAATGGAACTTCAAGGAAGGCACAGCTTAGGTCACTCGGAAGATACTGGAGAGCTCCAAGTCCTTTGCACAGAAAATAGTAGATCTGGCTCGAAGGCAATACGTGGAGATCTGCAATGATAGCTGCAATGGATCCATCATCATCATCATCATCATTATTATTTATTAAATTGTAAAATTATTTTATAATATTAGAAAATAATAATAACAATATTATAATATTATCGTTCAGCCCGATCACTGAGATCCAGCTCCAAGGGCCTTCTGGCGGTTCCCTCATTGCAAGAAGTGAGGTTACAGGGAACCAGGCAGAGGGCCTTCTTGGTAGTGGCACCCGCCCTGTATAACGCCCTCCCTTCAGATGTGAAGGAAATAAGTGTTGGGATACTGCCAGGGAGATAACGTCCATCATGGCCCCAAGCCGGCTGCCGGACATCCATCGATCTCCCGTAGCCAGGCAGATCCAGCAGTTAGCGACACAAAGCCTCAGAAATAGATTGCCACATTCCAGGCTTGTGCACACTGTTCTTTATCAGCAGAAACCACAGCCAGAAAGCTTGCACCGCAGAAGAGAGCATAATTTACAGACTTTATTTAGCGTTGAACAGAACAAAGGAAAAACATGACCGTTCTGAGTCAGTGACTCCGACCGACTGAAATCGAAAGAAACAGAAAACATAAACATCCTGTAACAGGAAATACGCAGACTCTGTGACTCACAAGCCTGCTCTCTCTTAAGGTGGAACGGAAATATCCTAACAATAAGCAGCTATCTTCCTTTTAAAAGACATCTGAAGGCAGCCCTGTTCAGGGAAGTTTTTAATATTTAATGCTGTACTGTTTTTAACATTTGATTGGGAGCCGCCCAGAGTGGCTGGGGAAACTCAGCCAGATGGGCGGGGTATAAATAATAAATTATTATTATTATTATTAGCCGTCATTGCAGGGTTTTTAAGTAGAGGTTGGACAGCCACCTGTCATGGATGCTTTGGTTGAGATTCCTGCATTGCAGGGGGTTGGACTAGATGACCGTTGGGGGTCCCTTCCAACTCTACAATTCTGTGATTCTATGACTGTATAGTATTGAAGGGGGTGTGGCTATGAGGGGACATGGCTGTGAGGGGAACCCTGTGCTACCGATTGGGATCAAAGCAGCGAAGTAAAGCCACACAGCACTAGATTAAGAATGTGGGCCGCCCCCCCAAGGAAGCTTTTAAGCGGAGGAGGAATACGGTTTGGTGGTAGAGCATGTGCTTTGCATTTGGGGAGACCAAGGCTGGCTCTCTTTGGTGAATGAAGGAACTCCAGGAACAAGATTGTGGGCACCTACAAGGCCTAGCAGGCTTTTCTTAGTTAGGCAGGACAGTTCCCTGGCAGCGAGGAAACTTCGTATGACGATTACGTTTCTTTGGTTGTGGAAGAAAAGGAAACCTTGGAACAGGACAGGCAGTATGAGCTAAATTAAAAAACCCAAACCTTGCAGCAGCTATTAATAGTTTAGCGTTCGGCTCAGGGCCATTCTCGTCTCCTATGCTGTTTTTAAATAAAAGATTGGGACGGAAGCCACAAACTGCCTAGATCCTGCCTCTTACCTTGAATAATCTAAAATTCTGCTGCAAGCACAGCTCTGACTGCAGTCGGTCTCTGTATTCTCGGCCGTGCGTCATCCGCACCCAGGCAGCATGAATTCTGTGCCAGGAATGCGGAATTCTGCAACCTGCACAAACTTACATGCAAGTTGGGCAGTTTTTTAAAAAGATAAATTTGGCATGAATTGACAGCAATCCTCTCTATTCCTGATACACTGGGACTCAATATATGCTGCTGGTGCTGTGGGCATGGCAGCCACACAGGCTCAGGCTAAGGGGTTTGGGGGAATCGTTTAACCAGAAGATGCAAAAATGGTATAAAAAACAACAGACAAGCCCCTTGAGTCCTTAGGAAAGTTGCCACATCCCACTGATCAGAGGCCCTCACCCCCCACTGCACTGACTTCCTGCCTGCACCTAGAGGCAGCCAATGAACTCATGGCAACAAGAACATGCCCCTGCCACACACCCTGCTCACACACAAAAGGACGCCACAGAACCTCCAGTCCCAGTGGCAGAGCCAACGAAAACCTTTCTGATGCCAGTCCCCAGGGATCTCTCCAGACATGGGTTTGAATCCAGGCCTCTCTGCCTTGCCCTCGGCACGCCCCCTAGACCAGCTTTTCTCAACCTGCGGGTCCCCAGATGTTGTTGAACTACAACTCCCATCTCCCCTAGCTAGCAAGGCCAGAGCTCAGGAATGATGGGAGTTGTAGTCCAACAACATCTGCGGACCCACAGGTTGAGAACCGCTGCCCTAGGACCATGGGTAGGCAAACTAAGGCCCCGGGGGCCGGATCTGGCCCAATCACCTTCTAAATCCAGCCCGGCGACGGTCTGGGAATCAGCAGGTTTTTACCTGAGTAGAATGTGTGCTTTTATTTAAAATGCATCTCTGGGTTATTTGTGGGGCATAGGAGTTCATTCATTCCCCCCCCCTCCCAAAAAAAAATATGGTCCAGCCCCCCCCCCCCAAGATCTGAGGGACAGTGGACCGGCCCCCTGCCGAAGAAGTTTGCTGACCCCTGCCCTAGACCATGCCCATCGCTGGCACTGCTTCACCCATAGAAACATATCATTGGAAAGGGACCTCAAGGGTTTTCTAGTCCAGCCCCCTGCAATGTAACAGTCTTTTGCCCAACGTGGGGCTCAAACCCACAACCCTAAGATTAAGAGTATTATGCTGTACCGACTGAGTGCGTCTGCCTTAAAATGTTACAGGTAGGTAGCCATGTTGGTCTGCCGTAGTCGAAACAAAATTAAAAAAAATCCTTCCAGTAGCACCTTAGAGACCAACTAAGATACAGTGGTACCTCAGGTTAAGTACTTAATTCGTTCCGGAGGTCCGTTCTTAACCTGAAACTGTTCTTAACCTGAAGCACCACTTTAGCTAATGGGGCCCCCTGCTGCTGCTGCGCTGCCGGAGCCCGATTTCTGTTCTTTTTTATTAAGTTTTTGATAACACAAAAAGAAAAAAGCTTTTTTATCTCCAAATACATATCACAACTCTTCTCTATATGGACCTCCCTCAGCTTTCCCGACAATCTTCCGCGATTTCTATCATATCTACACATTTCTTAATTTCAACATTACCATTAGATCTTACAGTAATATCTCTATTCGTCCTCACGTAATGTTCCTCGCTCTTTTACAAAGCTTCTTTTAGGCACACTAACGTTGTATGTTCCTCACACACTGTTTCCAAGTAATCAGTAAATTTCCCCCAGTCTTCCAAAGCTCTTTGATCTTTTTGATATCTTATTTTGCCTGTTAATTTGTCTAATTCTATGTAATCCGTAAGCTTTGCCCTCCACTCTTCTAGGGTCGGGACCTCTTTTCCTTTCCAATTCTGGGCCACCAGCGTCCTTGCCGCCGTAATGGCGTATTGGAAAAATTTACAGTCTTTCCTTGTTATGTATTTTCTTATTATTCCTAATAGGAAAATTTCGGGTTTCTTAACAAAGTTATATCTTAGTATTTTCTTCAATTCGCTATATATTATCCCCCAAAACTCCCTTATTTTACTGCACTCCCACCACATGTGTATGAATGTACCCTCCTTCTCTCCACACCTCCAGCATTTATTACTGATTTTGTACATTCTGGCTAGTCTCACTGGCGTCAGATACCATCTGTACACCATCTTCATTAAGTTCTCTTTTAGGGAGACGCAGGCTGTAAATTTTATGTTTTCATTCCATATTTCATACCAATCGTCTATTTCTATATTATGTCCCAAGTCTCTGGCCCATTGGATCATCGTATCCTTCACCCCCTCATCCATCGTATGCCAATCTAACAGAATTTTATACATTTTTGAGATCACCTTATGCTTGTTATTCACTATTTCTGTTTGAAATTCCGAGTCCCTTTCTCTATATCATTTTTCCTTTACATCTTTCTTGAACATTTCATTAATTTGGAGGTAATGTAACCAATCATAAACCTGTCCTTTTATTTGTTCATAAGGTTTTATCCTCCATTTTCCCCCTTCCTTCACCACTAATTCTCCATATGTCGCCCATTTGTCCCTCGTGTTGACTTTTTTAACTGCTAACACCTCCAATGGGGATAACCAATGTGGTACTCCTACCTCCAAGATGTTTTTGTATCTATCCCATACTTCCAGCAACGCTCTCCGAAAAATATGGTTTTCAAATGACTTATAGCCCTTTTTCTTCTCTTTCCATAGATGGGCATGCCATCCTGCTCTATTGTCGAATCCTTCTAAATCTAACAATTTTGTGTTTTTGAGGTTGATCCATTCTTTCAGCCAACAGAGGCATGATGCCTCGTAATACATCTTGAGGTCTGGCAGGGCAAACCCCCCCCTCTCCTTTGCATCTATCAATAATTTATGTTTAATTCTTGGTTTTTTCCCCTGCCAGATATACCGTGCGATCAACCTCTGCCATTCTTTGAAGGTCGACGTTCCTTTTAATATCGGTAGCGTTTGGAATAGGAATAACATTTTGGGTAGTATTGACATCTTAATTAGTGCAATTCTACCCCAAAAAGAAAGTTTTAGTTTGTTCCATATTATCAAATCTTTCTTAATTTTATTCCATGTCGGTATATAATTGTTCTGATATAGGTCGATATTTTTTGTGGTCAGCCAAATTCCTAAATACTTCACTTTTTTGACAATTTCAATTCCTGTTTGTTGCTGTAGTTCCTCCATCGCTGATTTCTCCATATTTTTGACCATGATTTTTGTTTTCTTCCTATTTATTATGAATCCCGCCACTTCTCCAAATTTCTCCATTTCCTCTAGTATTTCTGTTGCTGAATCCAACGGGTCTTCTGCCGTCAGCACTAAATCGTCCGCAAAGGCTCTAACTTTATGTTGGTCTTTTCCTACCGTCACCCCTTTTATTCTTTCCTTTTTCCTTATTGAATCCAATAGCACCTCCAAAACCATGATGAATATCAATGGGGACAATGGGCAACCTTGTCTGGTACCTTTGGAAATTTTTATCTCTTCTGATATTACACTATTTACTATCAATTTGGCTCTTTGTTCCGTGTATATCGCCTTTATTCCATTCAGGAAATCGTTACCCATATCTCTCTGTTCTATATTTTTGACTAAGAAGTCCCAATTTACATTATCAAATGCTTTTTCCGCATCCACGAACATTAACATTGCCTGTTTCTCATTCCTGGCAGACAGATATTCCACAATGTTTACAATGTTTCTTACATTGTCTCTCATCTGTCTGCCAGGAAGAAAGCCTGCCTGGTCCTCATTTATAATTTCTTGTAGAACCTTCTTCAGCCTTCCCGCCAATATCCCTGCGAAGATTTTATAATCCGTGTTCAATAGGGAGATTGGCCTGAAGTTTTTAACTTGCGTCAGGTCTGCATCAGCTTTTGGAATGAATGTTATGAATGCTTCTCTCCACGTCTCTGGGATTTCTTTCTCCTTCAAAATCATATTCATCACTTCCTTCATTGGTTGTATCAAAGTTGTCTCCAGTTCTTTATAATACCTTGTTGTAAATCCGTCTGGTCCCGGGGCTTTCCCATTTTTCAATTTTTTTATTACTTCTTTTATCTCATCTAATCCTATTGGGGTGTTCAGCCTTTCTCGTGCCTCTGACGAAATCTTCTGTATCTCTTTCTCCCTTAAATACCTTTCTATTTTCCTTATGTTATTTTTTTCTTTCTTTCTATACAATTGTTTGTAGAAATCCAGAAATCCTTTCCTGATCCCTTTTGGATTGGTTATCTCCTCTCCACCCACTTCTATTTTGTTTATTGTAGTTCGTTCTTTCCTTTCCTTAGTCTGCCATGCCAGCCACTTTCCTGCTTTATTCGCAAATTCAAATTTCCTTTGCCTTAGTCTCTTGATGTTCCACTCAATTTCTTTATTTATCATCATTTCAAACTCCTTTTGCAGCACCTTAATAGTTTGTTTGATTCTGGCATTGTTCGGCTTCTTTATCAGTTTCTGTTCGTTTTCCATAATTTGTCTTAGTATTTCCTTCTTTTCTCTTTCTCTGTTTTTTCTTTTAATCGAATTCTGTTGGATGAAATACCCCCTCATCACCGCCTTGCCTGCGTCCCAGACCACACTCCTCTTCGTTCCTTTATCCCAATTATCTTCAAAAAATTCTTTCAATTTCTTTCTAGCCTCGTGTATTACTTTTTGGTCGTCTAGTAAATAGTCGTTCATTTTCCACCTGAACGATCTTTCTTCCAAGCCTTTGATTTCTAATTCCAGAGGGCTGTGGTCTGAGATGACTCTTGGTTGGATTTCTACCTGAGATATTCTTGGCGTCAACTCATTTGAAATCCAAATTTGGTCAATTCTGGACAGTGATTCATTTGGGTCGGAGTAAAAAGTAAATTCTTTTCTCAATGGGTGTCTTAGCCTCCAAATGTCTGTTAGATTACAGCTCTTTACCATTTCGAAAAAAGAATTGGGTAACTTCCCTTCTTTTGAGTTGCTGTTTCTTAGTCTATCCATTTCCAGGGAGACCACCCCGTTCATATCTCCCATCAGCACTATCTTTTGGTCTGCAAATTCTAATAGCTTGTCTTCCAATTTTTTGTAGAATTCAGATTTATTTTCGTTTGGTGCATAAATACCGACCAGCATTATTTTTTGACCTTGCCAATTAATCTGTATTGCCATCATTCTACCATCCTCATCTTTAAATATTTGTTGGGCTTCAATTTTACTTTTGACGTACATTACCACTCCTCTCTTTTTCTTTTTGTCTGAGGATATAAATTCGTTACCCAGTCTTTTATTGATCAAAATCTTTCTATGACTCCTTGCGACATGAGTCTCTTGCAGACAAATTATATCTAGGTTTTTCTTCTTTAAAAGTTGTTCCACCTTGTTGCGTTTTTTCCTTTCGTTCAAGCCATTCACGTTCCAATTCCAGATTTTTAAAGCCATATTGTCTTAGTTAGATGTGCTTAGATTCCTTCCTCCTCTTCTTCTTCTTCTTCCTCTCTCGCCTCCTCTTCCTCCTGTTCCTCGCCTCTCTGGCCGCTCTTCCTTTTTATCTCTTCTCCTCCTGATGCTCCCTTAACTTCCTCGTCTTCTTCTGCCATCAACTCTTTGTATTTTCTTTGAAATTTGCTTATCTCTTGCGGGCTGGTGAATCTGTGCCTTTTACTCTTATAAAAGAAGGAGATCCCCTCCGGGAACTCCCATTTGAATTCTATATTATTCTTTTTGAGAGTTTGGGCTATTGCTTTGTAGGGGTCTCTCCGTTTCAACAGTCTGATTGGAATGTCCTTGAAAATGATTGTGTAGCTGCCATCTATAATTAACCTTTTTTCTCTGTTTTTTTGGAGGACCAGATTTCTCATCTCCCTATCTTTGAAAGTTATAAGACAATCTCCTGGGTATTTCCTAGCTTTGGTCGTTTTGACCCTCATTCTGAAGGCATTCGATATCATATTTGCCATATCGTTTTCCTGAAGATCTAACCATTGCGCCAATTCTACTATGAGCTTTTGTCTAATGTTCTCATTCTGCGTTTCTGGTATACCTCTCATCCTCAAATTTGTTTCCCGTTGTCGGAGTTCACTCATAGAGATGGCATCCCACATCTCTTCTTGGGCTTTGCTAGTCCCCTGGAGTTCCGCCTTGATTTTTTCTTCATCCCGCTTTAATTCTCTTATTTCCAATTTTGTCTTTTTCATCCCTTCTTCTAAAACTTGGGTTCTCTTCGATACCTCCTTGATTTGCCCTTTGAGTTCTCTGACTGTCTCATCTATTTTCCTATCCATTTTTTCTATTCTTGCGTCTATTTGTTCAATTTTTGTTTCTAGATTCTTTTCACTTTGTCTGATCTCACTAAACATTTTTAATATTTCTGATCTAAAATCAGACTCTTGTTTGGACCCCTTTCTTTCCATTGGAGTCCCCCCCTCCCCCACCTTTTTTTGTATATGTGACATTTTAAGATTTTGCTTTAATTTACTTGCACTAAGTCAATTGGACCTAGTAGACCTTCTTTCCTTTTTCACTTCCCACAGAAACCGCCTCCCCCCTCCCCCAGCAGGAAACCCAGTTCCAAAGGAGGATGAGGAAATCTAATTTTCGATTTCCACTGTGTCTTTTGTGTTGCAGTTTTTACAAATATTAATCCAGTTTTGGTCTTCTTACTTCTTGCCACCAATTAGGCTAATCCGTTAATTATAGGGTTGGAGCTCCACTTCCGAAGTTCAGTGCCCCTGCTCCCTTTGGTTCTTTCTAAATCTTCTTGCCCCCAAATGGGCTAATCCACCTTTCACTATGTTTTGAACCTATTTCTTTATCTTCCTGCCCTCAATTGGGCTAATTCCTTCACCTCAGTCGAAGCCACTTTTCGGGAAGCATCAGAGCTCTTCTCTGTCCGCGCAACCCCCTTCCCTTGAGCAGCGTTTTATTCCCTCATTTCTGACTCCATTCCAGTAGATCGGGGGAGTAAGAAAAATAAATAAAAAGTAGTATATTATAGTCTTTCCCCCTCCCGCTAGAGCACTATGCTTCCCGCTAGTGAGGAGAGAGTGGGTACCGCGAACAGTGGCAAGTCTCACAAAAAAGGAGCAGATCTTGCTGGCAAAGGGGAGCAGGTATCACATAAAGGAAAAAGAAAAAAAAAAGAGAAGGGCTAGAGCCCCACAGTGTTCTGATGCGGGTTTTCCTCGCGGGAAAGAGAATGGGCAAATCCCACTGGCAATAAACCGCTGTCAGTCACTCCTCCTCTTATCTCCTCCTCCTTCTCCTTCTCACAGTACGTGCTGGCAGCAAGAAAAATAATGGCGTCCCTAATTTCACAAATCTTCTCCCACACAGTGCTTTTCGCCGAAAATCGCGTTGTCCCTTTTCTTTTCCCTCTAACCTACTACTGACTGGAGAAACAAGGACCAAGGACCAAGTCCGTCCAGAAGTTATATAGTTATAAAGTTTCTTTTTGTTCTCCCCTTGTCTTCCTTCCTAAACTGTTACTTAGTACCCAGCACTTAGAAAGTTTTCGGGGAGAGAAAGTTCTGTCCGTTAGTGACACACACACTTTTCACCGCTTTGCTTAGTGCTCTGCGTCTAACGCGATTTCGGGTAAAAGTTGAGCTCTCTTATATCCTTCTTTCCCAATTCGAATTTCAGTTTAATCACGTCTATAAAGCCTCCTTCTTTTGTTCGAAATTGTCCTTTTTCTGAGAATTTAGCGCTGCTCCTCCAGGCTCGGGGCTTCGCTCCCCAGAGGCAGTTATGGCTTCCCTCTGCCCGCTTCCCCCCCCGCCGTACTCTTCGCTCCGAAACGGAGTTACCTGACGGCCGAGGATTCTGCGTTTCGGCACCGCGGGAACCTCTGTATCCGTATCGTCCTGCGGACACTTTTCAGGGGTTCGCTGCGCCCTGCGATACCCCTATTTCCCCCCGGAGAGTTCGGGATCCTCCGCAACGAAGGAATCCCCGCCTGGCTCTGAGTCGCGCTAAACCGGAAGTCGAGCCCGATTTCTGTTCTTATCCTGAAGCAAAGTTCTTAACCTGAAGCACTATTTCTGGGTTAGCGGAGTGTGTAACCTGAAGCATATGTAACCTGAAGCGTATGTAACCTGAGATACCACTGTATCTGAAGAAGCGTGCATGCATACGAAAGCTCATACCAATAACTAACTTAGTTGGTCTCTTAAGGGGCTACCGGAAGGGATTTTTTTATTTTGCCTTAAAATGTTTCTGCCTGGCTGGAATGTGCCCTTGAAACCCCGCCGACGCCTCTTCCTTGCCTGAATGGAAGGCAAGAGGGAAAGTGTGTCGCCTACTGTGCAAAGGTAGCATTTACACTCATCCCGTTTCACCTCTGGCCCTGCCCACCCCTGGCATGCGGCCCCCAGAAGGTGGGCTGGAAACGCCCTATCGGGCAAACCTCGACTGGCACTGGGTGCAAGTTCTGAGATAATTCCCCCTCCTCTTTTTTGTTTCTGAACCTGTGGTTTCCTTCTTTCCTCTTAGACATCAAGGCTTTCTACGTGATTTTCAGCTGGGAGGACGGAGCTCAGATCTATGAGCTGGTTGCGCAGACGGTGTTGGAAAGGAAGAAGTAAGAAATGGGGGAGGCGAGGCGGGGCGGGAGGGGGGGAAGTGGGCATTCACCGCTGGAGTACCACATGGGTTGGTCCAGCCACCACCACCCCAGCTTGATGCCCTCCTGGTTTTGGCTCGCTGGCTGATGGGGAGTTGTAGCCTAAAGCATCTAGAAAGCACCAGTTTGGGGAAGGCTGGGTTTAGTCTGTGAGCTGGAGTGGGTGGCAGAAACAGAGGGGTGGTAGTTTTGGAGGCGAGGGTGGTTCAATTTTCTCAGCTTCGATCCAGGGTCAAATTTCAAAATATGACTTTGCCTAGCACCAAGGGACGCGGGTGGCGCTGTGGGTTAAACCACAGAGCCTAGGGCTTGCCGATCAGAAGGTTGGCGGTTCAAATCACCACAACGGGGTGAGCTCCCGTTGCTCGTTCCCTGCTCCTGCTAACCTAGCAGTTCGAAAGCACACCAGTGCAAGTAGATAAATAGGTACTGCTCCAGCGGGAAGGTAAACGGCGTTTCCGTGCGCTGCATGCCAGAAGCAGCTTAGTCATGCTGGCCACATGACCCAGAAGCTGTATGCCAGTCCCCTCAGCCAGTAAAGCGAGATGAGCGCCACAACCCCAGAGTTGGCCACGACTGGACCTAATGGTCAGGGGTCCCTTTACCTTTACCTAAGGTCTTTAAGCTTATTATTATTATTATTATTATTATTATTATTATTATTATTTGAATTTTTATACCACACTATACTCACAGATGCCATTCCTTAATGTGAGCTGAGGCTCCTCCGTGGGCTTATAGTGATGGGTGTCTCTGAGCATGTTCTAAGCGCCTCTGCCATAAGCAGTACATTTGCCATTTAAGGGGCCAGGCTTCCAGGTTTGGAGATTCCAGGCCAGCGTGAGACCCAGCACCTCTAACTGTTGTCAATTCAACCAGTCAGTTTTTGTTTTACCCGATTCCCTTCTTTTGTTCTTTTCTAGCTGGTGCAGTATGATCAGCGACACGGCTGGCTCTCTGAAGGTCCCCATTAAACCACGGCTTTCAGTTCCAAACAGTCGGTCTTCGCCACACAGCCCCAGCTTGTAAGCCTGGCGTTCCTGGGGAGGGAAAATGTCTAAACCTTTCTCGTACCAAAGGCCACATGGGGCATTTTCTGGGGCCTGCTTGCCAGAAGCGAGTGGGGCAGAGTCAGAGGCAAAAATGAGGAAGGTAGCGGACGGGACGTTTTCCTTTGTGCGTTCCAGCCATGCAAAACCCAGGAGTTTTTGCAAACATAACCTCCACGCAGCGTCTCTCCATCCAGACCAGTGAGAGGCAACATCCCAGTTCAAAGAAAGGTCCCATCCGGGCAGAAGAATTTTAGGGAGGAGGCAGAGGGAGAAGACTGAGAGGAGGAGGTGTCAGAAGCTGAAGAGATAATAGGGTTTAGTGAGCAGGGAGAGTCTGTGGCAGAGAGAAGTGTAGAATCTGAAGCAGAAGCAGAAGAGGAGGCCAAGAGACAGAGATGAGTCCAGCTGGGGAAGAGGCAGAGGTGTGTCCCCCTCCTGCTGCAACTAGCTCCCCTCCCTGCTGGTCTCCCAGGACCAGAAGAGGTATGAAGGGAGAAGAGCAAAGACAGGCATGCTGGGACAGTCTCAGATTGCTTGCGAAGGACCGGGGGGCAGAGGAGCTTTAGGCAGTTGCCTCATAGGGGCAAGACCCACCAAGAAGAGTTGCTGTGCTCATGAGGCCTGGCACCTCTAAGCAGGTTTTGTTTCTTCTAATGAAGAGTTAACTTCACTTACTCAGTGTGATTTATTGCTGGCTGGCTCCCTGACACTGGAAGGGCTGTCTCGTGGGGTGTGCGAGGGGAAGGAAGGATCCAGCCTGCCAGTGCAACACATTTCCCCACCGCCGGCATAGATCTGCACTCACAACTTCTTCTTTTTCCCGCAGCAGCTACTCAGAGGGGTTGCTGGGTGGGGCGGAGAACGGCAGCTCCCACAAGGAGACCCTGCATTCGGAGGGTGAGTGTGCGGCCAGGAGGTTTGGAAGGCAGTGGGAGGAGCTGGAGGGGGCAAAGCAAGAGTTATGGGTTCTTACCGAGCTCAGAGCCAGGGGAATCCAGGGGCTCTTTGAGAGCAGGGATCCGATTGGTCTTTTGCTACCCCGAAGCAGAGCGAGAGAAGGACGGGATGCTGGAAGGAGCCGAATTCGAGGGGCGCAGCCCTGTGAGCGGACCGAAGCTGGGCAAGGCAACGGAGGAGATCTTGGACGACATGCTGAACCTGCACAAGCACCGGCCCGTAGGCCAGGGGGCCCTGTCATCCGCCGCACAGGACAGAAGTATGTAACGCTACTCCTTCGGAACTCCCTGCCTGTTGACAGCAGGCAGGCACCTTGAACTCTGCATTTTCCAGTGTCTGCTTAAGAACATTTACGCATAGGCAAGCCTATCTAGGGGATGCAGGTGGCACTGTGGGTTAAACCACAGAGCCTAGGACTTGCCGATCAGAAGGTCGGCGGTTCGAATCCCCGCGACGGGATGAGCTCAGTCCCTGCTCCCGCCAGCCTAGCAGTTTGAAAGCACGTCAAAGTGCAAGTAGATAAATAGGTACCACTCCAGCGGGAAGGTAAACGGCGTTTCCGTGCGCTGCTCTGGTTCGCCAGAAGCGGCTTAGTCATGCTGGCCACATGACCTGGAAGCTGTACGCCGGCTCCCTCGGCCAATAAAGCGAGATGAGCGCCGCAACCCCAGAGTTGGCCATGACTGGACCTAATGGTCAGGAGTCCCTTGATATTTACCTTTAAGCCTATCTAGACATGTAGAGAAGCCTCCCCAAAATTGCTGCTCTCCAGAGATTTGGAGCTACAACTCTCATTGGCCTCAGCCAGGGCTGCAGAAGACTGATGTAGAATGCTGACGTGTGTTTTAATCTGGATTTAAGCGTATCATTGATTTCGGTTTTTTAAAAAAGAGACTTTGAGGTTTGTTTGTCTTTACAGTAAAGCGGTATGTAAATTGCATGAAGCAAATGGATAACCCAGGGTTGGCGGGAATCGGCGGCCCTCCAGATATTGTTGGATTTCAGCCTCTATCCAGCACGGCCAGTGGCAAAGGATGATGGGAGTTGTAGTCCAACAGTATCTGGAGCACCGGAGGATTCCCCCCTTCCCTCCTCCATTCTTTCCCCTCCCCTCTTGCGAAGCAGATGAATCTCACCCCAGTCTTGTGTCCTTAACAGTATCAGCCCTGAGGAGGCTACTTCAAGTATCGGAGGAAGGCGAAGTTGCCTTCCCAGCAGCAGAACCTGTGGACCGTCCGCCGGAGAACGGGAACCCCCGCGAGGGAGAAGAGGAAGAGGAGTGGGAGACGGGTCACGGGACGGAGGCAGACGGCAGCCGACGTCACCCAGGTCTGAGAGCCAGGTGGCTGCTGGGAAAGTCAGCTGGGGCTTGACGAGAGAGGGGCATGCTGGGAGTATTTCATAGAATCAAATATCCCCCTCCCTCCCTCTTGGCAGGAGGCCTCCCCAATGGCCCCTTGGAGCCGGAGTGGGGCTCCGAGCACCTGGACAGGGAAGGATCCAGTTCCATAATTCTGACCCACCAACAATCCGACGGGGTGAAGCATCACCTGCGGCTTCTAGAAGATGCCATCCAGGGTCTGAAGGTGAGAGTGGGTTGCAAAGACACACACACACACACACACACACCAGCGTGGCACGCTCAGACTTTACTGGGCAGTTTTGCACCCGTTTGCTTTCCTTGCAGAGCTAAACCCCAGCCCTGGAATATTAATTTCCAAGATCGTTTGGAAAGCGCAGAAGATGGTGGAGGGAGGGAGGGAGGTGTGGGAGCAAACGCCTGAATGATTTTTCAAGCAGTGGGTTTGAAAGGGAAGAGGGGCAGAGAGATGGGCCCTCGTGTTGAGAGTGAGGGAAGGAGTGTATGAAGGTGTGAAGACCGCCCTTTGATGGCTGCAGCCCTCATCCATTGGGCTCTTTTTAAATAAAGAAGAAAGACCAGGACTATAGCCACAAGGACTAGAAACTTGATGAATGGGAAGTCACATTTTTCAAGACTATATGCTGCATGGAGACTTATCTCCTGAGCCCGTTCTCTTCACTAGACAAAGCAAAGAGCCAGGGGTGTGTCTCTCTCTTCATGCCTGTACATGATTTGCTTTGTTATATTTCACTGCACTTGGGCCCATCATTTTCTCCAGGCAGCAAACGTGGTTCTCTCCCCCCTTACCTCACCCCCACAACAACCCTGTGAGTTAGGGCTGCTCGCTGTCCGTCGGCTTAACCTGAGGTCTCCCCATGCCCTGCTCTCCCCAGTCCTCATCTGCCACCCTCTTAACAGCTTCTTTTTAGAATTTATTCCTTGCAAGCCCCAGCTTATGCACCAGGTCACCTTGTTTTTAAGTTGTAGTTCAGTCAACTTGTTTTTATTATTGGTTGTTAGCTGCCCTGAGCCCGGTCTCGGCTGGGGAGGGCGGGGTATAAATAAAATTTATTATTATTATTATTTGTTATTATTATGAAGCAGGAACGGGGACCCCGTGGCCCTGCAGGTGTCCCAGCCGTCCAAGCCAGCATGCCCAGTGGTCTGACGGGGCTGTTGCCCTGAGGGGAAGGGCTGCAGCTCAGTGGGTTAGAACATCTGCTTTGCATGCAGAAGGTCCCTGTTTCATTCCCTGGCATCTGAAACCCTGGAGAGCTGCTGCCAGTCAGTGCAGACAGTACTGAGATAGATGGACCAGTGGTTTGAAATAAGACAGCTCTTCCTGTGTCCCTGTGCAGTCCAGCAATATCCACGGGGCGCCATGTTGGCTGATCTAGAGCGACTGGGTTGCCACAGTTGAAGCCTCTCACCCTTGAGAGTTGGGAGTGTCCACAAGGAGACTCCTGCCTGCATATGCTTGTCCCCACATCCCTCCTTCACCCTCTCAGTGAATATTTTCCTCAATCTGTTTGTCTGCCTGTCGTACTAGGAAATTGAAGCGGATTATTGGCACCTGCAGCAGCTGATAGGAAAACTCACGCCATCTCAGCCGCCCAGTTTCACATGAGGCTTGGCCAAGCAGAGAAGGTAATGGAAGAAACAGGCTCTGTCTGGGGTATCCCAAAAACTTGGTGCATGACTGACCGGCTTCCTGTCACCACCCTGTGTCCTCTGGTTAGGCTGATAAGACAGCGATTGGCTAAGGAAGAGCCTGTGGTCTTCATGGCTGACCAAGCAGGTTTTTGAAATAAGTGTTTGCGCCTCAAAATTTAATTTAAAAGACAAAACAGTGCCTCCGCTGAGGGAAGTTTAGGAATCGCTCAAGCCACTTTTATGTAAATCCCACCCATTTTGGTGTTTTTTGTTTTAAATGGGTGCGTAATTTGCTGTGTTGGAAGTCTCGCCTGTTTATCCGAACATCCTCTGGCCCGTTGAGCCAGTTTTGAATCAGCCCACCAGGAAAAAACTCTTCTCTCCGAACCCCGAACCTTCCCATCCTTCCTTGCTCAGATGTACCTGGCAGTTGGGGGCCTGTGAGTGGAATGGCAGGAGGGTGGGAAGGCTCTAGTAGGCCCGATATGTATCCATAGCAACCAGGAACCAGTGAAACGTAGTTAGGAATATTGGGGGCCATGGGAACTGTATTCCCCATGGCTCCTAGCAATCCAGGATGCCTCTAGGGCCTTGGGGGGGGGGAGGGCCTCTGCGCATGATGAGCGGGGCCTGAATTTAAGTCTGGGTTTCAGCTCTGGCAAGTCCATTTCTTAAAACCGCCCCACCCGCTCCGGTTTCAAACTTGAGTTGACACCGCTGCTTTCTGCTGCCCCATTCTCACTGTCGTCTTAATGGCTTTCTGTGTCTTCTCCCCCTCTCCAGGCCTGTCTTTAACAGGGAGGAAAAGGGATCTTTTTTGCCAACCGCTCTCTCCAGCCAGATGATCCTCCTCAAACAACACCAGCAACCAAGTGCGGCCTACACTGCTTTTTGTATAGAGGATTTATAATGCAGGGAAAGATTCCAGGGTTATAAATATATATTTTATATATATTCTACCTAGACCACGCTATAGGGGGCCATATTTAGAAGCTGTGGAACTGCATGTGAGTAAGGGGTCAAACCCTTCCTGAGGGGTGGGGTTAGCTATGTCATCAGGCCATAGAGGTGCTCTTGGGGGGGCTCAGCTTTTTCTTTAGCTATGGGAGTAATTTGTGGTGTCTGTCCCAAAGAGAGGCGAATTAAAAAATTGGGTCCCTGTGGCAGCTGTCTAGTGGACCAAAGATGATGGGGTTGGGGTTGGGTGCAAGGCACTTGTAGGCTTCTGGGCTCCACAGACCTATTCAGAACATAACTGCTGGAGACATCAAACTTGACCTCCTTTCTGCCAAAAGTGACCAGCCAAATAATCTCAGGGAAGGTTTGCAAGGAGGGTATGACGATAGCAATATCTAGCCCCTCCTCAAATTGTCAATCATCCTGGTGGTATAAGCTTGCCTTACAGTATATCCTCACACGTGGACCTAACCCTCCAGATAGGTATCTGATCCTTTTAAAAAGGAAGCGTTTGGCGGCAGTGGCAGCAGCAATCACCGCGGTTTCATGGGGAGGCAAATCTAACTCACTTAACTTGGTTTTCCTTGCCTTTACTCATCTCCCTGTCCCCAGAAACTCCCCGCTTTTCTAGAGTGCGTTTTTATCCTTTTCCTGCCTCATTTATGCACATCTGCAGTCCTGCCCAAGCTGTCTCCCTCCATCCCTTGGCCCCTTGCTACCTTGCCATTCCACACAGTGCTTTTGTTTTGGCACCAATTCAGCTGAGACACACACACACACAAGCATACAGCAGAAAAGCCTTGGGGTTGCATGCAAGCTGCATCAGCTGCCCTGAAACTTGAGCTGCTTCTCTCCCCGACACAAACGCAGCCACCAGAAGACTGGTCTCTCCTTGCTGGGTGACCCTTCACAGCTGGCTTCACAACCTAACAGAAGGCCAGCTACACCGTCAGTGCCATAACCACCTTCTGAAGAGAGGAGAAAGGCGGGGGGAAATGGGTATTGTGTTATGAGATGAGCTTGAAGTCTGAAGGCAGCGTTGTTCCAGCGGTGGATCAAGGGAGACCCCTGGTGTTCCTTAGAAATGCTTCTCAAGAGATTTCCCCCAACGAGATCAGTAGTGCCAGGCAAGCTCCCTGGAAACGCCGCTTGATCTTAACCTAGCCGGGTGCAGTTTCATGTGAGCCTTCTAGCCTGCCCTCGCCCCAACTCAAGGGAGTCCCGGAAGACTTGGCCATCAATCTCCTTGACTTGGTTGTGTGCAGAAACTCCATTGCAGGGGTGGAAATATTTTTTTATTTTTAAATGCAAGCTCCCGCTAGCAAAGCAAAACCCCAACCAGCCTCTCTCAAGAAACCTTCTTTCTCACCGCACCCCTGCTTTCTTTAGGAATTCCTGAGAAATCTCGGGGTTCGATACCCCACAATGTATATACCAAGGATCAGCCGAGCAGTGAGATCGCACCTGCCCACACGTTATTTGGAACTGGGGTTGCCTTTCACTCGGTGTTGCTGACCAGGTTATTCCCAGCACCGTGTAGCACTATAAAAGCTGCTTTTAGCCACAGGGTGCCACAGATGTAGAATCTGAAAGCGAAACCACAAGGTCCTGGGTTGGGGGTCTCATCTGCCATAAATGTAATTCACGCACGGTCCCTTGGCTGCCCTTCTGTGACATGCTGTTTTACGGAAGGGACAGCAGGTGGAGCCATATCAGTAAGCCAACCGGGGCCTCTTGGCTCTTCAAAGCGTTGGAGTTGTTGGCCTTTTGCAGTATTTTGCAGGAATTGAGTGTGGACTGGCGGGGTGTGTGTCTGTTCCTCCTCCTACCCCTGATCCCCCTTTGGCTGTGTATGGAAGGGACTTGTCCTCAAAGCTGGTCTGTCGCATGGAGCAAGAGGGCTCTGGACCTATAGAGGGCTGCTGAGCACCCAGACTCGGGGTTTGCTGCTGCTTCTGGCAACTCTGCTCACCCTCCCCAGCCAAGACACCTCCTATTTGTAGGACCCTTTGCCCAACTGGAGGGTTGCAGTGGGTCCTCCCTAGGCAACCGCGGCGTGTTTGCGTCCTCCGGTTGGGAGAATTCCATCTGCCGAAACTAGTCGAGGGGGATAAACGCAGGTGGTGCTTTCATCCCAGAGGACAGGTAGCAGACCTAAGGGTTGAGGGGAGGGGGAAAAGTCAAGTGAAACCTGCCCCCCCCCACTTGATGTCCTCAGAGACGGACCTACACAGATATTGCACACGTTCCAGTGCTTCCAAGTGCCTTTTATACTTTTTGTTCATAATGTGCTTGTATGTTTAAGAAAACTCAATATTTTGCTGGGATATTATATATATATATATATACGAACATAAGGGAGTAGTCTTAACTCCTCCAGCTGGGGCTAAAAGCGAAGAAGAACCCAGAGGTTGTTTTTTTTTTATATAGAGTGATATTATATATATTTAGTCTTTAGGGGTTTTTGTCTTATTACTGTACAAAGAGCCTAACCCAGTATATTCGGAGAAGAAAGAGTGTGACCTTCTCGGCTTCCCAGTATTGTGGAATGTACAATAGCCCCTGCCAAATCCGTTGCAGTCAGATGAGGTGTTTTTTTAAAGTCACACTTAAAAAAAAAGAAAGAAAATGAAAAAAAAATTCTAAACTGCAAAATGTAAAAGCATCGGCTGGGTGGGGTGGGGGGATAAAATCCCCCGGGATCTGCTTTCACGTCTTTTACCATTGCTGTTTTGTACTTTCGTGAGACGTTCTCAAGATGGTGCGCTGTGGATTAGTTCACACATGCAAAAGTGCCGCACTTATTTATGGCTTTTCCCTTCTGTGTGGCGCCCTCCATTTTGGGCTCCCAGTTCCTGTCAGCCCCAGCCAGAGATGATGGGAGCTAGAGTCCAGCAACATCTGAAGCATGCTGTATTGGCCACTGCCCTACTGTCGTAACCCATCCACCCCACCTAGGAAAAATGAGAAATGCAAGTTCTGCACTGTCCTGTCTGGGGCACAACTATTTAAGGAAAATTTAAGGAAGAAGCAAGTTCTGCTTGACTTCCTAAACTTTTTTTTTTTAAAGCCTGAATCAGGCAGCATAAAATCCCCTCTTCAAAAAACCCCCCAAAACAGCCAATGCTTATAAGTGCAATTCTCACAATCTGTGCCTTTTTAGCATTCTGGATTCTTGACCTGGAGTGCAGCCTCAGTCGCGAACTGGATTTCAAGAGCAGTTTGGGTCTATAGACTCGCGGTTGGCCTGGGGCACAAATTGGAACTTGTGCTGTTGTTGCTTGATCTCTCCCCTTCCCCTGAATCGTCTGAATTAACCACGGGGTAGCTAATCGGTGGTCAGCTGTCTTGAGAATGCTCTCAGCTTGAGCTCGGGGGTTGCTTTCCTAGAGTTCAGTTGAGGATTGAGCTCTGTGTGGTTCCCTCCGCCTGGCAACGTTTTTGTATGAGGTTTGCAGTGAAAATACTAGCCAGAAGAAGGAAGAAGAGGGAAATGTTTCCTCGCCAGAGGGTGGGGAGATCAGGTGAGTTTCCACTCTGTATAAGGATGGGGTAGAAGGGAAGAGCAGGGATCCTGGATTCCACATCCCTCCTGCTTATCTGAGCACAGGAGTCGTGGGCCCCTCCTTCCCGCACCTTACGTAGAGAGAAATCGGACGCTTTTTGTATGTTACAGGAGGGTTACAGGTACGTGTAGGAGAGGCGAGGAAGAGACTGAACCAAAGATAACTTTTGTAAAAGATGCCAAATTAAAAGCTATATTAATCGCAGCAGCCTTTGTGGTTGGAATACAGCATGTATTTTGCATTTTGTGTCTCATTTATTGCATTGGGTTGGGCCAATCAAGGGGGGGGTCCCTTCTAACTCTATGATTTTCCCTGGACGGAACGTGCCCTTCAGTTATGATGGTGCGTTTTGGGCACACATGGAACTCTTGTGTAACTTGAATATATAGCCTGCTGCGCAGAAGGAAGAGCTTAAATGGTTCCCTTTCCGCTCAGTTGCAGGCAGCCCCTAGACCAGGCATTGGCAAACTCGGCCCTCCAGATGTTTTTTGAGACTACGATTCCCATCATCCATGACCATTGGGTCCTGTTAGCTAGGGATGATGGGAGTTGTAGTCCCAAAACATCTGGAGGGCCGAGTTTGCCTGTGCCTGCCCTAGACAGTTTCTCATGAAGAAGTGTAGCCCTCGGGATTGAAAGAGTCACTCATCCCTTCCCACTTACCTGGGAGTAAATGCCACTGAGCTGAGTGGGACGCAAGTGCCTATACTGTTAAAAATCTTCCTTTGCTCCTTTGTTAAGTGATCTACTTGTCAGGCTTCGAACTGCCAACTTGTAGGTTCCTGGCCTCTCACCCATGAGCACCCACTTCATCCATTCCCTTTTGCCTGTGAGCAGAGACTCGAGTGACGAATAGATATTTTATTGCTTTAGAGGCCAGCGATGTGCTGGGGTAAAATTCTTTCCCATCTGTTTTTTCTTTTTCTTTACACACTCCATAAATTAATATAGTATTTACAAAAAGGAAAGAGAAAACATAGGGGTTGGGTTAAACAGCGTCTTCATATCAACCACACAAATACAGTTTTGTTTTGTTTTTTCTTCTTTTAAAACACGGGGGGGGGGGGACACGAGCACACAGGTGAGGCCTGGTAGGGGCTATTTTTTTGTTTTTGATTTTTTTTACAGAGGGTCACACCAGAGCATGACAAGACAATATTGCACTTCGAAAGTCAGGGGTGGGTAAAAAAAGGTTAAACTCCCTCTCCCGTCATACGACTCCCTGTATTTTGGAGCGGGCCTGGATTTTCAAGTTCCTCCCAACAATTTTGGGAGCTGGGAATCAGGTTGGTAGGTTCTGGAGGACACCGGAAACTTGGAACCGTGTTGGCTTGCAGGAGCGCTCTCAACCTAGCTGCGAGGACCCTGTCCATAGGCGCCGACTCCATGGGGCCTGAGGGGGCCCGAGCCCCCTCAAAAATTCGTTTGGGGGGGCTCTGCCCCCCCAATAATTTAAGAAAATTATTAGGCACCTTGCCAAAAACCGCGCAGGGGACTCCGGCGCGCGCCTCCCAAAGTGACCGGGAGCTCCTGAGAAGGGGCGGGCAGGTCGGTCAGTCAGAGGAAGACCCCCAGCGGCGGGACTTTAGAAAGGAATGGAGCCGCGGGGCCGAGGAACGGCGTATTCGTCGCCGGCGAGGGACCGGGGTGAGGGGAGAATGGAGGGGATGGGAGTTCCCGCCGCCGGAGCGGGGCTTTTTTTCTGGGTTCGGCTAAGGTGACGTTGGTAGGAGGGGGTGGCCGCCTCCCGGCGCGAAGCCTGGGGAGGGCAGGCCGGTTCTTGCATGCAAAAGCACCACTGCCATCCTGCCGCCAGTATGGACCCCGGTATGGGCCCCCCCAATATTTTTTATAAGTCGGCGCCCCTGACCCTGTCAATAAACACGTTTTGCTGCATCCCAGTTTGCAACGACCTACGTGTGCACGTTAAACTATCGGGTGTAGAGCAGCAACACAGGAATGGTGGTATTTGGACTGCTTGGACTTAAAAAGGGATGATTCACACAACCACTCTTGTCTTCTGGCTGGACCTTTTTGAAGACACCTTCACAGCACACTCGGGGCAGCCCCAGATTGTGACAACCCAAGGTGGCTTTAAAGGCATCGGTAATGATGAGAAGCAGGCAGAAATCTGACCCAAGAAACTTATGTCAGGTGAGAAAAGATCCTGCACTTCATATCAACAAGGCTTGTGCAGGAGAACTTCCCGGCATGGGGGAGGGGCATTTGGGTGTTCTTTGCTGAAGCACCAAAACAGATGGTGCCAGCCACAGCAGCAAGCTGGTTGTCTCTAGAAGCCTGGCTGTTAAATAGGCCAAAAGAATTTCATGGGGTGGCAGTTGCACTGAAAGGGATTAACGTAGCCTGTGGAAATTTTCAGAGATGGTGTGGAGCTGGCCGGTCCAGGAAGTTTAATGGGACTGGTCTAGGGAGGGAGAGCTGAGGCAGATTGTGATCAAAAGTGCATGGAGTTATCTCTTCCCGTGGTATTGGAAGAGGTGATGAAGAGGACACTTTCAGCTCTCAAGTCTTAAGTGTTGCTGGACTGCAAATCCCATCATCCCTGACCATCGGTCATATGGGCTGCTGTGAGCTGGGAGTCCAGTAAGATCTGTGGGAGTCTCACAGCCCCCCCCCCAAATCTCTGCCACACTGCTGCCTGTCCTGAGCCCTCGTCCCTTTCTTCCAGAAAGCCTTTTTGCCCCAATCTGGGCCTCCCCAGGAATGTGAAGACAAGGCCCTCCATTGATGAAGTTGAGAGGGGGAAGGGATGAGTATTCCAGCCCAGGGTGAAGGGAACGGGGAGCAGAAAGTGAGGGTGCTTTGGGGAATTAGACTCAGTATAATCAATGAATAAAATTTTCCTATAAAAATAGAGACATCAAACAAATGGGGCAGGTTTTGTTTTCTTTCCTTTGCTTTAAACTCTCTTTAAGAATCGGGCTACTGATGGAGAGGGACCAGCAGTTGGGGGCTCCGAATAATGCCTGCATTCAGCTGCCGGGCAGACTCTTCGCTTCCTTGGCAGTGCCCAGGCTGGCCTCTGCCACCCCTTCCGGCTTGCTGGCCGTTGCCCCTGCCGTCCGCTCTGTCTGCAGCCGCTTGTAATTCTGCACCTGGCTCTCTATCGCCTCCAAGCTGTCGGGGCTGAAATCACAGCCTTCGTTCTCCGAGCTGCATTCGCTTAGATCTGTGATCTCCAACTCCGAATCGGAGCCAGGGTCCTCTTTGGCCCCTCGCCCCCCTGAAGGGCTCTGGGCCCTGGGACCCAGCAGCTCCTTCTCACGCTCGCTGGCCGCATTCCCAGTGCCGCGGAGGGGCAGGGTCATGCCATGGGGAGGGAGACAGAGGCGAGGGACGGAGCCGCCCCCCAGAGCTGCAGCCCGCTCTGTGCTATCTCCCGGCAGTAGTGAAATGGGTGCTGGAAGCTGGGCTAATGACCCAGACAGGGGGTTGGGGTAGAAGTGGGGGGAGTACAGGGAGGCGGGCAGTTTGGAGCTGTTCAGGGGGAAAGAGCTGGACAGGTAAGGGTTAAAATTCCAGGGGTAATCTGGGAAGGAAGCGTTCCTGCCATACGGAGTCAGCAAACTGGGGGGCTTTGTATATCCAGCAACACCTGTGGGGGAGAATGGGGGGAAAAGAGGTGTGAGTAAACAGTCCATGCTGGGTTCAGAGGCTTTGGGTTTGCTGGAATCCCAATGGATTGTTGTGATATTTTCATATTACCCTTTTGGCGTGAATCATAGCAATATGGAAAGAGAAGTAATCACCTTTATGGGGAGTTCTTTTAAAAAACCCAAAATGAACAAGCAGCAAAAATAATAATTAGGGACCCCTACCTTGAAAGCATCTCCTGCCAACCTAGCAGTTTGAAATCACGTCAAAGTGCAAGTAGATAAATAGGTACCACTCCAGTGGGAAGGTAAACAGCGTTTCCGTGCGCTGCTCTGGTTCGCCAGAAGCGCCTTAGTCATGCTGGCCACATGACCCAGAAGCTGTACGCCAGCTCCCTCGGCCAGTAAAGCGAGATGAGCGCCGCAACCCCAGAGTTGGTCACAACTGGACCTAATGGTCAGGGGTCCCTTTACTTTTACATTTACGGTACCTTGAAAGCATAGCCTTCCCAGATTTTTATTATTATTATTTTGGAAAGGTAAACAGCTTGCTCTCACCTGACCCCAGAAAAGGGAAGGTTGCATCCAGTCTGAGCTTCTCTGTCTCAGTTTGGCGTTCAAAGAGTGGGGTGCGGGTTGCCGGGTCCCCCAAACGGGGGCTTGAGAAGAGGCTTTGCAGGGTCTAGGGGGAAGAGAAAAGGGAATGAATGAGCTACGCAGATGCATGGGCTCAAATGGTAAGTGGCTGATCTCGCTGCCTCCTGATCTGACCATCCTGGCCCTGTGGGCTGAAATATTAAAAAAGGAGAAGATGGGGTAGAAATGACCACTCTGCACATGCTCCTTGGCACTATTGCAGTACAACGTTCTGACATCAGAGGCCCAGCTCACGACTTGAGCTGAAACGTGCTCTGAAGGGGAGCAAACGGCATGATACACCCTCAGCACATCCCCTCTTAAAAAACAGACGTGGATCCCTCTTTCCCGCATCATACCTCAGGGGTCAGAGGGGCACAATCTGCCCCATGGTTGCTCCCATTGAAAGGGTTCTGAGCCAGCAGAAACGGGGAGTTGGCAGCCATGTCCAGGAGAGGGTAATTCACCAGGACCACTTTGCTGAAGTTGAACTTGTAGGTGAAGCGTTTGCCCTTGGTCTTGTGCAAGATCCGTTTGTTGTAATAGTACCTGGCAGGGAAAGAAGCAAGGGGCCAGGTGAGCCAGCAGCAAGCAGGGTGGCTAAAGCGTAATTGTGGGATGTGCAAAACTGAGGTGGCAGCTGCTGACCAGAACCAGGAGTGTCTACCTTACAACAAAGGCCTGCAAATATTCTGCGGTTAAAACAAAGACTAGTCCAGTGAATAGATGGCCAAGCCAAATCAAAAGCCAGTGAAATTTTATGTGGTGGTTTTTCATACAATGGAACCATTTGTTTCACCAAGACTGGAGAAATCCGGGTTCAAATCCCCACTTAGCCATTATACCCAACGAGGAACAGTTTGCAAGCCACCATCTCTCAGTCTAGGGACGTGGGCGGTGCTGTGGGTTAAACCACAGAGCCTAGGACTTGCCGATCAGAAGGTCGGCGGTTCGAATCCCCGCAACGGGGTGAGCTCCCGTTGCTCGGTCCCTGCTCCTGCCAACCTAGCAGTTCGAAAGCACGTCAAAGTGCAAGTAGGTAAATAGGTACCACTCCGGCGGGAAGGTAAACGCTGCTCTGGTTTGCCAGAAGTGGCTTAGTCATGCTGACCACATGACCCGGAAGCTGTACGCCGGCTCCCTCGGCCAGCAAAGCGAGATGAGCGCCTCAACCCCAGAGTCGGCCATGACTGGACCTAATGGTCAGGGGTCCCTTTACCTATCTCTCCCTTTACCTTTACCTATGTCTCAGTATTGTTGTAGGGATAAAACAGGCAAAGAAACAGGTGCACAGCCTTGAGCTCCTTGGATATTATTATTATTATTATTAGCAGCAGTAGTATTATAAGTATTAGTTTTCTTAATAGCCGGGGGGCAGGGAGGGGAAGAGGAAGGCAAGAGCTGAATTTTGCAGAGAGTGAAATCACAAACCCAGTTAACTGAAAGGCCTGCTCAGCATCTGCAACCAGCAAGAAGAGCTCCTGATATTTTGCCAAACATGGCTTCACACACACATGACAAAGTCGATTTCTGCGGCCATGAAGACTAGAAACTTGCAGTTTTAAAAGGAGAAGAAGAATAAATCTTAAGAATTCCAGGAAGCTGGATTCTGCACTACCCGATACCAAATTCCACACTATGTGTTGCAGTCGTGAAGCAATGTATGGCAGCACCCAAAATGTGGAACGAAGAGAGAATCAAAGGGAGAAGAGGTTTTTTTTGTTCCAATTAGTCAAACATGAGGCAGAGCATGAAAGGATTTGGTGTGCCAGCCCCCGTCCTCAGTAGGAAACATGGGTCCCAACAACTAAATAGTGGTAACCAGGACTGTGCGCAGTCAATGCAAAAATGAAATAAAAATAAAAATATTCCTCTAAGCAATCTGAATTCTGCACCCCAAAATGATGAATTCTGCAACCTGCAGAAATTATGCAAATAACGCACATATGCGCTGTTTCTCTTTTCTATGACTTGCAGTGTTTACTTCATTGCTTAATTTTTCTGCTACTGCTGGTCAAGAGGAGGATGAGGATTAGCACATGAACATTGCTGTGGAGTTGGTGAAAAATCCATTGAAGAACAGCTGAGATGCAGGACCATCTACACAGAGGTTGATTATGCAAAAAAATATTGTTGTCCTTTCAAAAGAAAGGTGCATCACCTTCCAAGATTTCAAGTGCCCTCTGCAGAATTCGAGAGAAGTTTTTTTAAAAATTTTAATGAAAAACTGCACTATATTAAATCACATCACAAATGCTCTTGGCGGCCGCTTGTGACATTGGCGTCTGCCCTGACTTAGGATTCAGCGCCCTCTGCAGGCAACACCAAATTTCATCCCCTTAGTGGCCCATTAGGGGAAATTGGACTCGGCGCCACTTCCAAGCAAAGAGCGCCCCCTGGTGAGTCGTAACATGTCATCCGGCTCTATGCTAGCAATAAATCTCGGAGCGTTCCTTAAACTGGTGCCCTGGGGAGGGAGCATGGGTTATCAGGGAGTCTTCAGCATTTATTTACTGGGCAGAGCAGAGACGAATTCCCGGGCTCAGTTAATAGGAAGCGTCAATAGCACTTAGCTCCTCATAAATATTAATTAGGGAGGTGGAATCTCAAGTGGCCAGAAAGGTGCAGTTAATTAATAAGCAATAACAAATATCGCTGTCGATCAATTACACAGAGAGGCTACTGGGAGAGGATGATAGCAAAGCTCTTGTGGGTTTTAGCAGTGTTTAGGAGAGGTAGGCGAAGGAACAGGGAATAAAAAGCATCCCTTCTCATCTCAAGAATTTGATAAAGTCCTGGGAATAACATAAGCAACTGGGTATGTTGCATGACTGCATGTGAAACCAGTATTACACATAGCAAAAAATACTTACAAAGTGCAATCCTATACATGTCTACTCAGAAGTAAGTCACGTAGTTTTCAATGGGGTTTATTTCCAGGTAGGTATGTGTTGAAACTGCAGCCTTAGTCCAGTTGTCTATGTTGCAGAAATCTAACTGATGAATCGTATCAGTTTTAACTGATTAATCAGCTGATGGATTAAGTTTGCCAGTGAGCAAACTAATAGTACATTCTTTGTTTCTAAATGATATAAATGTGTGTGTGTTTCGTAAGCATCCCTTTCCTGCACGGGGAGAATGCCCCTTTTTACAGATGATGGTTCGCCACCAGCAGTTTATATCAGCTGTTATTTTGAAAACTGAAAAATAACTTCCAAACAAATAAAATAAAGAAAGATGTTGCCGAATTAATCAGGGGGCGCGCGCACACACACACACACACACACACACGTATATAGCATTAATGCAGGGCATTTCAAGACAACCGCAGCTCTGTTATCTCAGTTCCCCTTACCACATACCACAGACCTGAAAGGCAAGCCTGTATTATCCTGTCCACATCACAGATGTGAGGCTGAGTGATGGTGCCATTTTGGTTGGCATCTGTCTGGAGACAACGGAGGAGTGTGCCTTTGGCTACCCAGTGAGATTATGTCTGAGGTGGGATTTGAACAAACAACTCACTCACTCCTTCTTGCCCACTTCCTGACATACCCATCACATTACTAGCAATGCTGAAAGCCACTGCATGCAGAAGGTTGCCTTCTGTACCCTCTGAGCAGGATCACAAGCTTTGCTTCGGTCAGGCAGCTATGGTGGAGTGTTCAACTTTTTAAAGCATCAAATGGAAGGAACACACACACAAACACTCCTAAAATCCCTTCAGTTTCACAGTGGGCTTGCTACGTGGCACTATTCTCAGTGAAACTTGGTTGAACACAGCCCAATATCTTTTACGCATTAGACTTCCTACTTCATGCATAATCATGCACAGGTAATAATAATAATAATAATAAATTTTATTTATATCCCGCCCTCCCCAGCCGAAGCTGGGCTCAGGGCAGCTAACAACAATCAAATAACCAAATAGTTGAATAATCACACATTCTAAAATATTTCATTATAAAAATTAATTAAAATCAAATTGATGGCAACCAAAATACTGTGCAGGTTGCCAGAGGAGGGAGTCAGGCTGCACCCTGACCAAAGGCCTGGTGGAACAACTCTGTCTTGCAGGCCCTGCGGAAAGATGTCAGGTCCCGCAGGGCCCTAGTCTCTTGTGACAGAGCATTCCACCAGATTGGAGCCGCAGCCGAGAAGGCCCTGGCTCTAGTTGAGGCCAGCCTAACCTCTCTGAGGCCTGGGACCTTGAGGATGTTTTTATTTACAGACCGTAGGTTTCTCTGTGGGGCATACCAGGAGAGGCGGTCCCGTAGGTACGAGGGTCCTAGGCCGTATAGGGCTTTAAAGGTTAAAACCAGCACCTTAAACCTGATCCTATACTCCACCGGGAGCCAGTGCAGGTGGTATAACACCGGGTGAATGTGATCTCGCAGCGAGGACCCCGTAAGGAGTCTCGCTGCGGCATTCTGTACCTGCTGGAGTTTCTGGGTCAGTCTCAAGGGCAGCCCCACGTAGAGCGAGTTACAATAATCCAGTCTGGAGGTGACCGTCGCATGGATCACAGTGGCTAGGTCAGGGCGAGAGAGATAAGGGGCCAACTGCTTAGCTTGGCGGAGATGAAAAAATGCCGCCTTTGTTATAGCTGTAATCTGCGCCTCCATAGAGAGGGAGGTATCGAAGATTACACCCAGACTCTTAACGGACGGTGCTGGCACCAATTGCACCCCCGCAAGAGATGGGAGTTGCCCCCTCGATCCCATATCGTCCCGCCCCAGCCAGAGGACCTCTGTCTTCGCAGGATTTAACTTCAACCGGCTCCCACGTAACCATCCAGCCACAGCTTCCAGACATCTGGTCAGTGTGTCTGGGGCCGAGTCAGGATGGCCATCCATCAACAGATAGAGTTGGGTGTCATCAGCATACTGATGGCAACCCAGCCCAAAACTCCGGACAAGCTGGGCGAGGGGGCGCATAAAGATGTTAAAAAGCATCGGGGAGAGAATCGCACCCTGAGGCACTCCACACACCAAGGAGTGGCGCGATGACAATTCCCCCCCAAGCGCCACCCTCTGTCCCCGACCAGAGAGAAACGAGCGCAGCCATTGAAGGACTGTGCCCTGGATCCCCACGTCGGCAAGGCGGTGGTCCAGGAGTTCATGATCGACCATGTCAAAGGCTGCTGACAGATCTAGAAGAATCAGCAGCCCCGACCCACCTCGATCCAGCTGCCTGCGGAGATCATCTGTTAGGGCGACCAGAGCCGTCTCGGTCCCATGACCAGCGCGGAAGCCGGACTGGAATGGATCCAGAGCAGATGTTTCATCCAGAAACCTACCAAGCTGTTCAGCAACCGCTCTCTCAATCACCTTACCCAGGAATGGAAGATTCGAGACCGGGCGGTAATTGGATAGATCTAAGGGATCTAATGATGTTTTCTTTAAGAGCGGACGCACCACCGCCTCCTTCAGTTCCCCTGGGAATGTCCCGGTGCCAAGGGACAGATTGATGATATCCCCCAGGGGGGCCCGCACCTCGTCTGGACACGCTCTAATCAGCCAGGACGGGCACGGGTCGAGAGGACAAGTGGTGGGCTTTCCAGCTCGGAGGAGTCTGTCCACATCGGTAGGGGGCATCCTCTCACCATTCTTTAATTAACCCACTCTGTGAATACGGGAGATTAACTAAAGCATGTTAAGAGGCAACAAATCCACTTTAATTTTGCTCGTGTACATTTTCACAAACCCTTTAATGGGTTATTTTTACACCAGGGCTGTAGGCAGACTGGGAGAAATCAAATAGCTCTATACGCAATTCTTCTATGGTCCAACTTGGTCAACCTGGAGATTTCTGTCACTGAAGAAGGAGGAGATATAGAAAGACAATCCCACCAGGCGCTCCATCTCAAGTTATGGCCAGCCCCTCCACCTCCTCTAGAGAAATGGGGCATGAATAGAGCAATTGGCTTACTGGGTCTGTTAAAATTTAAGTTATCATACATTTAATTGAAACTATCTCCTTCCTTTGGAATCTCCAAAGCAGCAAGATATGCAACTGTTTGTTTAGGCCATGTATGATTCCTTAAATTTAATCAATAACCAATCAGTTAGTTATAAAATTAATCAGTTTCAAACTTTTTAACCAATAAGTAACTCTAGTGAGGTTTTTTTTTAAAGGACTCGGGGAAATTCCCCCACCTGGCCCCTACTCAAATGCCTGCACTGCTTGAACATTATCGCACTGTGGGTATGAAGGAATAAAGAAATATAAAAACATAAATTGACCCTGGAAGTGGTTTTCCAAAGCAGTTAGGAGAACTAGACGGGTTTCAAAAAACCCCGTTCAACCAGAATAGGCCGCAATGCTGCAGCGCAGGGCTAGAGGGCGCTGTGGCGCTACAGCGCAGAAGCCTGCGGATCCTGCCGCCCAAGAGGCGCTGTCCCGCAGCGAAAGTGCTGAAACTGTCCGGGTCCGGCGCCGCAGGGCGTCCCAGTTCCTCCCAGTGCCCACCCAGTGCCTCACCTCAAGGCCCTGCTCAGCTTGTCGTAGTTCATATGGGGCTTGCATTTACGGATTCCCCACAGCCTGGCCACCTCGTCCGGGTCCTTGATGACAAACTCGCCGTAGTCCCCTTGCCAGGCGATGACGTTCTGGTATTCCTCTTTTTGCAGAAGCTCCAGGATGAAATGCCACAGCTGGATCTGGCGGGACCCGGGGCTGGACTCTGGCTTGTAGGCCCAGTCTGGGAAGGCGAACCCTGCCGGGGGAGAGGTGGAAAGAATAAACCGGCTGGGGTCTAGAAAGGGGGGGGGGGTTTGCTCTAGACAAACCATTTATGTTTCTAGAGATCATAAGGTTGCTGGATCTCTCTCTCTCTCTCTCTCTCTCTCTCTCTCTCCTGCACCTTTGGAGCAGGTACGCAGGTACTTGCCTGCAGGGGCTCACGAATTCTGGAACCTCGTGAAGCATAGGAGCCAACTCTTAGGGGCCAAGGGGTCTTCTGCCCCCCCCTAAAATATTTGAGGAGGCAGCCCTGCCCCCAACTGGATGGGCATTGCCATTGCCATTCAAATGATGTGCGTGCACTGTGTCATGTGATCGATTTTGAGGGCTGGGGCTTACCTGGGCCCCCCAATATTTTATTCAAGTTGGCACCCCTGTTGAGAAAGGCAGCAGGACCTAGCACTCTCTGGCGCAAGCCCCGTACCTATCTGTGTGGATGCAAAAAGAGGCTGCCCGTTTCCCGGAGTATGGCAGTTTTCCCTCTCCCGCCCCCCCTCCCCCGCAGTATGCAAAGGAAAGGGGGTTAAATGTCCAAAATGCAGCGACCTCTCAGGAAACTGATGCATTGCGGTGCTGTCACCTGATTTAAAAGTCAATTGATTAAATGAGCTTTGGTTGATTAATTGATTAGTCACTAGCTAAATCTACACATGCTTGTATACGAGTAAAAAACCAAAATCATTCTGAAACCAAATGTGCATTGCCTTTTTTTTGGGGGGGGGGTCCTGCTCAAATATTTTTATTTATTTCATAAAATAAATAAAAAGGGGGGAAACTTCAAAACAGATTTATAATAAGTGTTGGGGGGAAGGAACGTGAGGATGGCAAAGGGGTGGAATGGGATTGTGAATAACTGATTTAACTTCAGGCTTCCCCCAGTCCTTTCAGAGGCTGCGTTCGCACACATATTTGGAACTAAATCCTGCTGAGACCTGCGGGACTTGCTTCTGACTAATCACGGACAGATTCAGGCTGTCAGTTTCTCAGATTTTAGCACTAATTGTCTGTCTGTGTGTGTGTGTGTGTGTGTTAGAACAAAGAGGTCTAGAAGCTTGTTCTGGCTTGAAATGGAATGTGAAGGTTGTCATGTTTTTACAGAATTGTTGCTTGTTGTGGGGTCAGAGGGCATTCCACTGTTTCTAGTTCTATTTATTCATTTGCTCAGCTTCTATCCCTCTCTTCATCCATGTATGATTCCAGGGTGGGTTACGGATAAAATAAAGCTTTAGTGAAATGCATGAGCACTAAAATATAACTAAACCCCAATATTAAAACCCCAATTGATATATTAACAGAGCAACAGAATGATTACAAATTTACATCCAGTTGATTCAAATCCCTGTGAAGGTGCCTGCAGAAGTCTGGATAAAGACTTGTGTCTTCAGCTTATGCTGGAAAGTCAACAATGTCAGTACCAGTGACAACGGAGAGCAGGACATTCCACAATCAGGAGAAGGTGCTGCCACCAAAAAGGCCCTCTCTTGTGCTGACACTACCTGTCTCATTCAGCAAAGGGCCACAAGAAGTGCCTCCCTTAAAGCTCTTAAAACACAGCCTGAACGGTTTAGGGTCATATTGTTTTGTTGAGTTAAAGTGCTATAAACACTTACAGTACTTGGGACTAAGTCAACTGAACTCTGCGGGACTTATTTTTCATTAAATTGCATGGATCAGGCTGTGACAGCAACTTATGCTAAGAATATCATCGGTTAAAAATGGCCACAGTTAATTAATTAATTAATTGCATTCCACTTGTTTCTCAAGGCAATATATGAACCCACCACAAAAACGGCTAAAAATAGTTTTTAAGACAGTGCAAAAACAACAACTGAAGATTGGTTTGAAAACTATGCAAAAGGAACACCTTAAGTAAGAAGCAGTCTTGAGAATAGATTTTCCTGAGTGTATAAAAGTCGATTTCAGCTTGGCTGTGAATATTTTTGCAGTACTGTATGCAGATAAGTTACAGTGCAGATTAATTCCAGGGGGTTGCTGTGTTTGTCATGGTAAAAGTATGGCACTGCAAAGATTAACTGGATTCTTGTATGAGTGTTTGTGGGACGCAGCCAGTTTGTCCAATGTATGAACAGGTATCCTCAGATGGCAGACAAAGGACAAAAAAAAGTATACAGTGATCCCCCCGCTAAAAAAAAAGCCAGTAATATTTCATGGCCACAGTAAATTTGTTAGTCTTTAAGGTGCCACTGTATTGTATTGTTTTCATATGGATTTTAAAAGTTGCTATACCATACAAAGTGGTATTCCTGAATAGGTTTTGTTTTTTTAAGATATTGTATGATATGGGACATTCCTAAAAATCAAGTGAAATTGGAAGTGAATTTGAAATGGTTTGGTTAAACCTGGTTCCAATTAAAGCTAGGAAATATTTCTGTATGTTATAAGTAATTCTTTGTTACATCATAAATCTTCATGATTAAGACCCCAATCATTGTGTTTATTACTGAATTTGGAATGGTTGGGTTGCCTTTTTACACTACCTTTCTAAGGTTGTTTTTTTAAATTCCCTATTCTGTTAGCAATGAGTATTTTTCATACGGTGTTTCTCCTGCAAGAAACTGCTGAATGTTCGTTCACTTATCAAGAGGTTTAGCTCTGTCACTTGTGGCCTGAATCGAGATAATGGTTTTCTATCCCACTGCATGTATTAATTAGCATAGCAGCGCAGGGATGCTTGCTTTAGAATCAACACGGCTTTGTGAACAGCCACTATAATCATTTCACATACATTTAAGCATTAGCACAATTAGCATAGTCTGTATTCATGCATTTCATTTCCCACTGCTTTCATTGCCAACATTTGTTTTCTCCCCACATTTTGGTGAGTATATGTGTGCCATCTTAGGAAATCTCTAGTCCATGAAAGCTTGTGCCAGAATAAATTGTTTGTGCTTGAGGTGCGTAAGACTCTATATTGTTATTTTACTGCATGCAAACGTTGACGTTACTTTCCCATAGATGTCAAATATATTTGATCTCTTTTCTGCCCCTTTACCTCTTCTTTTTTAGTGGCTGTGCCTCTTTACAATATTTTATTTTTAGTGTCTAACTCTACACCACATGAACATTCATGCACAGATCATTGCATGCAGGCACATGCCGAATAAACCCAAATGTTTGTGCCCATGGCAAGACCTTTGCTAGTGAGTTTCCTCTTACACTACTTATAAAATGTTCCCCGAGTCCTCCGAGATCTCTCCCTTGAAGTTGAGATGCTCTCCGCCTTGTAGTTATTTCCACTTTCAGATCTTAATTCCGCAGTGGGCTTGAATAACAACCTGACACTGTGTTTAAAAGCAGGCATCTCCAAGGAGCAGGGATAGCCAGCTCGGTCACCTCCACCCCGACTAATTAATCATGGCTAAAAGCTGAGCTCTCTCTGCAGCTCAGGAGGGAACGGACTTCAAGCAGAAGGTGCTGAGGGACACACTCTGGCCTCTTCTGTGCAGGAGAGGTCAGGCCGGCCTCTTCAGATCTGTGCCTCTATCTATGAATCTATCATTAACAGGCCTAATGAACTGCTGATCAATGCCTTGATTTTCAGTTACACAGAGCACCTTTGGCACCCCTGCAGTAAATTACATTCACTCTCCCGAAGGCCTCTCTCTCGGATGCCAGGGCCCTCGAAGTGTGAGATCAGCCTCTCAACAGAGGCGCAAATACTTTGCTGGGAAGTCCTGGGCACTCTTGATGCCTCTCAAAGTGCAAAGGGGATACCTGTCGCATTCCTCTCCCCCTTGCATTAATTGAAGGCATGAGGCACCAAGGGCAAAGCACTCTTGGCCAATGGGATCGTAGCAGGACTGTAATGTAATGCCCACAGAGTTTCTACATCAGCTCTAAAATATGTGCAGTTTACCTGCAGGCCCACAGCCTGGAATATTAAGGTGTTGGTAAGCCCTAGGATAAAGCAGGGGTCTGTCTGTGTCCAGTAGCCTTCAAAGATGAACGCTACTTAACTTGCTTAGTGCTTTATTTTGATGAAGCAAAATTTAATTTATCACAAAGGGAGAATAAATACCACATGGTTGTCTGTCCATTTTATACTGGGAGACTGGAGCAGGAACTCGTCATTCTCCCTACACAGTTTCCCTTTTATTTTTCCATAAGAAAAACAGCTGGCAGCCTAAACAGATGGACAATTTTGTCTCAAAGGTTCGGTTCGAGTCACCCAAGGAGATTTGGGGAGGCTTCCCAGTTTCCATTTTCCATCTTGAACATGGGAATGTTTTCCTTGGGGTTTTTGAAACAGCAAGACAGGTGTGTGTGTGTGTGCGCGCGCGTGTGTGTGTGCGTATTTTTCACTCTATACGACGCATCAGACCATAAGATGCAAGTAGTTTTTGGAGGAGGAAAACAAGAAAAAAAATATTCTGAATCCCAGAAGCCAGAACAGCAAGAGGGATCGCTGCGCAGTGAAAGCAGCAATCCCTCTTGGTGTTCTGGCTTCTGGGATAGCTGTGCAGCCTGCATTCGCTCCATAAGACGCACACACATTTCCCCTTACTTTTTAGGAGGGGAAAAGTAAGTCTTATAGAGAAAAAATATGGTATATATAAAAAATATGGAATAATAATAATTATTATTATAGCATGGGAGGCTGAAAGAAATTTGCTTTCCATTTGTACAGCCTGCTTTTGGCATTTCCTGCTCTATTTGCAAAACAGCAAGAGTGGATCCACCATGGTTCTAACTACTTCACGGAGCAGAAACAATCCTGGATGGAGTCCTTGCTGTCGCTGTCACTGACGGATGATCTGTTTGTTCCCAAAGCACATTTGCAGTTCACATGGAGCAATGGTGCGGAGTAACAAACCACATAGGTTTGGGGTGTGAACCCCAATAATCCAACACAGTGTGCGAGAGCTCCACAGCAGCGGACAGCTTCACACAGAAAAGTTTCCCTGGCATTCGAAAACCCCTGTTGTAGGTGGAAATTGGCAGGTTCCTTCTGCACCAACCACTCCCATTACTTTTTGAAAGGGAAGCACCAGCTCACAACTCCCCCAGGAACAAGACCTGATCAGTAGGGGGTGGGTTACTTAGTGGTGAATGAATGGCCCTCTGTACATGCTCAAAGGCCAATTGTTTTTAAGGAGGCTACACCCTATTAATCACCCCGTCCTTTATTTTTAGGACTGCTTAGTAAATTACAGCTTCTGCCAAATTGACATGGAGTGCCTGGATTTAGATTGGCAGGAACAGGAATACGTTTGCTCGGTCCAGACACCTCGAAAGGGCCAGTTAAGTCAAAATGAGCCTTGATTAAAATCTGGGCCTCCTAGTCCTGTTTATCTGGCTCTTTGGTCTCTCCCCAGCCCATGCCTCTCACTGGCCTTGCAGCACACTGCCTGGAGTTCCTTTGACTGGCTAAAATGTGTCCTTGATTATGCCTCTTGCTTGCTTCAGTGGAAGGTGGAGAGATGTGGTTATAGCACTGCAGAAACCTCAGGCCTGTGTGTTGCTGAAATGTAGCCTACTTTTTAAGAAGTAAGGGTCACATCCCAAGCTCCGCCCACCTTTGCCTCTGGCCCCACCCACCCCTGGTAAGTGGCTCCACCCACCCCTTAGAAAGTTGCCTACGAGGGAATGTGGACCCCAGGCTGAATAAACTTCCATGCCATGGATTTAAACTCTTTCAGGTCGTTCACCCTTGCAAACAAATGAACCAGCGAACTAGGCATGTGATACACAACCGCAGAGAGGTTAAGGAAAACACAGTTTTCCACTGCTGTCGCTAGAGTGCTGGGCCTGGCAATGTGATTTGACAGTTAAATTGCCATGCATTGACGCTGCAAAAATAGGTGAAGTTGCTCCCCTTTTTTCAAGGGAGAGCCAGGTGGTGTAGTTAATGTGTTGGATTCACAACGGGGAAAACTAGGTTCAAAAGCTGCACAGCCGTGATGCTCACAGGGTCACCAATGGCCTACCTCCCAGGGTTGTTGTGAATCTTAAATAGGGGCATGGGAAAACCTGCAAACGTTGCCTTGTGCTTCTTGGAAGAAGGTGAGATGTGGATGCAGAAAAAAATACATACAGCGAGACTTTTCCTCCCCCGCCAACACCAGACTGCTAAGATTCTTCCTTTGACTGCCCTGCCATGGTTTTAGCCTCAGTGTATGGGGAAAAATAGAATCAGCTGGCTAATGAAACATGCAAGGCTTCTGTCCTCAGAGGCCCAGCATGGAAAAGAGTGCCCTGCGGTTAAAACCAGCTCCTTTGATTGTCACTATTGCCCCCCAGCCTTCAGCTTGGAGCTACAAACTCCACAGCAGTCTAGACCCTTGGGGGAGATTTTGCTGTGAGAGAGGGGGAGGGTGCAGTTATTAGCTGTGTGAAATGAGTGGGTATGGTATTGTGTGTTTGTTTGTTTCTAACTGGGAGAGGGTGAACGTAGAAGCCATGATGGCTGTGTCTCATACAGTACAGTACAATGAATTTTATTCATTGGGTGGTCTCTATACTGGATCCATTTGCAGAAAAATCTCCTCTTCAAATTCTTATGTTTTATATTTACCAGATATCCACTGACTATTCAAATATTTGCGAGTGAACCGCTGAATATTTTACATATGATAATGTATCTTCCCTTCCTTTCTTCAGTCCCCTGTTTTCTGGCGGTTGCTTTTTATTATTCACAGCTGCACTCACATTATTATTTTTTAAAAAAAATCTTCATTTTTAATTTATTTTGTTGCTATGAATTCATTGAATAAAAGTTAGGCATACATTTTAAAAACAAATAACTTCATTTTCCCCCATTTTGCATGCAATGGTATGTAGCATTTGGTAGTTGACATGCAATAGTATGTAGTGCTTTTTGACATTTGACACCTGTCAGTATCAAAACAATCCAGAGATATCAACAGGTCTAAAGCCCTTGAGATAATGGTTTCACCTTCAATGTCGAATTGGAATTCTGAAAATGAAATTTTTGCATGCCGAATTTTGATAGAGAAAGAACAGCGGATTTCAAATATTTGTGAATGTTGATTTCAGTGTTATTGTATATGTCAGCAGCAGTAATGTGTAGCATTCTTTTGCACAATAGCAGTAGTATGTATGTACATAGGTATCAAATCAAACTAGGTTTGATGTTGGGCATGCAATAAATAATGGACTGAACACTTCACCTTGTCTGTGCAGGAGCTAGTGAAGGAGAGAAAGAAATTCTGCACATGCTCAGAGTTCCCCTATTATCTACATACTGTGCAGCTAGCATTAAAAACCGACCAAATGGCACACCCATTTCTACTAACCGAAAGGAACAGACTGCAGCAGAACATTTTGCCAAGTCCTATTAAAATGAATGGGAAACAGAACAGTAGTATCCATTATTTTCTTTTCAGTGTGTCCATGTTGCAAGGAATAAGTTAGCTTAGCTTTTCCCAAAGTTTCTTTTGAGCCATTTGTCACCAGGTCCTAGAAATTGTTTTTACCTGAGCTAATCAAACTAATAATACACAAGAACACTGCGCCTCTCAGGAAGTGCAGAGCTTATTCACCACGGAAGGTGGACAGACTGCACTCGTGGTCATTTGGAAGAACAGTGTTTCATAGAATCATAGATTTGTAGAGCTGGAAGGGACCACGAGGGTCATCTAGTCCAACCCCCTTTCACCTAACATGGGGCTCAAACCCACAACCCTGAGCTTAAGAGTCTCGTGCTTTACCAACTGAGCTATCCCAGCTCAGGCAATAAGGAACGATTTCTACAGATTTATTTTCATGGCATTGGGGAAGACAATATGTTCACCCAAGCCCCTGCATGGAATCAGGGTACGGGGCAGAAACGAAGGCATTCTTGATGCCCATTCACACATGGTGTGAAATGTGTGTCTATGTACTTCCCTCTGTTCTGCCTGTGCAGCATGATTTAAAGCATTTTGTCTGGGATGCGGGTTCAAGCCTTCACTCAGCCACAGAGTGACATTCAGCCAGTAGCCTAACCTACCTCACAGGGTTGTTGTTCTAAGTATAAAATGTGGTGGTGGTGGGGATTTGTACACTGTGTTAAACTCACTGGATGAAAGGTAGGATAAGAGTGAAATAATAAATAAATAAAAACATCAAGTTGCCCACTGTTGGAATTCATAGCTAGTTGAGCTCAAACACGTGTTTAAAAAGAAACACGTGTTTAAAAAGAAAGACAGCTTAAGAATTATTAGGTCAGGGCCACTGGGCTCCAGAAACCTGGCGATTGGACCTCTCCTTGAAGGCTCAGCTAAAGTGACAGTAATAAGGACTTGCGGTTGTTTCCAAAGCTAGTCCTACTCAGAGTAGACCCACTGAAGTCAATATACATGACTAACTTAGGGCCATTGATTTCTGTGGTTCTACTCTGAGTTGGATAGCGCCCTTGGGAAGATTATATATATATATATATTCATATTCCTGATTTGGGAAAGACAGCATCTCAAACAGCGCCATCTGTGTGAGTTTGTAGGTGGGTATTATGGTGGTGATTAAATTTGCTTTGACTTCTTGGGTACATCCCCAACCTGTTGAAGGTGCATAGCGGTGTGGTGGGCCATCTTAAGCTTCTTGGAGGGGGGCAGAAATAGGTGAGGTATAAATGCAATAAAAATAAATAAATACGGCACAATAAAAAAGCAGGAAGTAAGGCAAAGGAGAAAAATGTTGGTTCTAGTTGTATCTTTTCATTTTAAAAATTGAGGTAGCTCAGTTGGTTAGAGCCCAGTGGTGATAGCCCCAAGGTCATAGAGTAACAGAATAATAGAACTGTAGAGTTGGGAGGTACCCCAAGGGTCATCTAGTCCAACCCCTTGTGATGCAGGAATCAAGGTTTGATCCCCGTATGGGACAGCTGCATTTTCCTTCATTGCAGGGGGTTGGACTAGAACTAGATGATCCTCAGGATCCCTTCCAACTCTGCAATTCTACAAGTCCTTTCCAACTCTGCAGTTCTATGATTTCCCAATGGGGGAGGGGGGAGCAGCACTGGCCAAGTGAGATCACCCTGGGTGCTTATAGGAACTGAAAGGTTGAGATATAAATCTCTGCATAAAGAAACATAAACTTTTAAAAGTGGTGGATACGATGGAGTCTCAGCTGGGAAAGTGCTGGGCCGGTTTGGTCTATGGCCAGATCTACCCTGAAATTAACCCCCGCTGCTGATCTCTCTCTCTCTCTCTCTCTCTCTCTCTCTCTCTCTCTCTCTCTGTGTGTGTGTGTGTGTGTGTGTGTGTGTGTGTGTGTTGGTAAAGCGAAGGCAATTTTACCTGGAGTCCAGAGAGCAGGAACCGGCGAGGTGAGCAGCAGATCCGAGACGCAGTTACAGTCCATGGCGCGAGAAGGTTACACCTGCAGAGGCGGAGAAGGGGAGGAAGGCCGTGAGATTGGATGGGTGGATTGGGGAGAGAAAGCACAAACAAAAGCAGGGTTTGTGCCGTTTGAGAGAGGCAACTGGATGAATGCATTAGAACAGCGAGGAAACGAGTTCCCAAAAAAATGGGGTGGAGTAGAGGGGAAGTGGTTGGTTGTTTTTTTCAGGAGACAGCGGAGGAGATAAAGTTCTGCCCAGCTTCTTGCGGCGCTCCCAGAGGGCGACGGGCCTCCTGCTGCATCCGAAGGACTAGGAGCACTCACGGACTAAGGCCGAAGTCGCCAGCTAGCCCAACCCTCAATGCCGACCCGAGCTCCATTCCCTGCGCCCGCCGGTGCGCAAAAAGCTCAGTAGCGAAGCTCGGCGCGAAGAGGGAGAAAGAGCCCCGCGCCTTGGACTCGCTGAACCCGCGAATTATTCGCCTCTCTTTTGGGGTGCCTGCCGCTGTATTCCCCAGAAGTTTGGCCTCTCTCCGGACACGAAGTACTCGGAATGGGACGATCCGAACTCGGAAATAAGCCGGACTCACGAGTTACTAGTTGTGGGTCTGCTCCCTTGGAATGTGGGAACGGTCGAATTAATTGGCATTTCCTTCCAATTAAACTTGTTGGCTTCAACCCCGAGGCATCGTGGGCTTTGTTGCGAGTTGGGCCGCTGGTGTTATGTCGGTCTGGGCAATTGCGTCTGCGTGCATTAAGGAACGCTTTGTGCCCGTGGTTGTGTGAACACGTCCCCAGAGCGAGTGCACATTTAAATTAACGGTGCTGCCTTGCACATATACCTCTGCGTGACCCTGTGTGTGTCTCTGTGTGTATGTACTTGTGTAGATCCATTTGGCCCTTGGGGGCTGGTTTCCATAGAATTATTATTTATTAAATCTGTATATTGTATTACTTATTAAATACGTCTGAGAGGGAGGCTGGTCGCCCACCCAACAAAGCGAATATTGAGGGAGGGAAGGGTAAAGTTTCTTTTCGTAACCTGCACATTATCATTTTACCCAACCCCTTTCAACCGAAGAGCCACAGCGAAAGAGAGAGGGCAACAGGTAGCCCTCATTAAATTAGAATGCGCTCATTCAATTAGAACAAAAAACAGACCGCGATCCTAAACACAGCCCCTTGAAAGTTCGTCCCACGCTGCGTTTGATGGAACTTTCTTCCCCCAAAGCAGGCATAGGATCGAGGCCTAGCACCAAGCCCCCTCAGGGCCCGAGAAGGGCTCCCCTTTAATTGGAGAGGGGGCTTCTTCATACACACGAATATTACACACCCTTGGGAGTGCAGCCTTGCACGAGGGCAGGGCAGCTTCCGTAGAATACTCACCTGCTTCCTCCACGCCAGCTAGCAGAATAGGGTTTGTTGGGCCCAGCCGCCCTCTTAGGAATCTGGCCCAGTTAGCTCAGCCCTGACTTACACTGACCGGCAAAAGCTCCCCAGACATTTTTTCTATCTGCAGATACCCATGACCGAACCAGGGGCCTTTCTGCGCGCCGAAGCGCGGCCTCATCGCAGCTCTTTCGCTTGCCTCTCCCCAAAAACCACACTCGGAATGTCCGATTCTCCCCTCCAAAACTTCAGATTCACAACAGCAATAATAAATAACAGCAAATGTATTCATTCCATCAGCGCGCTTTACACCGTAGCAAGCCGGGAAGCGAAAAGAAAGAGGAAATGGAAAAGGACAAGTCTCTGCCCGCAAGGAACTTACAAACTACGAAGGAAGGAGGAGGAAAGGGAAAGACAAGGCAGCAGAATAACCGAGGAAGGGTCTATACTTACGGTTTTCCCGCATGTAGATGCATATTCCTATCAAGTTGCATTAGCTTCCCACCCCCACCCCGCCGCGCCCTTTCTTGTCCCCTGCTTCCTTCCTCCCCACGGATTGCCCCATTTGCGCCCCACAACGGTTTAAAGCCCATCCTTACCTCTTTCCCGCGCCACGCGTCCATCCGAGGGGGTTTTTTTTGGGTGCCCAGAGCGGGGGCAGTGTCCTCCCTGGTTCTTCAAGAAGCATCGTCAAACATTCCGCCAACCCCCCCCCCCCGCCCCAGCTCAGCCACCCTCCCCCCCCCCCCCCAACTCAGCCGGCTTATTTGGCGGCTGAAACGCGCCTCCTCCCCCTCGCTCGCCCCCACCCGCACTCCCCCTCCAGCCACCCCGGGGCCGAGCGCGCGGCTGGCCGGGCTGTCAGATAATTACCGCGGCGGCGGAGGAGCCGGTGCCCTGGGCGACTCCGCTCGGCGCCTGGCGAGTGACACGCGGCCCGGAGAGCCGCATCATTTATGGATTCGCCCCCCGGACACGAAAGAAGGAGAGGAAGAGAAGGAGAGAGAGAGAGGGGGGGGGGAAAGCGCACCTGTCTTCCTCGCCTGCCCCTTACACGCTCGTTCCTTCTTCCCTTCCGTCCCTTGCACATTCCCCTCTCCCGCACCGCTCTTTCTCTCTCCCTTCTTCTCCCCGCTCCGTCCCTTCTTCTCTTAACTTCTCTCCCGCTTCCCTCCCCGGGAGTCCTTCATTCTCTTCCCTTATCCCTTTCACACAGACAACCACGCAACCCTTTCCTCTCTCTTCTCCCGTCCTATTCACATTCCTTCCTTCCCTCTCGCGCTCTCCTCCCCTCTCCTCCTCAGCCTCGCTCCCTTATTCTTCTTTTTTCACCTCCTTACACCTCCACACTCTCCTCCTCCTCCTTTTCTTTCGCGTTCCCTCCTTTTCTTCCCCTTTCCACGCCCGCTCCTTATCCCGTGTTGAGTTCCTTCTCTTCCTCCTCTTCCCCCGCTTTCGCACTCTACTCTTCCACTATCCTGCCCTCCCTCTCTCCCTTCTGTCTCCCTCTACCCCTCTACCCCTCCACCCGAGGAGATCTAGAAACGGAGGGAGGGAGGAGGGTGATGGCGATGGGGCGGGTGGGGAGAGGGTCCGAGCTCCAGCCGTCTCCTGAGGTGTCCGGGCGAGGCGGCGGCGGCGGCAGAAGCCGCTCCAAGGGTGACGGCGCCTGAGCTCAGCGCTCGGCTCCGTTTGTCTTCATTAGGGGCGGGTGTTTGCTTGTAACTACTCCTCACTCCCCACAACAGCTCCACCGCCGGCATGAGGCGGGCTGGAGTGGCGGGGGTGTGCGTGGGGGAGGCGGAGGGGGGCGGCGATGAAAGAGACTCTCGCTGCGAGAAGTGAAAGTAAATAGAAAAACAGCCGGAAGAGACGAGGAAGGAGCATTGGCGCTCACCACCACGCCGTCTCCCTGCCACACAACTGTTGTTGTGTTTGTGTGTCTGAGAGAGAGGGGGGGGGGGGGGAAACAGGGAGCAAAAAGTCAACACCCTCCCTCCCGCAGTTGTAAACGCAAACATGTTTGAACAAGAGATCTTTCCCAAGGCAAGAGGGAGTTAAAAGTATTGGCGGCGGAATGGCCCAAAACTTTGATTCAAGCGGTATAGTGTGGACGAGGAGTGGCGTCCGGCTCTCCTCTGACAAGAACCACTTGTGTGTGTGTGTCTTCTCAAGCGGATGGGGTTTGGGGGTGGGGTGATGTGTTTTCAGACTGGGATGCAGGTGGACAAATAGAAGCCTCCACCTGCCTTCGCCCAGTTGCTCTCCAGCCGCGTACCTGCTTATGCCCATCTTCCCTGTGCAGGTTATGTCCGTCTATCTCTGTATTTACAAAGGCATGGGCTTTAATACTTCCTACATAGGCGCAGGGACATAAGATCAAATTCCAGAGATCTGGTGACCCGGCCTTAGCAGGGTGGGTGTGTGGCTGGGAGACGGCGGAGGAAGAAACATGAATGACCGGAAATTGAGGAGCGAGAGAAGGTAGAGAGGCAGGGGGAGTGATGGAGAGACGCTCCACAGAGAGGTGTATTTAGACATCGTATCTGGAACAGAGTCGGTTTAAGACCAGTTTAGCAAGACACATTAGCAACTGAAATCGAAGAGATCGGGGTGTTCAAAAACGCCGATAGATAACAGGGACATCGCAGCTGTGTCCCCGCGTTCAGCACCGGGGACAGCTCCGCCTAATAGCGAAATGGCGCTTTTCTCTTCCAAGCAACCCAACACAGAACGCAATACGGATAGACATAACTTCCACCCAGTGTCACCCCCTTGTCACCTTATTTCATGTAGTACCCCTCACCTGCCCCCCCTTCCCGAGCTCCAAAGATGTCACCGAAGCCCCCGTCTTCCTCTCTGCGCGCCCCCCGCCGCCAGCTCCCAGCCTCTTGTCCTTGGTTGCAGTAATTTTCCGTTTGATTTGGGAGGTAATGCATTTTTTACAAATCAAAGAGGAAGCTAGCAGATCCCCCCGCAGGCCCCCAGGAGCCGGGGCCCAGATGAGAGGCGCAGATCATTTCCTTGTTAGTTTTGATTTCGGTTACCGAGGCTTTCAACTTCCCTCCAACCTCCTGGAGAAATGTTATAACAAGTAGCCGAGGGAATTTTCCCTTCTTTGCTTCCCCACTCCTTCCCTCCCTCCTCCCTCCCTCCCTCCACACCCCCTCCATTTCTGCCCCCTCCCCTTCGCTTGCTCGCTCGGTCTCATCTCTGCATATTTCTAAAGCGAGGAGGGCGTAAAACAGCCGCCCAAAACTGAAAAGAAGGATGCAGGAGAGACACGAGGCACCAAGGACGCCCCCCACGCCCCCCCACCCCTATGAGACCCCCACTTTCTTATTTATATATTTATTCACTCTCTTCCCACAAATTTTCCCCACGCGGTCGTTTGGAGAGATCCAAAAATATTTTTTAAAAGTTAGCGTTTTAGGTCAGAGGGATTATAAAATCAAGACACCCAGGTTTTCTATTTTTATTTTGGGTGGGGTCTGGTGTTATTTTTGGTTAGGATTAAATGTTTGCTGTAAATGTGCCTCCTCTGCACATGGCTGTGATCATTCAAGGGAGAGGACAGCTAGAGTATTCCGTCCATGTTCGGTTCAGCAGAATTTCCAGCCCTACCCGAAAACTGCTTACTTGGAAGCAAGCCCTGCTGGGTTCAACAGGACTTACTTTCTAGCAAGCTCAGTTGAGTGCGGTGGGATTTAAGCCCAGGGAACTGTGTGCAGGATTACAGCCTCGAACGAAAACCCGCAAACGCACTGCAGAGTCGCGCGTGCATTGGTTTCTTCACTTGTAAGACTCACATAAGCGACATGCACATATTCAGGCGCGCGCACCCGCCTCATGCCTAAAGCTGCCATACCTGTCTGAAAAGCCCACCTATGAACACACTTCGCGGAGCACACTGGAAGATAGGTGGGTAGGCGGAGAAGCACCCGCGCCTGTTTACCAGGGCTGTGCTTACCTGAGAGAAAGTCCATGGAGCTTACTTATCAGTGCGCATGGATAGGATGGCGTTGCATTTTGTGGGTGGGTGTTTTGTCAACCGAATAAATAATTTAAGTTAATACGCCTCTGCCTTTTTAAACCGATTCAACTGATGATAAATTCGCGGGTTACCAAAACCTCAGTTTGGGTGCCTTGACGCTGAGGAAAAGGAAGGGGAAACTGGCACCTTAATAAAGCGAAATCTCCAGTAGCCGTGGAAGAAAAAGCCACAATCTAACCTTGATTATTTGAGAACGTGCAGACTCAAAAAAACAAACAGGTGTGCTCTGAACTAGCATATTGGTCTTCCCGGATTAATCAACTAAAGCGCCAGTTGATTAATCCACCGATTAAAGGTTGTAGCCCGGATCCATGCACGCACGCACTCCCTATGGGTTGTTACCAGAATAAAGCACAGAAGTGACACTTGTGCACAAGCTGCAACACAAGCCTGTTTCTATCACGTACACACCGCACATATACAAACACAAACCAGGAGGGGAGAGGGGCACGTATTCATTCGCGCAAGGTTTGAAATGCTAATAGCATCTAACTTTCCGATGCAAAAAAATAATAATCTGGGGGTTTTTCCTCGTTATATGGGGTTTGGGAGGGGGGAATTCGGTGTTTGTACCGCTTCTCTCTTTTTAATCTTAAAGGATATGTTTGCCGACCTGCCCCCTCCTTTCTTTTTTTGGGGAATCGATACTGTAAATTATTCATTGTCATTAATTATCGATTTGGGTATCTAGCGGCGGCGTTTGGAGGATGAAAAGGTTTCTTCCTTCTCCCCTCATTGTTCCATAACCTCCGGCGAAAGAAGCCAGAGCTGGAAGACACCCCCCTCACACCCCCTTCCCCCCAACCCAATCCACCAGGCCTGTTCTAAGCAGCCCCTATACACATGTTAGGGCAAACTCCGCTCGATCAATGGGGGATCAATGCGGAGGCATGAAACTAATAGCCAGCGAAGCCTCTTTGATCTGAAATCTCAGATCAAAACTCGAATACCTGCTTCTAACAAGACAGAGAAGGGAGGCGAGGGGGGAGGGAGGGAGAGGCGAGGCGGGCAGGGGGCCGGGAAAGACGAGGGAGCCGGCGAGCTTTAAATACCCGACAAATATTTAAACATACAGGTTGCAAGTTTAACAACCGAGGATCGCCCGAGTTTCAGGGGGAAGAAAGGGAAATGTCTGACTCCCTAAATGGAGGGATTTTGGAGTGGGTGGGAGGCGCTGGATACACACACAGGAAGCAGAACGGGAAACGGAGAAGGGCGCCCCTTTGAGGTTGGGGCAAGAGCAAGGGCAGGATCGCTGGTTTCTGGGAGGCGAGGTAGGAACAAGAAAGAGAAGGGGGTTGTGAGTTGCACGCGAAGAGGGGAAGCGGGGTGGGCAATGACCAACAGAGGAGGACTACACCGCTTATTATACTGCCCACGTCTCTACGGTCACATCCAGCAGCCCTCCGGGAAAGCGAGCTTGCAATTTATTAAGTAAAGTAATTAATAATTATTTTTTTAACAGTCTAATAGGGCTGCTCCGGTCCCCACGCCTTGTGCTGCCTCGTTTGATTATTTTTAATGTCCTTAGAAGTTCTCAGAACAACACTCTGTTTGGCGTTCTCCCCACCACCAACACCCCGAATATCAGAGTTTTTGGCGAGATTCCTTCGCCCTCCTCCACCACCACCACCTCAGCTATCCCAGGAGGGAGGCTGGCACTGGCAGTCCGAACACCCCCCCCCAAAAAAATATTCCTTAGATCCCTGGTGCGTAAATCTGAATCCAACCTCACTGTTGCGTACACACCCCTTTTGGAAACTCCCACCCACCGACCCCGGAACAAATGCCTCGGGGGAGGAATCACAATTTTGATAATAACTTACTAATGAGAGGAGCAAGAGGAGAGGAGGAACTTCAGCTCCCCAGGTGCGTAAAACTAAAGCCTCGCCCATCGCTTGCGAGTTTGCAAACTCCCCAACATAGATATATTGCAAGTTATCCGGGGCAGAGATACCCGCCTTCTACTTGCAAACCGTCAGCTAGAGCGATGGCGCCATATAAATAGTTCATGCTAATAATATAGCAACTTATCATTTCTGTTGCGCGTACAGGTCTGGTTTTTTTGTTTTGTTTTTACAGAGGGTAAATAGATGTACTTAATGCTGACCAATGCGCATAACCAGTACATATAATATACTGATAAAATATATTAATGATCCATTCTGAGACAGATTGCGGTGGGTACCATCTTATCGCAATGACGTGTCTTTAATGCCCCGTTGTTTCCACGTGAGAGCTCGACACTTGATTATGGCCTCGCCTATCAAAATCAACGAGGTTTTCAACGTGCTTAAATCGGACTGTATGCTGTTTGATAAAACTGCTCTAATGCTTTACTTATGCACTATATGGACGAAATGCAACCCTATAGGGAGAATATATAGGGGGTGCCAACTTGAATAAAACATTGGGGGAGGGCAGGTAAGCCCCGCTTCACATCATCGATCACAAGACGTGCACGCTCACACCATTTGAATGGCAATGCCCAACTTTGGGAGAGAGCAGCCCCCTCAAATATTTTGTAGGGGGGTGGCGGCGAAGGGAACCCGGCCCCTAGTAAATGGCAATGTGTATATATTGTGTATATGCACCAGTTCTTTCACTCGTTTCGTGATTCGTTTCTACTTATATCCCGCTTCTGTTTCCCAATAGAAACTCAAGGTGACGAACAGTACCAACGCAAGGATAAAATTACAGTAAAACGTTTAAAAACGCATAGACTGGTTGGATCCTGCCGCCTCTGGATTTATTGGTACTGCTTCTGTAACAATTCCTCATATAGCGTATGTGTGTGTTAGAGGTGTGTGTGTGTGTGTGTGTGTGTGTGTGTGTGTGTGTTTGGGTGCGTGTGTCAATTGGAGGAAAAGTTTTCCACGTTACTTACTTGAGCGTAAGGCTCGTTAAGCTCCGCGGACTCTTTTTCTGAGCAAGCGTGAGTACCGGCAGTCATCCAGGGAATAATAATAATAATAATAATAATAATAATAATAATAATAATAATAAATAATTAATGTGCATGAATAGGAGTCGTGGAAAGGATAGAAGCCCTAATGATACCGATGCCAATCATGAGAACCCCGATTATATCTGGTGCAGTAGGGAAAGCTTAAGCCATGATTGTACAGGCTAAAAGTCGTCAAGATGCTTCAAGGCTTTTGTTACTTGTCTATCGCTTTCCCACTAAGCGTTCAAAGCGCTTTACATATATCATACCCATAATGATTGCCTTAGGGAGGCTGTAGGAGAGAGGGGGAGGGAGAGGAATTGCAGAGCATTTCCTGAAAGAGAGAAACAGTACAGTCGTAATGGGAAGTGGATGTGCAGGCTGAAAGTGGAACCTACTCTAGCCGAGAGTTTGTGGGTTATCAGGAGGCGGATGCCGAACGAACGACAGATGCAGAAAGATTTAGACTGCGGCGATATGCACGTTTACCCAGGGGCCTATTGCACGTGCTTGTTTCTAAGTACGCAAGCACAGGGCCGCATGCCAGTGTGTGATTTGGCTCACTTGCTAGAGCCAGCTGTTTTCATCAGCGTCACCATTTAAGGTACAGGGCGCTCTGCAGAGTCCCATCATCCAGCCCTCAAGGCTCTTACAGCGTAAAGTATTATCAGAGTCAGCCCAAAAGTGAACCACTCTTAATTCCCAGAAAGAGAGAGAAGAAATCTGAGCCTCTGGCTAGGCGTGCATACAAAAGCACAGCGCTTGCCAACCCGGTGCCCTCCGGATGTTATTGACAACAACTCCCATCAGCTCCAGCCAGCACTGATGGAAGTTGTAGTCCAGCAACTTCTCGAGGGCGCCCGGTTGGCGAAGCCTCGGTAAGTACAACGGGGCTTATTAGGGCAAGCGTGACTAGGAAGGCAGCCTTCACTCTGCCATTGAAAGCAGCGAGATGGGAACGTGGCCTGGAGAATCGCACTCTTAAATATCGACAACGACGGACACAAGAGGAGAAAGATGAAATGGGGATAAAAGCCAAATGTGACAGAGACAGGCGTCTGGCCAGGCAGATGTATTATATGCAGCGTATCACTGTATATCCAACACGCATTCCAAAAGAAGAGCGGGGGGAAGAGCGACGACCACTGGCCCTGGCAGCGCGATCCCAGGCGTGCTTCGTCGGAATAAAGTCTCATTTTGCTCGGGAGAAGCTCAGGCTCAAGTGTGTCAAAGGCCATTAACGTCTGCAACCTTTAATGCGCGCGAGGTCTTCTAAGAGTAACAGCCCTTCCACTTTAAATAGCTTCCATCTTCCTCTCTGCTCAAACTACAGGGAGCTGGGCGGGGGGGGGGGGGAGCCTCAGCAAAGACATTCCTGCCTTTTATTCTTTTGAGGCGGGGTGGTGAGTTGGACAAAGAGGCTACTTTGCTGAAATGTGTGTTTAAAGACCACAGCGTTCGTCGTCCGGCTTGAGATGCTCGCCTTGACAAATTACTGTGTTTCTCTCTTCAACCACCTCCGCCGCCGCCCCCCACCCGCTCCGCGCGCCGCAAATATCCAAGGATAATGAAGCATATGTTTCAGAAATGGGGGGGGGGGGGGGAGAGAGAACCCGCTTGGCTTCATGAATTGGCTCGAGAAAGGAAGGATGCGCGGGGAGGCGGGTGTTGCAACTGCTTTTTCTCTCGAAAGTCAGAACAATGCATAGAAAAGCGTCCAGGCTGAATAGGAGACAGAGAGAGAGAGAAAGAGGGGGGGGGGGGAGGGAGACTAAAGTGATACGGACCATCCAAGCTCCCCTGTTAACACAATCTTCTAAACTGAAATTAAAATTGATTTTTCTTTTTTCCCTTTAAAAAGAATTCATATTTTCTCTGATCTTTCTAAAATAAAGAGCAAGGGAGCAAGAGAGGGAGGGGGGAGAGAGGACAAAAACAATGTCACTGTCTGTCACTTGGGGTGAGAGATAGGTGGGTGTCGTTCCCCCCCCCCCCCCCACAATCTCTTTTTTCTTTTTCTCCAATGGCTCTGAAAGTTTTCATATCCAGACAGTTATGGCGATCCGGGGATTATTTGTTCACGAGAGTGGAAGACATTGGGCACAAACTGAAAAAGTAAAAAGTAAAAAACACACACCCCAAAATCGCGTGTCGCCAGTGAAGAGAAACAAATGCATGGGGTTTTTTTTGGGGGGGGGCGGTGATGGCCAAACCTGTATGGCGTTATATTGCAACATTTTATATTCCCTTCAAGAAGAGATTGCAGTGAAGATTTCATAGAAAGGTCCTGACTTTTCCCCCCTGTATTCACTCTTCTGAATTCCAAAGGTTTGCACTACTGTGCTCCCTTAACTTTTCCCATACATTTCCCCCTTTAATTCCTAAAAGGTTAAAAAAAAGAATTGTAATGTAGTGTATGCTTTTATCGCGCGCACGCACACAAATTCTCAGTCAGTCGCATCCAGATACCGCGGCTTATCTCGTCAACTACACTTTGACCAACTTTAAAACAAGTCCTTTCCTTCCTATAGATTAAATGGTGAATTATTCTAGAATAATGTGATAGACCACATTTTGTGGGCGGGGGGTGCGAGCGGGATCGTGTATGAACTGGTAATCAGGAGTAAAGGAAAAGGACCCCCTTCCCTTTCCAAAGATTAGAGGAAGTGGTGAATAGAAAGGAATGGATACGCATTGGGGGAAGAATGCTGATGAAAAGTAATTTCTCATAGGAAAAGAAAGGAAAGTATTAAGGAGAAAGGGAAGAAGGAAAGAGTCGAGTAATGGGGAAAGGAGGTTAAAAATGACTGTGAAAATAAGAGACTGGGGTAAGAAAGAACACTGTGTGTGTGTGTGTGTGTGTGTGTGTGTGTGTGTGTGTGTGATAAACAAGAGCAAAAATGAAAGCGCATGAAAGTGGAGAAGACTGAAAATTGTCCCTGAGTGGCTGATTTTTTATTTATTGTTTGTTTGTTTAAGGAAGAAAAAAAAATAAAGAACCAAGGGGAACCGTCAGAAGTTAAAATGCTGATAAATCCCAACACCCACCTCTTCCACCCACCCGCCCCCTTATCCCCCACCCCGTCGCTGCTTTGGAGACGCATAACACACCGAGAAACCCCTCCCGGCTGCTTGGTTTCCCTTTGAAATCTCCCCCTTAATGAACATCTCCCGGAGCACTAGAGTATCATAAATAAATATATACACTCTGGATCCGGGGAGATGAAATCAAACTCCCCCGCTCCCCATCACCTCCCGCCATTGCTGTGCCCAAAGCTAAGAAAAGCTCGCTTCCCTCGTCCCTAGCAAAGCTTCGAGAAACTTTGGACCCATTTTGGATTCAGAGGAAAGAGTGACAGAGGTGACAGCTGCAGGGGGGGCGGTGAGGTAGTGGCAGGAAGCGCCCCCCCCCCGCCCCCCACGAAGCTCACTCAGCAAACTCCTCCAGAATCTGCGCTTGGTTAGAGCTGCGCGACGCTGAAATGGCCTTCGCCCCTGGAGGGCGCAAGAGAGCAGCGCTGCCACCAAGGAAACAGCCAGGAGACTCCTTGCCGCCGCGGGGAGCTTCCTTGCACCCTTTAAATGCCGTTCTCTGGCCAACCACCTCTCCGCCGGAACCAACAAGCAGGCTCTTCCAGGGACTTCCGTGGCAGGCAGGCAGGCATGAACTCATTGGGCGGCCTTGAGGGGAAGCAGCTATGTCGCAGTCTCTGTGCCATAGAGCCCTTCAAGGCAATGATTGCCTCTCCCCATATGAACCAGCCTGGACCCTGGGCCTGAGATCACCATCTGAGGCCCTTCTTCGTGTGCCCACTCCACCAGAGGTGCAGAGGGTGGCAGCACGAGGGTGGGCCTTTTCTGTGGTGGCTCCTCTTTTGTGGAATGCTCTCCTAGGGAGGTTTAGCAGCTGCCTTCATTACATATCTTTAGGCACCAGGCGGAAACGTTTCTCTATCAGCAGGCCTTTGGCTCATTGAACATTATATGGCCTTTTAAATGTGTTTGTGGGAGGGGGGCGGTTATTGGTTTTTGTTTTTTAAAACCTGTATTTTTTGTTCTCATTTTGTATTTATATGTTATGAACCGTCCTGCAGTCTTTGGATGAAGGACGGTATACAAAATTGAATAATAATAATAATAATAATAATAATAATAATAATAATAATAATAATGTGTGCAGCCTTATATGTTATTAGGCAATGTAGGTGAGGTGCTTTGAACACTCAAGGAGTACATCATTAATTTATTTTAAAATAATTTCCACCCCACCCTTCCTTTCCTTAGAATATTATAGTTTACACTAAAAACAGTAATGCAGAAACAAACAAAAAACTGCAACAGTACAGATCTCCTAAAGGATGAGCGTTCCAGAGGTGGGGGGGCCCCACCACAACTCTCCCTCCCCCCCTCTCTCCACCTCCTCTTTCTCTATATAATATAGCTATATATATATATTCCTGCCTAAGTCGTCCCCCCCGCAACTTGCAGGTATTCATAAGATGATAAAGACTGTGTGTGTGAATATATATATATATCTTTTGCCTACCTACTTATATATTCATGGATCCATTCCCAACTGAACTGTGTCTCCTATATCACTTCCTAATCTTTTTTTCCTTCTTCTTTTTCTTCTTTCTGGTGCATACCAGTCCACACAAAGCCGTTCCCTACAACCATCCATATCCACATGTCGAACCACCCTGGGATTAATTTGAGCAAGAGTTCACCACCACAACCTGTTCGGAAGGTTCAGCCTCTTCATAATTGGAGGCAGTAATAAATAAGGAGAGTGCCTCTGGGTATGTACAGAGTGCGCTCCGCAGCACCACTGAGTAACTACAGCTAACCAGCACACACACCTGGGATTAGAGATTCCAGGTCATTGCAGAGATTTTCAGCCTTTATAAAAAAAAAATAAAAAAAATCAACCACACACAAAACACACATAAAGCCTTGCATCCTCTCCATCAGTACCCACAATCCATCGACATTCTCTTCAGTCTTTCCATCCCTTTCTGACGAATGTATCTGTTTATCCATCCATCTTTCTCTTCCTTTCTTTCTCTGTATCTATGCATATCTTTTATCTCCCCTTTCCATGTATGCATTGTCTATCTATCCGTCAAATCTCTTTTTCCTTCCTTCATTTTCTCCTTACACCGCCACCCGCCCGCCCCGCAAATGGAGGCTGTCGGGAAGGGCCTCATCCCATCCTCTCTCCTCTTGGCCCGGGTCGCCAATCTCTCCCTGAATATTCAGCTTTTGAGCACACCTCCCACTCGGGGACTGGAATAGCCTGACAGGGTTACTCTCCACCATGACAAGAAAATGTAAAAACCAACCGAGACGCCCTTTTGTCAGCGGAGGGTGTGGGGTGGGGGGGACGTGGCCGGCTGCGGAGCGACGAATCCTCAGGGGGAGCTGCTCAGCGAGCGGCCGCCGGGCTCTGCTGCAGCGCCCAGGCGCTCTGCCTACCAAGTAGCGTCGGGCCGGATGAGCGAGACGCTGCCTTAAACGGGGCGCGTGAAATTGAAAGCAGGGCGCAGTTTAGCAAAACGTGGAAAGGGGCAAAAAAATTTTTTTTTAAGCCACCGAAGAGAGGAGGAGTTGGCGTGGTGGTGATGGATCGGGCACCTCCACAAACGCCGGGGGATGTGGAAGCGGGAATAAGTTCTGTAACACAGTGACTTGAAGGGTAATGATTCACTCACGCACACACTTCCATTGACAACTCGCTTCCAGAGGCTGCTGAACGTGTGAACTGCTTTCACTTATGGAAAATCGACGAGTTTGAGGTGGCGCCAGGTGACGCAGACTCTCGGTCTGCGGCGTTTGATCTGCCACTGCGCAGACCGCCTGGTTCAAGCATTAAATGATAAGATGCGCGTGTGAAGGGGCCAGCAGGAAACCCAAGTTTTCAAGCACTTAACAGAAATCGGTTCACGCCACCTGCTGATCTTCCAGTAACCCAGTACAGGTAATTGCGGAAGTGGCATTAGATTTGTCTCGACCCATTCAGACATGGAGGTAATCCCTTGGTGCAGTAGTCACCAGGTAACGGACACGCACGTCTGAACCAACCCTTTGCTTGGGGTTTATTGGCGCACTGAGGCCAAGGCCAACCTGGAAATACTCGGTGCCTGGGAAGGGAAATCTCAGTCACCTTCCATGCTTTGCTCTCTCTCTCTCTCTCTCTCTCTCTCTCTCTCTCTCTCTCTCTCTGTCTCTCTCTCTCTCTCTCTCTCTCTCTCTCTCTGTGTGTGTGTGTGTTTAAGAACTACAGAGATTGATTAGGGTTACCCAGACATAAGTTTGGCAAACTAAGCATCCCTTTCAACGCGATGTCTACTGCGCGCGATTTACGCCAGAGCGCACGGGAAAGTGCTTCTTTTCGCGTAAGTAGACCAACACGAACTGAGAAAGGGGGTCTCAATCTTCCAGGCACCTCGTTTTGATTCGATACCTTTCGGACGCCTTTACCGAAGAATTGTGGAAACCGAGAAACCCTTGACGGAGAGAAGCGCAGATCAGGAGAAACCGCTTCTCTCCCGGGAGATGTCTCCAAGAATTGGACTGGAAAGACAGCAGGAAACGCAGACCGGGTGGTTGGGGACCCACGGTGCGCAGGGGCCTATCTTGGTCAGGCGGCTCCGCGCTGATGGATCTGGGCGGTGCGGGAGATCCTCAAGGCCACTGGTTTGGCGAACTTGGGGAGGAGGGGTGTGTGTGTTGTATTGGTATTAACATCCACAACCACTTTGCAAACACCCAGCGGGCTGCGAATGGCATCGATTTGCAATTAGGCCGCTCTAATACGCGCCAGATTATGGCAAGGACGCAAAAGGGGGCCGGGAAGTGGAGAGGGGAGACTGGAGAAATCTTCAGTCACATCAAAGCGACTCTCCCCACCCAGCTCCGAGCAAAAGACGGTGCGCTACAGGCGAGATAAAAACCCAAAGCAAAGATCCCCTTGACGGCGCCTCCTATCCTTAGGTGACCTTTCTTTACCGTTCCCCTCATTTATTTCCACATAGGGGTGGGGTCTCTTTCTCCCTCCCCCCGTCTCTCAAATGCTTCTGAGATCGACCCCCTGCCCACATAAAAACAAGTTTGTTCCCTCTAAAAGAAAAGATCCCCCATTCTTTTTAGAATCCCCAGTGTGGGGTTTTTTTTAATGATTCAATTGCGCGTCGTTTTAAATTCTCCCCCTTTTCGTTAGCATCTAGGCGGCTGCGGGGCTGTTTGTGCTGTTCGTGATCCCAGAGGGAAAGGGGAAGAGGAGGCAGGCGGATGTTAGGGAGAGAGCTTTGGGAAAGAAGCGGGTGGATTGGCCTTAAGCTGCGAAAGGAGGTTGGGGGGTGGGGGAAGAGAGAGAGAGGACTGAAGCTCCGGGTTGCAAAACAAATAGGATGTGAAATCTGGAGGCAAGAGGAAGAAAGGGAGAAAGGGAGAATGAATGAAAGAACCTCATTCCTTCTCCAGCGTGGGACACCGAGCAGTTCATAAAGACTCTGGCAGCATCAAGTGGGTGACCTGTGTAAATGGATGGAGCCATTGTGGAGCCATCGACCAGCTCAGCGGGCCTGTAGTCCAGTGCGGAGTAGGGAAGCACTAAACCACCACGTGTTCAGCAGGCATGGGCGCAGCCAAGATTTACTGGGGGGGGGGGCTCTATGTTATTGGGGGGCAGAATCTGTGACGCAATTGGTCAGTTAAGTATTTTTATTTATTGATTAAGGGGAGGGCAGCTACCCCCTCCCCGCACCCTCCTAGCTACGCCCATGTGGGCAGCCATGTTTGTGTCCGCCCTTATTAAAGTCACACCGATATTCTTAAGGTTCCCGGGACTTTGAGAACAAGAAAAGTTACTTCCTGGATCTCCTTCCCACGACCAGCAAGGCAGCAAGTACCTTCTCCCCAACTCCAGCTATCTCCCCTCCGTCCTGGTCAACTCATGGCAGAGTAAAACTAATGTTTACGTTTTATGCTTTTTATTGCTGTAAGCCGCTTTGATATTTTTGTGACGTAACGGTATATATATATTTTTACTATATAAAACAAACAAGTAAAAACAACCCCCCCCCCTATCATTTATATCAACCCGATTTTCAGGGAGATTTCGCGCACGACGCAGAAACCAACTCGGGTGTGTAGCCCAAGGAGAGCAGTGCCCCCATTTCAGCTTTTTCTCTGAGAGAAGCACCTGAGTGGTACACGTACCTGTCTCAAACACCTGTTGGGGGGATCAGGTACGTGTACCTGCGTACTTAAAGATGTGTTGCCCGGTCCTCATCTTTGGTAGCGGGCGGGGCCAAGTGACCGATTAGGGCTGAGAATAAGGGTCTTCCGCTGCCTTCCCTCCATTTTATTTCCGGGGTGCTTTGCGCAGGAGACCTTCCCGCTGCATTGTTGCCAAGGTCTTCGTGCTAACAACTTTGCTTGTCTCTGAAGTCTCTGGAGACATGCCAAAAGTGTGTTTGGGCGTTACCCCCCCCCCCCACCTCCAAAGAAGCACTTCAAATCCATTCACTGAGAATTGTCCCATTAAAGTCAATGGATCTTTCTTCTAGGTCATTTCAGAATGGAGCGAGAGAGCAATGAGCTCGACTGAAAAGGTCGTACCGTCAAGTACGTATAGTACTTCTTCCTCCCACCCCGTCAAGGTAGGCAGGCTGGCAGCTTATATGTTTGTGTCTAGGAATGGAGGCTGCAGGGCTGGGGAGCCGGAGAACGGAGCGAGCTCTCGGATCAAGCACTGCCACTAAGCCGGCCAACGGGAGTGGATCCTAGCACGCTCTCCGGATTGGGAGCGGGCGCGGGGACTCGAGGATGATAATTTGTTAATTTATCAAAGTGACGGCGGTTTGATCTCAATCTCTCATAATGATGGGACGTTAATTAAACTTGTAAGGTCACTTACGCCGATGGCTCGCTCAGTGTGTTTGCTAATTGAACTCTAGGCTCCCAATCGCACACCCAATTTGTCAGGGGCGCCTCTGGCAGCAGCCACGGGGAGACGAGGAGGAAAGGAGCTTTGCAGCGCGCGGGCACGCGCGTGTTGGATTGGGCGTGGGGGGAGATAAATGCCAGCGAAACAGAGAGAGACAAATCTGAAATTACCAGCAAAGGGTTAAACAACAAAAAGCAAGCAAGCTCATTCCTGGACTCTTCCAGGTACTGTTCTGTTAAAGAATCAGTGCTTCTCTTGCCTAGCTGTGAATGCCTAGGCCTATCATGCGTACCCATACTGTGAGTGTACACACAGACTGCCCCAAAGCCCAGACTAAGGGTGGTTTACACATGTGTGTATACCTGTAACAGCAACAACGCTTAGCATTTATATTTCACTCTGTGGAGTGCCAATAAGGCTTCTATTATCTCAGTAATCCTTACAACCACCTTGGTGCTGTAACAGGGCCGAATTCTCACCACCGCAATGTTGGCAGGAAACAAGGGGTGATGTGGGGGCATGTCTTGCTTATGACACTCCCAAGTGTTTAGGGTGATGGGGAGGTTTGAAGGAAGGGGGAAGTAGTAAAAGGTAAAGGGACCACTGACCATTAGGTCCAGTCGTGACCGACTCTGGGGTTGCGGCGCTCATCTCGCTTTATCGGCCAAGGGAGCTGGCGTACAGCTTCCGGGTCATGTGGCCAGCATGACTAAGCCACTTCTGGCAAACCAGAGCAGCGCACAGAAACGCCGTTTACCTTCCTGTCGGAGCAGTACCTATTTATCTACTTGCACTTTGACGTGCTTTCGAACTGCTGGGTTGGCAGGAGCAGGGACCGAGCAACAGGAGCTCACCCCGTCACGGGGATTCGAACCACCAACCTTCTGATCGGCAAGTCCTAGGCTCTGTGATTTAACCCACAGCGCCACCCGAGCAGCTTCATACCAGCATCCTCCCCACTTGAGGAGTGTGAGCTCAAGTGATGGCCGGCATGTGTGAATGTGGTTTGGCAGATATAACATCTCAAGCATTCATCATTAACTGAAATGCCTTGTTTCTCAATGAAGTCAGTTCATCACTGACCTGCCACACATCAGGCCTTATATGGAGTCGGACCACTGATCCATTCAGCACAGAATGTCTGCACTGACTGGAAGTGGCTCTCCAGAGGTTCAGATGGGAGTTTCTCCAAGTCCTACCTGGAGATGCTGGAGTTTGAACTTCTGCATGCAGAGCTGATAATCTACCACTGAGCTCAGTTCCCTGACTAGCCTGCCTTCTTTCAGTCCACCAATTGCCTTACGACCAGTCCAGAGGGTGGCACTGTCTCCTCTTTGTCTGCCGCCTCACAGTTGCCCCCTGTAGAACTCAGCAAGTAGGAGGATGGGGATGGAACCAGAATTAGTTCTCTCTGCCTGTCATTGGCTCTGGCTCCTCCTACTGTTACACTCTCGGCCTTCTGCCCTCCCATCCCCAATGACTTTCAGCCACAACTTGTGGGGTTTGCACCAAATCACCACTGCATGTTTTGCTAGACAAGCACAGGACTAGTGCACAGCGAGTTCTTAAACATCCTAGAAAGGACCCTCTGTGTGGTCACTTCCCCTGTCTCCTCTGGGCAGAAATTCTGTAACAAAGGAAATACAGTGGTACCTCAGGTTGAGAACTTAATTCGTTCTGGAGGTCCATTCTTAACCTGAAACTGTTCTTAACCTGAAGCACCACTTTAGCCAATGGGGCCTCCCGCTGCCGCGCCACCGGAGCACAATTTCTGTTCTCATCCTGAAGCAAAGTTCTTAACCTGAAGCACTTTTTCTGGGTTAGCGGAGTCTGTAACCTGAAGTGACTGTAACCCAAGGTACCACTGTAACCTGTTATACTTCCTCCTGCCTCTGAGGAGACTCTTTTCCCACCATGCTTCCACACTGATCAGACATGTGCCTGGGGGCTCCACACACATGCACTCTATTTTGCAGCCAGCTTTGGTATTTTGTACCTGAGAAGTTTTTCTTACCTGTATTGTAGTTGCTGCCTGCATTGAGATGTAAGTAAACCTTTTTTGTTTGTCTTACTAAAATGCATGGGCATAGCCAGGGGGATGGTTGCCCCCCCCCCAAATCAAGCAAATAAATGAAAATACTTAACTAATTGACCAATCGAGTTGCAGATAGCTAGGTTCTGCCCCTCCCAACAAAAGTCCTGCCCCCTAACATAAATCCTGGCCATGCCCATGCTAAAGCATGTGGTTCATTCTCTGCAATGTGAGTGAAGAGGGGAGGTCAACAGACTACAAATAAAAAGGATTAAAACATGTGTACTTGCCTTATTCCTAAACTTCAGCAAGTTGCAAAAGGTATAAGTGTTGTACTTTGCTAAAAAGGCTTCACTTACTTTTGCATTTCTCCCACACATATGGGATAGGGAGTTTAAATTTTAATCTACAGATTTTAATCCTCAATCCATCTCCTACACCTTTGGCATGGAGTGGTGATTTGCATGTGTGAATGGGGCCACCATAGATATAAATACCATACACACATTGTTCATATTTCCTCAAACACAATGCTTGTTGGTGGCATCTGTTCGCACATTAAAGCTGCTATCACCATGTTTTGAGGTTTTCCAGTACAATAATGTTATCACACATCCAGGTCAACTCTTGTGGCAAACATGCATCTGTATGACAGCCCACAGAAGTCAATTACCTTAATTCAAGTGGCGATTTGCATGTGTGAATGAGACTATTGGAATAACAGGGTCCCACGGCCTATTGAAATCCTTTAGTATATAGAGTGAGCAGTGTTTGGCTAGTGAATCTTGGTTGGAGAGTAGACTTTACCTGTTTCTAATCACACAGAGAGATGCTTGTGGAGTGAGAACAGCAACAAAGTGCTTACGGTAATTGTAGGAAGTACACAACTTGGATGGAAAAGCAATTGTGCTTGCTCCATTGTCCTCTCAGATCCAGGGTAATCTCTCATATTGAGGTTTGAGAGAGGAGGAGGAGGAGGAAGTTGCAAACAGGACACACCTGGATCAAACATCGAGATAGAGATAGAGATAGAGATAGAGATAGAGATAGAGATAGAGATAGAGATAGAGAAGGCAGTTTAGGTATTATAGGTACAGGGATAGCCTGGGAATGTGGAGATCCCTCCCTCTGTCTGCCTTAACCTCCTGCACACCCTTCTTTTGCAAGTTGAGTTGCACCCAAACTTCCAACAGGGAGCAATGCTGATCCAAAACCACACACTGAACTTTGGCAGCAGTTCACATCATGTTTTTCAGCGAAGTCACTACATACACTCATTTACAAATCAAGCATGCAGGTTGTGCTAGCACAAGAAGCATATCTAATTACACCGGCATTCATACGTTACTATCCACTGTATACAGAACAACAGTGGAGCACTGTAACAACATCATGGCAGTGCAGAATGCTCTGGATCAGAGTTCTGGGACTTCCATTTCTCATCCCTGGTCTCATTCCCACCCAGTACCCTCCAAAAGTCAGCCAGCCATGCTGTTGATGTATATTCTCAGTGTGAACCAGGATGCAGTGGACGCTGGTCCATTAGGACGAATGGGGCACAGCTCCACCAGCCTCATTCTGGCAGTCCCCACTTGCCTGCCTTCTGACTCATATCCAGTCCAAGGGATAGCCCTGACCATCAGCTTCCTTAGTCTCAGTGTTGCCCTTATAGGACTCATTGATGTATGGAAGTGAGAGCTGGACCATAAAGAAGGCTGATCGCCGAAAAATTGATGCTTTTGAATTATGGTGCTGGAGGAGACTCTTGAGAGTCCCATGGACTGCAAGAAGATCAAACCTATCCATTCTGAAGGAAATCAGCCCTGAGTGCTCACTGGAAGGACAGATCCTGAAGCCGAGACTCCAATACTTTGGCCACCTCATGAGAAGAGAAGACTCCCTGGAAAAGACCCTGATGTTGGGAAAGATGGAGGGCACAAGGAGAAGGGGACGGCAGAGGATGAGATGGTTGGACAGTGTTCTCGAAGCTACCAGGATGAGTTTGACCAAACTGTGGGAGGCAGTGGAAGACAGGAGTGCCTGGCGTGCTTTGGTCCATGGGGTCACGAAGAGTCGGACACGACTAAACGACTAAACAACAACAACAAAGAGAAGAGGATAGGGACAAACTAGACTTTCATTGGCAAAATTAGGGCTCCTTGTCTTCTGCCCCACCAGCACCAATGAGCATCAGCCACAACTTCCAGGAAGTGACCTAGCCTGCTGTTTACCATGGTGTCAATTGATTGATAGATGGGATGTCCCACCCACCTGTCAAAGTTGGCCCACAGGGGTGGGGACCAATAAGGATCTGGCCCACTAGGCCAAAAAGGTTCCCTGCCTGATAGATATATAGATGCAGATGTCTTTGTCCTCCTATTCCAGCCACACTGTACAATTCCGCCTCCCACCTAGTTATCAAGCTTTCCACCTATCACTCACACAACATTTTATTTCCCTCTCCTACCCGGTTGCCAGACTCCACCCCACCCCAGTTTCTCAATATTTTAAAATGATTAAAAAATTTAAAATATGAAACAGTTTATAAATGCTCAAAAAATGCTTTTAAAAAATGAAGAAAATATTCAATGCCACCAAGTTGTTAGATTCTTTGCTCAGGGTCGTTAAAACAAAAAAAGGATTGTGAAGAACTCCTAAAAGACCTCTCCAAATTGAGGGAATGGGAGGTAAAATGGAAAATGCAGTTCAATGTAAACAAGTGTAAAGTGATGCATGTCAGGGCAAAAAAAGGTCTTAATTCCACCTATATGCTCCTGGGGTCTGAACTGGTGGTGACTGCCCAGGAACAAGACTTTGGGTTGTAGCAGACAGCTTGATGAAGACTTCCACCCAGTGTGTGGCAGTGGTGAAAAACGCAAATTCAATGCTAGGAATCATTAGGAAAAGAATTGAAAACAAAACAGCCAACATCACACCACCATTATACAAATCTATGGTGCTACCGCATTTGGAATACTGTGTGCAGTTCTGGTTGCCTAACCTCGAGAAGGATAAAGTACTGTTGGAAAAGGTTCAGAAAAGGGCAACCAAATTTCTAGAATCAGTTCAGGAGGAGTTCAGGAGCAGGGCAAGAAGTTCAGAACTGAACGGAAGCAAAGGGAGATGTCCTAGCAAGATCCTGCTGCCCCCAACAAGCTTTGAAAGAGGAGATGCGATGTGCCGAGCTCACTTGTGAGACTCCTCTTGCCTTGTGGGAATATCAAGATTTCAACGGTACACTCTGCCACGGTGGGTGGGTGGGTGGGTCTGCTCCCATCTGTGCATGCAACCAGTTAGCCTCCAGCAGTTGTTGGACTACAACTCCCATCATCCCTAGCTAGCAGGACCAGTGGTCAGGGATGATGGGAGTTGTAGTCCAACAACAGGTGGAGTCCCAAGTTGGAGAAGCACTGATAGATGAACCTTGCTGTAGGCCGCTAGTATATTTAAGAATATAATATTTGTCCTGCTGGATCAGATTGCAGTTGACACCCATGCCATTCATTTAAAATATTCCTCTCCCAAGAATCCTGGGAACCAGTGCCTTAAATGTATGGTGGGGGTGGGCCTTTTATCTAGTCCAGGGTTCTGCTTTCAATTACACAACCCTTGGAAGCTCATAAGCAGACCTCAAAGATAATAATAGAATCATAGAACCATAGAGTTGGAAGTGGCCCAGACTTCCCTGCAATGCAGGAATCTTTTTGCCCGATGTGAGGCTCAAACCCACGACCCTGAGATTAAGGGTCTCATGCTCTACTAATCGAGCAATCCCTTACACAAGGTAGCTAACCCCACTGGAGTTTTCCCTCAGCAATTGGTTTTGCCAAGAGGTATAGACTGCCTCTGAATATGCAGGCTTCAATTCATCATTATAATTAATAGCCATTGACAGATGATCGGTGTGCCTGATCCTTTCAAAAAGCTGTTAAAGCTAACAGCCATAATTTTGTCTTGTGACGGAGAGTTCCACAAGCTAAGTGCATACTTTATGAAAAGGCAAAATGTGTCCTTGGCAAGCTCAGGTGCTCTTAAGACTGGATTTTGTTTTTCCTTGCCATCATCCACGACCACCAGTTCGAACCCAGCGGGTTGATGATCTTTATCAGGGATGGGCGAATCTGTCAATTTTGCCTGATATACACATATTTACAAAGCATATTTCCCCCTGACTTTGAATCATAGAATTGTAGAGTTGCAAGGGACTCCAAAGGTCATCTAGTTCAACTCCCTGCAATGCAGGAATTGTAGATATATAAAATGATTGCATGCTATTTTCACTTCTAGATGCATTTGATTTTGCACTGCAAAATTCGAAGGTTTAAGGGTAGCTGCAGTCTCGGTATGCATATTGTTTCAGATACTACAGATTAGTTAGATTTGCCTTTAAATGCAAACTGAAATAGAATTTCTCCACCATCCCTAATCCTTATATACATGGGGACTTGCACTGAAGGGGCTGTTGCAGTTGTTCATGTCCTTTGAAGAGGCAACACTTCCCAGCGTTACTTGGCCGGGAGGTGTACCTCAGCAGGGCTTGGATAAGATCAGAGGGGACGGCAGGCTATTGAAATAACAAGAGCCCTACAAACAACTCTCAGTGTCCCTTCTGGTTTCGCTTCTTCTGACAAACAAAAAACAAAACCACACACAGTTTCTGTAGCTTTGTAGGTGCGTTTCGGGTAAGGGATGAGGCTGGATCTAAAAAAGTTCCTATGCTTTGGGTGAATTTCTCTCGTGCACCAGATCAGCCACTCACTCAGTGTCTCTCATCTGCTCCTCTTCTCTGACCCTCCTTAACTTCAGTCAGTTTCTTTAACTGCTCCAAACAGAACAGCACAGCAGAAAGGCTGCTGGTGGTTCGTGGTTGCCGTCAGTTCAGCTTAATGCAATTTGGAGCTTGTTCTTATTGGGAACTTTGTGGCTGTTATTACCCTGGTGGGAGTGTTTCGGCTGTGGTTCTTGATCTCACTAGGAGAGGGGGCAGTTCCCCCAGGAAGCCTTTGCCTTGGATCAAAGGTGGATCATAGAATCATGCGGTTGGAAGAGATCCTAAGGATCATCTAGTCGAACCGCCTGCAATGAAGGCCTATGCAGCTGTCCCATACCGAGATTGAACCTGCCACCTTGGCACCATCCTCTATCCTACCGAGCTATCTACGTGCCCCCTAATACAGAGCCTTATTTTTGAGACTCTAATAATAACAATAGCAATAGTATATTGAAACAGTGAAGATAAAGGTAAAGGGACCCCTGACCATTAGGTCCAGTTGTGACCGACTCTGGGGTTCCAGCGCTCACCTCGCTTTATTGGCCGAGGGAGCTGGCGTACAGCTTCCAGGTCATGTGGCCAGCATGACTAAGCCGCTTCTGGCGAACCAGAGCAGCGCATGGAAACGCTGTTTACCTTCCCGCCAGAGCGGTACCTATTTATCTACTTGCACTTTGACGTGCTTTCAAACTGCTAGGCTGGCAGGAGCAGGGACTGAGCAACGGGAGCTCACCCCGCTGCGGGGATTCGAACAGCCAACCTTCTGATCGGCAAGTCCTAGGCTCTGTGGTTTAACCCACAGCACCACCCGCATCCCTTTATTGATACAGTAGATAATAGCTATTTATCACCAAAGAACTGGGGGTAAAAAATTTGCACAACTTCAGAATGTCAGAATTACGGTAACTTTTCAGAGCGTTGTCACGTTTGAGCTCTGACTTCCTCCCGCCCCAAAATAACTTCCCTAAAACATAACTTCTGTTATTTAATTTCAGAAGACTCATGTTAAGTATCGAACAGCTAACTTAACTACTTTTGTACATTCCCATATATATATATATTAGTTTTAGGTGTACATCCAATTTTTATTTATTTGTTTTTAAAATTCAAAGTGTGAATGCAATATAGATGTATTTGTTGACATACATGTTTCATACTGATGCACTTGGTAGGCAAATGTGATTGGCTGTGGTTTGCTGCTGCATGGAAGGTCAGCAGCAATCCCAGTTCTGTTGCTGTGTAATGGATGAAATGGAACTTGGTTAAGAAGGAACCCAGATCTTGCTAAGTTGCCTGTCGCCCTGCACTAACAAATATTTGGTTTGATAGCCTACAACCAGGCACTGGGTGTGTTGCAAAAACTTATTTAGCTTATTTATTTAAGAAGAGGCCCTTAGTTATAAGATTACCAGACATCCCCGTTTCCCGGGGACAGTCCCTAGATTTACAAATCAGTCCCCATACAAAATCCATTGAAGATAAAAAGTGTCCCTGGATTCATTGAAAAAAATCTGGTAACCTTACCTTAGTACCTTAGTACTAGTACCTTAGTACCTAAAACAGGAGCAACTCCAGTGGCACCACCACCCACAGTCTGGTCAAGGAAACCAATTCTGGATCCAGGGCAAATAAATCCACAGTGGTTTATTGACCCTTGCAACTAAAATCTGGAATTCCTGGGAGAAACACTCCAAACCCCTGAGACTAGGCTTTAGCAAATATTCCCCAGTCCATCGCCCAATAAATAATAGAACCTCCTCACATTTGTTTCCCCTGCTTGAGTTGACATTAATTAATATGCGCTAATTAATCTACGGCGCTGTGGTAAATACAGCTACGCTATGCAGCAGAAGCAGGTTGTGCCGTTCTGGGCTTCTGTGTGCCTTTAGCAGTTTAGCTTGTTAACGGGTGCATTAATATTATAACAGTTACTGCTAGGAATACTGTATTATTCAAAGTGTTAACAAATGCTGTACAGTTAAATAAGCCCATTAAGGGGTTACAGTGCCTTTAAAGTTTTCAGTATTTTACAGGAGCACGGAAAAGTGGATGGGAGCAAATAATTAACTGACCTGGTTTTAAAACCACACCCCTAAATTAACATTGCCACTGCAAATAACTATGTGAACTGATCCTAAATTATGTTGCTTTATTCCATACGTATCATTTTTTTGGTCGGTGAGGGAGCAAGCATATAAAGATTTACTGAGAGAGAATATCTGAGATCCACTGACTGTGATCCGACCTGATCATTGCTTAAATCTGCCCAATGTTGTTCGGTAAATAAACACTGCTAATCCTTTCTGTTTCAGGATCTTCTCTTTTTTTTTTGCCTCTGTTATAGTAATATTTAGAATTTAAATATTTAGAATTACTTTCCCTAAGCACTCCGAGCATTTTATGTATACATAGCTGTCAACTTACAGATTTGAAAATAAGGAACCAGCAGCCTCGAAAATAAGGGATCAGCAGCCAAAATAAGGAATTTTCCGGGCACAGGTATGTTCAGCTTCTGAGCCCCTCTGAGCCAAAGGCAGAAAGCCCAGCCAGCAGCCAAATGAAGCCTCATCAATAAGGGACAGCAGCGGGGCATGGCGCTGGGATAAGGGACTGTCCTGCCAAATGAGGGACACTTGACAGCTATGTATGTATGTGGATATTACAGATTTGAGGGACAGGAGTTGAGGGATCATGGCTTCTCAAGGGTTTGTGGCCGAGGTAAGATTTGAACCAAGTGCACAGTGATAAACCATTGTTTGTGTATGTATGAAACAGACCTAATGGGGGATGTTTGTGGGTGGGGGAGACAAAATGGTCTTTGCCACCTCCCAACTCTGGTTCTATGATTCTAAGGACGGGTTTTCACCCACACATTCTTAAACAGCAGTGGTTTAGTCCAGGAGTAAAGTCCTTCATTCCTGTACTACCCATATTGCAACGCACTGGTGAGTAAGGGTAGACAACACAGAAGGGAAGGGCATTACTGCATGAGCTAACACTGTAAGAACCAGGCTGCTAGATCTGCTTAGTGAAGCATTCTGTTTCCGACAAGCAGAGATTTCCAGGAAGCCCACATGGAGGGTGTGGATGGAATAGCTTTCCTCAGCTGCTTGTCCCTGAGCAGCTGGCATTTAGAGGTGTATTGAATCTGAACCTGGAGGCTCTATTCAGCTGCTGTGGCTGCCAGCCATTGGAGACACATCCTCCATGAATTTGCCTAATCCCCTGTTAATTAAAGTAATTTAGGCCCATAGACATCACCAAATCTCATGCACCGATTTCCATAAGTTAATTGGACGCTGTGTGAAGAAGCCCCAATCTTTGGCCTGTCATGAATCTACTAGCAATCGGTTCTCCTGACATGATCCTGAGCTCCAGTATTATGAGAGAAGGAGAATTATTTATTTACCTACCGCTGGAGTAAATTATGTTGTGAACCGCCCTGTGATCTTCAGAAGTAGGGCAGTATACAAATAATGAATGAATGAATGAATGAATGAATGAATGAATGAATGAATGAGACTGCTTGTATGAGGGTACAGGTTTGGAGCCGGTCCTATCATTGGGCAGAGTGAGGCAGCTGCCTCAGGGGCACATCCTTCCTAACTCAACCTTTCCTCTTTCATCTTCTCCCTGACTATTTTCAGATGAAACTACGCTGTCAGTGACCTCAAGTGACATATTTGTTGCTGGCTGCACCACTTCAGAGCGCAGGTGGAAAAAAATTAAAATGCTTGAATGTGCCCCTCCCACTTTAAAACATATGCAAACCCCCACATACCCTGGCATTGCCCCTTTTATACTCCCCTCCTACTTTTGTAGGATCAGGGAGTCTTGTATGTGGGGGAAAGACACAAACATGCAAGTGTGACCTGCAACAGAATGTTGCAGATTGAGGGCTTCAGGTTTCCAGCCAGCCACGACACGCCCCCCCCCCCCCAGGAAGCTCCATTCTATTCCTTACCCAATGCAGCTCTGGTTTTGAGTATCCCTCAACATTTAGCATTTCATGCCTGCAGAGACATGCCTTTTGTTTATTTTTGCACGTTATTTTTTCACCGCCATACAGGGAGGAGGAAGAGAAGACTGCAAGGATATTGTGGGGTGGGAAACATTGCCTGACAGATAGGAGCTGCCCATTGTCCCAGCACAACTCCTGCCATTTCCTCTAGTCCAGTCTGGGTTCAAAGGGAACCATAATTTAGGGTGCGGGATCAGAAGCAGGTTCAGTCTTCGTCATACTGTTTTTTTTGGGGGGTCCTCCTCCAAAACTGCTGATATCATAATGCTAATATACAAATCTATTGGCGTGACTGCATTTGGGACTCTGTGTACAGTTCTGGTCCCCTCAGCTCAGAAAGGATATTGTAGAGTTGGAAGATGTTCAGAAAAGAGCAGCCAAAATAATCAAGGAGATGGAGAGGTTCTCCTATGAGGAAAGGTTGCAGTGTTTGGGATTTTCCAGTTTAGAGAGAAGGCAAGTAAGAAGTTTCTAAAAAACATGCACAGCCTGAAGTGGACAGAGGAAAGCTTTTCTCCCTCATAACACATGGACATCCTGTAAAGCTGAACACAGGAAGATAAAAGTAAAGGTAAAGGGACCCCTGACCATCCAGTCGTGACCGACTCTGGGGTTGCAGCGCTCATCTCGCTTTATTGGCTGAGGGAGCCGGCGTACAGCTTCCGGGTCATGTGGCCAGCATGACTAAGCCGCTTCTGGCGAACCAGAGAGGCACACGGAAACGCCGTTTATCTTCCCGCCGGAGCGGTACCTATTCATCTACTTGCACTTTGACGTGCTTTCGATCTGCTAGGTTGGCAGGAGCAGGGACCCAGGAATGGGAGCTCACCACGTCGCTGGGATTCGAACCGCCGACCTTCTGATCAGCAAGTCCTAGGCTCTGTGGTTTAACCCACAGCGCTACCCGCGCCCCAACGGATAAAAGTAAGTACTTCTTAAATGGACAGTAGAGGCATGGAATAGTTATTTGTTTGAACTTATTCAGTCGGACATTGTCGCAGTCATGTCACAGGAAACAGTGTGGAAGGTCAAGTCCACCACGATAAGGAACAGATGGAACCCCATCTTCAATGGATTAAAACTACTGGAACAATAGACATTCGGTGGAAACTAAAGACGCATGGCTGAGGATAATAGTTTGAACCCTTCCAATGGATATGGGGGGGAGGGAGGGAGGGAGGGAAAGGAAAAAATTGTATGGGAAATTTAAAATTGGAACAAGATAATATAATGTATGTAAAAAATCCTGAACTCGAATAAAACTTAAAAAAAAAAAAGAGAGAAGAAAGTAAGTACTTTTTAATCTAGCACATACTTAAACTATGGAACTATCCCCTGCAGGAGGCAGTTAGAGCCACCAGTTTGGGATGGCTTTAAAAGAGGATAGGGCAAATTCGTGGAGGATAATGCTATCCATGAGGACTAGACAATGATAACTGTGCTCTGCCTTCATGGTCAAGGGCAGCAATGCTTCTGAATACCAGTTGCTGGAAACAACAGGAGGGGAGAGTGGTCGGATCCTGCCTGCAGCTTTCCCAAAGGCACCTGGCTGGCCGCTGGGAGAACAGGGCTGCTTGGCTAGATGGGACGATGGCTCGACTCATGAGGCTCTTACCATGCTCTTACATTCCTCCTAATTTTTTATTTGCAATTTTCAAACCTTACAGTCTTCTCCAGGACTGCTGATACCCTCCCTCTTGAATGTGGTGGATGGTGTCCTTTTGCCAGTGAAAGGAGCAGCGTATGGAAAACTGTGCTTTGATTAGTAACTATGACAACAAAACCACAATCCTGAGTGTGAAAACTGGTGCATCCTAGCAAAGGGCTGAAGCAGGCTTTAAGGGGCCAATTAGAAGCAGAACAAATTTCTAGGCCTCCTAAAAACACTTTCAAAGGCCTTTCTTTCTTTCTTTCTTTCTTTCTTTCTTTCTTTCTTTCTTTCTTTCTTTCTTTCTAGAAAGTCAATGAACATCTGTTAGAATCCAAGGACAACTCAGCATGCCAGAGAGTGAGAGCGAATAGATTTTTATATGTATTTAAATTTATAGCCTGCTCCATCCCAAAGGCTCGGAGGAGGTAAAAAGCAAATAGAAATATCCTGTTAAAAATCAATTAAAACACATAAGAATGTAACAGATCTTAAACTCCCTTCAGCTCTGTGCTGGCTTAATGCTGGCTGCCTTCATAAACCAAGTCAAACAGAGAGATCTTACAGTGGGATGGAAGGGCAGATAGATAGTTTCCTGCACATTACAGGAGTGGAATTTAGTTTACACACACACACACACACACACACACACACACACAGAGAGAGAGAGAGAGAGAGAGAGAGTGTGTGTGTGTGTGTGTACATCCAGTACTGTATCTCTAGAAAGCTTAAAGTCCATGGGAAGTGGAGCTGCAGCCTTGGCCAACCAGGCTCCCTGTAGACACCATTGGACTCCAACTCCCATCAGCCCCAGCCAGCATGGCCAATGATTAGAAATGATGGGTGTTGGAGCCCGACACAATCTGGAAGGTCATGCATTCCCTGTGTTTGTTGCTTCAGGATTGTATTAGGATGAAGAGGGCTTATCCCTCTAGACCGATGCTGTGGCTCAGTGGACCCAAGCCCTCATAGGCCGTTTACTCTGGGCTTGGGCTCTCCTGCCTCCTCTCCCTACTTTATAAGCTTTAGCTTGTTTATTTATTTACTGCTTTGCTTAGCGGGGCTTCTGAGTACGCTGCAAAGCACAGTACTGACGTGACCTGGACTCCTTCGGGAGGAGGAGTGGGGACATACATCCTAATAATAATAATAATAATAATCCATATTTATTTGCTCAGAGAACTAGATTTGCATCTAAACATATATATTAGCATATGCAGATTTAATGCAAATTTGTCGCATGGGCCTGTTCTCTTAATCTTCTATAAGTATCTAGCAATGCCCCTGCTGGATCCCACCCCCCCATATCCTCCTCTGAAAAATGCTGCAGCTCTGGAGACTGCACCCCTCACCCATTATGATAACTGACATTCCTCTCCTTCTTTACATGACAATCATCAGGCAAGGCCTCTTTCCACCTGCCTTGCCCCACCCTCCGGCCCTAGAAGTCCTCATAAGGGAGCTGGTCCTGGAGGAAGAACTGTGAGGGGAGAGACTCCACCAGGCAAGGCCTCCTTCCACCTGCCTTGCCCCACCCTCCAGTCTCTGCTTCTCATTTTGCATTGTATTATGTTGTGCACTGTAGCTTGCTCTTGTATTATTGATTGGAGTTTAGAAATTACTTATTGTAACTGTTACGAGTGGATTTCTGTTTAATCTTGAAATGCTGGCATTTAATATTCTATATTATTTTAATGAATGTTGAATGTTATTTTATTTGCATATTGTATATTGTATTATGCATATTGTCTGATTTATATGATGTTAGCTGCTCTGAGCCCGGCTTTGGCCAGGGAGGGCGGGATACAAATAAAAATTATTATTATTATTATTATTATTACAGTGGTACCTCGGGTTACAGACGCTTCAGGTTACAGACTCTGCTAACCCAGAAATAGTACCTCGGGTTAAGAACTTTGCTTCAGGGTGGGAACAGAAATCGTGCGGTGGCCGTGCAGCGGCAGCAGGAGGCCCCATTAGCTAAAGTGGTGTTTCAGGTTAAGAATGGACCTCCAGAACGAATTAAGTTCTTAACCCGTGGTACCACTTTATTATTATTATTATCTATTTTTATTTTTTATTTCAGCAATTTTCCCCCTGATTCCTGCCTACTGAGTTATTGAAACACACAGTGAGCCCATAGGCAACCTTTTTGCACACACACACACACCCATTCTAATATTTATTCCCTGGGAGGTCTTCCAAGCCAACTGCCTCTCTTTTCTTTCTTGTTTGTTTGTTTGTTTGTTTGTTTGTTTGTTTGTTTGTTTTATTGATGAACCTCCCCGCTTCACACATCCACAGATACCGAAGTTCAAGTTAAAATGTGGGCCGAGGGGACGGGAGATGCAGAACAATAAATGGTTTATATGCTTGGGGATGCTCAAGCAGTTGCTTCCTCACCTTAGTTTTAGAAACACCTTTACTGAGCTGAATAGTTTTGAACGAGGTATGTTTGAATGAAATTATAAAACAGACAACCCCCCCCCCAAAAAAAAACCAAGAGCAAGCATCGTCAGAACAAAATGAAACTGCCCTGTGGGCAAAACTGAGCAAACCTCCAACTTTGTTCTGCCTTCAGCCAGTCCCCAACTGCTTGCCTTCTTACACCCAGCTTCCTCTTCCATAGTCTCGGTGTTTCCATTACAGAGATCAAGAGGGAGAATCATAGAATTGTAGAGTTGGAAGGGACCCCCCAGGGTCATGCAGTCCAACCCCCTGCAATGCAGGGATCTCAACTAAAGATCTCAACTAAAGCTTTACAACCTCTTAAGGAAGGAGGGTCCACTACCTCCAGAGGGAGAGGAGGAGGAGAGGAAAGAGGGAGAGAACTAGAATTAGTTTGCTCTGTCTCTTATTGGCTCCAGCTCTGCCTGCCATTACTTCTGGCTCCCCATGCCATTGGTCTTTCTGTATTCTGCTCTACCATTCCCAGGGGGGCACCAGTGCAGTGGCATCGCAATGGGGGCGGCAGCGATGGGGTGGTGCACCCCGGGCACCATGTCTGGGGGGGGGGTGACAAGAAGGCACCCCGTGGGGGCTCAAGCAGCCACCGCGCCACCGCAGCCACATGTGGAGGACCCTCCATCCGCAGCTGTAGCCACAAGCAGAGGATCCCGGCGCCAGCGGCTATGTACAGCGCATGTGCGGCATTGCACGCATGCACTGTACATAACGATGGCGCACATGCGCTGTACATAGCGGTGCACTGCTCAAGCACTGTATGGACAGCAGTGGGATCCCTCTGTCACCGCTACAGCCACATGTAGAGGATCCTCCGTTCGCGGCTGTAGCAGCGACGGAGGGATCCCAGCACCATCTGTACAGTGCTGGAGCAGCGCTGCTGGCAAACCACTATGTACAGCGCATGTGTGGCAGCGCTATATACAGTGCATGCGTCGTACGTAGCGATGCTGCACATGTGCCCTATGTAGCGACACCCCGCCCCAGGTGTCACAACGCCTTCGTTTGCCCCTGGGCACCAGCCACCACTGATATGCTAGATCAGACCATTTGTCTATCCAGCCTAGTGCAATGGAGATAGCCCAGTTGGTAAAGCATGAGACTCTTAATCACAGGGTCATGGGTTGAAGCCCCACGTTGGGCAAAAGATTCCTGGATTGCAGGGTGTTGGATGAGAAGACCCTTGGGGTCCCTTCCAATTCTACAACTATATGATTCTAAGCCTACACTAACTGTCACCAGCTCTTAGGCAAGCATCCTTCACATCACCTGCTCCCTGCTCCTCTTCACTGGAGATGCTAGCGATTAAACCCAAGATCTTCTGCATGCAAAACATGTGTTCTGCCATTGCACTGCAGCTCTACTGTACACACCAGCATATAACGGCCAGAACACTCCTTTACAAACCTGCCTGCTCTAGTGAGAAATTAGGGACTTCCCCCACCTCATTTTCTGTTGCCCCAAACACGGACCCCCTCCATTTTACTCTTCTTTAACAGCCCACTCCTTCCCTTCTGCTCCAAGAATAGCCAATCACATGGTAAGCCTGTTCTGCGATGGCAGAACTTCAGATGAAAGGTGAGGGGCTGCACTGCTGAGTGCCCCCTATTAAAAACATGCTAACCTGCAAAAGCATCCCTTGCACATAGGAAGCAAGAAGCCAAGATGAATCACCCAACACCAGCCAATACCAGTCTGATGGTACACCAACCACGACCATTTCTGGATTGGGATAACAGCGACCTATGTGCTGGTAGCCTAAAAACTGGGCTACCGTAAAGTGCTCCATGTGGGGCTGCCCTTAGGCTTGGTTTGGAACACTGGGGTTTGCTGGGGTGGAAGGCAGGGAGCCCAACAGTAGGTGGCGGCAGAGAGCCAATGACAGGCAGATCCAACTAGCCTAGTTTGGGCCCCACCCTTCTCCGTGATGAGATCTACAAGGTTCCACACTAAGACTAAAGAGGAGGAGGAGGATGAAGCTGACAGTTCTAAGTAAGAAAGAAGGCAGGTGGGGGCTTGCTGAGGTTAATGGGACCCTAATGAACCACCCTCCACTCATTCAGAAACTGCAAGGGATGCTGAGGCTAGGCTGTTTACCGGTATATCCTACTGAACACACGCAACATCTCTCATGATGGAATCCCAATGGTTACTAATCTGCTGTTGAGCCAAGGTGAAGGCACTTTTGTTACTGGGCCCTGTGCACAGACCTCCCCAGCATTCAAAGACAAGCTCTAGTGGATTGAGCAGATGAGAGTAACAGTGGGCCCAACAGTCATGAAGGCGGTTTCTGCACAAGGAAGTGAGGGGCAGGTGGGACTTGCTGACCTGGAAAAGGAGCCCATCTAGGAGAAGGAAAACTCTGATCCTAAACCTCCACTGCCTTGTGGGACATCCTCCGGGAGAAGAAAAGGCTAAGGAGTAAACCCTACACAAATCTGCAGTGGAGTCCCCAAGCCCCTTGTGCGCCTCCTTCTGGCAACTCCTGCAGCCAAGCTGGTGCCAAACACATTGCTCTGCTTTCCTTTGGACCACATCAGTGAGGCTGAGAAGCAGGGTCTTGTCGTCTGGGCAGCCCAGGACCTCCATACACACTGCCCAGGCTTGCACCCCATGGAGGTCACTTGGGTGCTGCTAGCACAGCAGTTTGACTTCATCCCTGGAGGCGTACTCCATTGTCTCTCGAGACAGATGGATGCTAACAACACCAGGCCCTATGCAACTTGAGACCCGGTTATCTGAGAGATCACCTTCTCCTATACGCCCCCACAAATATCTCCAGAACAGGTCCAGCTGGTGGTGCCATGGCCTGCCGTAACTCATCTCACATCAATCAGGGAAAGAGAATTATCTGCTGTGGTTCCTGCACTGTGAAAAAGGTTCCCCTTAGAGATCTGGTGGGCTCCTTTAGTAATGTGTTTCTGCCGGCAATTAAAAACATTTCTGTTCACCCAGGCGTTTGTGGGCTGCTGATTGCTGACTCATTTACTCTCTGTTTACTGTGTTTACTTTGTGTAGAATGGCCATTTACCAGCGCTACCCATGGGAAATGGCTGTGTACTGCTATTTGTCGCTATCTGGGACAAATATTCCATTTACCCAATGAACGGGCAGGTGTGGATTCAAAATTGCTTAAGGTCACGACATGCATCCTCTTAAGAAAAATAATGCATGTGTTCTATTTCCCCTAAACAATTCTCAGCAACAACTCGAGGCTTATATTAGCCTCGTTGCAAGTGGAAATTATCTTCCTAGGTAATTTGAGAAACAGATTATTGGATGTCTAAGGATCTGTAGTGAGCTCAAGGTCCATCACAATTCTTCGGTGAGGACACGAGGCCTGAAAGAATACATGGAAGTAAATTCTAGCCACTTGAAGGCCCTGTCATATAGCCAGCTGTCTGAGGCAGTCTTGGAGGAGATGAGAATTCAGAGCAATCTGTCTAAAAATAGTCTATACCTATTAGAGACAGGCCTAGGCCGTATAATGGACGGACAGGGAGATATATAATGTCCCTTTGGCTTGCAAGATGGGGAAGGATTCTTAAGACATAAAGTTGCAGTGTGTGTGTGTATCAGGAGGGGGGAGCAGCATATATTGCCAACAGATTTGAAGCCTGTATTAGTGAGTATAATTTTGTCCCTGGGCCTGTGGGCGCAAATATATGTTTGTTTAGCTGTGCATATACACACCCATGCTGCACATCCACATATATCCAGGTCAGCCTTAAAAGCATACCACATATTTAGCAGAGTAGAATCCTCATATAAACTGGTAGAGGCATCAGGCTGTCTGCTAGATCCGAGTGAATTCAATTTCACACCTTTGCTCTCTGTTAACGGGTGAAAATACACCCCCCCTGCAAGTCAAGGGGTCCCAAAGTGGGTCCCTCTTAAGTTGTGGATCCTCAGGATCTTGTACTACACTTATTTCCTTATCCTCGCCCTGACAACTTCCTAAAGACCTCCCCATATTTCACAAACCTCTTGACACCCAACTCCCGATCTTGCTTGTCCTCCTTAGAATATTTGCAAATATTCCCCAAACTTCTTCCAAATATTCTTCCAAACTCCGGGTTCCTGATTCCCTGCCAGTCTCTGCTTCCTCTTCAACGCCCCCCACCCACCCACCGCTTTCCCCTCCTGCGCTCCTCTGCCATGGCCGATTCCTCCCAGCCTCTGTGATCCTCTTTGACACGCCCCCGCCGCGAGTGCCACCGGCTGAGTCCCCAGATCTTTCACCCCGGCCCCTCGCAACCCTCTCCCGATCCCCAGAGCCCTTTCCGCGCGGTGGGTCCCTCTTGGTCCTGCCAAGCTCGCTCCCCAGATCCCCCCCTCCCGAGCACCATCCCCACCACCGTCGTCCAGCCCAGCGCTTGCCCGTGTCCGAATCAATTAGAATTGAGATTGGACGCGCAGCGCTGAGGGTAAATATTAAAGCCGGGCGCTTCGCTAATTCAAACCATCGATCAGGCGGGGATGAGAGCAATAAATTATTGTGACAAGATGCAATCCTCGCGCCGGGCGCCTCTGCCTCCATCGATCCATGCGGCCCGGCCCGGCTGCCTGCGCCCTCCCCTGCCTGCAGACAGCGCTGCCCAAGCCCTCAGCAGCCGCGGCCTGCGCCCATTACTCGCCTCTGGGCGGCGCCCTGCCACCACCCATTCCCTCACCCCTTGGGGGTCTTTCAGATTCACTTCCCTCTCTTTCTCCAGCTCCCCTATGAATGAGCCGCAGTTTCTCTCCCTCTCCTTCTCTTACACAAACACACACACACAGCCAAAACCTTCTGCTTCCTGCACCCTGTCCTGAGTGCCCTGTCGCACCCATTATTCTCTGCCACTCCCGGATCTTCTTGCCACTGAGGGTCTCCCGGCCCTCTTTGTTGGACTCCCAGTGAATGAGGTCTCACCACCAGCACCTCACAACACCACGGAACCCCACCTCCACCTCCCTGTCCATCCTAAATCCTTTTTCTCATTCTGGATTTCCAACCATCTTCTCAGTTTCGATGTTTTCTCTCCCTCCCTAGTGCTCTCCCACTATCTCTCCAGCCTACCGCCTCCTCCAGACACCCTGCACCCATCCTCCTCTTCTCTTTCATGGCATCCACACCACATCTTGGGAACTGTAGTTTACCCACAACTACAATTCCCGGCACCCTTAACAAAATACAGTTCCCAGGATTCCTTTGGGACACAATGCACCTTAAGTGTCTCCTGACTTCTTTCTGGGTTGCCCCCCCACCCACCCCGCTTATTTGCTTCTTATTCTCCATGGCTGTTCTTTTCTTCCTTTGCCCTGTGTTTTGTATCTCTCTCCCCTCTTCAGCCTTCCCTCCCCTGACTCGTGTACTAATGTACTTCCGGACAACCAGGGACTCTAAAACTTCCAGTTCTTGGAAGACCTGTGCTTTCCCTTCCTTTAATTTGCACCTGGATACATTTTACTCATGCATGTTCATCACCGGACAACTGCAACTTCCAGTAATAGGCATGGACAAGCGTAACACTTATCATAGTGTTCCATCTGCAAAGCTGCCAGTAGAGAAGAAATAAGAGGCTACTTTTTTTTAAGTGATAAAACCAGGCACACATATCCTGAATGAGTCCTATCACAAAGGCATCAAACCCGCCAATGAATTCTAACTATTTTATCTGTAAGACGGTTGAAAGAGAGAGGAATTTGGAGCTGACCTCTCTTAGAAAAAAAGAGTTCTAGAGCTAACTCTGCTCCTAAGCAGGACCTCAAAGGCAAGTGCATTGAGGCTTTAAATGACAGGTCACTGCTTGCTTGCTTGATTGATTTGATTTGGAGACCACACCCATTCCTAAGGCAGGTAACTACAGCGGGACGCCAACTGGAATAAAATATTTTTTTGTGGGAGCTAGTTAAGTCCTGCCCCACATAATCTATCACAAGACATGGTGCACACACAGCATTTGAATGACAATGCTCATGAACTTTGGGGACCCCCAGTCTCCTCAAATGTTTTAGAGGGGGTTGAAGGCCCCTTGGCCCCTAGGAGTTGGCTCCTATTGCTGGATCTACAAAGACAGCAGAAGGAGGTGGTTAAATCTTGAGGTGCCAGTGTGAACTGTAATCACTTTAGCTGGTAATGGGCCAATAGCATAGTTTCCAATGCTCCCCCAAGTCAAACAGACTCCCTGCAAGTCAAGACCTTTGGCCACATGAGGCAAAGGGCAAGAGGTGCCTCACCTCCCATTCCATGTACAAAAACCAGCCAAAGTAGCAGCTGGATCTTAACTTCAGTGTTGGCAATGGGATAGCATCCTTGGCTACATCTGAAAGTAACAGGCTTTCTCTGGGGTCAGGCCTATGGCTAATAGAGCTCTGTTCTCCAACACCTTGCTGCTGGTCCCTGTTCCACTAGCACAGGATTCAGCAACCTGGAGCCCTCCAGTAGTCCAAAACAACTGGAGGGCACAAGTATTTGCCACTTGAGACAGTTGCCCCACTTTGCCAAATGGTAGAGCTGGTCCTGCAGCAAGAAGAAAACCAGGTCACCCAGGAGAAATGTTCTCTGCACTCATGATTATCTCTCTGTAGTTTGAGGTGGTTCAACCTAACCTCCCCGCTTATTGCTACCTTATTCAATAGGATGTGTAGATAAGGCCAACATGTTGAAAATGGAAAACTCCGACAAATATTAGAACTCAGCCTTCATCTGAACAACATGCAACAAGAAGCCAGCCCGAATTTGAATAAGTAAACCTTACTTCTGCAAGTTGCTGTTCACAGATGCACATTCATTGCTTTATGACTGCAATGTCAGCTGATGACTTGCATTTGTGAATGATCTGTCTTAGAGATCACATAGCACAGCAAGGTTTGCACATGACTTCAGGCACAACACATTACAGTGGAGTCAGTCCATTATGAGTCATTGAATACTGAAGTGATAAGAAACACATAGCTGCAGCCAGCGGACAGAAGTCACGGGGTCTGGGAGCTGCCCAGTCCCCACAATAGGGCCCTGCAGACCTGTGGACTGCATTGCCATTTTATCTCTTGCTTGAAGGCACTTTACTGGACTCCAAACAAAGTGAGTGGGTGCTCCTCAGGCCCATATATTGGTGGTCTCTTTTGGGATCTCATGCTGCAAACCTCTCCACCCCACATGAGTTATTCCCCCACCCCCACCCTTCTCAGAAAATGAGCTGGCTTTCTTAGCCTTTGTTCATTGAGTGAGGGCCAAATAATATTTTCTATGTAATTTTCTCTATGGAAGGGAGGGCTTTTTCCGTGCCAGCAGTGCCTCGTGTATGGGACTCCCTGTTCCAAAGGGTTTTGGCTATCTCCCTCTTTATTTGTGCTCTGTAGGCAATTTAGGACATTGTGTGGTATTCAACTAATTTTACTATAAGTGGACCTATTGAAACCAATGGCCTTAACTTAGTTGTGTTCATTAATTTCAATGGGTCTACTCTGAGTAATTATTATTATTAATTGAATTTATATACCACCCTAAGGGATTGCCACCCGTTCCTTTTTAAACAAGCTTTTGCTGCTTAATATATTGGTTGTCAATGTGTTCCTTTTTTTGCTGCTGCTTTTAGTTTGGTCATTTGTGGTTTAATGGTTGGGTTACTGTTGATTTTGTATTTACAGGTCGCTTAGAGCAGCTCCTTTGTGGAGGAGACAAGTGAGGCACAGACTTCTTTTGAAACGAAGGGCTACATACCACAATGGATGGCTCAAAAAATTAGGAATGTGAGGCACTTGTACTTGCTGTTGCTTCCTGTAATGTCCTGGGCCCAGCTACCTGTCTGAAGTGAAGCGTATCTGCATCACTGAGAGGCAGCATGATGCAGGGGTTAGAGTATGGGATGATGACCTCAGAAGCCAGGGTTCAAATCCCCATTCACTCTGGCTGACCTTTTAGCCAGTCACTGCCTCCCTGCCTTACATGCCTCACAGGGCTGTTGTGGGGGTTAACTGAGGAGGGGGAGAGCCATGCACACCATCTTGAGATCCTTGGAGAGAGAAAAGGGGGATCTAAATGCAATAAACAAATAAATCAGTGGGTCTCTTGCTGTTGCAGTTTATGTGACTAAGGGTACAGGAAGCCTCATTAGACTAGGTCATGGGTAGGCAAACTAAGGCCTGGGGGCCAGATCCGGCCCAATCGCCTTCTAAATCTGGCCCGCGGACAGTCCGGGAATCAGCGTGTTTTTACATGAGTAGAATGTGTGCTTTTATTTAAAATGCATCTCTGGGTTATTTGTGGGGCATAGGAATTTGTTCATCCCCACCCCCACCCAGAATTTAGTCCGCCCCCCACAAGATCTGAGGGGAAAAGTTTGCTGACCCCTGGACTAGGTCCATGGGTTCATTAAATCATTGCTCCATGGAGCCAAAATATGGGAACTAAGAAGTGGAATAGTTGGGAGTTACCTTGGAATGGGTGTTTTTAATAATTTTCTATATACAGCTGACAGATGAAGAAGTTATCCTTTGTTTCCTTTTCCTCTTTTTGGCTTGTGCTTTTATTTAGATTAGTTTTTCATACCGTTGATATTCTTAAAAAGACATTGGGTATTTGATATTAACCTTTGTATGTCTCTTTTCAAACTTAAATAAAAGCTATGGTTTAAAAAGAAGAAGGTGCATAGAACTAAGTATTGCCACTCTATGCAGCCTGGCACCAGTCTCTAAGGGTTTCAGGCAGGAGTCTTTACCTGAGCCTGCCAGGGACTGAACCTGAGACCTCCTGTACGCGAAAGCATGTTCTCTACCACTGAAATACAGCCTTTCTCCAGATTCTCATGACCATTTCCCGCCCATGAGCACTTCTATTTTAGTTTGCATGCATTGGAATTCGAAGGAGATTATGCCTTCTCTTGAGTGCTTGTCTCCAGACCTACATGTGGATTTGGAGGGTAACTGAAATAAGGAGGTTGCATGACAAATAATGTCTGGATTCTGGATACATGTTCCTGCTGGCATCTGGAGCACACTGTTTTCAGCCCAGATGAGGTCTGTGTCTTACTGCTTCACATATGCCTTTGGTTGCTTCTCACATGACTTTTTTTTACCCCCTCCATGGAGATTGTACCCGCAGTGGAAAGAGGGAAAACTCAGGCCCCCCTCTCTTATAAGACTACACTCAGCAGTCACCCAATTAAGTTTTTGGGGGGAATAAATTCAGAGCACAACACTTCAGGGAAGGCTCATAGCTCCGCGGTGGATGGTCTCAGCATCAATCTCCGTCATCTCAAGGTAGGGCTGGGGATGCCCCCTGTCTGAAACCCTGAATAAGGTAAAAGTAAAGGGGCCCCTGGCCGTTAGGTCCAGTCACGAACGACTCTGGGGTTGCGGCACTTACCGTATTTTTTGCTCTATAAGACTCACTTTTTCCCTCTTAAAAAGTAAGGGGAAATGTGTGTGCGTCTTATGGAGCGAATGCAGGCTGCGCAGCTATTACAGAAGCCAGAACATCAAGAGGGATTGCTGCTTTCACTGCGTAGCAATTCCTCTTGCTGTTCTGGCTTCTGAGATTCAGAATATTTTTTTCCTTGTTTTCCTCCTCCAAAAACTAGGTGCGTCTTTTGGTCTGGTGCGTCTTATAGAGCGAAAAATACGGTATCTCGCTTTATTGGCCGAGGGAGCCAGCGTACAGCTTCCGGGTCATGTGGCCAGCATGACTAAGCCACTTCTGGCGAACCAGAGCAGAGCACGGAAACGCCGTTTACCTTCCTGCTGGAGTGGTAACTATTTATCTACTTGCACTTTATGTGCTTTCGAATTGCTAGGTTGGCAGAAGCAGGGACCGAGCAATGGGAGCTGACCCCGTTGAGGGATTCGAACCACCAACCTCCTGATCGGCAAGACCTAGGCTCTCTGGTTTAACCCACAGCGCCACCCGTGCCCCTTGAAACCCTGGATAGCCACTGCCAATCAATGTAAATAATGCTGAGCTAGATTGATTGAGTCAGCATAAGGCAGCTTCCAATGATTCTACTAGGATAGGTTCCAGATTTTTTTTTGGGGGGGGGGAGGGAAGCAACACAATGGAAGAGCACTTGCTTTGCATGCAGAAGGTTCCTGCTTGGACTACCACAATGCGCTCTACGTGGGGCTACCTTTGAAGGTGACCAGGAAACTACAATTAATCCAGAATGCGGCAGCTAGACTGGTGACTGGGAGTGGCTGCCGAGACCACATAACATCGGTCCTGAAAGACCTACATTGGCTCCCAGTACGTTTCCTAGCACAGTTCAAAGTGTTGGTGCTGACCTTTAAATCCCTAAATGGCCTCGGCCCAGTATACCTGAAGGAGCATCTTCACTCCCCTCATTCAGCCTGGACACTGAGGTCCAGCTCTGAGGGCCTTCTGGCAGTTGCCTCGCTGCGAGAAGTGAGGTTACAGGAAACCAGGCAGAGGGCCTTCCCGGTGGTGGCGCCCGCCCTGTGGAACACCCTCCTATCAGATGTCAAGGAGATAAACAACTATCTGACTTTTAGAAGACATCTGAAGGCAACCCTGTTAAGGGAAGTTTTTAATGTTTGATGTTTTATCGTGCTTTTAATATTCTGTTGGGAGTCGTCTAGAGTGGCTGGGGAAACCTAGCCAGATGGACGGGGTATAAATAATAATTTACTATTATTATAAATTATTATTCCAGGTGCAACTGCTGGTAACTCTAGGCAGGACTGGGAGCTTCCTTAGTCTGAAACAGTGGAAAGCTGCTGGCAGTCCGTGCAGACAGTATTGAGCTGGATAGACAATAGCCTGACTCAGGATAAGGAAGCGCTGCTGGAAGATGTAGTCCAAAAGATCTGGAAGGGATAAGGTTAATAAAGGCTGAGTTAAACAGTTTGTGTGCATATATATGTGTGCATGTATGTGTATATATATATATACGTGTGTGTGTGTGTGTGTGTGTGTGTGTCTATATATATTATCATGTGTCAGTCACACACAGGTGATATCCCACCCTTCCTCTTGCAGGAGCCCAGGGTGGTAGCTCAGTACTGACCTGAGGGACTAATACTCTCACTTAGTATAAGGCTGCTTCCTATGATCTCCTTCTCAGGGCCAGCCCGAGACACGGCACCCCTTTCCTGCTAATGAACAATGGGTGATTCCACCAGGTGTTCCTTCTGCGCAAGCTTTATTGAAGTGAACAACAGCTGCATGAGAGCAGTTTCCTGGTGGACGCCGGTGTCTCATGGGACATGGCTGTCAATGTTCTGCCAGAGTGGTGTAATAGTTAGAGTATTGAACCAGGAGGAAGGAAGACCCAGTCAAATCCCTGCTTGGCCATGAACAGGGTCTTTCAAATTTCAGCGGCACGCTATGCAAGACCAAAATTTGGTGCACACACTCTACCTCTCGCATTCTGCTCAATTCACTATGTCGTAGTTGCAACGCTCTGTGGCAACCCCTAGGCTTGGCTCCCAGTGCGGCGGAACCAGCCGCACTTCTCAGAAACCACCTCTGCCTAGGGGTAGCAGTCACTACTTCTCAGCTTAATCTACCATAAAGGTAAAGGGTAAATGGACCCCTGACCATTAGGTCCAGTCGTGACCGACTCTGGGGGTTGTGGTGCTCATCTCGCTTTATTGGCTGAGGGAGCCGGCGTACAGCTTCTGGGTCATGTGGCCAGCAGGACTAAGCCGCTTCTGGCGAACCAGAGCAGCGCATAGAAATGCCGTTTACCTTCCCGCTGGAGTGGTACCTATCTATCTACTTGCACTTTGATGTGCTTTCGAACTGCTAGGTTGGCAGGATAATCTACCATAGATTATGGTTATTGGGAAGAGGAGAGAACTGTATGTGCTTGCTTGAGCAACCCTGGTGAAAAAAGCAGGATATGCATATAATAAATAAGTAAAATCCATAGTGGTGCCCCAAATGCACTGCCTGTGTGGTTAGCTCATGATAAGGGTTGCACCGGTTTGTACGGCCATGCTAACGGACATCGTAACATGCATTGCAACCTCCTAACTAAGCTGAATTGTACATTTCGGGTGTTGGATTCCCTTCGGTGGCTTTTTGTTGCTGTTATGGCATGGGCTGGTTTGATCCCGCCGAAGCAGCCACATCCCTAACCAGCAGGGAGGGTTCCCACGCAGGAAAATAAACTACCAAAAGCATGCATCACAGGAGCGGGAAAAGACTGACACAGAAAGAAATACTGGCAGGCCACAAACACAAGCAAAGATGAGAAACCAGAAGGGTGCAAGGCATACCAGCCAGCTTGCTCCTGCCTGCTCCCCCCCACCCCCTCCACACCTGCCTGAGTCAGCAGTAATGAAGGTTGTAAAGAAGAGGGATGGAACCCGTCAAAGAGGAGATTGGTTCTCAAGTACAACATCCTGGCCTATTTCAGCCATATAGCCCACAACTCTTCTCCCCGCCTTTCTGCAGCGAGCGTCACGGCCCTCCCTCCTCGCCCTCATTCCTGGAGAGAGGGCAAAGGATGCAGAAATGGCATTGGCTAAATCGGGGAACAGGTGAAGATGTTTGTCTCTCTTCTGGTCCCAGGGAAGATGAGATACAAACCAGGTAATGCAATGTGGAGGGGTTTTTTGTGTTTTTTTTTTAAAACAGATCTGCTTCTGTTTATGTAGGACGGAGTGGGGAACTGAGGGCCGGATTAGCTTCCGGGCAACCTTCCAAGGTCCACATGTCAGTGGTGGGCGGGGCCAGATGTAAAAGTGGGTGGGGCAATAAATGCAAATGTCACCTTGGCCCAGTAGGCTAATTTCTAGAAATAAGAATAAGAATTTTATTAATTATACCCCACCCATCTGGCTGGATTTCCCCAGAACTCTGGGCAGCTCTCAACAGAATATTAAAAACACGATCAAACACTGAAAACTTCCCTAAACAGGGTTACCTTCAGATGTCTTCTAAAAGTCAGACAGTTGTTTATTTCCTTGACATCTGATGGGAGGGCGTTCCACAGGGCGGGCGCCACTACTGAGAAGGCCCTCTGCCTGGTTCCCTCTAGGCTCACTTCTCGCAGCGAGGGAACCGCCAGAAGGCCCTCAAAGCTGGACCTCAGTGTCCGGGGTGAGCGATGGGGGTGGAGACGATCCTTCAAGTATTCAGAAACACTCATATACCCTCAGTCTATCCTCCAGCCGCAAAAGACAAAAGTGTTTTGAGAGTTCAAGGACACATTCCAGAGAGCCAATGTGGTGTAGTGGTTAGAGTGCTGTACTAGGACCTGGGAGACCAGAGTTCAAGTCCCACCGGGGTTCTAGTCTCCACTTCGCCATGAAGCTCCCTGGGTGACATTGGGCCAATCACTTCCACTCAGCCTAATCCACCTCACAGGGTTGTTGTGGGAGATAGAATGAAGAGGGAGAGAGCCATGTACACCACCTTGAGCTCTTTGGAGAAGAAGTTGGAATATAAATGCAACAAATACTCAGAATTATTAAAGCAGGGATTGGTGGGGCATGTGGCTTCAGGTCACAGAGTTCCAAGGCCCAGAGGCCCAGATGGCTGCATTTCTCCCCTCAACCTGAGGTTACCCTGTCGCCCGATGTAGATGCATGCAAGCTTTCCAGTTTACACAGAGTTCTTCGGCAGGAAGCGTTATGTGGGATTTGCATACTAGTCCTTACTTAGACCCACTGAAATCAACAGCACTTCGTGATCCAACCATATCTACCTGTAATCGATAGACAGGCAATGTGGTGCTCTCCTGACATTGTAGGACTACATCTCCCATCATCCCTCGCACTCTGTGCATGCTGGCTGAGGCTGATGGGAGTTGGAGTCCAACAGCACCTGGAAACAGTGCTTTTTTTTGAGGGTACTCAAAGGTACGCAGTACCGGCACCTTTGTTGTTGTTGCTGCTGCTGCTAAAAAGTGTGGCATCTACTGTAAGAACTTCATGGTGAGTACCGGGACCAATTTTTCTAGGAAAAAAGCACTGTCTGGAAGGCATTGCATTGGCAACCCCTGCTGCAAACCTTTAGCTTATTATTCTCTCCAGTGCTACACAGATTAAAAACATGAATATGCTTGGTTAGCACCCGAATTCTTATATCCTGGTTCCAGCTCAAGACCCCACCACACACAACGACACATTGCTGAATGCCACCAATGGCATCTAGCCCTGCCCCCATTAATTTAAAGCCAATGGAATGTCCGTTCTTTTAGTTTAAGATGTATGTGAAAAACATACAGTCTTCTATCCCCCTTTTAAATTATACAGCAGCTGCAGCGTATAAAATAGCAGGCTCTGCCTTAGCGATCATGTGCCCTTCTCAGTGGATGCTCACTGGGTCTCCCTCCCTAGAGATGGCTCCTTCCTTGTTGTCCATCAGCTGGAAGCTGAAGACTTTCTTGTTCCAACAAGAAATTTTGGGAGTTTACTGCTTTTAATTAAAGGGCTGATGCCGTGCTGTTTTTATTGCAATTATGTGTATGCTTTAAACAGATTTTATATATGTATTTTGTTTTAATTTTACCATGCTTTTAAGGATTGTAACCCCCCCCCCCCGCCTTGAATCCCATCAGGAAAAAAGCTGGGGTAGTAGTAGTAATAATAATAATAATAATAATAATAATAATAATAAAAAATGTGCCTTAGTATGTCTTAGGGAGCAATCCTAGAAGAAGATCCACTAGGGTGAGCTGGGTTAGGATCCAGCGCATCTCTGGCTGAGCTGTCTTAACTCCCTCAACCTACATTCATCCGGATATACGTCAGTATATTTTTCTTATCCCAGCTCAGCTGAGACCTAGCTGGCTGAGCCAAAGTCAGCAGCTCTTAAGACAATGTAAGCCCTGGGAAAAGGGAATTCTGGAGCATGGCAAGGGTCACGACCAGAGAGGAGAGTGTTAGTCTAAACCTGAGCCCATTCAGCTTGGTCACGTGACCCGGCAAAAAGGTTGGTGTGATTCAGTCACTATTTTAAAGGCTTGTTATCCTTCTCCCAGGCTTAGGCCGGCTGAGCCAGCAGTATCCCCACAGCTGAACAGAGTTCGGATCCGGTGTAACTTTATGCCAGCTTAACCTACAGCGGCTTGCTTTAAGCCGGATTCTTGTGTATAGGATTGCTCCCTTAGTGTCCATGTCCATGCATTGCCTTTATGTTTATATCTGCCACGGTCACAATGTCACGCGGCTATTTCTCACTCCGAAATTTATAGTGCAATCCTAGGCCCATATGCGCCACACTCCTAGCTGAGTGGATATAGGGCAGCAGCATTACTGTCAGAAGAGCACGGGGAGGTGGCTGAACCCTGCACAGTGGCAACTTTTAATAAGACATTCCCAGGAGACAAAAATAAGGGGCTGCACCAGAAAATATAGGACCACTGGGGATAAACATGGGCTTTGGAAGCACGCCGTTTAAAGAGATGAAAGGGAAAGTGTGCAGACTTCAACCACTGAAATAAATCTTCTCCCACCATCCATGGTACTGACCAATGAATGTGAAGATACTTGGATGGTTGCAAAGCATTTTGGACTTGAAGATATTATTCGAACTGTTTGCTTTTTGTTTATTTAAAGTATTGTAAGCAAAAGACTGCATAAGACTGCTTTGTATGCAAGCTTTCCCACACCTTAGATGCTGAGGGTCATATTTTTGTCTCGACATCATAGACCAAAAGAGCCCTGATTTTTCTCAAATCAATATGCTTCCTTTAATTTCATCTGTTTTTCACTTGAGGATCCTTGAACACGCACTCCCTGCTTTGGTTTCGGAAGGCTTGCTGTCACACAGCTCGCAAAGTCCCCGTTTCAACGTCAAGTCTTAATGTTTAAAGCCCTCTGTCCTTTCCTCCTCCTTTCCAGCCTTTATTTCCCCATTGTATCTCTTTCCCATGACCTTTGCTCCTCTAACTTTACCACCCTTGGCCACAGCAAGGCTTCTTACTTTCTTCAAGGACATCATCCATCCTTCTGAGCTGCCCGCTAGGCCAGGAGTTCCACCCCAGTATACTTATATGCAATAGTGTACGTAGTGGCAAATTCAGAAGCGCACGGCCCCTTCACGAAAGCCACAGCCATGCCCCTTCGCAGCCACACCGCTTCTAAGATTATACAGTAAGCTTATAATTATACAATAATAATAATAAGGGATGCATTGCAGATCTCCATGTATCGCCTCTCAGCTTACTTTCCTATTTTCTATGCACATACATGGGCAAACGATTTGGAGTGCTCCAATGTCCTCTTCTGATTTAAGGTGTTTCCTCCCCCCCCCCCCGCCACCATGAAGTTCCATCGTACGTAACAGAACCTGCACACTCTTCTCTGGAAACTGAAACACTTTGTGTTTTCAGCTTTCCTAAATGCGTAGCTTTGGAGCGTACAGTGGCCAGACAGCTCCCCTTTCATGCTGATTGGGTGGCACTAGGGCAATGGAGATAGGCACTCTGCAGGGAACTTGCTGCATTCAACCCCTGCCCCTTAACCATGGCACCACTGCCTATATGATGCCACCACCGCTCACCCGTCCTCTCTCAAAGCCAACGTTCCTTTGGGAGCATCAGCTGAGAAGCCTCCTAAGTACAAACGTTTGCTCATACAGTGGTACCTTGGGTTAAGTACTTAATTTGTTCCGGAGGTCCGTTCTTAACCTGAAACTGTTCTTAACCTGAAGCACCACTTTAGCTAATGGGGCCTCCTACTGCGCCGCCAGAACACAATTTCTTTTCTTATCCTGAAACAAAGTTCTTAACCTGAAGCACTATTTCTGGGTTAGCGAAGTCTGTAACCTGAAGCGTATGTAACCTGAAGTGTATGTAACCTGAAGTGTATGTAACCTGAGGTACCACTGTATTACTCAAGCCATTTCTCTCTCCTTCAAACCTTTCCTCCAGGCCCAGTTCCTCCTTCATGTTCCATTGCCCAAACTTTTACTGACACCTGATTTGTCCTCCAGTTGCCGGTCAGGGGACTTTTCTAATCACCCTGATTATGCTTATTTTACTGAAAGTACCACCGCAGGTGTAGCAACAGCAGCACTACCAAGACCACCACCACCAGTAGCAGCAGAAATTTCATGACAGATTCTCTGGAGACTTCAGCAATTATCCCATCACTAAATAGTCTATAAGGATACAGGCATGTGGGTTAGGGGAAGACAATTACCAACTGGACAGGTGTGCAGCTAGTTTGCATTTATAGCGTGGGCATGTCAATAGTTGTTCAGGGCAGAGCAACAAATGGCCTCCCAAAATTTTCCACCTTGCTAGTGAGCAGTCAAATGGGGGGGAAGGATTTCATCAATGGTGTGGAGCTAATTTCCTCTACCAGTAGTACTTGGGTTGTGGGTGTGGGTGTGTGTAAAAGAAAATGATCTTCTGAGAAATTCCAGCTCAATATGGAATTGAAACCCTACCGCTAGTTCATACTAGTTGATGAAGGAAGCAATGACCAAAGAAGAAAGAGCTGGAAGGAGGAAGGGAGCAAGCCCCTGCTTCCTTCAACAATACTAAATTACAGTACATGTATATCAAAGCACGATCCACAGCGGTGCCTGAGATTCTCCACCCTATTTGTGAGCAGCAAACAGGCTTAAATTCTCCAACTGTCAAGTCTGAAAAATAATATTCACAGAATCATTATTTTTTAAAAAAACAAAAAAAAACCCATTGTCTTATAAGTTTGGGTCCAGTTCTATTTTTAAAAGCTGTTTCTGTTGGAAGCGTTGGAGTTCAACTCAGCTTTTAGCAAGACTGGGGTAGTTTGTGGGGATAGGAGGGAAGATAGATAGTAGAGAGGGGGAACTGCCAAGTTCCTGACCTAATTTGCCCTGACCTTGCCTCTGATACCTCTTAGAGATCCTGATCTCATTTCCTACTCCTCCCTTCCCCCTTCGTCCCACCACAAGAGAGGAAACATCTTGTGGGACTCTTGAGATCAAAGACCAAGCAAGGGCCCTGACATCTCAAACTTTGTTAGACAAAACTAGGGACTCTTTTACCATCAAGCGTGTGTTTTGTAAAATAAATGAAGCTTTCTTATTTTCCCCATACTAAACGTCTCTGTATGGTTGCTTTCAAGCACAGGTGTGTACCTGTCAAGGTATATCTGTGTCAGGGCACAATTCAGACTTCCGCTGGTGGGATGTAAACTCCACATGCTTCCCATTGCTAATCGCCAACTGTTGAGGAGCAGTGTTAGTTTAGAAAAGTATTATTAATTAATTAATTCGATTTGTATACTGCCCTTCATCTGTAGATCTCAAGGCGGCTCACAACACCAACACATTCATTCTCTCACTTGTTTAATATGCAATAATTTACCTGAATGAACCTTACTTATAGATTGAAGGGTTACAACACCTCCAAGATAACCAAATTATGAACGCTGTAGGTGAGGGATGGGCTCTTGCTTATATTCACAAATGATGCCCTCAGCCCCTGAGGACATTTACCTAAAAGTAAGGCTTTTCAAGGGACGCGGGTGGCGCTGTGGGTAAAAGCCTCAGCGCCTAGGGCTTGTCAATCGAAAGGTCGGCGGTTCGAATCCCCGCGGCGGGGTGCACTCCCGTTGCTCGGTCCCAGCGCCTGCCAACCTAGCAGTTCGAAAGCACCCCTGGGTGCAAGTAGATAAATAGGGACCGCTTTCTAGCGGGAAGGTAAATGGCGTTTCCGTGTGCGGCTCTGGCTCGCCAGAGCAGCGATGTCACGCTGGCCACGTGACCCGGAAGTGTCTCCGGACAGCGCTGGCCCCCGGACTCTTGAGTGAGATGGGCGCACAACCCCAGAGTCTGGCAAGACTGGCCCATATGGGCAGGGGTAGCTTTACCTTTACCTTTAAGGCTTTTCAAGGGATGCGGGTGGCGCTGTGGGTTAAACCACAGAGTCTAGGACTTGCCGATTAGAAGGTCGGCGGTTCGAATCCCGCAACGGGGTGAGCTCCCGTTGCTCGGTCCCTGCTCCTGCCAACATAGCAGTTCGAAAGCACGTCAAAGTGCAAGTAGATAAATAGGTACCGCTCCGGCGGGAAGGTAAACGGTGTTTCTCTGCGCTGCTCTGGTTCGCCAGAAGCGGCTTAGTCATGCTGGCCACATGACCAAGAAGCTGCATGCCGGCTCCCTCAGCCAGTAAAGTGACATGAGCGCCGCAACCCCAGAGTCGGTCACGACTGGACCTAATGGTCAGGGGTCCCTTTACCTTTTAAGGCTATATTCCCATGCACACATCGCTCCATTGCACTGAACCCAAAAGGTGACTTATTTACAAAGTAAATGTGCACAGGAACATCTAATGATGCGGACTATAGTCCATGAAAAATAAATGCGTCAATATTTAAGATGCCACAAGACGCCTTGTTGCTGAAAACTGGGGGAGGGGGAGGAGGGATAGTGATTTGTGCTCAGGTCCTGCTAAATGGTTTCCCATGGTGGGGGGACCTGGTTGGCCACTGTGAGAACAGGATGCTGAGCTAGATGTACCATTGGCCTCATCCAGCAGGCTCTCCTTTTTTTGTTGTTCTTAAAGTAGGTGGGATTGTGTAACAAGATGAACCCAGAAATGACATCCTATAAAACGTGAGACCTTTAATCTCAGGGTCGTGGGTTCGAGCCCCACATTGGGCAAAATATTTCTGCTGTGCAGGGATGACCCTCACGGTCCCTTCCAACTCTACAATTCTATGATAAAAGAGGGTTGTAGCTAACATTCATCCTACTCAGAGTAGACCCATCCAAATTGCCCTTTGTTTCAAAAGGCTTTCCTCTGAGCAGGACTAACCCTTGATATGATCCAGACATAGAAACCTGTCATGGTTCAAGGGAGAAGTCAGAACCATTTCTATATGTTTCCAAGTCCATCCTGTCCCTGAATCTCAAAGAGCGCTGATGGCATTAATTCCATAACACATTTACATCAAAGTATTCTGTAAGGAAAATTGCTATCATGCCCATTTTGCAGAGAGCAAACTGTGGCTGAAGGTTGCACTGCTCAATGCCACCCAAGGGCTCCATTGCTGAGCTAGGAGACAGCGCTCAACTTGATTCCCAAATTCTGGGCCTAAGCTCTGGAAGCAGTTCAGTAAAGGCAAGAAAACGCTGCTCGCAATGTCTTCAGAGCCTTTCCCTCACAATTAACCACAATCACGCCCTGCACATCAACGGATTAATTCACCACATCCGAAAGGCTCAAGTAATAATAATAATAATTTATTATTTGTACCCCGCCCATCTGGCTGGGCTTCCCCAGCCACTCTGGGTGGCTTCCAACAAAGATTAAAAATACATTAAAATGTCACATATTAAAAACTTCCCTTCAGATGTCTTTTAAATGCCAGGTAGTTGTTTATCTCTTTGACATCTGATGGGAGGGCGTTTCACAGGGCGGGCGCCACTACTGAGAAGGCCCTCTGTCTGGTTCCCTGTCGCTTTGCTTCTCTCAGTGAGGGAACCACCAGAAGGCCCTCGGCGCTGGACCTCAGTGTCCAGGCAGAACAATGGGGGTGGGTATGCTCCTTCAGATATACTGGGCCAAGGCCATTTAGGGCATTAAAGGTCAACACCAACACTTTGAATTGTGCTCGGAAACTGTATTTCAGGACTGGTGTTATATGGTCTCGGCGGCTGCCCCCAGTCACCAGTCTAGCTGCCACATTCTGGATTAGTTAGTGGATAACAGTTAGTTAGCGGGTAACAGTTACCCTACCCTAGCCATGGCCACTTCAACGGCCATTTTAAATACCAAAATGTATTACACCGCTTTTTTAGGACAGGCAGGGTTGGATCTGCACCTGCAGCAGCAGAATAATAAGGTGGCATGGCCCTGAGGTGTGGAAGAGAGAGGGCTATACCGCTTCAAGAATGCATAGGTGGATGGGAGTGGGGTGGGGTGGGGGGACGGTACACCCCCCCTCTGGCTGCTCCCCTAGATTTAGACTTTTCTGTCATGTTACTGCTCTGTGTAAGCTGCTCTGGGAACCTTGTGGTGGTAGCTGAAAAGCAGGTAAAAAAAATTGGAAACATAAATAAATGCTTTAAAAAATTATTCGGGCACTTCCACAGACAAAGAGGCTGAGGCTATGACCTTTCTGTCTTGTGCTGGACTGAGGTATGCCTCCCTTCCCCCCCCCCCACCCTCAAAATTTTTTTTGCAACCCACCACACCACCTGTTGTCTGAAGTGGGTCAGCCTACTGCCACTCACTGGATTCTACTGCACTTCTAAGAGGGCTCTGGCTTTGGTGAGTCTCCCAGGGATGATTATTCCAAAATTGATGGGCGGCCAGCCAGCCAAGGAGAAGGCCTCTTTAGGTGCCTTTGATGCCTTAACATTATTAGAGGGTCAAAGAGTTTGGCTTCCAGGCTTCCTGGAGCCTCCGCACCGCTCTCTTCCAAAAACCAATCTGCACTGAAGCCAGGTCTCCGTCTGACACGCTAGCCTTTCTAGGGCAACGCTAACTGTAACGTGTGGACAAGGAGATAGATATCTTCCTGACAAGCCCACCAATTAACAATACAGCTTTCTTTTCCCTCCAGAGATAATTTAAGCACTTTGGGTATATTGCATGTATAGTCTGCATAACGAATGGCTTACAGACCTTTCCCCGGGGTTTTTAAAAGGAGCTAGGTTGTATCAAAGGCAATGAAAAAAACAAACCTGAATTACAGTACCGTCTGCCCACCAGCGTTTACAGGAGTGGCATCGAACGCTGGTTCTATGTCTCCCTTCTTTCTCCCCTCTCGGTTAGAATAGGCATGGAACCTGATGGCAAAACGCGTGAGGACTAGTGGAATGATTAACTCACACTCGGTGGAAGGTAGCAGAACTTTAGACAACAATTATAGCTTTCGCCCTGAATGAGAAGGATTGAGGGGGTGGGGGCTTGCATGGAATTAATTCAAGGGGGTGGTGTGCCTGAGTGAAAGGAGAGACAGATAGAGAGGTGGGAGTCTAAGCTGATTCGCAAACTCCTCTCTTCGTGTCTAAAACCACGAGTATTTCACTACCTCAGCATTCTGCGATCTGGTGATCCACTCACCACGCCGCTAAGAAGTCGAGACAGTTTGGTTCCAGTCATTTCAGTGAGGATTGTCCGGCGCCAAATCCAATCCATTCGGTTTAACTGGATCTGGCCATGTAAGAAGAGGGTGCAGATATCCACACTTTGAGGGGTGCACACGTGTACGTGTGAGCCACCGCAGCCCTTATATTCATCCCCATGTTTGTCCGAACGGTTCCCCGCCGCCGCAACCCCCCCCCAGGGTCCTGCGAGCAGAGGAATGCTATTTTGTGTTTACTCGGAAGTAAAACCCTGCTGATTTCAAGCTAGTGTGCTTTAGAATTTGTAGCCCCAGATTGTAAGCCCTTTGGGACGGAGACCTCTCGCTCACTGTCCCATATTGCGCGATGTAGATTTTCTGCTATTGCTATTCAGAAACTGTGCCACATATCTCGCTACATCTAACCTTCCCTAAGAGATATTTCCCGTTACGCACTCACACGCAAGCGCACATTTCAAGAAGGGTCAGCTCCATTGGTGGGGGAGAACTAAGTTCGGGGTCTCCCCCCCCCCCCCAGCGCTTGACTCAAGCACCACCACCCCCGCCAAGCACTGGAAATTCGCTTCTCCTCAGCCAGTGTTCAATTTCTAAAACGAGAGGTCCCGGGTTCAAGACCCCTAACCTACTGAACTCCTTTTCTTCTGATGCGTATTTGCTTAACGCGCAAGCTGGAGATGGAAGAAGTTTCGCCAAGTTAAACTCAAGTCCTCCACATTCAGCCAACGCTCGCTTGCTTGGTGGGGATGAAGGCGGATAGTAGTTGTGGAAGCCACATCACACATGCTTCGTAATGTGAAAGGTGGGGAAGCATTTCTCCTGAACCTCAGGTGGCCGCCTCCTTCTCATACCATCCTGCCAGCCAACCTCATGACATTATTGGTAGGGGGAAAAATAATCACAGCTGAAGGTGAGCCACCCATGATTTGCGGTGTTGGCGGCAGCTAGACTTGGCAATTTATAGGTCAGGCTTAAGGAACTAGTGGCTGAAAGGCAAGTGGGGTCATGATGGCCCCAGAAATTTCGGTGTGATCTCAGTGATCCCCCTCTCCCACCAGCCCAGCTGCTCCTCTCTGCATTTCCGGGGCACCACTTCCCCAAATGCCCGGGTCCCTGAACTCCCTCCAGTTCCATACGCCTCTGGTTTCACCCCGCGCACAGCCCAATAATATGCATAGATGGAGTTTTGCGGGCCTATGCCCCAGAGCCACACTCTTGGATCCATGGGGAAGGGAGAGGAAGAGCTTTCACTCCTGAGATCTTCAGATGCAACCTCTGCTCCAAAGGATGGAGTTCTACTGTTCCACCTTTTACATAAGACGACGATGACTACTACTACTGTACTACTACTACTACTACTACCAATAATCTTGAGCAAAAGTATTGTTTCGCTCTTGGAACTCCGAGTTCCAAATTCCAGGACACACACAACCCCCAAATACTACTTAGCATTTATACAGGGCGCTTGCAGCGCAAGTCTCTGCATGTTTACTCAGAAGGAAGCGCCTCTACACTCAAAGGGACTTGCTCCCAAAGAAGTGTAAGCACACGATTGCAGCCTTAGGCTGCAAACGTATGCTGACGCACTTACCTGGGAGTAAATCCCACTGAATTCAATAGGGCTTTCTCCTGGAATACGATTGCCCCGTTAGGGCGCTTAAAGTGTTTCGCATACCTTACCTCAGTGATCTTCACAACGGCCCTGTAAGGTAGTTCAGTGTTTATTACCTTGGATGGCGGGGGTGGAGGCTAAGAATTAGCGGCTTACCCCTGGCCACTTAGTGCTCACACGGCAGTGGAGAAATTTGCACCTGGGACTTGCTGGTTTCCAACGCCTGGGGAACGCAGTTCCCTGTTATTATCACCCAATCTGCAGAATTTTGGTTTGTGTGTGAGAGAGGGATGTGTTGGGGGGTTGAGTTTCAGCAAGAACGGTTTGCCTAAGGCCATTCATTGACTTCGAGGCTGAGGTGGAATTGCAATGGGGGACCTGGGCGGCTCACAGCTCAGTCTCTTAACCACTGCATTGCACGGGCTGCACGGTCTCCTCTTTCCAAAGATTCCCTTTGGGGGTCTTCCTCCCTGATCTCCTGCCCTCTTCCATTTCCCCCGGGGTGGGGGAGAGGGAGGTTCGGCCAGCCCTTCTCCCCCATCCTCCGCCAACCCCCCACCCCACCCCGGTCGGCCCAGCTGCCCCGAGGCTCCCGCTCCTGCCCTCCCAGAGGGGCGCGTGTTTGCCATGCCAGGCGCGTCCGCAGCCCGGCCGGCTCTCAGGCGCAGGGAGGCAGTTTAGCGCTGATGGATACACACACTTGTCTCTTAATCTCCGGAGCCTCTGATCAATACGCTATTTCCCTTTGTTGCCAGAAATTTCGATCCCCTGCCCTGGAATTAGGTTCCCTGCCTTAATCTAAACGGAAACCGGCTTCCAGTTAGCTGGGGAGCGAGGAGGGGAGGGTGGAGAGGGGAAAAGGGGAGGGTGAGTGAGCGAGAGGAGAATGGGAAAGGACAGGGAGAGAGAGAGAGAGATGGGAGGGGAGAGGGAAGGAGAGAGAGAGAGAGAGAGAGAGAGAGAGGAAGAAGGGATGAGAGAAGAAGCAAGAAGGAGGGGAGGGTCGGAGCACGAAAGGGTGTGAGAAGGAAAAACGAGTTGGGAGAGGAATGATTGGGTGGAGGGTGTGTATGTAGGGAAGGAAGGAAGGAAAGAAGAAAGGAAGGGAAGAAGGAGAGATGGATAGATGGACAGATATCACAGACCTCATTTCCTCCACTTTTAGAAGTGGGAGCATAACTCCCTGCCATATCAGAGCCCCCCCCCCGCTCCCAACTCCCCATAGAAGCACCAGCAATGGCTTAACTTCTCCCCGCTCTCCTCAGACCACTTTCCCAAGAAACTTTCCCAAGAATTTGTTACTCACTGTTCTCTCCCGTCACCATTCAGGCAGTCTCCAAGTTGAAGTTCTTTGGGAGGTTGGCTTGGCTGGGAGGGGGCGCGCCGGGGAATTGAGGTGGTGAGGGGTTTGGGGTATTATTATTTTTTGCCCGGGGTGGGGGGAGGTTTGCTTCTTGAAAAATGAAATCAGAATAGTTAGCTTTTTCTGGAGAGGGTGAATCAAGAGTTTTGGGGGTTGGGGGGAAGAGACAAAAGTAGAGGAAGGAAGGAAGGAAGGAAGGGGGAGAGAGAGAGAAGAGGAAAGGGAAGAAGATCGCCTTTTGGAAGAAGGGAAGGAGCCTGGCAGGGAGAGGAGAGACGAGACAAGGAAAAGAAAAGAGGGGAAAGAGAGAGCGAGAGAGAAAGAGAGCGTGGAATGTGGGATGAAGAGAAGGAATTGAAGAGACAGGAGGAGGTGAAGCCTCTATGTGTGTGACCGAGAGGCAGAGGAAGCCAAGGGATGAATCAGAAAGTGGCGAGGTGTGTCGGGAGAAGGGAGGAAGGAGGAAAGGAGAAATGGAGGGTGGCCGAGGGAAGGAAAGAAGGGAGCAGGCGGGCGAGAGGGAAGGTGGCTGTGCGATCGGGGAAACTGCGAAGTGTCTCGCTGGTGGTGTGTTGTTGCTGCTGCTGCTGCTGGTGCTGCTGCTGGTGTGTCTCTTACAAACGCGTCTTTCCCCGTCGATAGCAGGGGAGGGAGAGAGAGAGCCGAGGCAGAAGCGAGGGGGAAAATATATGTAGGCTACGCCAGTGCTTCGGATCGATGGAATATAATTTTCCTCAAACTCGGAAAATAAAGTTCATAGCTGATCAAATTTGAAAACAGATGTCGAATCGCGACTCTAAATAAGATTCGATCCTTCTGAATGGACTGTGGATAATATTTGGCCGGGCACTTGATGAAAATGACTGATTTCATTTAGACAGAGAGAGGGGCTGGGAGCCACCAACCTGTTTGCAGAAAATGGGATTTGTGTGTGTGTGTGTGTGTGTGTGTGTGTGTGTATCAAACCCCCCCTTTTCCAATTCTGACCTCCCTCTCCCTCTCCTCCTTTTCCCTCAAATTTTGATGGATGGCTTTAGGGACCTGAGCATGCGCCCCTTCCTCCAGAGGGGAGTTGTGTTAGAAAAGTCCCACTTGAGACACAGGCAGATTTGTGTAGCCTTTTGTAGGCGTTTTAGTCCCCCCCGCCCCAGGCCTCGGCACTTCCCCACACCCCCCAGAATTGGGCAGCTGGGGGGTGCTTGAGGGGTCCTCTGTTTCCATCAAGAAATGGCACAAGCCTCTCTCTCTCTCTTTCACACACACACACACGATATTTAAACACAGCACTGTCAGTGACACCGATTCACCAAAGACCTTGGAGACAGAAAGTTCCCAAATGGTAGCAGAGCTGAAGCCTGACATCTGTATTTAATACCTAAGCTTTCCTGAAGCGATGCTGCACAAAAGTGCTCCTGAGCATGTGCAGAGTGCCTCCTCCCCCACCCTGAGACCACAGCTTGTTTCTTAAGAAGCAGGCCTTCCTGGCTTGGCTTTGAGTCAGATTTCAACCCCACACTCTCCGTGTCTTTTTCTTTCTTTTCTTTAAGAAATGAAGCCTCCCCCCCCCCTCTCCTTTAAGAGCCCATGCCTGTTTACTCGGAAGTAAGTCCCACTGGGTTCAATAGGGATGACTTCTTCAGGAAATGGAGCACGTGTCTGCAAACCTAGGCCCACCTAACCAGGGAGCAAAAGCCCCATGGAGCTCAATGGGATTGACCTCTGGGGCAACGCTGCTACAGAAGTTAGTATGGAAAAATTGGCCCAGTCCCTCTGCTTGCCTCCACGGCGTATGTGCAGGAAGCTCTTTCCAAGTGTCTCTTGGACACCAAGACCCAATATATTTAACCTCCCTCTTTTAAACTGGGAAGGTTCCCTCAGTGAGGCTGTGTGTGTGTGTGTGTGTGTGTGTGTGTGTGTGTGTACACGCGCGCACGTTGTGGCACACGTCCCACCTCAGCACCAACAAGCAGCAATACACACTCTCACAATACAAATAGTCCAGAGTAGTAGGTTCTCTCTCTCCTTTTTTCCCCCCTTCTCTCTTTTTTTTGCACTCCCTGCTTGCAATAACAATTAAATATCGACCGCTTTCCCACTCCAGAGGGTGCTGGAGAAACTGCCAACTGCACCCAAGGTATTTTCTCTCGCGCTGTGCGCCTATACACACACACACACACACACACACACACACACACACACACACACACCTCCTTTCCTTTTTTTAAAGACCTGGGCTTGGCTAAATTGGTGGGAATCTAAGGGAGGAGAGGCTGAGGGGAAATTTATGTGCAAAAGCTTTCCAAGATAGCAAAGCAAGCGTCAAATGTGTGTGAGAGAGGGGGGGAGTTGGGGAGGAGAAGAAGAAGAAGAAAATCCTTCGCAGGGGATAGAGAGGGTGTAGGGGAAACAAAAGAGTAACAGTCCCATAGACAGAAGACTCGAGTCTTTGGGTGAGGAAGGAGCCGTGAGGGGACCATAGAAGGAAAGGAAAGGAAGGAAGGAGGTGGCGGGAAAAGAAAGTCGAGAAAAGTCCAATTAAAGTCTAGTTAAGCCCTCAGAGCGCGTGGGCAGGCGCGAGCGCGGGAAAGCGAGTCTGCGCGCGAGGGAGAGGGAGGGAGGAGGGGGTGGCGGCTGGGAGGGGGTCGCGCGTGTGAGAGGGAAATTGCGCGGGAAAAGGGTCCGCGCCAGAGAAAGGGACGTGGCTGTGGAGCAATGTTCGTGTGTGTGTGTGTGTGTGTGAGAGAGAGACGTCTGAGGGCACGCCGCCGTGTGAGAGAAACACGAACGGATGCGCGAGCCCCAGCCGCGCTAGTGTGAGAGAGTTTTGGGGCGATGCGCGTCGGAGAAAGCATAGGGACTGTTGTTAAGAGGCGTGTGTGGTACATAGCTGTCAACGTTTCCCCCCTTTTTAAGGAAAATGCCCTTATTCCGAATAGGATTCCTCGCAAGAAAAGGGAAGAGTTGACAGCTATGGTGTGGTAGTATTAAGAGAGGACGCCGTGTGAGGAAAATTCGTCGGTGACAGGACACGTGTGTGTGTGTGTTTGCGCGCACGCGCATCAGAGGACATGTGTGAGTGTGTAAGAGAGAGAGAGGGGGGGAACTGTTAGAGAGGTTATGTATGAGGGGAAAACCCCGTCAGAGGGAGTGTGTGTGTGTGCCAGGGAGGAACGTCCCTTTGAGAGGAGTGTGTTAGAAGTGTGCCAGAGGCGCACCCATATATGGGTGCGCGTGTGAGAGGGGGGAAATATGCGCGTGTGTAAATAGGAAAGAGAGTGAAGAAGGCGTCCTGAGGGGAAAGGAGCGTGTTGGGGGAAGATACTGAAGCCAGCCGGGCTGGTGGAGTGAGGGGAAAAGGCCTCTCGGAGGGGCGTGCAAGAAGCCCAAGCTGTGGCGCCTGCCAGAGGAAAGGGCAGGAGGGTCGCGACCGGTGCGCAGCTGAGAAAGTATTGTGTGAGGGAAACTGCGCGCGCGTATGTGTAAGAGACGGGGGCAGTACGGGAGGCAATAAGTATGTGCGGGGGCAAAGGACGTGTGAATGGAAGATCGCGAGTGTGTGTGTGCGTAGGAGGGAGCCAGGCTGAAAATGTTTTGAGGGCAGGTGGATAGGGAAGACTGCATAAGTTCTACCCCTGTTGGTGTGTGTTGTGTAGCTACACACACGCAGTTAGGGTTTACACACACACACACACACACACAGAGAGAGAGAGAGAGAGAGAATGCTGACTGATTCATAGGTTTTCTTTACCAAGCCACAAACAGCCTTAATAAACAAAAAGAGCCTTCTCTCTCTCTCTCTCTCTCTCTCTCACACACACACACACACACACACACACACGCACGCACACACACATAACAGCTGAACTGGGGCGGTGGAGAAGGTTGGATGTGTGTGTGAGAAGCAACACACACACACACACACGATTCATTTTGGATCTGGGTTATTGTGCTGAAGTTCCCTGATTTGCGAGTGTGCAGGGGATGGTTTGTGTGTTTCAAGAAAGATCTTTCCTTCTCCAGGGCGATCTGTTTGGGGTGGGGGGTTCAGGAAGATCTCGCCCCCCCTTTCCACCCGGGGAGACTGCAGAGGGTGGTGGGGAACGGAGTCCGTGTGTGTGTTTTTGTATCTGTCTGGTCTCCTGGAATTATGAAAAATACCCACCATCGACACTGGACTTCAACTTCGATTAAGGCAGATAGGACATGACAGGCTCCGATCAATAGCAGGCCCGTCCTATAAAGTGTCAAGTAATGAATCAATTTCGACTAAATTTTCCATTTTTCAGGGGCCGTTCCGAGAGAGAAGAATATCCTCTTTTGTAAAGATATTATTATCGATTTCGGCGGCAATTTGACATCAGGGGTAGTTAATTCCACTCAGAATAAAATTGAAAACACTTGAGAGAGAAAAGAGAGAGAGAGAGAGAGACAAAGGAAGAGAAGGCGGGAGGGAAGGGGGGATAACCATGGGGAGAAAGGCTAGAAGGAGGAAAGGAGAGAGAGAGAAAGGAGAGAGGTGGACATTGGGATGAGTGGCGAGATAGACAGGCAGAGTGGAGGAAAAGAAAGGAAGGAAGGATGAGAGGAATAAAAGATGCTGCATAACGTGGATGGATATGGTTGGATGGGCAGACCAGATGAATTTGGGGGATAAGAGAGAAAGAAAGAAAGAAAGAAAGAAAGAAAGAAAGAAAGAAAGAAAGAAAGAAAGATTCTGATGGTTTTGGTGAATACTATATAGTCTATACCTATAGGGTGGGCTGAAAGAAGGATGGAATGGTAGGATAGAAACACTGAATATCGGATGAATGAAAGGATGGACTACATGGGGAAAGAAGGGCAACAATGAAAGCAATTGATGAGATGTTTCAGAGGCTGCTAAAAGCATAAGGGGTCAAGGGCTTTGGAATGGGAGAAAGTGTGTCAGCAACTAGGACAGAGGAGCGGCAACTAGTAACGAGTATTTTTCTATTTCATTATTATTTATCAGATTTCTTACCCGCCCTTCACCATGAGGGCTCAGGGTGGGTTGCAACAATTTAAGAATACAGCACTGAAAACTGTTAAAAGAGATTATTATCAGGAGAATAGGGTGGGTCCTAAAAGAAGAAGAAGAAAGCAGAATAAAGAGGTGTGTAGGGAGGTAATTCTGCACCGTTACCAATATCTCCTGCCAACTCTGAAAGTGAGTCATCTCCCTCACAGATTCATCTCCAGAAGCCCTCCCCCAAAACATCTGGCAATGGCCCAGTTCTTGTTTCTTTTGTGACAGGAAGTGTATCCAAAGCTGGTGGAGGGGAATGGCTGGCTGCCAGATGCTACTGGACTACAACTCCCATCAGCCCCAGTCAGTGTGGTCATTGGCCAGGGATTGTGGGAGCTGTAGTCCAGCAACATGGGGAAGGTGACAGGTTCCCCATCTCTGATCCAGAGGTGTTGATAAAGGCCACCAGAAACCAAGACAAGCATTGGGTGGTGGGAGCATTTGTGTGAATGCTCTTTCAGAACTCTACAGATGTTGGGATCCCTCTGAATGGTGCACTGAGAGATAAGAGGTATTGAATTGACCACAGCTCTGCCATGCTTCAGAGCATGCAGGATCACAGTTATTAGTCCCATCACCACCACACGTTAGAAATCTGACTCCATCCAGAGACTTGGCCAAGCACTACCTATGGCAGGGCAGATGTAGGAGCAATGTTCCATGCCTACCCTATCCTAAGGTTACCAGATGTCCCTGTTTCCCAGGGACAGTCACCGTATTTACAGCTTTCTCAGCATTCACGTGTACATAGCAAACAATAAGTGTCCCCGGATTCACTGAAAAAAATCTGGTAACCTTACCCTATCCTGGAGGGGAGGAGGTTACTACCCCATGCTTTTAACAAAGCCCAGCTCACCTTCTCCTTATTTCTCTCAATAAATGAGAGGATTTCCTGCCTACCATTCCCTTTGCATGAAGAAAGGATGGGGGAATCTGTGAACCTCCTCCAGTTATTGCTGAACCACAACTCCCAACAGCCTTGGCAAGCATGGCCAGTGATTAGGGAAGATGGGAGCTGCAACATCTGGAGGGCCACTGTTTTCTCACCCCAGCATAAACACTGGATGAAATAAATGTGAGCGCTGTGTGTGTGTGCATGCCTCAGGTTGGAAAAGGTAGCAACAAGGGACTTAATTCAACAAGGGAGAATTCAACATTTCTCTTCAAGGACCCTTTGGGGGAAAACAGAAAGGAAGGAGGGAGTGTGAGAATGTTAAATCCAGCTGCATAGCAGAACTGTTTGTGGGCTGCCTCTGCCTCTTCTTAAACAAGCATTAGTAGTACTCATGCTGGGAAAAGTTAACATGAAGTGGCACTCAAGAGTGTGGAGCAGGGGTGGCCTATGTTGTACCCTCCAGATCATCTCCTACCATCCCCAATATTCAGGGTTGATGGGATTTGTAGTCCTGAACACCCGTAGGGCACCTTGTTGGACCCCCTTGGCATGAATGTGTGAGGCAGAGATTTATGCAGGAATTTGTGACGGATGGGATGTGTACATGGCCTTGATGGGTGAACACAGTTGATTTGGCACAATGTGTGTTGAAATGGAAAAGGATGAGATTCACAGAGTTTGTACACCATAATGTTCACCATGCTCTACCCCAGTGGGATGGGGTGGTAGAGCACACTGGTTATAAAGAGGTCTAATAAACAGCATTTATCATGATGTGCTTCTGCCTGTTAAAAGTGATTTGTGCATAGAGTAAGATATATAGACAGATGGACAGATTTAAAAACAATAACACCTAACTATGCACAAGAGTACATTTACACAGGACTTTGTTCTGTGCACAATACATAGGAGCTGCAAAAATGTGCATTTGTATAGAAAGTGTGCAGTATAAATGGGGAAATATGTGAGTGACTATAAGAGCCCATACATGAGAAAGTGCGCACAGAATGGAATTCACATATGAACATGCAATGTTGTGGAAATATTGTGGTGGGTGTGATTAATGGTATATTTGTTATCAAAGCTCTGAGTGTGCGTTCAGGTGCTGTCTATCTGCCGGCTTACTTACCTATCCCTATGAAGGACAGCTTGTGCAGGACATAAGTGTAAGCATGGACACAACAAAGTCTGTTGCTATTGAATATCGCCTCTGGTCTTAGAGAGAGAGAGAGAGAGTACAAAGAGTGTGTGTGCAGGTGTGTGCACACACAGACAAGAGTGGGTTGTTGTCGTTTGGTGGCTTTGTCCATAGGGATCATTGTAAGAATTCTCTCTGGATCTACTCACAGCTAGCCAGGCGTGCAATAGGAAACCTCCCCATTTATCACAGGGACAAGTCATGCTACATAAGCTTTCCCCAGCCACAATGTGGGAGGAAGGCTATTTAACCCCACGGGGGTGGGGGCATGATGCATCTGGTCATTCTATGTGTACACACACACACACACACACACACACACACACACACACACGGGGTGTTCGAGAACAGAAACACCTAAATGCTAGGGCAACCCCCTGCTCACACAGCTATAGGGTTATGACTGCTGCTTGATGTTCTGCTCACCTTAAGGGTAGGAAATCCCACTTATACTATGGCCATCCCCAACACTGGCAGAGAGGGCTATCAATGGGCTATCACAGTTCAAGAAGGACACTGACAAACTGGAACGTGTCCAGAGGAGGGCAACCAAAATGGTCAAAGGCCTGGAAACGATGCCTTATAAGGAACGGCTAAGGGAGCTGGGCATGTTTAGCCTGGAGAAGAGGAGGTTAAGGGGTGATATGATAGCCATGTTCAAATATATAAAAGGATGTCATATAGAGGAGGGAGAAAGGTTGTTTTCTGCTGCTCCAGAGAAGCGGACACGGAGCAATGGATCCAAACTACAAGAAAGAAGATTCCACCTAAACATGAGGAAGAACTTCCTGACAGTAAGAGCTGTTCGACAGTGGAATTTGCTGCCAAGGAGTGTGGTGGAGTCTCCTTCTTTGGAGGTCTTTAAGCAGAGACTTGACAACCATATGTCAGGAGTGCTCTGATGGTGTTTCCTGCTTGGCAGGGGGTTGGACTCGATGGCCCTTGTGGTCTATTCCAACTCTATGATTCTATGAATGGCTACTGGTCACAGCTGGAGGCAGAACTTAGTTGAGTTGGAAACTCTTCCAAACCCAGGAGGGCCCCCAGAAGCAACTTTAGCCCACATCGCTTAAAAAATCGGGTCTAGCAGATCCAATCTGAGACTCCAAATTGATTAATTTTGTTGTTGCATATATTTCAACAATCACAAGGTGTTTTTTTTTGAGTCGGTAGCAGAGACTGTAAACAACCCCACTGAAAAAGATAACAGTGGTTACCCCAGACCTCGTTGCTGGTCGTGAAGGGGTCCCCATAACAGTCCAAGCTTCAGGGCTCCCCAAATGTAGGTCCACCACATCTGACACCAGCACATCTTCTGCATACAGAAGGTGCCAAGTTCCACCTCTGGCATTCCCAGGAAGTACTGGGAAAGATTTTCCAGAACCTTGGAGAGCGGCTGCCAGTGCACTGTGGACGCAATACTAAGTTGATGGAGCATCAGTCTGAGTAAGGCAGCCTCCAGTGTTTTTGGAAGGTCAGAGCAACCTCCAACTTGAAGACCACTGAAGTAAGAGACATTGCTAACACCCTGAAGTTCTTTTTCCAGGGAGCTGCAGACATAATTCTCTATGCATAGTTTTAGAAAACAGCCCATTTCCCCAGGCCTATCAGAATCCTGTTGGGTTGCCTATTGGATATGATGTAGTTGCCGGGCTTAGCCAGTGAGAGAAAAGCGCACCCCAAGCTGTGCATGGTCTGCAAACATTTTATACGTCAATTCTATGTCGAGGTAGCTCAAATTCTGTGCAGAACAAAAACCAGGTTGCAAACTTCACGAATTGCCAGAATGGACACGATTTTGCATGGTTTATTCAGATTGCACCATTCAGTGGGAAGGGCTAAGAGCAGAGCACTGCAGCCTCGCTTCTTGGCCAGCACCAAGATGAAACTTTGACTGCTAGATTCATCAAGTATAGCTCGCACACTGCCAGGCCTATCTTTGCAGCCATGAAAACTAGAAACATGTTTTTTGTTTAAACGGATGGTGCAGTTTTCAGGAAGCGGAAATTTTCACAATCCCCTATTCTGCTTTTGAGGAGCAGGTTGCAACTACTTAGCCCAGAACATGCCAGTCCAGTGATGGCTGGTGCCTATTGAAGTTGGTAGGGTGGCAGGGGTGCCAACTCTAGGGGGCGGAAGGGGCTTCGGCCCCCTCAATATTTGTGGGGAGGGGGCCAAGCTCCCCAAAAGTTGAAAGGGTTGCAATCCCCCGCTGCTGCTGGGAGAGCTCTCATGTGCTGGGCAGGATGAGTGCACCCTCCCCAGCCCCCACCACGTGAGTGCTGGTGTGTCAGGCAGGGGGGGTGTGTGCGTCACATGGAGCTGGGCCCCCTCATTGTGGTGGGCAAGTCGGTGCACGTGTAGGGTGGCGCACTGGGAGGCTGAAAGATAGTAATGGTAGATTCACTGCTACCTTCCTTTTTACAGAATCCCACAAGGTGCAACACTGAGGAAGCAGAAAGCCTGGGCTCGCCCACTGGACTGATCGTAAGTAGGCAGGCAGACAGGTGGGGGCTAGCTTTGGGCTGACTGAGGTTGGTGGGGCAGTGCCCCATTTCCCCTAAGGCAGGCTTCCTCAACCTTGGGCCTCCAGATGTTTTGAGACTACAGTTCCCATCATTCCTGGCCACTGGTCCTGCTAGCTAGGGATCATGGGAGTTGTAGGCCAAAAACATCTGGAGGCCCAAGGTTGAAGAAGCCTGCCCTAAGGGTCCAGCCTCCACTGACACTGCCTATGTTTATCATGTTGTCATATATTCTAGGCACTGAGAACTGGTCTAGGGGGCTGAGCCCTAGCTCAAATTACGTCCCACCTTCATTCTTCCACACATGCACGTAAGGAGGTGTGGAAAGCTTAATCTTGGTTCACCGATTGGTTCCCAGAAAGAGAGGGAAACCCAGCCTGCACCATAGGAAACTAGAAAGAGGAAAAAGGAAAAATATCAAAAACAAATGATAGCGTGCACCAGTATTACTCGTATAGGTTCCCATTTCTTTCTGTGAATATGGGCTAAATGTCTTCCTCAGGTTGGAGAGAACTGGCTAGATCATGTTGGAAAGGATATGAAGACCAGTGGCAAAGTGGAGAAGCAACTGGGTGTTTGTGTGAGAATAGTTCAAAGACTTTTAAAGAGCAAGGGCAACAACATCATCCGGCAGATGATGACGTTTCCTTGCTCTGCCAAGTATACTGAGGGTTTCACAATTTTACTGTTTGTGACAGATTAGAATAAAGGAAGACGGAAAATGAGTCAAGTACTGTAATAAAGAAGAGAACGGTTTCTTCTTTCCTTTGACGGGGTTCCTACTTCATGCCAGCAATACTTATTTGCGAGATGGTTTGCATTTCTGATTAGAAGCTAAATGTTGCATTTCAGATGGCTGAAGATCTTTTGCGAATGCTCAATGTGTTTAATCAGTTGAACCTATGCTGTCAAAAGTAAGCACTGAGTTCAACGGAGCTTATTTCCAGGCAACTGTGTAGGATTGTAATCATGCTACATAAGTGATAAAGAATGATATCCTAATTCTGCCCCCCCCCCCAGCATGTTTCTGGACCATCACTGGGGACATGGCTATGAAGGCTGTAATTAGAAGCTCCTGCACGTCAAAATTTACCACTACAACACTGATTGGAGGTTATATCTTCCAGGAAGGAACTCAATGGCTCCAAAATGAGCAGAGAGAAGTCGATCAAGAGAATCCTTTTTTGGGGGGGGGGGCATTGTGCATGGTTGGTGCCATCAAAAACATAACTCTTTTTACAGAGCAATACTCATGAGCTCAAAGGTGCTTGCCTTGGTCGATCCTGTTGTACATTCAGGTCAGTCACAGAGTTTCCCCCCAAAAATTGAATCCACTTATTGTGACCACCTCACCCCCAGCTTCCTAATCAATACTTTAGATGTAATCAATTGCCAAAATCAAATTAGGTATAATCAATTTTTTTCCCGCTAGACCACTGGCCCATGTAAACTAGGTGTATCTGCTCTAACTTGAAACAGCTGTTCCAAGCTTTCAGGCAGAAATCTTTCTCATTCTTGCTAGCTGAGCTCCTTTAACCAGAAATGCAAGAACTTGAATATTGGAGACATTCCCCTATTTGCAATTGGTATCCTCTGGCACAGAGTGGTACTGTTAGGGTAGGAATTTAGGCCAGAAGTTCCAGAAGGGGGACCCCAAAGTCAGCAGAGCTGGCTTGCCACATTTTGAGGTATGCTGAGTAATACAAATTACCATATTGGGTTTGTGTGCCGTTGCTGATGCAAGACTGATAAATTCAGAGTTTAGAATTACCTAAGCTGACCATTGTGGGACGCGGGTGGCGCTATGGGTTAAACCACAGAGCCTAGGACTTGCCGATCAGAAGGTCGGTGGTTTGAATCCCCGTGACCGGATGAGCTCCCGTTGCTTGGTCCCTGCTCCTGCCAACCTAGCAGTTTGAAAGCACGTCAAAGTGCAAGTAGATAAATAGGTACCACTCTGGCAGGAAGGTAAACGGCATTTCCGTGTGCTGCTCTGGTTCGCCAGAAGCGGCTCAGTCATGCTGGCCACATGACCCGGAAGCTGTATGCCGGCTCCCTCGGCCAATAAAGCGAAATGAGCGCTGCAACCCCAGAGTCGGCCATGACTGGACCTAATGGTCAGGGGTCCCTTTACCTTTAAGCTGACCATTGGCACAACAAAAGAGGGGAGCAGAGGCTAGCAGCCTAAAGTCCGTTGTCCATAACCAGTCCACTTCTGAAACCATTGCCGACACTGTATGGCAGCTCAGCCATAAGTCAGAAAGGAAAAGCTGTCGTCACGCTGGATACAATCTAGAGGACGGAAGGGGATTTGTGGTGCTCCAGATATCATTTGACTACAGCTCCCATCACCCCCAACCATTGGGACTGATGGGAGCTGGAACCCAACGGCTGGAGAGCCACATGTCTCATTTACAGTGACTACCCCTAAAAGATATTCCAGATAACTTCAGTCGGGGGTGGGGAAGGGAAGGTCAAAGATAGGACTATGAAGTGGTCATGAAAAGGCTTGGGGTCTCCCCAGGCACTTCTCACCACCTGGTAACACGTGTAAACAGAAACTGGTAAGAGTTCAGATATTTCAAGATACATGTACCAATGAAATAGGACGTTGCTGCCTGCCATTGTTTGGGCTGCAGGGTTCCAGGTGGTGTGAGTCCAGTAGAGGTGGATGGAAGGACCTCTTTAAAATGTGCAGAGCATCCTCCAGCTCCGCAATTCATGCCCTCCAGCCTCTGTCAAATTCCGCCCGTCTGCTAAGCAGGGTCTGGCAGGGTCGATGCTTGGGTGAAGAAGCTACAGCTGCTAAAGAGAGGTCTGGGTGGTTCACTGCATGAGGCTCTCCCATTAGAGTTAATACGGTTCCTCAAGGTCTCTTGGGTATTGCCTGGTTCTTAGAAAGGAGCAGAATGGGTAGCTCAGTAGGAAAAACAGAATGCTGCTGCCCTCCAAACTCCTCCTCCGCCCCATGGAGTCCAACCACCCGGACTCAGTTCTTAGGTTTTGCTTTTGTTTTTGTTTCACAAGGGGAGTGGAGGAATAGTTTCTAGAGGTTAAAGCTGGAATGTGGGTAGCTAGTGAGAGGAAGAAGGATTTCTGGGCTGCAGGGGTATTTCTGAGTACATAAAGGTTTGGGGGTACAAGCTCACAGTACAGATTTGCTTAAATTTATTGCGGGCTTCTGGGCAAATTAAGAATGGTGGGTGACTGGCAATGTAATTTTTGCTAGGAGGATAGGGTCAGGAAAAGAGGTGCCCAAATAAATTTTAAGGAACAAAGGCTGCTATTCTAAGCACACCTACCTGTGAGTTCTCTCAGTGTCTCATTTCTCTGATCTTAAATACAGCTTTGCCACATTTGTGTAGCATTTTTTTAAAAGGGAAAATCCTCAGGCAAATTTATCAGCACTTTAGTGCAAATTTGTCTTAATAAACGTGCCTGTATGTATGCATACTTTCGCAAAATGAATGCTCCTAATCTAATGTATTCTTTAATGTTATAGATGTGGATACATGCTTTTTTATTCCCCTAATATATGCATTTTTGTGCACATCACTTGGCTGGAGAAGTGTGAATTTCAAAGAAGGGCTGTGCTTCAGTTCACATATTGCTTCAGAAAGTGAGAGTTATGTAAGTTTGCCTTTATATATGAACTGAATGAAATTTCTCCCTCATCCCTACCTGGGAGCAACTCCTATTTAACTTGGTGGGACCTGTATGGCAAGGGTAGATAAAGAGGAACCTCCAAGCTTCCTAGACTGTCCTTCTTGTGCTGACATATTGGTCTTTCCTAGGGTTGCTGTCCTCATTTCCTACTTACACTGGGAGTGGAGACATATTTGCATCCCTCTCCTGCTGAAGACAAAGAGCAAGGAGGCTCTTAGTATCTCCACCTTAATAAGCTAAAACTAGGATCTTGCCCCCCTTCATGGATCACTGCCTTGTCGTGGCGAAGGGGCTTGAATAACTCCAAGAAGCTGTGAGCTATGCCGTGCAGGGCCACCCAAGACGGACAGGTCATAGCCGAGAGTTTAGACTAAATGTGATCCACCTGGAGAAGGAACTGGCAACCACTCCAGTATTTTGCCAAGAAAACTCCATGGACACAAAAAAAGAGAAGCTTTGAGAAGAAAGTGAGAGCTTCCAAGGCATGCTCTGGTTCATGGGGTCACGGAGAGTCAAACACAACTAAGACGACTAAACAACAACAACAGGATCTTGCCTATCAAATTTGTATTTCCTTTAACAAACTTAGTTTTCTTATTCTCCAAACTTTGGATCTAGTCTGATTATATTCTGGGTAAAGAGTGCTGAACAATGATGTTCAGTTAAGCTTCCAAATTTAACACCAAACACCAACATACGGTAAGTCTTGGTTGCTAATAGCTTCTCAAGCTTTCTGCATGGGCTTCCCTGCTTCTCTGCTGAACGATCTCTGCGCATTTGTCACAGAACCACAATGCCTTGCAGAGGATATGGGGTCCTACACAGAGCGTACACAGTTCATTCGGGTCATCAGTTAGGCCTACTGGTAGGGCCTGCTCCAAGTTTGAGGGGTCCCTCGGCAAAGTTCTCTCTAGTGGAGACCCCACTCTGTTGGTGGGTCCCCTTCTGTGGACTTGCCTGGTTACTGGAGCAACAACAAACAGCTGTGAGAGCCACCATTTAGATTGCCCACAATGCTCTGGATTCTTGTCACAATGGGGAGAAGTGTAGAAAATTAAAATGGCGGCTCATAGATTCCATTGCTCAGCACAGAGAGCCCAAGGCATCACCCAAGGGTGATGGGTACTGATTCTAAGCCCTCCTGTTGGGTTGCACCATTGTTCCACATGAACCGAGCATTGTTGAGTTCTAGAATTATGTAAAGGTGTTTGTGCTGGCCCGATACAACAGTCCAGCACATCCACTGCTTCACCTGCAGATGTAAAGGAGAAGCAGAGCTGTGTATCACCAGCTTGTTGCAGACAACGTACTCCAAAACTTTGGATAACCCCACTTGGTGTTTTTATGTAGAGGTTCAAGAGGTCCTTCAGCTTGATCCGGCAGAGTTCTTAAGTTCTTTAAAGAGGGACAAAACATAAATGGGACCATTTCTTTCATAAAACGTTACAGCAGGAAGTTAGAGGACAAGCGCTGATTGTAAACGAGGCAGTATGACCACCCCAAAACTTTTCCAGGAGTGAACCGCCTTGAAAGGAGGATCACGTATAACCACCCCAATATCACCTTGTGCACAAACCATCGTGAATGCACAATAAAAACGACCCCTTGTGGGGAGGGGGCTTTCAATGTCTAGGACCCATGAGCTGGCTAGATGCAGATAATGGCTCTAGGGAATGATCAGATGAAGAAAGGGGAAACTTCTCCCCATGGCCACCCCCAAGCAGCACCCATGGTTTGGTGTACACACAAAACGCCAATGGGTGTTTTGTTTGCAAAGCAGCCCTTTCCTGACAAAGACATTGCTGCCCTTGCGGGGCGGGAGGGAAGGGTTGCTGGGAGATTTCCTCTGGCACCCCCAGCTCCATCAGCATGCCGAGGTTTGGGGTCATTCCCAGGGGCGCGAGGGTGTTAGACAAGGCTGGAAACAAGGGCCCACAGCCGTTGCCTCTCTAACCGGTTGCGCTAGAGGGGTCAGAGGACTTTGCAATATCTCAGACTGCAATCACCACGCTATTTGCCTGTCACCATGGCCATCAAGCCCGGCTATCAACACGGCAATTGCCTTTCTCTGTCTCTATGTTTCCATATCGCTCCATTTCCCCCCCCCCTTCCTTTCTTCTCAGATCCCCCTCCCCAATCCTTCTTCCCTTCACTCTGTCTCCCGGGTGCCATAATTCCATTCACCAGCATGTCTCCCGTGTCTTTCTCTCTATCAGCTGTGAAAATCCTGCCTGCCTCCCCTTTTCAATTGGGCATGATGTGCCCATGGGGCAGGGGAACAGGCTCAGGGTGAAGGGGGCGGGGGACCAGGGAGAGAGAAGACTCGCACACAAACACATGATACGTGTTCCTTAAACTACCTGCTACCTACCTGCACAGACAATGATAATGTATTTGCCAGAGCAAATCCGGCACCAAGAATCAGTGCCAGCGCAAGTTACCAATGGTTGTGATCTGGTTTAAAGGCAGCAACGCTTCTGAATGCTGGTTGCTGGAAGCTGTAGGAGGGGAGCGGGCTCTTGTGTTCAGATCCTGATTCCTGGTTTCCCACAAGGGCACCTGGTTGGCCACTGTGAGAACAGGATACTGGATTAGATGGGCCATTGGCATCATCCAGCAGGCTCATCACATGTGCTTATCAAGTGGCGCCATTTTCTTGGGCGATGCCATTTATGGCAGCAGCTAAAATGGGCTGGTGTACATTTTAGGTGGGGAGACTCCCTATGCCAGAGTTAGGGAACTTGTTACCCTCTCTATGTTTGCAGGACTACAACTCCCATCATCCCTGACCATTTGCCACGCTGTCTGGGGCTGATGGGAATTGTAGTCCAAAATAATCCGGAAGACCCTAGCTTCCCCATCCATGCCATACGCAGAGAACACAGTTTTTACCCTGACATGTTACCTTTCTATGTTCAGGGATCTTCTTCTCTTTCGTGAGGAGATAATTCAGATATGAAGCTTGAAGTTGTATCCAGCAAAAAGCTTTACCGCTAGGTATCTTGAATCGCATAAACTAGCCATCAGGCCTTGCAGGATTTCCCCCCTACAGTGAAGTGACCTACTCTTCCTTAACAGCTGACATATCCGTCAACACAGCTCTAGATTAGTCCAGCAGAGGTTGTTGTCTATGCTAACAGCAAGTGACTGAAGGCAGATGCCTGTTATCAAGGCTAGTCTAGAGTTTATGCAGCTATCAGTGGCGCTCACACAGTCCCCCCCATGTCTTAGCAATGCCTCTCAGCACCTTGTTCCCCATACCCTCACAGGTCTTTGCCGATGCAGAAGCAAGGAGAGCTGGGATCAGTCCTAAAGCTCAGGATTTGAAGCAGAGCCACTAGGAAGAAACATGCTTGAAACATTATCCAGCCCTTTAGCATCTTCGAGCCTTTGCACACGGCCAAGGTGCATGCTGGGAATTAGGTAAAGGTAAAGGGACCCCTGACCATTAGGTCCAGTCGTGACCGACTCTGGAGTTGTGGTGCTCATCTCGCTTTATTGGCCGAGGGAGCTGGCGTACAGCTTCCGGGTCATGTGGCCAGCATGACAAAGCCGCTTCTGGAGAACCAGAGCAGCACACGGAAACGCCGTTTACCTTCCCGCCGGAGTGGTACCTATTTATCTACTTGCACTGGCGTGCTAGGTTGGCAGGAGCAATGGGAGCTCACCCTGTCATGGGGATTCAAACCACCGACCTTCTGATTGGCAAGTCCTAGGCTCTGTGGTTTAACCCACAGTGCCACCCGCGTCCCTTATGATGGGAATTAGGGATGGGCAAAAAGTAGGTGTGTGGAACCTGCAGATGGGTGTGAAGGAAGAGGAGGGAGGGAGGGAGGGAGGGAGGGAGAGAGAGAGAGAGAGAGAGAGAGAGAGAGAGAGAGAGAGAGAGAGAGAAAGAAAGAAAGAAAGAAAGAAAGAAAGAAAGAAAGAAAGAAAGAAAGAAAGAAAGAAAGAAAGAAGCAGTAGCATAGAACAGCTTAACAGAAAGGGAGAGAAGCGGGGTTTTGTGTCAGGTGCTGCTCACTACAGGCAGATAACCCACAACAGATGACCTGCAAAAGAATGTGGCCCTTGCCTGGACAGAAAAAAAAAAGTTCCCCACTTCTCTGTTAAAGCTTGTGAATTAATTAGTTGTTTTATGTCCTGTTTTCCAACAAAACAAATGCATTTCTTCATCAAAAATTCTTCCCACCTGTCCAGAACTTGACATGTTTCAATTGGGATGAAGTTTCATTGCATGCCCTTCTTTTTCGATTTTTGGCATGTGTGTTCAGCCCAATCTTTGGAAATGCGGTCCTGAAACCATGTGTGCATGCTGCAAGTTCTAGTTGCAGCTTCATACTGCATCCTATGGAGGTTGGGGGCAGCGCTGGCGAACATCTAGGGAAGGACAAGTGAGGCCGTTCCACACACCTGACGCATACAAACACATAGAAGAACATAAACAATGTGCATGCAGATGTGAGCAGCTACCAAAGTTATCTGTGCTCTTAAAACTCACAGCCAGGGATGAGCACTGGGTCCACATGCTCAACCGAGTGTGCAGGTTAATTCATTAATTGTCACATTTATATCCTCCCTCTCTCCACTTTTTCATCACAACGACTTGCCCCTTAAGAATCCTGGGAATTGTAGTTTCACAGAGATGCAATTCCCAACACTCTTAACCAATCCCAGTTCCCAGGATTTGGGAGGGGAGAGTCACATGCTTTAAATGTGTAGTGTGGATCAGCCCTGAGGCTGTGTATACACCATATGTTTGAATCAAATTTAAGGCACGCCCCCTGCAGGAATCATGGGAGCTGCAATTTATCCCTAACAGAGCTAGAGTTCCCAACATCCTTAACAAATTCCCAGGATTCCTGGGGGAGGGGTGCTTTAACTGGTTTGTATTGTATTAAATTTTCCCAGTAGTGAGGTATGGAAGTGAAAGCTGGACCATAAAGAAGGCTGATCGCCGAATAATTGATGCTTTTGAATTATGGTGCTGGAGGAGACTCTTGAGAGTCCCATGGACTGCAAGAAGATCAAACCTATCCATTCTGAAGGAAATCAGCCCTGAGTGCTCACTGGAAGGACAGATCGTGAAGCTGAGGCTCCAATACTTTGGCCACCTCATGAGAAGAGAAGACTGCCTGGAAAGACCCTGACGCTGGGAAAGATGGAGGGCCCAAGGAGAAGGGGACAACAGAGGACGAGATGGTTGGACAGTGTTCGCAAAACTACCAGCATGAGTTTGTCCAAACTGTGGGAGGCAGTGGAAGACAGGAGTGCCTGGCGTGCTCTGGCCCATGGGGTCACGAAGAGTTGGACACGACTAAACGACTAAACAACAACAATTTTATTAAGTGTTGGTTCTATGAAAAAAAGTTAGGTGTAAGAAGAGAATTCCTGGATGCCAAGATCCCCAGCAAAGATTTAAAACCACAAATTATGCAGCAAAGTAAAGCATGGAAATATAGACCGTTAAACCTTTAAACTATGCCCTTGAGAGTTCTGAAACTTCCCTCTTTCCCAAACATAGAAAAAGACCACACATTTGGTAAGTTAAAATGGTTTACTTGCAAACTCTCCAAAGATCAGATTCATGTGCATTTCCATAAAGCATTCAGACAAAGTTGCACAGGTAGGAAAACTTGGCTTAGTTACAATGGTGAAAGTTCTTAAATTATTTGTATAGGAACTCAAGAGTGGTTTGTGAGAGCCATGTGGCTAAGCTAGCTCCTCTCCACAAGCGGAGCTTCTCAGGTAGACTGAAGGGAAACAAAGTCTTGATTGCACAGTTCCTTCCAGGGTGAGCTAAGCCTGGCAGGACAGCTTACTCTATGGTCTTAACCCCCTCATGCATTAATTAGATTTAAGCACGGTTATATGAGGCTGGTTATCCTGCACTGAGTTCCACAGAGTGTAATTTATGTACCTAAAGTTAGTCATGCCCATCCATTTCAATGGGTCTACTCTGAGCAGGACTAACATCTGATACAACCCAATGGATGGTGTGCACATAGCCTATGTTCTGCTTAAACAAACGGTGTGCATTCCTGTGCTGACCAACCTCAAAGGAAATGGAACAAACATGTGGACTGCCTTTTCATGCATCTGACTGAGGGCTTATCCACACCTCTGCTTGCCCTGCCTCTTACCCCCAGGGAAACCCGCTCTTTTGGACTGAACTGGAACAAACAGCAATTGGGTTTTCAATGGATTGCCATTTGAAATTTGTTCCAATTTAGCGCTAAAGAGCTGGTTTTCTGGAGGAAAGTGGCAGAGCAAAGGCAAAACTGCTTGGATTGCTAGGACCCATGTCTAGAAAGTGCGGGGGAAGCAGAAACCCGCTCAGACGCATACCTAGAAAGCACAGGGCCAGCAGAAGTGTGGATGAGCTCTCAGAATCATCTGTTCTGCCTGGCATCAGCTCTCAGGGCCAGCCCTACCACCTGGCAAAAGGAGGCAGCTGCCTCAGTCAGCAGGTGTAAGAGGGACGGCAGCTCCATTGCCACCAGCCATCCTGAGTCTCCTAACTTCCTAGCCATTCCTATTCTTCTGAGTCCCGATGGCAGCAATTTACATTATTGGAGCTTGGTCTTCATCAAACAATCACAGGTTGGTAAAAGACATAAAACAATTTCAACCAAAACAGTAGGTGGAGCCAGAGCCAATGTCGGCACAGCCAACTAAGGACAATTAATTGGTCTCTTCGCTTCCTCCCTGCTGCCCTCCTGCAAGGGCAACACTTGCAAGTTTTGACAATTTATACACTGCTTGGTTACAATTGTTTCTTAATGGTGTACAAGAAACCTAATGCAACGGAAACAAAGATCACTTGATTGTCTATTGCAGAGAAAATAACTCAAAAGTTACGTGTTTCTAGGATAAGGAAGACCTGGAACACTTCTACGGTGTTTGGTAATATTTCATTTCTTATGTGTCAAATGCAGCATCTTAAAAAGCAGAGACATCACCTTGCCAACAAAGGTCTGTATAGTAAAAGCCATGGTTTTCCCAGTAGTGATGTATGGAAGTGAGAGCTGGACCATAAAGAAGGCTGATCGCTGAAGAATTGATGCTTTTGCATTACGGTGCTGGAGGAGACTCTTGAGAGTCCCATGGACTGCAAGAAGATCAAACCTCTCCATTCTTAAGGAAATCAGCCCTGAGTGCTCACTGGAAGGACAGATCCTGAAGCTGAGGCTCCAATGCTTTGGCCACCTCATGAGAAGAGAAGACTCCCTGGAAAAGACCCTGATGTTGGGAAAGATTGAGGGCACAAGGAGAAGGGGACGACAGAGGACAAGATGGTTGGACACTGTTCTCGAAGCTACAAACATGAGTCTGACCAAACTACGGGAGGCGGTGGAAGACAGGAGTGCCTGGTGTGCTCTGGTCCATGGGGTCACGAAGAGTCGGACACGACTAAACGACTAAACAACAAACAACAACAATGTGTCAAATGCAGATAGGCAAAACTCTTTTCCTTATCAAATCATGAAATCTGGCTTTCAGTGATATGTTTTGCTGCTTTTATTTGGTAAATATTACCTTTGCACTGCTTGTATGTCTCTCAACTTCGATTAAGATCTTTCCTGTTCTTTGCTTTTTTTTTTGCATTTTTGACTTTGCATTATATATAAAAATATAATAATACAACTTTTGTTTTTTTAAAAAAACCCAACACAAATTTCTCTGTGTGCAAGGAACTCAACAACAACAACAAAACAGAAAGAAAAATAACTTGTGTATGTTTTAAAGTATGGTTGTGAATTCCCCCCCCCCCCGGATTCTTTGTTTTATCTTTTTGCAAACCCCTTTGAGGCTTTTTACAATCAAGAGGTGTATACATTTTATGAAATGCATGCATGCATGAATGAATAAGAACTGTAAAATATAAGAAGGCTGGCTGGCAGGAGCTGGCTGAGATTGGTGGGGCACTGCCCCATTTACGCTGGTGGACCAGTCTCCTGCTTTTAGCCAGAGATGCCAGGAATATGGAACCCACCCAGGATCTTCCCCTGTAAAGCACTCTGTTAATTATAGGACCTTTCCCCATATCTAGATCATTTTCTGCAATGGGGCTTAGAGCCCCAATGATGTGTGGGTAGCAGAGCAGCATCAGAGATGCTCTAGGCACCTTCCCTGGGTTTTTAAAGCAAGTCTCTTAAAATACAGTGGTACCTCGGGTTACAGACTCCGCTAACCCAGAAATAGTGCCTCGGGTTAAGAACTTTGCTTCAGGATGAGAACAGAAATCGCACAGCGGTGGCGCGGCAGCAGTGGGAGGCCCCATTAGCTAAAGTGGTGCTTCAGGTTAAGAACAGTTTTGGGTTAAGATCAGACCTCCGGAACGAATGTGTGTGTGTGTATATATATATATATATGAAGAAATTTATAAAGGAAAATATAGATTTCCACTATGCTGGTCACTGAATGCAATAGCACTAGAATGACTGAACACTTTGATTACAATGGTACCTCGGGTTACAAACACTTCAGGTTACAGACGCTTCAGGTTACAGACTCCACTAACCCAGAAATAGTCCCTCGGGTTAAGAACTTTGCTTCAGGATGAGAACAGAAATCGCGCAGCAGTGGCACGGCAGCAGTGGGAGGCCCCATTAGCTAAAATAGTACCTCAGGTTAAGAACAGTTTCGGGTTAAGAACGGACCTCAAGAATGAATTAAGTTCTTAACTCGAGGTACCACTGTATTGTCCTGTGCAATGTTTTGTAAGTTTACTCAGAAGTAAGACCCACTATATCTAGCGGGTTTTTCTGCTATCCCAAGTCATGCTGTTTAGGATTGCAGCCTAGCTGCAGAGTCCTATATGTTTACTGCTCAAAATTAGGTCCCTTTGAGTTCAACGGGTTTTACTCTTAGGTAAGCGGGCATAAGATTGCAGTTGGAGTCCCCTTGATGTCAATATGTAAGGCTGTTGAGGAGCCAGCATCACCCTGGGGGTCCCAGCATCTCAAAATGTATCCTAGGGACCTCTCCCTGGCCCCACCTTCCTCACCTGAGACACAGGTAGGAACACAAGCAAGAACCTGATGCCAAATTCTACTGGTTCTCTGTACTGCCACCTTGTGGGATGAGCAGGAGCTAAAAAGGTAAAGGGACCCCTGACCATTAGGTCCAGTCGTGGCTGACTCTGGGGTTGCGGCGCTCATTTCGCTTTATTGGCTGAGGGAGCCGGTGTACAGCTTCTGGGTCATGTGGCCAGCATGACTAAGCCGCTTCTGGAGAACCAGAGCAGCGCATGGAAACGCTGTTTACCTTCCCGCCCGAGCGGTACCTATTTATCTACTTGCACTTTGACGTGCTTTCGAACTGCTAGGTTGGCAGGAGCAGGGACCGACGAACGGGAGCTCACCCCGCCGCGGGGATTCGAACTGCCGACCTTCTGATCGGCAAGTCCTAGGCTCTGTGGTTTAACCCACAGCGCCACCCGCGTCCCCGAGCAGGAGCTAGGAAATCAGTTTTGGGTATAGGCCTGAGCCCTTGGAGAGACTTTGCCCATCAGAGGAGACAGCAATAAACCAGGTAGGTGGGACTTGTGACAAAATGTTGCAGAAGTGCTCCTCTTCAGGGCTCCAGCTTGCCAGCCATGCCAACTTCCAAGATCCTCCATTCCTCCTCCCCAGTTTTCCATTTCCCCATCCAGCAGTCAGGGTGTGTATGGATTACTGCAATGCGTTATATGTGGGGCTGCCTCTGGAGATGGTTCGGAAACTTCAGCTGGTGGAAAATTCGATGGTCAGGTTGCCCATCTGAACAAAACAGTTTGAGCATATAGTGCCAGCCCTGGCACTGGCTGTCAGTTAATTTCCAGGCCTAATTTTGGTGCTGACCTGTAAAGCCTTATGAATTTCAGGACTGCAATACTGCAAGGACCACCTCTCCTCATATGAACCACTTTGGACGCTCTGCTTGTCATTGGAGGCTCTTTTCTGTGTCTCTGCTCCCCAATATGCCCAGAGGGCAACAACATGGGATCGGGCCTTTTCTGTGGTGGCTCCCTGTCTGTGGCCTGCTAACCCCAGACAGTCTCACCTGGTGCCATCATTTCATGTCTTTTAGGTGCCAGGCAAAAACATTCCTCTTTACCTAGGCCTTTGGCCATTAAATAATCTATGACCTGTTAAATGTGAGGGGTGGGGATGGGATCGGACCGCTATTATGCTTATTTTATTGTTATGCTGTGTATTATGTTATTATGATGCTGCATAAATTATGTTCTTAATGTTGTACACCACCTTGGGATCTTTGGATAAAGAGTGGTATATAAATTGAATTAAGAATAATAATAATATTATTACTATATATTAGTTAATACCAGTATTAATAATTATGTGGCTACCAAGCATACTCAGTCCTCCTTGGGCTCTTAGAGGTTTTTTCTGGGTGGGTGTGTACGTTAAAATTTCACCCTTCCTAAATATTATTCTGTACTCTTAAAGCTTTTGTTTGTTGCTTTTTTGTTGGAAGCCACTCAGAGTGGCTGGGGCAACCCATTCAGATGGGTGGGGTATAATAATAATAAAATTATTATTATTAGTAGTAGTATTATTAGTATTATTACTACTATTACTAATGGTCGTTATATGAAGTGGATCAGTGCTCTGGCTAAGGGCCACTCCAGACTAATGGTGTTTCTGCAGGTGCATTCTGCAACACGCCTTAGTGGCAGATTTATTGCATACTGTCCACACATCATTCTACATTATTAGTTGTTCTGCGATGCGTCCCCAATGTTACTGCCTTACTGCTGTCTAGACGGGCACTTTTGCACTAAAGAGCAACAAAAGACGCACCAAAAAACCCTGGAGCATTTGTGTCATGGAAAGTTAAAGGGTTTCAGCGGGAAGCTACAGAATATGCACTGATTGGAAAACCCCAAAACCTTTGCAAGAGGAGCGAAAAGTATTGAAACCACGATCGCCTAAAACCACCCTGATACGATTACAAGCACAAATCATCACGGGTGCACAATAAAGAGAACATTTTGGAGGTGGAACCCCCACAGTTTAAGATAGCATTGTGGGCTCCCATGAAAGAGCTCGAAAACATCGGCCTAAACGCCCAGGTCCACACCGATGGACCAAAGATGGGTTCCCTTAGGGGTATCCCATAGACTTTGACCACCCAAAGTCTCCAAGGTACCAGGTTCTCTCTCTACTCCCCACAATTCTGCCTCGCCTTTTTGCCCAGCTAATGCCAACGTACTGCCCACGTCCCTTGAGGAAAGGAAGCGGGGTGGGGGGGTGCGCTCCTGTCCCAGAGCGTATCATTTAACAAAGGAGCTGGTGGATCAATGCTGACTCCTCGCCTAAATGTGGCAGGCCCCGGCCTGCTCTGGTGTCGCTGCGCGTTGCCCTCCGGCAGACAGCTTGAGTGATGGTACACATTAAACAGTTAATCCGCCTGATTGAATGTTTGCTTCCTCCAAATTGAAACATTAAACAACAACGGAGGGAGAAGAGGCGGCGACAAATCAGTCATGAAAGATTCATTTTCTCCCGAATAATGTATCTCATGAGCTCGGAATATACAAATAGGCCGGAGCCACCGGCGGAAACTCCACCTCCCCCCCTCCCTCCCCACCTGCCAGGCTGGGAGCAGGGCCACCCAGCATCCTCCCCGCAGCCAATTTGGCCCTCTCAATATCGCCAGGGGGCCGCAGCGCCTGGGTGAAGGCACCGTTCAGCGATCCAGCGACACCTCTCTTTTTTTGCATGTGTCACCGAAAGGGATTGGGTACCTTTCCCTTAACGGAAAGGAAGATTGAGGAGGGAGGGAGGCATGGAAGCTGTTTTCCAATGTGGGAGGTGGGGAAAGTCACCGACAAGATGGAGAGAAGCAATGCTGAGTTCATCTAGGCCTCAAATGCTTATAGCCCCCTAATTTGACAGAGGGTGAGCAGGTGTGAAAAGAGGTCAAGGTCAATAGGAGTCGCACCAAAGAAGGATTAACTTTTTCGGCTGCTGCTTCTCACGGAGGGTCGTTGCCACCTCACGAATCCAGATACAGAAAGCGTGTCATTTTAGGGGCGGAATTTTCACAGTGCTCCAACCGACCCATGTTGACCCCCCCACCCTGGACGTCCTTTTTATTGTTCATCGTTGTGCCCTGAGCGTTCGGAATGTTTGTGAACATGCTGTGGCGTCAAACCTGGCTAGCCAATCAATCCGACTCAGTTTCACACTGCCGGAAAGGAAGAATAGGCAGGTCTCTAGGTATGCTGCAGAAGCAGGCAAAACGTGGGGTTGATGGTAGTAGAAGAAGAGTTTGGATTTGATATCCCGCTTTATCACTACCCTAAGGAGTCTCAAAGCGGCTAACATTCTCCTTTCCCTTCCTCCCCCACAACAAACACTCTGTGAGGTGAGTGGGGCTGAGAGACTTCAGAGAAGTGTGACTGGCCCAAGGTCACCCAGCAGCTGCATGTGGAGGAGCGGGGAAGCGAACCCGGTTCACCAGATTACGAGTCTACGCTCTTAACCACTACACCACACTGGTAGAAACACGAAGGGGAAGAGCTGGAAAAGCTGCAACTGACTCATCTCCTACTTGGGTGATCTAAAGAGCTATATCCAGTGTCTATCTGCTCTGTGTGTGTATCCCAGTTTTACCATTACAACCACCATATCAGGAAGGTTAGACAGAGAGACAGCATCCTCTTGGTAGTTTCACGGCACCCTTTGAAGTGCAAGGAGTGGCATCCCCAGAGAGGACATTTTCTGTGGCACCCCAAGCTCTCGAATTCCCTCCCCACAGAGGTGCACAATTGTATAGCTTTCGCCACATGCTGAAGATACACCTCTCCGTCCTGACCTTTGACGCCTGAGATACGTCTCGGTTTTTGTTTTTTTTAGGACCAACCCTATTCCTCCTCTCACTATAAATTGCTTTAACTGATTTTAATATGGTGGACATTTTGTTTTTACATTGCTGCAACCTGCCCTGAAAGTTTACCATGAAAGGACAGGTGAGAAATAAAACAAAGCAAAATAACCAGCCCACCTTCAGCTTGGTGACTGAGTGGGGGGGATGTGAAGCCCTCTCTGCCCAGTACTTGTCTGACTCTCTAACCACTACGCTACACTCTCCCTTACCTATTGAGGGCAACTCTTTAAAAGCAAAGGTGGCCTGGACAACAAAACATCCAGGATCCCATCTCTTGTTCTGAAAGAAAGTTAAGGGTGCAAACAAATGATAATTTAATTTGTTTCCCTGCGAAGGTGTGAAAGCAGATATTGTATGATACAGGCATAGCTGTTCATTATGCGTATATTCATCCTACTTCCATCTCCACCCAAACAGTTTTACAGCAAAACCTGTTTTCTCTAGAAACAATAGTGATATGTTTAAATTGCTTTATTGCTTGTTGTTCACCACCCTGAGCTCTTTGGGGAGGAAGGATGGGATATCCATTTTAATAAAAATAAAAATAATGAAATGTGCATGCACACTCAAAGCCAATATGAGGAAAGGATGAAGAAGTTGGGTTTGTTTAGCCTGGAGAGGAAACCATGCTAGCCATCTCCAGCTATCTGAAGAGCTGTCCGCACAGAGGACAGAGCAGATTTGTTTACTGTTGCACCAGTGGGTAGGAACCTGAGTCAATGGGTTGAAATTGCAAGAAATAAGATTTCAAATAAACACTGAGAACTGCCTGAGAGCAGAATCCTGTCTGCTGTAGTTGCTAAGGGTGCTGACTGTGGTTAGGTGACCCCAAGTGCCCTTGCAGAACCACAAATCCCAGAGGGACTGTTAAACCACTCTGGGAACTGTAGTTCTGTGAGCAGAGCAGGAAGTCTCCTAACCACTCTCAGCACCCTTAAGAAACTACAGTTCCCAGGATTCTTTGGGAGAAGCCATGACCTTTGGCCGATCTCATGAGAAAACTGGCAAGACTGTGACCCCCGAGCCCAGGAGATAAGTAACTGTACAACCTTTAGAAGACATCTGAAGACAGCCCTGTATAGGGACTTTAAAAAAAATGTTTTAGTGTGTTTTTATATACGTTGGAAGCCGCCCAGGGTGGCTGAGGCAACTCAGTCAGTGGGGTATAAATAATAAAATTATTATTATTCCGGAATAAAGGCCAGTCATGGCCGACTCTGGGGTTGTGGCGCTCATCTCGCTTTACTGGCCAAGGGAGCCGGTGTACAGCTTGTGGGTCATGTGGCCAGCATGACTAAGCCACTTCTGGCGAACCAGAGCAGCACACGGAAACGCCATTTACCTTCCCGCCAGAGTGGTACCTATTTATCTACTTGCACTTTGACATGGTTTTGAACTGCTAGGTTGGCAGGAGCAGGGACTGAGCAACGGAATAGGACATCCCTATTTTCACTGGAGGGGATGCGGGTGGCACTGTGGGTAAAGCCTCAGCGCCTAGGACTTGCCGATCGTCAGGTCGGCGGTTCGAATCCCCGCGGCAGGGTGCGCTCCCGTTGCTCGGTCCCAGCGCCTGCCAACCTAGCAGTTCGAAAGCACCCCCGGGTGCAAGTAGATAAATAGGGACCGCTTACTAGCGGGAAGGTAAACGGCGTTTCCGTGTGCTGCGCTGGCTCACCAGATGCAGCTTGTCACGCTGGCCACGTGACCCGGAAGTGTCTGCGGACAGCGCTGGCCCCCGGCCTCTTAAGTGAGATGGGCGCACAACCCTAGAGTCGGACACGACTGGCCTGTACGGGCAGGGGTACCTTTACCTTTACCTTTTATTTTCACTGGAGAAATCTGGAAGGGTATGAGACTGCAGGCACAGAGTAAGGAAGGAAGACGTACCTGGAATTCTGACAAGCACAGGATGGAGAATGCAAGGGGAAGCGGAGAAGAGAGAAAACTGTCTGGGCAGTGATGCCTCCTTCCTTCTTGTTCCCCATGCAAAGCATAGGAGCAGGATGGGAAAGGATGGGGAGAAAAGTAATTGCTGAACCCCTTGAGCTGCGTTTGGAGTTACAGACAAGACCTAATGATGCATTGGACAAAAAAGAGAAAGGGGAAAAAAGAAAGGCGCTCTGTGTGTCTGTGTGTCGTAGTAGCAGTAGTAGTAAATACCAGAAAGGATTTGAGCGATGGTCCCCGTTTTGTTTATCCTGTGCGTCCTCATTAAATTTAGCACTACAATTTGCCAGCATAGCCACGACAGCTGATTTACATGGGTGCTTAACGAGCTTAGGAAGAGGGAGGGGTGGGAGAGAGGGAGAGATTGATCATGGTGTTTATGTACGTGTGTGTGTTTGTGTGTGTGTGTGTGTGTGTGTGTGTGTGTGTGTGTGTTGAGCTTGTCAAGCCTCTTTTGTATAGAAAGGCCTGAAGCCTGTAGCAATAGGTAAGACGATATCCGCTCCAGCCTCTTCTTTGACAGCCAATGGGACGCCCTCCCCAAATTAGGTGCTCCTTCCCTTCTCAGCCACAGGTCCTGGCCTTGCTGGATCCCACTTCCATCTCAGATCGGGGGGTTGAGGGGGGGGAGAGAGTCCATGTTTCTTCTCACAGCCACCTGTTGTGCCCCGGACAAATAGCTCATAACACAATGGATTGCAAATGTAATTATCGTTGATTGATTATTTAGGCTTCTTTCCTGCCCTGTCTCAAGGGCGCAAGTTGGTCTACAATATATCCTAATCTCATTTGGTTCCTCACAGCCAGCATAAGCTGGAAATGACAGTGGCTATGTACACATTGGCGGCTTGGAGCGCAACAAGGTTGTTCCCCAGCCCCACTGCATTTTAAGGCATTCCAACGATGCTTGTGCATGCATCATGCAGGGCTCTCCTAGGGACGCGGGTGGCGCTGTGGTCTAAACCACTGAGCCTCTTGGGCTAGTTGATCAGAAAGTTGGCGGTTCGAATCCTCACAACGGGGTGAGCTCCTGTTGCTCTGTCCCAGCTCCTGCCTACCTAGCAGTTCGGAAGCACGCCAGTGCAAGTAGATAAATAGGTACCACTGTGGCAGGAAGGTAAACAGCATTTCCACGCACTCTGGTTTCCATCATGGTGTCCCGTTGCACCAGAAGCAGTTTAGTCATGCTGGCCACATGACCTGGAAAGCTGTTTGTGGACAAATGCCAGCTCCCTCGGCCTGAAAGCGAGATGAGCACCGCAACCCCATAGTCGCCTTTGACTAGACTTAACCGTCCAGGGGTCCTTTACCTTTTACCTTATTACCTGAATTGCTTCCCCACACTGAGCTCAAATTCACTGAAGCCGTCAACTGTGCATGCACGGTCACCAGCAGGTGTACATTGGCTATCTCCAATGTACACACCTCAGCTTCACTGTGGCTTCCATTTTCTAATTTGATGGAAACTGGTTTGAATCACACAAACATAGAATCATAGAATTGCAGAGCTGGAAGGGACCCAAGGGTCATCTAGTCCAACCCCCTGCAATGCAGGAATCTCAGCTAAAGCATCCATGACAGATGGCCATCAAACCTCTGCTTAAAAACCTCCAAGGAAGGAGAGTCCACCACCCCTCGTGGGATTCTGTTCCACTGCCAAACAGCTCTGACTGTCAGAAAGTTTTTCCGAATGTTTAGTCAGAATCTCCTTTCTTGAAACTTGAAGCCATTGGTTCGAGTCCTACCCTCCAGAGCAGGAGAAAACAAGCTTGCTCCCCCTTCCATGTGGCAGCCCTTAAGATATTTGAAGATGGCTATCATATCTCCTCTCAGTCTCTTTTCCAGGCTAATCACACCCAGCTCCTTCAAGCGCTCCTTGTAAGGCTTAGTTTCCAGACCCTTGATCAACTTGGTTGCCCTCCTCTGCACACATTCCAGCTTGTCAACATCCTTCTTAAATTGTGGTGCCCAGAACTGGACACAGTATTCCAGGTGTGGTCTGACCAAGGCAGAATAGAGTGGTACTATTACTTCCCTTGATCTCTGGACACTATGCTTCTGTTGATATAGCCTAGAAGAGCATTAGCTTTTTTTGCTGCTGCATCACACTGTTGACTCGTGTTAAGCTTGTGGTCCATCAAGACCCCTAGATCCTTTTCATATGTACCGATAGTACTGTAAGCCAAGTGTTCCCATTCCTATATTTGTGCATTTGGTTCAGAACCTTACATTTGTTCCTATTGGAATTCAATAGTCTCTACTGAAATTCATTTCATTAGTTTGGACCCAATTCTCCAATCTGTTAAGGTCATTTTGAATACTGATTCTGTCTTCTGCCGCATTAGCTACCCTTCCCAGTTTGGTGTCACCTGCAAATTTGATGAGCACCCCCTCCATTCCTTCATCCAAGTTGTTTATGAAGACGTTGAACAACAATGGGCCAAGGACAGAACCCTGCGACATCCAACTTGTCACTTCTTTCCAGGATGACGGAAACTGTTAGTGAGCATTCTTGGGGTTTGGTCAGTCAACCAACTGCAGATGCACTTAACGGTTACCTCATCCAGCCCACATTTCCCCAGCTTCTCTGCAAGAATATCATTGGGGACATCGTCAAAAGCCTTACTGAAGTCAAGATACACTATGTCCATAGCATTCCCCTGATCCACCAAGCTTTGTAACACTATCAAAAAAAGAAATGGCATTCATCTGGCATGACTTGTTTTTGAGAAACACCAGTATCCTTTTCGAAGTGCTAACAGACCAACTGTTAAATTATCTGTTCTAGGACTTTTCCTGGTAGCTGGATTCTGTATCAGTGGTTGTTTCCCCATAGGAACAACTAGTTCTTATCAAGTTATAAGAAAGGAGATTCCGACTAAACATTAAAAAACCACACGTTCTGACAGAAAGAGCTGTTCGCCAGTGGAACAGACTCCCACAAGAGGTGGTGGTGATTTTTAAGCAGAGGTTGGGTGGCCATCTGTCATGGATGCTTTAGCCGAGTTTCCTACATTTTAGGGGGTTGGGCTAGATGACTCTTGGGTCCCTTCCAGCTCTAAGATACTATGAATCTTTGCATTAGTTCATGGAACACTAACAGGTGCAAAACCAGGAGTATCTTAAGCAGGGGTTGGCAAACTAAGGCCCAGGGGCCGGATGCGACCCACTGGGCTCCTTAACCCGGCCTGCGAACCTTGCGGACCCTGCTGCCCGCTCGGTCAGTCCCTGCGCTAAACTGGCATGGCGCGGAGGCCTTGCCATGTGGGGACTGACTTCCACGATGCTGGCGCGGCTTCGGATTGGCTGCAGGAAGTCCGAAGCCGCAAATGACTCTGGGTGGGCGGCGATGCTGGTGCGACTTCGGATTGGCCGCAGGAAGCTCCTGCAGCCAATCCGAAGCTGCGGACGCCTCTGGGCGATGCCCCTTCCTTCCCGCTAAGGCGTCCACGTATGGCCAAGAGCCAAGTGAAAGGAAGTGGCGGTGGGGAGGCTGCCTCTGCCACCCAGGCCAGTGGCTTGGGCTCTGCGCCCCACAGACCCCTGGCTGAGGCAGAGGATGACGCTGCCAAAGATGAGGTGGCAGCGGTGGCGTGAGTGGTGGCGGTGGCGGGTCCTTTCAGGAGGGGAGGTGCTTTGAGGAGAGGGTGGGTCTGGCCCCCAACAAGGTCTGAGGGACAGTGGACCAGCCCCATCCTGAAAAAGTTTGCTGACCCCTGATCTTAAGGCTATTTATAAGGATGTTACCAAGCATCACCAGCCCAATTATGAAGGTGATTAAGAGGAGGTATAAGCCAAAAAGAAGATGTTTTAATATGCTTTGCACAGTATCTATTCTTATTATTTGAAATTATATACCACCCTATATCCAGAGGTCCCCGGGCGGTTCACAGAATAAAATCAAAATATAAAACCATAAAATACATAATCAAAATAAAAACCACAACCCAATAACCCCTTCACCCCCCCCAAAAAAAACATTTTAAAAGGGCAGAGGATCCTCACAGCATTTAAAGTAAGACCATTAACAAACCAGGACAGGAGCCACTCATTTAACAATGGAAACAATGGAAATTTGTGTGCCTGTTGTCACTGACATTGCTCATCATTTAAGTGCACAATAAACACAATCACCTAACGTGTCTGATCTCCTCACCCATTTTCAAACTGCACATTACCCAAATGCACACATCACCCCCACCCCAACTAAACAGCTTGTTAAAACCCTTGAAGTGGGCAATGGCAGCGTGAAGGAGGGAGAGAAGACGACACTTTCCTGTTATTGATCCACTCGTCTTCCAGCTCTCTTGCTGTCAAGCAAGCAGTTAGTGATGGCAAGGGGGAGTCACAGCAAGTGGGCATCTCTGGTAGAATGGAGGTAGGCCACTGGGAAAGAGGGCCACCAAGGGCATCTTGCTTGAGCTACCCGACCAAAATACGTGGAGCCAACACCGGTCAGGCCATGCATAGGCCAGGGCAAAATTTGTGATGTGTTGATGCACTAGTGCAGACATGACACTGCCCATGACATTGCACCTGTATCCCAGTATTCACACATATTTAAAAATCTGTGAACTTTTTGAATGTTGCCATAAGCACGAACATATAACAGGCATATAAAAGTTATGACGCTGGAAGATGAGCCCCTCAGGTCGGAAGGCGTCCAACATGCTACTGGGGAAGAGCGGAGGGCAAGTACAAGTAGATCCAGAGCTGATGAAGCGGCTGGGCCAAAGCCGAAAGGACGCTCAGTTGCGGATATGCCTGGAAGCGAAAGGAAAGTCCAATGCTGTAAAGAAAAATATTGCATAGGAACCTGGAATGTAAGAACCATGAACCTGGGAAAGTTGGAGGTGGTCAAAAATGAGATGGCAAGAATAAATATTGACATCCTGGGCATCAGTGAACTAAAATGGACGGGAATGGGCGAATTCAGTTCGGATGACCATCACATCTACTACTGTGGGCAAGAAACCCGTATAAAAGAAATGGAGTGGCCCTCATAGTCAACAAAAGAGTGGCGAAAGCTGTACTGGGATGCAATCTCAAAAATGATAGAATGATCTCGATACGAATCCAAGGCAGACCTTTTAACATCACAGTAATCCAAGTTTATGCACCAACTACTGGCGCTGAAGAAACTGAAATTGACCAATTCTATGAAGACTTACAACACCTTATAGAAATGACACCAAAGAGGGATGTTCTTCTCATTATAGGGGATTGGAATGCTAAAGTAGGGAATCAAGAGATAAAAGGAACAACTGGCAAGTTTGGCCTTGGAGATCAAAACGAAGCAGGACATAGGCTAATAGAGTTCTGTCAAGAGAACAAGCTGGTCATCACAAACACGCTTTTCCAACAACACAAGAGACGACTCTACACATGGACATCACCAGATGGGCAACATCGAAATCAGATTGATTATATTCTCTGCAGCCAAAGATGGAGAAGCTCTATACAGTCAGCAAAAACAAGACCTGGAGCTGACTGTGGCTCAGATCATCAGCTTCTTATAGCAAAATTCAAGCTTAAACTGAAGAAAGTAGGAAAAACCACTGGGCCGGTAAGATACAATCTAAGTCAAATCCCTTATGAATACACAGTGGAAGTGAGGAACAGGTTTAAGGATTTAGATTTGGTGGACAGAGTGCCTGAAGAACTATGGATGGAGGCTCGTAACATTGTACAGGAGGCAGCAACGAAAACCATCCCAATGAAAAGGAAATGCAAGAAAGCAAAGTGGCTGTCCAACGAGGCCTTACAAATAGCGGAGGAGAGAAGGCAAGCAAAATGCGAGGGAGATAGTGAAAGATACAGGAAATTGAATGCAGATTTCCAAAGAACAGCAAGGAGAGACAAGAAGGCCTTCTTAAATGAGCAATGCAAACAAATAGAGGAAAACAACAGAATGGGAAGAACCAGAGATCTGTTCAAGAAAATTGGAGATATGAAAGGAACATTTCGTACAAAGATTACCATAATAAAAGACAAAAGTGGAAAGGACCTAACAGAAGCAGAAGACATCAAGAAGAGGTGGCAAGAATACACAGAGGAACTATACAAAAAAGAAATGGATGTCTCGTACACCCCAGGTAGTGTGGTTGCTGACCTTGAGCCAGACATCCTGGAAAGTGAAGTCAAATGGGCCTTAGAAAGCACTGCAAATAACAAGGCCAGTGGAAGTGCTGGTATTCCAGCTGAACTATTTAAATTTTTAAAAGATGATGCTGTTAAGGTGCTACACTCAATATGCCAGCAAATTTGGAAAACTCAGCAGTGGCCAGAAGATTGGAGAAGATCAGTCTACATCCCAATCCCAAAGAAGGGCAGTGCCAAAGAATGCTCCAACTACCGCACAATTGCACTCATTTCACACGCTAGCAAAGTTATGCTTAAAATTCTACAAGGAAGGCTCAAGCAGTATGTGGATCGAGAACTCCCAGAAGTGCAAGCTGGATTTAGAAGAGGCAGAGGAACCAGAGACCAAATTGCAAACATGCGCTGGATTATGGAGAAAGCTAGAGAGTTCCAGAAAGACATCTACTTCTGCTTCATTGACTATGCAAAAGCCTTTGACTGTGTCGACCACAGCAAACTATGGCAAGTTCTTAAAGAAATGGGAGTGCCTGATCACCTCATCTGTCTCCTGAGAAATCTCTATGTGGGACAAGAAGCTACAGTTAGAACTGGATATGGAACAACTGATTGGTTCAAAATTGGGAAAGGAGTACGACAAGGCTGTATTTTGTCTCCCTGCTTATTTAATTTATATGCAGAATACATCATGCGAAAGGCTGGGCTGGATGAATCCCAAGCTGGAATTAAGATTGCCGGAAGAAATATCAACAACCTCAGATATGCAGATGACACAACCTTGATGGCAGAAAGTGAGGAGGAATTAAAGAACCTTTTAATGAGGGTGAAAGAGGAGAGCGCAAAATATGGTCTGAAGCTCAACATCAAAAAAACGAAGATCATGGCCACTGGTCCCATCACCTCCTGGCAAATAGAAGGGGAAGAAATGGAGGCAGTGAGAGATTTTACTTTCTTGGGCTCCATGATCACTGCAGATGGTGACAGCAGCCACGAAATTAAAAGACGCCTGCTTCTTGGGAGAAGGGCAATGACAGGCCTAGACAGCATCTTGAGAAGTAGAGATGTCACTTTGCCAACAAAGGTCCGTATAGTTAAAGCCATGGTCTTCCCAGTAGTGATGTATGGAAGTGAGAGCTGGACCATCAAGAAGGCTGATCGCCGAAGAATTGATGCTTTTGAATTATGGTGCTGGAGAAGACTCTTGAGAGTCCCATGGACGGCAAGAAGATCAAATGCATCCATTCTTAAGGAAATCAGACCTGAGTGCTCACTGGAAGGACAGATCGTGAAGCTGAGGCTCCAGTACTTTGGCCACCTCATGAGAAGAGAAGACTCCCTGGAGAAGACACTGATGCTGGGAAAGATGGAGGGCACAAGGAGAAGGGGGCGACAGAGGACAAGATGGTTGGATAGTGTTTTCGAGGTTACCAGCATGAGTTTGACCAAACTGCGGGAGGTAGTGGAGGACAGAGGTGCCTGGCGTGCTCTGGTCCATGGGGTCACGAAGAGTCGGACACGACTAAACGACTAAACAACAACAACAACATAAGCACGAACGGGAAATTCCAGATTTGAGACCAATTTGGAATGCCTAACCTCCATGTCTGAAATGTGGGTGTTTAGAAGTTTTGCAGGCATCAACTCACGTTCTGATTTTTACAGGCATCAAATTATCAAGTTTCATCACCGTCATGTACTAACTATCACTGCATGCCAGCTATCAAATGCAATAAAATGTGAAAGTTAAAGTGAAAACAGCAACAATGAATATCCAATTTGACATCAACAAAAAATAATCTGTGAGAATCCTGTAACGACTCAATTCAGGTCTAATGCTGAATGTACCTTGGTTGATTTCATTGTCCATGGAAATATATTCATTTGGAAAATCACAAACACACTTATTCTTTGTTATCATCATCTCACAGATTCTAGTGTTGCTCTTTGAGACTGGAAACAGGTCCCCAGATGAGTCCCCACTCAGATGATGAATCTGGTGGATCCATTTTATACCGACTCACACCACTGGTCCACGTGGCTCAGTAATGTCTATTCTGATTGGCAGCATCTTACCAGGGTTTCCAGAGAGAAGTCTTTCCTAGTCTTCCTAGAGATGCCAAAGGCTGAATCTGGAACATCCTGCATACGAAACATTGTTGTTGTTTAGTCGTTTAGTCATGTCCGACTCTTCGTGACCCCATGGACCAGAGCACGCCAGGCACTCCTGTCTTCCACTGCCTCCCGCAGCTTGGTCAAACTCATGCTGGTAGCTTCGAGAACACTGTCCAACCATCTCGTCCTCTGTCGTCCCCTTCTCCTTGTGCCCTCCATCTTTCCCAACATCAGGGTCTTTTCCAGGGAGTCTTCTCTTCTCATGAGGTGGCCAAAGTATTGGAGCCTCAGCTTCAGGATCTGTCCTTCCAGTGAGCACTCAGGGCTGATTTCCTTAAGAATGGAGAGGTTAGATCTTCTTGCAGTCCATGGGACTCTCAAGAGTCTCCTCCAGCACCATAATTCAAAAGCATCAGTTCTTCGGCGATCAGCCTTCTTTATGGTCCAGCTCTCACTTCCATACATCACTACTGGGAAAACCATGGCTTTAACTATACCGACCTTTGTTAGCAAGGTGATGTCTCTGCTTTTTAAGATGCTGTCTAGGTTTGTCATTGCTTTTCTCCCAAGAAGCAGGCATCTTTTAATTTCGTGATTGCTGTCACCATCTGCAGTGATCATGGAGCCCAAGAAAGTAAAATCTCTCACTTCCTTCATATGGCCCTTCCCAAAGGCTCCTATTCCAGCTGAAGGTTGGTTTGCACAACTTTGGGGGTTGCGGCATAATGGATAAGAACACCCTACTAACTAATCAAGGTGGGTACCTGCAACCTTCCTCCGACACACTGCTTTGTGAAATCACCCAGGGCTTGAAGTGCTGCCCTCTGTGGAAGATCAACAGACAAAAAGATGACTAAACCTGGAGAGAGAGAAATCATACCCATCCTATAATGAAAGTTGATTGGAAAAGGAGGAAGCGAAGAGGTGTATCAACAGATATTCAGCGAAGGAGGCTGATTGGACCCTCCATATTCAGAGCCTGCAATCTTTTAACTACTGGCTCTTGGGAACAAGCAGCTATTGGAATCAGATGCTACCAGAGGTGCATTTAAGGAAGTGTGACCTGTTTGCACTCAGGAATGCTCAAATTATACCTGGTCTCCACCGCCATCGTTCAGCCCAGACACTGAGGTCCAGCTCCGAGGGCCTTCTGGCGGTTCCCTCGCTGCAAGAAGTGAGGTTACAGGGAACCAGGCAGAGGGCCTTCTCGGTAGTGGCGCCCATCCTGTGGAACGCCTTCTCATCAGATGTCAAGGAAATAAACAACTATCTGACTTGAACACCTAGTAATCACATACAGCTCCCAAGTTAAAACAGTTCAACGCATCATCAGAGATCTACAACCTCTCCTAGACAATGACAGTTCTCTTTCTCAAGCTCTGGGAGGACGACCTTTCATTGCCTACAGACAGCCACCTAGTCTTACACAGCTCCTCACCCACAATAACACAACAATCAGACTTAACATGGACACTGGTACCAGAGCCTGCAAGAAACCCAGATGCCAACTTTGTTGCCACATACACCCAGACAACACCATTACTGGCCCCAACAACATTAAACATACCATCTCAGGACTATTTAATTGCTCATCTTCTAACATTGTGTATGTCATCAAATGCCAACAGTGCCCTTCAGCTCTCTATATTGGACAAAGAGGCCAAACCCTACGCCAAAGGATAAATGGACATAAATCTGACATCAGGAATCACAAGACGGAGAAACTAGTAGGAGAACACTTCAGTCTCCCAGGACATTCTATACAAGAGCTCAAAGTAGCTGTCTTATTACAAAAGAATTTCACAAATAGACTGGAAAGAGAAGTTGCTGAATTGCAACTTATTACCAAACTTAAAACCATGGAGAGACCTGGTCTGAATAGAGACATTGGATTCTTATCTCATTATACATCTCACCCCTTGCTTTTTCCTGTGAGACCAACTGCAGTCGTTAACAGTCGTCAACAGGTTCAGTCAATCACCCATTTCCACCACCCTTCTGAGTAATACCCCTCCCCACCCTCTCACTATATATAAGAGCCTGGTGACTTCTGTTTCAGTGTATCTGAAGAAGTGTGCATGCACACAAAAGCTCACACCAATAACAAACATAGTTGGTCTCTAAAGTGCTACTGGAAGGAATTTTTTAATTTTGTTTTGACTTTTAGAAGACATCTGAAGGCAGCCCTGTTTGTTTGTTTGTTTGTTTGTTTGTTTGTTTGTTCAGTGTGGTTTCTGGAAGGGCTACTAAACTCAGTCACTCTGGGCATGGAACCTTGGGGGGGGGGCACCGCAACTATGAATTAGAATGGAGTGAGAGAAGCAGACAGGCACTGAATTTTTATGTCACAAAGGGTGCTGAAATTTGAGACCCCAAGATCTGCTGCTGATGGACTTCAGTCATTTTTATGTAGTCAAATCTGTTCCTAGAGGTGTCTACTGCTTGAGAGACTTATAGGTACAGATTTGGCTACCTAGTTCTGTTCCAGGAAAAGGGAATCTCAGGTCCATGGTCTGGATCCAGTTCTTGGAGGCTTCTCATCTGGATCCCGGGGGTGGGGCTCTCCTCCTTGGCCCCAACCACTGACGGAGGAAGGGCGTACGGGGGGGGGGGGTGTGCAGTCCGCCCCGGGTGTCATCCCTGGGGGGGTCACATCGCCGCAGGCAGCGCCCCCCTGGGATGCTTGCTGCTTGCCACGGCACCCCCCTGGAACATGCACCGCGGGCACCCCCACTCCCGTGGGACACTCACTGTGGGCAACACCACACCGCCCCCATGGACGGCTCACCCTGCCCCCGGGTGCATAGCATGTGTGCCGCTCCGGGTGCCGGAGCAGATAGCTTCGCCTCTGGCCCCAACCACTTTCCCTTGACTTCTGTGCTGGCTTCCCTTTCCCCCCAGCCAGCATGCCCAGTCCAGATCAAGATTTTTTTTTTTAAAAAAAAAATATTTATTGAAATTTTCAAAAAATCCAGAAAAAAGAAAAAAAGAAATTAAAAACACTCAACGTTTACAATCCTTATTTTCAATAACATATTTCCATGACTTCCCCACGCCTCCCCTTCTTGTATTCCATTTCCAATTGTTAGTTCAACAAGTTCTTGTCCCCAATTTTTAACCTTATTATATTTAGTTCATTATTATATTTAGTTCATTTTATGTATCCAATTTTAACTTATATACATCAGTCTTTATACTTCAGTACTCCTTCTTAAAACCTTTTTCTAAGGTCGACCCAAATTCCCTTCCACAAATTCCCCATTTTTATACTAATAACAAAACAAAATAAAAAGAATCAGAATATAATTGTACACCCTTTGGATTCCCAAACCCCACCCCCCTTTCCCGGTTTTGATCCCCAACAAATGTCCATCAGTCTATCTGCTATCAGCCTGGAGACCTCACGTCCGAAGCTCTTAATTCTCTCTCAATTCCTCTCTGCCGGTTTTTTTGATAGTCCTTTGTATTAAACACCAAATCTCGGAGAAGCTCTGTCCCAATAGTGTCCATATTTCTTCCAGCCAGACCTCCATATTTAAAGGTGGAGCTCAAATCTTGTTTCTTAATCCTTTTAAGTCCAAATGTCCCAAAAGCTCCAACTTCCACCTTGATCAAATTTGTAATCCATAGGTCTTCAGATCTCCACATAAGGAGATCTCTCCATTCTTCCTTCTCCAATTCAAACCAGATTTTCATCATCCAGTTCTTATTTTCCTTTGTATCCATCTTGACAGGCCTCTGGCTCTCCTTTGCCATCTGCAGCATTGCAGCCCCTCCTTCCTTTCCCTCTGGATCAGCATATATCTCTTTCTCCACTTTCTCAAATTTCTCAGATTTCTTTTCTTGTTCAGCTGCATGGACTTTTTGAGTCAAGTCCTTATCAAACTTAGTAAGTTTATTTACCGTTGACTTCAGAGTAGTGACACTTGTAGCCAAAACATCACTTTGACCTTGTAACTTTCCCAAGAGAAAAAAAACCTTGTCCAGTTCAGCCTGTATTTTTCCACCTGCAGCCATTCTTGTAATGTCCCTGAACCCCCTCTAGAGGGATTCTGGTTACTTAGTATTCCTTCCAGTTCCAACCCAAAAGTCAAGTTAACTTGTTTCAATTCTTCTTTGTTTTCAACAATTTATAACTATATTATAACAAATATAACTAGCAAAGACAACAGAAACAAAGTTCTCTATTTTTTTCCAGCTTTGACAGCTAGTTTGACAGCTGTCAAAATCTTCTATGTCTCCTCAACAGGCTCTCTCTCGCGGATCACTCCCGGGTCCCGGGGGGTGGCACTCCAGCTCTCAAAATTAACTCTTATCCTCCAGCAAGATTGCTTATATTGCCAAATCGTGAAATTAATAACTTTTATCCAATAAAAAAGAAGATGTTCTCTCGACCTTAGTTATCTAGTCCTTGCTTTAAGTTGTTTACAAGGCGGGGAGACGGACTTCCTCTTTGCGCCTTCCCCAATCGTGCCGAATTCAAACAAAAATTTTCCTTTTATAAATCCAATTTCCGTATTACTCACGGGTTGTTACTTTTAATCCAAATGTTCAAAGGAAGAAGTCAGCGCTCTCTGACCATGGCATGCGGCTTCACTCCGTAGGAGAAGCAGTCGACTCTCAGCACCGCGCCGCTCCCCGTCCCCCGTTCCGAAGCCTTTAAAAAGGCTCCTTCTCGGGTCGGGGGGCGCAAATGGTGCCCGCCGAGTCACCAGGTCCACAGGCTTCAGCGCCTGTGGTTTCTGAGGGTCCCCGCGTCACCGCCGCGGCAGGACACGTCTCCTACTGAGCCGATTCCCTCCGGAGCTCAGAGGGAATCCGCCATTGGACGATGGCGCTAACCCGGAAGTCCAGATCAAGACCTTTTTACCCTGCTGCACTGCCAATCCAGACCCCCACTCGCCCGGCGCCTATAATTTGCCATGCCAAAGGAAGATTTCCCAGCTGCCTTTCCTTGCCCAGAGCGTCTCCCTGTTGCAGACCTGCATACACTTACTTGGGAGTAAGGCCCACTGAATTTCATGGTGCTTACTTCTGACGCGGGTGGCACTGTGGGTTAAACCACAGAGCCTAGGACTTGCTGATCAGAAGGTCGGGGGTTCGAATCCCCGCGACAGGGTGAGCTCCCATTGCTCGGTCCCTGCTCCTGCCAACCTAGCAGTTCGAAAGCACGCCAAAGTGCAAGTAGATAAATAGGTACCACTCCGGCGGAAGGTAAACGGCGTTTCTGTGCGCTGCTCTGGTTTGCCAGAAGCGGCTTAGTCATGCTGGCCACATGACCCGGAAGCTGTATGCCGGCTCCCTCGGCCAGTAAAGCGAGATGAACGCTGTAACCCCAGAGTCGTCCGTGAATCGACCTAATGGTCAGGAGTCCCTTTACTTCTGAGTATGCAAGCATCTTACCTACCCACTCCATTTCCGTTTCTGTGCGTGGTCCCAGAGGCATTAGATTGGTCTCTGTTGTGAAAGGCAATGCACACCAGAACGGGCTTCACTTTAGGTTTCCTCCAGCGGGGCAACTCTTGCGGTCTTTGCAGTCTGCCTCCACCCCCACCATGAACAAAGATTTCAGGCCATCACACCAGTGCAAGATACATGAGTGGGATGGCTGAAGATGCCACACCGGCCAGCCATCTGGTGCTCATCACAAAGCAATCGAACATCGGTGTCAGCTTGGATCCAGCGCCCTTCATGAGCACTGTCAGGGCCAATTGCCACCAACTTTTCTGATCACGAGGGCGCCGCTTACAACTCCTTTCTTCTCAACCCGGGTTCAGAAAAGTGCTCTTGGCCAATTGGTTTTGTGACTGGTTTGGTCCTGGGTACAGAAACTCTCATTTTTGCTGCATAACCACTCAAGGATTTCCTCATTTCGAACAGGTTTCCGGAGAGAAACCTGGCCACTGCTCTGTATTTCGACTGGTTCTAGCTCCATGTAGGTTTGTTCAATATTATCAATTTGCTTTAAGCAAGAGTTCCCAGATGTTTCACACACACCCAGTGAGTATGTTTTTGGTTGCGCTCGCATTGCATCGTGGGTTTTCCAGCTGAAACAATGTTCTTCCCCAACTTGGTGCCCTCCAGATGTATTCGACTAAAATTCCCATCATCCCTGGGATGGGAGCTATGTTTTTTATTTCTTGATTTGCCACCTTTTCTTTCAGGGAGTTCAAGGAGGTGTACAAGGCTCTCCTAGCTCCCCACTGCGGCCGCCCCAAGGTCAGCCAGGGAGCTGCTTTGTGGGTGAGCGAGGATTTGAACCATTTCATCAACAGCTGGCACCAAGCTGTTTGAACAGTAAAGAACCATTCTTTGTCTCTGACTCAGGGTAGACCCACTGAAATTACTGGAACGAAGTTCATCACATCCATTAATTTTGATGGTCCCGCTCTGAATACGATTCATGTTGAATAAAGCTGGCCTCAACCACTTGATCATTTCATGCTATCCAGGGTGCTGTGGAGAAAAGTGAGGTTGAACCCTCACTTAATCTGGAGTAAAAAGGCCAGTCCTTGCCTATATATATACATATCAATCACCTCTAAATGTATATTGCTTTACCCCTATCAGTACCCAGCAACAGAGCAAGGTCTCAGTTTTGAGCCAGGGCCTGCTAGGACTGAGTTCAGGAATTTGTTTCGAATGCAGAAAAAAAATGCATTTTCCTGGAATATGGAAATGACGTTAGAAATATGCTTCCAAATTTGTACGGGGTGCCTTTTCTTCATCCCTGGATGAGTGGAACCATCGGCTATGCATCTGGGATTAAAAGGAAAGACTTTCGTATTGTTGACTTCCAAGCAGTCTTTAGTTTCTGAACCACTTATTTTTGACAGCACTGAATAGAGGAATAGAGGGACTATGGAAACTGATTCTCAGCAATGGAACACTATATATATATATATATGTATATATATATATGCGCTTCTGAGAATGTGCAGAGTGCATTCCCTTCTTACAACCAGTCTCCTCAGACATATAAATATTAGTGGGCAAGAGGCTTTAGTACCAGACATTTCAAGACAGTTTCAAACCCTGCACTTTTAAAAGAAAAGTTCCCTTTAACACATACAAAGTGTCTTTCCCTTCCCAGTAATAAAGACGGCCATGCACTACAAAACAAATATCTGTGATTACACTGGGCACACTCAGCACATGTGCAGAGGAACTGTCAAAAAAAAAAAAGTGCAAAATTCCATAATTCCGCAAACTCCTGTAACCTGTAAAGGCCTGATGTGCAGACAGGCACCTGGTTGAAATTACTCAGTAGTAAATATGAGGCGCTTCGCACATGCTCAGAGACACATGCAGCTGTTACTAAATTCACATGCTTATGGATGGGTCAGGCCTTCCAGACCAGAGGGTGACATTTCCAGACATCCTGGGTCCCACTCACCCTCCCAGCTAAAAAAAAAAGGCAATAAACGTAAACATTGTGGTATGGGGGGGACCCAGACTAGGAACCCCGCTGCCAGGTTGGAGGGTTGGGGGAGGGAGTCCCCGGTTCGTCTCCAGCTGGCGTGACCACCACCTCGGCCGGGGTGGGGGGCAGAAGGGGGGCGAGCGAGCCGTGCGCCCCGGCTCAGGCAGCGAAGTGGAGCCGACTCTGGAGTTGATCAATATTCGATTTAGGTGCTAATTCGCCGCTTTTCTGCAGCTGTCAGCGGGTGATGTATGGGGGAGGCGGCGGGGGTCGCCGGGAACCAGAGCCTTCTCCGCAAGTTAACAATAGAGCCGCTTGAATATTATTTATGGGCTCGGACTTTGGACGCGCGCGGGGGGGGGGGGGGAAGGGATCGGAGATCTGGGAAGGTGGGTGGGGGGTGGAAGGGTGGCGGCGCGCGGGGAGGTGGGGGGCCAGGAATGAAGTGAAGAGTTGTCTATTTGTGATGTCTCTTTGGCCCGTGAATGACAACAACCCGCTGGATAATTTAACAAACACTACAGAGGAGAGAGAGAGAGAGAGAGAGAGACAACAAGGCGCGGGGAAAAGGGGTGGGGTGGGAGAAGAAAGAGTGGGGAGGGAGGGAGGGAGGGAGGGAGATGCGCTGATCAAGCCCTGGCCCTCCTCTCCCCAACCCCCCCAACCCCCCCCCCAGCCACCCGAGCGCCATCCCAAACCACCCAGCGCCGATTTGACAACTTAATCCCCTTTCCATTGCATTAGAGAAGCGCCCGGGCAAAGGAATTGGGGGTGACGGTTTGGGATGAGAATTTGTAAAAAATAAAACCAGGAAAGGTGGGGTGGGACGAAGAGGATGGGAGGATGTGGGGAAAGACTGGACAGGAATTGGGGGGGGGATGGGGGCCAAAACTGGGTGATGATCACACAATAACGCACAACCCATGCGCGTTTCTCAAAGGTCAGAGTCCACCCGGATTTGCGGAGTTGGTTGGTCCTAACAGGGGGTGGCAGTGGCGATGTTAGTCTTTAGGAAATACTGGAGGGGGGAAGAGAGAAACGGAGGATGGAAAGGTGGTATGAAAGCGGGGTGGGGTGGGGTGGGGGGAGCAAGAACAACTTTAAGCCCCCGCCGCAACTACTTTGTCTGAAGAAATCTCCAAGGAGTACTGTGGATAAGAGGCTCCTTCGGTGCTGCTGCTTTGCTAGGCTCTAGGCCTAGGTCAGATACGATTTTGTCTTTGGTGCTTGTCTCTTGATGTCAGGCAGGTAATGGGGGGAACCTCAAAAATTGTAAATAAAAGAGAGGGACATCGAAAGGTGCGACCCTCTCCACCTCCATCCCTACCCCCAGATGGGTGACCACTGTATGCATCATTCCAAGATGTCCAGTAACTGTTTTAACCCCAAAAAATCCCCACAAAGATGGGGGAATAGAGGGCCTCCTTCCTGTCTCCCCCCCCCGCAAAAAAATGGACAATGTTGTTAATGTACAATTGATCCATTGTGTGAGAGAAGCTTTGGGTGGCGGAGATTTTTTGCACTGGTGCGTCCCCCCCAGCCTGCATTTCATAGAATCATAGAATCATAGAATCATAGAATCATAGAGTTGGAAGAGACCACAAGGGCCATCGAGTCCAACCCCCTGCCAAGCGCATTTCATATACAATTGAGCACATTCTTATTCTAGTCATAAATTGCAGAGGTGCAAAATATGGGGGTACAGTAGGAGGGCTGAGAGAAGTCCCCCCCCTTGTGAAATGGATTTGGGGAAGCAGAGGGTGGAGGATGGCTGTCAAAGCGGCAGAGATGCCAAAAGGAAAGAGGCAATTAGGAGGAAAGGATCTTCCCCCCACCTATAAATCTACCCCCACTCTTCAAAAATAAATAAACAGACAGTTTCCAATCAGAGCCAGTGAAGGGAAGCAGCTTCAAAGAACAAAAAGAGGAGGGGGAGGGGGGGAGAGAAAGAGATTTACATAGTAGCATATAATCTCGCCAGTAATTTGTTTTAATTACTATTAAAATCTGCTCTAATCATACAAGTGGGGTTTCATTAGCCTTGCGGGAGGAGAGCTAAGCGACGGCTGCCCGCCTTGGCAGCCAACTTCCTAGGATAAAATGGATTCTCAGGGGTTTAAGCAGAGCTGGGGCTGAACCCCAGAACTCTGAAGGCCATATCTTAGCCCCAGAACACAGGAGGCGAACCGACTTGAGTTCTGTGGAACTCATAGTTTCAAATGGTAAAAAAAGGAGAAGTTAGGGTTGGATTAACACGGATTGTCTTGATTAACACTGATTGTCTTGTTATTTATTTTTCTTACAATGGGTAAAAATCATACAGACCGTGTGGGCCAAATCAAGTGTAGTCTGCAGTCTACCTGGATTTTATGAAGTTTGATTCTATGGGATCAAATACTTTTCGCCAGTGGCGAAAGTGAGCAGGTACGGGCACATATTAGCAAGGAGCACTTCCAAATTCTGAAAGATCCCAAATTTCTTTGTGGAATGGGATGGGGCTGTGTTCTCAAGCCCTGTAATGGGATGTGTTGTTGTGGTTTAGTCGTTTAGTCGTGTCCAACTCTTCGTGACCGCATGGACCAGAGCACGCCAGGCAGTCCTGTCTTCCACTGCCTCCCGCAGTTTGGTCAAACTCATGTTGGTAGCTTCGTGAACACTGTCCAACCATCTCGTCCTCTGCCGTCCCCTTCTCCTTGTGTCCTCCATCTTTGCCAACATCAGGGTCTTTCCCAGGGAGTCTTCTCTTCTCATGAGGTGGCCAAAGCATTGGAGCCTCAGCTTCAGGATCTGTCCTTCCAGTGAGCACTCAGGGCTGATTTCCTTAAGAATGGATAGGTTTGATCTTCTTGCAGTCCATGGGACTCTCAAGAGTCTCCTCCAGTAATGGGATGTAGGGGTCAGTAATTCTCTTCTAGAAAGAGGTAACGCACAGTTTTTCACAGCGGGGGAACTTGACGAAAACTGCTAGTCAAAATGTGCCCCCCCACCCCCACCAATGAAGGAATATTCCAAAATGCATCAGGGCTAAAATAAATCTTTCTTCAACCACCCAGAATTCCTTCCCTTCTTTCCCTACCACCTCCCATGGAAGGAAATATTCCTTTTAAAATTCTTACTGTATGGAGACAAGCTGTTGCAGCCTACTAACAAGGGAACAATACTTTGTACATGTTCAGAGGCATTCCACTACATCCTGTCTATTTTCTTTCTGCAAGCTGGAGATGAAATGGATGCAGTGAGAAGCAGAGGGCCAGCAGTACCTAAGAGCTGATTTTTGTTTGTTTGTTTGTTTACTTATATTACTACTTTTCCCCACGTGGTGAGGAAACAAGGCCCCCTCCTGGCCACCCTTATGGGGGGCCACTGCTTGCCAATGGTGGATGGAGCCAAAGACAAAAATGGGTGGAGATTTGGACATCAACTTTATCTTTCTGCGGCAGGTGAGTTTGTACATGCACTCACACAGCCTCTATCCAGGCAAGCGAGAGGCATGATCAGAGATCAAGGACATATTCCAGCAAAGCAAAAACTATCAGGGTGAGCACAGGATCAGCAGCAGTTGTGGCTGGGAGGGGGGTGAGACCTGAGGAGAACCCCAAGGGGCAGATAGAGGGTTTTGCTGAACTCCGCCCTGACATGATTATTCCTCTCCCTTATAATAATAATAATTTATTATTTATACCCCGCCCATCTGGCTTGCTTTCCCCAGCCACTCTGGGCGGCTTCCAACAAAATATTAAAATACAGTAATGCATCAAACATTAAAAGCTTCCCTAAAGAGGGCTACCTTCAGATGTCTTCTAAAAGTCTGGTGGTTGTTTTTCTCTTTGACATCTGCTGGGAGCCACTACTGAGAAGGCCCTCTGCCTGGTTCCCTGTAACTTGGCTTCTTGCAGTGAGGGATCCGCCAGAAGGCCCTCGGCGCTGGACCTCAGTGTCCGGGCAGAACGATGGGGGTGGAGACACTCCTTCAGATATACTGGACAGAGGCCGTTTAGGGCTTTAAAGGTCAGCTCCCTTGCATTTCTAGTCTGCCCTTTCTTCCATCATGGCACCCAAGGTGGCACACATGTGGTTTTTAGGTCTCCCATCCAGGCACTGAACAGGGGCAGCGTGCCCCATTTTGCTGCTCCTGCACCAATCTCCTTAACGCCCTATTGTGGCAGAGCCCCAGGCCCCAGATGGTCAGTGCCCTTCATCGGAGGCCACAATTTAAGAAGGATATTGACAACCGGAACGTGTGCAGAGGAGGGCGACCACGATGATCAAGGCCTGATGAGGAATGGTTGAAGGAGTTGGGTATGTTAAGCCTGGAAAACAGAAGACTGAGAGGAGATGTGTTAGCTACCTTCAGCTATCTAAAGGGCTGTCACATGGAGGATGGAGCAAGCTTGTTTTCTCCTGCTCCGGAGGGTAGGACCTGAACCAATGGGTTGAAGTTACAGATAGGTAGCCGTGTATCTGAAGAAGTGTGCATGCACACGAAAGCTCATACCAAGAACTAACTTAGTTGGTCTTTAAGGTGCTACTGGAAGGAATTTTTTTGTTTTGACAATGGGTTGAAGTTATAAGAAAAGAGATTCCAACATCAGGAAGAACTTTTTGACAGTAAGAGCTGTTTGACGGTGGAACGGACTCCCTCAGGAAGTTGTGGACTCTCCTTCCTTGCAGGTTTTTAAGCAGAGACTGGATGGCCATCTGTCATGGATGCTTTAGTTGAGATCCCTGCATTGCAGGGGTCCCTTCCATTGGGGTCCCTTCCAACTCTACAATTCTATGGTTCTATGAACAATTCTCTGGAATGGTGTATACACTCAGTGCCTCTCTGCCCATACGCATTTCATTACACAGACAGTACGACTAAAAACGTGGTTATGGTTTAGCTCAGGACTGGTTTGTGCATATGCTTCCGTCACTCATTAAACACAGTGTTGGGGAAGTATTGGGGTTCAGTACTCAATATCCTGTGGGTTCAGCCGGGATGGCCAATAAAATGCAGACACCCGTTGTCAGTCAAACAAGGCTGGTGTGACACAACCTCAACCAGGAAGTAGTTGAGAGATGGCACACACCAAATATGGAAAAAAACACAAGCATTTATACACTTACAAGCAAAGGGAAGGAAAGGGGCAGTTGTGCCCCTATAAGGCTGCCCTTCCTTCTGATAGCTTCTACTGGTTTAATCACAAAGCAACTCTCTTATCTCTCCCCCCCTTCTTTGTCCTCAGCAGTTGTAGCAACATGTCCTGCTGTCCTTCTCTCATGGTCCTCTTGCAAACACAACCTTCACAATCCAACCGTCACTTGCTCACACATATTTGTGCTTTCATTCAGTATATTTCAATAATTTTTATGACGGTAGCATCAAATCAGCAACTTTCCATGTCCATCATGTGAGGGCTAAAGCTCAAGAGCTGAGATCTGTAGATGGGGGGGGGGGGATTTAATAAATAATAATAATTGTTGGGATGCGGGTGGCACTGTGGGTTAAACCACAGAGCCTAGGACTTGCCGATCAGAAGCTTGCGGTTCAAATCCCGCGGTTCAAATCCCGCAACGGGGTGAGCTCCTGTTGCTTGGTCCCTGCTCCTGCCCACCTAGCAGTTCGAAAGCACGAAGTCCAAGTAGATAAATAGGTACCGCTCCGGCGGGAAGGTAAACGGCATTTCCGTGCGCTACTCTGGTTCGCCAGACGCGGCTTAGTCATGCCAGCCACATGATCCAGAAGCTGTACGCCGGCTGCCTCGGCCAATAAAGCGAGATGAGCGCCGCAACCCCAGAGTCGGTCACGACTGGACCTAATGGTCAGGGGTCCCTTTACCTTAATAACTGTAGAGTTCCTGTTGTGTTTGCAGAAAGTTCCGAGCTCATACTTTGACATCTCCAGACAGGGCAGGAAAGACCTCCGTCTGAAACCCTGAACAGCTGTTGCCAGTCAGAGTAGACGACACCAAACTAGGTGGCACAGTGTTTTGACTCAATATATAGGAGCTTCCTAGGCTATGATTGAACATAGCATATTCTTGGAAGAAAGAGCTTCCGTATTACATGCTATCAGCTGAAGCATGGAGTGCTTCTCTATGGAGACAATTCCCACTTTCTGCTGAGGGTCATCAAATGTTCAGTAATCAGGTGATTTTTACTATATGCACATACACACACACACACACACACACACACACACACACACTGAGAAAACACAGTCGTACCTTGGATCCCAAACATCTTGCAAGTTGAACGTTTTGGCTCCCAAATGCCACAAACCCGGAAGTGAGTGTTCCGCTTTGTGAATGTTCTTTGGAACCCGAATGTATGTCCGACACAGCTTCCAATTGGCTGCATGGGCTTCCTGCAGCCAATCAGAAGCCTCGCCTTGGTTTCTGAACATTTTGGAACTGGAATGGATTCCAAGGTACCACTGCATGTGGGAAAAGCGAGAGCAGGATGCTAGATTAGATGGGCCATTGGAAGGCAATTCCTATGTACCTGAGATGTATATTCCTGAGACTGCAATTTGCTTTAAACTGGTTTTCATAATGAATTTCAAATTGCTATAACTTGCCTTGAAACTGTATGGTGAAGGGTGGGCAAATAATAATAATAATAATAATAATAATAATAATAATAATAATAATGCCATCAGGGATATATCACCAAAGGTGGAATTTTCAAATCAGTGTATCAACTCAAGCACAATGCTTTTCAATGGAGACCATTTACACATTTACATGAAGCACTGCATTGCAGGGGGTTGGACTAGATGGCCCTTGGGTCCCTTCCAACTCTTAAGACTCAATAATAATAATAATAATAATAATAATAATAATAATAATAATAATTTATTATTTTTATCCCGCCCATCTGGCTGGGTTTCCCCAGCCACTCTGGGCGGCTTCCAACAAAAGATTAAAATACAATACAAATGATTCTATGAAGCATTTATAATCGAGTAAAGAGGATTCAAGGGAGGTCCATACATGTGTGCAGCAGAAGTCAAAGCACTCTGTTTAGATACTGGACAAAACTAGACTTTATGTACTAATTTGTACACTACAGTGGTACCTCGGGTTAAGTACTTAATTCGTTCCAGAGGTCTGTTCTTAACCTGAAGCACCACTTTAGCTAATGGGGCCACCCGCTGCTGCTGCGCCGCCGGAGCACGATTTCTGTTCTCATCCTGAAGCAAAGTTCTTAAACAGAGGTACTATTTCTGGGTTACCGGAGTCTGTAACCTGAAGCGTATGTAACCTGAAGCTTATGTAACCCGAGGTACCACTGTACTCTGCCGGGACACCAAGTGGACAATAGTGAGGTGGGTCAACAACGCCGGTTTGTAAATCTAGTTCACTCCTGAAAATAATTCAGACTACTCACCCACAGGTTGGCAAGGAATGTAGCTGCAATCTCTAAAGCCTTCCTCCATGCCGACTGAAAGCGATTCTTGGAATCGAACTCCCCCTGCGCCCCGAAAAGAGTGGCAGGGATAGGAAAGAAAAGGCACTTTTGATCTGTTTAGAGCGCGTCTACACAGGGGGCTTAACGCAGATTAACAAAACCACATTAAATTCACCCCTTCGATACAGGTTAATTAACCTGCTTACAAACCTCACATGCGCCCGGCCTTGATCAATCGAAGCGTACAATGCTTCCATGTAACTGCTTTCCTCAGTTAAATTTAACTACAGGTTTGCTCACAGGAGCCCGGCACTAGGTTCAGAGCACAAATACCACCTCTTTCACCGGGGAAATATGACTGCAGCTCCCGTTTTGAGGTCAGCTTTGTGTACCTCAGTTTGTATAGATCTCAGGAGCTGCATGGGCAAGTACAAGGAGTTGTGTATATACAGGCATGTCATCTCCCAATCCAGGAAGGAGGAAGCGTCGACCCTCTAGATGTTGTCAGATGCAACCTCCTGTCACTCCCAGGCAGCATGGCCAACAATCAAGAACATCTGGAGTATTCCAACATCTGGAGGCTCCCCATCCCTGTCCTATTCCTTTATCGGTGTTCACAGGAACCAGAGAAGAGGCTGCTGGAGTAGGCCATTGGCTTTTCGAGCCCAGCATTCTGTCCTCCCCAAATCCGGGGAAAACCCACTGTGGGAATGTTCAGGGTACCAGGAGAGGATATATTGTTTATTAATATCCTTCCTAACTTGCGCTAGCAGGTTCCTTTACTTAGCAGAGTGCATTCCCCTTTACACAGCAGAAAACTCGTTGCAAACACGTGTGAGTTTCTTAAGACAATACACACAATTCAATCTGGCTTGTCCAGATTGAAATGTGTTCTAATATTTTCCTGGTAAGACCCCTCGAATCCCTCCTAAAAGAATAAAGACACCACAGTCTTATTCGTAAGCGATAAAAAGAAAGTTTACTCACGATCAGGCAGAGCACAGTGTGGCTTAAGGTTTAAGGTTCCAAGCATATACAAACAGGTTTGACCCATATGTGGGGATGACCTAGTGACTGCAGTTAGCAGTCTAGGAAGTTTGCAGGATGAAAGGAAGATGGAAAGAGAGAGATTGGCAGCATGCCTTGTCCTTTTACCAGGTCTGGAAAGGTCACACCCACCCACTAGTCACATGAAAGGAAGGATGCTCCAGGCCAGGAAGTTTTGACTGGCTGGACCAAACATCCCCTTGCATGTCCACTCTAGGAAAACAAGGAATATTGTACTTGACTGCTCTCAGTGGGTTACATCCCACACCCACAAGCAGGAACTGAGCACAACAGCGGTCTCCCCTTCTGCAGTTCCCAGAAACTGGCCTCCGGAAGCCATCGTGGCTAGGAGCTATTGATAAGTCTTACCCTCTGTGAATTTGTCCAGCCCTCCTAGTCGGTGGCTGTTGCTGCCTCCTGTGGGAATGAGCTGCATGGTTCTTCCCCGCACACTCAGGGGCGAAGGAAGGCGTCACAACACCCAGGGAGGGCATCGCTATGTAGGGCGCATGTGTGGTGTAGCAGTGGCGCACATGCGCTGTATAGCGGTCTGCTGCTGGTCCCGCTCCATTTCCCTGTGGATGGTGCTGGGATCCTCTGCTCACAGCTGCAGCCGCAAACAGAGGGTCTTCCACATGCGGCTGCGGCAGCGTGATGGTTGCTCGCACCGCCCCGAGCCCCCGTGGGGTGACTTCTTGTCACCACCGCAGACATGGAACCCAGGGCGCACCCCCCCCCTTGCGACGCCACTGCCCACACTCTGAGACAGGGGCCACCGCTTTGGGGCCTGTGGCCCACCTTTTGCTCCACCAGCTACGTTGAACACAGGGATGAACCAAGGTGATCAAGGGTCTGGAAACCAAGCCTTATGAGGAGTGGTTGAAGGAGCTGGGTGTGCTTAGCCTGGAAAAGAGGAGACTGAGAGGAGATATAACAGCCACCTTCAAATATCTCAAGGGCTGTCACATGGTAGATGGAGCAAACTTGTTTTTCTCCCACTCTGAAGAGTAGGACTCAAACCAATGACCTCAAGTTGCAAGGAAGGAGAGTCTGACTAAACATCAGGAAGAATTTTCTGACAGTAAGAGCTGTTTGACAGTGGAACGGTCTCCCTTAAGAGTCCCTCATAGACTCTCCTTCTTTGGAGGTTTTTAAGCAGAAGTTGGATGACCCTTGGTCCATTCTAGCTCTTCAATTCTATGATTCTATGAGGTGGGAGGGGACCACATTTTATAATTTAACATGGTTGAAATAATGTTGTTAACATATCTTTGATGCTCATTTGACACTTCTGCCCAGACTGAGTCTACAATAAGTGCCCCACTCTCGCTAGACAAATGCTAATACAGTCGTACCTTGAAAGTCGAACGGAATCCGTTCTGGGAGTCCGTTCAACTTCCAAAACGTTCGAAAACCAAAGTGCAGCTTCTGATTGGCTGCAGGAAGGTCCTGCAGCCAATCGGAAGTCACGGAAGCCCCATTGGATGTTCGGCTTCCAAAAGAAAGTTCAAAAACCGTAACTCACTTCTGGGTTTCAATCATTTGAGAGACAAAACGCTGGAGAACTAGGCTGTTCGACTTCCAAGGTATGGCTGTATAGTAGATTTAGGCCAAAAAGCTTCATTCCTAGAGGTTCTTGGAAAGAGGGGAATGTCCCATATCAGGAACCAGCCTGGGACCTCAGCTTGAAACCTGTGATAGCAAAGAGAGAGTGAAAGGCCCCAGACCTCATTCGCCAACCTGTTCTCTGCTCCCTCCTGAATCCACTCTTTTAATTAAGTATCTGTCTGCGTTAATTGATCATTTCTTCTGTTACGTTTCCACCTCCTCAAGTAGCAGCTTTAATTGCATCTGGAGAGAGATGGCCTTTTACCTCTGGGCTCTGTCAAGATTTGGCCTTGCCTCCTTAACGCCATCCACCAACTCTGCTTCTGCGACGGACCCCACCATTGTTTGAACCTTGCTTATCAGGATTTCGTTGGTATCCCCTCCCCACACGGAGCCCCGTAGCAAGATAACGTCAAGCGCAGTCCCAAAGCATGCCCCAAACAAGATATTCTCTGACCAACAACCTCTGAATGCTAAAGTCAAGGTAGCCCATAGCAAATCTATTTCCATGCATTAAACACAGAACTTTAAAACAACTGTTTCATATCATTGCCAACAATCGCCAGTGGTTATGTCTCCATCCACAGTAACCAACCAATACATGTAAATGGATTGTTCCTTGTGTATGCAAAAACATGCTGGGTTCTTTTTAGAGCAATGGTCCACACACCCTAAGGCAAAATAATCATAGTTTGCATTGTGAAATGAGAACATTGTGAAATGCGTTGGGAAACGAAAGATCAACTTGCCAACCCGAAGATCAACACTGCAATGCTACACTTGTCTACAAGTGAGCAAATCGCTAGTACAGTGGTACCTCGGGTTAAGTACTTAATTCGTTCTGGAGGTGCGTTCTTAACCTGAAACTGCTCTTAACCTGAAGCACCACTTTAGCTAATGGGGCCTCCTGCTGCTGCCGCGCCGCCGGAGCACGGTTTCTGTTCTCATCCTGAAGCAAAGTTCTTACTATTTCTGGGTTAATGGAGTCTGTAACCTGAAACGTATGTAACCTGAAGCGTATGTAACCCGAGGTACCACTGTAATGCAAAGGCACACAACCTCCAACAATGGAGTTTTTTTTTAATCCTTCTACAATGCTCTTACCCTTTCACCCAAAACATCTCCATTCTTACCTATGCACGAAAAAGCTAGCTGCTTAATGCAGTGTTAAGACTACAAAATCCATGATGCAGTGCAGCCAAACCCCTCAGTGTGAAAACATCTGGGGGCCTTTAACTGAAAAGCTGATGGAGTGGATAAAACTGAAAGGGTGCAGGGGGAAATGGAGCCACTCCAAAGTTAATGAAGCAGAAGGATTTTCCCAAGGAAGTCTCAGGGATGGTGAAGAAGATATAGGAATGAAATGCCACCTGGATTTTTGCATATGCTTAGGAGAAAAGCATCGTCGCCTGCTGATTTTGGTTTCCCACGCTTTCACCAACTTCTTCTATTTTCTCATAAGCCCAAAATCTTTCAAAAATTACATCCAGTTCCCTCTGCTCCCATTTCCCCTCTTCTGTCAATGTTCTGTCATGTGAGCAGAGATGGTGCAGTGGTTAGAGTGTTGGACTAGGACCCGGGAGGCCAGGGTTCAAATCTCCATGTGGCTATGAAGCTCACTGCCTCTCAGCCTACCTCAGAGGATTGTTGTGGGGTTTAAATGGGGTAGAGGGAGGACCACACATCCCACCACAAGCTCCTTAGAGGAAAAGATGGGATATAACTGCAACAAATAAATAATAGCCATATTTTTTTTCTCCGTCCCTGAAACTTACTTCCTCTCACTTTGACAGTCCTCAGGCCTTCTTCCTCTCCTTTTCTCCCCTTCTGCTTCTCTCCTTTTCCACTCTCTCCCTCCATCCGCCTTTATCCCCCTGCAATTTCCCTCCATCTCTCCCACCCACCCACCCACCCCTCCCCACCCCCCTTGCTTCTCGACAGCCGAAAGTCCCAATCAATCAATGAGCCAAGGATGTTATCAATAACCCAGAAGATGGATAAAGCCGCACGTCTTGATTACAATCCCTGTCTGCCGCACTTTAATTAACACTTTAGTTAATTAGTTCGGGACCATTTACGAGTAAAATGTTTTTATTAGGGAATTTGCATGATGGTGCCATTTGATGAATTGATGTGTTACGCAAACTATCCGACTGTTCTTAATAGATAATAAACAGGAATCAATCAGCCAGCGCCGACCGAGCCTCCCACGACGGCACATCGTCTCCACTCATTAAGGCAGGGCGACGAAGAAAGTTTCCTTCCTGCCCAGCCTGTGGCGAAGGCATCAAAGAGCATCCTCTGTTCTGTGCTAGGGGAGTAGAACAGAGAGTCCTGAGAAAGACCGTTGCCATGCAGAACTCAGAAACAACAGGAATTGCCCACCTAGGCCAATATTATCTAAGCAGCATCTCTCCAGGGTTTCAGCCAGGAGTCCAAGCCCTACCTGGACATAATGGGAGATGAACCTGGGACCTTCCAAGGAAGATGCTCTGTGTCAGAGCTATGGTGCTTCCTCATCTTGCTCACCAGCAGCCCAGTCCTACGGCGATCGAACATGAAAACCTCCAGCGAGGCAGTGCTCTCCGCTCCTCTAAGCCAGCTGTCTTCAAGCTTCTCAGACCCAAGACCCACTTTTAACCAAGATGTGTATTTGGGGACCCATTTCTGTTAACCTTTTGCCCCCGCTGCAACCCACCTTGGATCCAGCCATGATGACCCAACCAAACAGTTGAAGACCAATGGTCCAAGACAGAGTTTCCCAAACTTGAGTCTTCAGCCATTTTTTGGACTACAGTTCCCATCATCCCTGACCTCTGGTCCTGCTAGCTAGGGATGATGGGAGTTGTAGTCCAACAGCAGCTGGAGACCCAAGTTTGGGGAAGCCTGGGATAGATTGCTGATAGTATACAAATATATATGTACATGGAAGGAGACTGTGGCATGGATGTGAGGCTGTGGCAGGGTCCTGGAGTCCTCCCACCTCCTTCCCAAAGCTGAGCAAGTGCTAACTAGGCTTTGGGGAGGTGGATAGAGGACTATAAGATCCTGTCAGAGCCCTCACGCCTCCTTCCCAAAGCCCAGCGCCTCGCTTGTCCAGCTTTGGGAAGGCAGCACGAGGGCTGGGGAGGCTTCAATTGTTGCCAAGGGCTGCCAAAAATGCATTGAGGGCCAGCATGTTGGCAGTCAAGATAAGCCCACAATTAATTGGTAGTTGCTGTAGCAATGAGCCCATATACATTTGTACATTTGCTAAATAAGCAAATTAGTTTGGCTTGAAGGTACCCTTATCTGTGGGTCTGAGATACTGGGTCCTGAGCCCAGAAAGGGAAAACGTCAGTCATGTTTTAGGTATTGGACACCTGTGTTCCTAATACTCTTCTTCAATAAAGCATTCGATCTGGCCGTTCTTGTGTGTTTAAACTCCTTCCCTGGCACCCCTGCAAACCTTGAAGCTCTCCTCTAGCTCTGGGGTCTGCATGAAGTTCAGAACATGCCCACATCACAATCCCACAGTGTCCTCTCTCTACATACCAGCTCTCTTGCTCTGCTTGTCCACTGGGGACGCGGGTGGCGCTGTGGTCTAAACCACTGAACCTCCTGGACTTGACGATTGGAAGGCAGGCAGTTCAAATCTGCATGACCTGTTGCTCTGTCCCAGCTCCTGCCAACCTAGCAGTTCGAAAGCATACCAGCACGAGTAGATAAATAGGTACCGCTGTGGCGGGAAGGTAAACAGTGTTTCTGTGCACTCTGGCTTCCATCATGGTGTTCCGTTGCACCAGAAGCAGTTTTGTCAATTTGGCCTCATGACCTGGAAAGCTGTCTGCGGACAAACACCGGCTCCCTTGGCCTGAAAGCAGAGACGAGCTCCACATCCCACAGTCAAATTCGACTGGACTTAACCATCCAGGGGTCCTTTACCTTTACTTTACTTGTCCACTATCCTAGGCCAGCCTTGGTCAACCTGGTGCCCTCCAGTCATTTTGTACTACAACTCCCATCAGCCCCAGCCAGCTTGCTTGGGTAATAATAATAATAATAATAATAATAATAATAATAATAATAATAATAATTTATTATTTGTATCCCCCCCCATCTGGCTGGGTTTCCCCAGCCACTCTGGGCGGCTTCCAACAGAATATTAAAAGAACATGAAACACTAAAAACTTCCCTAAACAGGGCTGCCTTCAGATGTCTTTAAATGTCAGGTAGTTGTTTATCTCTTTGACATCTGATGGCAGGGCGTTCCACAGGGCAGGCGCCACTACCGAGAAGGCCCTCTGCCTGGTTCCCTGTAGCTTTGCTTCTCGCAGTGAGGGAACCGCCAGAAGGCCCTCAGCGCTGGACCTCAATGTCCGGGCTGAATGATGGGGGTGGAGACGCCCCAGATATACTGGGCCGAGGCCGTTTAGGGATTTAAAGGTCAGCAAAAACACTTTGAATTGTGCTGGGAAACATACTGGGAGACAATGTAGGTCTTTCAGGACCAGTGTTATGTGGTCTCGGCAGCCGCTCCCAGTCACCAGTCTAGCGGCCGCATTCTGGAATAGTTGTAGTTTCCGGGTCACATTCAAAGGTAGCCCCACGTAGAGCACATTGCAGTAGTCCAAGCAGACTATGGTGTTTAAAAAGGAAGTCTCTCATGCTTCCCCCACCGCCGGCCAGTTTCACTACAGGAATAATTGCAAGGAAGGCAAGGAGTAATGCAAGGAACGCACTAGCAAGGCAGACCCCTCCCCACACCCCACAATTCAGCTTTTGCAAGTTGACAGGACCACCCAGCTATCTGTCACCTGATGTCATCAAGATGCTGGATAATTGACAGGTGGGTGGCCCCACCCTCTTGTCAAAGTTGGCTGGGGGAGAGGGATGAAGATCTGGCCCACTGGGCCAAAAATGTTCCCTACCCTAAGATATAGGGTGGCACTGTGGTCTAAACCACTAAGCCTCTTGGGCTTGCTGAGCAGAAGGTCGGTGGTTCAAATCCCCGCGACAGGGTGAGCTCCTGTTGCTCTGTCCCAGCTCCTGCCAACCTAGCAGTTTGAAAGCATGCCAAAAGTGCAAGTAGATAAATAGGTACTGCTCTGGCAGGAAGGTAAACAGCGTTTCCGTGCGCTGCTCTGGTTTCGGTGTTCCGTTGCGCCAGAAGCGGCTTAGTCAGGCTGGCCACATGACCTGGAAAAGCTGTCTGCAGACAAACATCGGCTCCCTCGGCCTGTAAAGCGAGATGAGCGCCGCAACCCCAGAGTCATCTGTGACTGGACTTAACTGTCAGGGGTCCTTTACCTTTTTTTTTTTACCCTAAGATATGTCAAGAGGCCCATTGCATTACCAATAAAAATGCATCATTCTAACAGAAAAGACAACGGACTTAGAAATAATACACTATGATATTTCACAGTTGGAAAGGAGCCCAAAGGGCATCTAGTCCAATTCCTTGCAAATGCAGGAATCTTTGCCCAACATGAGGCTCAAACCCACAACCCTGAGATTAAGAGTCTCACGCTCTACTGACTGAGCTATCCTCCCATGTAACTTTGCATATATACTGGTACACAGGTGAAGATGCAACCAGTCTGCAAATGCCTTATGACTTCTCTTCTTACTAAGCCTACTGTAATGTACAGCAGCGTGATTGTGTACAACTTACAACTTGAAATTTTAGTTTTTAAAAAGTGCTGCTAGAGGCTCCTCAGTCTGAGACCTTGCACCATCGCTTACTTAACATGTCATTGAATCTGACACTGTGAGCGCTCCTGTCTCCCCCAAGAACCCCAAACCCATCCCTGGAGCAAGATGTTCCTTAGTTTCTCCCACTCTGCTCCTGCCTGGTTCCATTGCTATTTTGCTCTCCCATCTCCTGGAACATGTAAGGCTCTCGCATTGCAGGACAGCAAGAAGGAGCAGACATTAAGCCTTAGTCAGAAGGGTAGGCGTGGAAAAGAGGAGAGTAGCGAAGGTGTAGCAAGATGCATCCTCCCTCTTGTTTTTTTAAAAGAATTATTTTTGGGTTTAATTTTTTTTATTGAAAGCTCAAAAAATACCTAACCATACGTGCAGCAAACATGGTGAGACACAAACAAAAAAGGAAGAAAAAGATTCAGAAGGGAAAACAAAGGAGGGGAGGGGAAAAAACCCAAAACTGTATATTTTACAAGGTTGATATTGTACTTCACCAGATCTTACCCTATTACAGTATTTGTAAGAATGGATTCCAAATATCATTCAATTTGTCCATGGCAAGTCTACGTTTATTTATATGCTAGTCGTTCATATGTTGCGATTTTGTACAAGTCTTCAATCCAATCACAGAAGGGAGCCACATTTTTATTTTTCCAATTCATTAGTATCCGTCTTTTTGCTGTAGTAAGGGCACGGAGCGCCTACTCATATTGTCCTTTTGTAAGGTTCCATGTGGTGGGTATATAATTCAAGAGGATGTTTTGCTCTGTAACTGTGGGGTTGCTCCGTACAGTTTCGTTGACGGTTACAGTTACCTTCTGCCGAAAGTCTTTCAATACAGAACAATGAAAAAATGTTTGTTTTAGAGAAGCATTATCCCTATTGCCTCTACAACAGTTCGATACCTTAGGTAGCCCTATCCTCCCTCTTGGTTTAAGGGCATGAAATGGATGGGACAGACAACCTTTTTTCCAAACCACAACTGTTCCATACAATCCATTGCCCCCATTCATATTTCCATTTGTTGAAAACTGTTTTCGAATGCCTGTCTTGGCTTATTGTATAGAAGGTATATTGGACATCCCTTGGTTGTTGTCTGGCATGCTTCGCGAAGGTGTATAAATAGCTGCCCGCCTTGGGTTGCCAACTTTTGAACCAGCCCCTGTAACTGTGCCTTAAGCGGCTAACTGATCTACAGTAATCAGCATGTTATCCTTCAGTCCCATGCCATGAAAAACTTCTGATTTCTGCCGATCAGCCTTCCATTTCAGAGCACAGAAGCAGACCACACTGTTCTGCCCCAGGCACCCCTGCTTCCTGCCCAGCTGCCAATGCACTGCCCTCATCTGGTCACCTGTAGCGAGTGAGAATCCTGTCCAAGTGATCAAGCAGAGAAGATATGCAAAAAGTTCGGCACCACTTTCTTTCATGCCATAAGTAACTAACATGTAGGCAGACCAGGGCCATATTTTATGGGCTCTAGTAACTTTTTCTGGACTTTTGCAATGGCATATCTAAGGCATGGTCTGTCCATGCAGAAGAATATCAACACATGGGGATGCCATTTTTGGATGCTTAGCTCTGTAAAATTTTCTGCCACATAAAAAGTTAGATGGAACACAGCTCACTCCTGTGCCTGTAGCAGAGGCCCAATCTGCTGAAATCAGCCAGTGCAGAGAGACACATCAGAATCTGTTCATCGCTCCAGATAAACCAGTATTAAAGGGACAGTTTATAGAGGCCAGTTCAAAAACTGGTAACCCTATTTTTGGTGTATTTTCAACACCCCTGTCAGTCATGATTCCTTGGCCAATCAAGAAGTGTTTTCTTATTTTAGTTTTTGCTCAGTTGCACAGGTATAATGTTAAGTGTGCCATCTTGCTGCAGTTTGTTGGTCAATTAACCTTTTAGGGATTAATCTTTTGGAGTTTGGGGGTTGGAAAGGCACCCTAGAGTTCAGCCAGTCCAGCCCCCGTTCAATGCAGGAATGAGCAGATGCAAAAGGGGAATGGAGCTACTGTACCTTTAATAGGCACGTGGCAGAGGGCACTCCAAAAGGTCACACTTGCCAGGAAAGAGAGAGAGAAGCAGCTGCTGTTTGCCTTGTTTTCTGCACAGCTATGAAAGGCAAATGTCCCTTGCCCAGGCAACTAAGGAGCAGGAAGCTTGTTATGCAAGGTACATATGTACTGAACTTCCCTCTTGTACACACTATTAAAGGTGCAGGAGCCCCAGTCCTCCTTTGCCCCCCTACTTGCAACTGCTGTGGCCTTTCATGGTGGCTTGAGGTGGAGACCTTCATAAGCAATCACACTTGTCTCCATGCCAGGGACGCGGACTTATAAAAAATATTGGGGGGGCCCGGGAAAGCTCATGAATAATAAATAAGCTCATGAATATGCAAATAAAGTGGCGCCGCCTCCTCGTGAGCGAATAGGGGAGAGCGTGCTGCGCCTATTAATCAGCTCCAAAGGAAATTGGGTGGAGCTTTTGCTCGGGAGGGAGGGCAGGAGGCATGCAGCCCGCCCCCCCTGTGCATTTTGGGCTGGGGGGGCGGCGATGGCGCTCTGCTGGAGGGGCGCCGGAGATTATTGGGGGGGCAGAGCCCCCCCAAACGAATTTTTGAGGGGGCTCGGGCCCCCTCAAGCCCCATGGAGTCGGCGCCTATGCTCCATGCCATGAAACCACTGGTTTCTGCTTGCCAACTCTGTTAAAGGCACAAGGGCAATCTGGGCCTTTTTCTGGTCTGTTGGCAATGCCTTTTGCAGCTAGTCACCCTTGCTATGAGAACCTATATTGCAGTGAGAGACTTGGGCCTTGCTCCCAGTGTTACCGACTGGGTGCAAAAACCTTGAACAGCAGCCTGGCCTCTTTCTAGTTAACAGAGGCTAGCTAAGCTGAAATCAGCTGGCAAAACTCTTAATGTCACTAAGCTAAATACTACCACCTACTAATTGCTGCAGAGGAAGGGCCCTGTTAAAGGGACAGTTTGCTGCAGAGGTTGGCTCAAAAGCTAGCAAGTCAACGTGCTCCAGGGATCCACGGAAAGCCTGCTTTCCTTTGTATCTTTTTGTTCTACAAAACCAACATTTCTACAGGGACAGCAAGGGGCATTAATCCTCTCCCGGCTCCTTTTGCCTTCCTTCAATCAGAGGGCTTCCAGGGTTGATACTTGTGAGAGGAGCGCCACTATGTGCCTGTTAATAGTTACTGCACAAGGATGGCGCACCATGCGCAGGCTTCCTTCCTGTTAAGTCCTCAGATGCACCAAAGGGAACATTAATATTTGTGCAGGATTTCAGTTGCTGTAGCTTCTCCGGCAAGCTGCGCCTGCTGAAATCCTCTCTTCTACACAACTACTAAAGGTGCAGGAGTCTTGACTGCTTTTGCATCTGGCTGCCTTAGTCTTTGCTCCCGGTACTCATGCTCACTGGAGCAAGACGGTCTGAGCACATCACACCAATTGTGGCCTGACTGTGCAGGCTGCCAAATTGTTTCTGAGCCCAATGCAAAGCGCAGGCCTGCAGATGTTATCAGACTACAACTCCCACCACCCCTTAACATTGGCCAAGCTGGCTGGGGCTGATGGGAGTTGTGGTCCCCCAAAAAACATCTCAGGGGCCATAGGTTCCTCATTCCTGCTTTCTTCTGTTTGGAGACCACGCATAGCCGAGTAAGTTGGTCTTCCGTGAACATGGTCTTAATGGTGCCCCTGCTTTATCTGTATGCCATTTAAAAAATGATTCACCTGCATAATTTTCAGGTACAGGGTCAATAAAAAGAGAGAACAAGCAGAATGGAACCTTCTTTGACATGAGGCATCAGACTCTCCATGGATAAGTAATTCTTATGTAATAATAATAATAATAATAATAATAATAATAATAATAATAATATCGCCCAACTGACTGGGTTACCCCAGTCACTCTGGGCAACTTCCAACAAATTAAAACACAGTAAGACATCAAACGTTAAAAACTTCCCTATACAGGGCTGCCTTCAAATGTCTTCTAAAGGTCAGATAGCTGTTTACTTTATTGACATCTGATGGGAGGGCATTCCACAGGGAGGGCACAATTACACAAACTTAAGCACGATTACTCTGAGGTTCGGTTGAGTGTCAAGCAACTTACACCAAGGGGAATATGCTTCCTGGATTTAGGCCTGTTGTCATGCAGTTGTTAAAGGCACACAGCCTCAACAGCATTTCCTCTGGAATTTGTTCTCCCTGATCTCAAATGCACAAGGCACTTTGCAGATGCTTAGAGGGACTGCCTTCTTTCTAAACTTTATCCTTAGGTTTTTATCTTGGATTGCCAGCTTTTTGTCTTGACAGAGCTCCATCAGTCGTACAGCTGGCAGTGGCGTCAAAGGCACAGTATGGAGATGTCGTAAAAGGAATGTTGTTGGCTTCATGCAACTGTTACAGGCACAACAGAAATGCCAGGGGAGGGGGGAAGTTGGCAGACCCCATTTTATGGCATTGAAAAGTGGAGGAACCAGTAACCTAGTGACCCAGGATATAAATCATGTCCCAGTATTGACAGAGAAAGTGGCTGTCTTTATCAGAAGTGAATAGGATGACCTATGTATGGAATCTCACCTACAGCCTATATGCTGTAGCAGTAACTGCTTCTTGCTGGTCTGACCCCCATGTTTGATTTGTGTGGGGAAAGCCGGTGACTGAAACCCCTTTTGCTTAACAGCTTAACTAGCGTCCTCACCTAGTGGGCATTCTCTTAGCACTTAACCCAACACCTATAGCCAGCCCACCCATGAGACAAGGCGAGGCCGTGTCCTCAGGCAGCAGGATCCCTGGGGGCAGCAGATCTTCATTCCCCTCTTCTTCCTGATGTAAATCTTCACTCACCTATTCATGCCTGGTGGGGAGCGAGGGGCACCATTTTGTGGTTTGCCTCAGATGCCCCTGTGCCAAACCTTGCTCTCTGATCTGCCTGGTGCAATCCATGTCTGCTTGCACCAGTTATCATTTTTTATTTTAAATTGTACTAATTTAATATTTTGATGTTTGCCGCCCTGGGATCTTTTGGGAAGAAGGATGGGATACAAATTTAATAAATAAATCACGGGACGCACCCCTGAATTCCCAGGCTCCACCTCCACTCCCAGGTTCTCCGATTCTCATGAGATCTTAATTGTTGTCATCCATCTGTCTCGGGAGACAATGGAAGAGTATGCCTTCAGAAGTGAAGTCAAACCATTGGAGGGTTACAGCGCCTGCTGTGGCTGTAGAGAATGGTACAGGAGAGACATGTTTTGTTGCATCTGGGGCAGATGAAGGCATGTGGTCATTGCTGTGGATACACAACTTTGATCTACTGTCTTCAGGCACTGTTGGTTGTCTCTAATCCCATAAGGCTGGGTTCATGTTGCCGCCTTCATGTCACACTTGCACGCATCTTTATAATGCAGAGGTGGTCCGTCAATGGGCCTGGCACATGAAGCCAGCTCCCCATACAGCACGTCCTTGGGGATCCTGCCATCTTCCATTCTGTGCATATGACCAAGCCTGCGCAGACATCGCCGAGACAGAAGTGCGAACCTGCTGGGAATGTGGGCTTGGAAGAGCGCACCTTTGCTCGAGACCTTAACAACCGGTAATGAAATATACTAGGAGTCGAGAGTGGATTTCATGCTCTTTATTCAGCTCATAGTGTTGAGGAGGAATAGAAGTTCCCCCAGAATGTCTGCTTTACATACATTATTTACACAATGGGCCCCATGTGATTGGCTAATTCCGGGATTCTCCTGTAGGCCAATCAGGTTGCGGATTCACTTCCACCTGGAGCTGGATTGGGTGGCTCCTGTGGACCAATCAGACTGCAGCATTCTGAATCCTATTGTTCTAGGACCAATTAGACTGCTTCATTTTGGATCCTATTCAACTCAGTACATAACAGGTAAGAACAAACCCGTAAGAATATTTGGTGGGCAAGCCTGAAAACAAAGCCCAACACCATCCTCTTCGGCCTGAAGGCCTGAAACAAAAAATTGGTGAGCCTGTGCAGATTTCTGCTTTGTTTTCCTAACCTGTGTACAAGTAGTCAGCCCAGGGTGTGACAGCAACACCCCTTCTCCGAAGCTAACTCATCTCATGCTTAGGCAAAAGGATCCCTATATAAACACTTGCTCAGTGCTGTATAGTCTTCCAGCAAGGAGCTTTGGATATATAACCAAAAACCCAGAAGTAAATGCTCCAGTTTTCAAATGTTTTTCGGAAGCCAAATGTCCGACGCAGCTTCCGCTTGAGTGCAGGAAGCTCTTGCAACAAATCGGAAGCTGTGCCTGGTTTTTCAAAAGTTTTGGAAGTCGAACGGGCTTCCAGAATGGATTACGTTCAACAACCAAGGTTTGACTGTGTATTCTAAAAGTATGGCTTCCTCTTTTCTCTGCTGAGGATATTACCAAAACATACCACACTCTCTCAGCCGCTAGCTGGTCAGCTTCTGCATAGCACTAATTGGAGGTGGAAAAGGAACAAAACAAGCAATCCACTGTCATTAAAGGCACTGAATGATGCTAGCCTTTACTCTAGCCTTTGGCATCTGAGATGTGTGTTTTCAGGACCAACCTTATTCTTGTGAATGTAATCTGTTTTAAATGCATCTTTTTTATTCTGATTTTTTTTTTTTGTAATCTGCTCTGCAAGCTGGTGAAAGTCAGATAATCATCAACAACAACAACAACAACTACCATATCTGAAGCATTCAGCATCAAAAAAACGAAGATCATGGCCACTGGTCCCATCACCTCCTGGCAAATAGAAGGGAAAGAAATGGAGGCATTGAGAGATTTTACTTTCTTGGGCTCCATGATCACTGCAGATGGTGACAGCAGTCACGAAATTAAAAGACGCCTGCTCCTTGGGAGAAAGGCGATGGCAAACCTAGACAGCATCTTAAAAAGTAGAGACATCACCTTGCCGACAAAGGTCCGTATAGTAAAAGCTATGGTTTTCCCAGTAGTGATGTATGGAAGTGAGAGCTGGACCATCAAGAAGGCTGATCGCCGAAGAATTGATGCTTTTGAATTAATGGTGCTGGAGGAGACTCTTGAGAGTCCCATGGACTGCAAGAAGATCAAACCTATCCATTCTGAAGGAAATCAGCCCGGAGTACTCACTGGAAGGACAGATCCTGAAGCTGAGGCTCCAATACTTTGGCCACCTCATGAGAAGAGAAGACTCCCTGGAAAAGACCCTGATATTAGGAAAGATAGAGGGCACAAGGAGAAGGGAACGACAGAGGACGAGATGGTTGGATAGTGTTCTCGAAGCTACCAGCATGAGTTTGACCAAACTGCGGGAGGCAGTGGAAGACAGAAGTGCCTGGCGTGCTCTGGCCCATGGGGTCACGAAGAGTCAGACACGACTAAACGACTAAACAACAACAACAACCATATCTGACTTTAACAGCAGTTGCACAGCAGAAATCTTCATTTAACTTAAGCAGCTTCTGTTTGTCAGGGAGCTGTTAAAAGACACAGAAACAGGGCCACGCAAAAATGATAGCAACTCTAAGGTGCAACTAGGAGCAAGTTTGACCAACTTTCTGGCTGCTACACCAGAGGGCAAGATTGTCAACTGGCCAGAAGCAAAGCACCAAGTCTTTAAGGGGAGCCTAAGTCTGCAGAGGGACGCGGGTGGCGCTGTGGGTTAAAGCCTCAGCGCCTAGGACTTGCCGATCGAAAGGTCGGCGGTTCGAATCCCCGCGGCGGGGTGCGCTCCCGTTGCTCGGTCCCAGCGCCTGCCAACCTAGCAGTTCAAAAGCACCCCCGGGTGCAAGTAGATAAATAGGGACCGCTTACTGGCGGGAAGGTAAACGGCGTTTCCGTGTGCGGCTCTGGCTCGCCAGATGCAGCTTGTCACGCCGGCCACGTGACCCGGAAGTGTCTCCGGACAGCGCTGGCTCCCGGCCTCTTAAGTGAGATGGGCGCACAACCCTAGAGTCTGGCAAGACTGGCCCGTACGGGCAGGGGTACCTTTACCTTTACTTAAGTCTGCAGAAATCAGCAGGCAGAGGAAGATTTAGAAGGCATAGAGATGAATGCCTGCTAATGCCAAGACAGAAAGCTTCAGTTAAAGGCACATTTACAGTGGCTGGTGAAAAGTTGGCAGGGCCATGAAGTCGGTCTGCAAAACAGAAGAGAGAAGTGGCTTCAGAAATGTGGTTGGAAAGGTGAAAAGCAGGCTTAGTAGCTGCACAGGCTAGGAAGAAGAAGAAGTAGCTCTAGGGAGTTAGGATTAGGCACTAGTTGTTGTTGTTTTTTAAATGAAGAAACTACAGAGTCTATTTTTTGATAGTTTCTTGATTTTTACAGTTGATTTTTACTTGGGATAGGGGTGGGGCTGTGATCTTACCCGGGAATTGGTTGGCATCCATCTGCCTCGAGAGACAACAGAGGAGTGCGCCTTTGGGAGTGAAGTCAAATGGTTGGAGAGTTACAGCGCCTGCCGTGGCTGTAGAGACCAATACAGGAGAGACATGTTTTGTTGCAGCTGGGCCAGAGGAAGCCGTTCTGTTATGCTGAAGCAGGTGTTTTTTCTTTCTGTGCTCTTCCCAGTGGTCATTCCTCCTCTGGTCCCTGCTGCAGATACATGACCTGACTGATTGTCCCCAAGATTCTTACCTGGAAATAAGGCCAAGTGAGCAGAGATGTGCCTACTTCTTAGTATACATTAACAGGATTGGACTTCAGCCCTGAGCGCTGCCATGGATTCATATTTAAGTATTGAAATGTTATACTGAGCCAGGTCACTGGTCTATGTAGCTCAGAATTGTCTACACTGATTACCTGTGGCTTTCTGGGGCTTCCTCCAAGGAGTCTTTACTCCCAGGTATACATGCATCTTGTGTGTGCCCATTTTTGTGTGCTTTTGTATAGGATTGCAGTCTAAACCAGAGTTTCCCAAACTTGGGTCTCCGGCTGTTTTTGGACTACAGTTCCCATCACCCCTGACCACTGGTCCTGCTAGCTAGGGATGATGGGAGTTGTAGTACAACAACAGCTGGAGACCCAAGTCTGGGAAATCCTAGTCTAAGCCTTATGCTAGTCTTCACCATCTAACCCCATTCTTTGATTCCTAACATTTGGCAAATACAGTGGAACCATGGTTCTCGAACTTAATCCATTCCGGAAGTCTGTTTAACTCCCGAAACCGTTTAAAAACTAAGGTGTGGCTTCCGATTGGCTGCAGGAGCTTCCTGAACTCAAGCAGAAGCTGCGTCGGACATTCGGCTTCCGAAAAACGTTCAAAAATTGGAACACATACTTCTGGGTTTTTCGGCATTCGGGAACCGATTTGTTAGTCAACCAAGCCATTTGAGAACCAAGGTATGGCTGTATGGGGTCCTCATGTGTATTTTATTTTATTTTATTTTATTTTTTGTTACAGTGTTTATTTTTTGCTACAATGTTCATCCTTGCTTTTGTTTGTTTTAAACAGGTCTTCTTGAAGCACAGAGTTATGACTGCTAACACCTGATTTTTATTTATTTTTAAAGTTGAGGCATGTGCAGGGCCTGGGGACACAGAGCCTAGGCTGGGTCTAAGACCTGCCCCAGGTTATTGGGCTCCAGCCTCCACCAGCTCTTCCTGGTACAGCCAATGGCTAGGGATGATGGGAATTGTAGTCCAGCAATACCTGACGGGCCACTGGTTATCCACCCCTGGTGTAAGGACAAATCAGCAATTTGCATTGGGTCTGGGGTACAGTGTCCATGCACCCTACTATATAGAGACCAGTCCTCTATTTGAAGAGCTGCCAGAGGACAATTCTCTATTTGATGATATCCTGAGAATCTAAGGCGAGCCTGGCAAATCAGGCGAATAGCCCATCTTAGACCAGAATTCTGTTCTCACAGTGGCCAACCAGATGTCCTTCTTGAAAGACCTACACTGGCTCCCAGTACGTTTCTGAGCACAATTCAAAGTGTTGGTGCTGACCTTTAAAGCCCTAAACAGCCTTGGCCCTGTATACCTGAAGGAGCATCTCCACCTCCATCGTTCTGCCCGGACGCTGAGGTCCAGCGCTGAGGGCCTTCTGGCGGTTCCCTCACTGCGAGAAGCCAAGTTACAGGGAACCAGGCAGAGGGCCTTTTCGGTAGTGGCACCCGCCCTGTGGAACGCCCTCCCACCAGATGTCAAAGAGAAAAATAACTACCAAACTTTTAGAAGACATCTGAAGGCAGCCCTGTTTAGGGAAGCTTTTAATGTTTAATAGGTTATTGTATTTTAGTGTTCTGTTGGAAGCTGCCCAGAGTGGCTGGGAAAACCCAGCCAGATGGGCGGGGTATAAATAATAAATCATTATTATTATATTATTATTGAAGGTAAGGAACCATAAGAAGGGGAAAGCAGGAGGGGCCTTGAAGTTATCCATCAATGCTTCGTCTCTGGACAGAAGACTTGAGAAGGCACATAGGTCGTCTGATCACAGCCTTGCCCACCACAGTGACGAGCACAGCGTTTCTATTTAAGTTCAATGTTAGACACTGAGATATGAAAGCCAGGAGCTAAATGGCACCTTAAGCCTAGGTTATGGGTGCAACAACGGAATGTCTAGGCGCACTTTTTTTTATAACAAGAATACAAAGCTGAAAATGAATGAACGGCAGCTAAAATATTGTGTTCATTTTTCACGTGGTCTAGTCCAGGCACCCACAAACTTGGCCCTCCAGATGTTTTGGGACTACAGCTCCCATCATCCCTAACAGGACCAGTGGTCAGGGATGATGGGAACTGTAGTCCCAAAACATCTGGAGGGCCAAGTTTGTGGGTGCCTGGTCTAGTCCTTCCCCTGCCCACCCCCTAATATTCTTAAGAGGGTCTCTTCTTCAGCCTTCAGAGAACAGCTGGAAGTGGGGAGGCAGAAAAAGGTCCTCCTTTCTTTCTACTTTGCAGTTTTAATCTGAAATCTTAGGTGCCCATAGCTCAGAAACTGCTCGCGCTAATGAAATTCTCTGTCGCAAAATGCACCTAGAACAACGTGAGTTTCGAACACTGTTTAAGTTACAGTGGTGATTTCCAAATTGTACCTCTCCAGATGAATTGTTGTTGTTGTTGTTGTTTAGTTGATTAGTCGTGTCCGACTCTTCGTGACCCCATGGGCCAGAGCACGCCAGGCACTCCTGTCTTCCACTGCCTCCCGCAGTTTGCTCAAACTCATGCTGGTAGCTTCGAGAACAAGTGATCCCCTCCATGGATCACTGCCTTGCCATGGCGAAGGGGCTTGAATAACTCAGAGAAGCTATGAACTATGCCGAACAGGGCACCCAAGATGGACAGGTCAGAGAGGAGAGCTTTGACCAAACGTGATCCACCTGGAGGAGGAACTGGTAATCCACTCCAGTATTCCTGCCAAGAAAACTCCATGGACAAAGACACCAGATGAATTAGCGCATGCAAATATGTGTCTCCTTCTACCCAGGCTCATGCCTTTCTGCTGTGCCTTGTCGTGGTGCCTAGAGATTTCATTGCGGGGTGGGCAATGCTCAGCCCCTCCCCAGCTGCTTATTCGCCTACGATGCAGGAAAACAACAGAAATGTGGCTTAACAAAAATGAAAGATTCTTGGCCTTTTCTTTTCCGTCCATTGGCCTCCAAGAAAAAAGAAATCCTGACAAGCCCAGATCTCTTTTGGCCGCTTGGCAACCCTAGTGGAGCTTCTTATATCACTTGCCCCCTCTCAACCCTGGGGGGCATTTGCTGTTCCTGTTCTTCTTCTCCCCCCCCCCCACTACCACCCTCTTTCCAAATGTTTCATTATTCTATATGTTTTTCAGAGGTTCAGATAAAAAAACGCACGATAGAAGTCGGCTGTAAAACCAGCAGGCCCCGGGGCTTCTCTTTTTAACATGCTGATTTTCTTTACAGCTTTCCTTATTTCATCTTCTGAAACCAGCTCCTCTCTTCCTTATGCCCCAGTCTCTGGGAGACATATCCGTTGGAGTTATTTGCTAATGACCTGCGCGGTGTTGCTTTCCCCCTTATTCTTCTGCCGGGGCTGGAGTTCAAAAGGAGCGCTTTTGTATAAAATGGCTTTCGGTTATATATGTGTGTTAACTTTGCCTCCTGACCGGATACCAAAGAACAAAACAAAACAATAAAGATGAGTATGCTGCTGAGCATATGCAAAGGGGTTTTTTGTGTGTGAGCATATCTTCTTCTTTGCTGATCACTCATAGCTGAGTGTCTTCCATAAACACGGTTTTAACAATGAGTCCATAAGTGAATGTGGAGGCCAATTCTGGATCCACACGTCCTTCCACAGTGGGGACATTGGTTTCCGGGCAGGAGTTGATCACGGTGCGGATTTGCCAAGCGTGCCTTCCTCTTAGCACGTTTCTCCCTTGTGTCCTGAGTTTGAGTGTCTTCAAAGCCCATGACGCCTTTGGTCAAGGCTGTTCTCCAATTGGAGTGCTCACAGACCAGTGTTTCCCAATTGCTGGTGTTTATACTACATTTTTAAAGATTTGCCTTGAGACAGTCTTTGAACCTCTTTTGTTGACCTCCAGCATTACGCTTTCCATTTTTAAGTTTGGAATAGAGTAGTTGCTTTGGAAGACGATCATCAGGCATCCGCACAATGTGACCAGTCCAACGAAGTTGACGTTGAAGAATCATTGCTTCAACATTGCAGAGTTAACATAAGACAAGCCCTTCTGGATCAGGCCAATGGCCCATCTAAAGTCCAGCACCCTGTTCTCACAGCAGCCAGCCAGATGCCCATGGAAAACCCGCAGCCAAGATCCGAGTGCAAGAGCACTTTCCCCTCCTGTGGTTTCCAGCTACTGATATTCAGAAGTATTACTGGCTCCAACTGAGGAGGCAGAGCCATCATGGCAATAGCTTTCAATAGTCTTCTCCTCCCTGAATTTCTCCAAGTACCGTATTTTCCGGCGTATAAGACGACTGGGTGTATAAGACGACCCCCCAACTTTTCCAGTTAAAATATAGTTTGGGATATACTCGCAGTATAAGACTACCCCTCTTCCAACGCATACCAAATAATTTTAAAAAAAAAAACCAGTTTCCAGTCCAGCTCGGAAATCTGCTCCACTTCCCAGTGGCCGGGGGCTTCTGGGGCCAATTTTCAAGCGTATTTCTGCTTCATCTAGAGAGCTTGGTATCCTCTGATTTAATTTGCTGTCGTTTTATCCTTTGGTGGGGAGTTGCTGCAGGAGCTGCTGCTGTAGCCGGCGTATAAGACGACCCCCCTTTTGAGAAGATTTTCCTGGGTTAAAAAGTAGTCTTATACGCCAGAAAATAAAGTACTTTCTTCACCACCTTTCACTGCTATTCCCAACACAATGGAGTTTCGAAATTAAGGTTTCCAGGGTAGAAAACTTGGTCAATGTTGTGCCCTTAAAAACCCCCAAAATGACACCCACCCACCCAAAAAATTCCATTCTGCAAGAAGAAATGCAGGATTGTGAGATTTTATTAGACATTGCTCAAACAGCCTCAAGAGTATATTTGTAACAATAAGGTCTTAAAAGATGTTGTTGTTTTTAATCATGGAATCATAGAATTGTAGAGCTGGAGGGGACCCCAAGGGTCATCTAGTCCAAACACCTGCAATGCAGTAATCTCAGCTAAAGCAAAATGAAAAATGAGTTTCTCAAACATCTGAATTCTGCTCCAGTGGCACAATCTGGGCCCCCTCCTGATCACAGTACACACACAGTCTTAGTGGGTTTGATCCTCAACACATTAAGCAGAAATGAAAGTAGAGATTATCAATGAAGTTTGTAATTACTCGGTTCAGAATAATTTCCTCAGTTTGTTAAGAGTCAGATGAAGGGGCGTCTCCACCCCCATCGTTCAGCCCGGACACTAAGGTCCAGCACCGAGGGCCTTCTGGCGCTTCCCTCACTGCGAGAAGTGAGGTTACAGGGAACCAGGCAGAGGGCCTTCTCGGTAGTGGTGCCTGCGCTGTGGAACACCGTCCCAGCAGATGTCAAGGCAATAAGCAACTATCTGACTTTTAGAAGACATCTGAAGGTGGCCCTGTTTAGGGAAGTTTTTAATGTTTGATGCTGTATTGCGTTTTTAATATTTGGTTGGAAGCCGCCCAGAGTGGCTGGGGAAACCCTGCCAGATGGGCGGGGTATAAATTATTATTATTATTATTATTATTATTATTATTATTATTATTATTATTATTATTACTATTACAAACAGTCCCCTCCAGAAGTTCTTCTCTGGCTTGGAAGTGAAGTGAGGTTCTGCACATCATGTGCAGTGTTAACACTGGCCAGCCTATTTAATAGGCACATGTGCAAACATTATTTGTCAACTTCTTACTCGTGATTAAAAAATAAAAACAAAACCTCTCATCGATTGCTACGAGAAACTTAACCAGACATCCTATCTTTAAGTTTGGTAAACACTGTCTACATTTGTGTGAGTCAATTCGCTCGGCCGTTTCTTGCAGATATTTTACGTGGGTCCCTATTCAAGATCTAAATCCCTCTCTTGTTCCTCTGTGTTTGGAAGAAGGAATTTCCGGACACTGCTCCCCACCATGGATGGTGCTAAGCTAAGAGAGAACTCTTGAGAAACAGGCGGGTTCCCCCCCCCTGCAGAGAACTCCAAGAAAGCTCCGAGCTACTGAATTCCAAATAGAGCCAAGAGGATTTCAGCTATCATTCCTGAGGGCTGGGATTCTGGATTTCTGGAATATGGACCACTGGAGTCAGTTCTTAGCTCTTGAAGGGGTGGAGGGAAGAGAGAGTAAGGGGAAAGGCTTGCAGCCAAGAACCTCTGGCTTTGGTCCCAAGCTCTGGGAATAGTTATTTCATAGTGGTAAGGGTGGGAGACAGGTATTTCTGGATTCCCCATGTGCCATGCCCAACAGTGCTCCTATCTTGCTATATAACAGGGGTGTGGCCTTCCAGATGTTGTTGGGCTAAAGGTAAAGGTAAAGGGAACCCAGACCATTAGGTCAAGTTGTGACCGACTCTGGGGTTGCGGCGCTCATCTCGCTTTAGTGGCCGAGGGAGCCAGCGTTTGTCCGCAGACAGCTTAGAATCATAGAATCATAGAATCATAGAGTTGGAAGAGACCACAAGGGCCATCGAGTCCAACCCCCTGCCAAGCAGGAAACACCATCAGAGCACTCCTGACATATGGTTGTCAAGCCTCTGCTTAAAGACCTCCAAAGAAGGAGACTCCACCACACTCCTTGGCAGCAAATTCCACTGTCGAACAGCTCTTACTGTCAGGAAGTTCTTCCTAATGTTTCCGGGTCATGTGGCCAGCATGACTAAGTCACTTCTGGCGAACCAGAGCAGCGCACGGAAACGCCGTTTACCTTCCCGCCAGAGCGGTACCTATTTATCTACTTGCACTTTGATGTGCTTTCGAACTGCTAGGTGGGCAGGAGCAGGGACCGAGCAACGGGAGCTCACCCCATCACGGGGATTCGAACCGCCGACCTTCTGATCGGCAAGTCCTAGGCTCTGTGGTTTAACCCACAGCGCCACCCGCATCCCTTAGCCATTGTTGGACTACAGCTCCCATAATCCCTGGCCACTGGCCCTGCCGGCTGGGGCTGATGGGAGTTTTAGTACAACAGCATCTGAAGGCCACAAATTTCCCACAACTCCTTTTTTCCCTTTAAAATTTTAACTTCCAGTTTCCTAAATGCCTATTTTATCTCCACTTTTATGTCCTACTGGGTTGCAACCTATTTTTAAAAAAACCTTTCACTGCAGCAGGGGTCCACAACACTTTTGGGCCTGGGGGCACATCGGGGAATCTAAGAAACTGTCACGGGCATCACAAAGTACCCATTTCACAGAAGAACAAGTGGCGATGCTCAGAGCCAACCTCTCTTCACCGAAACAGGCAAAACATCTGCAAAGGTGGTATAATGGTTAGAGTGTTGGACTAGCTCAGCCGTGAAATGCTCTTGGGCAAGTCATGGTCTCTCAATCTAACCTATTTTAAATAATAAAATGATAAAGAAAATTGACAGATAAACAACAACCCCACAGGCAGCCAAACACAGGAATGGGCCTTTTCTGCGGTGGCTCCTCATTTGTGGAATGCTCTCCTCAGGGAAGCTCGCCTGGCACCTTCATTACATATCCTTAGGCGCCAGATAAAAACTTTTCTCTTCAACCAGGCCTTTGGCTGATTAACATTCTCTGGTCCTTTTAATGTGACTGTGAGAGGGGGTTTACTGGTTTGTTTCACTTTTGTTTCATTTTGTATTTTGTGTTTTCGTTTTGTATTCTTATGTTGTGATGAAGGGAGGCAACAACAAACAACAACCACACAAAAACAAAATCCACAAAACCATGTACAGCACCATGTTTTAAGTACAGTGGTACCTCTGGTTACGAATTTAATTCATTCCGGAGGTTCGTTCTTAACCTGAAACCGTTCTTAACCTGAGGTACCACTTTAACTAATGGGGCCTCCTGCTGCCACCGCACAATTTCTGTTCTCATCCTGAGGTAAAGTTCTTAACCCGAAGTACTACAGTGGTACCTTGGGTTATAGATGCTTCAGGTTACAGATGCTTCAGGTTACAGACTCCGCTAACCCAGAAATATTACCTCAGGTTAAGAACTTTGCTTCAGGATGAGAACATAAATCGCGCGGCGGTGGCGCAGCAACAGGAGGCCCCATTAGCTAAAGTGGCACTTCAGGTTAAGAACAGTTTCAGGTTAAGAACGGACCTCCAGAACGAATTAAGTTTTTAACCTGAGGTACCACTGTATATAAATTTGAAGGGGGCAGGTGATCTTGGCACACTGGCAGGCCCCAATATTATTCCTGCGGCCCGATATTATTCCTGCTTCTCGGTATTATCCATTCTATTCTTATGATGTTCTATGACTTTAAAACCAGGATCGATTTCATATCAGGGATTTATATTTTGGATTTTGCCTTGAGAGGGCCCAGCCCGAGCAGGCAGCCGACGAGTATTTTAAATAAATTATAACAAGCATGGCAAAGCTTTTCCTGACAGGAAAGCACCACCAGCCCTGCCTCCCTGAGTGTCAGGCTGCAAAAGGCATAAGCTCAGGACCAGCTGGAAAAGGTGGCAACCCTGCCCTAGCAGGTTTCAGGCCGGAAGACAGCTAGTGGGCGGAATCGCTGTCCAGGAGAGGGGGAAATTTAGAAGGACACCTGCAAGAAAAATGACCCGTTGTTCTTGGAGCAAGAAGGGGGAGAGAGGGATGATAGAGTATGGAACAAGGGCTGGGGACATCTGGTACATTACGGGATCTGTTTAAAGACCCATCCGTTTCTCTGATCCTGGCGGGATTTGAGGGATGGATGGAGAAATGAAGGGGGAGCAAATAGCTAGCAATAAGCCATTGATCAGCTACAGGCGGGCTGCAGACAGGCTCTTAGAGCAGAAGGGAAAGTGGGGAGAGGCTCTGACCAGGTAAAGGAGGGAGGGGGAGAAGAAGGACTTTAAAAAAGCAAAAGAGCAAAAAAACCAAGGCGATCACATGCAACCCAAGAGGTAGTTTTGCATAGTGGTTAGGGTACTGTGCTTCGGACGGGGGAGAACCAGGTTCAAGTCTCCAGTCACCCAGAAATCTCCCTGGGTAACCTTGGGCTGGTCACAGCCTGGCCTGCCTCGCAAGGCTGTTGTGAGGACACTGTTGCATGCCAGAATCCATGTGCCCTCGGCTTCTTGGGAGGGAGGGCTGGGTTAAAATGCAGGAACAACAAGCTATTATCAAAGGCACAACAAGCCAAGGGTGAGCTTGTGCATGTGCAGAGTTTCCCTTCAAGTAACTAGCATCAGCTCTCTGTACTGAGATTAGGAGCAGGACTTTTTGTTCTAAGTACAGTGGTACCTCGGGTTACAGACACTTCAGGTTACAGACGCTTCAGGTTACAGACTCCGCTAACCCAGAAACAGTACCTCGGGTTAAGAACTTTGCTTCAGGATGAGAACAGAAATCGTGCTCTGGCGGCTTGGCGGCAGCAGCAGGAAGCCCCATTAGCTAAAGTGGTGCTTCAGGTTAAGAACAGTTTCAGGTTAAGAACGGACCTCCGGAACGAATTAAGTACTTAACCCGAGGTACCACTGTACTTTATTCCAGATGCACGGGTGTTTCAGCACCTCGTTTTAGAAATTAACTAAGCCCCAGTTGTAGGTAACAAGATCAACTGAGTACGGGAATGCTTGGGCCCTCTAATTCTAGAGTTATTTTCGTCTTAGTACCCCCCCTCCGGAGAAATGGGGTGTGAAAACTGGGGGAATGCTCCCAGCAAAATGGGAGGAAGCATTTGCTAACAGAGCAAGCAACTGCAATTGAAAACATTACATAGAATGAGGGAATGGGTGTCCTCGTGGATTTTTTTGGGGGGGTGGGGGCATAGTAAAACAAGCAGGCGAATGAGAATAATTATGCACATTTTGCCTCATATCTCAGGTTCCACAAATGCTAGAAACGTACTCTTCTTTTTCATGAAAGCTGTGGATTTGGAGATTATGGTTCGTCTGCCTCCCTTGCCCCCAAAGGTCTGCAAGGTAGTGTAACAGGTAGGACTCGGGGAAAACCCCACATCTTTAGTGGAAGATGTCGCAGGAGGCAGTAGATCAGCATCATGCTGCCATATGGCTGCTGACCGTCCTGCAGAGACCTGTGTAGGCCAGTTATATTGTTGGCCTTTTCCCATGAAGAATACTGCTGGCCAATCAGCAACGACACACTTCCCAGGTACAGATCAGATAGCTCCTCATGCATCAACCCCCCCCCCCAAAAAAGGCAGAGAGCTGCACAAAATTTGCATATGCTGATACAAACACGTTCACACATACACATTTAGAAATGCTATCTGTTGCATATAATAAAATGGTAAGCGCGTCATCACACTGCAGTTTGCTTAGCCACAGGCAGGTGGCGCTGCAAACTATAGCATAATGAGAGGCACCATGAGGTGGAAAGTCTATGAGGTCAGTGGAGAGTGGTTCCCTAGAGGGAAAGAGGTTTGGTGAGGTGGAGGAGTTGGCGATGGAAACAGAATTCCATCACCTCATTGTATGTATTATGTGGGGCCTGGTCTACACACACAAAACAGAATGGGGATCCTGAGACAGTTGATTAGGCTGTCTGAACTGGGACTGCAGGACTCCATTCAAGTTAAACAAAACGTAACATTCCCACTGAGCCATGCACAAACCAGGCCCAGGCAGGCAGTGCAAACTTCTGGCAGCCCTTGAAACACCACCGCAGACCCTGTCCTGGTTTACACAAGCTTCGGAATTGGGCAGCAATGAGCTAAAGGAGCTATGTGATTACAGAGCGGACTGTGCTGCTATAGCCTACAAATGGGGGTTCACTTTTCTATTGCTCCCCTACATTTAAAAATTCAGCACAGCAGGGAGAGGCCTGGGCTAAAATCTTGCTCCTGGATGTGTACCCCCTCCCCAAAAAATTAGCAATAATCATCTGCAGAGAGGTTGTTGTTTTATGTGGGGGCAGCATTCAGACATAGCCTCCTACATTTATTTATTTATTTATTTATTTATTTATTTATTTATACATACATACATACATACATACATACATACATAGCCTCCTACTTGACTCCACCTCCCATCATCCCTGACCCTTGGCCATGCTGGCTGGGGCTGATGGGAGTTGGAGTCCAATGACATATGGAAAGTCACAGGCCCCCCACCCCTGCTCTAGGAAAAGGCCTTTTCAGGGCTAGGTGCTTGCAACTGCCTGACCCTGGGGCGGCCATATCCTACTTCACAGAAAGCAGTCCTCTGTTTGCAAATGGGCTCTTTGGTCCACAGATAAAGAACGATGAGAACTGAGAGCAAGTGGCCCAACACCTGGCCTCACCTGTTCACGGCCTTTCCCACTAGGGTTAGCTAGTTTCCAATTTTGTTGTTGTTGTTGTTTAGTCGTTTAGTCGTGTCCGACTCTTCATGACCCCATGGACCAGAGCACGCCAGGCACCTCTGTCCTCCACTACCTCCCGCAGTTTGGTCAAACTCATGCTGGTAACCTCGAAAACACTATCCAACCATCTCGTCCTCTGTCGCCCCCTTCTCCTTGTGCCCTCCATCTTTCCCAGCATCAGTGTCTTCTCCAGGGAGTCTTCTCTTCTCATGAGGTGGCCAAAGTACTGGAGCCTCAGCTTCACGATCTGTCCTTCCAGTGAGCACTCAGGGCTGATTTCCTTAAGAAATAGTTTCCAATTTAAATAAGAATAAATATTTCCAAATTTGCATATGGACAAATAAATTACCATATGCACATTTTTTGCAATTCCGGTACATCTTTTTGGGGGTGAGGCGTGTCCTCTTTGGGGCAACGCCTAAGTGAGCACCCTGCCCTGCTTTTACTACTGCACCAATATATCACTGGGGGGTTTTCAAAACAAAGTGGGATAGGTCAACAAATTGCTCATGTCTGAGGAGGAAGATGTGTCTAGCACTACAATACCCTGAAGAAACTCATTCGCCACTGTCTCAATCTCCAGCAAACTGCATTAACACCACATGTTTAAACCGTGTGGTTTCCTCCAAAGAATTCTGGGAACTTTAGTTCACTCTCCACAGAGCTACGATTCCCAGCACCCTTAACAAATTACAGCTGCCAGGATTCTTTGGGGGAAGCCATGTATGGGGTGTATACAAGCCCAGCCCCACTGCTCTGGTTACTGTGAAGTATGTGGGGCAGGGGGCCTTCCTGACAACCACCATCTATTGAAGTTTGGTTGGTTGGAGCTCAGAGAGAAGTGCCTTTTCCATCATGGCTTCCATTTTGCGGAATGAGTTCCCCACAGAGATCAGGTGAGCTCTGAGGATGGGCTCCTTTTGCATTGAGTTAAATCACTTTCAATCCCCTCTGGATCACTGATACCAAGTTCTTCCTCTTTTTTCCATTTCACCCCCTGCAGTTGTTTGTTGATTTATAATATTTCTCGCCCGCCTTTCGCCATGAACGTCCAGGGCCGGTTACAACAACATCATACACAATGATCAAAACAGATTTTTTAAAATTACAATGACCAAACAACCAAGCCGTTCCAAAGCGAACTACAATAAAGGTTCTTAATTCTTCAAATTGTGGATGTGTTAACGGATGGATAATATTTTTTTTAATCATTTGCTGTCTGTTGGGAGCCGCTCTGAGATTCGCAAATGTCTATACGAAAAGTGGGGTGTAAGTTTAAAATGAAATAAATTTCTGGCTTTCAGACCATCCTCCCCTCTCCTCCGGGGCCTCCTCTGTTCCGTCCTCCCCTTCCTCCTCTATTTTTAGCCAGCATCTCTTTTTATTTTTTATTTATTTCGGCTCCCCTCTCTCCTCTTCCTTTCTAAACACTTCCTCCCCTCCTTTCGGGGAGCGCTCCACTCCCCCGAGCGTTATGACTTCATCCCGGCGCGGGCTGCCGGCAAGGAGAAATAAATCTTCATAAAGGCTGGGTTGTGATTAATCCGTGGGCCAAGGCTCGAGAGCGGGACCTTTCCCATTAGTGGATAATGGGAAGATGGAAAGCTCCTGTCGCCAGCACTAGCTGCCCGTCATTTGTTCCACTTTGCAGTCCATTTGGCGGGGAGACTACAAGGCACTCCATCAAAAATATTTTCAGAGTTAATTTCCGTCCCTTAATCTGCTTGATTCTTATTTTGTATCGAATGGCAGAATCGATTTTCGTGGCGACTAAATTAAATAAGGGCTCTTTTCATGCATGGGGGAGCCCGGGAGCTAAGGGGAGAAGGGGGGGGGGGGTGAGTGAGGAAGAATTAGAAAAGAGGAGAAAGGGGAAAAGGGAGGGGTGGAAGAAAAAAAAAAAAAGATGTGCAGGCACATGGAAGGATAAATAGATAGGACTTGGGGGAGAGTGGGGGGAGATTGGTTTCAAACCCACAATCCCACCTTCCCCCTCCCCTCGCAGCATCCACAAAGGTCGGCCCAGGCAAATGCATTCACACAAACACCCTCGCTCTTGGTGCCAGGATTGGCACCCTCCGTGCCCCCCTCCCCTGCCTCCATCAGTCCCCCATCTCCTCCGCACCACAGTTCTTGCTAGTTGGCCCCCTGTGGGAGGGGGGCAGCCCCTTGGCGGATGCCTGAGCATGGCGACCTCTGACCCCAGCTCCGCTCTCGTCCGTAAGATTTCCGGAAGCCCACCGCTGCGTTCTGTGCCTTCTCCTCCGGACTCCAATATGGATATTTTCCATTGAACTATGGGGGTGGTTGGCAGGGAGAGAGGGCTGCCTCACCTATTGCTCTGGAGAGAATTAAAACACCCCTATAAGCTGCAGACATCAGGAACCTACAGGAGCTATAAGGCCACCTTCTTACCTTACAGATCCTGATCCTTCACTTTCAAAATCAGTCCGGATAACAGATCCAATACGCCTCAATGAGCAACGGCCATCCAATAATGTCTACTTGGGAGTAAAGCACACGGAGTTCGCAAAAGGATGGAGGCCTCAACCTAATGCGCGCCTTTTCTCCTTTGCACCAAACGATACACCAAACACTAGTCTGTTATTGAAAGATGGTGAGCCGACTCAGCAATCATAACAACAGTAATATTAGTAATAATACTGAGGGGCAGCCCTTCTCCTTAGTTAATAAACGGGGCTTCTGGTTGAGGAATTTATACAAGTTACACCAAGGTGGGGAGAGTGGGCTAGACTTTTCTCCGTAATGCACTGAGCACGAGGGTTAAAAGGGTCGTGGTTATATTTTAAGACCCACCTTATTTCTCTGATTTTTAAGTTGCTTTCAACTGTCTTTGCGTTTTAATTGAAATCCGCCCTGGCTGCAACCTTAAGGTGATGGGCTGGTAATCATCATCATCATCATCAACAACAACAACAACAACAATTAATCCTTCGCTAGACTCTGAGGATAGATAACACCCTGGGATGCGCACGTAGGCAAGGAGAGGCCTAGGCCAGATTCAGAAGGAGGAGGAACTACAACGGAGGGCGCAGGTGATCAGTTCATACACAAACACACAACAGCTCCCCTCCCCACAAGCATCAGGTTCAAGCGGTGTTTGCTGGCCCCCCTCCATCAGAGCCTTCCATGTTCATTTCATCCACCATTCTTCTTCTTCCCTTGTCAGATAGACTCAGACCCCCCCCCCCCGACTCTGTGGACCCATGGGGAGAGTTGGAGGTGGGGGCTGTTGCTCTCTTTCTCTCTGGATCACATATAACCCTTTTGCCCAGCAAGAGGAGGAGAGTTCATTTATTCATGCTGGAGCCCAGCCATTCATTTATCTCTTTTTGCATCTCTGACAGCTTGACATGCCTTTGGCTCCCACCAAGAGCCCCCCGCCCTATTTCCCCATCCATCCAGCAAGCCTCTTTATCCGCCGTCCCGTCCAACAAGCCAGGGCATCTAACAGGGGTTGTGTGTTTTTTTAGAGCGCCACAGCCACAGTCTACACCAGGGGTAGGCAAACTAAGGCCCGGGGGCTGGATGCGGCCCATTCGCCTTCTAAATCCAGCTCGCAGATGGTCCGGGAATCAGCGCATTTTTACATGAGTAGAATGTGTCCTTTTACTGAAAATGCATCTCTGGGTTATTTGTGGGGCATAGGAATTTGTTCATTTTTCCCCTTCAAAATATAGTCCGGCCCCCCACAAGGTCTGAGGGACAGTGGACCGGCCCCCTGCTGAAAAAGTTTGCTGACCCCTGGTCTACACTCTTCCTCAATGTCTTCTTTGCGAACTATTTCTTCCCTCAATGTCTTCTTTGCGAACTATTTCTTCCCTCAATGTCTTCTTTGCGAACTATTTCTTCCCAAGTCTTCTCCCATTGGAAAGTTTGATAAGGTACACAAACACTATCTCAAATTAGTGGCTGCAAGCAAGATTTCTAGGAGGGTGGGCTGCCTAAGTCTGTTGTTGCAAAAGCAACATAAAATCCTAAGGTGCCTTAAAAGACCAGCAAGCACCTTGCGACAGAAGTTTTTGCAATGTCTGCTATCGCTGGCGGAAATGCGCCAGTCTCTCTCTTTCACAGACACGAGGAAAAAGAATGTTTTGATTCATTCGTTTCCTCTCTAGACCGCTTTACATTTTTCAGAAAAAAATCTCAAAGCGGTTGACAATGCAGGAAATCGTCATAAAAAGCAATTCAGAGGAAAACACTATTGAAGAAAGACAAAATATGAAGTATACATTCAAAGCAACGTAATTAACAGGAAGCTGAAATATATGAAAGATTTCAAAATAAAACATTGCAAAGGTCAACGATGGAATGCACGTTAAACGCAGCAAAGTTAACGACGACAAAATCTCAAAGCATTTCAAAAGAAAACATTCCTAAAAGAAGTCAAATATAAAATGCACATTTAAAACAGCGTAATTAACAACAGAATAGAATATTATCGTAAGCATAAAACGTACCTGCCGCTGTCGCTGCCAGTTCTGCCAATGGCGGCTCAGGCTCAATGGCCTAAGAGACAGTCAAGGTGGTCTGTGGCCTCTTCAGTGGCCTCAGCTTTTGTAGCTGGAGTCAGTCAGGGCTCTGTCCTCCCAAAGCAGGGAGCAGGTCTTCCAGGACTCACAGCCAAGATGGTCCAGCACAAACCAGCACTTTAAATTCGTAACCTATCCATGCTCTGAGTGAGAGACAGCATTCTTCCTAACGCTCATTCTCTTTCTCTCCAGCAGGGGGCACTGGCAATAAGATGGATAACAAAAAAGAAAAAGGAAGTGATGTCTATTTCATGACTTAACACAAGGAGAAATTGACCATGGGGGGTCCTTCCACTTGTTGCGTTCCTTGTTCTGCGGAAAATGCAAATCGCAAACCCAGTTCTGCCCTTTCAGAGGAAGGAGCAAGATTGCTTACTCCTACTGTCTCCCTCCCCAAATCAATGAACTTGCAAGAGGGGTGGCAACCTGTGTCTTGCAATACAGGATATCCAACAATATATTCCTATTTCTAGAGTAGGCCATGTACATGTGAGATCTGCAAAATTATTATTATTATTATTATTATTATTATTATTATTATTATTATTATTATTATTATGCTTATTAGGTGTCCCCCCTCTGAAAAGTAAACTGAAAGTGACTTACAATATAATTAGGGTTGCCATACATCCGGAATTTCCCAGACATAAGCCAGCAATCAGCCATTGGAAGCTGTGTCCGGGTAGAAATTGCTGGGTTTTTTTCCTCAATTTTTCACCAAGATTTTGAAAAAAATTATAATTGAACAACTTGGGGCAAGATGAAAAAATTCTCAACAACTCTGCCAAAAAATGTTCAACAACAACTTTTCTGTCCTGATTGTCACTTTTTGAAATATGGCAACCCTAATATAATACAAATGTTAAAATCTGTATACATTTAAAACAAACAAACAAAAAATATCCATATCCATATATGTAAAGGGTAGCTCATCCCAGCCCACCCACTAAAGGAAACCACAAGATCTAAAACTCTTCAAGGTAAAGGCCAAAAGCTTGGTTGAAAATAAATGTTAAAAGAAACAAAGAATGTTATAAGTTTTCAAAACTACCAAGCTTAAGACTAGTTTTTTTTTTTTTTTTTTTTTATAAATATTTATTAGGGTTTTTAGAAAGAAGAATACAATATTAATAAACATTGTTACTTTGTTTTAACAAAATTTCATAATATCCTTAAACTTCCTCACGTCTCCCGCTCCCACTTACATCATTAATAAGTTTTTGTCAAGCAAATTATAATCTTATTTCCAAATCTGTAACCACTTACTTAAATACAATAAAATAATTCTCCTGCAAATTTGTTTCTCTTAATCTCTCTTATCATCAATTCCTGATCTATTTTAGTGATGGCCAATTATTTATAACCAAGCATCCTTCTTAACATTCCACTAAATCACAATATTTCTGTAAGTAAGTCTTGAATTTCTTCCAATCTTCTTCAATCCTTTCTTCTCCCAGGTCTCGGATTCTGCCAGTCATCTCCGCCAGTTGCATATAGTCCAAGCTTAAGACTAGTTGCTTAGCTTTTAAACTGACAGTCCACCTTAATGCCCATGAATTTGGAAGTATGTAAGATTACATTTTTTTAATGATGATTTGAAATTTGAACTTCAGTGTAAAGTGAGAGTGTATCAGGCTGGATTTATTTACAGCATTTGGAGTGTTTTGTATACTTTATTTTGATTTTCAATAATTCCATAAGCAAGGGGCCACCACTAAAAAGTCCCAACCTCATGTTGCCACCCTCCGCACCTCCCTCTGAGAGGTCACACAGAAAAGGACCTTAAGTGATGAACATAGGCCTGGGTGGTTCCTGTGGAGAGAGGCGGTCCTTGAGGTATTGTGGTCCTGAGCCACACACTTTGCAGTAGGTGCTGCAACTGAAGAAGCAGAAGCCGCTTCATTCCATTTTCATTCCATCCCATGTTTTCTGTTCTCCCTCTCCCCCCCTCCCCAGTCAATCAGTATCTTGTGGTCATTTTGGTTTTTTATCATTATTAAAACCAATAATAAATAATAAAAGTTGTTTATTATTGTTGTTGTTATTGTTTCATTTTATAATGTATATAAAACAGAGAGAACAATTAAAACGCCAGACGAAAATTAAAAGATGAAAAACGGAACCCTAAAATAGGCACAGAGAACGTGTAGTTTCACATGCGTTAAAATAACTGTGTTAAATTTGAAATATATACTGCATCTGTTTCTTGAGTCTTCTGGAAGCAACAACAGGCCTTTTCTTTCAAGCTTGTTTTTGTTGGCCATGGTGGATGCAGTACGTTTGGTTGGGGATGATGAAAGGGGGGAAAGTTTCAGTAAGAAGTCAGCATTTTTACCCGAAGATTCTCCGAATAAGTTACGTTTTCACAAGTAACTCCAACAGCACCATTTGGTCTCTTCACAGTCGGCTCCCATCATTGATCAAGAAAACAGAAGGTGCGCAAGTCATTTTTCAATTGAATGTACGTTCTGATACGGCTCTTTTATTCAATATACAAAGCCAAAAGAAGCAAACACCCACATCTTTCTTTCTTTCTTTCTTTCTTTCTTTCTTTCTTTCTCTCTCTCTCTCTCTCTCTCTCTCTCTCTCTCTCTCTCTCTCTCTCTCTCTCTTTCTATCATTTGGGTAAACACCCCATTCAGTCATCATAACATCTGCATAAGTCCAAAATCCAGAGGTGATGGGTAGGAGATCATGGAGAGAAAGGCCCACAGAAACAAATTTTTATATCTCCAAGGGAACACAGAGCTTCCTTGCTACATCTTCCAGATGGGGTCATTCTCAATAAATCTGTAATTGCCCTGAGATAGTGATAGGCACCATGACACTCAAATTGTGGATTGGGCCCTCCTGAGAGGAGCAGAATGGCTGGAATGAGGACACAAACTTTCAAGGAGGGGCATGATCCAGTCTTCAGCACATGAGAAACATAGAATCATATAATTGTAGAGCTGGAAGGGACCACGAGGGGGTCATCTAGTCCAACCCCCTGCAATGTAAGAATCTTTTGCCAAACATGGGGGTTGAACCCACAACCCTGAGATTAAGAGTCTCATGATTTACCGACTGAGCTATCCAGAGTATTCCCAACCACCACCCCAAGTACCACAGCCTCAACAAAACTACCCACCCCAGGGTACTCTGCACCCTGGACAAAATCTACCATTGGCTTTCCCTGGCCTTGCAATTCTTAGGCTGTGTACAAGCCATCTGTTTAAAGCTCTTTACCTCCTTCAAAGAATCCTGGGAATTGTAATTTATGTTGGTTAATATGGTTCAAGAACAAAAGCAGAATTCCCTGGGTGCCTAGATCCAGGTTTGGGGCAAGTACTCTTTGGTTAGAGAACCCCAGCAGAGATTTAAAATCACAAAACATGCAGCAAAGTAAAGCGTAGAAATATAAGCTGTTGGACATCCCCTTCTAAGTTGCTTCTAAAGTTCTTCACTTCCCTTAGCATAGAAGGAGACCACACGTTTGGTAAGTTAAAATTGGTTTACTTACAAACTCTTCAAAGGTCAGGTTCATGTGCATATCCATACAGCAGCAAGAAATGACAGGCAGTATAAATTAGGTTCCAAAATAGAACCTAAATTATGTGTATAGAAGCACAAAGATGGTTTGCTTAAGCCATGTGGTCTAAGCCTGGAGCGCCCAGCTTACACCTCCTTACTGGTAGGCTTTGCATGGTTGAAGTGAGAGAACAAAGTCTGGTAGCCCTTTCTTCCAAGCTGAGGGGCTATGACCTAGCTAAGCCTGGCAGAACTGCTTACTCTATGGCCTTAACCTATTCATGCATCAATAAGAGTTAAGCATGTTTGTTTTATGAGGCTGATTTATCCCACAGTTTAATTGTAGCTCTGTGATGAATAAACTGCACCTCCTAGGATTGTTGCGGGGGGGGGGGGCATTCACATGCTTTAAATGTAGGGACTCAGCTACACAACTGCAATTATGATGTTATAAGTGTGCTATAAAAATGTGAAACGAGATGGGGCTGTAGAGCTCAATGGCAAATTGCACATATGTTTTTATAGTGGGTTTTTCATAGTGCTTTTTATATCTGTGTAGATCCAGCCTAGATGTGTACACAGCCTTAGGCTGAAATCACATGTTTTAAGGATGTTTAGGTGAACCGCCAATCACAAGTGTAAGGAGGAGGTAAAAGTAGGTGCCAGCTTCATGTGACATCCCTTCGATAATGAGTGAAACGGAGTGTTTTAGGACAGGATTTAGACAAGCTCATTCCAATTTCTGCCAAAGCAATTTTATTGGCACAAAATACCAGGCTGGTATACTTTGCCAGCATATTACTTTCCTAGGAAACATTCAGGTAGGTGCAACACAGGAATCCATGGGGAGAGGAGAGCAAACAAGGGTTCTAGGGTTCTGCAGGTTTGTAAAATAAAAATAATAATGCACTTTTAAAATAAAGGAAAGAGAAAGGGGTGGTTGAAGGGTATTTAACATTGGAAACTTAAACCAAAATGATTTCACGGCAGGGGGAGAAATGTGAAAAGGGACAGTTGTGCAAAAGGGGAAAACCAAGAACTAATAATAATAATAATAAATTTTATTTATATCCCGCCCTCCCCAGCCTTAGCCGGGCTCAGGGCGGCTAACAACAATAAAACAGTACAAAAGTACAGCATAAACAACACTCTAAAATCATTCATTCTAAAATTAATTAATTCAAGCCACTGGCAGCCATTGGGCTAGAGTTCTGTGAGGATTACCAAAGGAGGAGGTCAGGCTGTGCCCTGGCCAAAGGCCTGGTGGAACAGCTCTGTCTTGCAGGCCCTGCGGAAAGATGTCAAGTCCTGCAGGGCCCTGGTCTCTTGTGACAGAGTGTTCCACCAGATCGGAGCCACAGCCGAAAAAGCCCTGACTCTCGTTGAGGCCAGCCTAACTTCTCTGTGGCCTGGGACCTTCAAGATGTTTTTATTTGAAGACCGTAAGTTTCTCTGTGGGGCATACCAGGAGAGGCGGTCCCGTAGGTACGAGGGTCCTAGGCCGTATAGGGCTTTAAAGGTTAAAACCAGCACCTTAAACCTGATCCTATACTCCACCAGGAGCCAGTGCAGCTGGTATAGCACCGGGTGAATGTGATCTCGTAGCGAAGACCCCGTAAGGAGTCTCGCTGCAGCATTCTGCACCCGCTGGAGTTTCTGGGTCAGTCTCAAGGGCAGCCCCACGTAGAGCAAGTTACAATAATCCAGTCTGGAGGTGACCGTCGCGTGGATCACAGTGGCTAGGTCAGGGCGAGAGAGGTAAGGAGCCAACTGCTTAGCTTGACGGAGATGGAAAAATGCCGCCTTTGTTATAGCTGCAATCTGCGCCTCCATGGAAAGGGAGGTGTCGAAGATTACACCCAAACTCTTAACGGACGGTGCTGGCACTAATTGCGCCCCCGCAAGAGATGGGAGTTGCCCCCCCAATCCCATATTGCCCCGTCCCAGCCACAGGACCTCTGTCTTCGAAGGATTTAGCTTCAACCGGCTCCCACGTAACCATCCAGCCACAGCTTCCAAACATCTGGTCAGTGTGTCTGGGGCCGAGTCAGGATGGCCATCCATCAACAGATAGAGTTGGGTGTCATCATCAACTACTGTATTTTTCTGTGTATAACACGCCCCCATGTATAAAATGCATCCTATTTTGGGGGACTCCAAATTAAGAAAATGAGGGGAGATTTTCCTGAGTTGTTGAGTTTTTTGGGGGGAGGATTGCCCATAGTTAGTGAGCTTTTTTTGGAGGGGTGGCAGCCCAGAGTTGTTACGCTTTTTGGGGGGGAATTGCAGAAATTCGCTCACCTGCCTGACTTACGCTGCCACTCACACGGATTCCAAAAGCCAGCTATCGTCTGTCCCCTCGCTGACAGAAGCCGCCAATCACCCTCCTAATTGCCGAAGTGACAGCCAATCAACAACAGCCCTTCCCACAGCCACCAATAACACGCACAATAGCTAATGGGGCCTCTGCGCCCCCGGCACACGGTTTCCGTTCTCATCCTGGGGCAAAGTTCTCAACTCAAGGTAACTCGTTCCAGGTTAGCGGACTTTGTAACATGAGGCGTTTGTAACCTGAGGTGTTTGTAACTCAAGTTACCACTGTATAAGACGACCCCCAATTTTTGACATACAGTGGTACCTCAGGTTACATATGCTTCAGGTTACAGACTCCGCTAACCCAGAAATAGTGCTTCAGGTTAAGAACTTTGCTTCAGGATGAGAACAGAAATCATGCTCCGGCGGCGCGGCGGCAGCAGGAGGCCCTATTAGCTAAAGTGGTGCTTCAGGTTAAGAACAGTTTCAGGTTAAGAAGGGACCTCCGGAACGAATTAAGTACTTAACCTGAGGTACCACTGTAATTTTTAAATAAAAAACTTTAGTCTTATACACGGAAAAGTAGGGCATGTTATTTATTCATTTTCCAGGCTATAGCCATGCTTGTTAGATTAGTCACTGAAACATAAACAGATGGTGAGGACTTGATAACCTTCAATGCCTAGGCCTGGTCAGAAAGCCCCACCCCTACCTGCCCAGCCACACCTGAGGGCAAGGGTTCTCCATCCTTGCTCTACCAGTGTTTCTCAAACTTGGCTCACCAGCTGTTGTTGGGCAAAAGATCCCTGCATTGCAGGGGCTTAGACTATATGACCCTTGGGGTCCCTTCCAACTCTGCAATTCTCTGTTTCTATGACTACAACTCCCATCATCCTTGACCACTGGTCTTGTTAGCGAGGGATGATGGAAGTTGTGGTCCATCAATGGCTGGGGACCAGAGTTTCAGAAACACTGGTAGTCTGAATTTCAGAGAGGCGTCTTTTCCACACTTCCTGGAGGGTGGAACTGGGCATCGTGGTCCAATGCTAAGCTACAGTTCCACCCCTGACATGCCAGGATCCGCAGTCTGATGCGAAAAGAGGTGCTTCCATCCTAAGAATAAGTTTTGATCATTTTATAACAGGATCTGAAACAAGCTAGTGTTACGGAAATGACATTGGGGGGGCACATCTTTAAATAGGGACATGGGTGGCGCTGTGGGTTAAGCCACAGAGCCTAGGGCTTGCCAATCAGAAGGTCAGTGATTTGAATCCCCATGACAGGGCGAGCTCCCGTTGCTCGGTCCCTGCTCCTGCCCACCTAGCAGTTCAATAGCACGTCAAAGTGCAAGTAGATAAATAGGTACCACTCCAGCGGGAAGGTAAATGGCGTTTCCGTGCGCTGCTCTGGTTCGCCAGAAGCAGCTTAGTCATGCTGGCCACATGACCCAGAAGCTGTACGCCAGCTCCCTCGGTCAGTAAAGCGAGATGAGCACCACAACCCCAGAGTCGTTTGCGACTGGACCTAATGGTCAGGGGTCCCTTTACCTTTAAATATTATGCCTGAATGTATCCTTTTGACTTGACAGCTCAGGGAAGATACCTAGCTTTATAAATTCATAGAAAATCTATACTTTAACCGACTCTCCTCATTCCAACGCCATTTTAACCCTTAAAGAAAGGTGAATTTGGGCTCCACCTCCCTCCTTGAACCAAGAAGCAGGAAGTCACGTAGGCAGCAGGGCATCCTGCCACAATTCCCCCGAAGTGTGAGATCACATTCTCGGCACCCTACCCAGGGAGTGACCTAGGGGGCAACAATAGACATCTGCAGAGGCAGTTTAGCGAGTCAAGTGTTCTGAAAGCCCATCTCCAGACAAATCCTGAGGGCAAGGATGTCAAGAGTTTTATTGTTCTTTCGGTGATGGGTACTTAAGAGGTGTTGGGAAAGGTGTCTGATCAAGTGACCTCATGTTGAACTTGTGTAACCTTGTACACCCCTCCCCATTTGTGACATGCTAGTGATGTATCAGTGATGCCTCTCAAAGTGTATTCTGCGGGAAAGAGGGAAGTTTTAAAAGAGGTTGTCACCCCATGCTCGGGGTTCTTACTCCTGTGGGGACCTGTTGCGCAACAATAAAGATCATGGTCTACTGACTGCTGTTTTGGCGTGGCGCTGTGGGTTAAACCACAAAGCCTAGGGCTTGCCGATCAGAAGCTCGGCAGTTCGAATCCCCGCGACGGGGTGAGCTCCCGTTGCTCGGCCCCTGCTCCTGCCAACCTAGCCGTTCGAAAGCATGTCAAAGTGCAAGTAGATGCAAGTAGATAAATAGGTACCGCTCTGGCGGGAAGGTAAACGGCGTTTCCGTGCGCTGCTCTGGTTCGCCAGAAGCGGCTTAGTCATGCTGGCCACATGACCCGGAAGTTGTACACCGGCTCCCTTGGCCAGTAAAGTGAGACGAGCGTTGCAACCCCAGAGTCGTCCGCAACTGGACCTAACGGTCAGGGGTCCCTTTACCTTTACCTTTCCTTGGCTGGAACTTCCTTCTTTTACTGACTGCATAGACCTTCAGGGGACTTGCACCCCATGAGCTGGGCCTTTGAGTAGTCTCTCACCCTGGAATTTTCTTCCTTAACTCTAGCTAGTTGACTCAACTCAGAGAGAAGGGATGCCTGAATGGAAGAGATCAGGAACTCCCTGGTTATTTTTATTTTTTAAAATTGGGCTAGCAGGCCCAGTTGGATGAACTAAAGGTGGAAGGGCTTTAACATCCAGGACGGTTTGCAACCTGGTGCTTTTCAGGTTGGTCTCCTGTTACGCTACATTTGGGGGGAGATTCCAGCTTTCTCACTTTCTTCCCGCTATCGAAAATGATACCCAAAGCCCTTTCCAGTGTGAAGTTGTATGCAACAGTTATTTCCCAAAGCTTATTTTATCCGACCTCCCAGATGTCCCAATTTCCAGGTCCCCTCCTCCACCTTAAATAACTTGCTCCAAGGCAGGCTGTTGTTTTCTCCCTTATCTGCTCCTTCCCCACAGCAAATTGCTACTCCCCCCACTCCCCGCCCTTCCAACCTAGTACATATATATATAAGAGGCGCCAACAGAACCCCACCCAACTTGTTTCTTTACCCAAAGTCATCTGGTCAACACAGAACCTGAAGTTCCAGGGGGGAAAAAAACAGGTGAGCAAGGAAAGCTTTCACAGAAATGTTAGCAAACTTTCCATTCATGACGGGCTGGTGTTTGGGTTGGGGGGGAGGCTGGCGACCTAAATGACAAATGCATGGCTTTTGGGGTGGGGTGGTTTGCGTTAAACCGTTCTGTGCTGCCCTTCAGACTTCTTATATGTGCTTCCAAGCACATGGAAAATGCATACATGCCCTTTCCCTAGTCTAGTCATTTTCTGACTTTCTACTTTAAGAGGGAAGTGCTGGGATAGCTCAGTCGGTAGAGCATGAGACTCTTAATCTCATGGTTGTGGGTTCAAGCCCCACGTTGGGGGAAAATATTCCTGCACTGAAGGGGGCTGGACTAGAGGACCTTCGTGGGTCCCTTCCAAATGCTACAGTTCTGTGATTCCACACTGATATGTCCTGTGTGGCTTGCCAGGTAACCCTTGTATGTTGGAGGGGTAGGTTTAGGGCGCATGGTGCATGCAGACTGCTGGGTAAGTGAGCATCACTGCCACACTGCATGAAAGTTGCAGACCCCTGGAACATATTGCAGGAGAAGAGTCCTAGCAGTGAGCAAGCAATCTCCCAAGGAAGCTGAGCTGCCATGGGAAAGTGCCAAGGAAGGTGATTCTGGAGATTGATTCTGGATGCAATTTGGGAACCACAACCCCACTTGCTTGCCTGTAGTCTGCAGTTGCTAGGTGATCACAACCCAACAGGTCTCTCCTGTTGTTTTCTGCAAAATGTCTGAGCTGAGCCAATACTGGGGAGATGTGTGCATTTTTGTATGGGTGGAAGGACAATGTCCCTGTTTGGTCAAGCATTGCTCAGTAGTTTGCGGTGCCTGAGGAAGGGAATATAAAGGGACTATTGAGAGGTGCCTGCTGTAGCCTGAACATGTAGATCAGCCTTCGGCTGGGCCGGCTGGGAGTGATGGGAGCTGTAGTCCAAGACACTTGGAAAAACTGGGTGGGAACTGATTCAGGTATCATAAAGTGGATTACTAGTGGTGAGATCAGGATTGCCTGGTAAAGAGCAATGGAACTGCATTTGCCTCTTACATAAAGGAGTCCTCTATCTGAAGATCTGTCCAGCCCAAATCACACCTTAATTTTGTTGCTCATCAACAGCTGACATCCAGGCAAAGAACTGGCTAGTCTTCCCCACTATGGCAAGATCATAGAATTAAAGGGTTGGAAAGGATCCTGAGCGTCATTTAGTCTATCTCCCGCAGTGCAGGTTTGTTCCTGGCTTGCTTGAAGAAACCACAGATAAGAACAAACTTATTTCCTTGGAGGAGGCTGTTCTTGCAAGCTCCAAAATACTGCTCGGGAAAAGGTTTTGTTGTTGTTTAGTCGTTTAGTCGTGTCCGACTCTTCGTGACCCCATGGGCCAGAGCACGCCAGGCACTCCTGTCTTCCACCGCCTCCCGCAGTTTGGTCAAACTCATGCTGGTAGCTTGGAGAACACTGTCCAACCATCTCATCCTCTGTTGTCCCCTTCTCCTTGGGCCCTCCATCTTTCCCAGCGTCAGGGTCTTTTCCAGGGAGTCTTCTCTTCTCATGAGGTGGCCAAAGTATTGGAGCCTCAGCTTCAGGATCTGTCCTTCCAGTGAGCACTCAGCGCTGATTTCCTTCAGAATGGAGAGGTTTGATCTTCTTGCAGTCCGTGGGAAAAGGTTTAGAAAGAAAAAGAACAGAAATAAATAAATAGCAGGCTGAGAGCTAAGCAATAGTAGGAAAAATGCTCCTCTGGCAAGCCAAAGTCACACCTGTGTTGTTAATCCAAAGAGCAGCTCCAGTAAAGGTGGAAGACCTAGGAATGTTTTGTGGGTTTCCTGGAGTCTCACGGCTATCTCAGGCTATTTAGGCAGAGATCAGTTACCTGCAGAAGTGACTTCAGGTTATCTTCTTCGTGGAAAGATGTAATGTGACTCAGGTGGGCTGTCTGGGAAGCACTGTTAGGCCTCCCATGAAGACACCCTTTTGGGACACTTTGCCCCAGCACACACTTCTTTTTGCCTAGTGAAGGCCGCTTCGCAAATCAGTCTCCTTCCTGATGGCATTTAGACCCCAGAGCTCTCTTAAAACATCTATCAGGTACCTTGAATCCACCTCTGTAAAGAAGAAAGACAGGGGGGTCAGAGATGCATTGTATTTGCTTAAATGAGAGGATTTAATTACAGCTACATTTATCCATATATATTAAAGGTAAAGGGACCCCTGACCATTAGGTCCAGTTGTGGCTCACTCTGGGGTTGCGGCGCTCATCTCGCTCTATAGGCAGAGGGAGCCAGCGTACAGTTTCCGGGTCATGTGGCCAGCATGACTAAGCCGCTTCTGGCAAACCAGAGCAGCGCACAGAAACGCCCTTTACCTTCCCGCCAGAGCGGTCCCTATTTATCTACTTGCACTTTGACGTGCTTTCGAACTGCTAGGTTGGCAGGAGCAGGGACCGAGCAACAGGAGCTCACCCTGTTGTGGGGATTTGAACCGCCGACCTTCTGATCTGCAAGTCCTAGGCTCTGTGGTTTAACCCACAGCACCACCCGCGTCCCATCCATATATATTAGGATATGCAACATTTAAGCAAATCTGCAGCCCGTTTTGTCCCTTGTTTAAAGCAGTGTTTCTCAACCTTTTTCTGACTGTGGCCCCCTTCCGACCTCGTTTCCTTCCTGTCAGCCCTCTGTCCTACCAGTAGAAAGGTAGCTAGTTAAATGTTTTGTTCGTAAATAGAAGATGTTGTATTTATAATTTTTATAATTTACACAATTACATAAAAATGTATACTTTAAGAGTTTCTCGATCAATGGGACCCTTGTGCTTGATGACCAAAAACAAGCTTTTTAAAATATCCGGTTCTATTGCTGTGAGTGATAAACACCTGTGAGTGATAAATCACCTCTGTCCATTATGTTAAGGTAATTCCATGTTAGACTGAGTAAACACTGTATTTTTCCGTCTATAAGACCCACCCCCATGTATAAGACCCCCTCTATTTTTGTGGCAACAACCAATCGCCAGTCCACCCTCGGCACTATTCGTGTATAAGACGCCCCCTAATTTTTGGCATTATTTTAAAGGGAAAAATCCTAGTCTTATACATGGAAAAATATGGTAATTCACACAACTGAAACCTGATTCTACCAAATACAAAGTAGGAAATGCCATGAAAAACAAAATTGCTTTATCCCAAAGCTGTGGAAACTTTTAAGATATTCTGTTTTCTTTTCGATTCTTGATCACTTCTCTCTTTTCTCCACTTCTCATGTCCCTCTGTAGCCCCCTAGTCTCGTGCCGTGGACCCCCCATTTACAAGATTTTCACCTGTTTCCCCCTTGGAATATCCTTTTAAATGATGGATAAACAGCCACTCAGCTGCATTGGGTACAGTGAGATAGAAAGGATGATGGACAACACCCCAAGGTGGGTGCAGCGGCTGAACTCCTTGAAAACTGGGTTTGAATCCCAGCTGAGCCATTGAAAAGGTTTGCCACCTCTTTTTCCGGCCCTGGTCCTACGCAGTTAATGGCTGCCTGGCACACAAACTAAGGAGGCGAAATATTCCAATGCATGGCAGGAGGGAAAAGGTCACTGCTTTAATTTCTTTGTGAAGCTAGTAACCCACCCAATGAATCACTGGGTGTGCCTTGCACAACCCCTCGGTTTTCGGTATCTGCAAAAGGGGGCGTGTACCCTTCTTGACACGGTTGCAAACAGTGCCAGATTTACGTATAAGCTAAACAAGCCCTATAGCTTAGGGCCCCACTCTCTTGGGGGCCCCCAAAAAAAGTTAAAGGAAAAAAACTGGATGTACATTTCCAAAATATAAGATAAAAAGCAAATAAAATAAAACCTACATACAGCAACAGTGTTTTGTTTTGTGTTGTGTTAGGCTCCTATGATGTAACGGGCCCCGCCTGCTAGCCTGCTCCCTAAAATATCACTGGTTTGCTCATTTCTATATATAGGGTGCCTACATTCTGCATGTACAAATAGCTTTAGATATCCATGAGGTCCATAAATTACCATATAGTATATATTCAACACAAAAAAGCAGTGACAATTTGTTGCTGACAAAGGACAGCTGGACATATAAAGCTATTACCTTCAGTAGCTTAGGGCCTCATCAAACCTAAATCCGGCCCTGATTGCAAAGAATAACGGCTGGGGCGATTGTAAAGCACTATACATGCTAAAACTGTGCAGTAGAAGCTATTTTTTAAAAAAAAGATGAATGTCGTGTAGACTAGCCCCTGAAAGAGAAATGCCAGGAGCACATACATTCGTGTCTGCCTGTACCATGCAGAAGTCAGGAACTGCACTACAGTCCCAAGAAATCTAAACTGAGTTCAGAGCTGAAGCAGAGATACTTTGAAGTAAGCTGCATTGAAATCAATGGGATTTACTTTCAAGTAAATGTTTTTAGGATTGGACTTTTAAGCTCATTGATTTCAGTGGCAGTTGAGCACAGTTAAGTGCTTAATTCTCATTGATTTCAACAGGACTTTCTCTCCCATAAAATCCGGTGGCACCTTGGAGGCTAACTAGTTTATTGTGGCCTGAGGTTTTTCCTCCTCTAAGGAGATACATCTTCATGAATCCACATCTCTTAAAATGAGGTTACCAGCAGAGCAATAATAATAATATATATAAAAAAAAGTCCAGCCAGAAACGCCACTATCCTTTTAACAGAGGTTTGACATGTAGAGATCAGCAACTGTAGCTTTTAATAGCATGGAGTTAAATGTGATAAAACCTCTCTGTCAAAGGAATGGCTGCATCCAGACCCTGCTCAAAATTTGGCGACCTTGTTTAAAATACAAAAACATCTGGCAAATATAAACGGATAGCTTTTTGGCAATTCTCGGAAGGAGTCAGTTGTGGGACGAAACTATCACAGGCTTTGTCTTTAACAGGAAAAAAAAAAAAAAGTACTCCAGGCCTGAGTATATCCTTTGTGCCAGGGCAAACTCTGGTGACAGTAAATAATTTAGACACATTTCCTTGCTTGGGACACCAGCCAACACTTTCTTTTAGAAAGGTAACTTGAGGAGATGCCTTAAGGGTTGCTGTATAAACTGCTGACTTACGTGCAGATTAAAAATGGTGTTGCGTGCCAGTCCTGGTGGGTATATTACTATTATATCCACAACTCCCACATAATTTTCTTGTTCTGGGCCCAGTCCCAAACGAAGCCGATCCGGCTCTCATGAAAGGGAAGTTCCGTTCTTTTATCAAAATTACGTGGACAGAAACTCCTGATAACGGTTGGATTGTACACACTATAGTTCCACCCTTAATTTTCCTCCAGCGCCATTGGTCCCTTTTCATTTCAGATAACCACACGTTATCTGACAGCGTAACATGTTCCCCAGGGCGAGAACTACCAAGTATATGCGCCGCCTGTAGGCAAGATCATTGGAGACATGGGCCACATTCATACCCAGCACTGAAAGCACTATGGTGCTTCTTTAAACAAACATGGCTTCCTCCCAAAGAATTCTGGGAGCTGTAATGCGTTAAAGGTGCTGAGAGTTTTGAGGAGACCCCTATTCCTCTCACAGAGCAACAACTATCAGAGTTCCCCGTGAAAAGAGATTACTGTAATTGTTAATCCAATCTGAAAATTGTAGCTCTGCGAGGGGAATGGGTCTCGCCCAACGGCACCTTTAGCAAACTACAGGTCCCAGAATACTTTGGGTGGCGCCATATAGTGGCATCATAGTGCTTTAAGTGTGTGGTTGAATGTGGCCATAGTCTTTTGGTTTATTTGCAAGCAGCCCATATTTATTATTATTTATTGTATTTGTTAGTTGCTTTTCTTACAAATTAACTCAGAGGGCCCATCCACACCATACATTTAAAACACTTTCATATCCCTTTAAACAATCAACAACCCCAAAAGACTCTTGGGAACTGTAGTTTGATAAGAGTTGCTAGGACACACACACACACACACACACACACACACACACACACACACCCTTCCACTCACAGAGTTATAATTTTCAGAGTGGTTTAGAAGGATTCTTTGGGGGATAAACATATGTTTTAAATATATGGCATGTAGTCAGCGGTTCTATGTGAAAATCTGAAGGCATCCTCTGTTGACCCTGACCAATTCCCTCATCCTCAATCTCTTCCTTTCACAGACTTCAGCAAAGAGAGAGAGAGAGAGAGAGAGAGAGAGAGAGAGAGATTCTTTCGCAGAGCATATATATTTGCTATGAGGGTGTGAGCTTCTTGTCCTCTCAAGGCGTTTCCTGTATTGTTTGGAAATAGGAGTTCTTTCGCTTTGTATTTGGGGCCTTGCCCAAAATGCTCACTCAGATTGTCTGGGAACAAGCTAGATTTCTGCCTAAAATGTCTCCATGCAACCCTCAAGGAGAGGCGAAAAGCTAAGACCATCTCAACGTGGCTTCAAACAAGAGCAAAAAACGGGTGTTTGGGGCCTGTTTGAGCAGATGCGGTTGTAGGAACACAGCCCGAGGAGGTCATACAAGGATCTCCGCAAGAGATCGGCTATCTGAGCACGAGTCTACCTTGTTGCCATGCCAACAGGTCTCCATCTTCCTCCACCCTAGCAAGATGCCATGAGGCAAAGGGAGTTGTTTTGAGGGCCATTAAAGATAGCAGCAGGATAGAACCGAGCCACCACAATCCACAGGGGAAGGGTCCCTTTGACCAAACCCCACAAAAATGAGCAGGAGCTGTGCAGCAAGACAGGCTGCATACACAATACCAGCTTAAAACACAGCTAGGTTGTACTTTTTCTCAATTTGGATTCGAGGTGGTTTGGTTGGGGGGGGGTGCATCAAAAGGCAGCATTTCCTGAGGAACAACATGATTTTACACCACTTTCCAAGTGGTGGGAGTGGGAGCCAACCGGATGCAGAATAAACAGGAGTGTGTATGCAGTTGCAGTGCCTGGTTTACATGGCATTTGAAAGCCACTTTTAAGTTGAACGCTGTGGGTAAAAGCCTCAGCGCCTAGGGCTTGCCAATCGAAAGGTCGGCGGTTCGAATCCCCGTGGCGGGGTGCGCTCCCATTGTTCAGTCCCAGCGCCTGCCAACCTAGCAGTTTGAAAGCACTTCCGGGTGCAAGTAGATAAATAGGGACCGCTTACTAGCGGGAAGGTAAATGGCGTTTCCGTGTGCGGCTCTGGCTCGCCAGAGCAGCGATGTCACGCTGGCCACGTGACCCGGAAGTGTCTCCGGACAGCGCTGGCCCCCGGCCTCTTAAGTGAGATGGGCGCACAACCCTAGAGTCTGTCAAGACTGGCCCGTACGGGCAGGGGTACCTTTACCTTTATCGTTTAAAGGCTAGGAAACAGAGCAGACATTGTAGCTGCTTCTTTCTTCCCCCTGCCGGGTGCTAAGCGATGGTTTAGCTTAGTATTACATCCCAGGTTTGGGATTTCTGTCTCACTCTAAGCAAAACACAAGTTGTAACCATGGTTTGTTCTTGGCCTACTGCTCATGGTTTGCGGGGAAACAAACCATGAACCATGTAATCCTAAACTAAACTAAACCATGGCTTAGCTCCACGCAGTGCAGTTAGCAGCAGGGAAGGAGTGAAACAGCCATTATCCCCCCCCCCCCCCGCCGCCGCCATGGACCAGCAAATTGCACATTCACACTTCAACCATAATTAAGCTTAACTACGGTTTATAATTAAATGCAGATAAAGAGAGTGGGCTGGCAAAAACCCCCAAAATACAGGCCAGGATTGGTGAGTGCATACCCTCCAACAGTAGGGACGTCTTGTTCCATAACGATAATGATAATTTTATTAGTTATACCCTGTCCCTCTGACTGGGTTCCTCAGCCACTCTGGGCAGCTTCCAACAAACATAATAAAGCATTAAACATTTAAAAATGTCCCTATACTGTACAAGGCTGCCTTCACATGTCTTCTAAAGGTTGTATAGTTACTTATCTCCTTGGCTCGGGGGTCACATAGCTCCATACCCTCTCTAATGAAAATAGGGACGTCCTAAAGAAAAGCGATAGGGACGCGGGTGGCGCTGTGGTCTAAACCACAGAGCCAATCAGAAGGTTGGCAGTTCGAATCCCCACGACGGAGTGAGCTGTTGTTCGGCCCCAGCTCCTGCCAACCTAGCAGTTCAAAAGCACGTCAAAGTGCAAGTGGATAAATAGGTACCGCTCCGGCAGGAAGGTAAACCCCACCTAGCAGTTCGAAGGTATGTCAAGTGCAAGTAGATAAATAGGTACCATTCTGGCAGGAAGGTAAACGGTGTTTCTGTGCGCTGCTCTGGTTCACCAGAAGCGGCTTAGTCATGCTGGCCACATGACCCAGAAGCTGTCTGCAGACAAACGCTGGCTCCCTTGGCCTATAGAGCGAGATGAGCGCCACAACCCCAGAGTCGTCCGTGACTGGACCCAATGGTCAGGGATACTTTTACCTTTACCTTTAAAGAAAAGCGGGATATTTCAGGATCAAATCATTAACCAGGACGGCTTCTGTAAATCTGGAACTGTCCCTGGAAAACAGGGACACCCGGAAGGTCTGTGAGTGGTTGGTTCAAGGGCTCACCGTTACCCAAAGCACATTAAATCCCACAGCTGGGGCCTGGGTCTGATGGTGGGGAATAACTGGAGCTCCGCTGCCTCTCCTCTCCACTTTCCAGGAGCTGACATGGCCTATCAGACGGAGTTCATCATCGATGCCCAGCCACAAGCTGCTGGCGCCAGCTACACTTTGAGCAACCAAGGGGCTTGGAATACAGACCTGTTTGACTGCTGTTCTGATATGGGCATCTGTGAGTAATTGGGGGTGTGTGTGTTGGCAACGAGCAGCTCCTTTCTGCCACTCAAGTGGTAGGCTGTACATGAGAAGAGGGAAGGAGGGCTAATGAGCTGTCTGTCAGGCAATCAGAAGAGCCAGGAAACTCAAGATTTTGCCACTGACCCCCTTGATTCCTGCAGCATCGATCCACGGGACTGCCCTTTCCCTGCCTGCCTTCCCTGGAAAGAGCAAGATTCTTGAAATCAAAAGTTAGCCAACCTAGAAGGGGCGAGGGATCGGTTGGTGCTAATGCGTGTGGCTATTTTTATTACTGGCACTTGCAGCAAACCGTTACAGTGTGGAGTGATCTGGTACAGAGTCCCAGCCAGGCATGCCCTTTCCCAGGATACTCCATTACCCATTTCTCCCAAGGTCTGTTCCCTGCCCACTAGTCAAAAAGCATTCTGTTCCCACTGAGCGTGCTCAGTCTGCACTGAGTTGTTGCTGGTTTTTTTGGCCCCCTCTCGCCCCCAAGGATTTTTCTATGTCCATGAAACTTGGTGTTCCTTCGAAACAGATGGCACCTCCCTCATGGGCACTGCGTGCCTTTTTTATATTGTTACTTAAAACTGCTTGGGGCAATGCAGAAATTAGGAATAGCACAGGCCCTGCCATCAGATTCAGCATCTAAATGTAATGGTGAGCGGCACTGGGGAGAAAATACAGGGGTAATTAGGAGTAATTAGGAAGAATGAGGTGAAGCATTAGGAAGAAACAGGCCGATGGAAGGAATCTTCTGCATTAGGCTTATGCAGGAAGCTTAGGCATTGGGAGACAGTGATGTGTAGTGGTCAGAGTGACAGACAGGATGCAACTGCGACCTGCACTGTGCAAAGAAAGGGAGGCAAGCAAACCAGCTTAGCCAGGGGTCAGCAAACTTTTTCAGCAGGAGGCCGGTCTACTGTCCCTCAGACCTTTTTGGGGGCCGGACTATATTTTTTTGGGGAAAAGAAATTAACGAATTTCTATGCCCCACAAATAACCCAGAGATGCATTTTAAATAAAAGGACACATTCTACTCATTTAAAAACATGCTGATTCCTGGACCGTCCGCGGGCTGGATTAAGAAGGCGATTGGGCTGCATCCGGCCTCTGGGCCTTAGTTTGCCTGTCCATGAGCTTAGCTAACCCCTCCTCCTCCTCCTCCTTAACCTCAGTGCTGCCACCAAGTGGATGTTTTTATTATCTCACTGTCTCCACCAAACAACTGGCCCAACCTACTGGTCAGAGCGGTGCGGCAACTAGACATGTTTTGAATAACAAGCCCCCAGACCATTCCGCCCGCCAACAAAACCCAAAAACATGCATTTACTGTATTTTTCCATGTATATTTTTTTAGCCTAAAATTAAGAAATAATTAACTGCAACATTCCATGTATAAGACAACCCCCAATTTTAAACTTAAAAAATTTGGGGGGAAATATTGTCTTGAACATGGAAAAATACAGTACTTAAAGTAATGCATGATTCTATGAAAGCAGCGGTGGTCAACCAAATTGGTGGCCTTCATCACCTCCTGCAATTGCAAGTTCCATAGTTTTAAGTCTGCTCCACCTTTTGCATGACAGCCTCTTCGGACTATAATCTCTCCCCTTAACCTTCCTTTCTCCCAGCTAAACATATCCATATCCCCTCTAGGACTTGGTTTCCAGAGCCCTCACTGGAAATCATTTGCCTTCCTCCGGATACATGCAGAATGCTTCTGTCTCCCTTCCTCCAGGTCTCTGTGGTACCTTCGTTCCGTGCATCCTTGCCTGCCGTGTGTCAGAGCAGGCAGGTGAGTGCTGCTGCCTCCCATACCTGCCTGGTACTATCGTCGCTCTGCGGACCAGTGTGCGTGAGAGATTCCACATTGAGGTGAGATGTGGGAAGTCAAATCAAGATGGGTGTGGGGAGAGGGGTTGGGGTGGTAGTTAAACTGATGGGCTGGCTGGGGGTGTAGTTGGGGTGAAGTTGCTGTTCTGCTCCAAAAGAAAAGCAGAATGAATACCTTTTTATAGGTTCAAAATTAGGTGCGGGGGAGGAATTTGATTAAGCTCACGTTTAAAAGCAAACCTTGCCAATTTGCATTTTCTGATACAATGCATGAACTGAAACGCAGCCGTCCTTTGAAATTTGCACTTCTCTGAATGTTGCAACGCAGTTCAAGCAATGTGAACAAATATGCAAATACTAGGGCAAGGTGTGCATTGAAATGCGTATATTACTGCAAAGGCCATACAAAAATGCATTATGTATGGGAACATTGCTTTGCAAAAAATGTGTAAATCAGGCAAAACTGCATACAAACTATATTAAGAGAAATTTGCGTCAACATGCTAATGAGTTTCATAGCAACTTAAAAAAACAAAAACCCTGCAAACTGATGTGGAAATGTGGAGAACTTAAGACTAGGAAAGTTTAAAAAATGAGACAAACCAAAATTGACAGATTTGCCCATCCTCACTCAAAATATGTTGGTAGGTATCAAGCTAGTTATGCACCTAAAACCTACCAAGGAGGAAGACACAACAGGGGTGGATGGGCTGGGTATAAGTAGTAAATCATCATCTACCCATTGCTGGTTTTCTTACCATGATTAGAGTTCATTAGGGCTGCCCAACTTTTCAACTGACCATTGGAAGTCTGGCTTTTAGCAGCAGCTTGATGCGCAGACACCAAGTGACAATGTTTTTCTTTTCCGTTAAAACCTTTATTTGCTGACTTCTGCATATTACGCTGCCACTATATGTATGGGGACATCCTGGGCCATTTTATTCCAGTCATTTGGCAGTATTTGATGGCAGGGATTAATAGGAAGGGAGGGCCTCTTCTGTGGTGGCCCCCTGTATTTGGAATACCCTCCCTAGAGAGGCCTGCCTGGCACCTAAGTTGTTTTCTCTTATGCCCCAAGTGAAGTGCCCTTTATTTTCCTGATGGATGTTGCTTGAACCTTGCTCATAAGAACTGGAAACACAATTGCATAGTCAAAAGTAAAGTGCTCTTGCAATTTTTTAAATGCTATAATAATCAATGTGTGGGCGGTGTGCCTTTGCTGAAGCAGCTCTAAGGCTGATTTGCCTGAGTTTGGCCAAAATGAATCCCTAGATGGTTAGGAATTTCAACCTCTGTCTCAATTACAAGCCAGTTTTGTCTCTTGGGAGCTATACAACTTCACCTTCCATTTTAACACAGCCTCTTTGTTTCCGAAACCCAGGGCTCCATTTGTGAGGACTGGGTGGTCATGGCCTGCTGTCCATTCTGCGGCCTCTGTCAACTCGGCCGAGAGCTGAAAAACAAGAACTGAAGCAGAAGGGAAGCTGGCAGACATTCTTCACTCCTGCAGGGAGAACGAAGTACAGTGGTGCCCCGCAAGACGAATGCCTCGCAAGACGAAAAACTCGCTAGACGAAAGGGTTTTCCGTTTTTTGAGTCGTTCCGCAAGACGAATTTCCCTATGGGCTTGCTTCGCAAGACGAAACGTCTTGCGAGTTCTTGCGAGTTTGTTTCCTTTTTCTTTAAGCCTCTAAGCCGCTAAGCCGTTAATAGCCGCTAAGCCGTTAATAGCCGCTAAGCCGCTAATAGCCGTGCTTCACAAGACGAAAAAACCGCAAGACGAAGAGACTCGCGGAACGGATTAACTTCGTCTTGCGAGGCACCACTGTAGCTGGATCAATGGCAGTGAGGGACGGAGGCCAGCTTCTGAACCCAGAAGCGTATCAACTGCAGAGCAAAATACCTATTGTCCTTGCGCAAGGAAAGAGGAAAAGATACAGCTCTCCTCTGTTCAGCCCCTGCGGTCATCCCACCTTGAAAATTGTGTCAAAATAAAATAATCATTGTCTCAAACTGCATGAGTTGGGCTGTCTTTGTTTTTTTGGAAGAATGGGTTAAGTGAGAATCAGTGTGATCCCCTGGCCCGATAGAAGACTTAGGGGTGGCAAGTGGCCAGGGGGTTAAGAAAAGACAACCTGGCCTGCTCCTGTCTGTCTAATCAAGGACTCATATACAGAAATCAGCCCATGAAGCTTTTTTAATGGCATGGAAGGAAACTTCTGGGAGAGGCAGAAGTTCTCAGGTTCAATCTTTGACAGCCTGAGTTGAAAGGGTTAGGGCTAAGGTGATGGGAAAGACCTCTCTAGGAGAGCTGCGCCCGTTAGAGCAGACCTGCTGAGCTAAACCAGAAGAACAGATAGTTTGGTCTGATAGAAGGAAGCATTCTTTGATCAGCTTTGAGGATTGAACTCAACCAAGTGCAAGCACTTGTGAAACACAGACAATTGCACATTCCGTGCCTGCTTAGCCATGCAGCCACTTTCTTCCCTATCCTCTGTTGCTTCACCTCTGGTGATCGTAGGCGCCTCAGGGCAAGGACTACTAACAAGGATAGAGCCAAATAAATAAATAAATGATTATCTCAATTGAGTACAAAGGAACTTAATGCTATAAATTAACAGGCCCAACTGAACCATCCCATATTACCTTCTGAGACAGCATAATCCTATGTTCATATATTTGGAAGTAAGTCCATCGGTGTTCAGCTGGGCTGAGGTAACGTGCATAAGAGCAGAACCTCTTTGTTTATCGCCACTGTATTTTCATGTGTCTTACAGCAATGTGAGGTGAGGGTGCCCTAAAAGGTGTTTAAAATATTCTATAAATAAAATAACAGATAAATAGATAAGGTTTGCAAAGCTGAGGGAAGATTAACTACCCCATTAAAAACAAAGGGTTGGTCAGATAAGCAAGAAAAAAATCTAGTCCTTTATCCTCGATCCACCAACAATTAATACAAATACATGTGTGCGACTACAGCTGCAAGAATGTTATTTGCCCCAAAGTGGAAGGATGAAGAGGTCACAAAGAAAAAAGATTGGATATAGAAACTAATGGAGTATGCAGAAATGGCGAAAGTTACCGGAAGAATAAGAAATCAAGATAATAAACTTTTTAGAAAGGAATGGAAGTGGTCTATTGAGTATTTACAAACAGACTGTAAACAGATCTAGACATTGGCAGGATTATTGTAAAAACCTGAAAAATATATATATATATAATATGTTGTTGCTGCTGCTGCTGTTGTTGTTGTTCAGTTTGTATACTGTCCATCTGAAGATCATAAGGCAGTTCAAAACATAAAAATATATGAGATATATGTATGAGAATAGATGATTAAAAGAATAAGTTAAGGCAATCTGGAGTATGCAGGAAAGGACGAAAATAAATGTAAAGAACCACAGAAAGAGGGGGAAGGGAGTCAAAACTGAAAATGTTAAAACTTGGTTAAACAATTGTTGTAAATTATTATTGTTATGAATGAAAATTATAATTTTTTTTTAAAAAAATGATACAAATAAGGACAAAATGAAATACTTATACTGCAGAAAGCACAAACATATCAGACACTACAGTATTCTTATAGATCCGGTTGACTGCATAAACAAGAAAGCCACTATTACCCTCACCCACCAGATATTTGTGTGCGTGTGGCCAGGCCTGGGGGTTGTAGTCCAGCAATATCACAGCATTGTAGAGATGGAAGGGATCCTGATGGTCATCTAGTCCAACCCCTTGCAATGCAGGAATCTATCAGAAGGCCTACAGGTTCCCTAGCAAATGAGAAAAAGGTGAGAGGTCCGCCAGCCAGAAAACAGCAACTAACCACGCACACTTAACATATATTTTATTGCAACCTTGCCAACCCGGTGTCCCACTTAGAGATTTTGGACTACAACTCCCATCAGCGCAAGCATACAGCCATGGTGGCTAGGGCTGATGGGAGTTGAAGTCCAAGACTAGGTGTGGGGGCGGGCGGTAAAGGCTGCTTTGTTACGCCCATGCGCGGAAGGTGGCGCTTCCGCACTCTCCTTCGCCCTCACTTGCTACGGGAGCTGCAAGCACTGGAAGACTACATTTCCCAGCATGCTCCCCGCCGCCTGCGAACGTAAACGCGCGTTCCTCCTCCTGCCACGCAGCCACACTCCGCTTCCGGCGAGGAGCTGGACCAGATTCCAAAGGAGGCAGGTGAGTGAGCGGGGGGTTCGGCTGTTGCCAGGGGCAACCCTGGATGCAGGGGGAGTCTTGGTCGCAGAGCATCCTCTGGGCCGCTCTGAGGCGGAGGCGCCTGGAAGGGGGCTTAATATATATATATATTTTGCTGAGCTTGTAGCTCCCCTGCCCCGCTTGCAAGTCAGCCAAAAGCTGCTAAAATGTGTGAGACACACCCTGCGCTATCAGGGCTTTAGCGAGGGAAGGCCTCGTCATCAGGCTGTGCTCAGGGGATTAGGTGCCCACCCTGAGCCGGTAGTAAACCAAATTGGACACTGCTCCTCTCTTCTCTCCTTAAACCTTGCATCTTGGCTAATAAGGAGGCGGACTTCAGTAATATGGCGCCCTGAGCGAGGACAAAATTTGACGCTCCCCCTCCCCAATATTTCTTATTTACCCATATGTTTACCCGTATAAATATAGGTGTTATTATTAGGCTTCCTCTTGGCTCTGCACCCTGTGCAGGAGAACTGCCCAAACAGAATATTAAAAACATGATAAAACATCAAACGTTAAAAACTTCCCTAAACATAGTGTACCTTAAAAGCATAATTAACCAATTAGTTATTTAATTATGTTGTCAGTAATATATCACCCTCCTGTTGTGACTCTTCTAATCCAACCAGTCTACTGTTCTGGATCTGCTTGGCACTTTTTTGTGCTAGCTGGCTCCTCTGTACAGGATATATTTGTTTACAGAGCTGTGGGTGGATTTTATAAGGCACTTGCTGGCTAAGAAAGAACTGCAAATTTTCCTCCCGAAAAGTAAAACTGGTCAGATTCTGCTGCTGAGTGGTTTTATTTGGAATTTGCGCGGGAGAAGGAAGGGTGCAGAAAAAGGCAAACAAGATGTCTGGAACCATCACCTTGGTGCCTAGATAATTGTTGGGTTACCAGACGAAAACAAAGTACAAGGGGCAGCTATGATTTGTAAAAATTCCGGTGGCTGATCCTCCTTGTACTGGGGAGCAGGATTTAGAGGGGCTACATGCAAGTGAAATAAGCAATTAGGAATGATGTATGTATCCCACAATTCCTCACAAGCTCAGAATATCCTCTCTCTCTCTCTCTCTCTCTTTTTTGGCTTTATCTTCGTGCACTGTCTAATCAAATTACTGAAATCAGAGGGGCTACTGATTTTAAGATGTCCAGGAGTCACTGGGAAGAACTTCCACACACTGCATAGATTCTCTTTTCCCATCCCCCTTGGTGGCTACTAGAAGCTGAATAAGTTAAAGAAATTGAGAAGAAATCCTGCAATATTGTTAACTTCCATGATTTTATCCATGACTCAGAATTCCTCTTGTTTTAGAATTTGGGTTAGCTCTGCAGAAAAGTGTGTGGGTAGTTTTTTTTGCTTTTGAATACAAGCAACCCTGCCATGTTCAGATGAATGTAGCAAAACAGCAGGTGTATTTTTGTCCAGGTTGCTGTGCCTCATTTCTATACTTTCGCTGGAGTACATTCCCCACAAAGAAGGCTCTCCAAAACACCCACCCCTCACTTTCAGGAAAGTGCCCTTCTTCTGAGCAAGGCATTGTGGATGAGATCGTCTCAGAGGCCGTCTGCACTGTCAACTCTTTGCCACTCTGGCAGCAAATATTTGTTTAAAGCTAGCTTCTGAAGGCTTAATGTTTTTGAGTAACAGTTGCCGGAAGGCACAGGAGGAGCGGGTTCTCAGGTCCTGCCTTTCAGGTTTCCCACAGACATTTGGTTGGCCACTGTGAGAACAGGATGCTGGACTAGATGGGCCATTGGCCTGATCCAGATGGCTCTTCCTATGCTCATATGTGATTCTTAAACAAATCAGATGTGAAATTGCTGATCTTCTTAACAGAAACATGTAACATGTCCCTAAGATCAGCCTCCATATTGGGGACCGGAAAGCAGTCAAGTGAGCATCATTAAATTTTATTTTGCCTGTTTATAATGTGTGAAGTGCCCCTTAGATTCTACATCCTAAACCAACAATGGTCTTCTTTCCTAGCTTTCTCTGGACAGCACTCCGATCTCCACACCTGTCTCCGCCACCAACTTCTGAGTGTTACGCCTGACTCTCTCTCCCTCTTCCCCCATCTCTCTGTAGCGCTGCCTTCTCTGTTATTGACCGAAGCGCAATGGCAAGCAAAACAGGACCCGAGCATCTCTTCAACCCTGCCACTGAAATGGAGACAGCAGGGACCGTGTTGGGCACAAAGTAAGGAGCTGGGAGGGGGTGGGGGAGCCCCTTAAATGGGATGGAGCATTATAGTTTTAAGATTGGGGTGAGGAACTGGTGGCCCAGAGCCCAAACCCTGCCCAGTCATTTGGACAGGCCATGCAGACTCTCCTGGGCCTTGCCTCTCCTTGGGAGTGGTCCAAAGAGGACCACGGCAGCAGCACCTTCTGAAATGGCTGAAGCAGGAGGTAGGCTGAGCAGGGCAAGCATTGGAGAAGTGGCGGTTTCCCAATGAACTTGTTGTGACTGCTACTCAGCTGAGCAGGATGGAGAGATAAGTCTGCCTCACGTTCCCCATCTCCTACTGCCCACCGAATTGGAAACAGCTGAGCAGTGGCAAAGAGGAGGCTGTGTTTGTGTTTTCTGCTGTACGTAAGGGTCATGTGTACATGAGGGTGTGTGGTGGCCTCCCCATTAGGGCTGGGTGATATATTGATATATCATTGAAACATTGCGAGCTGCAGCTATGCACCCTTTGGACACACCCACTGCCTGCATCTGGCTCCTTGGAAAGTTGGCTCCAAAGGAATGTAGCCCTTGTCTTGAGAGCAGATTCTCCCATCCCTGCTCCAGCAAATAAGGCTGCTAGCTCTGTCCTGGGTCTCTTCGTTTGGAGTTTTTTTGGGGGGGGGCATGTTGACTGAGATAGGGCTGAAACCCTATATACCCGCGGTCTCTCTCGCCAGAGTGGTGCATGCTCTAGTTATCTCTTGCTTGGACTACTGCAATGCGCTCTACGTGGGGCCTTCTGGCGGTTCCCTTGCTGCGAGAAGCCAAGTTACAGCGAACCAGGCAGAGGGCCTTCTCGGTAGTGGCACCCCCCCCCTTACATGTCATGGAAATAAACAACTGCCAGACTTTTAGAAGACATCTGAAGGCAGCCCTGTTTAGGGAAGCTTTTAATGTTTAACAGACTATTGTATTTTAATATTTTGTTGGAAGCCGCGCAGAGTGGCTGGGGAAACCCAGCCGGATTGGTGGGGTATTATTATTATTATTAATAATAATAATAATAATAATAATAATACTTATACCCCAGCCACTCTGGGCGGCTTTCAACCGAATATTAAAAACAATACAGCATCAAACATTAAAAACTTCCCTAAACAGGGCCACCTTCAGTTGTCTTTTAAAAGTAAAATAGTTGCTTATTGCCTTGACATCTGGTGGGAGGGCGTTATTATTATTATTATTATTATTATTATTATTATTATTATTATGTGGCTCTTGTAACTTGCCCCTCTTCTCACTCCCTGTTCTCCTGGCCTCCCCTCCCCTTCTTCCCCAGGATCAACATCCCAGCTCTCCTGCCCCAAGGACCCGCCAAGGAGTGGCTGGATCAGCGCCGGGCCACCATCCGGCCCTGGGCCAACTTCATCGACCAGCGGCGCTTTGGGAAGCCTCGGAACTTTGGGGAGCTCTGCAAGCGGCTGGTGCGCAACGTGGAATATTTTCAGAGCAACTACGTCTTTGTCTTTCTGGGACTCATCGTCTATTGCCTGTGAGTGGGGTTTTGAGGGCGTGGGAAGGAAGCCTCTTAACTATGAGGGCGTCACTGAGCATGCACTGATCAGCCTTTTGCCCCACAGCTGGGATAAGCCACAGAAGCTGGTCTCAGGGGAAGGCTGCTTTAGGCACAAGATGTGGAAATATCCCTTCTGACAGAGCAATTTTTTGTTTGTTTGTGATGATACTGAGGTGTCATTGGAAGAAAGAATGGAGAGAGCAGCGAAGAAGTTGCATGTTTGCCCTGAAGCAGTAAATTGTATGTTGATGACATACAAATAGAGATAGACAAATAGTCAAAGTTAGCATATCAGGCAGGAGGTTTCAGGTTAGCATTTTTCCTTTTTTTGGTGGGGAGTGCATTCAGTCGAGAACATTTATTTCACTTTTCAAGGGAGCATTTAGACATTCAGTTCTGCCACCTGCGATATGAAACAGTAGCTCTCAGAGGCAGACAAATTACAAGGAGGATCTGCAAGCAGGTTGGCTTTAGCTCTTATGCAGAATTTTGCTGCTTAAGGGTCACTGAGGAATACTGTGTAATGTCCCAAAGCCGGGGACCCTTTTATGATTATTACTGTGATTTGGGGAGAGGGTTGGATTGATGATCCGTGATCTTTCTTGACGCTTCTAACCCCCTGGCCTTCTCTCTCTGCCCTGGCAGCATCACGTCTCCACTGCTCCTGATTGCGCTTGCTGTCTTCTTTGGAGCCTGTTACATCATTTACCTGAAGACCCAGCAGTCACAACTTGTTGTCTTTGGTACGTAGAGGGAGGCTGGCATTGACGAGCCGTGTGTGATAGGCAAAATTCATACCAGTACAATAGATTGCGTGCTGATTACATAACTGCCACGATCACTGAAGCCATAACATTGCCCGTTTTCTTCTATATTTCTCTAAAGCCACCCACTAACCTTGTTTTCCGAGTGGCTTACGGCATAAAACGATGACATACAGTCAAAACATAATATTGTAAAATAAAGTAAAAAACCTGCAGTATAGGACAGAATAAAAGCAGTGTTTCAGAACGCTAAAAACGCAGATTTCTAAAAAGCCTGGGAAATGAAAGTGACTTCATCTGGTGCCAAAATAACCATAAGGTAGACATTCCCACAGCTGGGGGGCACTGCAGCACTGCAAGGCCCTGTCTCTGGTAGCCACCCATTTCACTTCATTTAGCAGGTATACCTGGAGCAGGGCCTCTGAAAAGGATCTCCCAGGTTAGACTCACAGAATTGTGGAGTTGGAAGGGACCACGAGGGTAATCCAGTCCAACCCCCCCTGCAATACACAATCACCCACAACCCCGAGATTAAGTCTCTACCTCCTGAGCTATCCCAGCATAGGACTCGGGTAGGTATATTGGGGAGAAGGCGATCTTCCAGGGATCTTTACCGGTTGCTGGAAATCTCAAGCAGGAGGAGTGCTGCTGTGCTCATGTCATGAAAAGGGGAGGGGGCAGTTCTTGGCCATGTGATTCGAGCACCCCGGCCCCTTTCGTGGGCGACACTCCTTGAAGCTCTCTCATGCCTTGAAGCATCCTTGAAGGTTGCAGCTCCCAGAGTAGCCACCAGGTGGTGGTGCATCAACAAGAATGATGCAGATCACTGGCGAATGCCCTTTTCTTGCTAGGCTTCAACCCTGTAGTTTGTAGCTAGAGTAGACCATAGAGTGCTTGGCATCTTGTGTTCATTTGCAGTAATCAGGCAAAACTCTGCTGTTGGGCCGGTGGTCGATTTACACAGGCAACCGGCGCTTCCAGCTTTGTCTCGAAAGGCCCTGAGAGTTAGAGCGTGAGCCCAGTATTCCTGCCCCCCCGTATTCTCACCCAACCTCTTTTTCTTTAGGGCGGGAGCTGAGCACAGCCCACCAATATGGCCTGGCTGGGGGCGTTTCCTTCCCATTCTTCTGGCTGGCGGGAGCCGGCTCTGCTGTCTTCTGGGTACTGGGTAAGTGAACAGCCACATTCCAGCTGTGAGACACAAACCACCTTCCATTTCTGGGTAATAAAATAGAAGGGGTGTGTGTCTTCTCTTGTTTCCTGGAAATCTGGGAGACAGTCCACAGCTTGCACAAACAGCAAGTTGTAAAAAGTGTTCCTGTGGAGTTACCCGGGAGGAGAGCTTTCCCTCCTGCACTGCTCATAACTGCATGTGCCACAATGCATCCCATACTCTCTTTAAAATGCATAAATCCTGCGGGAAGAAGAGCTAAATTCTGTGATGTGCATAACTTAGGCAAATGTGGTTGCACTACGTAATAGCCTCGTAGTTTGCATAATTTATTCTGCTTTTGCTAGTCAGGAGTTGCTGTGCATAATAATAATAATAATAATAGTAATAATTTATTATTTATACCCCACCCATTTTGCTGGGTTTCCCCAAGCCGCTCTGGGCGGCTCCCAACAGAATTAAAAGCACAATAAAACCTCAAATATTAAAAACTTCCCTAAACAGGGCTGCCTTCAGAAAATAATAATAATAATAAATTTATTTATACTCTGCCCATCTTCCAACAAAAGCAGCTTCCAAAAAAAGATAAAAAATACATTAAAACAGATGTCTTATAAAAGTCAGATCATTGTTTATTTCCTTGACATCTGAGGGGAAAGTGTTCCACAGGGAGGGCACCACTACTGAGAAGGCCCTCTGTCTGGTTCCCTGTAGCTTCACTTCTCACAGTGAGGGAACTGCCAGAAGGCCCTCAGAGCTGAACCTCAGTGTCCGGGCTGAATGATGGGGGTGGAGACACTCCTTCACGTATACTGGGCCAAGGCCATTTAGGGCTTTAGAGATCAGCACCAACACTTTGAATTGTGCTCAGAAACGTACTGGGAGCCAATGTAGTCTTTCAGGACCGGTGTTATGTGGTCTCGGCGGCCACTCCCAGTCATTAGTCTAGCTGCCGCAAGGCACTAATGCAGGGCACTAATGCCTTGTTCTAGAAATCTGTTCAGCGACCTGTTTGACTTCTTAGATGTGATAGTCCTTACTGGAAGCTTGTTTTTAAGAAGTGCAGCCTGAGATTCTCAGGATGCTGGGTGTCTGCATTACCTGCTCCTACAAGTTGCAGAATACACGAAGCCTTGGTTATTGGCTGTCTGCTTCTCAGCTGACACTCATATTTTGCAAGGTCTGCATTTTGATCATATTCATGGCCTTCTGCTTACTGTTGCTGTTGCCAACCCTGCTCAAATTTAGTCCACAGCCTTGCACAGTTCAACTTCACTTGCTGCACCATTATTTGTGGCCTTCCACTAGTTCAGAGGCCCTGGCATGTGACCCTGATCCTTTTTCTTTTTTCTTTTTGCATTGTGGAGCAGATCATGGGATGAGGATGAAAAAGGAGCAGGAGCTTTGTGGTTTTCTCTTGAGAAAGAGGTGTATACCTAATTAATAAGGTGTAAAACTAATTCACCTTGTGTTCTCCAGGCAAGAGGACAGTAAAAAGAAATTAAATGGAGGGATCTGCCCCTGTTAACTTTCCTGGTCAGAAAGTGTAGTTCTGTGGGCTGTGGGCTCACCTAAACCATCAGAGCAATGAATGAATGAATGAATGAATGAATGAATGATGATGATGATGATGATATATATATGAAGGGAATAGAGTACTGTAAGTTTGCGTACCACATTCTGCCTGAGTCAGTTCTTGCAAAAAACAAAACTATACAGTGGGAAGAGAATTCCCACCTTGCAGAAAATCTGCTTCTGCGAACTATTTCCATTTTCTGACAGCATCTCATGCCGTTCCTGTGCTACCCTTGCCATTTTCAGTGCCATTTGCACAGGAAAAAGGCTTATTTGAGTTAAGCCTACTATATGAACAATATTTGAAAAGAAAACTGTATTGATGAGAATAGTCCTGACATAATGGGTGAGCGGTGGTATTATGTTGTTCCGTTGTATTTTTGCATTCTATTAGAAGCTGCCCAGAGTGGCTGTGGCAACCCAGTCAGATGTGTGGGGTACAAATAAATAAATAAATAAATTAATAAATTAATAATAATAATAATAATAATAATAATAATAATAATAATAATAATAATAATAATAAATTCCAGGTGGAGATTCCAGGTCTTCCATCCCACTCTGTTGTGACTCCCTATCTACTTCGGCTCCTTTCTCTCCCTCCCCACACGCCCAAGGTGCCCTTAGGAGCTGCAGCGGAGACAGAGAGCGTGTCAGAGTCCCATCACTGTGGAAAGAGAACTAACCTGACCTTTTTGCTTTCTCCCTGTCCGGTCTGCCGCCCCCCTGCAGGTGCCACGTTGGTAGTTATTGGTTCACACGCCGCCTTCCATGAATTGGAATCTGCCGAAACTGATGAACTGCAGATGGAGCCTGTGTGAATGGCCTGGGGCAGCCCTCCGCCCCCTATATCGCTGTTACCCTGTCCTGTGTAAATACCGCTGCTGCTTCATTCCATTGCCATGTGCCATGTCCTTCTTTCCTTCCCCAAGAGACTGGCTTTGAGGCTCTCTCCAGATCTTAGAAACCCTTGATGCTCTCCCTACTTTTTGGGGGTGCGGGTTGCCTCCCACCCCTCGTCTGCCCATTCCTTGGGACCCCCCCCCCCCCCGCTCTGAATTCCCAATGACCTCGCCCTTGGATTTCCCCATCTCGGGCACGTGATAAGGCCGTGTCCAGCACTCTTCGCCTTCGTGAGATTATTTAACTCCCGTTACACTTCACCCAGTAGCCGGGCCTTGGAGGCCTTCCAGAACAGCTTTTAGTTCAGCCTCCTTTTATCTTCTGCCGGTAACATGAAAGAAGCAGAAGTGTTAATTGGAATGTCCTCCAAGCACCTACTCTGCTCTGCCCAAGAGGTCACAGGGACACACAGTGTGTGTTGATACACGACAGCCCCTTCGTTTTCTCAAGGTCACTGGTTGCCTTGAGGCCAGCCGTCGGAAATGCGAGCAGAGAGGCCTCTTGTCGTTGCTGCTCGGAGCTGACAGTGGATTAACCACCAAAATAAAAATTAAAAAAAATCAAAACTCCACAGTCTACAGTCAGGGCAAAAAAACCCACACTCCACAACCTAATTCCGTACACGTGGCACCATGAATCATCCAGATTCTCCACATTTTTTAGTTCTTTGGTCTGGCAGATCAGTCAGAATAATTCATTTGGTTTGATCGTGGCCCTGACGTGGCCAGAGATAATTCAAAATGCATGTGAGCTGCCCTGTCCTTTTTTGCCCCCCTAGCGCCTGATAGCACAGTATGCAACATTATTGCCAAGTTCTACAAGTCTCTGTATGTATTTGTATTTGCATCCTATTTTAACCCCCAGTGACTAATGGAATAGCAAACCCTTTCTTAATGTTACAGGTTCTCTGCAAATGTAACTCCTCCCCCCTCCCCCCGCAGCAATTATTCATCCATTTGGAAATTGCAAGGGCTCTTAATACTATGCTATTTACAAGTGATTCATATTCTGGGAGCACTTAATAAATTCCAGGTTAAGATGGACTGTTAATTCTGTTCATTTCAGCCCAGCTTCTCCAGAATTTCACATTGGAGCTGGTCCCAGGGATGGGGGGGTGTCTCCCTAGATCACAGAGACGAGGGAGCAAATTTGCTTTCTGTTGCTCCAGAGCAGCCTTGTGCAACCTGGTGCCCTCCACATGTTGATGGACTACAACTCCCAACTCAGGTGGGAGTCGTAGCCCAGCAAAATCTGGAGGGCACTAGGTTGCCCAAAGCTGCCCCAGAGCAATGAGTTTAAATTGCAAGGGGATTTCACCTGAGCCAGTTGTACATGCTCTCCAGTTTCCGTTTCAGTACCAGACTGAATTGGAAGGTGGTGGTGGCAACTATTTCATTAGACATTTTCAAGGCAAGGCTACATATTGTAGCAGCATATCATCTCCATCTTTGGTGGGTTGGACTCGATGCCTTTTAAGGTCCTTTCTAATTATCTGATTCTCACGTCCCACTAGAACTTCAGGTCTCTTACTGAAGTCGAGTGGCAGTAAATTCAGGATGGACAAAACCACAATCTGCTTCACGCAGTACATAACAACGGAACTCACTGCCACAAGATGTGGCGAAGGCCATCACTTCCAATGACTTGTAAAGGGGAATGGAGTAGTTAACAGAGGAGGGGGAGTCTGCATTCATACATGCTAATGGTAACATCAGTTTTCCAAGTGCCTTCTACATACAAGAAGGAAGCATCCACAGGCTTGCGAGAAACCCTAGCTTTGCAGCAGAGCAAAAGCAAATCTTTTGAGGGGAAACAAAAACCTAAGCAGCTCGCAAAGCAAGCATGCTCAGTGCTGACACTGGGAGAGCGAGATGAAATTGAGCATCCTGGCTGGAATAGAGTGACTTGTTGGCTGGAACCTTGAGCAGGAACACTCAGTGCTGCAACACTTTGTTGCAGGACTCCCTTGCCACCTGCCTGTTAGCCATAGTACTGAAATAGAAACTGACATGTTCAGAAGCCTTTGAATACCAGTTGCTACAGCCATGCAACAGGAAGGGAGGACTCTTGCTATCACGCCTTGCATTTTGGGATTCCTAGGACCATGTAGCTCGGGTAGGCAACCTAAGGCCCATGGGCCGGATGCGGCCCAATCGCTTTCTCATTCTGGCCCGCGGACAGTCTGCGAATCAGTGTGCTTTTACATGAGTAGAATGTGTGCTTTTATTTAAAATGCAGCTCTGGGTTATTTGTGGGGCATAGGAATTTGTTCATCCCCCCCCCCCCCAAATATATATATAGTCCGGCCCACCACATGGTCTGAGGGACGGTGGGCCGGCCCACAGCTGAAAAAGGTTGCTGACCCCTGATCTAGCTGGAAGCAGGAGGGTGAATTGAGTAGACCTTTGGACTGATGCAGCAGGACGGTTCCTGTTCACTGCACCCCACAACATTGCCATGTGTTTGCTGCCAGAGGTTGTCACCCCGAAACGCGTTGATTTCAAGGTCTTTATTTTGAGAAATGGGACTGCGTGGATGAAAGTTGCTTCCCTGCCCTAAATGCAAGGCAGCCCAAGATACCCTGCTGTGTTTTTCAAGTCACGTTTGCCGAGATTAAAACTGGCTTTCTTGCTGAAGCCTCAAACAGACACCAGCCTTAAAATGGATTTTCAGAGGAGGTAGCAGACTTAATAAATTAGGGCAGCTCGCCTAGGTCTTAACGTAGTTTTCAGGTCACACCTGAAGATGCTAGAATGAAGAAACACAAATGGCAGATCCGCCCCCCCCCCTTAATATATGTATATCCAGCAGTTCCCTAGATCTCGAGATGATGAGGCTCCGCTGCATTTAATGACTGCCATTGTATGCCAAGATGATTAAGCAAAAGAGCGCTGCCTCTCACCACCATGGCTTATTTCCCTGGCAGGGAATGCTTAAATCTTCATTATTTTTTTGCTGCTGTTAAAGGCACAGGAGCAGAGAGCAGCTAAAAGATTTGGCAGCCATAAACCAGGGGGGCAGTGGCAGAGTGGTATCTAAAAGCCCTCTCTGATGCTCTGCAGAACTTAAAAGAGAGGAAGAACTGATAGCTCAGTTGATAAAGAGCACGAGAGCCTTGATTTCCACGTCGTGGTTTCGAGCCCCATCTTTGGTGCAATATTCCTGCACTGCAGGGTGTTGTCCTAGATGACCCTCAAGGTCCTTTTCGGCTCTAAAATTCTACGAATTCTGTGAAAACGGGCCACCGCCCAGCCAAGCACCTGGGTCTCCTGAGTGCCTTGCCACCACCTTTCCTTCGTCAGCAACTTCAGCCTGCTTTGTCACCATGGCAATACCCTGCTCTCTCTCTCTCTCTTTCTTTCTCTCTTTCTCTCTCTCTCCATCCTTCTGTTGCCGTGGCAATGACCTCCTCCTCTCTCCCCACTCCCCACCCCATGGGAGCCAGATGGAAAAAGCAATCCGATTAAATTAGCTGCGTCAAGAGGCATCTTTCGAGTTAGAGGACAGTGCCAGACAGTGGGGAGGAGGTCAGGACAGAGCTGAAGCCTCAGAAGGGAACTTGGGGAAGAGAGGAAGAGCAGCGGAGGGCATCCCAGGCCAAGGCTCGCTCTCTTTATTATTATCCACCCAACCCACCGCAATGCCACCTGCAACCAGCCATCCTCACTTAGCTGTTTGCTGCAGTGCTGGGAGAGGCTGCTTGTCTCCCTCCTGTGGCCAAACGCAGAACAACAAATCCACCCTTAGCTAGAGTCTAAATTCCGTCTCGCACCTTTGCAGCTGCTTCTCAGAAGTAGGCAACATTTAATTTAAGCATGATGCCCAGCTGTGTGCTCCTCCCCACCCTAATTTGCTAAGCAAGAGTAGCTGTCTCCCCATCAGCAAAGCCACAGCGGGTCAGATGCACATAACAGTGGCGCATGGATCGTTTTGCTCCATGTACCGTGCGAGATCTTTAATGCCTGACGTCTTAATAAACAGCCCTATAAAAGCTTTGGCTGAGACCATCTATAAACCAACATTTCCCTTTCCTTTCTCTTGGGTTTTCTTCTCAGAGCTCATTGGCACATTATGAAGCATCAAGTGTAGAAGAATTCTGGGCTGCATCGCTTCAGAGGGAAGGGGGCAGTTCTTTGTGCGTGCAAAAAATAAAAATAAAATAAATGCTATAGCCAGCAGAGCAAGGATGGAGCTACTCTAAAACTTTCTCTACGGCAGTGGTTCTGCCACACTGGTTTGGTAGGAGAGGGTGGCAGGTAGACAATCAAAGAAACATTTAAACATTGCGGTGCAGTGGTATGGTATCAAAATATTATTTTTTGCATTATACGGATAGATACCGTTTCAAAATGAGAGCGGGAGCATCAAGCGATATGGAGGGCAACCCTAGTTCTGATCCAGAGTCACTGTTCGTTGTGTGGCACGAGCACATTTTTATTCTGAAAGTGTGGCCCAGAGGCAAATAAAGTTTGAGAGCCGCTGCTCTTCAATGTGTTCATGTACTTAGTAAGAGGGGCAATAGTACACAACAAACACAGATCTCCACCTTCACTCTGAATTGGTACAGCCCAGAATTTCAACACCTTGGTCTCCCCACTTCATTCTGTGTAATGGGTAGGTGGGCTATTCATTGCACACCATTTCTCCTGACAGAAACACAGACACACACACAGATATATATATATATGTAATGAGACGGCTATATCTCATATATTAAATATTCCACTTCTGGTTTTTATTTGTTAAATCGGTTTGTTTTTTCCTCCTTGTTTTTGTTGGTTCACACGACAACACGATCCCAAAACGGGAAGGGGAGATGGGACAGGACAGACTACATCTCCCCCCCACAACACGGGCGCTTCGTGTCCCCACTCCCCTCCCCACCCAAAACACAAAGAAAATAAAAGTTTATTGAGGGTGGGGACACACAGAGGTGAAGTTGCCTCACCCAGTCAGAAGCCAGAGAGGTCCCTCTCCTCCCACCTCAGGGTAGATGAGGAAGGGCACAATTTTCTCCTGGGGAGGGAGTTATGGCTGAGGTCTCTGTACTGGGTCGTGGGCCAAGGAAATGGGAAAACGGCTGCCCAAGAGGAGAGGGTGGTGTTCAGCACCAGTGGGAAGGACTGCCAGGAGGGTCCCCGCTTCCTTTCAATGGGTTACCTTGGGACCGAAGGGTAACATCCTGACCCCCGCATACACACACACACAGAGGAGGGGGCAGGCGAAAGCTGCTGTCTTGGTCCTATGAGAGCAAATCTGTACATGCAGAGGAGAGGGACTCCGGACGCCTGGGTTTCATTTACACATCTAGCGGGAGTCCGAGTCGAGAGGGGAGGGGTGCGGGAGCCAGGAGGAAAGGGGACGAGAAACCCTGGCGCGTTTTGTTCTTGAAGGGTCTTGTTGTTGTTTGCCTTTGTGCTGCAACACTCGCCACACGCAACCCAAAAAAAGTTGATAGGAGGAGGGAGGCCAAGGAAGCGTAGATGGGCAGTTGAGGGTCACCCATGGCTGACCTCTGCTCCCCTCTCGTGCGTATACACACACACACACACACACACACAAATGTACACACACACACAGATCCCCCACAGGAGCAGGGGAGAGGGAGAAAATGGAAAATGACAAGGGTAGGGGAGCAAAAGGAGTTTCCCTCCCCAAACCTGGGGGGGTCAAAAGCTTTACTACTGCTAACCAGATAACAGTAAACCCCGCGCCCTCCCACCCCTGAAACCCTGTCCCGTTTGGCTCACGTAATCCGAGGCATGTTTTTTGGGGGTGCTGCTGGTCCCCGGGTTCAATCCCAGCTATGGAAGGGGAAATTTGATGCAGGGGCAACGGTTGGTGGGTGAAGATGGGTTTCGCCGAGGTAAATAAATATTGCCCCAATGACCCCGTTTCTCTCTCTCTCTCTTGCACCCATGCCCCCTCCCCCCCCCCCACCAGGCTGCTCCGAAAAACTAAAGGAAGAATATGGCAGAGAGCAGAGGTCGAGGTGTGTGTGTGGGGTGGCGGTTTTCCCTCCCCCACCGCACCCCTCCATCTTGGGACATGGGTGCAGGATGAGACAGGATGGCGTTCCTATCTCAGCCACCGGGGTCCGGGGAAATGAAGGCGGGGAAGGTGGTTTTGTTGTTTCTGTGTCCGAACTTATGATCCTGGCATCAGGCTCTTTCTCTCTCTCTCTCTCTCTCATAATTAGGCGGGGAGGATAGGCAGAATTTAGGGGGGGAGAGCACTCCCCCTTAAGGGGAGACAACCAGCCACGGACAAGGGAGGAGGCTCAGTAGTAGGTTTCTTTCTCCACCCATCCTGCAAAACAAAATAAAAAACCAACATGAGCAGGCAGCAGTGGCAGGCACGGTTCTCCTGTCGTCGTCCCCAACCCTGGCTCCATCCACAGGTCTCCCACCCACCGGTCTCCCTTTTCCCCCTCACCCAGAAGATGATGATAATCCTTATTACTGGGATAATTAGTCACATTCAGTGGTGGCTTTGACTCCAGCAAAGCTCCTCTTCTCAAGCTCCAAGGCAAGGCACCCTATTTTTGCACATTCCCTGCCCCAAGCCACAGCAACTCCCTGCACCCTCTGAAAGGCTCTTTCTAATAAAGTCTGGGGAATCTCCAGAACTGGCCAGGAGATGGATCAGTGGAAAATTAAGGAGGAGATGCCTCAGAGGAAAATTTAAGTGTGCCACATGAGAGGTTCCTGATGGTGCAATGCCATCGTTGGGTACAACTTGTATTATTCATCGTTGTTGCTATTCTATCAATAGGTATGGTGTTCACTGAAGAAGACAAGTCCCTGCCACAAATAGTTTGTAGGCTTCCTCAACCTCGGCCCTCCAGATGTTTTGAGACTACAATTCCCATCATCCCTGACCACTGGTCCTGCTAGCTAAGGATCATGGGAGTTGTGGGCCAAAAACAAGGTTGAGGTAGCCTGGTTTACAATCTAAAATGTCAACATAGGGGAGATGTGGGAATTGGGAGGCATAATAATAATAATAATAATAATAATAATAATAATAATAATAATAATTTATACCCCACCCATCTGGCTGGGTTTCCCCAGCCACTCTGGGCGGCTTCCAACCGAATATTAAAACAATACAGCACCAGACGTTAATAACTTCCCTAAACAGGGCCGCCTTTAGTTGTCTTTTAAAAGTAAAATAGTTGTTAATTGCCTTGACATCTGCATGAAAAAGGACAGCAAGGGAGAAAGTTGAGTTTAGATTATAAGCACCTTGAGGGGGGACCTCTGTCTTGTTTATATGAAGTTGTGAAGTCTATAAATAAATATATTACTAAAATAAAAATAGGGTGCCTACAACCCTTATTTCAAACTCAACTCAGTTCTGCACAAAAGCAGGCCCATGGAAATGAATGGATCAATGTTAGTAATGTCCGTTCATTTCAGTGGGTCTATTCTGGGTGAGGCTAATAGTGGGCACAGCCCTAGGGAAGGGGAGCTTCCCGCTTCAACACCATCTCCCCAATATTCCTCACGCTCCTCAGAGAACTCCCAACTCTCCCGGCCCCACTCACCTCCTGGGTTACGGCGCAGTATAAGTTTACGGATTTCATCGTACACAAAAATGAGGAAGCTGTAAGGGAAGGCGCAGAACCACCAGCTGGGCCTGAGGAGAGAAGGAAAGATCAGCACAAGAGCCGAGGAGACAATGGATGGGTGTGAGTGTGCATCTGTGTGTGTGTGTGTGTGTGTGTGTGTGTGTGTGTGTGTGTTGCACGCTTGCACAAGGATTCCCAGGTCTGAAACAGACAACCTGGGTGTGATCAAGCCTTCTCCAAATGAAAAATCCTTGTGCCAGAGATGGAAAGACTCCTCCCTCTTGTCTGAAAACCACATCCGCACCATACATTTAAAGCACTATGATACTGCTTTAAATAGTCATGGCATCCCCCAGAGGATTATGGGAGCTGAGGTTTGCTCCAAGGGTGCTCAGAGAGAAGAAGAAGAGGAGTTTGGATTTGATATCCCACTTTATCACTGTCCGAAGGATTCTCAAGGCGGCTAACAATCTCCTTTCCCTTCTTCGCCCACAACAAACACTCTGTGAGGTGAATGGGGCTGAGAGACTTCAGATAAGTGTGATTGGCCCAAGGTCACCCAGCAGCTGCATGTGGAGGAGCGGAGACGCGAACCCAGTTCCCCAGATTACGAGTCCACCACTCTTAACCACTACACCACACTGGCTCTCCAATTCTCCAAGTGGTTTAACAATCAATCCTCCTTCATGGGGAACTCTGTGGAATTGTAGCTCTGTGAGGGAAATAGGGGTCTCCTGGCAATCTCTCAGCACCCTTAACGAACTACAGCTCCCAGAATTCTTTGGGGGGAAGCCGTGCCTGTCTAACACAGTATCGTAGTTCTAAAAATGTATGGTGTGAACATGGCCTAAGGCAGGGATTGAACCTGGGACATTCTACATGCCAAGGAAGATGCTCTGCCACTGAGCCACACATCTGTACTCACTTCAGGGGGTACATTCTCAGCGCCACATCCATGCCGGGGCAGTAGGACAGGAAGGCGGCCAAGGCAGTCTCCTCAAAGAGACCAAAAATGAGGATCTTGTTTCTGAAGGGGGAAAGAGAGAGAAAGTGAAAGAGAGGAATACTCTTGTTATAAGTCACCTGTTGCCCCCATTTGCTTAAGGAGAACTCCCTGAGGTTCCATTGGAACCTCCGTTTTTGGAAACTAGCCCATTTCTCTGCTGTGATTGGCAGGTGAGTGCCACCCCCTGCGGGCTGCCCAGCTGGCGTTGGCCCACGTCAGGGCCTTTCCAGTGGCAGCCCCGCTTTTGTGGAGTGCCTTCCCTCGTGAGGCACCTCTTGCTTCTCTCATTTTTTATTTATTTTTTAAATTTTTATTTACAAAAAATACACATTTTACATTATAGTACATATACATACATAAAGACAGAAAAATAAAGAGAAAAAAAGAAGAAAAAGAAGAAAAAAAGAAGAAAAACAAAGAAAGAAGAACAAACAAAGCATATACAATTACAAATAACAGAACTTCCGTCCAACTCGGTCTTGGAATTACCTATTCTTATATTACTTTTACAGTATTACTAAAGCATTGTACATCGATGATTTTAGTTATCGCCTACTGATAAATTATTTATTCCCTGGATAATCTCAAAATAAATTAGAAATTTATTCCATTCTAAATTTCTAAATTTCTTGCTTCTCTCATTATTGTCTTTCAGGAGAAATTTAAAAACAACCCTGCTTACCTAGTCCTAGATGACTAAAAAACACTGTTCCTGGCAACCCTGAGATCCATGTCTTTAGAAAGTTTTAAAGTGTTTTTAGAAAGTTTATTTTAAAAAAACCAGCTTGTAAGGGAGCCTTAGGGTCACCTAGCCAAAAGCCCCCACAATGATTACGGATATATTTGCTCTCCTGGGCTCTTCCTGGAGGAATTTATTTGAATAAATACAATATTTCAAAACCCAGACATGGCAAACGCATCCAGTGTGAAGGGGAAACTTGTTTCCTTAAACATGTAGGAGTCATGTACTAATAGCCAATCGTAGAATTGTACTTGGAAGGGACCCCGAGGGTCATCTAGTCCAACCCCCTGCAATGCAGGAATCTGTTGTTCAACACAGGACTCGAACCCACAACCCTGAGATCAAAAGTCTCATGCTCTACCAGCTCCATCTTCTCATAGGGTCCCTTCACATCCTGTGGGCTCCCAGATGATGTTGGGTCCCCACCAGCCCAGGGATTATGGGTGTTGCAATCCAGCAGCATCTGGAGAGCAGTAAGATCCCAACTCATGCTGTGATAACCCCCCTGCTTTTATAATGAATGAAGCTGTAAGGCCCACAATGGCAGGGGCAACCGTACAGAGGGCAGTGCTCACTGTGTCCTGGAACAGACATACAACTGTAACTTGGTGGTCGAACTTAATCCATTCCGGGAGTCAGTTTGACTCCCGGAACTGTTCGAAAACCAAGGTGCGGCTTCCGATTGGCTGCCGGAAGCTTCCGGAAGCCAATCGGAAGCCACAGAAGCAGCGTCAGAAATTTGGCTTCCAAAAACACTTCCAGGTTTTTGATGTTCAGGAGCCGAAACATTTGGCAACTAAGCCATTCAACATCCAAGGTTTGAGTGTAGTAGCTTGACAACGACCAGCACAGAGGTCCTTCAACATAATATATATAATTTATATATATATATATATATATATATATCTGAAAATATAACGAAATTATTAGAGTATTAGAATTATTAAAGTATTAGAAAATACACTTGCCATGCAGGTACAGTCATCACCACAGAGCCAAATTTGGCTGCACCTTCCTAACAAAGTCACTCTTTGTGGCATGTTCCAGTTTGCTGCCACGTAATGTGTGGGGCAGCCTATAGCCACCAAAGGGGGTTGGAATCTCTAGGGATTCCTCGATCCTTGTATGCCAGGGTTCCCGCCCAGAGGTCACAGCCTTTGAATCACGAATGCATAACAAGCAAAGCCTTCATTTTTCAGCTGCGGATTTGAGACTCTTCCCTCTGCGATGCACTAAATTGTCTCTCTTCCACAATCCCCATTTCTTTTTTCTGGTTCCAAAACAGAGTTACGGTTTCCTTGAGCAAATGGAAAATCAAGCAGCCTTACCTCATGCCCTGCTGGAAGACTGAATTCCTTCTGGTTTTGCAGATGATCAAGTCAGCCCACTGCACCACCACGATGCTGACGAAGAAGGCTGTGTGGCAGGTGAACTCCACCACTTTGCGCTGCTCGTAGGTCTAGGGGGCAGAGGGGTGCAATCAGTAAGGCAACATGGGGAAACCAGAAACATGCAATGCCGCCATTCTCACCTGCCACCCTCTCCGCCTCTCCAAACCAATCCCCGCTCAGCCTTGTTGAAATTTAGGATTAAATCATATATGATGCAGGTGTGCGACAGGTAAACAATGCACCTTGGCTGAAAGTGAGGGTTGCAGGCACTGCGGCAATGATTGCAAAGCCCACCAGGGGCATCAGCATTTGCAAAGGCACCACTGGTGAGCTGATCGCCAGCAACTGCAAAGCGCTGCTCCTTTTCCTGTGTGGGTTGATTTCAAACCACGCAGGCAAAGGAGAACAGTCACCTGACACCACTGTGCCATCGAGTGATTGACAGGTGGGAAGGGAACCTGTGGCCTGGCAGGTACTGGTAGATACTCCCATCATCCCTGACCATTGGTCATGCTGGCTGGGGCTGCTGGGAGTTGGAGGCTAGAGGGCCATGGGTTCACCAGACCTGCTCAACAGCACTACCATAAGTCCTGTTTGACAGAGCACAGCATTTGAAGGTTGCTCTGTCTGAGCCGGGTTTAAAGAATTGTTTAAAGGGCTTGGCATCATTGTCATCTTCAACTGCTCAAGAAACTCTGCCGTGTAGGAGGAGGAGTTTGGATTCGATATCCCGCTTTATCACTACCCGAAGGAGTCTCAAAGCAGCTAACATTCTCCTTTCCCTTCCTCCCCCACAACAAACACTCTGTGAGGTGAGTGGGGCTGAGAGACTTCAGAGAAGTGGGACTAGCCCAAGGTCACCAGATTACGAGTCCACCGCTCTTAACCACTACACCACACTGGCTCTCATTTCTTCCCATTTCACAGAAATGGAACTGAGTTTGAGAAAGAGGAAATGGCCTAGGGCATCCCAGTGGCAATGGGCATTGTGGGGACCTTGGAACAAGAAGACCCTCAATGTGGGCCCCACGTTGCCTCGTCATTCCTGCCACCTGCTTGTGTGCCAGCCAGAGCCAAAAATCAGGCCCCGAGCGGCAGCTCCTCCTCCTCCTCACAACCACAGCCACTGACCAGTTATGACTGACGTTCTGAGTCACAAAATATATTTTCCTGCACCGGACCAAAGTTGATCATTCTCCACCCCACCCCCCACTCCCTTTTATTTATATACAGTATTGGACCCAATTCGACTTCACTTAACACATTGGCACTCAGTTCAATTTCTGGCATCTGCCCACTGCCAGAAGCATTCATTTGCTGCAATTCCACAAAATGCCCGGGCCTCACTCAAGGCTGTGCAAGCAAAATGGGCTCCCTCTTCTTACCCATTGTTGCCCGTAGGAATCTTCCAGATCGTTGCATGTCCGGTCATCCCAGTTGAGGCGGATGCCGACGAGAATAGATGGGAGGAACCCGTTCTCGGCCAAGATCACAAAGTAGGAGAAGAAACCGCCCAACGCCTGAATCATTCCTGCAAAAAAGAAGTGAAGAGTTGGCAGAAAGTAGGGAGACCCACAGTGGGTGGAGCCAGAGCCCTGGATAGGCGGAGTCAAAAACCAATGACAGGTGGAGCCAACTAATTATTGGGGCGGACTTTTCCCCCACCCTCCTCCCTGCTGGGTTCGGAAAGGGGCAGCACTGAGATTGAAGAGGAGCAAAAGTAATAAGGCAGGCAGGTGGGGGCTTCCAGAGGGCAGGCTAAGCTGGGGATGGGGGCAATGCCAGCCTCTGCTGGCCCATGCCCTTCAATCACATGGTTCCCATTTCAGCCACCTTAACGCTTCTAATCCTCCTTAGTCTCGTGTCTAAGCCTACACGTTTGCCCTGTGGATAAAGCCACAGGTCATTCGCCCGCATGCGCAACACAAAGGCCTTCCCACAAGACCCACAGCAGCTACAAAGCTTCCCTGTTTGCTTGGCCACAGTTTGCTCCTCACTCACCACAAGAGACCAGATGAGCAGCTATTCGCAGACCTAACCAACACAAGCATGTCATCTGGAATCCAACCCGGAATTAAATATCCACCTTGAGTAGTGAACTGCTGACCAGAATTGCAAGAGGCATTTATGTAAGTGTGGTGGGGAACTGGGAGACCACTGGGTTCAGTTTCCAACTGGGCCATGAAGCTCACTAGGTCCGTAACTCCTTCTCAGCTGTGTCTACCTCACAGGGTTGTTGTGGGGAGCAAAATGGGCCAGGGTAATTCTGTATGCTACCTTGAGATCCTTGGAGGAAAGGCAAGATAAAATAAAGACAGATAAACCAGATTTACATGTTGCACGGCCCTCCAAATATCATAGCAACCTAGGAAGCTACCTTATTCAAGTAGGGCTGGGAAAGAGCCCTGTCTGAAATCTTGGAAAACTGCTGCCAGACCGTGTAGACAATGCTGGCCTAGATGGACCAGTGGCCTGATTCAATAGAAGGCAGCTTTCTATATAAAGCTGCAACCCTGTGCACAGTTACTTGGGAGTAAGTCCTATTCTCCCTACTCTGAGAAATATTTCTGTCTCTGCCACAGAGGACTTGCCTTGGGACGAAAGCTTATTTGCATTCCTTTTTTTAAATGTGCAAATAATTTTTATTGGTTTTCATGTAAATACAAGAACAACGTATGACTCCACCCACTACCCAAGAATCTCTGTGGAGGGGATACTTGAATTGATGATACATAAATAAACGTATTGCTTGTGTACTGTGTGCTTCATGTGTCACGTAATAAGAACGTATCACTGGACAAAGTTGCTTGCATTCCCGGGTCCCACTTACGCCACTGGGGCCAGAAGCCTGTATGTTGGCCTGATTTTCAACACCTGCCCAATTCATCCCCACTCAGCTCCCTTCTCCACCTGGGGGGGCTCAGCCCTGCTCAATGGCTGTCCCCCGTTTACTCACCAATCTGCCCGTAGGCCATGCTGATCAGCCTCTCATTCACCAGCTTGTCAGTCCTGGGGTTTCGTGGCTGTCGCTTCATGATGTCACTCTCAGCTGCTTCGTAAGCCAAGGAGATGGCTGGCACCTGGGGGAAGAATTGAGAGGGTCGGCAGGATTGCAGGATCGCAGGGCTGGGGGCTGAAGTTTTGGGGTGTAGGTGAGGGGGTGGGGAACCTGTGCTAAAGGATCACCTCCCATCAGCTCTGGCTAACATGGTCAATGGTTAGGGATGATGAGAACCGTTCAAGCATCTCATTGGAGATATAGCATTCAGCGACAGAACTGTGGGAAGTTCCAGTATGGTTTTTCTCTGTACTTTTGCTCAGAACGAGTCTGGTGTTCAGAGGCAGCCATTTTGTCAAATTGGCAATACGAAGATTTGAGTCTCTGCCTCCATGTTCAGATTGTACAAAGTAACAGGCAGACAAAGTGCTTTAAGGAAGGCTTTCCCTAGATACATCAACCAGTTTGAGCATCATGGTTTCTTCGCCTCAAAGGAACCTAGGGACTGTAGTTCTGCAATGAAATGACAGAATGCTCTGCACTCTGGTAAGAACTACAGCTCCCAGGATTCACTGAAAGATAAAATCTTTCCCGGGTTCAAAGCTAGTTTCAGTTAGGTGGGAGGGGGGAATCCCTGCATGCAGAAACCTAGTTACAAAGGATGCTATTTCAAGACAAGTGTTTAGAATCTCAACTTCTCCCTGACTAGTTTTCCGTGTGCAGGTATTGCTTTCAGGTAGGAGCACTCAGACATACTACCTTTCCTCACACACAGCAGCACAGTTGAGTAACTTCTACCATGCTGTCCACACTTGGTTTATGGCAGGCTTTAGTTGGGCTTTTGACACAGAAGTGAACCAGGGCTCCTCCACAGAGCCTGAGTCAGTCCAATCAGAAGATGGGTTGCAAAGAAGCAGCAGTAATGGGAATTTGGGAATATCTGGGTAATGGATCAATGCCCTCCTGATGGTGCAGCAGTAAAACTGTTAGTACATCTGCAAAGCTAAGCAGGGTCTGGTATGGTTTCAAATTGGATGGGAGACCAGCGTGTTGAGATTCCTGCATTGCAAGGGGTAGTCAACCTTTTTGTACCTACCGCCCACTCATGCATCTTTCTTGATGGTAAAATTTCCTTACCGCCCACCAGTGCTTGATGGAAGGAGGATTCAGCTTATGCCGTAGAACCCCCTAATGCCCACCTAGAATCCTGAAATGCCCACTAGTGGGCGGTAGGGACCAGGTTGACCCTTGGGTAGGGAGAAGAGTCAGTGGAAGAAGATTGGAAAAAATTTAAAGTATATTTACAGAAATATTGTAAAATTAATGAATGTTAGTGAAATGTTTATTAAGTTTTTTTAGAATAATACAGTAAAAATGAAAAAGAAAATAGAAAAATACAAAATAAAAACAGTTAAAAACACACATATTTTCTGTTACTTATTTTCCTTTAACTTATTTCCCGGACCTCCTCATACCTCCCTTTTTTGTATTCCGCTTCAATTTATTGGTTCAGCAAATCCTTACCATTAAATTTTAACCCATTTATAACCCTTTTTTCATATTTCATAATATAAAATTAATGAATGTTAGAAGGATGCTGGAATGAATTTACATGGTTTTAGCAGAAAGGTTATAAAGAATTAAGTAAAATGGATAGTTAATGGGTCAAAGTGTAAAATTTAAGGTCAAACTGCGTTAAGATAAATTATAGAACAAAATCTGAGAAAGAGGGAAAGGACTTGCTGAAACAGCTAATTAAATTAGAATACAAAAAAGGGAGGTGTGAGGAAGTCGAGGAAATAAGTAAATGAAAGATAAAGATATGAAAATATCGGATGTGGGTTTTTTTTAAATGTTTTTGTTTTTAAATGTTTTTGTTTTTTCTCTTTTTATTGTTCTGCTGTACTGTTTTTTATTGTATTTTCTTTTATTTTTGAAGTATTGTAATTTTTTTATTGTTTGCTTTTTCTTTTCTTTTTTGTAATTGTTAAACTTTAATAAATATAATTTTTTTAAAAAACAGGTTGACCCTCGGGTTGGATTGAGTTGGAAGAAAAGCGTTTCTGTGTGTGAGGGGAGGAGACTCACCATGTCAGTGCCCAAGTCAATGCAGAGGATGGTGATGGTACCCAGAGGCAGAGGGATGTTGGCCATGATGAACAGCAGGAAAGGGGTGATCTCAGGGATGTTGCTGGTCAAGGTGTAGGCAATGGATTTCTTCAGATTGTCAAAGATCAGGCGTCCTGGCCGGAGGGAGACACATGGGCGTAAGGGGGAGAGACAGGGGGCACAGCTGGGGGGCAAGGGGATTCCCAAAAGTCAGAGCAAGCCAGATCTCCGCACCCCTCTTCCCCTCTCTCACCCACAACTCAATTGCTGCTGCTGCCCTCTTCCCTTTAGGAGCAGTGCTTTCCAAACCTTTCACGTTGCTGACACACTTTTTAGACATGCATCATTTCACGACACGGTAATTCAGCTTTACTAGCAAGCCGGAAGGTTAAACTAACCCCTTTCCGGCCCCAGGAGGTGCACGGGGATCATTTGCGCAACACACCTACACATTGCAGCTGACACACTGATGTGCTGCGACACGCAGTTAGGAAAGCTCTGCTTTAGAAGGATCTTGAATTGAAGAGGCAGAATAAGGAACAATTCCTCAGCCAATCCACTAAGAACTGTTTAAGAGGCGTTGCCTTTAGGTACCGAGAGGGACATAATGCGCACAGAATATTTATTGAATCAATTTAAATACCGCATTTTTTGCTGTATAAGACTCACTTTTTCCCTCCTAAAAAGTAAAGGGAAACGTGTGCGCGTCTTATGGAGCGAATGCAGGCTGCGCAACTATCCCAGAAGCCAGAACAGCAAGAGGGATTGTTGCTTTCACTGCGCAGAGATCCCTCTTGCTGTTCTGGCTTCTGAGATTCAGAATATTTTTTTTCTTGTTTTCCTCCTCCAAAAACTAGGTGCGTCTTGTGGTCTGGTGCGTCTTATAGAGTGAAAAATACGGTAATAAATTTGCCCTAGTTGCCTCCTGGCAAAAAGTTGCACAGGCATTTATTGGGGATGGCTTAGATCAGGGATAACAGATGCAGTCCTTTCTGGATGAGATCTGCAGGTACAGGGCAGTATATAAATGCTAACAATAAACAACAACAACAACAACTGTTGTTGGAATTACTGGCTGGCTGAAATTCCAGAGTGTTGCTGCCAATCCGTGTAGACAATACTGAGCTAGATGGACAAGCTTCCTATATAGTCCAACACCCCCTGGGGGCCATCGCCCCTGGCTGAGGTAATGAAAATCCTGTTTATAGGATCCTACCAATGCTAGTTCTACTCAGAGAAGACCTGTTGAAATGAATGGGCATGGCTAGCTTACCTCCATGAATTCCAGCAGCTCTGAGTAAAGCTCAGCTGCTTACAGCCCTGCCATTTTAGAGGCTCCCCCACCCCGAAGCAAGAGGGAAGTTGTGCCTATATAAGCAGGTTCTGCTCACACCCTTAGCGCTCGCTGATTATGAATCCAGTCCCCCTCTTCACTGCGTCCGGCAGCTTACCCTCTTCGACTCCAGTGACAATAGAGGCAAAGTTGTCATCTAAGAGGATCATGTCAGCAGCCTGCTTGGAGACGTCAGAACCGGCAATGCCCATTGCCACCCCGATGTCAGCCTTCTTCAGGGCAGGGGAGTCATTCACGCCGTCGCCTGTTACAGCCACAATCGCACCCTATTGGTGTGGGGAGAGAGAAAGGAATGCACACTAAGAGCCAGAAGAAGCCCAAAAGGCATCACCTGTGTGGAAGAGAGAGATGGGCAATCACCCAGCCTCTCCATCCAGGGATGATTTCTCTGGAAATAATGGCAGTGGGAAGTGTTGCCTGTGAGCCTGCAGTGGGGTATAGTGGTACCTCGGGTTAAAAACTTAATTCGTTCTGGAGGTCCGTTCTTAACCTGAAACTGTTCTTAACCTGAGGTACCACTTTAGCTAATGGGGCCTCCCACTGCCGCTGCGCAATTTCCTCTTCTCATTCTGAGGTAAAGTTCTTAACCTGAGGTACTATTTATGGGTTAGCGGAGTCTGTAACCCGAAGTACCACTGTATATCATAAGCCTTTCTCAGACAGGTTTCTGGCTTTAAAAAATTGGTCATATAAGCTTTACCTGCTGATTTTTGCAGAAGAGCAGGCTGGGTGATATTTTGGGGTGAAGAGTGTCATTGGCAACCTTAAGTTCACACATACTTCCAGGCGTTCCCAAAATGGTACTAATGGGAGTGTGTGTGTGTGTGTATCTTTTAAGGCACCTGCAAAATATCTCAGGAAATTTCCCTTCAAAAACTCACAGGGCATGAGAGACCATTCGCTCCTCCTGCTCAGTCCCTGTTTGTGCCAGCTCGGCCTCTCCTACATGCTGACTGTGGCAGCCATTTTGTGTTATGTCACACACACACACCCAACGGCAGCCATTTTTTGACCGGTGCCCACGGCACCTTCCTCAAAATTCCAAATGTGCCCAGTGGCTCAGAAAGGTTGGCAAGCCCTGCGCTAAAATGCCTCGGATTGTGCTGTTTTATAGAGGCAAGTGGGGAAATCATAAGGCTGAAAGCTTCCCCGTGAGGCAACTCCCTCCACATTACCAAGCCAGCCAAAGACCACAACGCTAGCCTAGAACTCTTCTCCCTGAGTTTTCTATGCGCAGGGAGATTTGGTAACGCATGGCTCCCTGCTAAGAATTCTGGGAGCTGTAGTTTGCCCAAAACGCTGAGAGTTGTTAGGAGACCTCTAGTCCCCTCCCAGAGCCACAATTCCCAGAGTTCCCTGTGAAGAGGGAGTGTTAAACCACTCTGGGAACCCTAGCTCTGTGAGGGGCATAGGGGTCTCCTAACAACTCTTAGCATCTTAACAAACAACACCTCGCAGCCGGATTAGTTGGTTGTGCTCTGTGGGGCCAGTTTGGGACCCCGCCGGATGCCCTTACCTGTCTCTGGCAACCTTCCACAATGATGAGCTTCTGCTGCGGGGACGTACGGGCAAAGACAATTTCCGTGTGGTTCTGCAGAATCTCGTCAATTTGCTCTGTGCCCATGTCTTTCAAGTCGGTGCCATGGATCACACAGGCTTTGGCATCCCTGGGTGGGCAAAAAGACGGCGTCAAGGTGGTAGAAGATGCACCTGGTCATCCATACTCAGGGCTGGCCTCACCATGAGAGGAACCAAAGGGACTGGACAGAAACCTTCTGTTACAGAAATGTGAATATCCTATAGAAGCTCAACGAACCAGGCAGGATAGGAAAAGCAAAGCAACTAGCCAGCCCGGGATCTGTACTATAACTCCCATCATACCCAATCATTTGCCATGCTGGCTTGGGCCAGCTGGGGGAGGCTGGTCTATGATCTCTTGTGGGATAGAAATTTAGCATTGTTTTGCTATGTTCTCATTCCAAGCAGCTCCAGTGAGATATCTCCATTGCAGGCTTAATCTGGCTGAACAGTAACTCCTCTCCTGGGAACTGTAGTCCTCTGAGGGTCCCCGCCAAACTGCAAGTCCCAGAATCCTCGCACAGGGAGGGGGGCAGGGGGAGAGAGCCGTAACAATTGAATAAGGTACGTTTGTATTGTAGCTAGACAGTGTTGGATGCCCTAATACCATGTGGCTTCTCATTCTGGTATTTGCTAAGCTGAGATCTGCTTAAATTCATGGAGCGAACTGTCTCACGATAGGCAGCAAAACTGCCAAAGACAGGTCACCACAGCTTTCTTTGTTCCTCTCTCAGCCCAGCCAATGTTCTTCCAAGTCTCCCTCCTCATCTCTGCCGTGGAAGAGTTATCTGCTTCTTGCGCCATCTCCCCTGCCTCATTATGTTTGGCTCCAGCCTCTGCCCCCTCCCCTACCCACCCACACACCTTGACCCCTCTCACCTGGGGTTGACCTGGCTGACGGGGATGTTCAGCCGGGCAGCAATGTCTTCCACGGTCTCGTTACCTTCAGAGATGATGCCCACACCTTTCGCAATGGCCTTGGCTGTGATGGGATGGTCACCTGTTACCATGATCACCTGGTGGGGGAAGAGTGATGGTTACCAAAGGAGTCCCAGTGTAGGCAAAGGAGGAGGCTGGCTAGCTAACCAGCAAGACTCACCTGGTCCAATCCATTCCATCCTAAGGGTTTACAGGGCAGAACAAGGGGCCCCTGGGGAGGCCTGGGTGGTTGCCAGCATGATACCAGTTCCTTCCTGGTGCCTCTCTCAGTATGTATCTCAACCCTGATACAAACCCAATGTGCCACAGCCTCGCTGGCTGCCATTTGGATTAGCTGCTCTGATGTCACAGAAGGCCTGGCAGGCCTCAGGCCAATCAAGTGACTGCTCAGAAACAAAGGAAACCCTCTGATTCTGAAGCCGATGGGCAAATTTTGTCACGGCTAAAAATTGGCTGCTGTTTCTTTCATGCTAAAAGAACTAAGTCAGCATGAGTCCGCGGCCTACAATGACTCACGCAACCACTCACCAAATTGTACCTGTATATATAGAGTGGTCAATGTTAGTGTTGGGTGTGGGTTGGTTAGATGGTAGAAAGCTGGTTGCGTTTGGTGTGTGTAAAAGCTGTCAGTCGTGGTTGGAGAAGAAGACTTTTTAAGAATAAAAGCAGAAAATACTCTGCAAGGATACTCTTTCTCAAAGACTCTTTTGTGCCAACTAAGGTCTGAGGACTAGGCAAAGGAGTAAAAAGGAGGTCAGAACCTTTTCTTTTTTCAATCACTGACAAATTTGAGATTTGGGAAATGAATGAGCTGCTTATAAGACACGATTGCCCCTCCACAGAGAAAAGGATCTCAAAAGAGCTGCAGCACTCCAGGGATGCACTCTGCAGTGGTCCAAGCACGCCTTCCCGCAGCAGCCAGCCACTTTGCTTGAGGGGTAGCTGAATTTTAGTGCCTGGCACCCACAACTCAGTTTCAAGGCAAGCGACATGGCATTACCTTGATGCCAGCGCTTCGGCATTTGCCCACAGCATCGGGCACAGCAGCGCGGGGAGGATCAATCATGGACATGAGCCCAACAAAGCAGAGGTTTTCGGTGGTAAAGTTGACATCGTCGCAGTCGAAGGCAAACCCTTTGGGGTACTGTTCCTCGGGCATGAAGAAGTGGCAGAAACCTGGAGGGTGAGAAGGAGGCAAAACCCCTCGGAATATGCCCTTTGGGTGCCCTGTCGCCAGGTGCTAACTTGAGAAATGAAGGTGTTTCGCATGCAGAAAGTCGCAGGTTCAATCCCTGTCATCTGCAGGAAGGGCTGGCAACCCCCCCCCCTTCTGAAATCCTAAAGAGCTGCTGCCAATCAGAGCCTGCAATGCTGAGCTAGATAGACCAATAGTCTGACTCGGTATAAGACAACTTCCTATGTTCTTATGGAGTCAGGAGTGCGTGCAGGAGCCAGGCCCTGTGACCAGTAGGGCTTCGCAGGACTGGGGCCTTCCTAAGTTTGTTCTGGAGAGGCAAGGCACGGCCACACAGGTGAGGCCGATTGGTAACTCACAGCACCTGGTGGCAAGAGCTAGGAAGGGATATAAGGTCAGCATTTCCCTTTGGCTCTTTGCCACAGCAACGCGTTTCCTGCCTTGGGCTTCTTGCTTCCTGATCCTCGGATCTCAGCTTCTTAACTCCTTGCTTCTCAACCCTCAGACCCTTGACTTCGTGACTCCCTGCTTCCTGACCCTCGGACCCCTGGCTTCTGGACTCTCATTCCTGCTCCCACCCTGCCATCTTGCCCCCGGTCCCAACGTCCTCAGCCGGGACTTCAGTCGCCCATAGACTGGACTGTGGCATATGGTCTCTTTTTTTAAGGAGCTTGAGACTTCCAATTCCATGGGCACAATTCTTTATGCACTTGAAAGCTGCTGGTGCCCAGAAAACCCAGGCTTGGAAACTCTGGGTTACTGCTGAGCTCGGCAGGCTTCTTAGTGGCACTGTAGTGGCTTCTTAGTCTCGAATGAAATTTGGCACGCAGCCCACCCTGTCCACCTGCATCTCACGTTCTCCAGCCCTCTTCCCATCCTCCCCCAGGGAGTCCATTCTCCGCAGCCATGCATACCTAGCACCCTCTCGCCAAGACCTCCCAGCTCCAGGTAGGCATTCTGGAAGGCTTCTTTCATCTCCTCGTCAAGGGGCTGTTCTTTGCCTTGGAAGAGGATGGTGGAGCATCGGTCCAGGATGCGCTCAGGTGCACCCTTCATCACCAGCAGGTAGCGGTTATCGTTGGGGTCTTCTGTCTCATGAATTGAGAGCTGTGGGACAGAGGAAAAGAGAGTGGTAGCATTCCCAGATCCTACCCGAGGTGCTATCTGAAGACAGTGCGCCACGTAGAACCAACCCGTATCTTAAACACAAAATAAGGTGCAAAATTATTGACTGCACCACTTCAAACGTTTTTAAATTGTTGTCCGTGTAAAGACGTTCCCTGCATGTAGTAAGCTAGTTCACCAGCAATAAGGGCTATGGAGAAACTGGAGAAGAGGAGACTGAGAGGAGGTACAATAAAGGTAAAGGTAAATGGACCCCGACCGTTAGGTCCAGTCGTGGACGACTCTGGGGTTGCTGCGCTCATCTTGCTTTACTGGCCGAGGGAGCCGGCGTACAGTTTCCAGGTCATGTGGCCAGCATAACTAAGCCGCTTCTGGTGAACCAGAGCAGCGCACGGAAACGCCGTTTACCTTCCCGCCGGAGCGGTACCTATTTATCTACTTGCACTGGCATGCTTTCAAACTGCTAGGTTGGCAGGAGCAGGGACCGAGCAATGGGAGCTCACCCCGTCGCGGGGATTTGAACCGCCGACCTTCTGATCGGCAAACCCTAGGCTATGTGGTTTAGACCACAGTGCCACCCACATCCCTCCAGCAATAAGAGCTATGGAGAAACTGGATAAGAGGAGACTGAGAGGAGGTACGATAACCATCTTCAAATATCTAAAGGGCTGCCACGTGGGAAAAAGAACAAGCTTGTTTTCTCCGGCTCCGGAGGGTAGGACCCAAACGAATGGATTCAAGTTACAAGAAAGGACATTCCGACTAAACATCAGGAAGAGCTTTCTCATGGTAAGAGCTGTTTAACAGTGGAACAGACCCTCTCCGGAGATGGTGTCCTCTCCTTCCTTGGAGGCTTTTAAGCAGAGGTTGGATGATCATATGTCCTGGATGTTTTAGTTAAGATTCTTTCCTTGAAGGAAGTTGGACCAGATGATTCTCAGTGTCCCTTCCACCTCTACCATTCTATAATTATGTACTATATTTCCGTGAGTAATGGAGTGATAGGGTTTTGTATTTAAAATAAAAATAAAAATTGGGAGTTTATTGAATCCTACGTCCGCGGTCTAAAATAGTTTAGCAATCAATCCCACCCCCCACCCCCGGGAACCAGTGGCGTAGCGTGGGTTGTCAGCACCCGGGGCAAGGCAAGTAGTTTGCGCCCCCTAACCCGTGGGTTTGCGCCCCCTAACCTGTGGATTTGCCCTAACCCCAGATGTTGCGCCCGGTGCGGCCGGCCCCCCCTGCACCCCCCACGCTACGCCACTGCCGGGAACTCTATAATTGTAGCTCTTTGAGGGGAATAGGAGTCTCCAAAGCAACTCCAAAGCACCTTTAACAAACTACAGCTCCTGGGATTCTTCAGGGAAAGTAATGGCTGTTCAAAGTGTTATAACAGAGCTTTAAATATATGGTGCGGCTGTGGTTCTTTTTAATAAATTGTTCAGGCCACCCGTACAACACTCCCAGGGCCCAATGTTGCCGACATGCCTCCAGCTGACCTTTCTAATTTCGGAATATTCTGGTTGTGTAACAATACATCAACCGGTGGCTGGGTTTTTTTACCCTGTCTGTGCAGCTAGAATCCATTACGAATTTCTGCAGGAAAACTAGGGTCGGTGTGAAGCAAGACAGCTTCCATGTTTGATGATCCTTGGGATAGCTCTGCTGGTAGCGCTGGTTGTGGGTTCGAGCCCCACGTTGGGGGGAAAAATCCTGCATCGCAGAGGGTTGGGCTAGATGACCCTTGGGGTCCCTTCCGACTCTACAGTTCTGTGATTCCATGATGTAAATTTTGGGGGACGAACATTCAACTGTCCGTGTTTTTCAAATTTTCAAATATACATTCCCAAAGAAACCAGAGGCTTTTTTAATAGGGATAATAGGAGACGACCAGTAGTGATGTATGGAAGTGAGAGCTGGACCATAAAGAAGGCTGATCGCCGAAGAATTGATGCTTTTGAATTATGGTGCTGGAGAAGACTCTTGAGAGTCCCATGGACTGCAAGAAGATCAAACGCATCTATTCTTAAGGAAATCAGCCCTGAGTGCTCACTGGAAGGACAGATCGTGAAGCTGAGGCTCCAGTACTTTGGCCACCTCATGAGAAGAGAAGACTCCCTGGAGAAGACCCTGATGCTGGGAAAGATGGAGGGCACAAGGAGAAGGGGGCGACAGAGGACAAGATGGTTGGATAGTGTTTTCGAGGTTACCAGCATGAGTTTGACCAAACTGCGGGAGGTAGTGGAGGACAGAGGTGCCTGGCGTGCTCTGGTCCATGGGGTCACGAAGAGTCGGACACGACTAAACGACTAAACAACAACAACAATAGGAGACGAAGTGAGAAAAGAAGACTGCAAATTATTCTTGTATGCCACGACTGCCGCAAGGATTCTTGTGGCCCAAAAGTGGAAATCCCAAGAGTTACCAACCCTAATGGAGTGGCAGACGAAATTATTCGAGTATACTGAATTGGCAAAAATGAGTTATAAAATTCGAGCCAAAAAGTGACAAAGTTTGAGGAGGAGTGGAGTAAATTTGTTGTGTATATACGAAATAACTGTAGAAGTTTAAAAACTGTAGCAGGGCTAACATAAATCTTGTGATGTATATAGAATGTAATTAAGAATCTGCAGGAATGGATGTAAATTGGGAAAACCGAAGCAGGGAAGGAGGGAAGTTCGGGCGCGAAATTGCGCAGGGTAAATAAGAAGATAAAAAAGGTTGAATGTTAAAGTTTTATTTAATTTTGTTTTGTTTTTGAAAATCAATAAAAAAGTAATAATAATAATAATAAAACTGTCCATGTTTTCCCCTGCTCTTTGGGCCCCAAGGCACTTGGTGATGAAAGTGCTTTGATTTCCCCCATTCATTTATATTTGGATACCATGACGGTCAATGGCCAAACTCAACTGATCTGGGTAAGCGAGGCTTACATGAAGCCCTGCTGGGGCGGCAGCCAACATGACGTAGGGCCTCAGATTATGGTGATGGGCTGTTAGATGCATCACAGGGCGTAGCTGCTGGTTCCGCTTTTGGCTTGGGCAGAGGCAGGCCTCAATTTACCTTCCTGGCTCCAGAGGGACTTGTTCACTGAGGCCAATCATTCCGGACTGCTGGCCACAGGGAATCCTGACTAATCCTCTCCAGCTGTCGTTTAAAGAGGCAGGATTAAGGCTGATGGGCCTGAGAATCCTGGAATGGGGAACTGTATTGGGATCACTGACTCAGTCCTCTCCATGGGAACTGTGGAACACAATTTAGTGGCTAGAACCAGACCCAGGATGGGATCCTCACTCCCCGTTGCAGAGGAGTGTCAGGTTTCTAGGAAGAGTCATCACAGCCTTTTAGGATCTTGGAGGGGTGAGGTGGGGTGGGGCAGTTCTGCTGAGCTGGAAGATACATATGTCAACCACAGCTATCTGATCACTTGTGGGGGCAGGACTTCCTCCCTTCAGCTGAGGAGGAGCCAGAGTTATAATCTCTGGCAAAGTCCCGTGCGTTTACGCAGCTCCCTTTTCACAAGCTAAGATCTGATCGTCGTTCTCACTGATAGATCCTGTGTTCGCCGGCTTCAATGTCACATGGCCACGGCCTTGCCACAAACGAGGAGGTTATAGAATGTTATTGTATTTGACTCAATAGTTTTTGGATTGTCATGAAAAGTGAAGGTCTGTTTTGCAATGTCACAAGATCATTTTGAACATGAGCAAAGACAAAAGGAAATGAGCCTGAGCCTGAGGGAAACTATTACACCAGCCATTTTGGAGTGAGGTAAAAAGCTACGAAGGAAAATTCTAGAAGACAGGACCGTGGGAAGATGAAGCTCTAGAGCAGGCATAGGCAAACTCGGCCCTCCAAATGTTTTGAGACTACAATTCCCATCATCCCTGACCACTGGTCCTGTTAGCTAGGGATGATGGGAGTTGTAGTCCCAAAACATCTGGAGGGCTGAGTTTGCCTATGCCTGCTCTAGGGTGTGGATGACTTGCATTTATAGATGAATAGGAAAAGAATATTGGGGAGAAGGTTCTAGCAAATGCCATCAAATCTTGAAGAGGAGCTGTGGAGTTTTATTAATGTTGCGGCTTCCCACTCAAGGAATACCATTGGCTTTTTCAAGCACCCTGGTACAGGGAGATATTCTGTTAATATTGAATGTCACCTTGCCCTGGACCTCTTAGCATAGCTGACACCATTTTGAGGCCACCCTGAGACATCTATACCTGGTATTTGTTGGTGGAGTTGAACGGGATCTCAGCCACTTTTTTGTTTTTCTCCCTCATCAGTTTGACGGATCCAGACGAGAGCTCAATGCACTTTAGCAGGGCGGACTCAGAAGCATCTCCTGCCACGTCACGCTGTGAAGAAATGGAGGCTTTTTTAAACAAGGGAGGCGGCCATTTCCATCTCTCATAGTGCCCCCCTCATCTACCACATCCCTTTGCTTGGCAGAAGTCACAGCAATCTTTTGTAATCTCTTTCCCTCATGGCCACCCTCCATATCTCACACACTTCAGACTGTCAACCACGAACAATACTGTTTTCCGGAACAACCAAAGGCATTTCTGTTCTGAAAAGCTTTCCTAATTGGATGATCTCTGCCATGGTGCCTGATTTGTATTGCTTTTAAATTTATCTTCTATCTGATGTTATTTTCTGTGTTGTTGTCGAATCTCGTAAATCACCTTAAGACGTGTGTGGAAGCTGATTCACAATAGTAGAATTATTATTATTATTATTACTACTACTACTTCTATTATCACTCAGAAAGGAGAAAGGAGAACACCCTAACTACACCAAGGGCATCTTGGTCTGAGATGATATTCAGCATAGGTCCCAGTGCCACCCCAATACCTGACTTTTCACCTCCTGGCTGAGACCCAACTATGGTGTCCTTCACATTCTCTCACATTGTCTTGCTCTCACCTTGAGGATGGGCACATTTTCCTGACCTCCCTTGAAGACAGCTCGGTTGCAAAGCCCTGCAATGTGGGACAAAGCCACCCAGGTAGCAGAACTCTTGTCGAAGGCCGTGCCTACAAAGAAGGGAAAGGTAGGTGAAAGGATTGAACAGCGACGTTCTAAGCTGAGGGAGGAAATGGAACTGGGCTGTAGAACCAAGGCCACATCCACTCCATTAAAATACGACAATGCTACTTCAACAGTCATGATTTACCCCAAAGAATTCTGGGAATTGCAGTTTGCTAAGGGACGCAGGTGGCGCTGTGGGTTAAACCACAGAGCCTAGGACTTGCCAATCAGAAGGTCGGCGGTTCGAATCCCCGTGACGGGGTGAGCTCCTGTTGCTCAGTTCCTGCTCTTGCCAACCTAGCAGTTCGAAAGCACGTCAAAGTGCAAGTAGATAAATACGGTAGGTCTGGTTCGCTAGAAGCGGCTTAGTCATGCTGGCCACATGACCTGGAAGCTGTACGCCGGCTCCCTCGGCCAATAAAGCGAGATGAGCACCGCAACCCCAGAGTCGGTCATGACTGGACCTAATGGTCAGGGGTCCCTTTACCTTTAAGGGTGCTGAGAGTTGTTAGGACACTCCATATTCCCCTCACGGAGCTACAGAATTAACAGTCAATCCCTCTTCACAGGAAAATCTGGGAATTGTAGCTCTGTGAGGCTCTCCTAACAACTCTTAGCACCCACAACAAAACACAGTTCCCAGAATTCTTTGGGGAACTGACTGTGAAAGCAGCGTTCATAGCGCTTTAAATTTATGGTGCGGATGTGGCCTGAGAGGAGTGAGGTGAGGGGTGAGGAGAAAAATCTAGAGAGACAGGAGCTCCCCCATTTCACAATGCCTCACACAAGAAGATGCATCGTGCCAACTTCTCATCGCACACCCCACCCCAAGACCAACAAGGGGTACCCTTCCTGCCCTCACCAGACTGGTCCTCAGTAGTATCAGCCTCGTGGATCTGGTTGTCGAACCACATGTGGGCAACGGTCATACGGTTCTGAGTCAGGGTCCCAGTTTTGTCTGAGCAGATGGTGGAGGTGGAGCCCAGGGTCTCGACGGCCTCCAAGTTCTTCACCAGACAATTCTTGCGGGCCATGCGTTTGGCTGTCAAGGTCAGACATACCTTGAGGGGAGAAACACGAGTCAGAGATGGTTAAACCACTTTGATTTAAACATACTAGGGCAAGCTGGAGGTAGGGATTTGCCACTTTGCGTGGACTTAAAATGCCACCCCTTGCCAGATCTCTCTCCCCACAAGATCTCCAGCTGCAGGCCTAGATTGCCTTCTCCGTACTGCTTCCTCGAGAACATTTACAGCCCCGAGTTACTTACGGTGACCGTAGCCAGGAGCCCCTCGGGGACGTTGGCCACAATGATGCCAATGAGGAAGATGACAGCTTCCAGCCAGCTGTAGCCCAGAATCAGAGAGAGGACGAAGAAGGAAACACCCAAAAAGACAGCCACGCCGGTGATCAGCTGGATGAAGTGCTCAATCTCCCTTGCAATGGGGGTCTTGCCAACTTCCAAGCCCGAGGCGAGTGTGGCAATTCGGCCCATCACGGTGCGGTCCCCTGTGGCGATGACGACCCCGCGTGCCGTGCCTGGTGAGATGAGAGACAACTCGATGGGCACCATGGATTCCTACCAGGTTTCTGCCAGTTTAATGGTTGTTACCACCAACACCACCCCCCCAAAAAAGAAACTTGAGAACTGTTGTTAGGCACGAGAGAGAGAGAGAGAGAGTTAATTGGTTAGAACATAAAAATTATACCCTGCTTGATTGTTAAAAAAGCAAACAACCCTACCTCAAAGCAGTTTCCAGAAAGTTGAAACAAGAAAAAAAATTGCAGCTCTACTTTAAACTGTACCAAAGTTAAAATTCTAAAACTGATTGAAATGACCTCTACCTACTAAGCATCTGGGCAGGCTTGTCTAAACAAGACTGCTTTTAGCAAGCACCCAAAAGAGTTCTGTGAAGATGCCTGCTTGAGCTCAATGGGCATGGAGTTCCCAAGGTTAGGTGCTGCCACACTCAGCGATCAAATGCGGAAGGGGTCAAATGTGGCAACTGTCGTTGCGCCCATTTCGCTGATTGAAGCAACTGATTTGGGTTCATGCAGCGTAAGGTGATCTCATAGGTAAACTGGTCCCAAGTTGTTAAGGGCTCCATATACTAACACCTTGAACTTGGCCCAGTAGCAGATGGCCAACCAGTTTTCGGATCTCAGAGCACAGGTGTTCTATGCTGACAAGGTCTCATTCCCGCCAGCAATCGTATTGTTAAAAATCCCTATTTCCCCTTGCAGAACTACAGTTCCCAAGGTTCCTTGGAGAAAAGGAGGAGCCATTAAGCTAACTGAGGACTATCGATGTGGACAGGCCCTCCATCATAGCAATGCAACCTTGTGCGGGTTTCTCCCAGGCTCTTCTCCAAATGATTCCTATACACACTCACATCTGCAGATACAACTCTGGCTGTACCTTCTACACAGTTGGTAGAGAAGAAAGTGATGTTCCTTGTCTCCAGAGGGTTGTCATGGGTGCAATCAGGAGATCGCGTCTGTGGCTCTGATTCACCAGTCAGTGAGGAGTTGTCCACCTGAAGAGAAAACACATTGCATTTAGTTCTTTTTCCCCCCCTAAGAAAGTTCTAAAAATTCAGTTCTAACTTCGATGTGGAAATTTGCATGTTAGATTTCCAAATTCTCAAACGAGGTATGTAATAAATTCAAGGCTCTCAAAGTCTGACTTTCAAGATTAAGTTTAAGTTTGGGCTCTGAAGCACAGCTGCTACATATATTATGAAATTCTGGCAAAGGTGCATTGTGAAGTTCTCATGTAAAAAGCAAACAAACCCCCAAACAGACCAAAAACTTTCCTTCATGGTTTTAGAGCTGCAATGTGGATTAAGCAATTTAAAAATATTGGCTCAAAATATGTGCCACTGACTAAAGCAGGTTGCAGATTTTTTAATAAATAAATAATTTTTACAGCAAATACATAAGCAAACTAAGATGAACCACAGTTGCTTTAAATCAGGCACCCCCAAACTCAGTCCTCCAGATGCTTTGGGACTACAGTTCCCACCATCCCTGACCACTAGTCCTGTTAGATAGGGATGATGGGAGTTGTAGTCCCAAAACATCTGGTGGGCCAAGTTTGGGGATGCCTGCTTCAGATATTCCCCTTAGGGGGAGAGAGGGAGGGAGAAAAGGGGATGCTTCTTTAAGAGGATGCCTTATGCATTATCTAAAATAAAGCAATTTTCTTCAGAACCGTTTGGGTTTTCTTTTTCTTCTTCTTCGTGCCTATCTATGCTCATTGAATTAATTCATTGACTCGGCTGTTAAATGGACCAGCACAGCTCTCACTGGAAGTGCGAGAACAGGGCAACGTTTGGTTCAGAATGGGAGAAAAACCAATGGATTGCAATGTGGATTAAGCAACTTAAAAATATTGGCTCAAAATATGTGCCACTGACTAAAGCAGGTGACGATGGTCCAGGATGCCTGTTGAGAAGGAGAGAGCTGGAGACACTGGTGTGGAGGGTATGGGGAGGAGGGCAGATCTCACCTTACAGCCATGAGCCGAGATGATCCTGAGATCCGCCGGGACCCTGTCTCCCCCTTTCACCTCTACTAGATCGCCAACCACCACGTCTTCGGCATTGAGCTGCATCTTCTCGCCTTCGCGGATGACGAGGGCTTGCTGCAGGGTGAGAGAGGCAGGCTCAGGTAGGTAGGCAGACATTCTGGGTTCTCAGCTACTGGCACACAGATCCCCTAAAACACATCACCTTAGAGCATCGTCTCCAAGAGAGATGGAAGTAATAGGGTTATCACTCATCTTGTTAAGACTCATCACACACGTAGCAACCTGTAAAGGACCCTGCCTATAACAAACAGTACCAGTCTGCAGTGGATCATTAATGTGTCATTTTATTCACACTGGGGCAGGGTTGTTTTTGTACTTCTCTTCCCATTTCACAGGTGGGAGACCCGATGTCCAAAATGCAGGAGTATCTTGTAGTTCATTGTGAGATATTGCTATCACTACTTGACATAGACAAAGTGGAATCTGGTGGGCTATGGCTAAGCCTGATGGGACAGAGGTGCAGAGCCAGGATGGAACCCTGGAGTATAAAGGCTGGAGCCATCATTGCAGCTGGAAGTTCATGCATCAACCCTGGCAAAAATCTCATGGGCCATGGGCAAAGTTTGGAGTTCAGTTGGAGAGGGCATTTCACACCCTGCTGTTGGTTACCTTCTAGTAGGACTCAGTTTCATGGGATGGGTGCATGCAATTCACCCAACTCTTTGTCCCTCCTCTCATACCTGGGGCACCATGTTCTTGAAGGACTCCATGATCTTAGAACTTTTGGCTTCTTGGTAGTAGGAGAAGCAGCCAGTGATGATGACGACAGCAGCCAAGACGATACCCAGGTACAGCTGTACAATGGGCAGAAACAGGACGTTGGCATGTCAGAAGCTGCATGGGGTCCCGTCCCCTCTGCCTTGCCCCCCTCCTCTCTCCTCCATGCCCCCACTCAGAGAGATGCCGCCCCAGATGCCATTCCCCCCAAACTTACATTGTCTCCCGCTGGGTCGTCCTCAGTTCCTGCCTGGATGCCGTAGGCCAAGAAGCAGAGAATGGCACCGATCCACAAGAGGATGGAGAAACCCCCAAAGAGCTGGCGGCAAAACTTCACCCATTCGGGAGTGGTGGGGGGCGGGGTGAGTGCATTGGGGCCATCTCGGGCCAAGATCTCTTGGGCTTTGCTGTGGGTCAGACCCTGAGAGGGGAAGACAGGCAAAATAAAGACACCCATGCCCTACTGAGCCATCCCCACTTCCCTTGAGGACATGAGAAAAGTGCTGCTGGGTCAGGTGTCTCTGATCCACCACCTGCTACACACCCATCATAAATTTAAAGGACATGACTTCCCTCCAGAGAATCCTGGTAATTGTAGTTTGTTAAGGGTACTGGGAATTATAGCTCTGTGGGGGTGTAAACTACAGTTCCCAGGATTCTTTGGGAGAAGCCATGTGCCTAAAGGCATCCTTTTTCTTGTCTTCATTCTGCATAAGGCAGGCATAGGCAAACTCTGCCCTCCAGATGTTTTGGAACTACAACTCCCATCATCCCTAGCTAACAGGACCAGTGGTCAGGGATGATGGGAACTGTAGTCTCAAAACATCTGGAGGGCTGAGTTTGCCTATACCTGGCATAGGGCTTCCCATACTTTTGTGTCAGATTCTGCTTTAGAGGCTGCAGCAGCTCTGAAATTATTAGCTTTTGAATAATTGGCTATTGTTATTGGCTGTTGATTGGCTATTGTCTGCTGGCGATTGATTGATTGATTGATTGATTGATTGATTGACTGACTGGATGATTGATAAAGCACCTAATACTGCTCTGTTCATCCCGCCCCCTCAATTCTATCTAGAAAATAAAGATCAGCTCCCACAATCCTGCAGAGTCGTTCTGTTCCAGCTAGCTAGCTACTGCCCAGCTCCCTTGCTGGCCACCTCGGCCAGCCAGCTGTTTCCCCCACGTCAATACCCCACTAGCCAGGAGGGCCAGGCAGCACTCGCCAACCCAACCCTTAAGAAAGCAAAGTTGAGCATCACGCCTTGGATGAAATCAATGGCTTCCTTCACCTGCACACAGTCTGTGTTGTATTTCCGGCACACTTCTTCAATGGACATTTTATGCTCGGTCTGAAAAATGCCAGAGAGAGAGAGAGAGAGAGAGAGAGAGAGAGAGAGAGAGAGAGAATTAGGTGGTGTCTCCACTGACTGCCCCAGATCTCCTGCCCCAGAAAAGTCCTCCCTGCTGCTGTGACGTTAGATGCCCCAGCCTCCTCTGCAGCACCATCTACTGGTCAAGAGCAGGCCGCACACGTTCCTACATCTGCGCTGCCTCCCCAGCCTCCCCATGCTGTGCCAGGCCATCGTCTTACCATCGCCACCTCCTTCTTAAGATCATCCAGATCTCGGACCTTCTGCTGCGCTTTGGTCTTCTTCGGGGAAGAGTTCCCATCGTGCTTGTCTTGCGTGGTTGCCACGCGGTAGCTATCTGAGCGGCCGTACTATTTAAGGGAAGAGAGGAAACAGAGATGGGGGGGGGGTGAAATGCCACGCGCTAGAATGCCAGCCCCTAAACCAACACCGTTATCGGTGCAACCGTTTCACGTAGACCGCAGTGCAGAAGCATCCCACCCCCAGCGATTTGTGTATGGAAGCAGCTCCCATCAGCACCCAAAGGTTCAAGAGTCCTTATCATCAAAAGAAACTTCTCCTGTGCTCCATCACAACCACTGAGACCAGCCAATAAATCTCTCCTGGCTATATGTCAGGATGGGGGACCTGTGACTTTCCAGTTGTTGGTTTGGCTACAATTCCCATCTTCCCTGACCACTGACCATGCCATAGGCTCCCTGCTATATATGAAGAGTCCATAGAACAACAAGGTATTCCGCAAGACCTAATTCACACACACAGCATAATTGGTTTATGGAACACAGTAATCTCCACTAGCTTGAACAGAAGGATTAGAGAAATTCACAGAGAACTATCGGGGCCTATTAGCACTGGCAGATAAATGGAACTTCGGTGTTCAGGAGCAGTTTATCTCTGATTCTCAAATACCAGAGCTAAACAATAAGCTATCACCTTCATGCTTTGCTCGTGAGCTTTAAGGAACATTTGTTGGATCAAAATGCTGGATTAGCCGGCTCCCACGGTCTGCTCCAGCAACGCAGTTCTTCACAGGCTTAAGCAGACATTGGCCTAAAACAATTAATACTATATTTGTATCTTTGTCCTTTGTTTAATCCACTTACTGGTTTTTATTGGGTTGTGGTTTGAGTGTTGTTGTCTCTCTAGAAATTCAACTAACTAAATGAAGCCGTTCCTTCTTCCTCTTTTAATTTGTGGCTTTCTCTCTCCTCCCGCCCCCCACTGGGGAATGACAAGACATTTTGACTGCCATAGTTCTGCCACCAGGAGAAGATGGAAGAAGTCCTGCAGGGCTCCTGTAAGGGAAGTAGGAGACCCGGAAAAGGTGGCATCTTGCTAAGGAGCTGGCTAAGGCAAAGCTCAGTGACAGACCATGTGCTTGGCATGCAGAAGGTCCCATGGTTAGTTCCTGGCCCCTCCACTTAAAGGTTATCTCAGGACAAAGATCTGGGGAAGCCCTCTGCCTGAGACAGTCCTAGGCTGGATGAACTGACCCAGAATTATGCTGCTTTGTCTGCTGATAAACTGCAACTGCATCTACAACAGCATTTGATGAGCGTTGAGCCCTTTGGCCTTCCAGGATCCACATACGCACTGCTGTGCATCATGCCGATCTGCGCAATCAGAGCTGCGCATGCGTTCCCGCTCAGGGGTTAGTTTGTGCTTTCTGAGGGCAAACCTTTGAGCCCTGCACACATGGTCTCAAAGACGGCGTCAGAAATCGCACCCGTGTTAGGTGCCTTGGTAACTGCACACAATGTAACCCGCTGCATGCCAGATTTCGAACCCAGCGTATCAGAGGAGCCTGTTTCCATGCATGCGTTTCTGGGGGTGCACATGATCAGAGCATCACGTGCTTGTCTGATGCTGCTGTCACGCAAGGACTATGGCAATGAGCTCTGAGATGGAAAGATCTCGGCTACTGAACTCACTGGGTAGTCCTGGGCAAGACACGTGCTCTCAACCTCTCAGATCTTTGACTAGTCTACCTTACGGGGTACGGAGGAGCATAACTGAAATATTATATGCAGAGTGCTTTGAACACTTGAGAAAAATGCACTTTTTCAAAGGTTTAATTCATGGTAAGCCTTAACCGCAGAACCTGTGCACCCTTATCATACATGCAACACAGTGCTTTTTTTTTCATCTAGAAAAAGAGGTGCAGGAACTCCCACTCTTTTTTTGACGGACAACCCAGATGTCAGGTTTTTTAGGGGGGAGCTCCACCTGATCGCCCCACCACTGGCATTGCTGCAGCCAAATTACAACATCGCCTCTGTCACACAGCTTTGGCTGCTGTGCCGATATACAGCTTCTGGTACGCTACAAAGAGGTGGCAGAACAGAGTTCTGGCTTAATAAAAGCCCTGGTGCACCTCTGGAACAGGTGCAGTACTGGATGCTTCTGAGCATGCACAAAGCGCCTTTCCTTCTTCACTAGGGAAGAGAAACTAATGCACATGGATTTTTGGAGCATCAAGAAGAGCTTGAGGCCTCAGGTCTCTTCCTACAGAAATATCCTCTCCTTTCAATATCTTCAGCAAACAGAATTGGTAGTTGCCAGGGAGTTCCCCACACGAGGTCATCACTAGGAGGTTGAGATTTGCGAGATCTCCCATTCCGCCCTTTGCTTCTTGTCTATGCCCTTGACCCATCTGAGATAGAACTTCATCTGGCCAAGGGAAGGGAAGCGACCTGCAGTTGTGTGCAGACTGTACTTTCCCCCACCCCAGACGCTCTTTTGACCAAGGTTCTTCTGCCCACCTGCGTTCTTCAGTGAAGCAGGTTTTGTAGGATTCCCCATTTCAAAAAACCTGCAGAACCTGTTTGACTCTGCGCCATGGCAGGACAGGGTGGTGATGGAGTCTGCCCACCACAAGCAACAGCGGTGGTCCCATCATTCCACCTTACACGTCAGCTCCACACTGTCTTCCTTCTCCAGGCCCCATCCTAGAAGATGATTCACTAAGAACTGAACAGGGTGAGAGAAAAGGGGTGTGCTTTCTGAAAAAGGGAGGGGAATCTATAGGCTTGTGATGCAGTTTCATCTCTAAAGTCTGGCCTGGCCATTATCCACATAAGAGGAGGATGGAGGGAACCTAAGTGCACCTAAGGCCCAAGGCAGATATTCCATGACCTTGACTGACTTTGAGATGCCCTTTGCCAGAAGTGCTGATGAGCAAAAAGCTTGGGCCTTGATTTGTGACTGAGAGTGGGATTGTCCTCCTGCCGGTCATCAGATGGCCGTTCAGGGTGAGGAAACCTCAACAGACGTCCTCATTCACCCATGTCCCTATCAGAACACCCATGGCAATTCAAAGCGTTGGCAGAAAGCTGAGATGTTTGGAAAGAGCGGTATACAACCTGAGAGCAGAGTATATGAAGCATGCACACCCTTAGACACGCTAATCAGTATACATGCACATGTAGAATCCCCCCCCCCCACACACAAAATGGCGAGGCTGACATTTACAGATATTCACATGTACTGAGGCCCCAAGCCGCCAAGGGCCGAGGCAGGCATGCGATACACTTAGAAGCCGAGACAAGTCTCTCTCTTGCATGTGCAACCAGGAACAAAATATGCACAGAATCACAGAGAAAGAAAAAGAATGCATTCTCATTGCTAGCTGAATCACCAACACCCCAATGCTTTTCCAATGTGCTTTTCTTCCCAGTATGCAGATATATGCAGTTGAATATACATGCCCATTTCCGGACTAGTTGTGTGCATGAGAGTGGCACACACTGATGTCTACCAGATTTCCTACAGTGGAGAATACTGCAGTCTCACACAAGGTGTTGGTGGGGCATGTGGTTAGAATGCAATACTGTATTCCCTGAGCAAAGTGTCCCAACTCCTTGATAAGCTCAAGGGTTGAGAAAGGAGAGTTTATAAGCTCCCACAGTTGTCCCTTAGGGTTTTTTTGGGGGGGATGTGGCATACTGCAGTACAGAGAAGAGGAACCCATCCTTCCTCCTATAATGCTAGTTATAAAAAGAGGATGTCCCTGTGGACCAAACCTGCTGATGTATTTCTGAGAGATGACTAAAGGCAATTGGTTACTCTGAGCTGGAGATAGGGGGCTTTTGTGGAGGGGCGTGCCTAGCTTGGGGGGAGGGTCTCTGGGCACCCGGCACCCTGCAAGGTGCCCGCCGGCCTCCCCAGCTCCATCAGGCCTGACCGCCACCCCCATATTCTGCGGCGCTGCGACGGAAGGAAGGGAGAAATCCCTGGCGTGGTGCCAGTGCTGCAGCAAGGCTCACCAGCCGCAGAGCCCTGTGCCAAATGAGGAGGAGGAAGAGGAGGAAGAGGCAGATGAAGAAGGCTAGCAAATGCAAATCCCCGGCCAAAGGGACAAGACACCTTCTGCACCCTCTGGCTGCCTTTGCAGGGCTCCGGAATGAATTCCTGGGGAGGGAGCGACTGGGTCAGGGTGACCCAGGCAAGAGGAGGCAGAGGGGGGAGAGGCTGGCCTGGGGAGGAAGGGGGAAGAAAGAGGGTGTCTCTCCCATATAAAAATCAGAGGGAATACATTCGTCTGGCTTGGGAATCTCTTTCTCCCTAGGCCCTGAAACTCCCACAGCCAAGAAATGAGGGGTGGGGAAGCAGATCTAGGGAGCCAGCGGCGTTTTCCTTTTCCTTTTCCGAGGCCCATAATATATTAAACAAGGCCTAGAATAACCCCCCTCTCTCTGTCCAGCTTCTCTTTCTCCCAGTATTTCCTACCCACCCCCCACCCCCACAAAAAACCCACCCCTTCCTCTCTTTGCTGCAGAGAGACGCTGGCAACAAGAGCTTGTCTCTCCTTATCCGCAGACACCAAATATAGGAGCCTGTAAAGGGGACTGGAGGCAGCGAGGGCGGGGGGGGGGACCTCATGTGGGAGGGGGAAGCAATGGAAGCAGAAGGGGAGACTGAGAAGCCATCAATCCCTCCCCCTCGATTTCTCTTCAGGGGGGAAAGAAAGCTTAATAATGGTGCGTCCCCAGCTAAAGAACCCCGTTCCCACTTGATGGTCCTAGGCATTACCCCCTCCCCCTCCTGCCTCTCCCCCCTCTCCCCTTCCTGCTCTTTGCAAGGTTACAGCTGCTGCAATGGTGCCCTCTCTCTCCCCGTCTCTTTGATGTGCCCCCTCCCTCTTGCCAGAAAGGAAGGCGGATTAGCTGCTCTCTGCCCATATGCTTTCCCTCCTCCCTCTCCCCCCCCCCGCTCCCCTCAGCCACACACACATTCACAGACAAGAGTGCTTGTCTTTTGGAAATCCGCGCCATCATTCCTCTGACCCCAGTCTGTTTCTTTCTCCTCTTGCATTCCCTCCCCAGCCCCCAGCCCAGCCAAATATAGGGACGATTTAATGCTAGATTTCCCACTCTCCTCCCGCTGGGAACCATCAGGAATTTATTTGCGCGTAGAGGGGGAATCCTATCCCAATGTCTCCCGTTTATGTCTCCCATTCCTGGTGACGATCGAGGCGCAAGGGGTCTAGAAAGCACCCCAGCTCCGTTCCTCCGGCCTCCTCCGTTTCCAAACAACATCCCTTTGCTGGATGTTGCAAAGGCTAGGAAAGGTGGCGTTGCGGGGGGCGGCGAATATGAGCAGGAAAGGTGACCTTCCTAAATGAATTTCTCTGTCATTGGACGCTCCTAGGACTGTATTGCTAAAGGACACCAAATGGGCAAAGTGTATTTCTAGGTGGGTGAGGAATTTAAACAACAATAATAATAACAGCAGCATATGTTGATGATAGAAGTTCAGAAATAGGGGGACGGGTGGGGGTGAGTTTCTTGTTTGCCCCCCCCCTCTGGCACCACCTACACAAAAAGAGGGGGGCTGCTGCTGCTGCCTTCTGATGCCGCAGCCCCCACTAGCACCTGCCCCCCCCCCGTCCAGAGGAGAGAACAGCTCCTGAATATCAATGAGGGGGAAATAACAGCGCCCTCCTCTCCCGAGCACCGCCTTTGGGTGCCTGGCGATCATTTCCTGTGCTTTCCCTTTCTTCGCTCCATCTTTTTCCATTCCTCTAAACCTGCCTCTTCTTTTCCCCTCTTCCTCTCCTTTGCTCATCATCTCTCATCCTCCATTCCTTCCTCTCTCTCTCTCTCTCTCTTTCTCCCCCCCACCTCCAGCCCAATGACTCATCCTTTCTCCTTCATCTCTCCATCCGGCGCTGACATCTTGTCACCCATGGGGAGGGAGAGATCTGCCTGCCATTTCCCTCCCAGCCCCTTTCCCTCCCTCTGCAAGGTTTTATCATCCCCTTCCGCCGCCCCCCACCAAGAAATCCAAGCCAAAAAAGCGCCCCAAATTCCAGACACCCCTCTCCAAAAACATAAACCCAGGAAAGAGAGTCTCGATTCCTAAGGCTTGAATCTCACATTATCATCACCAAATCATGAATCTCGCTCCGCGGGCACCACTTTCCAATGGATGATAAGCTTTTTGTTTATCACAGCACAGCTAAAAATATGCCCTGAAGTGTCAGGACGAGATCCGCACATCCAAGCGGATGCGGTGAAGGGAAGAGGGAGGGACGCAGGGGGGAAATGGTCTCGCAGTCCTCGCTGTCTCCAAGGACAAGGACAGAGATGTGCTGCGTGTGTGCATGGAGCCGGCAGAGGGGAAAAGAAGGTGACCGGCAGGTGGGGGCGGAGGGTGCTTCATACGGGTACCAGCTCCTCCGTTGCAGAGGGACACATGCGCTCCCCCCATGCGCAGACACATACAAATACATGCCGGGGCACACCGCACAAAATCATGATCCACAGCGATCCACGAGATTAAGGAGTCACACGGGCACCGTACACGAGTGCGCATAGACACATCTGCGCGGATTGCACAGACATTTCCCTGCTGTGTATGTAAAGCGCAAGCGAGCAGAATTCGAGGTATGTGTCACCAGGAGGTGGGTGAGAGGGAGGTAAGCCAGCGGCAGATACAGGGATGGCGCGCGCGTGCGAGAGAGAGAGAGATGCGGATGTACAGCGTCGTGCGCAAGCGGCCACACGCGTGCATGCAATGCGGGCACGGAGGCGTGTTTAGAAGCGCAAGTACGCAACACAAGGGCACAGCAAGGCTGCCCATCGGTATATACAGGTGCAATGATGCACAGAAACCCAAAGGTGTGCTGATCAGGGGGTATTGCTTCGCTACACAGAGAGAGACACAAAAAGAGAGGAATGCGCTACTTACCCCCATGTTGGCGGCTTGGGCGTCTCAGTCTGGGTGACCCAGACTCTCCTGGGGGTGTCTAGCAGGCAGGCAGGCAGGAGGATGGATGGATGGATGGAATGGGGAAAAGAGAACGAAAGAGAAAGGGAGAGAGAAAGAGTGAGACAGGCAGAGGGGAGAGGAAGGAGCTGCCTGCGCCCCAGCCAGGGATGCTGTGCCCACGGCTGCCAGGCGCGGAAAGACAGAACTCGACGCACTCCTGCCGCTGCTGTCTGAGCCGGGGCAGCACAACAGCCAATCAGCAGCTCCTCTGCCCCTCATGCACCCACCCCGACCCACCAGCAAGCCCCGCCCCTTTTACTGCAGAATTCACCTTGCCCAAGGTGGGGAGAGAAGGGGCAGGGGATCCCCCAAGCCTGGCCTGCACAATCTGCCCCAAACCAAACCGGTTGATGGGGACCCTCAAAATCAAAGCGCGCACACACAAATTATTGGGAATATGCCAAACTCGGCTGGATCGCAGTCTCCGGAGAATCCCACAGCCTCTCGGTTCACCACAGGCCTCCTTATGCACACATTTCAAACCCCATCCAGTCGTCCCCCAAAGGCAAAGTGTCACCCCACCCCCACGACACGCCAAAACCAGAAGGCATCTTCTGAACTGCACAGAATACGGAGACCCACAAATGTGTCAATGTGCCAGTCCCTCAGAGGCAGCCGGAATCCCAAACCCTTCTCATAGCAGGTGACAAACATGTGCCGGAGGCCTTTCATATCTGAGGGCTACTGCCAACCTGAAATGAGGACACCCCCCTCACCAGGACCGACGCCGCATTGCTCCACATCACCCCTCAGAAGCACAATTCGCCTCCCCGACCTGTACACACACCACACCGCATCAAAACAATGCACCATGTGCCCAAACATCCTAAGAACACACAGTCGTGATCCCCAACACACTGTGTTCCCCTCTCTCCCAAACAAAGCCTATGGGAACCAGTGCCGTTCAGATATATTTTCTGGGGAATAAACTTGAGGAGAAGGGAGAGAGGGAGGTCATAGCTCAGTGGTTGAGCACATGCATTGCCTGCCTGAAGGTCTCAGGTTCAATCCCTGGCCTCTCCAGTTAAAAGGATCAGGGAGCACGTGGGAGGAAAGCTCCTTCGCTTCTCCAGGAATCCTGGAGAGCCACTGCAGGTCAGATTAGGCAGCACACCGGGTTGGAGAGGCTATTCCTCTGATTTAGTATAGGGCAGCTATACAAATAAAACCAGTAACCCCTTCAGATATGGAGGTCACATCCAGACCATTCATTTAAAGCGCATTGCTCCTCCCACCAAAGAATCCTGGGAGTTGTAGTCCCCCCCCCCCCACAGAACAACAATTCCCTGCACCCTTAAGAAACCACAGTTCCCCGAATTCTTTGCAGGGAAGCCATGTGTAGTGTGAATGTAATCTGTGCTCGGGGAGCCAAATCTGGCCAAACTCACAGAGCGAGGAGTCTGCAAACTGACCCTCTGGGGGGGAAATAGCTGCTGACTGGGAGATTTACAGCCTCTTAACCTCCGAAAGCGACGCGGGTGGCACTGTAGGTTAAACCACAGAGCCTAGGACTTGCTGATCAGAAGGTCGGCGGTTCGAATCCCTGTGACAGGGTGAGCTCCCGTTCCTCGGTCCCTGCTCCTGCCAACCTAGCAGTTCAAAAGCACGTCAAAGTGCAAGTAGAAAAGCAGGTACCACTCCAGCGGGAAGGTAAACGGCGTTTCTGTGTGCTGCTCTGGTTTGCCAGAAGCGGCTTACTCATGCTGGCCACATGACCTGGAAGCTGTACGCCGGCTCCCTCGGCTAATAAAGCGAGATGAGCGCCACAACCCCAGAGTCAGCCACGACTGGACCTAATGGTCAGGGGTTCCTTTACCTTTAACCTCCAAAAACATACACAGTAAGATAGAGATTGTTAACAAAGAGAGTTTTCCAGACATAACCATTGGAGAATGATTGGCACCTTGACCAACCGACAATTCCCAGGACTCCTTGAGGATAAACCATGATATTTGAATTGGTATGAAACCACTGCTAATGTGCAGTGATACCATCTGAACACATGTTTTGTTTTTCCTGAAAGATAAGCGGATCCTCTGGTTTGTGCATTTACACACACACACACTCACTCCACATAAACTGCACATAAAATATGTGGCCTCACAGTCCTTACCACATTTCACCCCATCAGTCACAGAACCTGCATTGCACTAAGGCTTCCCTTCAAGATGATAATGCTTGTTTGTTTGTTTGAAAACATCAGTATAGAACGGTGGAATTCTCGGCTTGGCAGCTGTTCGTGTGAAAAGGATCTCAGGACTGCAGTGAACATGAGTCAGCACTGTTGTGTACCTACAAAGAAAACTAACACAATTTTAGGCTGCACTCATAAAGCCACACCTTGCAAGTCGTCGCAACTAGGAGTTAGTTGCACTTTACAGTGGTACCTCAGGTTACATACGCTTCAGGTTACACACTCTGCTAAGCCAGAAATAGTGCTTCAGGTTCAGAACTTTGCTTCAGGATGAGAACAGAAATCGTGCTCCGGCAGCGCGGCAGCAGCAGGAGGCCCCATTAGCTAAAGTGGTGCTTCAGGTTAAGAACAGTTTCAGGTTAAGAACGGACCTCCGGAACGAATTAAGTACTTAACCCGAGGTACCACTGTACTCTGCACCAGTTTGACCTCACATTGTTTCCACTCTTTCGGGAGGATGTCCCAGCCTTTGCAAACCTGGTGCGCTTCAGATGCATTGAGCTGCAATTCCCATCTGTCCCTGTCAACATGGCCAGTGGTCAGTGATGATGGAAGCTGAAGTCCAAAACTACTGTACCTCACAAACTAGTCTGGCATTATAGTCTCAGGGAGACAGGACCTGGAATATAGTATGAAATGTTCACAGGGACCTGAATGCCTCTGGCGTGACCAGACACCTGTACAGTGTCACAACATGGCCATTACACAGATGTGAATACCCTACCACTTGCAAGAAGCTTGCAAAATATTTCCCTGCCCCTGCAATAAACAAGCAAGCAAGCAATCAAAGCTTCTATCTTGACCTACCTTGGAAAAGCCAAGTTTGGTTCAAGTGGGGCTCTCGGTGAGTTCTTGGGGCTATGAAATAAAGATCTGGGGACTCTGGGGGAAGAGTTAAAAATCAAGCTTTACTGTGATGAAATCAAACTCTAGTGAGTCAGATTACAATTCTCCCCCAAACCACCACCCCATCAGTGAGATCCAAGGTAAACATCTCCTGTAAAAAGAAAGGAAGTGAAGCAATGGTATTATCTGACTGGTAACTGTTTACTGGTTCTTTTCAGAGCAAGGAGGGCCTACTCCCCAGGGATTAGTGCCAACTCCACCCTGATAGTCTCCCTGGATCTAAACTGGAGTCAGGGATTAAGAGCATCTAGGCCCCAGCATCATTTCTCAGCCTCCATCATCCCTCATTTGATCTCCATGGCAACTGGGCAAGGGGGGAAGTCCATGTGACCCAGAGTCACTGTGGCAACAGAAGGAAGGGGTTTCCACGGCAGCAAGACAAATAGGATCACTGCCCAATGGGAGGAGGGGCTTGCCACAGGTTCAGAAGGCCTGATATGGGGGAGGATAAACTTTAGGCATCCCTCATTTGTGAAAAGCTTGTGGAGGCCAGAGAGAGGGGTGGATTTCGTAATCCTCCCTCTGCCTTCTAACATAATCTTTCTCCCTATCCAGAGCACCAGTAGGATGAATTAGCTGGCATTCAGTTTTGGGGTAGGAATCAAGAAGTACCTGGGAAGAGACACTCAGCCATTGCCCGTCCCTTGGCTAGCCTGTAAACTGGGTGGTGCTGTGGGTTAAACCACAGAGCCTAGGACTTGCCAATCAGAAGGTCAGCAGTTCGAATCCTCTCGACAGGGTGAGCTCCTGTTGCTCGGTCCCTGCTCCTACCAACCTAGCAGTTCGAAAGCACGTCAAAGTACAAGCAGATAAATAGGTACCACTCCGGCGGGAAGGTAAGTGGCGTTTCCGTGCGCTGCTCTGGTTCGCCAGAAGCGGCTTAGTCATGCTGGCCACATGACCCAGAAGCTGTACACCGGCTCCCTCGGCCAATAAAGCGAGATGAGCGCCGCAACCCCAGAGTCGGCCATGACTGGAACTAATGGTCAGGGGTCCCTCTACCCTTTACCTTTACTCCTTCTTACCCATAATCCCTACCTTTCCCTATTCCTCTGCTCATTCTTCATTGACCTTCTTTAGCACGTAAACTCCTAGGGGACAGAGATCAATCTTATTTTGCCTTTGCTTTTTTGCTGATTCAGCACCGTACCAGACACGGAAGAGAATATTCTCTTAGAATCATCGATTTGTAGAGTTGGAAGGGGTCCAGAGGGTCATCTAGTCCCACCCCTGCAATGCAGGAATCTTAGCTTAAGCATCCATGACAGACGGCCATCCAATCTCTGCTTATAAACCTCCATGGAAGGAGAGGCCACCATTTTCTGAAGAAGTCTGTTCCACTGCCGAACAGCTCTCAATGTCAGAAAGTTCTTCCTGATGTTTAGTCAGAATCTCATTTCTTGTAACTTGAAGCCATTGCTTTGGGTCCTACCCTCCAAAGCAGGAGAAAACAAGCTTGTTCCCTCTTTCATGTGGCAGCCCTTGAGATATTTGAAGATGGCTATGATACCTCCTCTCATTCTCCTCTTCTCCAGGCTAAAAGGACCCAAGACCCTCAACTGCCCCAAACTGCTGGGTTTCCAGAACCTTGATCATCTTGCTCTCCCTCCTCTGCACGTGTTCCAGCTTGTCAATAACCTTCTTAAATTGTGGCACCTGGAACTGGGCACAGTATTCCACTATACTTTTGTTGATGCCGCCTAGAAGAGCATTCGCTTTTTTTGCTGCTGCATCCCACTGTTGACTTATGTTAAGCTTGTGGTCTACTAAGACCCCCTAGATCCTTCTCACATGTACTGCTGGTAAGCCGGGTGACCCCCATCTTGTATCCTGCTGAAGTGCAGAACCTTGCACTTGTCCCTACTGAGATTCAGTTTGTTAGTTTTGGCCCAGTTCTCCCCAGTTCTCCAATCTGTTAAGGTTGCGTTGAATTCTGAATCTATCTTCTAAGCCTAAGGTATTCACTGCCCCTCCCAGTTTGGTATCATCTGCAGATTTGATGAGGCTGTCCTCAAGTCCTTTGTCCAAGTTGTTTATAAAGACCTTGAACAACAACAGATCCAGGACAGAACACCGTGGCACCCCACTTGTTATTTTTTCCCAGGTTGACGAGGAACCATTAGTGAGCATTCTCTGGGTTCCATTAGTCAACCAGCTAAAAATCCACCCAACAGTTATGTCATCCAGCCCAAACTGCTATCTTTCAGCCTCAGATCCCCACCATCAGATACGGTGCCAGAATCTGGGGGACCATCAGAGCTGGGCTGCCAACGGGGGATTTCTACACACCCCAACACACACAAACAGAGAAAGAAAGAGAGAACTGCACTCTTTTCTTTCTTTCACTGACACTGCCATAGTTCAATGGAAGAGGGAGCATTAATGGTTACATTAAATTTACAAGCAGCCACAGCATGCCTAGAAACCGACTTCTGGTCCAAAGTGGTACCGCCACTTGCCCACCACTGAAATGTCTGTCGGGGGGCAGACCAAGAGGGTGGTATGTGGCAGGACCACAAAGCTGGTCCATTGAGGGGTCCTTCTGAGCTTCTGAAGTCCATGGCCAATGGCTAACCAAGCTGACCACTGGCTCCAGGCCTGCAATATAATCCTAAGGAAATTGACCTCCCTTATAGGATTACTAGTACATAAGTACAGTACTTTGGACACTCAAAAAGTGCCATGGGCAATGGTATAGCTAAGTAGTTTTAACCCCTAGACTTAGTGGCTTTAATTGCCCCCCTTTAATTGCCCCACATGTACAACTTCAGTTGTGAAACACAACCTTGACATTTCTCTTCTCCCTCAACCAGCCATTCCACGCTTTTCACAACTGTCACAACATTCCTGATGCGTTAGCAAACAAAACAAAAAGCTTGCCGACGCCGTTTAAAAGAAAGGAAAATGCTATGAGCATATGCAGTTTTACATTTCACACTCACTTAAAATCCTAGCACCACCATGACCACAGAAATGAAATTACGTTTCCTTCTGCTGTTCTCATGCCAATTTGAGAATAAGCACCCTTTTGTCATGGGAAGGATATATTTTCCCCCAAAACCTGGTTAATAAAATGCGGATCCATAGCTAAACATATGCCTGCCTTGCTGGCCACCCACCCTGCAACTCTAATATGTTTTCAAAAATAAGAAGAAAGGATGTCTGCAGGAACCGACATCACCCTCCGTGGGTCCTGGCATGCTAATCACCAGCCCAACTTCTGTTGCTGGGCCTGTCTGCTCCTGCCCCATACGCTGCTGCTCTCTGGGTTGTCACTTGGGGGGTCCTGGACTTTGGCTCACAAAATCCACTCTGAGTTTTACCACTGGCTGTGGACATTATCTAGCCAAAGTTAAGCTCTTTGGAATCCCATGAGTTTCAATGGGAGAAATGTAAGCATGTCAGTAAAATCCTCAGGGTTTAAAATATTATTATTATTATTATTATTATTATTATTATTATTATTATTATTATTTGCTGACAGGATCTTTTGGGTGCAGTGACCTCTGTTTCCATTTGCTCCCTTGCAGATTCCAGAAGAAATCCATCATGTCCGCAGACTCCTGGCAACGCTCATATGCCTTTGTCACGCCAACACAGTATCTTTCCAGTTCAATTTCATTGACATTTGCCGCTTGCTTTCTCATGCCTTTCCCCTACTCCGGGCTCCTCTGCTCTGACCACAGGTCCCAAACCATTTCGCCCTTGCCCATTCTTATTATTTATTATTTATTGTATACATTTCCAAACTGTCCTTCAATAGAAATTTTCTGGGCAGTTCCCCATCGTTCCTTTTCTCCTCCCTCCCTCCCCGCCGCCGCCGCCCCGTTCCCTTTCAATTCTCAAAGGAAAAGTTTGCCAAGAACTCTTCCCATCACAGCCGCCTCTTCTGGAACCTGATTGGCTGTGAGCTGTAAATGGATGGCATTCCATCTGTGGCCAAGCCCTGCAACGCAGTCCTTGTTGATGGTGCTGAAATGGACAGCTCCATTCCTGCTTGAAGCGAGCAGGCTGTTCTTTCTTCCGCTTCTCTCGGAGCACACGCACGCGCACAACAACTTCCCGCAATCCTGGGAACTGTAGTTCGTTAGAGGTGCCGAAAGCTGTTGGGAGACCCTTAACACACACACACACACACACACACACACACACACAGGCAAACCAGAGTTTCTAGTTTTTGTGGGGAGGGAAGCCATGTCTGTTTAAAGTGGCACAAGAGCGCTTTAAATGCACCGTGTGGATGTGGCAGGCAAACCCCACATCTTCCACAGATTCATGAGCATCGTGAGGACAGGCACCATAGACCAAGCCACGCCCACTTCTTCTGGTGACGTTGGATGCTCAATTCCTGTAAGGCAAGCTGGCTGCGGGGACTTTTCAGACCAGGGGCCACGTTGCCTCTCATGGGCAGATTTACATATAAGCTAAACAAGCCCTATAGCTTAGGGCCCCACACTCTTGGGGCCCCCCAAAAAAATTAAAGGGGAAAAAACTGGATGTACATTTCCAAAATATAAGATAAAAAGCAAATAAAATAAAACCTACATACAGCAACAGTGTTTTGTGTTGTGTAGGCTCATATGATGTATGTAATGGGCCCCGCCTGCTAGCCTGCTCCCTAAAATATCACTGGTTTTCTCATTTCTGTATATAGAGTGCCAGTTCTGCATGGACTGGTTGCATGGCAACATGTGCAAATGGCTTTAGATACCTATTAGGTCCATAAATTACCGTATAGCATATATTCAACACAAAAAACAGTGACAATTTGTTGTTGACAAAGGACAGCTGGACATATAAAGGGCCCCATTACCTTCAGTAGCTGAGGGCCTCATCAAACCTAAATGCGGCCCTGCTCATGGGAAAGCTTTCGGTGAGTCACATGCCAGTGGTGGGCGGGGCCAGAAGAGAAAGTGGGTGGAGCAAAAGGCATTGCTCTTTCCCTTGAAGAGCGGGCTACATTCCAGCCAGGTTACTACCCTTACACTCAGCTCGCCATCCTCCAAGCCAGAGGCATAATTCAAGGGCACATTCCTACACTTGGGAAGGGCATGTCTGGTGAGGGGTGGGGCTTAGGATGGGGCAGAGCCTGAGGGTGATACTGAAAGCCAGATAAAGGAGCTTAGGGTTGGCTGATCAGGCCTGAGATTCCCAACCCTCCACTGTAGGGAAATTGGAGCCCTTGTAGTACCAGAGATAGTCTTAAGAACGGCTTCACACAAGATGAAATTTCCTGCGAGAAAGATGTGTGAGCACTGACAGGATGCTAGACAGTATGGTGCAGTGGTTAGAGAGATGAATTAAGACTTGGGAGACCAAGGTTCCAAACCTCACTGGGCCATGAAGTTCACTGGGTGAGGGCTGCTGGGACACCTCCGCTGGTAAGAGACTCTTAATCTCAGGGTTGTGGGTTTGGGCCCCACGTTGCACTGCAGGGGGTTGGACTAGATGACCCTCACGGTCCCTTCCAATTCTGTGATCCCTGATTCTATGCTCTGGGTACACCACCAATTCTCAGCCTAGCCTGCCTCACAGGGTTGTTGTGAGGATAATATGGAGGGGGGAGCCAAGTACATCACCTTGGACTTGTTAGAGCAACGGTTCTCAACCTGTGGGTCCCCAGATGTTGTTGGACTACAACTCCCATCATCCCTGACCACTGGCCATGCTGGCTAGGAATGATGGGAGTTGTAGTCCAACAACATCTGGAAACCCACAGGTTGAGAAACACTGCGTTAGAGGAAAGGTGAGGCAGGAATGCAATAATATCTAAACAGTTTGCTTTGTGGGAAGAAGGCACACGTGTCTGTTTCGGTGGGTTGACATGGGCGGCGTGGGCCACAGCTAGTGGCGCCTTTCCACTCCATTTCCCAAACAGGTAAAAACACATGAAAACACGTCCAAAAGGCAGCCCAGACTTGCATGTTCACCAAGAAGTCAATCTGTATGTGTGGAACAGCTGGTAACACATCAAACCTTTCAAAATCTTTGTTGTTGGTATCTCTCTGTCTCGGGAGACAACGGAGGAGTGTGCCCCATAACCTTTACTTCCCGATAAATTGCAATTCAAGTGTTCAAAAATGGACACCGCGGTGATATAAAGCCCTGCGTACTCGTCAGCCCCGGTGTGAGGAATTACATGTGCAATTTGCACAACTTCTCCACAGGGGAATGCCTTCTGAGTAGGAAATCTGTCTCCTGTGACTCAGACTCTGAAGGTCAGGAAAAGCAGTTGCTCTCACAACATTTGGAAATGCCCGTGGAAGTGGAGGAAGGGAGAGCTGGTGTCCCATTATAAGAAAGCACCTGTCTCTGATTTCTGGAAGGCAAGAAGGCAAAAGAGGAGCCCTGCTACCTCTGTCCAACTAGCTGAGCACCCTGCCTCCAACAGTGGACAGCACATTCAAGAAGTCTCCCAGCAGGCCATGAAAGCCATAGCTCCCTCCCACTATTTCCCCCAGCAAGTCGCATTCAGGCTGCCCTTTTGACCTAGGGGTCCTGCCGAGACATTGAGGTGAATGCTGTCGATAGAAGAATGCCCACAGCATCTCTATCTCTTCTCCCTGCTGTAGGACGCAGCCCATGATTTGCAAGCCGAAGGTCACAGGTTCGATCCTCACCATCTCCTGGTAAGGCTTGAGAGAAGACCCTGTCTGTGACGCTCTGGAGAGCTGGTATGACTCAGTGCCACACACTTTGCAGGTTCTGAGCGCCTTTGGTAGTGCTGCAGGATTTTGCCATTATGAAAGCAGGTGGTTTCAGAGGGCGCAGGGTTGGAGGTGGGCCTTTGCCTATCAATCCCAAGGAGAAGGAAGTGGGGTTTTAATTCCTCATCAAGGGATGCAGAAGGTTCACCAATGATGAAGAGGAATAATAATAGGGATTTTGAAAGAACAGGCCCAGACTGAAAACCTCTGTGTATGTCTAGAAGTGTGATTACTATCCATGGGGGGGGGGTTTCTGTGCCTTCCCCACCTACCCCTCTCCCCCACCCATGCTGCTCTTGCCATGTGCACCCAGGTCTGTGGGTCTGGCTAGGTCTTCTGCATCCTGTCTCTCAGCCTGGGTCTTCCTCTTCCTTCACCTTGGTTTGTCCTTCCTCCCTCCCTGCTGCGGTTGCAGAGCAGAAACCAGGTGGCCAGGCGGAATCCCAGCCCCTCCTGCCTGGAGAGAGTCAGAAGGGGAAGGGAAGCCAAAAAAAATCTCTCAAAGGCACCGATTCCCTCCCCCTGAACCTCCCCAGCACCAATCCAACAGCCATCCGGAATTGCACATTTGCAAATTGCCAGCCAAACCACATTCCCCCCCGGGGTTTTGTTTTTCAGCTCTGGAAGCAGAATGGCTGGAGATGCTGGTGGGAGGCAGCGGGGGGGGGGGGGGATCTCGCTGTGCAGAGCCTGTGATCCTGGGTTCTGGCTGCATCTCTGGGAAGGCAGCAAAACTGATGGCAGGCCATGTTCCTCAGCAGCATTAAACACTGGCAATTGAGCTGGAAATGGGGCAGGGGTGGGGCAGGGCTGAGAGCCTGGACTGCTGGTTTGATCGCCCTTTCTGCATTGAAATAAGGGGGGGTCTGACAAATTAGAGGAGATCTGAACCAGAACCTCTAGATTCTAAGCAAAGGTAGATCCCTCTGTGTGTGTGTGTGTGTGTGTGTGTGTGTGAGAGAGAGAGAGAGAGAGAGAGAGAGAGAGAGAGAGCAGCCTAAACTACTTTGCAGGTGTGTTGTGAACTGTGAATTGGGGTGGGTCTCTGGGGCACAGAACTGAGGTCCTGTTCAACAAAACGAGCAGGTGGGCCTGCCAAATGCAGAAGAGGTGGCTTATTACCATGCAGGGCCATCAAATTATAGAGCTGGAAGGGACCCTAAGGATCATCTAGTCCAACCCCATGCAGTGCAGCTGCCCCATGTGGGGACTGAACCTACGACCTTGGCATTATCAGCACCATGCTTTAACCACCTGAGCTATAAAAGAAGTAATTGACATTACCATTGGAAGGAGGAGGTCATAAAGCCATTAAGTCCAGCATCTAAAATCAATTGCTTTAAGGGTTGGTTGGTTGGTTGGTTGGTTGGTTGGTTGGTTGGTTGGTTGGTTGGGGTTGGTTTTCCCCCCCAATTAAGCAGCATATAAATTTTACCAAATAAATAATGAATAAATTACCCAACTCCACCACTGGATCTGGGCGGTGGGGGCGAACTTTGGGCTGTATTCAGCTATGTTCTACTCAGAGTGGGTGCATGACAATGAATAGACCCAACTTAGTCATGCTCATTTGTTTTGATGGGTCTACTCTAAGTAAGACTAGCAGCCCTGTGTGCCTTGGAGTAAGGATGGTACTCCATTTTCAAGCCTATATATGTCAGCCTCCCGCCACAACTTTCTCCAGTTATTCACCTTTCACAACTGCACCCATTATTTTATTTCTCTGTCCTCCAGGAAACTCACGAGGGACACATTTGACTCTTTCCTCCCCACCTATTTTATCCCCTATGAAGTAGGGGCTGAGAGACAATGGACATTTCAAAGTCACTCAGCCGGCTTCACAGCTGAGAGGGGAATCTGGAACTGACTTTCCTGGGTTCTCATCTGACACCCTAACCCTGGGATGGGGGGGACATGTGACCTGCAGATGCTTGGCCCATCGAGCCCACCATCCTGTTCTCACTGTGGCCACTGTTGCTGACTCATGACAGTGGAGGCAGAGCCTAGACATTGCAGCTAGAAGTCACTGAGAGCCTTATCCCTCAACAGGTTAACTTCTCTGATGGCCAGCAGTGTCTCTTGGGTCTCCAGCAGAGATCTCTCACATTCTACCTGCACTGCTTGCTACCTGAGCCTTAAAAAAGCCCAAACCCAATGGAAACAGCAGGGATTGAAACTGGGATCTGCTGGAACCCGTGTGCTCTACCACTGAGCACTGGAGGGGGGAAGAATTTCTATCTGGTGGGGAGAGACTTTCTGCAACAACTTGCCCTTGCCAAGAAGATGACACAGGGATCAGCCAAGGAAGCCTTCCTTTGTATTTGCTAATACCCCAGGGGAATCAGTAAGGAGAATTATAAATAGGTTCCAGAAACGCAGCCATAATTTTGTCTGTTGCAGCAAAAAACAACAACACGGAGTCTTGGGGCGCCTTAACTGGACTAACGCATTTTATTATGGCACAAACTTGTTTGTGCACCTGATGATGAAGTGGATTCTAGTCCACGGAAGCTTATGCCATAATAAATTTGCTAAGTCTTTAAGGCGCCGCAGAACTCTTTGTTGTTATAAATAGTTTTGTGATCCTATTTCTTAGCAGCTGGGAGAGGTAGCGTGGGACTGGGCTAATGCAGCTGCGTTACGGCAGCAACTCACTCCTGACGCGAGAGGTTTGGGGGCTCAATCCCGGTGGGCCAGGGAGGCCTGCCTGCTACCTTAGATGTATTGGATCTGTTTAGGGTTGCAAGGAAAGCACTTTGCACATGCTCAAGGGCATTGCTATTGCTACTTTCAATTTGAGTTGGTTCTCAGGCTGAGCCCTGGGTGGCTAATGCCCCTGCCTTTGGTTCATTCCTGGCCAGAAGGCATTGGGGAGAAGCTTGAAACAAGCCCCCCCCACACACACAGATCAGAAGTGCGTGGAAGGGATTGTTGCAGGTACAAAGAAACTAGAGGCTGAACTCTAAAATCTACAGTCAAGAAATACTTTTATTAGGAGCAACCAAAATGTCGCAAAACAGCGAGCCAGTTTTGCATTTTCTAAAACTATTCATCCTAAGAACATAAGACTAGGCTGGTTGGATGAAGCCAATGGCCCAAATAGCCTGGTATCCTATTCTAACCGGGCCAAACAGATGACTGTGCATAACCCACAGGCAGGACTTGAGTGCATAAGTGCTCTTCTCACTTGTGAATGATCCCAGCGACTGGTTTTCAGACGCATGCTGCTTCCTACAGTGGAGGGGAAACGTCAGTCTGCACCTTAAGCAAAGCAACGAGCGGGGGAGGGGGAGGAATGAAAAATTGGCTTGGTGCTGTGCGGCCAAAAGATATGCGTCCAGACTCACGCTCAAGATGGAGACTGCAGACTTGATTGAACGAGTGTCTGCTTAGTGCTGCTGCAGATCTCAGGTTACTCCGAGATCTATTGCATTTTGGGAGAGAAAAAGAAAAATGCACTGACTGGCTCTCATTTTTCAAAATGTATAATCCAGCAGATGCCCACACCTGTCTCTACACAAGGTGTAGATCTGGTCCTTTGAGTGGAGGAGGGAAGATGCTAGGTGATCCACCTCAGGCTCTTGTAGCCTCTCAGCCACTCTCCCTGGGGAGCATAGGATTGCTCCCTAAATAAATAGAATAACTATGGTGGCCAACCTTGCAGGCCTGTTGTGTTTGAGAGAAGCGTGTGAACACCTTAAGGGTGTTGCCTGCTCGTTTTAAGATTGGATTTAAGGAGAGAATAAGAGATCGGTCATTTTGTGTAGATGACCAATTTGAAGAGCATGGTAGGCAATTTTGAACCCCCAAATTTGAACCACCAAAACTTAATGATGAGTCATAGTCATCATAATTGTCACCAACATATCTCAAGCATGGTTGAAAATATGAAAAGGGTTCTTCTGTAGTTTGTGAGTCCTGATTAGGAAGGAAAGAGAAGCAGGGCAGTCTTCATATTAGAAAAGTTGGAGATTAATTTTAGGCAGGGGTGGGGAAGCTGCGGCCTTCCAGATCTGGTGGGACTTCAAGGGCTCAGCCATAATGTCATTTAATGTGGACAGCAAGCTTCCTGGACCTGCATTAATTTCCCCCCAAATCACTGCCTTTTCACCTACCTTGATCCAGATTTTCTTACATCACACCTTTAAAGCACATGACTCCCCCAAGAGAAACTTGGGAGTTGTGGTTTATTAAGGGTGCTGAGAAATGGAGCTCAGTGAGGGAGAAACCACAGCTTCTTTGGGGGAAGTAATGTGCTTTAAATGTATGGGGTGGATCTGAAAAGGAGAGGGTATGAGAAAATCCCGACTGCGGGAGGGGAAAGTGCGGAAAGGCAGTGATTTAGAGGGAAACGCCTTATGGACAACAGAATGATGCTAAATTCACCTACCATCCACAGCAAAGGACAGTATGGATGAGCTTCAACTCCCATTGCAAGAGCTGACGGGAGATGGAATCAATTAGTATCAGGAGGGACATATCCTTGATTTTAGGTAATATCCCAGGTAACAACCTACCCAGACCCTTCAATCACCACCTGAGGCCCTTCTTCATGTACCCCCTCCATGAGAGGTCAGCAGGGGGGCAACATGAGAGCGGGCCTTTTCTGCAGTTGCGTAACCCACCCAGGAGGTCCGTGGCATCATTCACATAAAGAAAACTACCATAGAGATATCAAAATTTTCAAAAGTAGGGGCTTGGCTTTTGAAAACAGGCGGTCCGCAGTACTTGGCTAATTGGGAACCACTGATTTGCGGCTGTGTGCGTGTGTGTGTGCGTGCGAGTGTGTGTTATTGTTTTTGTTCGTTACTATGTTGTGTATTTTTGTGTTTTTAAATTGTGCTGTGTGATCCTTAGATGAAGGGCGCTATAGAAATTTAATGTATGAATGAACAATGAATGAATGAATGAAGTCAGTATAGACATATTGTGTAGTATTACCAACAGATGCCTGTTGTCTTTGTCCATGGAGTTTTCCTGGCAGGGATACTGGAGTGGCTTGCCAGTTCCTGCTCCAGGTGGATCACGTTTAATCAGAACTCTCCACTATGACCTGTCCATTTTGGGTGGCCCTGCACGGCATAGCTCACAGCTTCTCTGAGTTATTCAAGCCCCTTGGCCATGACAAGGCAATGATCCATGAAGGATCCAATACTTTGGCCACCTCATGAGAAGAGAAGACTCCCTGGAAAAGACCCTGATGTTGGGAAACATGGAGGGCACAAGGAGAAGGGGACGACAGAGGACGAGATGGTTGGACAGTGTTCTTGAAGCTACCAGCATGAGTTTGACCAAGCTGCGGAAGGCAGTGGAAGACAGGAGTGCCTGGCGTGCTCTGGTCCATGGGGTCACGAAGAGTCGGACATGACTGAATGACTAAACAACAACAACAACCAACAGATGGGGAGGTATGTAATCGTCAGAAAGCAAAGTCCCCTTCATTGGTGGTTTTTAAGCAGAGGTTGGGTGGCCATCTACATGGATGCTTTAGTTGAGATCCCCGCATTGCCTGGGGTTGGATTAAATGACCTTCAGGAGTCCCTTCCAACTCTACAATTGTATTATTCTGCATTTGAGTAGAGCCCAAAGTAATCTTTCTCTTTTCCTCAATGGTGACATAAAAAAAAAGCTAGTCATGTAGATCAGTAAGAAAAATTCTAAAATCCACAGCTGGGCAATGCCTTCTTGTGACAGGGCTGGACAAACGCCAGCTCCCTTGGCCTATAGAGCGAGATGAGCACGCAACCCCAGAGTCGTCCGCGTCTGGACCTAACGGTTAGGGGTACCTTTACCTTTACCTTTACCTTTTACCTTTACATCCCTGACACTTGGCCTTGATGGGCTGGGGCTGATGGGAATTGGAGTTCACAAACATTCTGAAGGTGGCAGCTTGTCTGCCTCTGCTTTATCAGGAGCGCACACGAAAAGTGAGCAAGCTTTCCAGTTCTTGAAAAGTCAGTGGGAACAGCATTCCCCCAAATCTCCACCATCTGGGGGAAATTCACCAGATCCTTGTGCTGATGAGTTAACACACACTTTAATCATCCCTTTGTTTACATCATCAGGAGTAGTTAAGAAGCATAAGGAAGGTGGGCTTTTAAAAAGGGGGTGGGGAGAAATTAGAGTCTTTATAGAGAATGTGTTGAGGGTTTTTTTTAATTTTCAAAACTTGCATTCAGCTGTGACACACACGCTTAGTTATATCTAAGGGGGGGGGGACAAAGTAGATTAATGTACAGTTGATAAGGACACAGAGAATTAATTGTGAGGTGGAGAACCTACTGTTTTTGCACCCTTTGTGTACCGCTGTGTGGGTCCCACCCCCCAAATACTAAGGAGCAACCAGTTTGTGCTGGGACGATGAGAATAAATATGAAAGTCTGGATACAGATGGGAAAACGTAAAGGGGAATTCTAATCTGTATAACGGGTTACAAGGACAAAGGGATACGGGTTGACTTTTGTTTCAAATTACAGAGTGAGATCTCACAAATGCCTCTCTGATCCCCAAATCACAGATGGCAAGCTGTGATCTCACACAGGCTCCCCAGCCCCCAACCCTCTGAATTAATCACCATTCTGGAATAGCCATCACTCCCGAGTTCTGTACTTGCCATTATTTATATGGCTCAGAATGTCTCTTCCACCCATAAACATGGGAGAGAAAGAGACTGAGCCTTTTTTTTTTTTTTTTTTACTACTCTCTGGTCTCTCTGGGGTGGTTAAAGGGATTCCAGCGGTCACCAATCCCATTAAATGGTTACGTGTTTTGCAAGCGTAATTGCATAAGATCAGGCCCAGGGCCCATCTACTCCAGCAATCCTGCTCTCACAGTGGCCAAACCAGCAAACAGGGCCTGAGCAGAGCAGTCCTCTCCCCTCCTGTAAACATATATTAAAACATATAAGGTAAAGGGACCCCTGACCATTAGGTCCAGTCGTGAACGACTCTGGGGTTGTGGCACTCATCTCACTTTACTGGCCAAGGGAGCCGGCGTACAGCTTCCGGGTCATGTGGCCAGCATGACTAAGCCGCTTCTGGCAAACCAGAGCAGCGCACAAAAACGCCATTTACCTTCCCGCTGAAGCGGTACCTATTTATCTACTTGCACTTCATGCTTTTGAACTGCTAGGTTGGCAGGAGCAGGGACCGAGCAATGGGAGCTCACCCCGTCGCGGGGATTTGAACCGCCGACCTTCTGATCGGCAAGCCCTAGGCTCTGTGGTTTAACCCACAGCGCCACCCACGTCCCCTCCTGTAATTTCTAGCAACTGGCATTCAGAAGCATCACTGTACACGACCATGGAGGCAGAGAAGAGCCATCACATCTAGTAGCCATGAACAGGCTTATCCTCGAAGAATTTGTCTAATCCTCTTTCAAAGCCATCCAAGCTTTAAGCCTCCTGCAGGAGGGAGTTCCACTGACCAAGTTCCCATGTCCAGTTCCTCCAGCATCTCCAGGTAAGGGTGGAAACTATGCCTGTCTGAAGCCCCGGAGAGCCATTCCTGGGTGTAGACCAGCTGTGGTAGATGATGGGCCAACGATTTGATTTGGCATGGCTCCTGGTTCCCAGTCCCTGATCTGAAAGTTCAAAACACAGCTGAATGGCACTGGCAATCAGGGAGCAGAAGCTGATATGCGGGCTGCCTAGTGCTGGTGCCAGTCTATTTTGTGTGCCAGGCAAGGCTAACTACTAGGAATCATAGAACGCAGAGTTCGAAGGGACACTGAGGGTCATCTGGACCAACCCCCTACAATGCAGGAATATGCACCTGCAACCTCGCATCGGCACCACGCTCTAACCGACTGGGCTACCCTCCCCGCAAAATTTCTAACTTCAGTTTTCTTGTAGGGAAAAAAAGAAAAGAAAAGCACAGAACTTTGAAACGCACAGAACTTTTAAATTGCAAAGAATAAGTAATGCAGCCATCTTTGATTATTTTTCTCAAGCGCAAAAGAAAACATTTTCGCGCCAATCATTTGGAGTAATCTTGTGAATTGTGGTGTTACAATTTAAGTCTCTTAAATGTTTCAATTTCAGGCACATCAACATATCACTTTGCATGCTTTTTCCTGTGCAAATTTTGTCACCAGTTCTTTCAGTGGCATCTGTCAAAACTTGTTGAAAACCCTCATCATAGCTGCAGTTGGCTTGTAAAGGTAAAGGTAAAGGTACCCCTGCCCGTACGGGCCAGTCTTGACAGACTCTAGGGTTGTGCGCCCATCTCACTCAAGAGGCCGGGGGCCAGCGCTGTCCAGAGACACTTCCGGGTCACGTGGCCAGCATGACATCGCTGCTCTGGCGAGCCAGAGCCGCACACGAAAACGCCGTTTACCTTCCCGCTAGTAAGCGGTCCCTATTTATCTACTTGCACCCGGGGGTGCTTTCTAACTGCTAGGTTGGCAGGCGCTGGGACCGAACAACGGGAGCGCACCCCGCCGCGGGGATTCGAACCGCCGACTTTTCGATCGGCAAGCCCTAGGCGCTGAGGCTTTTACCCACAGCGCCACCCGCGTCCCATCAGTTGGCTTGTAGCTGAATTTAAATCACTTTCCATATTTTGTAGTAGCTTGCTTGCAAAATGGACTAGCATGGAACAAGGGATGCCACAAACTTGAGTTTACAAATTGCATGTGCAAGGGCCTTGGTTTCAATATGGGAATTGTTTCCAGACAAACCTTTTCGGCTTGTGTCATCAAAGACATATATTAAAGCATCACATATGCTACCAAGATGATATGCTGTATCTCAGTGGTTTCAAAGCATTGATCGAATTCTCCCATCTTGTTTCACTTCAATGGCTTAACAGTTATGGCTAAGTTTGATAAATGGCTAGTTAGAATTTGCCACTGCTGAGTCAATGCAGATAAATAATTTTAGATCCGTTGAACTAAACTGAACAAACTCATTGCTTCCAGACCCAAACACACCCAGTACATAACCTCCAGCCTACCCTACATGTATGAATTACTTCAGAAACAATGACGTTCTTCAAAGTATAAGATACAAGCAAAATATTATCAGGAATTTATAAGGTAAAGGTAAAGGTACCCCTGCCCGTACGGGCCAGTCTTGACAGACTCTAGGGTTGTGCGCTCATCTCACTCTAGAGGCCGGGAGCCAGCGCTGTCCGCAGACACTTCCGGGTCACATGGCCAGCGTGACAAAGCTACTCTGGCGAGCCAGCGCAGCACACGGAAACGCCGTTTACCTTCCCACTAGTAAGCAGTCCCTATTTATCTACTTGCACCGGGGGGGGGGGGGCTTTCAAACTGCTAGGTTGGCAGGCGCTGGGACTGAGCAACGGGAGCACACCCTGCCACGGGGATTCGAACCGCCGACCATACCATCGGCAAGTCCTAGGCGCTGAGGTTTTACCTACAGCGCTACCCACGTCCCCTATCAGGAATTTATAAGATACAACAAAAACGAATCTGTGTAAAACTGTGTCTCTCAAAGGTCAGTGCTGTGCCCCTCTGAGGTGTGGACTCTAAACAGCTGCCCAGTTGGCCTAATGATAGCACCAAACACTCATTTTTTAAGAAAAAATAATAATATGTATTTATTGATACTTATTCAAAGTTATACGAAAATACATACCCATTACAAAGTTATTGTTTTATACGGTAATATACTGAGATAAAACATCTGCTTAGTCTAAAGGAGAACAAAGTCCAGAGGAAGAAAAGACAAGAAAAGGAGAAAGCTAAAGAAAGAGAAAGCGAGAGAAAAGGAATAAAACCAAAAACTCCATGATCAAGGGACTGTCCCCTTTAAGACTGCCAGTCTCTCTCCAGGCAAAACAGCAGTTATGAGCAATTACTATGCATGGTGACCACAGATGGCACTTAGAAATAAGGTGGTGTTGGGCACACCCCAAATGCAGCTTTGGGACACCACAAATCACACACTCACACTTACAGGAGAGTGTCCTCTGTGAGATGCTCTGGCTCAGGGGTAGGCAGCCTAAGGCCCGGGGGCTGGATGCGGCCCAATCGCCTTCTAAATCCGGCCTGTGGACGGTCTGGGAATCAGCATGTTTTTACATGAGTAGAATGTGTCCTTTTATTTAAAATGTATCTCTGGGTTATTTGTGGGGCCTGCCTGGTGTTTTTAACATGAGTAGAATGTGTGCTTTTATTTAAAATGCATCTCTGGGTTATTTGTGGGGCATAGGAATTCGTTCATTATTTTTTTCCAAAATATAGTCCGGCCCCCCACAAGGTCTGAGGGATGGTGGACCGGCCCATGGCTGAAAAAGGTTGCTGACCCCAGCAGTCTGGCTGGTACCACTTCATTCAGGTCCAGGACTGCCAAGCAGCCTCGGCCCACGCCAATCAATTCCTGGTATATGTAGAGATGAATAAGGAGCTGGGATTGTTCACCCCAAATGATCAAGCCCAAATGATACACTGAAATAACCTGGAGATGGCTGCCTTTGAGATCTCCTAAACTGGCACTCTGCCAAATGCATTATTTGGGTGTAAGACGCTGTCAAGAGTACTGATGCTACTATACCTTTTTTTATATAAAACTCTGGATTCCTTAATCTGGAATAACTGTGATACCACCATCACAAACAAGAATGCTGCTTTTTAAGGTTAGGGACAATAGGGTTTCCCCCACACACTCCAGAGAATTCAATAAAGCACCCCAACTCACAGATATGAAAGAGGGGTCACAGCCCACTGTGCTAATATTTATCCCACTGCTGCCTCCAGTTAAATGGGTTGGGTAGGCTCAGGTATTGCCTTGAAACCTGCCAGACCCGTTTCACCAGAGGAGAGGAGACAAAAGATGGACATTTGCACAGCAGGGAGAGAGCCATAGGCCAGGTGGCCACAGGTTCAGTTTCTGGCACCTCCAGTTAAAAGGGTGGGGGAGCAGGTGCGGTGGGAGACCTCTGCTTAGATCAAAGCAGGCAATGCAGAGATAAGGGGGGGGGGGGCAATGGTCTGGTGTGGTACCCAGAGGCACGGGAAGCTGTGCCTCCCTGCCTCAATGCTCTTAAAAGTGATTACTGTATTTTCGCTCTATAAGACGCACCAGACCACAAGACACACCTAGTTTTTGGAGGAGGAAAACAAGAAAAAAAATATTCTGAATCTCAGAAGCCTGACCAGCAAGAGGGATCGCTGTGCAGCGAAAGCAGCGATCCCTCTTGCTGTTCTGGCTTCTGGGATAGCTGTGCAGCCTGCATTTGCTCCATAAGACGCACACACATTTCCCCTTTTTAGGAGCGGAAAAGTGAGTCTTATAGAGCAAAAAATACGGTATCTGTCTCTGGTCTTTCCAAAGACACAGGTGTCAAAAGGAGGGTCAGAAGGCAGACAGAACCCAAGATTTATAAAGAATTGGGAAAAATGTTGAAATATACATTTATTAAGAAACCAGAAGCCTTTCTACTTGGAATAATAGGTTTGGAATTGCCCATGAAAGATGTTTTTGTAAGCCACAACTGCAGCTAGAATTTTGTTGGCCAAAAATTGGACACTACAAGAAGTACCGACAGTGGAGGAATAGCAGATGAAGATGATGGTTTTTGGGGAGCTAGCCGACCTGACCAGAAGAGTCTGTGGCCAGAGGGAGGAGGAGCACCAAGAGGATTGGAAGAAATTCAAAGATTATTTAGCTAAATATGTCAAGGTAACATAAATAGAATTACTTGCGAGTACCAAATAGGCCTAGGATTTTAAAAATGTGATATTGTAAAATACTATGTTAAAATTAAAATGAAAAGAAAGAAAGATGTAATTTGACCAAGTAAATAGTTTTGGAAAACTGCTACAATGGACTATATGGAAACTCAGCTAGGGGGATTCAAGGAAGTCATTTAACAATGTTAAAAAAAAAGGAATTATTATAGTTAGGATAAATGTTTGTTTGTTTGGTTGGTTTTTGATGTTTTTTTGTTTGATATAAAATTGGAAAATCAATTTAAAAATTGGGAAAAAACAAAAGAAGGCAGACAGAACCCCCTCTTTAACTGCTCCAGTCCAGTGAAGCTCGCCTGCATCAAATGGCCCCACACTTGGGGGCTGAAAGGATGCCTTCAACTGGGGTTCCCCCCAGCTAATCCCATCGCTGTGTAGCCATCGACAGCTGAAGGTCATTTGCGCTATATCTGGTTTCCACGGCGACCATTGATTGGCAGGCAGATTTTCAGGGCATCCGGGGTTATTATATGCAGCAGACTGCGCCGGTGACAGATCAGGCTTTGGGGGAAATTTCGCTCAGTGGGCAGGTCACGGAAAGGGAAATGCCGGAATAGGCTGAGCATCAAGACAGACTCTTAGCTTCATTTTCTTTCTTTTCTTTTTTGTTTCCCCAGCCTGAGGACGCCTGGGCTTGTCTGTTTTTTGGAGCATGTGATGTGGGACGGAGAGGGGAGTGAATGGGAACATACGCAATTCCACCCGCCACCCCCCGCCATCTCCCACCCCATTTTCTTCTGCCCTAGATAGAAGGGAGACTGGGGGAGGAGGGAAGAGGGGGGAAGATCCCAGAGACTGGCTGCATCAGTAGCCTGAGGGTGTTAATTCATCTCTCCTAGCAACGGGAGCATGGGGGGGGGGAGGGAAGCCCCTCTTCCGGTACGTGGGGAGGGGGAGGAGCTGCATGGGTGGAGAAGGGGACAGGTGGCTTGGGTATTTGGCTATTTCTGGAGGGAGACAGAGGCGCCATAGCAACAACACACACACACACTCAAATTTAATGCACAAAATCCATACATGCAACCTCATATCCTCAGCTTTCTCATAGGACTTGGGTTATCACCCCCACCTCTTAGAATCATAGAATTGTAGCGTTGGAAGGGGAACCCCAACGGTCATCTAGTCCAACCCCTTGCAATGTAGAAATCTCAACTAAAGCATCCATGACAGACGGCCATCGAACCTCTGCTGGAAAACCCCCAAGGAAGGAGAACCACACACCTTCCGAGGGAGTCCTTGCCACTGACCAACAGCTCTGAATTCTTGTACCTTGAATTCTTGTACCTTGAAGTGGTGGAGTCTCCGTCTTTGGAGGTCTTTAAGCAGAGGCTTGACAACCATATGTCAGGAGTGCTCTGATGGTGTTTCCTGCTTGGCAGGGGGTTGGACTCGATGGCCCTTGTGGTCTCTTCCAACTCTATGATTCTATGAAGCCATGGGTTTGGGTCCTACCCTCCAGAGCAGGAGAAAGCAAGCTTGCGCCATCCTCCGTGTGGCAGGCCTCGAAACATTTGATGATATCTTTTCTCAGTCTTCTCTTATACAGGATGATAATAATAATAATAATAATAATAATAATAATAATAAATTTTATATCCCACCCTCCCCAGCCAAGACTGGTTAACACCAGGTATAAAAACAATTGATTAAAATACAACTTAAAAACAAGATTAAAATACAACATTAAAATTCAGCCTCATTTCAGTAGAAACTCAAATCAAAAACTTTTGGGGGATGAAAACGTCCAATCTTCACCAAGGCCAACTATCCAGACTGGTCCTACGTGGGCCAGAAAAAAGCCAGGGAAGTCCCCAAATAGGAGTTCCATCACAGAAGGAGAAAGGAAAAAGGAAAGATCCACTTCCCTCAACTATTCCTCCCAAGGCTTTGATCATCTTGGTCTCCCTCCTCTGCACTTCTTCCAGCTTGTCAATACACCTCTTAAATTGTGATGCCCAGAAATGGACATGGTATTCCAGGTGTGGTCTGATCAAGGCGGAATAGAGTGGTACTATTACTTCCTTTGAAGTAGACTTCTTTTGAGGCAGCCTAGAATAGCATTAGCTTTTTTTGCTGCTGCGTCACACTGTGGACTCATGTCAAGCTTGTGGTCTACTAAGAGCCTTCTCACACGTACCTTGGACATTTCTGCCCTTAATCCAAAGAGTTCCTGCAAACCCGATTCCACCACGACACCCCCCCCCCCAATTGTGCTCACCTTCCTTCTACTAACCATTTCTTGCTGTTTGTTTTTTAAGTACCGTATTTTTCGCCCTATAGGACGCACTTTTTCCCCTCCAAAAATGAAGGGGAAATCTGGGTGCATCCTATGGGGCGAATGCAGGCTTTCGCTGAAGCTTGGAGAGCGAGAGGGGTCGGTGCGCACCGACCCCTCTCGCTCTCCAGGCTTCAGGAAGACATCCGCAGCCTAGGCAGCCCTGCGGGAGTTCCCGCAGGGCTGTCTAGGCTGCAGATATTAGCCTGGTTCCCGGAGCGCCGGGCGCGCTGAAAGCAGAGCTCCCGGCGCTTTGGGAACACATCCGCAGCCTAGGCAGCCCTGCAGGAGGTCCCGCAGGGCTGCCTAGGCTGCGGATAGCAGCCTGCCGCCCGGTGGGCGGGGCGCCCTGAAGCAGAGCGCTCCTCGCACTGGGCATACATCCGCAGCGTGGGGAGCCCTGCAGGAGTTCCCCGCAGGGCTCCCCATGCTGCGGATAGCAGCCTGCCACCCGGCGGGCGAGGCGCCCTGAAGCAGAGCGCCCCTTGCGCCGGGCAGACATCGGCCAGCCCCATAAGCTCGGGGGACAGCAGGGAGGCGCAGTGCCGCCATCCCGCTGTTCCTCGACCTGGTTCGGTTTCCCCGACCTGCTTTTGGGGGGGGAATAATGGGGAAATTTTTTTTCCTTTATTTCCCCCCCAAAAAACGAGGTGCTTCCTATGGGACGGAGCGTCCTATGGGACGAAAAATACGGTAAAGAGTGGATACTAATGCTTCTTGCTCCATAAAACAGTTAAGCAAAAATATTTGCCATATTGTGCATATGAGGAAGAAAATATGGACCCTGGGGTCTAAGATTGCAAACTGCTATTGGTTTATTGATATTCTAACATTAGGGACGCGGGTGGCGCTGTGGGTTAAAACCACAGAGCCTAGGGCTTGCTGATCAGAAGTTTGGTGGTTCAAATCCCTGCGATGGGGTGAGCTCCCATTGCTCGGTCCCTGCTCCTGCCAACCTAGTTCAAAAGAATGCCAAAAAGTGCAAGTAGATAAATAGGTACCACTCCAGCGGGAAGATAAACGGCGTTTCCGTGTGCTGCTCTGGTTCGCCAGAAGCGGCTTAGTGTATACATTTTATGAAATAAAATGAAATAAAAGTTGACCCAAAGAGGAAAAACCAGATATGCCCTTGTGTCCTTGATGATACAGAAATCAGCTGGGGAAGCTCATCCCCACCCACCCCCAGCACAGGAGAGGTCAAGCATCTTCTGATGATATCGAACATGGGTAGGCAAAGTAAGGCCCGCGGGCCGGATCTGGCCCAATCGCCTTCTAAATCCGGCTTGCGGACAGTCCAGGAATCAGCATGTTTTTACGTGAGTAGAATGTGTGCTTTTATTTAAAATGCATCTCTGGGTTATTTGTGGGGCGTAGGAATTTGCTCATCCCCCCCCCAAAAAAATATAGTCCGGCCCCCCACAAAGGGACAGTGGACCGGCCCCCTGCTGAAAAACTTTTCTGACCCCTGATACAGAATCATAGAGGGGAAAGGGAACTCCTGAGCACAGCTGTCAACTTTCCCCTTTTCTTGCAAGGAATCCTATTCGGAATAAGGGAATCTCTCTTAAAAAATGGGAAACATTGACAGCTATGCTCCCGAGGGTCATCTAGTCCAACCCCCTGCGATGCAGGAATCTCAACTAAAGCTTTCCTTACAGATGACTGTTGAAGGCACAGCTGCAGGGAGAGGCTGGCTGAAGGAGTTGTCAAACCCATCTAAGCAATGGGAAGACGATGAAAATGGAAGTCTAATTCTTGGTGCAAACTCTCCCTCCTCCTGTAAGGACACCATTAGATGGAGATATACCCCTTTCCCTTTCCAGCGGGGCAGCTCACAACTCCCGGGCCTCAACGTGCGGAAGGGAAGTGATTCCTAGTGGTTAGAGCACACAGAATATTTTTCCCCCTCTCTCTCTCGCGAAGGAGCCTGGGCTCTTAGACCGAGACGCCCTTTCACCTTCCTCCCCGCCGTCTTTTCTCTGTCCTTCCCTACGCCTCTCTCTCCCCCCTCCCGGACAGCTGTCTCATCCGTTCCCGCACGTGTCCCGTCTTGTCCAGAGAGGAGGCTCCGGTTACATAAGCCTCATATCGGACGCCTCGCTTTTTCCATCTCATGCCAAGACCTGGGGGTTGGGGGGGGGGTTGGGGGGGGGAGGAAGACGCAGACAGACAGGCAGCTGGTATATGGGGAAGAGGCGAGGGGGGGCACACAGCTCCGACCTCCCGCCCGCCCCCACTTCCTGCTGCTGCATTGTAAGATATACCATTACATCCTCTGCAATTTTAAACCATGTATTAATTGGCAATGGGGGGGAGGGACGGAGATCACACGCTCGGGGTGTGGTTTGTCGGGGAGGGAGGGGGAACGCATTGTCCCCCCCACCTCCAGCATCTCCACCACTTAACATCTGGGGCTCTTGGGTGGTGTGACTTGTGAATACTGTTAGAAATTTTTTTGGGGGGGATACCCCCTAAACCCTAGGAATTAATAAGGAATCCACCTGCAGCCTGGTGCAAAAATATTACACGAGGGGGGAGGTTGCGGCTTTCCTTACCCCTCTGGGGACTTTATAACGGGTCTACAGCCCAAGTTTCCAGTCCTCTTTGTCCTTCCCTCTTCCCCCTCCCGAGTCAGGAGGTCTGCAAATCCTGTGATTCAGCTAAAAGTAGCATAAATGCTGACTCCGATTAATAGATAGATCTGTCCCTTCGCAGCAGCTCCCAAGCGATCTCGGCCCTGGACCCGCCGCCCCCCCCCCCCGGATCCTCCAGCACGTCTGGCGCCTGCACCCATGATCTCCACGTGTCGGGGTGCTCAGCATCGCCCCCAAAACCAGAACACTCCGAATTAGGATCGTTGCTCCTCCAATACCGTTAGCAACCCCCACCCCCTTTCTCTTCCCCGCCCGCCCCAGCCTTCCGCAACTCCTCCCTTTGTGTGGGGCGAGGGAAGGGGATCCTGCTGCCTCGGTTCCCGCAGCAGAACCACTTTCCTTCTGCCCCGTTTGGTTGCATGAGATGGAAACCCCGCGATGGAAGCGCAGGAAAAAGAGGGCGCGCACTTCGACTCGAGGTTGCCCCCGCGTGTTCGCCGTGAGGATTGCGTCGGTTCCTTCAAAGAGAGTTGCGGGTTCCTTCTGGGGTCGTCTCCCCTCCCACGCCTCTGAGGGATTATTAAATACAATGTCCGGGGAAGCGCTTCTCCTTCTCCTTCTCCGCACTAGTGCCACAGGTGTACCTAGGCTCCTTTGAACCTTTGACGAGGAGCTGTATCAGCGCCCTCCCCCGCCCAATCCTTGCACCCTTGGCAAGCAGTGGCAAGGAGTTCCATCGGCACACCCAGAGGAGCCTGCACGCCTCCCCCAAGCAGAGAAATGGCCCAGGAATGTGCCGAGAGATGTAATTCAGATCGGTTCTGGGAGAAAGGTGGGATATTAATTAGTATTCATCATAATATTTTCCAGAGAGGGGTAGCAAAAACAGCAAAGCACACCCCCCCCACACACACATCACAGGAATGTCATTTAAAAGTGTCTTAACATCTGCAAATATCAAGGATTTACCCCAAAGTTAACATGACCAACGATTTCTAACCAGAAAGAAAGCACCACAGCACAAGCCCCGTCGTCCATGTCCCCTCAAAAGGCGTAATCAGCATTACATCAACATTTTAACATATGCCTTTTATAAGTCTCATTTGGATATCTATTTGGATCAGGGCCGGCCCAGCTACGAGACAAGGTAAGGTGGTCGCCTCGGGCAGCAGGATCCACAGGGGCAGCAGATCCCAACAGTGGCATAGCATGAGTTGCCAGGGCCCGGGGCAAGACAACTATTGCACTCCCTAACCTGTGACGGCACCTGCATGGCAACTGCAGCCTGCCCATCTCCTTGATTGCCCCCCCCCCAACCATTTCCCCCTTTCCACCTTCAGTTCAATGCAGATGACAGCCACCGGCAGAATATAAAATAAAAACAAATGATATAAACAGCCCAACAAAATATGTGCCTTTCACCCAATGGAATAAGTGAAGGCTTTGGGAGGAGAAGGAGAGCATGGGAGCGCAATTGTGGGACCCGAATGGGTGGGATTTGCCTCTTGAGAGAGGCCCTGACTAAGGAAGAGAGCGTGCTATTTATTTTCTTTGGAAATTTTGTGCCCCTAATAATTTTGTGCTGCTCCTGTGCCCCCACCACATTTGCACCACTGGATCCCAATGCAAAATTTTATTCCCCACTTCCTCCTGACGAAGATTTCCCCTCACCTCTTCTTCCCTGGTGAGGGGGGCGGGCCGGGATGCCATTTTGTGGTTTACTGCAAGTGCCAAAATGTCTTGGGCTGGCCCTGATTTGGACAAATGAACTGCTTCTATTAATATATATATAAGTCAGGACTGATGGATTTTAAAAATTGCCAATGTGAGCTGACGCTGTTCCTTTCTTTTGGTGGTATTTGCATTCTGAAAATAGCACTGAAAAGAAAGCGGCCTTTTGAGATCGATCCTGAAATTCCTATAGCCATCAGAACATTTGAATGACAAAGTCACAAGAGGGGGGGAAACCCTGGCCAATGTTTATCAGTAATAACAACAATTAGGGAACCAACCTCGGACTTTCCGTGGGGGATAAAAAAGTTAATGGGCATTTCCATACAAATGGTCTGTGCCGCACCGTGTCATGTGATCGATGATGCTGAACGGGGCTTACCTCCCCCCTTCCCCCGCAATATTTTATTCAAGTTGGCATTGCTGTATGAAACTCAACATGAACATTTCCCTTAGAATGGCCATGGCGCCCACCTGATGGGTACCAGAACTGAGTTCTGGAGAGTTCCAGCTGGGGGGAAAAGCCCTGGTTCAGCAGAAAGTGGAGATGATGGATGTCAGCATGTTTTAAATACCGTATTTTTCGCTCTATAAGACGCACCAGACCACAAGACGCACCTAGTTTTTGGAGGAGGAAAACAAGAAAAAAAATATTCTGAATCTCAGAAGCCAGAACAGCAAGAGGGATAACTGCGCGGTGAAAGCAGCAATCCCTCTTGCTGTTCGGGCTTCTGGGATAGCTGCGCAGCCTGCATTCATTCCATAAGACGCACACACATTTCCCCTTACTTTTTAGGAGGGAAAAAGTGAGTCTTATAGAGCAAAAAATATGGCAATCCTTTTTTTAATGTAACCGGCAGATGGGAAGTTTATTTTCTTTTTGTATCTTTCTCTAATGTTTATTTTTCTTTTGTCTTTTTTTATCTTTATCTTTTCTCTGTTCTTATTGTCCCTTTCCTTCCACCCTCTTTCTTTGGTGTCCTACATCCAGGGCCTTTCTTAAGGTCCAGAGATTATATACTTATGAAGGTGGTTGATGGGTGAGAGCCAGAGGAACGTCTGTCTCACAGGCTGAGAGGCTGAGAAATGAATAGAAAGATCCTAGGTGAGAGCAGGGGAGAGTTGCTGTCCTCTGTGGATGTGTTAAGGCAGGGGTCAGCAAACTTTTTCAGCAGGGGGCCGGTCCACTATCCCTCAGACCTTGTGGGGGGCCGGACTATATTTTGAAGGGGGAAAACGAACAAATTCCCAGAGATGCATTTTAAATCAAAGCACACATTCTACTCATGTAAAAACATGCTGATTCCTGGACCGTCTGTGAGCCGGATTTAGAAGGTGATTGGGCCGGATCCAGCCCCTAGGCCTTAGTTTGCCTACCCATGCGTTAAGGGCTAAGAATTACTTTTAAGAGAGGACACCGTATTCTACTAGTTCGATTTGTATTTTTCTGCAGCTGCTATTTTGCTGTATTATGGGGGGGAATTGATAAAAATCTCATTTAAAAAAGAAGAAGGTTTGAACAATGATGTTTGCATTAGTCTGCACACATATTCACATGATGGAAAATGCATGCCAGGAAAGGCTGGCCATAGCATGAGGCAGAATGAGTCAGCACCCGCTGAGGAGGCACAGAGAGGACAAGGCCATGTTTGCCACCATGTGGTCTAGCCTACCGGCTCCTGGGTACAATTTTTCGTCAAAATTAAAATTCAGTTGACAATCTGGCACGATTTAGTACACAGACCAGGGTCAGGGAAAGGCAGCACCTATATAAGCACCATAAAGTAAAAGTGCATTTAAAAGCAGCACCGGCCCAGTCATTAGGCATGGTAAGGTCGCTGCCTCAGGTGGCAGAAGCCAACCGGCGACACCCTCACTGCCTGCCCTGTCACCTCCTCTGCTGGTGGAGAGGTGCCGCCGCCACCAGCGTCGATTTCAGGCAAAATCGCACGAGATCTCGCCGCGTAATCTCAGCCTGCCTGAAATGGGTGCCACCCGGCGGCAGAGCACGGGGTAGCTGTGGTGGTATGAGCAGGAAAGTGGCGGCAGGTGTGGTGGCAGCAGCGGTAGTGGCAGGGCCACACGCAGCATTTCCCCTCAAGCAGCGGAAAAGGACACACCACTAATAATAATAATAATAATAATAATAATAATAATAATAATAATTTATTTATACCCCGCCAAACTGGCTGGGTTTCCCCAGCCACACTGGGCGGCTCCCAATCAAGTGTTAAAAAGAATACAGCATTAAATATTAAAAACTTCCCTAAACAGGGCTGCCTTCAGATGTCTTTTAAAGACATCTAAAGCTGCTTATTTCCTTCACATCTGAAGGGAGGGCGTTCCACAGGGCGGGCGCCACTACCAAGAAGGCCCTCTGCCTGGTTCCCTGTAACTTGGCTTCTCGCAGTGAGGGAACCGCCAGAAGGCCCTCAGAGCTGGACCTCAGTGTCCGGGCTGAACAATGGGGATGGAGATGCTCCTTCAGGTATACAGGACCGAGGCCCCATGTTTGAAGCACATTGTCATCGCCCCCCCCCCAAACTGTAAATTAGTCTCTCTAACCCAGGGCAACCCTTTCCAGCATGTGCTACAGCTCTAGGGATGAAAGTCATGTGCTCCAAGCAGAGGCGTAGAAGGGGGTTGCAGGGTTGCAGTCCGCCCCGGGTGTCATCCTTGAGGGGAACCTATGAACTAGATCCTCTCTGCAAAAGCAATTTTACCTGAACTGCAGGCAATTATAAATCCACACAGGGCAATAGGTTTGCCAATGTATTACATACACTGATGTTCCTTCTGTGTTTTGTATTTTGCATGCAATGTGTTCCTGCGCAGAGCCAGCTTCTGGCGCGACTCCTGATCACTTGCTTTTCATACGGTTTACCTGTGAGACCGCATCACCTCATACATATGTCCATGCAACTGCTCCAGTCTGTGGAATTGGTTAAAGGGGCCATAGATTCCTCAAACCGCTTCTGGTGCAATGGGACATCATGACAAGTGCCAGAGCACACGGAAACGCTGTTTACCTTCCCACTGCAGCGGTACCTATTTATCTACTTGTGCTTGTGTGATTTTGAACTGCTAGGTTGGCAGGAACTGGGAGAGAGCAACAGGAGCTCACCCCGACGCGGGGATTTGAACTGCTGACCTTACAATCAGCAAGTTCAAGAGGCTCAGCGGTTAGACCGTAGCATCAAGCCATAACTAGATTAAAGAAGGGGATGCCACCTGGTGTTTAAAAGTGGGCACTGCAAGGCATTCCTCTAATGAAGGGTAATTACATGTCTGCTTGAGAAATTCCAGTGTGCAACACATTACAGAAATACAAGCAATGCTTCACCTTTTTTTTTTACATTTTCCTTTTTCCCTCCCCCCTTCTTTCTCTTTGCTCCCGTTTCCTTTTAAGTTAGATTTTTTTAAAAAATTATTTTATTCTGGTGTATTAGAAAAATATATACTTTGTATTGGGTATACATGTCTATATAGCTTTTGAGAAGTATTGATAAAAATTCAAAATGTTAAAATAAAAATGCATTTTCCTTAAAAATAAATAACAGTAAGCTGCTGATAGACCACCACACTCAAGCATGCCTGAGAAGACAGAATGGACTATATGCAATTTGGAACAATCTAGATTTTTAAAAGCTGAGGTCAACCATATACAGTGGTGCCTCGCAAGACGAAATTAATTTGTTCCGCGAGTTTTGTCGTCTTGCGATTTTTTTCGTCTTGCGAAGCACGGTGTCGGGAAAGTTTTGGAAAAGCTTCAAAAATCACCAAAGTCTTCAAAAACCTCAAAAAAGGCTACCAAACCACGTGCTATGAGTTGCTCCTCGAAGTCAAGTCGCAACTGTATTAACGGTGTTAAGAAAAAGGAAACAAACTTGCAAGACGTTTCCGTCTTGCGAAGCAAGCCCATAGGGAAAATCGTCTTGCGAAGCAGCTCAAAAAACAAAAAACCCTTTCGTCTAGCGAGTTTTTTGTCTTGCGAGGCATTCGTCTTGCGAGGTACCACTGTAGCAGGGATGTTTTAGACCCCAGCCCAATTGTTAGGTTCCAAATACCATAAGACCTAGAGAAAGAGGGACCTAGCTTTAAAACTATTATTAATAATAATTCCCCACCCAAAAGCCCCAAAGCCCAGGAAGAGACCTTGGGCCAGCTGTCATTTCTCAGTATAGTCCAACTGATCTCACAGGGTTGTTGTGATGCTAAAAGCTCACAGACTGGATCCAGGTGCTCTTGGAGGAAATAGATTTTCTGGATCCATTTCCACCGGGGTTTCGGTGCGGTTTTGGCGAGAGGTGAGGAAATGTGCCCCTGTTAATTCTCCTCGACCTCTCAACAGCTTTTGATACAATCGACCATGGTACCCTTCTGGAGCGGCTGTCCAAGTTAGGGGTGTGTGTGGCACCACTTTGTGGTGGTTCCGGTCCCACCTGGGTGGACATTTCCAGAGATTAATGCTGGGGGGGGGGGTGTTGTTGGCCCTGTGGAGCCTTCAATGTGGGGTTCCTCAAAGCTCAATTTTATCCCCTATGCTGTGTAACATCTGCATGAAGCCGCTGAACGGGGTCATTTCGGAGTACGTTGTCATCAATATGCTGATGACACACAGCTCTACGTCTCCTTTACATCTGCAGCTGAGGCAGTGGATGCGGTGGACCATTGCCTTGCCTCGATAATGGACTGGATTACAGCCAATAAACTGAAACTCAATCCAGATAAGACTCAGGCACTGTTAGTGGCTGGTTCCCTAGACCTGATGGCTGGGAGGGTGCCTGCTCTTGATAGGGTTACACTTCCTCTGAAGGAGCAGCTTCATAGCTTGGGGTACTCCTGGATCCTTTGCTGTTGCTTGAGGCTCAGATGGCCTCAGTGGCCCAGATCGCCTTCCATCAGCTTCAGCTGGTGGCCCAGCTACACCCCTATCTGGACAGGGACAGCCTAACTACTGTTGTCTATGCTCTGGTAACCTCAAGGTTAGATTACTGCAATTCGTTATACGTAGGGCTGCCTCTGAAGTTGGTTTGGAAACGCCGGCAGGTGCAGAATTCAGCGTCCAGGTTGCTCACTGGGGCAAGATGGTTTGAGCATATGACACTGATCTTGGCTCTGGAAACTAAGCCTCCTGGTATTGTCTGAGAGAAAATGATTTCCCTAAGCTTTGTTGAGATAAAACCAAGCTGAGATCTAAAGCCAGGCTCTGCCAGCTCCATATCTCAAGCCTTTCATACTAGCCTATGTGAATCCACAAGCCACTTCATGTTTACCTTTAAAGTGTGAGTTAAACCCTACATTTTGTGTACAAGGGAAGAAAACGAAGACACCACCAAATCCTGCATACGTTTCCTCATGAAAAGAAATCATATATTTATTTACATTCTCTCCAATGTAAGACAGGAGATTGTCTTGTGTAGAAGCCTTTTAAAACTGCAGAACAACATGGTTAATGGCTGTGCCAATCAATAATAAGTGTCAATCCATAAAAATGTCCCTCTCCGTTGTAAAGAGAAGAAAGAAATGGGAGCTGGCATGCTGACTAAAATCAAGTGGAGGCTTTCGTCTTGTTGATGAAAATTACCTCAGACAAGATGTTTTGTTCGAAAGCCCTCCGAAATGCTGAGGTTTCCCTGTAATCAGCTTTTGGACATTCTCCCATGACACAATCCTAAGCCACACCGATCATTTCATGGCAGACTGCGTATGTGTTGCATCGAGCCCTGGCTAGCAGTGAGGTTTTAACAGGCCGCTTCTATATCGTCCTGGACTTGCAGCAGTGAAGTCTCCAGACACCGACTAACTGAGCCCAAGCGCTGGCACTGAATATGCACAAACACTCCAGCTGCTCAAAGAACAAAGCTCTAGGAATGTTTCCCGTTTCTGTGGGAGAAGGAAAAATATGTTTGGCAAGGTCCCTACTGACAAGAACAACTTCCTGAGGCTAGCCAAAGGCTAAGGAAAGAAGCTTGGGAAGAGATGTGCGACAGAGTGGCCAGAGGAAAGATGCTGAGTAAGTCTGGAAATTAGGATTTTGAGGGATGGATGCCTGGAAGAGGAAGTGAATTGGAAGGAGGGGCAGGGAGGACAAGGAGCTGAGGCAAAGAGGAAATAAAGGGAGGGGAATCTGTAGAAATATTCCTGTGCTAAAGGTCAGAGAGATTTATGTCACAGGGTCAAAGGGGGAAACAGGAGCGTGAAGGAACTGGGCAAATGGGTTCAAGAACAAGGGCTGGTGAACAGAGTGCTGAAGAGAAGACTGTAACTCCCATCAGCACCAGCTGGTTTGGCCTATGGTCAGGGATGATTGGAGTTGAAGTCCAAAATGTCTGGGAGTCACCATTGAGGGAAATGCCGGTATATTTTATGTTGAGCGTATCGTCCGGCCGCTACACACAGAACAGAAGCTTGAAAATCACCACTATATTTGAATCTCTTTTGCCTTCATCAGAAAAAACAAAACATCATCAATTTATCTCAATACACTTTGTATGAGAACTTTCATCATGTGTGTGTGTGTGTGTGTGTGTGTGTGTGTGTGAACTTACAGGTTTCCTGTACAGGGATGTAATTAGTATTACTCAAAGCTCAACCTTCTAATTATTTCTGGAATCTAATGTATGAATGGGGGGTAAAAAAAAATACCCAGCAATGCATTAAAATTGAACATTTGCTGTCCTTTAGCGGTACCTTGAAATCAGCTGCCCGAGGTGGCATCCTTTCTCCGGCCTGCCTAAGAGCAGGGCCGGCACCAACTGAAATGCCTGTAATGTGTTCGTACCGATTTTCCTCTCCCTTTCTTCTTATTTTTAAACACATTTTTGTTACAATTGTTCTATGGATCAGAGAAAAGGGGTACACTCTGCAGTTAATTTCTGTGAGTATGATGAAACGATTCAGATTTTCAGTGATTGTGCATTATTTAATCTCCCCCTAGGAAGATGTTTGAAACGCGTTAAAAAAATCCGAAAGGCCATTTTGTCAACAAAGTTTTGTGCATCCTTTGACTTTGCTTTCTTGGCTTCATTTCACAAACTGCTGTTTCAAGCAAGCAGGGCTTAAAGGTAAAGGACCTCTGACAGTAAAGTCCAGTCGCAGACGACTGGGGTTGCGGCGCTCATCTCGCTTTAGAGGTCGAGGGAGCTGGCGTTTGTCCGCAGTTTTTCTGGGTCATGTGGCTAGCATGACTAAGCCGCTTCTGACACAACGGAAAACCGAAACCAGAGCAGCGCACGGAAACGCCATTTACCTTCCCACTGGAGCAGTACGTATTTATCTACTTGCACTTTTTGGCGTGCTTTCGAACTGCTAGGTTGGCAGGAGCTGGGACTGAGCAACGGGAGCTCACTCCGTCGCGGGGATTCGAACCGCATACCTTCTGATCGGCAAGCCCAAGAGGCTCAGTGGTTTAGATCACAGCGCCACCCGCGTCCCAAGCAGGGCTTAGGGAAGGAAAAATGATGGATTATGTGTGCTGATGTTTGCAGGTGTCCACACATGGGGTTCCCCCGCCCCGCCACGGACGTGTACCAAGCTGCCCCCACCATTAGCACAAAGTAATAATTCTCTCCCATCACTCACATAAAAGAATCAAGTATTTTCACGTTTATTTGTCTTTTGGGGTTGCCACTAAAGTCTCCAGTTTTTGGCTTCTATAGAAATTTCTCCAAAAAGAAAAAGAAAAAATCTTTTTTGAAAGAATGAAACAAAAATTAAAAAAAGACAGACAAGACGTCATGGGGAGGGGCCCCCACAGACCAAATCCTTGCTCCCCACTCTCTTCTGCTTCCAGGGTCCTGTGCGGTTCACTTCCCCCACCCCCACCCCAAAAGCTGGGTTGGTTCGTTACCTCTGTTGGGGTCTTTATCTTCCCACTTGCCCCCTGTTTTTTTTAGTTCTTGGTCCTGTGTTACTTCAGGTTGGTTTGTTAAAAGCGTGGAACCCGGCAGGCCCCACGACTCGTCAGAAGGCGGCTTAGTTGACCCTGAGTTCAGTCTCCATCGCCAGTGTACAGTTTGCTTGCACGCAACCCACCTTGCGGCAGGTTTAGGTTTCTACGCCGCTAACTGGACCTTCCGGCCAGGGGTCCCGGCCTTCCCCCCACCCCGGAAAAAGAAGGCGAACTGTCCCTTTGCCCCGCAAATAGCTGGAGGTATTCATTTCCCAGCAGGCACGTGGCGGGGGCAGTGTGGGATCCCGAACCCCTTTTGGCACCTCTGCTTAAGCAAACTCCCTCCACGGGGCGAAGGAATGGGGAGGAACAGCACAAAAAAGGGGGGGTTGTGGTTGCAGCTGCACTGTGGAAGGGGTAGGAGGAGCTGGAGGGGGGCAAGGCCGACAGGGGTGGGGTGGGGTCTGTGTCTGCGGATATTGGTTTTCATATCCCTTTCCCTCATAGTAAGAGGCTCAGGAAACTGTCCATCTGCAGCGTCAGAAACAAGCTGCCACAGATCTAATCACCACAACGGCGAGGTTCAACTGGGGCTGGGGTGGGGGGCATGTATGTCTCTTTCCCACGAGAAGTGGGGGTTAGAAAAGGACTCTCTCTCTCCCCCTTGGATTTCGAGAAGAGCTGTGGCCTTCTTTTTTGGGAGGCAGGAGGGCCGCAAAGATATCCACACACTACCCCTAGGGCAAGGGATTATGCGCCAGGGTGTGCGCGGGGAATTCCCCTCAGGCCTGGGTCCCCCAAATCAGGGCATACGCATAGCGTACATGTCTTAAGAGCAGGCGCCTCCGCACGAGAGCGAAGGCAGGGCCGAGGTGGGGCAGGGGGCCAATAAGCACGTGGGGCGGGCGTCACTCCTGCCCGCTGAGTTCGCGGGGGGCTCCCCGGCGCGGAGTGCCCTCCTCAGAAGGCGGGGGCCCCCGAGGCGGCGGGGGAGCTCCCCGAAGAGTCTGGATGCGCCGGCACTCGTGGCAGATGCGGACGTGGGTGCAAGGCCGGGGGGTCTCCTCCAGGAGGCGCTGTGGCCCCGGCTCAGACACCAGAGTCCCCGAGTAGAGCTTGCCGTTGCTGAGGCGCATCTCTCGGACGGAGCGCAGCGACAGGGCGCCTCGGGTGGCGTAGTGGCGCCGGCGCCGGCGGGAGCGGGTCGGCTTGCGGCAAGAAACGGCGTGGCGCAGCTCTCGCAGCATCTCCTGGCACACCGAGATCTGTCGCGAAGGAAGGAGCAAGCAGTGAGGAGGTGGGCGCCACCCTAAGCATACCTTCCAACATTCCTCGGGTGAAAATAAGGACCCCTCCCATTTTTCTGCATGCCCTTGTTTCCCCGGCCATATATACTTGTGTGGTGGCAGTGGCCGAGACTGAGAAGCCATGTTAAACTTTGCACAATACCACAGAGAGCACCCAGTGTAATGTTGCTACATTAGGCGGCTTGGGGCATTGTGGGTAATTTAACACAGCGGGCAGCATTTCAGGACCAGCCCCTGCCCACTTGTGGGGCACCAATGGAGGAAGGCATGCTTCTTTGGCCCTTCTGGCATCTCATTTCATAGCTGCCCTGCCCTTCTACTTGCACCCTGACCAGGGTTTCCAAGCAGCAAGTATTTTACTGATCCAGCCCATCAGTAAACGGGGCCTAAAAAGTTGATAAACTTTGTATTTTGCCCTAGGAGATTCTACCTCAACCCTATTCCTCAGTTTTCAGATGCTTGCAGGTTCCGCTGCGACTTGACCGTGCTACGCTTACCCAGAAAAAACAGTATTTTTTGAAATGAAAGTGTTGCTGGCAAACCCAGCTTCCAAATCACTGAGGTATTATCCACTTGTGTCTCACGACACAAACAAGAATATGAACACAGACTACCTTCAAATCACAAGAGGTTTTTTTAATTTAAAAAAGTCAATGCTGAGATAGAGAACAAAGATCCACCTCTGCACTTACAGGGCAAGGTATTGACCTTTGACCCCTGTGGGATTCCCCAGCATCTAGTAACCATAGATAGACTGCCTCTGAACACAGGGGTTTGTCTTTGAACTATGATGAATAGAGATGTGGGGAAATTTCAGCAGGAACAGAAATGGCCACAGTTAATTTATTTGTCTTGTGTTTAGAACGGAACTCAATCTGTTATGTACTGAGTTGAATAGGATCCAAAGTGCAGCAGTCTGATTGGTCTTAGAACAATAGGATCCAAAATGCAGCAGTCTGATTGGTCCTAGAACAATAGGATTCAGAATGCAACAGTCTGATTGGTCCTAGAACAATGCAGCAGTATGATTGGTTGGCAGGAACCACCCAATCATGCTCCAGATAGAAGTGAATCCACAACCTGATTGGCTTACAGTAGAATTCCGGAATTAGCCAATCATGTGCAGCCCATTGTGTAAATAATGTATATAAAGCAGATACTGTGAGGGGACTTTTATTCATTCCTCCTCACCACTATGAGCTGAATAAAGAGCATGAAATCACTTTGCGACTCTGAGTATATTTCACAATCCATCAGATAGATCAGTATTCACTTGTTGCTGCTGCTTTCAGTCTGAAAATGATACCTAATTCATTGTCCACCGCCACTTCCTTTGCAGTGAAATGAATGGGATGGAAAAATGAAGCGACAACATAATTTACGTAATTAATTACCTAAGTTACGTAGTTCCATTACAGCAGACAGAGAGACAAATAATATAGTTTTCAAGGTGAACTGCAGCGGAATGGAAGCAGTGTTTATGCGAGGAACAGAGGGCAATACAGAAAATTATGCCTTATTAATAATGTTTGATAGACCTAGTCTGGGTTCATTTAATCCTTTAAAAATATAATTTATTCAGAAACTGGGTAGTATTTTCCCTAAGTACTACTGCTTGAATAAATCCAACCTGTCCTGCTGGAATAAATTCTTCTGAGCCTACTGCCAGTTGGTTTCAATGAAACATAATCACTTAGTGCCATTCCAGACATAGCAGCCATCTTGTGATGTTACAACACGGCAGCCATTTTGGAGATGGTCCTTACTTGGGCAAAATGTGGGGGAAATTCTCAAAAGGCGGAGCAACAGAGAAGTCTTTAAAACAAAACAAAAAATGGAGGCTAGCATACTAAATACTTCTGAAGGGTCCTCCCCTTCCCCTATTGCTGACCCAGAGGGAAAAGAGGGATACAGAGGGAGGGAGTTTCTGTAAGAAAAGGCCTTGGTAGCTGAGGTTGGGGGGAGTTGGGTATGTTTAGCCTGGATAAGAGGAGACTGAGAGGAGATATAATAACCATCTTCAAGTATCTGTCACACGGAAGATGGAGCAAGCTTGTTTTCTCCTGCTCCGGAGGGTAGGACTCGAACCAATGGCTTCAAGTTTCAAGAAAGGAGATTCTAACTAAACATCAGGAAGAACTTTCTGACATTCAGAGCTGTTTGATAGTGGAAGAGACGCACCCAGAAGGTGGCAGGCTCTCTTCTTCACTGGGAGTTTTTAGGTAGAGGTTGGGTGGCCATCTGCCATGGCTGCTTCAACTAAGATTCCTACATTGCAGGGGGTTGGACTAGATGACCCTTGGGGTCCCGTCCGACTCTACAATTCTAGGAGTCAAGGATACCTGAGGGCCTTGTTCCAGTCAGTCACACACACTCTCTGGGCCAAAACTACCCCACTGCCCTGAGCGTCTTAGAGGATGGGATATAAACAGCAATTAATAGAATTGATAATGATAACTGAATGATTATTGGTGTATTTAAAGCAGAGTGGATTTGTGACCTTCCAGAAGTTCCCATCATTCCAGGTCATGCTGGCTGGAGCTGAAGGGAACTGAGCACTGACAATATCAAGAGGGCCACAGGTTTCCCCTCCCTAATTTACGAAGTATTAATATGGGAGAACAAGAATTATGGTGCTGGAGGAGACTCTTGAGAGTCCCATGGACTGCAAGAAGATCAAACGTATCCATTCTTAAGGAAATCAGCCCTGAGTGCACACTGGAAGGACAGATCCTGAAGCTGAGGCTCCAATACTTTGGCCACCTCATGAGAAGAGAAGACTCCCTGGAAAAGACCCTGATGTTGGGAAAGATGGAGGGCACAAGGAGAAGGGGATGACAGAAGATGAGATGGTTGGATGGTGTTCTTGAAGCTACCAACATGAGTTTGACTAAACTGCGGGAGGCAGTGGAGGACAGAGGTGCCTGGCGTGCTCTGGTCCATGGGGTCACAAAGAGTTGGACACGACTAAACGACTAAACAACAACAACAAGGTGAGAATAACCCTTCAGCTCTTGTTAGAAACAAGAGGGTTCCAACAGCTGATGAACAAAATAATAAAACAATTCATTTTGAACAGCAGGGCAGCATCCTCTGTGATCTTCATTGTTTATGTGACTACAAAGCTTCCTGCGGCTGTTAGGGCGGTTGTTTTGTTCTGTTTTACGGCAGAATATATTTAAATTTATGTTCTAAATATGTTGCAAGTTGCTTGGAGACCTTTGGGTAGCAGGCAACAAACAAGTCAAAACAAACAAGCAAGCAAATAAATAATATGTGCTCGCAACCGATAAATTACCGCAAAATGAAGCCAATGTCATGAACAATAGGGAAATTATGCTTTTCTATTACAGGGCAACCTCAAACAGAAAGCCCCCAGAAGAGGATGTAGCTCAGCGGTAAAACGCCTGCTTTGCATGCAGAAGGTCCCAGGTTCAATGCCCGGCGTCCTCAGGTAAAGAGAGACACCCCCCCCTTCCTGAAATCCAGGAGAACTGTTGCCAGGAGAACTGGGCAGCATTAATACTGAAGAAGGAGCAGGTAAGGCCCAGCCACCAGCCACAAACAAGCAGGACAATATCATCGCTCCTGCTCTGAAAACAACAGCAGATTTCTGCCCGCTCTCTGCACACACGCACACCGTACTTGTAAAGCAGTGTCACACCACTTTGAATAGTCGTTGTTTCACCCAAAGAATTATGGAAGCTGTAGTTCGATACGGATGCTGAGAGTTGTCAGGAGACACCTCACATAGCTACAATGCCCAGAGGTCCCTGTGAAGAGGGATTGGTTCTTAAATCACTCTGAGAATTGCATCCCTGGGAGGGAAATAGGGGCATCCGAACACAGCCAGTGTGGTGTAGTGGTTAAGAGCGGTGGACTCGTAATCTGGCGAACCAGGTTTGATTCCCTGCTCCTCCACATGCAGCTGCTGGGTGACCTTGGGGTAGTCACACTTCTCTGAAGTCTCTCAGCCCCACTCACCTCACAGAGTGTTTGTTGTGGGGGAGGAAGGGAAAGGAGATTGTTAGCTGCTTTGAGACTCTTTCGGGTAGTGATAAAGTGGGATATCAAATCCAAACTCCTCCTCCTCTTCTTCTTCTTCTTCTTCTTCTTCTTCTTCTTCTTCTTCTTCTTCTTCTTCTTCTTCTTCTTCACCACAGACTATAGTTCCCAGAATTCTTTGGGGAAGCCAGGACTGTCTAAAGTGGCATGGTACTTTAAAATGTATGGTGTAAACGTGAACTTCTCCTCTCTTCGACCCTCCCAGTGTCCCTATTTTCCAGGGACAGTCCCGGATTTACTGGGACTAATTTTTAGGTTTCTAATTTGATCCCAGAATGTCCCGCTTTTCCTTAGGAAAATATATGTTGTAAGCAGCCCAGAGTGGCTGGGGCAATACATAAAAAACTGGGGAGGGGTATAACTAATAAAATCAGATGGGCAGGGTATAATAAAATAAGAACAACAACAACAACAACAACAACAACAACAACAACAACAACAACAACAACAACAACAGAATAGGACAATCCTGTCTTTATTGGAGAAATGTTGGAGGGTCTGCACTGTCTGTCTGTCTCTCTCACAAACACACACACACCTGCAATTCTGCCTCCAGTCTGCACCCTCTGATTCACTCCTCAATCTCCTTGTGGCTCCTTGCCCAGTTTACCGCCCTTCTTAAAACCACCCACTCATACTTCCTGAGGGGCTGGTGGCAACAGTCTTCCCTTTAGACCCAGCCACTGTCCTTCTTTCCTTCCTCCATGCAACCAGAGAACCAGCCGCACCCCACCTCACCTCTTCATGTTCAGCCGAGCGACGCGTGGCCCATACAAATTCCATGACAGCGACGAAGACTGCAATGATGAGTCCGCAGATGAGCACCACAAAGATGCCTCCAATGTTCTCCATGCCCAGCCCTGGGGGGGTGGGGGAGAGAGAGAGAGAGAGAGAGAGAGAGAGAGAGAGAGGAAGAAAAAATAATAATGGGAGCCAGCAAGGACAGAATGGACACAGCTCTAAGCTGCCCCCACCCTGGCCACTTTCAGGAAGTCAGAGAGCATTCCTAACACCTTGGATTTCACATCTCTCTCTCACACACACACCTATAATGTTGTCTCCTTGCCCAATGTGCCTAGAGCAGCTCTGAATGTTCGCTTCCAAATATTTTCAGTGCAATTTTCAGCGCTTTGGAAGATCCCCAAATCCCACCCAAGAAAAACTTAAATGTATGCTTTTGAAAGTTAGGATGTTTGCAGACACCGTGTTTCCCTTTCCCTGCTGTTCCCTGGCTACTATTTTTCAGCTTTTCCTTCCCTAGAATCCAGCCAATCCGGAATACCTTAGTAAATGGGCTGACACATTTCGCTGATTTTTCGATAAGTGGGATCTTTAAAAAACAATAGAACACAGGCTGAAAATAAACCCTTTGCGTCCAAACCAACAGAAGCTACTGACTTGCTCAACTGTTAGTTGGACACAATATTGGATCTGTTTCTGCTATGGTGAGGCATGTATTCCTGCGTCTACAGCTGCAGCTCACTGGATTTTCCTCCACGAACCCATCTTTTTCGACCGGCAGTCTTCTTTCTTGCCACCAGAGGTTGCTCTACACAGCCTATTAGCAATCTCCACAAAACTTAACATCTGATTTCAGCAGGTGGGCATGCCTGTGAGCCACACATGAAATCTAAGTTACAAAAACTGACGTCAAAACAGCCCCAAAGACAGGGCCTCACAACCATATACTGTGGGCCTTCATTTAGGCAGAGAACCATGCTCAATGCCAAGGTTTCACCTGCTGGCTTCTTCCTCCAGGTTTTATTTCCCCCCCCCCCCAGCTTGCCATATTTAATTGTTTGTATGGAAGAGAGGTCTGAGGAACATTGTGCCATACGTTCAAAGCACATTTCTTTCCACGGGGCCTATAAGACAGAGTTGTTCCGCTTGGCGTTTGGCTTGGAATCAACTTGATCCCCTCCCCCCTTTCCTTTTTCCTTTCTCCTTCTGTGATGGAACCCCTATTTGGGGACTTCCCTGACTTTTTCTGGCCCACATCGGACCAGTCTGGATAGTTGGCCTTGGTGAAGATTTGACGTTTTCATCCCCCAAAAGTTTTTGATTTGAGTTTCTAGTGAAATGAGGCTGTATTTTAATCTTGTTTTTAAGTTGTATTTTAATCCATTGTTTTTATACCAGATGTTAGCCACCCTGAGCCCGGTCTTGGCTGGGGAGGGCCGGGTATAAATAAAATTTATTGTTATTATTACTATTTAGATCACATGCCTCCGTCCCCAATTAATCCTGAGAACCGCAGTTTGTTGGGAACTGGGAATCTGTGAAGGGTAAATGGCAGTTCCCAGAATCCTTTGGGGGAAGAAGTTATGTACAGTGGTACCTCTGGTTACGTACTTAATTCGTTCCGGAGGTCCGTTCTTAACCTGAAACTGTTCTTAACCTGAAGCACCACTTTAGCTAATGGGGCCTCCTGCTGCCGCTGCACCGCAAGAGCACGATTTCTGTTCTCATTCTGAAGCAAAGTTCTTAACCTGAAGCACTATTTCTGGGTTAGCAGAGTCTGTAACCTGAAGCGTATGTAACCTGAAGCGTATATAACCCGAGGTAACACTGTACTTGAAGTGCCTGGTGTAGGTTTAACCCATATTTATCAAAAACCTTGGGCTGCAATTCCAGTTGGGTTCTGCTCAGTGTTAACCCAACCATGGCGTCCATTGGCAACCTCAGGTTGGCGGCGCCCATCATACGCACCCCTCTGACCCTCAGAACCTCACCTTTGGCCCGGTGGTCCTCTTCTTTGGGACACTTGCTTCCCTCCCACCACTTCCGTTTCAAGATCTCCAGGCGGTTGTTCTCCTGAAGCTGCAAGATGGCGAGGGTGATCTCATCCCGGAACGGGGAGCCTGCGGGATCGTCAAGGAGGCAGATATGACACAGGGCTGTCGATGATGATTAATCCACCCCTTCTCAGGCCATCACTCAGTCGAGCTTCAGAGCAGGGGCCGGCATGTCGGCTCCAGCATTATGAAAGTCGTCTAATATAGCTCCCTGCTGACTTTGAATCTCATTTACCAGTTGGCTTATTGGTCACACAAGGCTTGTCAGCGTTTAAGGTAAGCGGGGGGAAAGGCGAAAGGGGCCTCAGCTGCTGCAATCAGCTGCGGCTCCTTGCAAGAGCAAGCCTATATCACTTTTTTGAAAATCTCCCTCAGTATTGATCTCTGGGTGATTGGCCGACCTTACTGCCAAAGTTCATCCAAAGTGAAAGGGGAATCTAAAAGATCCATGTTGATGAAACCACTGTTTCGAAGATCCCCAAAGACAGGCTATACCTGCCTATGTAGGGGTGTTCGTGTGTGTGTGTGTGTGTGTGTGTGTGCGCGCGCGCATGCGAGTGAGAGAGAGAGAGTAGGAAAAAGAGAAGGAAAAAGAGAAGGAGCTGGTATAAGCAAGCACGTCTGCATGAGAAATCAATGTGTGTTTTTTGAAAGAGTCATGCAAGTTGTTTTTTGTTGTTGTAGCGTTTCTTTAAAAAAATGCTTAGGGGTATTCTCATTTTGTCTCAAGAAAATCACCATTTTATAGTTCAAATCGGGGGGAATAAATACAGTAAATGGACAAAAGTACAAAGATTCACAAAATGTTTAGGGATATGCATACCCCTGCGTCCCTCCAGAAACAAAAGCACTGGCGTTCACAAAATGTCATTGCCAGCAGAACACTAACCTGTATACAGTGGTACCTCGCAAGACGAATGCCTCGCAAGACAAAAAACTCGCTAGACGAAAGGTTTTTCCGTTTGCGAGTTGCCTCGCAAGACGAATTTCCCTATGGGCTTGCTTCGCAAGACGAAAACGTCTCGCGACTTTGTTTCCTTTGTCTAAATAATAATTCGCAAGACGAAAAATTCGCTAGATGACAAAACTTGCGGAACGAATTAATTTCGTCTTGCGGGGCACCACTGTACCTCCCCCCCAACAAGTTTATTCTGGATTTACCCTTTCCAATGGATATTTTATGTAAAATAAAAAATAAAAAATTGCCGACAACCCATTTGCAATATCTCAAATTACGCCCTCTCCACAAAGCACACCTCCTACCTTTCTGGTAGGAAAATAATTTAAACGGTCAATTTTGGCCTTCAAAAAGAATTCCTTCTGATTAGTTCAGAGTGTCCTGAACTCCAAATGCATTTGACAACCTGCCACCTGGCGGAACCCCCAGTTATTTGCATTTATCTGTTTCCAATGCCCATTCCAACCCCAGGTTGAGCCAATTAACAGGGCGCCTGGCTCAGCCTCACAAAGGTTTTCTGTGGCGGTAATTCTCCAAGAACCCCCATTGCACCCCCATGCTGACTACTTTGAGATTATAAATCTACAAAATAGGGCCTTGTCTTGATAAAAGAGGCTCACGTATGTATAAACAGTATCTATTTCATATCAATATAGAAGATCAACAATACAGACGTCACACAAACATATACAGAATCCTGAGGGCAGCCCTGTATAGGTGAATTTTTAACGTTCGATGTTTTATATTTTTTTTCTATTTTGCTGGAAGCTGCTCAGAGTGGCTGGGGCAACTCAGTCAGATGGGCGGCATCTAAATAATAAATTATTATTATTATTATTATTATTATTATTATTATTATTATTATTAATTAATTAAACAGTGAAAACTATGAACTACCAACTACGGATTGCTAGTAAAGAGTTGGTGATTCATAGCATTCATTTTTATTTGGGATTTTTTTATGTGCTTGTAAAATGTTTGTGCTGTTGATCTTTCATGTTAGCATAATATAGACACGATTCATAACTTCTTCTTCTTTGTTTTTGTGCAACATCTAGCACCAGGAATTCCTAGTGCCAGGTGCAGTACAGAAGAATCAAGGTAGGAGTCATACAGCAACCTCCACAATAAGTAGAAGTGACTCAGGTATATATAAATAGCATCTATTATTATCAGCATTGTAATTATTAATAGGCCCACGCTTCTATGTCCCTGTGCCTTTGACATGTTCCATTGTTCTGCTCTTGGCACCGATGCCAGCTGATGATTGGCTCCAGCTACTGCCACTCACCCAGTGGCATGCCGATGCCATAGCCCTTGGTATCCAACAGCCCCCCAATTTGCGTCAGGTTGCAGTTGAGCCTCCGGTGATACTCGTTCATCGTGCTCTCGAGCAAGAAGGCATACTTCGAATTCAGCACCCGGGCGATCCCCTCCTCTGTGCTCTTGACAAAGACACTAGGTTGCTTTGAATGCATGTAATTCCACATCCGCTGGTACGTCTGGTACCGAGAATTCTGGTTGGAGAAAAAGATAGGGAGAGAATGAATGAGGGAGAGGATGCTGAGACTCTGCAAGGCGATCATATACTCGTGGCTTGCTCTGAGAGGTTAGTTTCTTCCACAAATGAAATTTTATCGTGATAAGCGTCGTCATAATGCGAAGGAAGGACCTGTACATTGGTTTATTACATTTTTATCCAAAAGATATCAGGGCAGCCTGCAAGTTTCGCTCACCCTCCCCATTTTATCTTCCCAACAACCCTGTTGGGTAGGCTAGGCTGAAAGATAGCGATTGACCCAAGGTCACTCAGAAAGCTTTGTGGCTGAGTGGGAATTTTAAGTTTAGGCCTCACTTGTATTAAGTTCAATATTCCAGCCACAAAGTTCACTGACATGCTGCAGAGCTTGTCTGAGGCCCAGGGTGGAAGTCTTGCTAGAATGAAATCATAAACTCAAACAAAAAAGCAGCCAGTCCCTGGTGGGTGCCCCGCCCAGCTTAGTGTGTGTGTGTGTGTGTGTGTGTGTGTGTGTGTGTGTGTGTAATCAAATTACTGCTTTCAACAACAAGTAGTGGAACTGGTCTTGCTCCGTCCTCTCCCTGTGGCTGGTGGAAATAAAAAGACTAGGTTGTTCTCAGGTGACAAGCAGACAGAAGCATGCGGTGTGGTGAGAGAGGGCGGCACACATAAAAAAATAAATAAATCAGAAACTGCCCAGGCAATGCACTTGAGCAACTCACAATTTTATGTTGAATTATTGGATGCTTTGCTTCCAAACTGATATCGCAGTGGGCTGCCCAAGTTTAGCACTAGAGAGGGAATTATCAGGGTAACCTGTCATTTTTGTGTTTTCTGTCGGGGGGGGGGGGTTGTTGTTGTTATTATTGTTATTAATGATACAGCCCTTGCACACATAGTAGATTATTGTGGTCAGGTTTCTCGTGAAAGTTGCAAAGATCTCAGAAGCCTCTTCTGCAGTAACTTAGAGAAGGGCTGTCCCTGTTCTGCGGAACGGCATTCCTGCCAAGATGATAGGCGGTCACTTATCTGCACTTTCTGGAAACAGCCGAAGACATTTTTGTTCTAACAGGCTTTCTTAGATGAATCAATGGGCCTTTGCCACGAGTGTGCACTTGTTAGGGTTTTAGCCTTGCTTTAAATGCGTTATTCTTTGTCGCCAACTATCGCCAGTACAAATCGCCACGAGAGACGGTGTTTTTACAAGGCGACTAACGAATCAACTTCAACTATAAGAAAAACCCAAGGTCATAGAAACAGATGAAGGCGGAACTGGACTCCACACTAAAAACTATTTTGCCGCGCGATTGTGAAGTGGCAGGATGCAGCGAGCTGGTCCTCAGACCTGACAAGGGCAACACATAAGGAGGAGACAGCTTTGGGACTCAGGAAGGAAAGGAATTTGCAGGGCCCTGGCTGAAAGGCAAAACTGTAGGTTTTCCTTTCCGCCATCCGGCCTGCCACCTTGTTTGTTGATTGATTTCCCTTCATTAATGTCTCCCGGAGCAGAGACTGCTGTTACTGTGGAGACAGGTTGCCAGAGCAACCAAGAGAAGGATAGAATTAGACACCCCCCCAAAAAATGACAATAGACTGGTCACTGCCGCCTTGGCTACTGTTGCCATGGGAACCTCCAGCCTTGACCTTCTCTCTCTCCCCCCTCCAATACCCCAATACTATGATTAGTCGTGAGGGGGGCACTTGGACTGATATGTCAGATCCTGTGCCCCCCCTGGCCCTGAGGGACATCAGCTTTGAATATATTTTCAGGGGGAACAGTTCTTCAGCCCAGCGCAATATCAGAGAAAAAGCTAGCCAGGGCTAGGACACTGCCCAAGTCCCAAGAGACAGAAGCCTGGGCTTGATGTTGGGCGTGTATATGTATGAGAACATTTGGGATAGTTAAAGAGACAGCTGAAGGTCGTCTCAGCTATTCACCCAGTAATTAAAGTGGTTTTGTGGAGATCTTTTCCTCCCCACCACTCGGAGAATTTCAAGAAGGTATTTTAAAAGGTACTCAGGAAGTCGGGAGAATGAAAAGAAATGAAGGCCACTCTTCACATAATGTTTTTCAGATGCGAGAGAGAACAGGGCCCTATATTGGTTCAGAAAGGGGTATTTTGAAAGGGGACAGCTTGTGTTGTGTGGCAAGGGGAAGCTGCACTAGTAGACAAAACAAAAAAAAAATCATTTTACACAAATTTATCATTATTATTATTACTACTACTATTAATTACCCGCCCTTCACCAGAAGGTTTCAGGTGTGCAACGATCTGAAATTCAGAATTAAAAACAGTTTGCAGCCGCAGGAATAGGGGAGTCCTGAAAGGACCTGTTCTCCTTTGTCCCTTGTTATATTTGCAAAATATATGTATTTTGTGCTGTGAACAAAATCTTCTCCCCTGGAAACCCAACCCACAGAGCTTGTGCAGAGGTTGGAGCAGTTTCCAGAACTGCACTCCTTTTGAGTACTGGTTCAGATTTACAGTGCAATCTTAATACATGTCTTTGTTTAACTGCTGAGTGAAATGGGAACTACACGCAAGGAATTGTCCATGGGAATTCTTTTTTCCCCTTTTCCTTTTGGACTGATTCCTATTAAGCATGGAGAATGTCGTGTTAGGCCTGGATTCCCCCATAAGCCGAAGGGAAGGCCAGCAGGATTCTATTATACTGCTTCTAAGGATGCACAGATTGTCGCTCTGATTCACAGAAAAGGAGCATGTAATCCAACCAGGGCCAAGCAGGTGATCCCAAAAAGCTCACAGAGAGGTCAAAGTGGAGATTGCCACCCCTGGAAGCAAGCATTTAGGAGTTTTCCCGTCTCTGAATAAAGAGGTTCTGTGCTTTAGCTATCAAGACGAGCAAGAGCAAATCTTGGGACAGAGTAGCTAAACGGACACAATCAGCTTAAAACACAGCTACCCGTATTTTTCACTCTATAACACGCACCCGACCATAACACGCACGTAGTTTTTAGAGGAGGAAAACAAGAAAAAAAATATTCTAAACGAAACAGTGGATGTATGAGTTTTGTGGTTCATGCTGTGGCCACAGACATGTGATCTGACAGTGAGTTTGGAGTAGCCCAATGCAAAAATCCTGAGGATCCATGTGGATCCATGCTTTGTAACCACATTTTTGCACCACTGCGGCCCCAGGCAACAGTGGGTGTGTGCTTTTTTTGGTGCAAGATGTAGCCATGGACATGCTATGTGATCTGATGGTGAATTTGGGGTGACCCAGTGCAAAAATCCTGAGGATCCATGTGGATCCGTGCTTTGTAACCACGTTTTAAGTGGGGAGGGAAGGAAAAGCACTCAAGGGACAAGGAGCACGCGTGGGGTGGGTGGAGAAGGATGCTGCTAATAATGCAAGCGAGGGGTTTAAGGGGAGAAGGCTCCTCTCCTCTCCCACTTTGCTCCTTTAAAGCAAGCAGGCTCTGCTTTTCTCCCTCCTCCCCGCTCATCCCCGGCTTAGCGAGCTGAAATCTTTGCTGCTATGTAGCGAGCTGAGTGGGGAGGAGAGAGGGACAGAGAGCCTGATTGCTTTAAAGGAACCAACCTTACAGGAGCCGCTTACACTCGTGTAAGTGGCTTCTCTCCTCTCCCGCTTTGCTCCTTTAAAGAAGCAGGCTCTCTGTCCCTCTCTCCTCCCCACTCAGCGGCTCTTCTCCCGCTTTGCTGTTTCAAAGCGAGCCACGGAGGAGGGAAGGAAGGGGAACCATGGATCCTCTGCTCACGACTGCAACAGATCCCCCTCGCCACCCGTAGGCATTCCCTCCATAACACACACAGACATTTCCCCTTACTTTATAGGAGGAAAAAAGTGAGTGTTATGGTGCAAAAAATACAGTACGTTACTCCCCCCAATTCAAATCAAAGACCCGTATCTGCCAACTTCAGGGCTGGGTGCCAATGCCTTTTGCAGCTAAAACAGCACCACCCACCCGTGAGAGGAAGGCGGCAGCAGCAGGCTCAGGAAAACCCCCACGGTTTACAGAAGCGCATAAACATTGTTAGAAGGGGGGGAACTTAAAAACAGCCTGATGATGAACTGAGCATGCTCGGTGACTGTGGACGGATGAATGACAGTTGTGGGAGGGAACTGGGTGTCAGCCCAGCCATAGAGCTGACGAGCGCATCTCTCTCTCACTTGGAAGAAGGTCATTGTGGAGCCCGCGTGGATGGTGCCATATTCAATGTTGGTCTGGTCAGCCAAGTCGTCCGCCGACTCAATGGGCACCTCCATCCTTTGCACGGTGAGGAAGGCAGCAAGGTTGGCCGTGTAAGAGGAGATGATGATCAAGGTGAATGCCCACCTGCAGCAACAAGAACAAAATTCACACGCAATTTTCAGTACCCAAAAAAAAAAAAAAGCCATTTAAGGAGGGCAATGTATGCATTTCTATGCATTTAATTTATAGCTCATTCCCCCCCCCAAAAAAAAACCAGCTTCTATTTTATCCTCACAACAGCCCTGTGGAGTAGGTTGGGCTAAGAGAAAGCCACTTCCGAGCTGGAGAGGAGGTCGGGTTGCAGGCTTCACGCCCTCCCCACGTGCGCGGGGCTTGGCTCACAGCCCCTGTGAGACTGAGGGAATTCTCAGCCGCGTCATCTCCCTTGCCAGCCAATCGGCTGAGCCAGGAGGCGTGGCCTGCACTATTTAGGGCCAGCGCGGCAGAGGATTTTCCTCTTTCGTCGCTCCAGCTGCTCCGGTTTCCCAACCCTCCCACCCTTTAGGTTCGGCTCTCTGACATTGCTATGGACTTCGGTTGGTCGCCGTCAAGGGGCCTGGTAGGAATTTTTTCCACTTGGCAAATTGGCTCCAGCCATTTGGTTTTTCGCCTGCCTCGTAGCAAATCGTCACAACTTCCTCGGCATTGGGGGTTAGGCATTGGTAAGGGTATTGTTATGTAGATTGGGGGAGGGAGTGCCATCACCTTCCCCCGTATAGAAGGGTAGTCCGGTAAAGGATTCTGGGGGGCGTTGCCCTGTCTGAAGCCTATGGAGGTGTGGGTCTAGGGCACGCCCCCAAGCGGTCACCCCGGGGGAGCTCCTAGTTCATGTGCATCAGCAGGACTCCCCCTACTGGCGGTTAACCCTTGCCAGACTTCAAGCAATCAGGCTGAAGCCGGATAGTCGGTAGGACCAATGCCTAAGCCAATGCCGCTCAATTCCTGTAACCAGTAAAGTTGTGGCCTATTTTCGCCCATTAACCTAAAATGCTGGTGTCATGTGTCTTTATTTCCGATGGGGGAGGCGGGAACTCACCACGCAAAGTGAGAGGCCCACGGTCACCCAGTGAGCTTGGTGGCTGAGTGTGGATTAGACCCTTGCTCTCCCAGGTCATAGTGCTGCCATCTAACCACTACGCCACACTGGCTCTCGGGGAAGGGCATTCTGGGCATGCATAAAAGTGCCTCTCCACTTCTCCTGCAGAAGCAGAGGAAAACTTCCTAGCTAATGAGATCCCTTCGGGTTTCAAGATCTAATGCCGCGACGCTTCCAGGCTGCAGCTATTTTGGGATGGCATCTCATCACAGGCAAACTCAGGTTGCATATTTATGCAGCAGATTGGGAGGGCTTCCCCGAAAGATTGGACTTCTTTGGAATAAGGAAAGCGATAGGGTGTTGCTTTGGTGTAACATCGCCTAGCCTCCTTACCAGCAAATCAGAATTCACATTGCCACAATTTCTCAGTTGGAAGCTCACAGGTCCTAAATCCTTCTGAGGAGAGGGCGGTGGCAACCCTTTGCGATAGCAGTTAACTTTACAAATATCCAGGTTGAGAACAAAGGAGCAAGCAGACTCCCAAATGGGTAAAGCTACTCTTTAAAGGAAAAAAAGCCACTTCTTGCCTGCCAGACAGTTTTTTTAAAAAAAACCTTGATCGTCTTTCTCCTTCTCTGGCTGCATGCCAACTGCTAAAATATTTCTCCCCAGCCCTCAGCAAAGCAGATGGGAGTATCCCTAGTAGCTAGCAGATACCAGCCATTAAAATTCATCTACACTCACCTAAGCATTGATGCTTATTTAAGTCCTCAACAATACCCACTGAAGATATGCTGTTAGCCTTTATCCTAGAGAGAAGGTTGTGTCCTCATTTGACACAAACCAACATTATCCTTGTTAATTTAACATGTCCTAGTCACATACACTTAGGTGAAGAGGTCTGTTCCATTACGTTGCTCAGATTAAGACTTACTAGTAAATTCTATTTTTTATCTTTGTAGAATAGGCTAAGCAACATTTGGGTAAGGTGCTGAAAGGGGTTGAGTGGGCCCAAACATTGATTTAGTTTACAAATCCACGCTGCCAATTGGCTAAAGAATTTCTAGAATTCTAGAATCTGCTTTTTAAACCATTAATCAATGGAGCAATTAACATTAGATATCACCCAAACTCTGATGTAAGACACTGAATGAAGTATGACAGCCTACAATTCGGTAAACACAACGGGAGTTTCCCTTTCAGAAAGAATTGTCTTCTTTATTTTTTTTATTCTCTGTTGCAGTAACATGCAAAAACCAAATCAGCCTTCACAGATAAACAGCTGTGCCCTTCAAATGTTGTCGTCACCAACCCCCCCCCCCCGATTAATCAACTAAAACTTTAGTAGATTAATCAAGACTTAACCACTATCCCATTTAAAAAATCCAAATTCCTAGGAGCCACCACCAAATGTTTAAAAGGCACCTGGAAAAAAATATTTAATATATTTCAGTTGTTTAAACGGCAGCAGAATGCTACTAGGCAGCTGGGAGATGAGGTGGTGTCTGGAATTTTCCAGATTTGAATATACCCCATAGCTGGTCACCCCTCCTGCTATGGACCCCAACTCCAGAGGCCCCTTTCTCCAAACCTGTCAGGCACATGCCCCACAGATGCTCACCAGACCCCACTGACGCAGCGGGTAGAGAGGGCCCGAGGCATGATCTCTGACCCCTGTTGCATGAAGCCGCCGACTGGGAACCAGAGGCTGTTGCCAAGCGTGTACTGGTTTTCCAGTATGTTGTGCCGCTCGCGCAGGCAAGGATGGGGGTTGTACCATTCATAAGGGCTCAGCCTGTGGGGAAAAAAGAAAAGAAGAGAGAAAAGAAAAGAAAGAGAGGAGAGGAGCTGCCTTACTTCTATGCAAACATATTTAGGCTCAGGGTCTTAGGGGGTAGTCTCCAAACCTTCACTGAACTACCAATTTAATTACAGGAAGGCATGAAAGATGAACCAGTTTCAAAGTGACATTTCAGATCTCGCCCTAAATGGCTGCAGCCACGAACATCCATCACAGGATTTGAGCAGTGACATTTCCCACAATCTGTTACAGCAAAGAACACAAGAGCTGCCTTAAAGACGGCACACAACTTTTAGTCCGTTTAGCCCAGTGCAACCCGCTCTGGCTTGCAGAAGGCCTCTGGGCTAGAGATCTTTGACATCGTCAGCTACCTGACCCCTTTTTTGACCTGAAGTTGCTGCCAGGGACTGAACCTGAAGTCTACTGCATGTAGATTAGGCACTCTTCCACTGAACTATGGTCCTTTCCCCAAGTGTAACATGTGGAAGAAACCTAGGCTGGGATGGCTAACAGGCAGCCTCTGAATCAGATGCAGCACTCAAAGCAATTTCATCCGGTCCCTGGAAGCCCTCCCCAATTTTATCTGGAATATGGTGGAAGGAATGTTGTAAGAAACTGAAATATTACATACTTCAAGGTGACTCCTCTGCCTTGCTCCTTCTGTGCAATGTGTATGTGTGAATGTACATATCTGCACATACCATTATGTCTGAGTACCTACTGACAGGCGGTCGTGACTTTATGCAGAGCTCAATTTGTCTGACTAAATCTACCTCCCCCGAGAAAGAATGCAGACGCCTGACCACCTCTGCTTCAGGGTGCATTGCAACACACAATGCAACAAGGACGTTTGGTTAGGTGCTTAAAAGATCTGGGGCACAAGCCCATAAGCAAAGATGGGCAGACGCTAATTTATATGTGTGGATGCAGTTTCAGAATTTTAATGCAACAGAATGCAAGCTGACTAATTTCCCAACCCAAACCCCACTTCCAAAAAACACTCAGTTAATTTGTACCACATCCCAGATCACCCGAAACTTCTTTCGCTCAGTTACCCCCCGTTAATCTCCTGCTCCAACCCAATTCACTTTCCCTTCAGTTACACAATTCACCACCCCCAAACAGACTCTTTAGAAAGTAATTTCAAGTTATTCTCTCAAATTAATATCCCAGTAACACGGAGAACACACAGAAGCAGACTTCTGCTAGATTCATTACCCACCTAGAAACACTAGAGGAGCTTAGAATTTTTTTTGTGGGGAGGCCACAGCAGTGGAGCTGGGAGGGGGGGACACTGGGTGCCACTCACCCAGGGGGTGGCACTTACCACAGGGCCTCCAACGTGCCCAAGCCATACACCTCTCCTTTTCGGGTGACTTGGGGCTCACGTCTGCCAGGTGCCCACCCCCCCCAGTCCCCTTGCAGCTGGGGGGGGAGGCAAAGGGTGGATTCCATGCTGGCTCCGCCCAGAGAGACCTGCCCAGCTTGCCCCGCCCCCATGGATGGCTCAGCCTGGGCGCCCAAGCTGCCAGCTACACTGCTGGGAGCCCATGCCCCATAGGCCCATCCCTAGTAGTGCCTCAGTATGGCTCCAGGATAGGGGGCACTAACCTGGCAGCTAGGAAGAGGACGCAGCTGACAGCGAGATAAGCCAGGAGCATGAAAAGCCAAACAGCCGGGGAGAAAGGATCCAGGAAGGAGAAATATCCTGGTTTGCGTCCCTGTAAAAAAAAGAAGAAGTAGCAGGACCACTGAATCACCATTAATATTATTATTAATATTAATTTATTATTATCATAAATAAAATTATTATTAATATTAATCATTTATTTTATTTGTACCCCGCCCATCTGACTGGATTGCCCAAGCCCATGGGCAATTCTAGCCCAATCACCTTCTAAATCTGGCCTGCAGACGCTCCAGGAATCAGTGTGTTTTTACATGAGTAAAATGTGTGCTTTTATTTAAAAGGCATCTCTGGGAATTTGTTCATTTTTTCCCTTCAAAATATAGTCTGGCCCCCCACAAGGTCTGAGGGACAAACTGAAAAAGTTTGCTGACCCCTGCGGGCCTAGCCACTCTGGGCGGCTTCCAACAAATATTCCCTATACAGTGGTGCCTCGCAAGACGAAATTAATTCGTTCCACGAGTTTTTTCGTCTTGCGATTTTTTTCGTCTTGCGAAGCACGGTGTCGGGAAAGTTTTGGAAAAGCTTCAAAAATCACCAAAGTCTTCAAAAACCTCAAAAAAGGCTACCACACCGCGTGCTATGAGTTGCTCGTCGAAGTCAAGTCGCAACTGTATTAACGGTGTTAAGAAAAAGGAAACAAACTTGCAAGACGTTTCTGTCTTGCGAAGCAAGCCCATAGGGAAAATCGTCTTGCGAAGCAGCTCAAAAAACAAAAAACCCTTTCGTCTAGCGAGTTTTCCGTCTTGCGAGGCATTCGTCTTGCGGGGCACCACTGTATCACTCTTCAGCCCAGCCTAAACCTTGCCTATCCCCAGTGGCGGCTGGTGTGCATTGCAACTGATAGGGCAGAACGCAGGGAGACCAACAGCAGGTGGCGCCAGAGCCAATGACAGAGCCATTTCTAGTTTTGTCCCCATCTTCCTCCCTGCTGCTGCTGCTGCGTTCTACAGGGGCAACGCTGAGACTAAGGGGAAAGAAGCTAACAACTGGCACCATCTCTGACTGGTTGCAAGAAAGGAGGCAGGTAGGTCAGGGCTGGCTGGCTGGAGGCAGACGAAGGTTGGTGTGTCAAGGTGCCCCAATGGACCAGCCTAAACATTGCCTATCCCTAAGGTAGGAAGACTGGGCTGTTTCATGTGGGCCAGCAAACTGCCGTGGTGCATTCCAATTAAAAGCTGCCTCCACGGAAGCAGAGCCAGCATTGCTTGCAGTGCTCCTGAAAGCAGACTTAACGGGTCAACTCTGCTAACTGCAGAGATAATGGAGCTACACAATTAGCTTTAATGCCGTTCCCTTCGCTCTAATGCGCCTTGAAGGAAACCGGCTTGTTGTTGTCATTATATCGGGGATTCTGGAGGCTGTTTCGGAGGTTGTTGTCTCAGGGCTGGTACCTTGCTTTCTGCTGATTCATGACAAACCCAGGGCAATTGCAGCTACGCTCCCTTGCTCCATTTAAAGGTCTTTCGCAAATAACAGGGTATTTGTTAGGATAATGTTCCTCTAATGAGCTCAAGGCAGAGGACGTGGCTTCGTTCCTCGCTCCCCATTTTATTCTGACAACGGCCTTGTGAGGCCGAGAGATACTGACCAACCTGAAGTCACTCAATGAATTTCGAGGCTGAAACGGGGGATTGGAACAAGGGTATCGTTGGTGCCACTGTTGCTTATATTAGCCCCGCTGCACACTTTGCGATCCGTCAAGCTGAATGCAGCCAAGGAGACCTTGTTTTGACAACCTCGCAATGTGATAAAAGTTGCTGTTTTTGCTGCCTTCCCAAACTGAAGACAGGAGAGAAGAGTCGTGGGATGGTGTGAAACCACAGCACAACTTTTCACCGTTATCAGAATGGAGGAGAAGATGGAGCGTTCCTTTAACCAGTGTTTCCCATGATAAAGAACTGCTTTAAGAAGGCTAAAGCACATCACCCGCAGGGGTCAAAACTCCCACATATTATTGTGAGGCTGTCTAAAGTCTCAGAATAGGTACAGTGGTACCTTGGTTCTCAAACTTAATCCGTTCCAGAAGTCCGTTCCAAAACCAAAGCGTTCCAAAACCAAGGCGTGCTTTCCCAGAGAAAGTAATGCAAAAGGGATTAATCTGTTCCAGACTTTTAAACACAACCCCTAAAACAGCAATTTAACATGAATTTTACTCTCTAACGAGACCACTGATCCATAAAATGAAAGCAATAAACAATGTACTGCAGTCACACAGTCAATCAGTCAGTAGCTGAACTGGGTTCCACACAGTCACAAAAACAAAGAGCTGCAAAAACAAAAACACAAGATAAATAGCAAAAACAGACAGACCTCAGCGTAACACTCAAAACGGAAGCGTGGCACTCAAAACAGAAGCGTAACACTCAAAACGGAGCACATCCGGCTTCCGAAAAAACTTCGCAAACCGGAACGCTTACTTCCAGGTTTGCAGTGTTTGGGTTCCAAGTTGTTTGAGTACCAAGGCGTTTGACAACCAAGGTACCACTGCACTGGGTTGTGTGTGGAAATGAGACTCAACAGCCATGTTGTTCTGCCCTTAGGTTCACCGGCCCATTTGCCAACCTCTCAGCCGTGGCCCCCCTCCTCCCAGGCCCACAAGACAAAAGCGCACATACCATGTGAACCCGGTACAAGATGCTGATCCCCAGGGTCATAAAAGGCTTGGAGAAGTCGATGACCTTCTCCCGCTCAGCCGTGATGGTGAACGCAGCCACGGCCAGGTCAGCTTTCTGCGGAGCAAAGCACAGTGACCCCTGCCTGTCACTCGGGGAATCGCACGGCCCAACCCACCGCCATGCGCCCTCTTCTGGGTGGGAGCAGGAGCGAAGGAGCGGCGCCTTCTCTTCCTCTTCCCCCTCCACCCGCCAGCCATTCTAACTGCTCAGAGCGGGGAAAAGATCACTTTGGCAACGACACCTTGCAAGCGGAAAAGGAGGTGGCAGGGAAGAGTGTGTCAGAGAACCAGAAAGGCCAAGCTGGTGGTCAGAGAGAGGCACTGAATTTCACAGGCTGATTTGTGGCAGCAAACTTCCGGCAACTTGCTCATGCAGTGAAAAATCAGGGTGATTTTGCACATTTATTTCATACTGAGGTTTCCAATCACGTGGTTAGAAAACAATTTCCCACCCTGAATGCATATTTAATGTATAAATATGTCCCCCAGTACATGGTTTCTCCAACTTAGTGTTTTTGGACTACAGTTCCCATCATCCCTGACCACTGGTCCTACTAGATAGGGATGATGGGAGTCGTGGTCCAAAAACAGCTACAGACCCAAGTTTGGAGAAACGCCGCCCTTGTATATGGGTGGCCAATGTGATGCTCTCTAAATGTTGCCAGGCTACACCTCCCATCAGCCCTGACCTTCGACCATGCTGGCTGAAGCTGATGGGCCCTGGAGTCTAGCAACATCTGGGAGGACCCACATTAGCTATCCCTGCCCTTGTGGGCTGGAGGTAGCAAACACTCAACTGGCAGCCAGAGGTCTCAGTATCGCCCTCTGGTTGGAGACTCCAGAACTACAGCAGATAGCAATTCTTTCCATAGTGCATTATTGTCCATTTTAATCGCACTATCTTTTGTAGCCCCGGAAAAAGAATGAAGTACCGGCTGCTCATTCATTATCTCCACAAATAAGACCGGGCCTGTGCCTGGGGGCTTGTCCACACTTCTGCTTGTCTTGTGCTTTGAAAGCACTGAGAGGTTCCTGCCACCCCCGTCTCACTCCTTTCCCAGGGATAAACCCGCTCTTTAGCTGTAAATCGGAACAAATGGCAATCCCCAGAAAACCTGGTTGCAGTTTTCAGCGCTAAAGAGCGGTTTTCCCTGAAGGAAAGCTGTGGGAAAGCCCTCGGTCAACCCATGCAGTAAAGTGAAGTGACAGAGTGGTTTTACAACTTCAGACTTAAGTTGCAGGGATGTCATTCCTGAGCAGTCTTTCGTGCAAACAAACAGAACAAAGCCTCCCTGCAAGAAAAAAGCTAGGAAAATATTTTAGCCGAGCCCAGTTCCTGTGATGCTAGCTTTCTACTTGCAGGGAGCAAGTACAGGAATGCAGGTGCATTAAAAAATCTGATCCCCTGCCACCTATCACATTTTGCCCTGTGTCTAGACAGGCCCTTCATCTGAGGGCAAAGAACCAAAGAAGCAGTGGTAGGCCTGAGCTTTTGGAGGAACCGAAAAGACAGTGATAGGGCAGTCATGGTGCCCTACAGAAGAAGCATGCTGTACATGCTCACATGTGCTTGTCCTCTCTCACCAGCCCACACTTTTGTGCTTTTGGTTCTGACAGAAGATTCCCTGTCAGATGATATACTACCGAAAGATCAGGGGGTTGTGGGTCTTCAGGAAAAGGTCTGGGAGAAGGAGACCCCACTGGGTTCCACCCCAAGGAGCCATACCCTATTAATGAGCTCTCCCACCATGCCAGTCCAAGATCCATTTGGCTCGGGAGCCCCATAGAGCCCGTCTTCCACCAGCTTAATCTGGAAGCGAAATTTAAGGATGTCGGCGAGTTCGTGGAGCATGTCTACGCAGAAGCCCTCGTACTGCTCTGTGCCGGACAGCTCCTGGAAGTTTGCACGGCGCATCACGTAGGGGTTTTCCTGTAAGAGGGGACAGGGAGCCAGTGAGTAAGAGCCCCTTGCGTGAGGGGATAAGTGCTAGCAGAAAGTTTGCAAGGAAGTTTCACTAAGGCCTTGTTCCGTTTCATGCCCTCCGACATTCCTCAGATGAAAATAAGGACATTTCTCACTCCTCGCAACTGACTCAACTGATGGCAGGCTGTGTCACCCAGGAGGGAGGTGGGGGGCTGGCTGAGGGCAGACCAAGGTTGCTGGGGCAACCTTTTCTTTTCTTTTCTTTTCCAAATACTTTTTATTGCTTTTTTGTAACAACAACAAATAAAATAAATACTCTTACATTAAAAAATGTGTATGTCTTCTTATTTACCCTGCGCCTTACTGCACCCGGACTTCCTTCCATCCCTTCAACGGTTTTCATGTCTCAAATCTTTTCTTACAGTTTCTTATTTCCGCTCCATCCACATCACAAGATTTACATTAATCCTGCTACAGTTTTTAAATTCTTACAATTACTCCGTATATATTCAACAAATTTACTCCAATCCTTTTTGAACTTTGCTTCTTTTTGGTTCCGAATCTTATAAGTCAATTTCGCCAATTCTATGTATTCAAACATTTTTGTCTGCCACTCCATTAAAGTTGGGATTTCTTGGGATTTCCATTTCTGAGCCACTAAGATTCTAGTGGCGGTCGTTGTGTACATGAATAGCTTGTAATCTTCCTTTTTTAATTTATCCCGTTATCCCTAGCAAAAATGCTTCTGGTTTCTTTGGGAAAGTGTATTTAAGTAGTTTTTTCATTTCATTATATATCATTTCGGAATACGCCACTACAAGACGTGCATAATATCATAATAGCTGGGGCAACCTTTTCACCCTCCACTGCGGGCCACCGGCACATCTTGTGGCAGTGAATTCCTCAGGTTAATCATGTGCAGAGGCGTGTTCCGAAACCCTAACATGCAGAAGCACTTTTGTCAGTCCGCAACTACAGCTAAGTCAGAATAGCCCTCTGCAGAGGAGAGAAATGTTGGCTTATTTCTTTTCAGGAGGAGGAGAGGGGAAACTACCCTGGCTGGTGAAGCAGTCGCCTTTCCCTGCCTTCTTCAAACGAAACGAAACAAAGCCCTGCTCTCACATTCTCCACAAAGCACTTTATTCTCCTCCCAAAAGGCACTGGGGCTGTGCTATGTGTTGACCGCAGCCATAGCTCTGTCTCAGCGCCTTCTGTGAGGAGGAGAATGGCAGCCAGACACCCTGAGGAGCTCTACACAGCAAGGAAGCGCTTGTTAAAAAACGAAAAGAAAGGCAGACAGAAGATAATAAAAGGGAGGCATTCACCTCCCCCACCCCACAAAAAATCTCTACTCAGCACCAAACTGCACTAGTTCAGATCACACCAATGCTGAACCACTCAGCTTACGCTGAATTATTATGAGTTCCAGTGTAATAATGTTTTGATCATGTCTCCTGCTTAGACTAAGGGCAGTCAATGCTGCTGGACTCCATCAGCCCTGACCACAGGCCATAGTGGCTGGGGCTGATGGGAGTTGTAGTCCAATGGCATCTGGAAGGTGCCCCATGGGCTCCTCTTGCCGGAGACCAGGTGTACAGGAGAACAGGTCCTTTAGACCTTTAATCCCAACCTCGCAAGAATTGGGACCAATCAAGCCAAAATGGTGCTCAACGGAGCTGGCCAATGCACAGTGCCTTCCCGGTCTTGCTGGACTACAACTCCCATCAGTTCCTGCTAGCATGCGGAATAGTCATGGATGATGGGAGCTGGAGTCCAGCAGAGGACCACACTGGCAATGCACCATGAGCCGTGTACGGCAGCCCACAAGGGACTCCATACTCCTCCTGTTTTGCTTCCGGCTTGAGACTGCTGCACCGAAGGAGGGAGACAGCCGAGGGAGACAGCATATTGGCCGAGGGAGACAGCATACAACTTCCGGGTCATGTGGCCAGCATGAATAAGCCACCTCTGGTGAACCAGAGCAGTGCACGGAAACACCATTTACTTTCCCGCCATAGTGGTACCTATTTATCTACTTGCCCTTTGACGAGCTTTTGAACTGCTAGGTTGGCAGGAGCAGGGACCGAGCAATGGGAGCTCACCCCGTCGTGGGGATTCAAACCGCCGACCTTCTGATCGGCAAGTCCTAGGCTCTGTGGTTTAACCCACAGCGCCACCCGTGTCCCATGTTATGTGTGTGACTACAATATATGGCATGCATGCTTGCCGGGATCAAAACTGGAGCAGACCGACAGTTCATTAGGCTCCCTGTCATCGCGCTGCTCTATGCCTTCTGATCAGTGAGCTGTGCCAGGGCAGCTTTGATAGCCGTGCCAAAGTGGAGGAATCTCAGCAGGGGTTGCGCTCCTTCCTCTTGCGTGACAAACCGAGTTTGCGAAAATTCACTCCCTGACACAAGTTGAGGAGCTCAGCACTCTGGATCTGGTTGCCTGTGGCCCACGTACAAACTCACCGTCTGTCAAGCCTAGAAGACTCTCAACCTGAATTTGATATTAAAGGCCAAGGGAACCCACACTCCCCTCCCTTAATAAAGCCTGGCAAAGGCGGGCAGCGAGCTTACTAAGATGGTGGTGACTGTCAGGTTCTTGTTGGCAAGGCTCTCTGAGATGTTGATGTCCAGCGTTGTGGCGTTCATGGCAAGAGTCCTGTTGGAGTACCACACCCCGATCTGCAAATAAGGAAAAGCGTGTTAGAGGGTCTCACTAGAAGAGGCAAGGGGAACCTTCTCCAGCTCAAGGCTGCATTCCCTTCTGTGCTGGGCCCGGGGGTAAACCCAAGCAACGCGGTCCAGGTCCGGTCCCGAATCCAAGGATTCCGTGAGGAGTCAGTCCCAGTGGCGTAGCGTGGGGGGTGCGGGGGGGGGGGGCAGCCGCACCGGGCGCAACATTTGGGGTTAGGGCAAATCCACAGGTTAGGGGGCGCAAATCCACGGGTTAGGGGGCGCAAATTACTTGCCTTGCCCCGGGTGCTGACAACCCACGCTACGCCACTGGTCAGTCCAACATGGCCAAGGCAAGTCACAAGGCAGGAAACCAGGCTAGGTCAGGCACAGGGTCTCGGGCAGGTTCCAGCAGCAATGTTGCTCCCGCAACCTGGGGTGGGGTCCGACAGCCTTTTATCTCTGTCAGGGTAACAGCCGGTCCTGATCCCCCGGTGACTCACCTCCCTGTCTCGCCCAAAGGAGAGCACTCCTCCTGCGAGTACTCAGGTCTCTCCTTCTCTCAGACCCGAGTCTCTGCAGCTCAGGAGATGTCGGTGGGTTACTAGACCTAGAGGCCGCCTCAGCCTCTCCTGACACAACTGGTAGTGGACCAGCTGTACGTGATTGCCCAGCAGAGGGTTAAGAGGTAAACCCCACATCTGGAGCCAGGGCAGGCTCAGGCCCCTGACTCGGCCCAGCTGGTGCTTGTTGCAGGGGAACCTGCGCAGACTGGGGCTCTTCAGAATCAGGCCCCAGACTCGGATCAGATGCCGCCTGAGGCAGAGGATCCGGTGCGGACTGAGACTCCTCCGGTTCCGAGTCCGAGCCCAAGTCCCAGGCCATCACACCTTCTGGGAAACTTCCCAGAGATGCCAGGGCGGGCGGGGCTAGAAGGATGGGTGGGTGGGGCTAGGACAGGTGGGCGGAGCAATGAATGCACAGCCATACTTCCCTTGTCCTCAGTTCAGGCGCGTAAGAAGCATTACCGGGGTTCAAACACACATTCCAGCCAGCCAAAAAACAACCAAGGAGGGTATGGCCTGAGGAAAGGGGGTGCAGCTGAGGAGAATCCAAAGGGCCATACCGAGTGACCTGGAAGGCTGCATTCGGCCCCCAGGCCCCCAACCCACCCCTGACCTGGACTGTTTTATCAGCAGTGCTTGAAATTAGCTAGGTGCCAGGCATGTTTTGTGACTGGCACAAGTTTGATCGCTACCATGTGGAGATCTCTGGGTGCCAGGCTGGCGACTGGGAAAAGCAAAACGTCACTTTGAGAAGGATCTGAAATATCTCCCTTGAAGCTTGAATTAGTTTTATTCCAGATTGTTTTATTTGATGTTTTAATGTGTTGTGAACCGCTTTGAGGTTTGTTCTTTAAAGCATAGAGCAGTATTGAAACGGTGTCAGGGACTGGCTGGACACTGAGGAGCGGATACTGAGGAGTCGTCAGCGGGAGAAGCAAGGTTGGAGACAGACTTGGTAGAAGGGCAGCAGCGATCTGGAGGCGTCTGTGACAGCCAGGAGACAGAGTCAGAGGCCCGAGAAGCTGCAGGACTGGAGAGTGAAGGACAGTTGCAGGAGGAGGAAGAGAAGAGGCCTTAGAATTCTGCACGTAGAAACTTCAGACTTTGGGAAAAAACTGGGCTCGTATCTGGAAACCTGGCCTGAATCATTTCGCTTTCTTGCAAGATGAGCACTGAAATATACTCAGAGTCAAGAGTGGATTTCACGCTCCTTATTCAGCTCATAGGGGTGAGGAGGAATGAATGTTTCCCCAAAGTATCTACTTTATATACATTAGTTACACAATGGGCTGCACGTGATTGGCTAATTCTGGGATTCTCCTGTAGGCCAATCAGGTTGTGGATTCACTTCCATCTGGAGCTGGATTGGGTGGGTCCTGCAGACCAATCATACTGCTGCATTGTTCTGGGACCAATCAGACTGCTGCATTCTGAATCCTATTGTTCTAGGACCAATCAGACTGCTGCATTCTCAATCCTATTGTTCTGGGACCAATCAGACTGCTGCATTCTGAATCCTATTGTTCTAGGACCAATCAGACTGCTGCATTTTGGATCCTATTGTTCTAGGACCAATCAGACTGCTGCATTTTGGATCCTATTCAACTCAGTACATAACAAGCACACAGCGGACTTCAACCTGCAGCCCCTCAAGGCTACAGGAAATGACCCAACAGGAGTAGATGATTTGCAGTTGAGGAACTATAAATGCATATTCTGAACTGCATGATTCGGGTTGCCTTTGCTCAGAACCTGGACTGGGAAGGGAAGGCCAGTTTAAAGGATAACTCCCCACTTACCTCCCGGTGCCCATGGCGGGCTTTTTCCAGGATGCGCAAGGTATAATTGGTTCTCTGGCCCTTGCTGTTGAACTCTACACGCCCTGTCAGCCCGTCATACTCTACCTGGCCAGGGATGGAGAGACAGAAATGGGGGTTGGGAGGGAGAAAAGACAGAGAGGGAAACAGGAAAAGAAGGGAAGACAGTGAGATATGACCAGCCTGCAGTGAAGGTCACAACCAGCTTGAGTTAGCCAGCACCGGATTTTTACACCCCCCTAGATTCATCAATATATGTGAACTGTGGGTTCCTCTCTGCACATCATTTTAAGGCAGTGTGTGCACATACGGAGGTTATCAAAGATGCAATGTGCAGATTTACTTTTTGAAATTAAATTACTTCCCCCCCGTCCCAAGTGAAACTGAGCCTGCTCCAGATTGGCTGAGGAGGTGTGATGTAGGGAAGCCTGGAGAATGAAGTTGCCAGAGCTCTGGCTTTCAATCGACTGATGTGTGCCCTTCCTCCCCATCCATTGGCCGGGGCTGCAGTGACATCATGGAATGTTTGTGAACATTCCGAATTGCTCGGGGGGGGGGGGATTTTGTAAAACAAAGGGCCTACTTACAGAAGGAACTGTTTAATGATAGCATGAATAGTTACAGGGAGGCAAGGCCTCGGAGACCTGACTGCTACACACAGGTAGCAGAAAAGGCAGGAGGGCACAGGGTGATGGGAGGAGGAAATAAAAGAGTTTGGTAGGCCATTTTGAGAGACCAGGCTATTAAATCTCAGCTACCCACCAAGGAGCAGTTGGGGAAGTTGAGCAGTATGTATCATTATCTCTGCAGCTGCATTATAATACCCAAGCATGCTCATCCAAGAATATTTATAAAAGGATGAATCCGACCCACCCCACTAAAGGGCCAGAAAACTCACTACCCTCCCAATTAACCATCAAACGCCTAGGTACCGTATTTTTTGCTCTATAAGACACACTTTCCCGCTCCTAAAAAGTAAGGGGAAATGTGTGTGCGTCTTATGGAGTGAATGCAGGCTGCGCAGCTTTCGATGAAGCCAGGAGAGTAAGAGGGATCGGTGCGCACAGATCCCTCTTGCTCTCCTGGCTTCAGGGATAGCCACGCAAAGCCTCCTGAGCTCAGCCTGACTGCTCCTCCCTCTTCGCTCAAGAGGCTTTGCGTTGCTTTCTTGTCTCTTGTTTTCCTCCTCTAAAAACTAGGTGCGTCTTATGGTCGGGTGCGTCTTATAGAGCGAAAAATACGGTGAATAGAAATGTTTTACCCAGGCAATTAGAAGTAAACCATGTCGGCACCAGACGTACTTCCCTGGGGAGAACATTTCGCAAACAAGGAGCCACCACCGAGAAGGCCCACTCTCGCACTGCCCTCTTTTGCACGCCCTCAGAGGAAACAGACAGAGAAGCATCTCCAATGGCGAGCGCAGTGTCAAAAAGAAAAGAAAAGAATAAAGACAAGAAAAGAGGAGAAATCCACCACAGGGCCACAATTTCTGTCGGAAAACTTGGATCCCATTCTTATTTTTGGCTCAAACCTAGGCAAATGTTTGTTTCTGGAGCAAATATAACCTGCACAAGGCCTTAATCACAGTCAGGACCCTCCTCATACTGTGTAGGTGCCTTGATATTATAGGAAACAGCCTGCCCACTGTGAGCACAGCCACATCTCACCATGCGCAGGTAGTTCATGAGGCTGGTCCCATGCTGCCAAATGTTAGACGAGGTGCAGGCCAGGGGTTTGACCCCGATCTCCTGGCTGCGGTTCAGCTCTCGCACAGCACTCACCACCACGTGCACCGCATCGAACATCAGTGCCGCCGACAGCTGAAGGGGAACAAACAGTTCAGCCAGCGTTTAATTATCAAGCAGCTCGGAGGGTGAGGGTACCTGTTATTATTATTAAAGGTAAAGGGGCCCGACCATTAGGTCCAGTCACGAACGACTCTGCGGTTGAGACACTCATCTCACTTTATTGGCTGAGGGAGCCGGCGTACAGCTTCCGGGTCATGTGGCCAGCATGACTAAGCCGCTTCTGGCGAACCAGAGCAGCGCATGGAAACGCTGTTTGCCTTCCCGCTGGAGTGGTACCTATTTATCTACTTGCACTTTGACGTGCTTTCGAACTGCTAGGTTGGCAGGAGCAGGGACCGAGCAGCGGGAGCTCACCCCATCGCGAGGATTCAAGCTTCCAACCTTCTGACCAGCAAGTCCAAGGCTCTGTGGTTCAACCCACAGCGCCGCCCACGTCCCATTATTATTATTAGTTTATTATTTAGAGCATTCCCCCCCCACTCTTCAGGTGAAAAAACTTAAGTAAGATAATCCTCACCCTCTAAAAGACATGGCACAAAAGGAAAAGGGGCTGATGAGGAGGAGGGGGAAAAGGAAACTCAGGCTCCGGTTCTCAGTTATGAAGTTCTTATATGTGTTCTTCCAAGCATGCCAGGGCAATGAAATCTCCTGCAATTGTTTCTTCCCTGGCTGACAGATGGGAGCCAGGTTGCGCTTCCAGCTGTCAAAACGTTCTTTCTGGGCCTCTAGCCTATCATCTCCGTTCTACTCTTACTTCTGCAACTAGGCTCAAACATCTCTGCCTCTGCAAAGCTGGAGGTGGATGAAATGAGTCATAGTTACTGAGCAAGGCTGGAATTAATGTGTTTCTCAAATGGACAGCCATGTATCTTAACATCAGAATTGAACATTCTGCATTAGGGATGGGCAAAACCCCCACCAAGAAACCTAATTAACCTAAATTGAAATTATTTTCGCTTTCCTAGAAATCACTCAGAAGTTTCGTCAGAGGAGGCATATCCAAACTCTTCTCAGAGTTCACCTGAGGGGGAAAGCCTGTGAAAATGCAAACTAAATCTTTAAATGCAAACTAAAATCTAATTTCATGGGAGAGAAATTTGATTCACTCCACATTTAAAGCTGAATCTATCAAATCTGAAACAACAGGACAACCGAAACCCAGCCATCCTTTGAAATTAGCACTGATTTGAATTTTGAGAGGCCGCCAACAGACGGACAACTATAAAAAAAATATGCATAGGTTAGGTAAAAGTGAGCCTTAAAAAATGAACATATCCATGAAAATAACATGCAGAAATGCATTATATCAGGAGAAGTTGCTTGCAAAAAAATGTGCAAAGGAGTCAAAACAGCATTCACAAATGTGTATTGCAGTAGGAGAATTTTTCACCAACATTCTGAAGAATTTTCGTGAGGATCTAAATAAATAAATACGTCAGAAATTAGCTGCAGAAACATGGAGAACCCAATTTAAGATTGGGAAAACGAGAAGCCAGAAGAAATGAAATTGACATGTTCTTCCATCCCTAGCGGCCGGTCATTCTAGTAGAGTCACTTCACAGAATTCGGTAGGATTTCTCCTATGCACAACATTGCCCTTGTACTTACCGCAGGCCCCGGGTAAGGGCTGAGCTCACAGTTCTCCCGCCATGACATGTTGAGGCTGCGGACAAACTCCATGTAGAAAGGATGGCTGGTGTTAAACATGGAGAAGCCCAGGATGTTGGAGTGCTCATCCACAATCTCATCCAGGTGCAAGATTGGGAAATCCTGTGAGGAATAAGTCAGGAGGCGAAGAGAAGCAGAAGGAGGGGAGATGGTGAGCAGCAGAGTTTCACAAATTACCCTATTTTTCCATGTATAAGATGCCCCCTATTTTGGGGGACTCCAAATTGGCGCTGTGGGTTAAACCACAGAGCCTAGGACTTGCCAATCAGAAGGTTGGCATTTCGAATCCCCGTGACGGGGTGAGATCCCGTTGCTCGGTCCTTGCTCCTGCCAACCTAGCAGTTCGAAAGCACGTCAAAGTGCAAGTAGATAAATAGGTACCGCTCCGGCGGGAAGGTAAACGGCGTTTCCATGCGCAGCTCTGGTTCGCCAGAAGCAGCTCAGTCATGCTGGCCACATGACCCGGAAGCTGTACGCCGGCTCCCTCGGCCAGTAAAGCGAGATGAGTGTCGCAACCGCAGAGTCGTTCGTGACTGGACCTAATGGTCAGAGGTCCCTTTACCTTTACCAAATTAGGAAAGTGGGGGGAGATTGCCCAGAGTTATTGAGCTTTTTGGGGTGGCCTGCACTTGTTCAGCATTTTTTAGGGGGGACTGCCTAAATCGCTCACCCACCTGACCTACACTGCCACTCACACATGTCCCAAAAGAAGAAGACTTTGGATTTGATATCCCACTTTATCACTACCCGAAGGGGTCTCAAAGCGGCTAACAATCGCCTTTCCCTTCCTCCCCCACAACAAACACTCTGTGAGGTGAGTGGGGCTGAGAGACTTCAGAGAAGTGGGACTAGCCCAAGGTCACCCAGCAGCTGCATGTGGAGGAGCAGGGAATCGAACCCGGTTCACCAGATTACAAGTCCGCCACTCTTAACCACCACACCACACTGGCTCTCTCTTGTCTGTCCCCTCACCGGCAGAAGCCACCAATCGCCCACGCGATTGCGACAGCGACAGCAAATCAACACCAGCCATTGCCACAGCCACCAATGACATGCCAAATAGCTGCTGACAATCTCCGAGTCATGGCAGCAACCAATCCCATGTCGCCCCTATGTAAGATGACCTCCAATTTCTAACATTTTTTAAAATTAAAAAAAACCTCGTCTTATGCACAGGAAAGTACTGCATGCAGTCAAGTGTCCTGTGTTTGGGGAAATTGAAGGGGGCAGGGTTTCAGCACACCTGGAGTGCAATGGACTAACCTCACATTGGAGAAACCTTCTTCCTGATCAAGAGGCAGGAAAAGCAACAATGGTCTTCCTCATGCCATTTTTATTGGATTTTAAAATTACTTTAATCAGGTTATAATATTCTGAATTACTATATTTGCAGACGATGCTCTTTTGTGATTTGCTCATCTAACCTCTAGTTTATAATCTACTGAGTTACAATTATTATTATTATTATTATTATTATTATTATTATTATTATTATTATTATTGCTGTGCAGTAGCTTTAATGAGACCACCGAGGGAAATCAAGAGCTGAAACGCATTTGGGTTTGGTTGCAGCTTGTTATTTTAATGGCTCGGTTTTACTGATTTTTTTGTGTGTGTGCTCTGTGATACTTTATGAGCCATATGCATTCGGTTTTTAAACATCAGGTTTATTTATTCTATTCCTGCTTGGAAATTATTACTATTATTAATATCATTTTGCTCTGGATACAAAGAGAAATTCACATTGTTCATTTTAATTGGTGCTATATTTCATGAAAACATTGCTTTGCGGTTTATGCATTACATTAGCCTGCGTGTGTGTTTGTGTGTCTCCCAGTTTTTTCCATCTGTCCCTCATGCCAGTTCAGCTAGGTCTAATTCTTCAACCTGAGAGGTTATTTCTGTATCTCCCCATCATACTTCTTTATATTTCCAACCCATTCATATCCCATCCTTAAAAAAAAGCTCACATCACTATAAATGGATTTTTGTCATTTTAGCTTCACAACAACCCTGTGAGGTAGGATAAGCTGAGAGAGAGCAGGTTAGCCAAGGCTAATATCCAGTGAGCCCCATGGCAGAGAAAGGACTGAACCAAGGTCTTATTGGTTCAAATGCAACACACTATCCATTAAGCTCCCTAGATACCCAAGATCTTCTTATGCATAGAAAGTGGGCACTCTTTTGCAGCCTCTGACTCCAGAGCCTTGGAGTTAAGACAATGGCTAAAAGAAAACATTCACCTTATCTGAGCTGATTTGGCAATGGAAAGGAGAACCAGAGTATTTGCCCAACACCAAGTCACACTACTTTGGGAGAAAATTATGACAAACCTAGACAGTGTCTTAAAAAGCAGTAGACATCACCTTGCCAACAAAGGTCCGTATAGTTAAAGCTTTGGTTTTCCCATTAGTGATGTATGGAAGGGAGAGCTGGACCATAAAGAAGGCTGATCGCCGAAGAATTGATGCTTTTGAATTATGGTGCTGGAGGAGACTCTTGAGAGTCCCACGGACTGCAAGAAGATCAAACCGATCCATTCTGAAGGAAATCAGCCCTGAGTGCTCACTGAAAAGACAGATCCTGAAGCTGAGGCTCCAATACTTTGGCCACCTCATGAGAAGAGAAGACTCCCTGGAAAAGACCCTGATGTTGGGAAAGATGGAGAGCACAAGGAGAAGGGGACGACAGAGGACGAGATGGCAGGACAGTGTTCTCGAAGCTACCAGCATGAGTTTGACCAAACTGCAGGAGGAAGTGGAAGACAGGAGTGCCTAGCGTGCTCTGGTCCATGGGGTCACAAAGAGTCGGACACGACTAAACAACTAAAGAACATTATTATTACAGTCACTGGCAGTGACTCTTGAATTGCAGGTGGGGGTCTCTCTCCTACCCCCACCCAGTGACACCAGGATTTAACCTGGGACCTTCTGCACGAGAAGCATGTGCTCAGAGGCACCGTCTTTCATCAAGAGTTCTCAGGGATGCGCAGAGATGGAGCTAGCTGCTCTGGTACCCGGAGCAGAGAACATGCTGTGCAACCAGGGGCAGGGCTAGCTGCCCGCGGGGGCGTGGCGAGTGTCCCGGGGGGCACCATCCACAGCAAGCGGCCGCACCCACCGTACCCCCTTCCTCCATCAGTGGGGTTGTGTGGAACATGGTTGCAATGAAAATATGATCTAGTTGAGATTCTTGCAATAAAGGGGGTTGGACTAGATGACTCTTGGGGGTCCCTTTGAACTCTATGGTTCTGTGACTCAATGAAACACTTTGAAACAAACAAAAATACACCCATGTTACTTCACACACACACCCACACACCCACACACCCAATAAAATTCAATTGTTTTACGGTCGATCACTAATCAGTGCAGGCAAAACCGCACGGTGTCTATTTGCATATGTTTTGGGAATGTGTGAGAAAATTAAAATCTATTGATGCTCTCCATGTTATTGTAGCTTGAACAAGCCACGGGGTATGAATTCTCAGATGGCGCTTTGAGGATTCCGTTAAAGGATTCAGAATGATCTTGATGTGCAGATAATGAGGTAGAAATGGTCATTAATCTGCTCACAGCTGCTAAAATACATTTATAGGGTAGGGAGAGACTCTCTCTCTCTCTCTCTCTCTCTCTCTCTCTCTCTCCTTCTCTGGTTTTATTTATTTATTTACTTTTCGAATCTGGGATGCAGCCACAGCAGTGAAACGTGCTTATCACATAGATGCCGCAGAAAATGAAATGTATAACGCTAACAACTTTGTAAAGACAATGGATGGTATTCATAATGTTCTGGAACGCTACGCTTCCTGATTTTTGTGCAACCCCATTTGTTGTTTGCTTTGCTCGAAAGATTAATTTGTATGGAGGCATTTCTCTCCCTCCTTTTTTCCCTTTGGAATGCTGCTGTTCGTTCAAATAACACTAACTTGATCTTCAATTACAACCCTATATCCACTCTGCTGGGAGGAAGCCCCACATAATTCGATGGGACTTGCTTCTGAGACAGAGTTATGCTGCTATATGTTAAAATAATTCTGATTTTCTTTTTCTTTTGTTACTGTTCTTGTGTTTGTGAGCTGTCGGTGGGCTTGTTACCCGCTAGTGTGCGTCTATGACTATGGATAAATACGCCTGGGGTATTTTAATGTTCTGATATAAATATTACTAATGCTACGGATGTTTTTTAATGAATCAGTTTAATGACTATTAAGAGGGAAAGAGATTGATAGTTATCCCAGGAGCGTCTGCTTAGCTTAATGCATCATTGCACTTAGTTTAAAATTAACTTTGCAAATTCTTGCTGCCCAGTAATGCTGGATATTGTTGCCTATGATCTCATAGAAATATTGAAAAAAAGAATGAAACATGACATATTCACTCTCCTGTTTAGCTAGATATAGCTAACCTCTCAGCTTGCCCTTTTCACCCTGTGTTCTTCACCTAGCTTCACCTTTTAGATCTGTGTTTTCTGATAATAATAATAATAATAATAATAATAATAATAATAATAATATTTATTATTTGTACCCCGCCCATCTGGCTGGGTTTCCCCAGCCACTCTGGGCGGCTTCCACAGAGACCAAAAATACACTAAAATGTCACACATTAAAAACTTCCCTGAACAGGGCTGCCTTAAGATGTCTTCTGAATGTCAGGTAGTTGTTTATCGCTTTGACATCTGATGGGAGGGCGTTCCACAGGGTGGGCGCCACTACCAAGAAGGCCCTCTGCCTGGTTCCCTTTCTTGCTAGCGTGACAAGACAAACACAGAATGAAAATAGTTTTGGAACTTCAGCACTTAAGGCCGTCAGCATGACCTAAAACCATGTCTTGTTGTGAACCTTCGTAGAAATTCATTGTTTAAGAAATTCTGGGATCGGTAGGTGAAACATCTATGTATATTTTTCTCCCATGCCCCGCACTGTTTGCAAATGTGATAATAAGCCTGCAAAAATAAGGTACAGTGGAATTTTGGGGAGAGTACATACAGTATCAAGTTCCTTGAAAAAATCCTTTTACACACAAACACACCCAAAAATTCACAGCCAAATATTCAGCGCAGAAAAGGGAAAAGTGTACGGACTGCCTCTACTGCTTACAATTTTCCCCTTCCATTCGAGAGAAACTGGAATACACCTTTTTGAATTAAAAAATTGGTGGAGTTACTGTACAGGGAGAGAAGGACCTGACTTTGGGGCCATTAACGCTTGGGCAGAATTGCTCATTTCCTAAAATCTGCTGGCAGATTGCTGTCAATTCAGGGCAAGGGGAGCTGGTGAAGGTCCATCGCTTGGTTTCTCAGCAAACGTTCCAGCGATGCTCCTTCAGCAGAGCTCATGACAGCCAAGATCCGTAATGGCAGCGCTGTCTGCAGGGGAGCAGCAGACTCAGCCAGTTGCTCACACCGAGCACGGCTGAGTTACGTTGGGAACATCTGGCGAGCCGTATGCCTCCGGCTGGGATCCCGTCAAGTCTGATACAGCAAAAGCAGGGTCAGTCCCGGTCAGGCCAGGAATGGGTGAACAAGTTAATCAGCATTCTTCCCGGCAGCGGCTCTGAGCCACCACCAGGTGGGGCAATTCCAGCTAAACCACCATCACAAACACCACCACAACAGCTGGCAAAAGGACAGCTGTCCATCATACTACGGGGCAGGTAGGGTGAAGTAAGTAAAGGTAAAGGTACCCCTGCCCGTACGGGCCAGTCTTGCCAGACTCTAGGGTTGTGCGCTCATCTCACTCTATAGGCCGGGAGCCAGCGCTGTCCGCAGACACTTCCGGGTCACGTGGCCAGCGTGACAAGCTGCATCTGGCGAGCCAGAGCCGCACACGGAAACGCCGTTTACCTTCCCGCTGGTAAGCGGTTCCTATTTATCTACTTGCACCCGGGGGTGCTTTCGAACTGCTAGGTTGGCAGGCGCTGGGACCGAGCAACGGGAGCGCACCCCGCCACGGGGATTCGAACCGCCGACCTGACGATCGGCAAGTCCTAGGTGCTGAGGTTTTATCCACAGCGCCACCCGCGTCCCTAGGGTGAAGTAGGCACAGCCTAAAATGAGCTGGGTTCAGTTCCCCATAAGTTAGGAGAAAGCAGTGAGAAAGCAATATGAAGAACAGTATTGCATTTCTATGGTTTGCCCCAAACTTCCCAGCTCTTAACTTGCAATTCCATGCATTCCTGCTCTGCAAAGGTAGGTGGCTTATCCAACGCATAGGAGGGCTAGATTTCTGTTCCATATTCCTGATCAGGTTCTATGGCTTGGCCCTAACACAAGGGATTTGTTTTATTAAGCTTTTATTTATTTCATAAGATGTAGCCAAGGTTGCATGTGGCCCAAGTCTAGACCTTCCAGGTTCAGGATCAGAATTGTGTGCCCTGAGTAGCTCAGCTTTCATTTTCTGTTTGTTTGTTTGTTTGTTTGTTTGTTTGTTTGTTTGCTTGTTTGTTTTAAAAAAGCAGGTTTCTAGTCCTCAACGCTGTAAAGATAGGTTTGAAAGAATGAGGGCGATCACTACCAAAATCTCAGGAGCTGAGAAGAAACAAGCCACTGGGAAAGGATTTTAAACAGTCATGGAGTGAGGGGCTCAGTGCTCTACACACCTGTTTGCATCTCTCCTTTAAGAGCAGAATGATGGCATCTAAGCATTCTGCAAAATTCAAGTGGGTTAGGCCGGACGCTACGGCAAAGTACCTTATGAAGAGAGACTTTGTTTGTGTGGGTAACCCTGTGTAGAGGACCTGTGCCACTATTTATTGCAGTGCCCATTATATATAGACCCAAGAGACCGATTCATAAAACCCCTGTTTCCGAATGGAACTCACTTGAAGAGGGTGGAAAGGGTGAAATGGCTGCTGAGCGATACCAATGACTGTAACTTATAAAACAGCACTCAATGCATTGGCAGCTAAGAAGATCAGGCGGAAAGAACTAGATAAAATAGCGGTCAACTGCATAGAGGATTCGGATATTTAATTTGGCACATTTTACTAGAGAATCTTCTGCTATTCTCACCAGAGTGGTGCATGCTCTGGTTATCTCTCGCTTGGACTACTGCAATGCGCTCTATGTGGGGCTACCTTTGAAGGTGACCCAGAAACTACAACTAATCCAGAATGCTGCAGCTAGACTGGTGACTGGGACCGGCCGCCGAGACCATATAACACCGGTCTTGAAAGACCTACATTGGCTCCCAGTACGTTTCCGAGCACAATTCAAAGTGTTGGTGCTGACCTTTAAAGCCCTAAACGGCCTCGGTCCAGTATATCTGAAGGAGCGTCTCCACCCCCATCATTCTGCCCGACACTGAGGTCCAGCTCCAAGGGCCTTCTGGTGGTTTCCTCACTGCAAGAAGCCAAGTTACAGGGAACCAGGCAGAGGGCCTTCTCGGTAGTGGCGCCCGCCCTGTGGAACACCCTCCCACCAGATGTCAAAGAGAACAACTATCAAACTTTTAGAAGACATCTGAAGGCAGCCCTGTTTAGGGAAGCTTTTAATGTTTGATGCATTACTGTATTTTAATATTTTGTTGGAAGCCGCCCAAAGTAGGTAGCCAGATCGGCAGGGTATAAATAAATTATTATTATTATTATTATTATTATTATTATTATTATTATTATTAATGCAACAAACAATATTAGTAATTGTGACCAAGGTTTATATTGTATGTGTGGTGCCTGATGATTTTGATGGTTATTGCTGTTTTTCCTTTTGTTATTTTTCTGAATGATGCCATGGGCTATGGCTAGCGCAATAAAAGTCTATGATGATAATGATAAAGAAGTGGGTTAGGCAGATAATTGGCATTACCTCGGTGAAAAATCTTGACCTTTCCCTCCTCTTTCTTCTTGTAGTATAAGCAACCACAAGCACACCTGTGCCCCCATCTTTGAAGGTCAGGTGGATGGCAGGAGGGGACAAGGCTCCACCCCCCCTCTCAGAAATGCAGGGGCGACTCCTGCTTTCGAACATGCCACGTGGTTTTGTTTTCCTGAGACTTTCCCAAGAGATAGCAGGATTGATTGTCATTTTTTTTACTGCTTCTGGCTGTAGCTGTTTCATTTCTGCTGTTTTCAGGTTAATTGGCACTTTATGTTTCATGCTGATTCTTATTGTCATCATGCATTTAACGCAGCAGCATGGCTGGATCTCTACAAAGCACGAAGGAGTAGGTTCTTGCCCTGATGAGCTTGCAGCCTACCGTATGTTCTGGAGTACAAGATGACTTTTTATCCCTGGAAAATCACCCCAAAAGTCGGGGGTCGTCTTATACGCCGGGTATACGCGTTGGGGAGGAAGAGAGGGAGACAGTGAGCAGAGGCGCCCTTTCTGCCGTCGCTCCTCCTCTCTCCCCACAGAAGGGGACGCGGAAAGTCCTTCCAAGCACGCGCTTGCTCGCTCGCCAAACACCTCACCTTGGGTTGCTGCTGCAACAGCAGAGGGGTGAGCACTCTGCCCCTGGCGGCGCTCAAACTCTATAACTCTAAAACTCTAAAATTGAACAGCAAAAGTTGGGGGTCGTCTTATACGCCCAGTCGCCTAATACGCCAGAATCTACGGTACATTCCAACACAAGAGGAGCAACAGAGCTGGACTCCCCGCAAGGAATCTTGGGAACTGCAGTTCCTCCCCCACAGAACTACCACTTCCAGCACCCTTAACGAACAACATTTCCCAAGATTCTTTAGGAGGTGAAGTCCTGTGGTTTAAGTATGTGGTGCATAAAGGTAAAGGTAAAGGGACCCCTGACCATTAGGTCTAGTCGTGGCTGACTCTGGGGTTGCGGCGCTCATCTCGCTTTATTGGCCGAGGGAGCCGGCATACAGCTTCCGGGCCATGTGGCCAGCATGACTAAGCCGCTTCTGGCTAACCAGAGCAGCGCACGGAAACGGCGTTTACCTTCCCGCCAGAGCGGTACCTATTTATCTACTTGCACTTCGTGCTTTCGAACTGCAAGGTTGGCAGGGGCTGGGACCGAGCAACGGGAGCTCACCCCGTCGCAGGGATTTGAACCACCGACCTTCTGATCAGTAAGTCCTAGGCTCTGTGGTTTAACCCACAGCGCCACCTGCGTCCCTGCGTATGTGGTGCATACCCAGCCCCAGATTTACATTTGGCAAAGGGGTTGACAGAAGCTGGCTTGCAAAATGATTCTGTCTGGATCATTGTACTGCCCCGCTCTAAATCTCCAATCTTTTCACCTTCCAACGAAAAAGGGACAAAAACCCAAAAAAACTGAGACTGAGCATCCCTTCACTGTGAGAAGCAGCATATATAAAAAAAACACCAACGTACCCTCCAGCTGAATTTCTGTGGCAGGGTCACCCTTCGTCAATGCTAAAACAATTGCTGAACCAGATCCAATGTTTCGCTACAGCAGGGGACAAGGACTCCCTTTTCTGAAGCAGGGGTCAGTTGAGGGAGGAAGGAGATGCAAGCTGCAGCCCCAACACAGATTTGCAGCTGGAAAAAAGCTGCCCTCAGATCCAATTACCCCCTTCTCTTCCCCAAAACCCCCCAAAAATGTTCAATTTCTGAAATGAAGAGAGGAAACTGGGCACAGGAAGCTGTGTACACTCTAGGTGGGAGATAGAGGTAACTTGATCGAGCTCCCCCCCCCCCTTTCTTACAGGAGGGTTAATTGGTGCGTTCCTAATGCATAGCTAGCGTGATTTACAGGTACGTTGTAATTTCGCTGTTTTGTCTTGCTTTGATTGATTCATTGCACTGTGATTGTATATTTACTTTGCATTGTATTTTATAGTTGCTGCTTGGGGAGCCTTTGAGCCAAAAAGCAATAATTAAAATAAACCACGACCATAACGTTTTTGGCAGCATCACATCTATAGCTCTGCCCCTTCTCTCCTGTATTTTATATCAGACAGGTCTGGGTTTTATGGGGAGGAGAGAGGGGCTCTCTGCAAGTACTGACTGGACAAGAGGGTGCCTGCAAGCATGTGCAGAGGTGAAACAGGAAAGGTGGCCGAGAGGGTTGGGGCACGACAATCGCAAGCACTCTTGGATGAAACAAATGATCTTAACCCATTTTGATCTGGGTTTAGACCTGTTTATAGGAATGAACCAGCTTTGGTCTCCCTGACGGATGACGACTTTTATTGGGAGGAGGACACAGGGGAAAATGTGAACCTATTGTTTTTATTTGGTCTCTCAGTGGCTTTTGATCCCATTGGCCAGTTAGAAAGCACGGGTCCGAGCAGTTTGCAGTTTGCCCCGGAAAACCTGCTCTTTAGCACTGAACGTGAGCAAATGTCCATCTGCACAAAACCTGATTCACAGTTGCTCCAATTCAGTGGTAAAAAACAGGGATTGTAGGGTGAGAACAGGCAAGACAAGCAGAAGTCTGAATGAGCTATATGTGGAATGGGTGTTGGAAGTAGAGTTCTACCATATTCCTTGGACTGATTTCTGTTCCGGACATGGAAGAATGGGTGAGACAATATTGGCAATTTCCACCCCATTATCCTTTTCAGCAGAACTCTCTGACATCCCTACAAACCACCCAGGCTGAAAATATAGAATTGTAGAATTCTAGAGTTGGAAGGGAGACCCCCAAGGTTCATCTAGCCTAACCCCACACAATGCAGGAATCTCAGCTAATGTGACACTGGTTTATGCTATCGTTCCACTGTCCGGCTCTGCGTTTTCTAAACTAGCAGGAAGGAGCTCTTCCAGGGTGAGAGATCTGCGTCACAACACACGTTTAACTGCTGTCGAGCTACAGCTCCTCTCCATTGCACAAACCAGGGTGGGATGTGAACATGCGCAAAGATACACAGACACACACAAGGGGCTCCTTTGCCTGCATAGCATGGTCTCAGTACTAACCATAGTGGTCAGGATGTACTTGTAGAACGCGGTCGTCATCCCAAGCTCTGAAGCCTAGAAAAGGAGAAGGAGGAGAATCAGTTTCCAGGAAGGACCCTCAGGTCTCTGAGCTCCCCCACCAATGGTGGACCCTCAATATTCACCAGCTCTGGTTTTGCTGCAATCCTGGATGAGGCCCCTCCTATTGTTTCCAGCAGCTGGTATTCAGAAGCATCGCTGCCCCTGACCGTGGAGGCAGATCTCAGCCATCATGGCTAGTAGCTTCTCAGAGCCTTATCCCCCTTGAATTTTTCTAAACCCCCCCTTTCTTTTATTAATGTAATTATTAGAAAATGTGAACCGGTTTACACAAACCATAAAACAGACACAGAGATTTTTCAGTAGGAGTCAAAAACCAGTTGCCCTAAAAAAACAACAACTCAAGTATACATAAAATCAGTTCAAAATATACATTTGTTTTTAAAAGGGAAATTGCCTCTTAAAATGCATGTGCATCTTATTTTTAAAAATATGTTTGTTTTTTAAAAAAATGTGTATACTGCTGCTTCTTTTTCGGTCAAAACCTCTAAGCAGTTCTTATGGGTCCTAATAAAATCACAAACATTTGTCATGCTATGTAAGTGAAATCTCGTTTCGTCATGCTATATAGCGGAATCTCATTTTGTAGCAAAATCTCGTTTATAGCAAAATCTCATTTCAACCCCCTTTTAAAGACACCCAGGTGGGCGGACATGCCTGACTCCTCTGAGAGAACATTCTGTAGTTTAACTACGCTCTGTTAGAAGAAGCGCTTCCCAGTGGCGTAGCGTGGGTTGTCAGCACCCGGGGCAAGGCAAATAATTTGCGCCCCCTAACCCGTGGATTTGCGCCCCCTAACCCTAACCCCCAGATGTTGTGCCCGGTGCGGCCGGCCCCCCCTGCACCCCCACGCTACGCCACTGACGCTTCCAACTTGCAACTAAAAGAACTACCCCCTTTCTCCAATGCTGAACTACAACTCCCATCAACCCCAGCAAGCATGGCTGATGGCCGGGGATGGTGGAAGTTGTAGTCCAGCAACCTCAGACTAGCCAAACATTCCCTGTGCTTGCTCTAACCAGTGCTGCATCTTTTCCCTACAAGAAACGGGCTCTGTTGTGTTTAAACCTTCCTGTCATTAAACACCCCACTCCATGTCAATGTAACTGGAGTTTATATGATACCAGCAGCAGTTGTGTTTCCACTTCTGCCGTTTTAATTTGGCTGTGGCTGCCTTGCATTCTTACTTCAAAATCTGATGCGGCTTAAATCCTAACTAAGATGGCTGAACATCCCGCCACCCCATTCCCCGGTTCACCTTACAAACTACAGGCCTTTATTTTATTTTTTGCGAGCGTTTTCACAAACCCTTGCAGGCTTTTGCAAACCGCTTTAAAGGGATATTTTAAAAACTCGATCGTTTCCACCGCCACCATCCACACTTCGAGGCAATAAGCCACCCTGCCACAGGGGCTTCTCTTTACCTCAAGGGTCTCCTGCGTGCGGCAGGCTTTTGCCCACAGCAACCGTTTTCCCACGAGCAGCTCTTCAAAGCTGGGCGGGGAAAGGGGGAGTGCTGATCGGGACGGGGGCGTTTCGAGGATTCTTTTCAAGTATCTGCAAAAGCCCTCGAGCTACTCGGAGGCAACGCTTGCAAAAACCCGACAGAAGCTGAGGCGATCCATGGGATGCTGAGTGGAGGCCTGCTGCTGCCTTCCGGTTTCGTGGCAGCTGCCCGAACCACAGAGCCCACACCGCTAACTGCAATCAGTGCGGCGCTTTCATCCCCAGGACAGAATCAAGTTTCTAGGCCTGTCACCACAAGGATCAAGAGCCCCCCCCCCCAGCCCCCATGGCAGAATTAGGGTTGTCATATTTCAAATAGTAAAAACCAGGACACCCCAAAAGTTTTTGTAGGAAAACCCCAAAGTTGTTGAGTGTTTTTTTGTTTTGTTTTTTTTATAAAAATGCCAAAACAACACAATTTTCCGATTCACTTCTCTAAGATCCAGGACAAAGCTCCGCCCTTCAGAAATTCCCCCCAGACTTCAATTCCACCTTTGAAATCCCAGGGAAACGGCAGCCCTAGGCAGAAATTATTTATTATTATTATTTCAAAACCAGGCACCTCCTTACCCACCTCTGGGAAGGGAGCATGAGGGCTGAGGAGGGTCATCAAATGTTGACCTCTTGCAGGACACCCTAAAACCCATGCCTGCCACTCCCTCTCCTCACCTTCTTGAGGATGAGATAAGAGATGGAAGCATTGGCGTCGATGATGATGGTGGAGATTTTGTCGTCCCGGATCTCCTTGAGCAGCGGCGTCGGGTCGTTGGTGTCATCGAGCATCCGGATCGACAGCGTCTCCTTGGAGATGAGAAACTGACGCACGAGCTCCTCCAATCGCAGCAGGCCTGGTGGGCGCGAAAGGAACAAGGGGTTGTGCCAACATTTCGCCCAAGCCAGAGCCCAGCCCAACCCGCCTGGCTTCAGAGCTTAGGACTTGGCCCGGGAACCATCCGATCAGGACATAAAAGCATTTGAACACCTCTGCTTTTATATATATATATTCTTGTGCCCAGAACTGTAGTATAGGAAGCCCTGCTTTGCATACTAATTTCGAAGGAGGCTAGGGCTTCAGGTAATCCAAGCAGGGTCTTCTCTGTGGTGGTGCCAACACTAGGCAGTGGGATCCCTGACCAAGTCTGCCAGCATTCAGTTTTGAAGGAAGTGAAGGAGCTCCGTTTTCTTCACATCTAGTCACTGGGGCCAAACTAAACAAGTACAGTGGTACCTCAGATTACAAACGCTTCATGTTACAAACTCCACTAACCCGGAAGTAGTACCTCGGGTTGAGAACTTTGCCCCAGGATGAGAACGGAACGTGCGCACCGGTGGCGAGGTGGCAGCGGGAGGCCCCATTAGCGAAAGTGCGCCTCAGGTTAAGAACGGTTTCGGGTTAAGAACGGGCCTCCGGAACGAGTTAAGTTTGCAACCTGAGGTACCACTGTATTTTAATTTTAAAATGCATATTTTTAAAACGATCCCCAATAAAGCCAGAGTTATGACATTTGAGAACCGCTTCCATCCCCATGGCTCACATCTCTGTGAAATCTGATTGGTCCCCCTCTGGCCCCGCCCCCATGAGCACAGCATTTGGCCCCTCCCACTTTGCCCTCTCCGTTCTCCGCCAAAGAGCTCAGCCACAATTTCTCACACTCAGCCTTGGCGCAGATGAGGCTAGCCGAGGGGTAGTTGAAGGACTTGAGAATACGGGATACAGCCAGGCTGACGTCCTCATTGCTGGGGTAGAGGCTGACGGAGGCGAAGCGCAAGTACTGCAGCTTGGGGGTCTCCTCAGGACCCACCTTCACGTGGGGGATCTGGAGCAGAGAAAGAAGCCGTTTGTTTACAAGCCTCCCCATGTCCTCCTCTGCAGCCGAGAAGTCAGCACAGAGGCTGTCTTCGTTTAGATCAGCTTCTGCAGAACAGAAAACTCTTGTGACAAGTGTTACATGCAGCAAATTAATTACAGTTCCATAGACTGCTTAAAGCAATCAAAGCCTTTTGGGAAGTCTATTATATACTGGGTGGGCTACCGAACCAGATTTCCTCCCCTTTCTGTCACCGACTGCAGAAAGAGGTTGAGGAAAATTTAAAAAACAGCCGGAGCTTCAAGTAGGAGTTAGGACAGAGACGAAGAGAAGGATGGGGTCTGTAATAAGAACCCCCAGCAGCTCCGAAAGTTTTAAGCATGCTTTCCTAGGCAACCATTAATTCAGAACGGTTGAATTAATTTGAATTAATTCGTTTGCTGTAACCTGCCTTGGGATCCGTCGGTGAAGGGCAGGTAATGATTTTAACAGTAATAATAATGCCATTACAGTATATGTGATTGGTAGCTGAGCTGTGGACCAGGAACATTTCTTTGGCATAAGTTTACTAGGCGGCTGTAGGTAAGTCACTGCCTTTCAGCCTCCGAAGCTGCGATAGTAACCAACCTTACAGGGTTGTTTTATGGCTCATGAAGGTGATGAAGAAGATGGAGGTGCTATTACCTCTTTCTCCCCGCAGATGTGGCTAACAATGGAAGCAGAGGCCGGACTGGAGGCTGGGCCCAGGACAGAAACTACGCCTTTGGGCAGGATCTGACACACTGTGGTGCGGGGGCAAAGAGAACAGGAGAAAGAGGTTATACAGATTTATTATTATTGTACTCTTCAGCTGGTTCTCACACCTGTGCCCAGACCACCTGAGCAAAGCCACATGGCCTTGCACACTTAAACCTCATGGAAATTGCCTTTTCACTTCCTCCTGGTCACCCTATGACATGCACACAAACATCCCCACCCGCTGGCTCTCACAGCTGGCCATGAGGGTGATTAAGTTGCCTTGGCTATAATTCTGTCCACCTACCCTGCTGCCCCAGACCTCTGACCAAATTGTCTGCATCACCTTTCAAAGTCTGCAGCTCTTCCCACCTGGTCAGGGGATGGAAGAAGGTCCTGTCCCGTTCCGTCCCCCACTCTGCCCTGTATTCACAACCTACATACAGCGCTGTTTCTGTTGGGCTGCGGTTCATCTTCTACCAAAAGCTATCCTCCCCTATGGTGAAATGAGGCAGCATCTGGGATTTTCTAGTTTGGAGGAAAAGGTGACATGGGGCAAATGTATAAAATGATCGGGGGCGTAGAGGATGTGACTTGGAAAAAGCTTTTCTCCCTTTTATCCTAATGCCAGAACTCATGGATCTCCAGTGAAGCTGAATGGGCCAGATTGAAGAGAGTATTTCTTCGCACAGCACATAGTTAAACTATAGAACTTTCTCCCAGAGGTGGAAGTGACAGCCACTGACTTAGATGGCTTTAAAAGACAAGTTCATGGAGAAGAAAGCTATTGATGGCTACTAAACACAATGGCTATGCTCTTCCAGGCGGAGGGCCTTCTCGGTAGTGGCACCCTCCCTGTGGAACGCCCTCCCATCAGATGTCAAAGAGAAAAACAACTACAGTCATACCTCAGGTTATAGACACTTCAGGTTGCGTTTTTTCGGGTTGCGGACCGCCAAAACCCGGAACGGGTTACTTCCGGGTTTCGGCGGTGGTGCATGCGCAGAAGCACTAAATCACGCTTTGCACATACACAGACGCGCCGCTGCAGGTTGCAGACGCTGCGGGTTGCAAACATGCATCCTGCACAGATCACGTTCACAACCCGAGCGTCCACTGCATCTGACTTTTAAAAGACATCTGAAGGCAGCCTTGTTTAGGGAAGTTTTTAATGTTTGATGTTTTATCGGGTTTTTCATATTCTGTTGGGAGCCACCCAGAGTGGCTGGGGAAACCCAGCCAGATGGGCAGGGTATAAATAATAAATCATTATTATTATTATTATTATTATTATTATTATTATTATTATTATTATTATTATTATTATTCCTCCACAATTGGAGGCAATAATGCTTCTGAATACTGGAAACCACAGTAGGGGAGAGTTATGAAGGAGAGAGAAACACTTTTCTCTGTCCACTTATCTCATGCCATACATAAGTGGACAAACTTCTATCATGGCCCCTCTTACTAGCCTTTTCTCTAAACTAAAAAGTCCCAAACGCTGCGAACTTTCCTCATGGGAGTCTCTCCATCCTGTTGATCATCTCAGTTGCCATTTTTGGAACCCTCTCCCAACTCTACAGTATTCTTTGTGAGGTAAGCCCCTCCCCTGCCCCTCATGAGCTTCGTAGATCCTTTCACACCCCAGTATTGCACACACGCGCTCACACACACAACCTACTGGTGTCGGTGGTCTCGTACTGGCTGTCCCGCTGCAGTTCGAAGATCTCCACCTCGACTCGGGCTTTGGCAGGCACCTCGATGATGCTGTTAATGTGCTCGCGTGCTAAGGCTAAGGCCAGTCGCTCCCCCCGGCCACACACTGTCTGGTCATCCAAAATGGCGGCTGGTCATGGGGGACAGCAAGGCAGGGGTGAAGAAAAGCAAGAAGTCAGTCACTGCGGCCCGGCCTGCTCATGGCGGATATTCTTTCCTCTGCAAACATCACTCATGAGCACCCAAGGGGTCCCTAAACAGGGGTGCCTTCTGCCCATTGGGACCGGGAGGGTAAAACGTAGGTGGCCAATAGCACGCTTTCACACCCATCAGGCCTGATGGGATTGGAGGAGCTTAGGGTGTCAGTTTCTCATCTCCAAGGAGACGCTATCGACCTGGATGACGGATCGCACCAAGGATCCGATACCACTGCTCAGGGAGATTCAAGGGATGGTAAGATTTCAGCCATCATCCTTGTTGCCAGTGCTTCCATCTCTCATCTCATCCTCAAGAAAGTGAGGAACAGTGGTGGTTGATGCCCATTGGGTCTGGTAGGGTTGAAAACAGGGAGGCTGAGGGGACCAACCAGTCAATAATTCTATTTGTAGGCTGCCTTTCCAGAGTCAAAGCCATGCTCAAGGCCGCTTGCAACATATAAAAAAATCGCATAATTACAAGCATACCAAAAGTAGTCATAAACAATAAATAAGCAAGTACACAACGAAACTGAACAATTTCCACATAAATCATAAGATCTAAAATAAGGATACATAAAATAATAATAATGTCAATAACCACAGCAAAAACAAAAACCCCTAAACAACTGCCAGAGCTAATGACAGGCAGAGTCATCTGATTCTGGGTTTGTCCCCATTTTTCCTCCCTGCTCAATTCTACAAGGGCAAATCTGAAACCACAGTGGAAGAACAGGCAACTGGGCATGTTGTGAGTGAGAAGGCATGCAATGGCTTTCTGAGTGCAGAAGGAGATTTCTTCTGAAAGTGTGGCACAGAGGAAAAAGTTTGAGAACCATTGGGCTAGAGTGATGGGCTTTGACCAGGAATGGAACTCTTGCGGACTTCCAGATGTTGCTGAACTCCAACTCCCATCAACCCTAGTCATGGGCCATACCGGCAGGGGCTGATGGGCCTTGGAGTCCAACAATATCTCTGGCGTAATGGTTGCCTAAAGCCCACCAACTAAACCCGCAAAGTCTTTTTAAACTACGTCAGCCTTCCTAAGGAGCACAGAGTGCCAGGAAACTACTCCTTATCCCAAAGCATTCCTTTCCCCCAGAATCAACATCACTAGCTCCACAGAGAGCAATGACAGCAGATGACACGTTTTGTCAGGATTCCTGTAATGAAGGGGGAGAGCTCTGTCAATGACCATTAACTGTGACAGCTAAGTGGAAGTTCTGGGAGTGCAGGCAGTGTACTTCCAACTACAAAGGAAGGGAAGAAGGAAGGGCAAGCACCGTCACACCTTCCCTGAGAGCATCCTGATGGACCTGTAGCTACTACGGTGCCTCCATTATGGCACTTAGGGCAGCCAGATGCAAAAGGGCACAGAGCTCCTGTACCTTTAGTTGTGTCATACCTGCTACCCCTGCTGAAATTTCCCATGTTTGCACCACTATTAAAGGAGCAGAAGCCCTGCCCTATTTTTGCATCTAGCTACTGTATAGTACTGCATGGACGTGATATGTGTTTCCTGCAACACAGGGGTAGGGAAATCTCAGGGGCCAAACAGGACTCTCTATCCAGCCCTCGAAAATAGGTTCAGGCCACACACTGGCCTTATTTCACACCCTGAATTTTTATTTTTGCCTGGCTGGAATGCGTCGTTAAATTCTAATAATGTCTCTCGCTTGTCTGGGTGGATAGAAAGACGCATGCGTAGAAGCTTACTTACTGTACGGTTACAATTTAATGGCTTGCTCTGCCTATTTTAATCCTTGGCCCCACCCGACACTGACACAGAATCATATCATAGAATTTTAGAAGTTGGAAGGGACCACAAGGGTCATCTAGTCCAACCCCCTGCAATGAAGGAATCTTTTGCCCGATGTGAGGCTCAAACCTGCAGCCCTGAGACTAAGAGTCTCACACTCTACCTACTGAGCATGTGGCCCTCTGAGAGTTTGCCAGAATGCACACTGCCAGTGATACCTTTTCGGTGGCAGATTTGGTAAAGGTAAAGGTAAAGGTACCCCTGCCCGTACGGGCCAGTCTTGACAGACTCTAGGGTTGTGCGCCCATCTCACTTAAGAGGCCGGGGGCCAGCGCTGTCCAGAGACACTTCCGGGTCACGTGGCCAGCGTGACAAGCTGCATCTGGCGAGCCAGAGCCGCTCACGGAACGCCGTTTACCTTCCCGCTAGTAAGCGGTCCCTATTTATCTACTTGCACCCGGGGGTGCTTTCGAACTGCTAGGTTGGCAGGCGCTGGGACCGAGCAACGGGAGCGCACCCCGCCGCGGGGATTTGAACCGCCGACCTTTCGATCGGCAAGCCCTAGGCGCTGAGGCTTTTACCCACAGCGCCACCTGCGTCCCTCCGGCAGATTTGGAGGCACCATTAAATTGGTTTGGTGGGAAGCTGCCATGGGGGCTTCGTGTGTCCTGCCCATTCTTCATTTGTCCATTTGTTTCACTTGTCACAGATGCTTTTAGCTGAGATTCCGTGCATTGCAGCAGGGGGTTGAGCTAGATGTCCCCCAAGGTCCCTTCTGGCTTTGCAAACCTGCAATTCTATTCCCTCTGTGGAGCTCAAGGCAGCGTGCATAAGGTCCTCAGATCTCCCGCTGACCAGACCCAGACCAGCTTAGCTTTCAGAGCATGCCACCTGCACCCTGTGGCAACCTCCCCATGGCATCTCAGCCCTGCCTCCACCATAGTAGAGTTGCCAGCTGACCAGAAAATAACAGCTATCATGCAGCAGCAATAACAACAACAGCAACAAAAAGCAAACAGCATGTGGCTTTTTGATGGTGCAGTCTTAAGCACTGTCGCCTCCTAACATCTGCACATGATGCGCTTCAGGAGTGCCTGAAGCCAGTAGGAATGGCTGCTGCTGCACAGAAACCAGCCCCGCCAGATGTGCTCGCGTTGGAGAAGGCAGCTGATGCCAGGGAAAGCAGCGGAAAAGCGGAGGGTCCTGGACTGCTGCACAGAGGAACATCGGAAGCTGCCCGGTGCCAATCCAGACCGTTCGGTCCATCTAGCTCAGGACTGTCTACACTGTCGGAAGTAGCTTGGCATTGTTTCAGGCAGGAATCTCTTCCAGCCATACCGGGAGATGTCCGGGATTGAACCCAGGGCCTTCTGCTTGAAAGACGGGACTGAGCCATGGCCCTTCGCCTCCCTTCAGGCAGCGGCAGCTGGTGCCTGCTGGAACTGGCAGGGCGGAAGACAGAGAGGACCACAGCCGCTGGACACAGCCAACGTCTGGCACAGCCAACAGATTTTGGGTTTGTCCCCCACCTTCCTCCCTGATTAGCTCTGCACAGGCAGCACAGAGTGAGGAGGAGGAAGATGGCAGGCAGGACCACTCCCATTCCCAGAGGCCACTGCTCCTTTCTCAGATCACAGAGGCAGCCCCCTCCCCACTTTTCTGGCAGAGGATGAAAAACCCAACCATTTCCTCCAGCTTCGGAAGACTTGAACGTACAGCATGCAGCAGCCACACAGTCTGCAATCCCTAGCTGAGGTTTGTCTGTTATGGATGGATCCTGCCCTCTCTAATCCTGCCCTAAGGGGCCTTTACCCTTTCAACTCTCACCGGAACAGAACTGCTGGGGAACAGTGATAGGGTGGGCCTTGCTGCCAATTTGATGGGCATAGATAAATCACTGCCTCTGTTGTTTTATGTTTGGGGGGTGTTGAATGGTGGTGCAGTGTGGGGTCTCAAGGGAAAGGGTCTTGAAATATACTCAGAGTCAAGAGTGGATTTCATGCTCTTTATTCAGCTCATAGTGGTGAGGAGGAATGGAAGTTCCCCAGAATGTCTGCTTTATATACATTATTTACACAATGGGCCCCACGTGATTGGCTAATTCCAGGATTCTCCTGTAGGCCAGTCAGGTTGCGGATTCACTTCCACCTGGAGCTGGATTGGGTGGCTCCTGTGGACCAATCAGACTGCTGCATTCTGGGTCCTATTGTTCTAGGACCAATCAGACTGCTGCATTCTGAATCCTATTGTTCTAGGACCAATCAGACTGCTGCATTTTGGATCCTATTCAACTCAGTACATAACGGGTCTGGAGTTTAACTCAATCCCTCAGTGAGAGCGAGAGTTAGGGGTGCAGCAGCCTGAGTGAGGGTAGGGTTTTTGCCCATGGGACACACATTTATATGGTGGTCATGGGTTGTATCCCGCAGAATGCTAAGTATGTAAGCATCCGACCGGCACAAGGATTTCTGCTTCTGAAATAGGCTCCCCCTCCAAACACACTGCCTTCCCTCACATCCTTCCCCAATTCTGCTCCAGGGGGTTGATCAATTGCTTCCCTTTAAAGATCTCAAAGCAATTTTGCAACAGAATCATCAGCAACTGAGGGAAAAGAACTTTACACAACTCCATACGCAAAAACTATTGTGATGAAAAATCAAACAATGCTTTCATGTGTAAAAACAATTTCGAATCCAATACATGAGCAAATCAGGACGGTGATCCCTACTGAAAAGGATTGTTGAAAAGGGAAGAACTTCAATAAATGCCCCAAAGAAAATAGAGGTGGCACCCGTCTGACGTGTAGTGGGAGGGAGTTCCAAAGGGTAGGAGCCACCACACTGAAGGCCCAGTTCCTGCATCGTATGGAAGGGACCTCCTGATTAGATGGTATCTGCAGGAGGTGCTCACCTGCAAATCACATTGATCAATCCTATTGCACCCTTGGTGCATGGGAGACAGGGTGCGTGTTACAGGGTGGTTCTGCTGTGGGTCTTTGGTCCTCTTGTATGCTAGGTGTGTATTTTATGAAGGGCTGTCACATGGGAGGTGGAGCAAGCTTGTTTTCTCCTGCCCCAGAGGGTAGAAACTGAACCAATGGATTCAGGTTACAAGGAAGGAGATTCCAACTAAACATCAGGAAGAACTTTCTGATGGTAAGAGCTGTTCTGCAGTGGTACAGACTCCCTCGGAAGGTGGTTGACTCTCCTTCCTTGGAGATTTTAAAGCAGAGGTCAGTTGGCCATCTGTTATACATCGTCTGCTTGGGATTCCTGCATTGCAAGGGGGTTGGACTAGATGACCCTTGAGGTCCCTTCCACCTCTACAATTCTATGATTCTGTGATTTAATGGATTGTGTAGAGCGAAAGACGATTGAGCTGGGGGTGGTAGCAGTGGCAGCCGTTCTGAATGTAATGGTCTTTAGCGTACTTGTTACAGTTTTGTTGTGTAATTGTTTTTATTGATTATCTGCTAATTATATTTTCTGAGTTGTGCTGTAACTATATAACGTTCTGTCGGTGCTGCTTCTGTTTATTGCTTGTAAGCCACTTTGGGGTTCATTTGAATGGAAAGCGGAGCAGAAAGGCAATCAAATGGGATCAATAGCAGCTTTCGCGCGACCCCACGAAATGTCTTTCCATTCCCCACATTTTCCCTGTTCTGATTTATTCCCCCTGCAGCCACCTGGACGCAAGGATGGAGAATGGAGCCATCAAACGGCTGCCAGATATTTAAAGTGCACTCAAACCAACAAGTGATGTTTTGCTAGAAAGGCACAAGATAGGAGCTGGAGCTCACAGAGTTTTCCTGTAAGTTTGCTAGAGAGACCTCTGTGAGAGACATTCCCAATGTGCCCTGAAAGGGGGTGTGAGTTGCCATATAACTTCTCCTACCTGCCTGAGCTCATCCTCTTTTCTCTATTGCTCTTACTCTTCCACCTTCATCACCAAGCAGAAATGTGAGAACATTGGCTGAGTCTGACTCCAACGCTCAGACTCCATCTTAAACTAGACTAAAGTTACCGTATTTTTCCGTGTATAAGACTAGGTTATTTTGTAATAAAAAATATATGCAAAAAATTGCGGGTCGTCTTATACACAGATAGTGGAGAGGTAGGACGGGCGATTGGTGGTTGTCGTGAGCAGGAGATTGTCAGTGGTGTTTTTGTTGGTGATTGGTGGGTGCTGCAAGGTCCGCTGGCTATTGGCTGCTGTGGCAGTTGGGTGGGCGATTGGCTGTGTTGGTCCTGTGATTTTTGGCAATTCCCCCCCACCCCAAAATGCTCAACAACTCTGGGCAATCTCCCCCCATTTTCTCAATTTGGAGTCCCAAAAAAGAGGGGGCGTCTTATACACAGGGGCGTGTTATACACGGAAAAATATGCTATGTCTTTGTAGCTGGATTACCATTTTAAGCCTGCCTGAACAAAGCTGCTGTATCTACTTACAGGTAGGTAGCCATGTTGGTCTGCTGTAGTCAAAACAAAATAAAAAAAATCCTTCTGGATTGGATTGGGTTGGATTGGATTCTTATCTCATTATACATGATAAAGCTATTTTTAGCCATTTCACCACTTGCTTTTTCCTGTAAGACCATTTGCAGTCCTTAACAGTCGTCAACAGATTTACCACACCTACCAGCCCATTCCCACCACCCTTCTGAGTAATATCCCTCCCCACCCTCTCAATATATATAAGAGTCTGGTGACTTCTGTTTCAGTGTATCTGAAGAAGTGTGCATGCACACGAAAGCTCATGCCAATAACAAACTTAGTTGGTCTCTAAGGTGCTACTGGAAGGAATTTTTTAATTTTGTTTCGGCCGCTGTATCTGTTACTCTTCAAAAAAGAATGAAGGGTGAGTAAACTTTTACAAGACTAATTATTGTTTTAAGGGGGAAAGACCAGGAAAACCCAGTCTTCCTTAAAGCATCCTGAGTTACTTAAACCAAAAGGCTAAAACTGGTTTATCTAAGCGTCCCCTTTAAGCTGCAAAAGGATGGCACTCACAAATATATACCTAACAAATATATCCTTTCCAAGCGTCTATCCACATCCCAGCACCAACCCGACCCGGTCAGGTTGCCCTCTAGCACTGTTGCCTCACCCCTAGGATCCAGCCACCCACAGCATCAGCCCTGTAGATCAGCCCCCCACCCCACCCCGTGGGCGTCCTCCACTTACCCATGCGCAGAGACGACAGCACCTCTAGGCTCTTGTGGGCGAAGCCGAGAATCAGCAGCAGCAGCAGCACGGGCAAAGCCGGCATCTTCTACCCCTCCTCATGGAGAAAGTTCGGCCGTGGCCTCCGCGCTGCCACCTGCAGGAGGGGCAGGAGAAGCACACCCCGTGAGGCACATGGAGCGGGCACACCGAGTTTGGCACAGCGACCCCTTCTGGGCACAGCCATAATGATCCCTTGCAGTATAGCTTGGGCAGAGGGGGCTCGCCAACCTGGGAAGGTAGCCCGTCTGGGAGAAAGAAAACTCTGGTCCTTGCGAAATATCGTCAGGAGAAGAAAAGTCTACACAGATCTGGAGTGGAGTCCCTAAGGCGGTTGGATGGCTCTTTGTACGCCTCCCTCCAGAAACTCCTGCAGCCAAGCTGATACCAAACGCCTTACTCTGCTTTCCTCTGGACCATATCAGCAAGGCCAAGTTTGTCTAGGCAGCCCCGGAACTCCATACACACTGCCCAGGCTTGCACCCCGGGGTGGTGACTTCGGTGCTGCTAATGTAGCAGCTTGACTTCACCCCCAGAGGCGCACTCCACTGTCTCCCGAGACACACGGATGCCAAAAACAGCAGCATAACACCTGCTGTTGAAGAGGCCTTTGAGGGTCCAAACAGAGGCACCACATCCTCCCAGTTGAAAGCACATCCTCCCAGTTAAAAGGAGGACCCTAAAATACTCTTGGTGCTGAGCCTCTTGCCCTATTCCTCCACTGACCCCGTGTCCTCTTCCTTCCACTGCCTGCTGGAGCCAGCAAATCTCCTTTTGCTCCAGAACGGGGAAGGAGAAGGGTGGACCAAAGGTACAGCGGAGAATCGGGGCGGCTGCACATCTGTGCCATGGTGCATTTAAAAAGGTGAAGGCAGAAGACCTGCAGACAGTGCCAGCATGCAGCAAACTCCACCAGCTACCTGGGGCCTGGAGATGTTGTTGAAGGTCTCACACTGAGCTGCTGAAGCAACGCCATCCCTAATCCACTCTCCCAGCTGCTCTTGCAGAGCTCAGAAGACCAACCAGGAGGGCAACTAAAAAGAGGTTCCAGAAGCGAGGGATCCAGGAAGTTGGCATATACCACATCAGACCATTGGTCTATCCAGCTTGGAACTGTCTACACCAGCCTTCTCCAACTTGGTGCCCTCTGGAAGTTTCGGACTACATCTCCAGAGGATACCAGACTGGAGAAGGCTGGTCTACAACCACTGGCAGAAGTTCTCACTGTTTCCATTGGGAGATACCCAAACCTACTTGGAGATGAAAATAAAGATGCCCCCTAAAACATCTCTCCGATGAAGATAGGGATGTCCTATTCCATAGCCTCCAACATTTCTCCAATGAAAATAGGGACATCTTAAGGAAAAAAGCCAACAAAGGTCCATATAGTTAAAGCTATGGTTTTCCCAGTAGTGATGTATGGAAGGGAGAGCTGGACCATAAAGAAGGCTGATTGCCGAAGAATTGATGCTTTTGAATTATGGTGCTGGAGGAAACTCTTGAGAGTCCCATGGACTGCAAGAAGATCAAACCTCTCCATTCTGAAGGAAATCAGCCCTGAGTGCTCACTGGAAGGACAGGTCCTGAAGCTGAGGCTCCAATACTTTGACCACCTCATGAGAAGAGAAGACTCCCTGGAAAAGACCCTGATGTTGGGAAAGATGGAGGGCACAAGGAGAAGGGGACGGCAGAGGACGAGATGGTTGGACAGTGTTCTCGAAGCTACCAGCATGAGTTTGACCAAACTGTGGGAGGCAGTGGAAGACAGGAGTGCCTGGCATGCTCTGGTCCAGGGGGTCACGAAGAGTCGGACACGACTAAACAACTAAACAACAACAAAGGAAAAGCGGGACATTCCGGGATCAAATCAAAAACTGGGACGGCTTCTGTAAACCCAGGACTGTCCTTGGAAAAGAGGGAGACTTGGAGAGTATTTTGGCCCCTCCGGGACCCCGCCGACTGCCAAACCTCCTCTCTGCAGCCCACCGCCCCCTTGTGGCCACCAAGTCCAGCACTCCCCAAGCTCTGGGCATCCATCCAAGGCCTAGTGCTGCAGAGGGACCAGCACATCCTCCTCCCCCTTTGCACTTGACGCTGGTCCTGCTATGAGCTGAGTCAGCAACACTCCCCACCCGACGTCCTCGCACTGCGTTCACCTTGAGCATTAATATTTATTTTCGCTCAGCCTCGGCCGGGCAAACGGCACAGCCGAGGTTCGCCGAAGGGGAGACGCGTCAGACTACGCTGCCCCCCCCCCTTTCCCCCAGGGTGGGGCAGGGAGAGTGCCGTAAGTGGGGGGCGAGGAGGGCGGGGAGAAGGGTCAGTAGCTGGCAAAGGGGTGCTGCACTTCGCAAGCTTATTTTGACAGTGGGGAGGAAGATTCCTGAAGATAAGAGCCAGGAGGAGAGGGGAAAACACACCTCCAGCTGAAACAGCAGATTATTTCTAAAACGAGAGGCATGCATGATCAGTGCTCACAGGCACTGTTTCTCTCAGTACCAGTTGCTGGAGGGCAAACAACAGAAATGAGGGCTCTGGCCTTCAGGCCTCCTCCTGGGCTTCCCGGAGGCAACTGGCCGATTGCTGCTGGAAGCAAAGCTCTCGTTGCATTCACATGGAAGCGCCCAAGCCTGTGTTGCTGGTTAGAAGAACAGGGAACATCCCTCACCGCAATGGGACTCAGGTGCCATTTCCCCAGTGGCTGCATATCCTCCAACATTTCTCCAATGAAAATAGGGACGTCCTATTTCATCTTAATTTTTATTATTTATTTATTTATTTATTAAAAATATTTATTAAAGTTTAAAACAAAACAAGCCACAATCACAACCAAAACAGAAAAACACCATCTCAATCAATCAGAAAATCCAAAAAAGAAAAATAATACAATAAAAAAACCCCATACAAAATAGAAGAAAAAAGAAAAAGAAGAGAGGGGGGGGGAAGCACAAAAAAGACATAAAAAAAGATTCTATTTCTATTTATTATTTATACGCCGCCCATCTAACCGGGTTGCCCCAGCCACTCTGGGCGGCTTCCAACATATATTAAATCATATAATCAAGCATTAAACATTAAAAAAACCAGTTCCCTATACAGTGGTACCTCAGGTTACGTACGCTTCAGGTTACAGACTCCGCTAACCCAGAAATAGTGCTTCAGGTTAAGAACTTTGCTTCAGGATGAGAACAGAAATCGGGCTCCGGCGGCACAGCAGCAGCAGGAGGCCCCATTAGCTAAAGTGGTGCTTCAAGTTAAGAACAGTTTCAGGTTAAGTACGGACCTCCGGAACGAATTAAGTACTTAACCTGAGGTACCACTGTATAGGGCTGCCTTCAGATATCTTCTAAAGGTTGTATGCAGTGGTACCTCTGGTTGCGAACGGGATCCGTTCCGGAGGCCTGTTCGCAACACGAAAAGAGTGCAACCCGCAGCGGCGGATCTGCGCACGCGCGGGTTGCGATTCACCACTTCTGCGCATGCGCGTGATGTCATTTTGCGCTTCTGCACATGCGTGAGCGGTGAAACCCAGAAGTAACCCTTTCCGGTACTTCCGGGTTGCTGCGGGACGTAACCTGAAAGAACGTAACATGAAGCCGACGTAACATGAGGTATGACTGTAGTTACTTATCTCCTTGGCTCAGGGGGCGGGGTCATATAACTCCATACCCTCCAACATTTCTCTGATGAAAATAGAAACGTCCTAAGGGGAAACAGGTCAAATCAGAAGCCAGGACGGCTTCTGTAAGTCCAGGGCTGTCCCTGGAAAAGAGGGACACTTGGAGGGTCTGCCACAGTGGTGCCAGGGCAGAAAAAGCAGGGTCCAATGGAATTCTCCCTTCTCTGCCCCCCTCCAAGCTACACCAGCCTCTGCAGCAAAACTAGCCAGTATAGCAAAGGTGGATTTGGGTGTCTCTGCATCATATCCTAAGGTTAAACTTTGTAAAGATGCCATTCAGGGGCGGGGAACCTCCAACACACTGGTCACTCTCAGTGTGCCAGGGTGTCCGATTTGGCCCACAATGCCACTTGCCCCAAAGTACAGCCACCTGTCAATCAGCTGGCGTTACTGGGTTTAGTCCAGCTGGGTGCTGCTGCTTTGCCAGCACGTTCCTTGAAGCAAAAGGACAAGATGGTTTGGATGCTTCCTCATCCCTTCACTCAGGGCTGGAGTTTGGGTTTTGTTTTGTTTTTTTGCTTGTTTAACAGCAAACAGAAATGGAAGAGGGAAGCAAAGAAATGGCAGCCCTTCCGGGAACCTGTTGCTCAGAGCTAGACTGTCATCTTGCCCCTGGCAAATTCCAACTCAAATGAAGGCCTGAGCATTACGCTAGGCCTTTTACACTGCAAGGGAAGATGCTATCTTTTCCTTACTCCAAATTAATTAGGGATTAATTTTAGCAAAGGGCTCTGAGCTGAGCCCCAGGACCAACTTTCAGCTGCAGGGTCTTTCTGCATTCAATTTTTGTTTTGGTTTTTTTAATGCCCTACATACTTATTGGTATTCCGGAGCCAGTTAGAGAGAAGAGTGCCTGCTTCTAAGGCAAGCCCACATAGCTAGAGGGGTGAGGAGGCTTAGCAGGGATGTGGGAAGCTGGAAGGGCACCTCAGAGATCATCCAGTTCAGCCCACTGCTGATGCAGGAAATTAAAAATTGCAGCAACTTCAAGAGGTGCCCTGTACAGCCTCCATTTCGGAACCTTCAATGATGGAGAGCCTGCCACCTTCTGAGGCAGCCTTTGTCACTGCTGAACTTTCTGCCTTATTTTTAGTTTTTAAAATCTGCATTCTTATCATCTGAAAACACTGGTTTCAGGTTGTACCCTCCGAAACAACAGAATACAAAATTGCTCCATTATCTCTGTGACAGCCCTTCAAATAGTTGAAGATGTGGATCATCTCGGAAGAGCCTGAGTGTAAATTTATGTAAGAGACGCGGGTGGCACTGTGGGTTAAACCACAGAGAGAGCCTAGGGCTTGCCGATCAGAAGGTTGGCAGTTTGAATCCCCGCAATGGAGTGAGCTCCCGTTGCTCTGTCCCTGCTCCTGCCAACCTAGCAGTTCAAAAGCACGTCAAAGTGCAAGTAGATAAATAGGTACCTCTCCGGCAGGAAGGTAAACAGCGTTTCTGTGCGCTGCTCTGGTTCGCCAGAAGTGGCTTAGTCATGCTGGCCACATGACCTGGAAGCTTTACGCCGGCTCCCTCGGCCAATTAAGCGAGATGAGCGCCGCAACCCCAGAGTCGTTCGTGACTGGACCTAACATTCAGGGGTCCCTTTACATTTAATTTGTTTAAAGTTGTTTAATTTTATTATTTCCCAGTGAGCTATTGGGTCATTTGGGGGGTTTTTTAAGGCTGCATATACACTTTCTACTCCCTCTTCAAAACCGAAAGGTCTAGGTTAGAGCAAAGGGAAAGTAAACATGGTGTCCTCCAGGTGCTGCTGCACTACAACTCCCATCACCCTTGACCAGGGGCAATTCTGGCTGAGGCTCATGGGAGTTGTAGTCCAACAACACCTTGGCTTTTTTTTAAAAAATTCTTTTTTAAAAAATTCTTCTTTTTAAAATGAAAGATAGGCATTCAGGGGACACCTGTGGAGGAAGCGGAACCCCAGCAGCCAAGGGTGCAAAGGTGCCAGAAGGGCATGGCAGATGGGTTGCCTTCACACAGTCAGGAACCGGCAGTAGCGACACCCCTCGACATCACAGCACCCTGCTAGGAAGTGCTGTGGGGGTACTCGCAGCCGCCGCCGAGTTTGGCTAAGAGGGCTCTCTCGTGCACCACGTGGCAACGGTTGCCAGGAAACAGGAAGCTGCTAAAAGGATGTTGCGGTTGCTAGGCACAGCCACCTGCAGCTTGGCTGCCCTCTCTCACCTCCTTGCCCCTCCAAGCAAAGGAGGGAAGTGCGTGCCCACCCAAAGGTGGCCTGGGGGCAGGGCAGCGCTTCTCCTACAAGGCATGCCCTGTGCTTTCTTCCCAATCTGGTGCACTGCATATTGACGCTTTCTAAGAGATGAAAGTCAGCGGCGGGCCGGGAGGTGGGGAAAGGGGCGATTTGTTGTGCAATAAATTCTCCTCATTTGTCACGCATGGTCCTTACATTGGTGCAGCTAGGGAGGAGGGGTAATTTTGCTAATGCAGGGGGGAACTCTGTGGTCCTGAGAGGGTTGGACAAATTCAGGGAGCTATTGATGGCTACAAGCCATGATGGCTGTGCTCTGGTGCCAGTTGCTGGAAACCACAGAGTGCTCTTGAACCCGGGTCCTGCTTGAGGCTTCCCACAAGCATCCACTGTAAGAATAGAAAGCCGGACAAAGATGAGCCGTTGGCCTGATCCTTCTGCCCTAAACATGCCCATTTTACATCACCAGGCCCTCTTCTGTGGACAATGCCAAGGGACTTCCTTCAAATTAAGAAAGAAAACAGGCAGAGATCCGTAAAATGGTAACAGATTTGCTACAGAAAACGTCTTTCACGTTGGATGTAACAGACTGATGTGGCTACGCAGCCCTCCTTCTGGAATAATAAACAGACGTCTCCCTCCCTGAATAGCAACAGCCAGCCACTTCCCACGCACTAAGAATTAAGGGCCAACGGCAGGTGCGTGGGACCTTTGACCCGCCAGAGGCTGCTGAACTACAATTCCCATCAGCCCCAGCACGTACGGTCAATGGTCAGGGATGATGGGAGTTATGGCTCACCAATCTCTAGAGATAGCTTTTCTCAACCTGGGGTCCCCAGATGTTGTTGGACTACAACTCCCATCATCCCTAGCTAGCAGGATCAGTGGTCAGGCAACCCAAGGTGTGTCTAAACCAGCCTATTATTATTATTATTATTATTATTATTATTATTATTATTATTATTAACATTTGTATACTAACCTATACCTATAGGTCTCAGGGTGCTTCACAACACAAAGTTACAGTATACAAAGCATAAACTGTTAAGTTGTGGGTGAACATATCAGACGACACAGCGATTCTTCAAACAGCTCTTGTTTATTCAGAGGCCAGAACAGAACTGAACTGAAGGGTTCAGTCAGCCTGCTTATATAGAGATCCAGTACAACATAACTGTAACAATTTTCTAAAACTATCCAATCACTGAACGTCACTTTCGATCCCTTATTTGCATAACTATCTACAGTATCCCCCTGCTGGCCCAGGGTGAGAACTTCTTTGATTCTTGCACTGCTGACATCAATTGTCCGTTCTGTGAAAGGATCTCGTCTCGCGAGTGAACCTTCCCACATTTCCCTACTGGGCTATATTTCTCTAAGTCAGTGACCCAGATGCTTCCAACATCCAGCACAGGACCTTTATGCCCCTTCCTCTTATTCTCCACTCTCCTCTTTTCAACATAGTCTTCCAGAGCAGGGAGGTTCGCAAAACTTAGGCCGAGCGCCTCTGTCTTTCCTGGATCTTTGCAGATCAGCCTACTGTACAGAGGTAACATTCGTATTCATTGCCCTGCCTGCCGCTGGCATGCAGCCCCTGCTAGGCTGGCCAGAGGGGAATCTGGCCTTCTAGCTGTAAAAGGTTCCCTATAGTAGTTGTGGAAAGGGGACTTTCCAACAGGTGTAGTTTGTCATGCAAGCTACATCTGCTGAATTAAGTCTTCTACACAACTACTATGGGTGCTGACTGTTTTGCATCAGGATGACCATAAGGCTCTGTTGTTGTTGTTGTTGTTGTTGTTGTTGTTGTTATTAATAAATCATTTCTACCCCCCTCCATCTGGCTGGGTTTCCCCAGCCACTCTGGACGGTTCCCAACAGAATTTTAAAAACACAATAAAACATCAAATATTAAAAACTTCCCGATACATGGTTGCCTTCAGATGTCTTCTAAAAATCAGATAGTTGTTTATTTCCTTGACATCTGACGGGAGGGCATTACACAGGGCAGGCGCCACCACTGAGAAGGCCCTCTGCCTGGTTCCCTGTAACCTTACTTCTTGCAGAGAGGGAGCTGCCAGAAGGCCCTCAGCACTGGACCTCAATGTCCGGGCTGAACAGTGGGAGTGGAGAGGCTCCTTCAGGTAGACTGGGCTGAGGCTGTTTAGGGCTTTGAAGGTCACTAGCAACACTTTGAATTGTGCTTGGAAACACATACTGGGAGCCAATGTAGGTCCTTCAGGACTGGTGTTATATGGTCTCAGTGGTCACTTCCAGTCACTCCCAGTTAGGGCCAAGGTATTTCCCTGCCCTGCTTAATCCACATTTCATGAACACCATCCCCATTTTTATTTATTTAAACTTTTAAAGCTTATTGCTTCCAGTAGTATTCCTGCACCACAGCTAAACTTCCACCCTAGACGGGAGTCTCTCACTCCCAATTCAACTTTTAAAAGGGACAGAAATGCCAGCCTGTCCTCTGTATATTGCCTCTGGCCAACCCTTCTTCGCAGACTCGAATTCTTGGATTCTGCACTCAGGTGCTGCTTAAGAGAATATTTAATGCCAAGTTCCTCCTCATTGACTTGCATGAGTGTCGTTCATATTCACAGCACATTTGGAAAAGCAATATTTGCATCAAAGTTCAAACGGCAACAGACACACTCTTTTCTCCACCCCACGATACACACAGGCGCTCGGCAGTCGGGAAAATGGAGAGTCTTCACTCAGTGTGTAAAAGCGGTGCCTCCCAAAAGATTTATTATGGGGCAAATAGGAAACGCCCTGTTTCTGAATTCTGACACCCCTGGACCTTCCTCGGCCAGCCAGATCATAAAGACGGAACCTGCGCTTGTCTCCCAGGTCAGAATTTCAGGTCCAGTCCCTACTCTAAAAACCTATACATGACCCATACCCCCAATAGCTTTCACAATGAGGTGTAGGAACTCTGGGGTTCCTCAACAAGAAATTCAGTAACAGCAGGATAAATTCCCCGGAAGTCAGCTTGCCAACCATGGTGCAAAACTGCAGACACAGGGGAGTGTTGCCCTTACATTAAAGGACACTTTCAGCGCCTGTGGGGTATCCCAAGAGAGGCACCCATTGCCTCATTGGAACTGAGAATGCTCCCAGAATTCTCTGCAACATCGAACATCAAATTCTCTGCAACATCAACCATGACAGACACACAGGGGCTCCTGGAAGCCGCCCAGAGTGGCTGGGGCAACCCAGTCAGATGGGCAGGGTACAAATGAATAATTATTATTATTATTAAGGTTAAATTTATCTAGGAGGAGTTTCTTGAGGGTAAGAGTTTTGACAACGAATGATGCCACCCAGTGGCATGTGATGAAATTTTTCGTTGGGGAAGAGTTAGGGCCAGAAGTGCCAGTTTGTGAGGGTGAAGGTGGGGGACCGACGTCGTGAGCATGGCATTGTGACGTCCCGATGTGAGCATCACACCTCCCTCTCTAAGCTAGACAGAAGCTTCCTGGGCTTTAGGAAGGACATGTCAGGGCTCGGAAAGGACGCTGGAGCCCTCTTGCCTCCTTCCCAAAGCTGGACAGACTTTGGGAAGGTGGTGGGAGGGTTCATGGACCCATTAGAGCATTTTGCTTCCCTCCCTAAGCCAGGCAGAAGTTTCCAAGGCTTTGAGAAGGAGGCACAAAGGGAACATTTAGGGGACTAGCCTAGTCTCCCTAGTCCATTGTCCGCACACCGCTGATGCCAACACTATGAGTTGCCTCCAACTAAGTCCTACTCAGAGAAAGCCCATTGAAACGAATGTTTCCAAGTGACATCCTGCCAGCCAGGTCTGATATTCCCACATAAATTCCATGGGCAACGCTTTCTTCATGCAGGGGAGGCATGCTAATGTCACTGAAAGAAAATGGAGGCGCAACCCACCAGCTCCACTCCTCAGCACTTAATCTTTAGCTAATCACACGCTAAATGAGGACTTCTCTGAAATCCGGACAAATATTTACACGGAGTATACGCAACAAGAAACAAGTAGTCGGAGCGAAACCTGAGAGAGTGTTTTGAGCCCAAAGTCCTGTCAGATAGCAAAGAAGAAGGCCCGCTATGGCGGCGAAGGAGCTGAAACTGACAAAGAAGGACAAAGTGGTCACAGACTTCTTCCTGTCAGAAATGTCAGCTCAGCTTGACAGACTCTGAACTAATCTAACCACTGGTTGGAAAGATGTTTTAAAGCCTCTGGAAGATGGAGTTACTATAGTCAAAGGCAGCCTTACCAAGGTGGTTCAGACAGCCATTGAAGCTGTGAATCTAGCTGTCAAACAGGTGGGAAAACTGAAATTGCTAGCGCATAATACTCTCAGCCCGCAATTACACTTAGAGGAGGTGGGAAATGACCACTACCGCTTGAACCTAAAAGTGAGCAGATTAGCCAAGGGTTCTGGGCGTGAAGCTGTAATACCCTTCATGGCAAAATGGCTGACTAAAGTGCCATGTTCAGAGGGAATCGCAGAATTCAACATAGATGCGTTGTATAGAATTGGCCCAAAAGGATCGTTGGCCTAGAGATCTAGTGATCTGCTTCAGGAGTCTTGCAACTACAAGAAATCTCCATTTGCAAGCGAGTATACAGCCTGGGAAAAGTGATAAAAGGTAAAGGTACCCCTGCCCGTACGGGCCAGTCTTGCCAGACTCTGGGGTTGTGCGCCCATCTCACTCAAGAGGCCGGGGGCCAGCGCTGTCCGGAGACACTTCCGGGTCACGTGGCCAGCGTGACATCGCTGCTCTGGCGAGCCAGAGCCGCACACGGAAACGCCGTTTACCTTCCCGCTAGAAAGCGGTCCCTATTTATCTACTTGCACTTAGACGTGCTTTCGAACTGCTAGGTTGGCAGGCGCTGGGACCGAGCAACGGGAGCGCACCCCGCCGTGGGGATTCGAACCGCCGGCCTTTCGATCGGCAAGCCCTAGGCGCTGAGGCTTTTACCCACAGCGCCACCCGCGTCCCTTGGGAAAAGTGATACGGCAAGGCAAACCGCTGTTATTTCTTTACAACTGGTCCCGATACGTTAAGGCACATTGGTGAATTTCACCCCTACACAGAAAAAATGCAAAAGGCAGACGTGAGATATTGGTGGGGTGATCACCACTACAGGTAGTGTCATGCATTGGGCAATCCACTCATGAGGAGATGAGGAACTTCTTCTATTTACTTAACTCGGACTCCTCATCCCCTCTCCTTCAACATTGCAGATCCCATGATGAAGAATCAGACATGGAAGAAGTCTTCAGGAGCAGGGGGGGGGAATTAGGCATCAGAAGGCACATGTTAAGGTTAAACTAGAGCGCCTAGGACTTGCCAATCAGAAGGTCGGCGGTTTGAATCCCCGCAACGGGGTGAGCTCCCGTTGCTCAGTCCCTGCTGCTGCCAACCTAGCAGTTCAAAAGCACATCAAAGTGCAAGTAGATAAATAGGTACCGCTCCGGCGGGAAGGTAAACGGCGTTTCCGTGCGCTGCTCTGGTTCGCCAGAAGCGGCTTAGTCATGCTGGCCACATGACCCGGAAGCTGTACGCCGGCTCCCTCGGCCAGTAAAGCAAGATGAGCTCCGCAATCCCAGAGTCGGCCACAACTGAACCTAATGGTCAGGGGTCCCTTTACCTTTACCTTTAAGAGATTTCTCCTCCAATTTATTTCACCAGGTACATTCAAAGCATAAGGGCTAGCAATACTATTTGCTAATTTAACTTTTCTCCTTTAGCATAGCTCGCAGATACGGAGGGATGTTATATTTTTGTCGCGGGCTATCAAAGCGGTAAAAACATAGCATTGTCCCAGCTCCCCTTCTTGGATAAAACTTTTAAAGTGTTGAAAACATTCCAGGGGAGGTGATTTGAATCCAGCGAGGCATTTACAGCACAATAAAAAGGGAAGACTGATCCAAACAAATGTGAATGCTCAGCAAACCCTAGAAGGAATTTGAAAGACTTCATCCTAATGTGTGAAATTGCACCTGTTGTCCCCCCCCCCCCCAAGCTAAAATGTATACACATGAACAGCTTACATCCTATCATCCCCTGGATGAGTTGAAAAATTAGGCAAAAACTGTCTGCCTGGAAGTGTCAGATTGCATCCCTGTATGGGTTACTGTCAAACGTCAATCCTTCCCTGCTTGCCTGCTGTTCTGGAGCTGCCTTTCGCTACTCCTGCAAAATCAGCTGGTGGTGGGAAGACTGGGTTCATCAATCACAGGGTATTTTGTAGTGAACTCCTGCTGCAACCTTTCATCGGTGACCACTTGGGATGCCATGAAATTGGCCATCAGAGGAGTCTGTATCAGTGGAACGTCAGCCATCAAAATAATCCACAGAAGCAGAACAAGAATGTCTGGTGAAGGAAATTGGAGAACTGGAGCTTAAACATGAAAAAGAACACTTCTTTAAAAACAGGCAGAATTAAGGCTGCAAAAACTCCCACACAACTAATGTATGTTAATCAGAAATATGAATTTGGTAGAATATCTGCAGCTAGCAAAGACGACAGGAAGGATAAGAGGCCAAACGAAACAAAAAGTCTATAAGGATTGGAATTTTTTTAAAGAATACTTTAAAAACTACGGTATAAAAGGAAACCTCTTGGCAGAATGACTGAACCTTGCACAGTATAAATATAGTTTGTAGGGAAGTTAACAGAAACTAGATATGAAATATGTAACTGTGCGGTACAAGATAATCAACAGATAAAGTACAGTGAGACTAATTGGAAGTCATTTTTAATTTCTTGTTTTATAAGTTCTATAATTGTTCACATCATTGGGAGTATAAATGATGTCAGTTATAATAATTGTGTTGTTTCATATATTGTTATTGTTTGTTTGTTAATTTATTGTTTGCCTATTTGATTGTATGTTGGTTGGTTGGTTTCTTTGCTTTCCTCACATAAATGTATCTATTTTAAAACAATAAAGATATACAATTGAAAAAAGAGAGAGAGAAAAGAAATACGAATTTGGCAGAAAAATTCTAAATTACTTGCAAACCAAATTGAAAAGAAACCAAGATCTTCTCATACCAACCGCTCAATATTCTCAGTAGAGAGGTCACATTAAGTAATATGTCTGAATGTTGAATGTGTATGTCTAGAGACAAGGGATAAAACAAACACAATTAGCTGTACTGCTGGATAACTGCTGAATGGTTATTGTATATTAGTATTTGTTTAAAAACCAATAAAAATTGTGTGTTTTTAAAATAAAAACAAACAAAATAGTAGAAAAATTGGTTCTGTACAGAACCAGAAGAGGAAGCTTTGCTTTGCCCATAGTGAAATGAGCAACATTTTTACAGACTTCTATACAACTCTATGTTCACCCAAAGAACAAATGGTGGAGCTATAAAGATATTTTACTACAAACCACTGGTATTCCACCATTGGCTAAAAAGCATAAAGTATATCTAAACCAAAATATCTCAAGCAAAGAAGTGATTGAAGCCAACAAGAAATTAAAGAATCATAAATCCCCAGGCACTGATGGCTTTAGAGCTAACTTTTATAAAAGAAATTGGGGGAGGGAACCAGCCCCTCCTCATCTTGCCAACTTATTTACTGACCTCATGTAACAAGGTTCTATACCTCCTTCACGGTTCTATTCTAAGATTGTGTTACTCCCCAAACCAAGGAAGAATGCCAAACTGCAGAATCATATCAGTCCATCCAGTAGCAGCTAATGAGGTGGCCAATTCAACACACCCATCGTCACACTCTCACTGGGGCAATCTCCTCGCTCCTTGCCCTCTTTGTAAGCTCCTGTTGTCCACACTAGAATCAGTTGATTCAATTACAAAACATATTCTACCAGCCCAAGTAGACTTTATGCGAGGGTGGCAAATACCTCACAGCATTCACAGGCTCCTTAAATGCACTTTAGCAAGCAATCACAAAACTCCCTGCTATTCTTTTTTAGACTCCTGCAAAGGCTTTGACAAGACCAGCTGCGATTTCCTGAAGACACTAATGACCAAAATAAACATGGGTGATTCCTTCATAAGGGCTGCAATGCTCATTCTGTGGCCAGGATCAGAGTAAATTCTTTTGTTAATAATAATAATAATAATAATAATAATAATAATTGTTCTTAATCAAGTTTCATCACTGGACCACTGAAGTGTGGGTGCTTGCTGACCTCAGCATCTTACCATTCGCCGTGGAATCCCAAGAGCACTTGGGATCCACGCCACTGCAAATTTAGGACTATTTGGGGATCAGTATGTTACTCTATCATGTGTCAGAGAGACTGGGAGCATGGGCTGCCTTTGCACTCTGGGTAAATTTCAAGGGATTGGCTGGTGGTGCATCCTTCCGGGATCCCAGGATCTACTTGATAATTGGACAGCCCCAAATCCTTCCTTCCTTGTCTGGGGGAAATAGGCCAGAGTCTCACAAGGAGGTGGCAGCAGTAGCTGGCTCCCTACAGCGGTGTTGGACAGCTGGACACGAGGAAGAGGTGCAAGAGGTTCTCCTGAGTCCCCCTTCTCTACGAAAATGTCTTAATATTTGGCAAAACATGCTTCTTTCCTTTATACATAGGATGTGTGGAAATTAGGATTAGAAAGAAGATCCAGTATGTGGAGGTCTGGAAATCCCTCACCTACAATTTATTTTGAAGCATTTCAATTTAAGCACCTTATAATCCACAACCGAAAGGATAAGCTGGGATGGTGCTGCTACTTCCCTCCCATTCCTCCTGAAAGACACACGTCTCTAACCCTTAACTCGAGATCGGGGAGGTCCTGGTTTAAAAAACCATCACCACCTCCATCTCCGTTGCTACTGCTTGCTAATCAAAAAAAAGGTAAAAGGTAAAGGACCTCTGGATGGTTTGTCCAGTCAAAGGTGACTATGGGGTGCGGTGCCCATCTCGCTTCAGGCCAAGGGGCCGGCGTTTCTCCACAGACAGTTTTCTGGGTCATGTGGTCAGCATGACTAAGCCACTTCTGGTGCAAAGAGACACCATGACGAGTGCCAGAGCACATGGAAACGTCGTTTACCTTCCCGCTGGAGCGGTACCTATTTATCTACTCGCACTGGTGTGCTTTCGAACTGCTAGGTTGGCAGAAGCTGGAACAGAGCAATGGAAGCTCAGCCCATCACGCAGATTTGAACTGCCGACCTTCTGATCAGCAAGCCCAAGAGTGGTTATCATCCCCATTTAGAATATAAGGATTAGGAAGCAAGCTCCCACTTTGGGGCAATTAAATAAGTGAACGGGCACCAAGTGTGACTTTAGATTACTTGCACTGTGCTGCATGAGTGACCCAAAATTTTACTGCTTTTGAGACACACGCTAAATGCTGTCAATGATACCCTCCGCAAAAAAATATGGTTTCTAAAACATGCAAGTTTGCACTTGTATAACGTTTGGGTTTGTTAACAAGGCACCCAAATAACATGGAACCGTGAATTAATTTTTGTCACCACTGGCGAGAAATGGGCTGCCACAGGGATGAAAAGGCCACAATGCTAGAATCACAAATAGCACAAAACCTGAATGTTGGAGTCTGGGTAGAGAAATTGGCACCTACCTTCACATGAGGTAGCACTGCCCAATAGTACAGGTATCCTAGGTAATTGTATTTGATGAAATAATGTGGTAATTGGCCAGTCCTTCACTATGCCAGCAGCACTGGAATTATTAAACTTATTGGAGAACATAAGCCATGATATTTTGTTTAAAGACCTAATATTACTTCTCTTAGCAGCTTGTTGATTGCAAATAGCACATAAGTGGCAGGCCCTAGAAAGACTTTCAATGAATTATTGGTACAGTGAGGTTAGGGCATACAAAAAATGATGTATTTTCTATAACTTGGTACCCTTTAGCTAGTTATATCAGCACACGTGGATTGGAAAGACTCACAAAACAATTTACTGTTTATACAGTGAGTTATACCTGTACTGGACCCATACCATCCTTTGTAGTACCCCACATTTGTACTTGTGTGCATGATTGCCCTGATTGCATTATTCTGCTTTTTTCATTATTATTATTTTCAAAGAAACCTTAGCACCATGCTGGTTGGGAAAAGCTTATCTTATTAATATTTCTGTTTATCATTATCATTAAATTTATTACCCGTCCACCGCCAGCAGGTTCCGGGGCAGGTTACAGCAATTTAAAATTCAGAATTAAAAACAGTTAAATCAGATGACCGTCACGGGAACAGGGTGAAAACACACACCTCAGGCGTCGAAAACCGTGGGTCAAAAGCAGTGCGTCTTTTGCATTACCCGAAAACTTTAGGAAGCCTAATGCACCTCTGAGTTCCACAACTTAGGGGCTGCTACAAAGAATGCCTTTTCATCCACCGCCTACAAACTTCTGAGGAAGAGCGAACAACCAAGAGGATACCCTCTGCTGATTTTGGCACTGGGCACGGTCTGGAGAAAAGGAAGCAGTCCTTTTCAGGCTCCTGTTAAAAAGGCGCAGGAGCAGAGAGCCTGGTACAAACGATGGCGTCCCAACGAATCGGGAGCACAGGCATCCAAATTTGCAATCTGGGGACTGCTTCTCTCTTTAGAGCTGCCAACACAAATGGTGAGGCTTCGGCCCGAGGCGTCTTCAGCCGCCGCCGCCACTGAGCAGCAACAAGAGGGAGAGCTGGAGAAGCACGTCCTTGCCTGAGGGAGATGTGAAGCAGCCACCAAGGAAGGAGGCAGTGCTGTCAGTGATGTCGTATGGACGCATAGCTGCCCACTGCTCAGCTTCACCCTATGTTGCCCGGTGGTATCCGTGACCCCTGCGTTTGTCAGTGAAGGGCACAGCTCACCAACCGAACCAGCAGCTACCCATCTCCACGGCGCAGACAGAACCTGGCCTGTTCGTGTCCACCTTGTGCCGAGGAGAAATTAAGTTGAGTTCTGTTATGTACTGAGTTGAATAGGATCCAAAGTGCAGCAGTCTGATTGGTCCTAGAACAATAGGATCCAAAATGCAGCAGTCTGATTGGTCCTAGAACAATGCAGCAGTATGATTGGTCCACAGGAGCCACCCAATCCAGCTCCAGGTGGAAGTGAATCCACAACCTGATTGGCCTACAGGAGAATCCCGGAATTAGCCAATCACGTGCAGCCCATTGTGTAAATAATGTATATAAAGCAGATATTGTGGGGGAACTTCCATTCCTCCTCACCACTATGAGCTGAATAAAGAGCATGAAATCCACTCTCGACTCCGAGTATATTTCAGGTTCACATTGAAAAGGCGAGGCTTCCTTGTTCACCCTTTCCAAAATGGCTTCCCCCCAATGAATTCTGGGATCTGTGGTTTGCCGAGAGCTGCTCGGAGATCCTGGTTCTGCTCATAGAGTCACAATTTCCAGAGTTCCCTGTGAAGAGCGATTGACTGCTAAGCCACTCTGGGAACTGTAGTTCTCTGAGGTCTCCTAACAACTCTCAGCACCCTTAACAAACTACAGCTCCCAGAATTCTTTGGGGGAAGCCATGCCTGTTTAAAATGCTCTAATGTATAATATGAATGTAGCCTTAGTTAGACGGTGCCGCTACAGGCGGGTTGGTTGGCTGATAAACGGATAACCCCAGCGGAGCCAGTAAAAAGATTAATATGGGATGGCGGTGGAGGCAGAATCAGGTCTGCTGTTGTTGTATTAATCATATCACTGCCTTTGTGTTCCTTCACAGCAGGGTTGGCCTAGTGGGAAAGGCTGGATTGTTTGTTTTCTTGACCTAGGCAGCTTTCATTGTGATGTAAATTGATACGCCAGCCTTAAAGGACTTTAAATTACCACATTTCATCCCTTTTTATAAAAAAAAAACAAAACAAACAAGCTACAGTTTAAAGTGCTGTTAGAAAATCTAGCAAGAAGGCTCCCCGAGAGACATCCAAGCCGAGGCTGTGAAGACGGACGAGGAGTATAGGTTTGCTGGGTTCATTGCAGGACACCAGGACAGCACTGAAGGAATAGCAGGTGGGCCTGCAAGGTTGCCAACTTCTCTTCTGGCAGGGCTCCTGCGACTTTGGCAGCTGTGGGACGTACAAAACATTCAACAAGAGAAGAAGAAGAAGAAGAAGAAGAAGAAGAAGAAGAAGAAGAAGAAGAAGAAGAAGAGGAGGAGGAGGAGGAGGAGTTTGGATTTGATATCCCGCCTTTCACTCCCTTTAAGGAGTCTCAAAGCGGCTAACCTTCTCCTTTCCCTTCCTCCCCCACAACAAACACTCTGTGAGGTGAGTGGGGCTGAGAGACTTCAAAGAAGTGTGACTGGCCCAAGGTCACCCAGCAGCTGCATGTGGAGGAACAGGGAAGCGAACCCGGTTCCCCAGATCACGAGACTACCGCTCTTAACCACTACACCACACTGGCTTCGACTGGCAGGGAAAGCCCGTGGCGAGAAAAGCCTTCACGCTTAACTCTTTGCTGGTTATACAGGTGTTGAAATGCACAAGAGCTCTGCCAGAATGTCGTCCACAGGGAGGAAATAGTCCAGACTCAGGGCCAGACCCAGGATATTTTGTCACCTGATGCAAAGAGCAAGATGGCTTCCTTCCCCATTCTACGTACAGAAGTCAAATCTTATTCAGGACTGGTGATGGGATAGCATCCTTTGCCACACCTGAGGCGGCCGGCTAGTTTCGTGCCTCAGGGCATAGGCAAACTCGGCCCTCCAGATGTTTTTGGAACTACAACTCCCATCATCCCTGACCACTGGTCCTGTTAGCTAGGGATGATGGGAGTTTTAGTCCCAAAACATCTGGAGGGCCGAGTTTGCCTATGCCTGCTGTAAGATATACCTTTATTACTGTTTCTTTACTCAATTTATATCCTGCCTTTCCTCCTGAAAGAACCTAGGGCAGCCAAAACATCAATAATAATTTTAAAACTAAATAAAAATAAAAACCCGTTAAAAACATTCTAAAGACAGCTAAAAACATTATATCTGTCAGTGTTCTCTAGTTGCCAGGATCAGGGTCTTTTGGCCACCGAATACCTAGGTAAACAATGTTTTTAGGTTTCTACTGAAAGTCAATAGAGAGGAGACAGAATCACATCGCCAGGCAGGCCATTCCATGCATGGGGAAGTGACATTGGAAAAACCCTGGCACATATCCTCCAACAGTTCTCTGATGAAAAAACGACTGTCCTAACACAACCCTTCTGCCCAGTCTGTTGTCTTCTGGAAAAGGTGAGAGACAGAGGGGGATAAGCTGGGTTTATGCCCACTGAGCATCCATCCCCCCCCCCCAAAAAAAACGCAAAAAAAATTAAGCTGTTCCTTCCCCCTGGCTCTCCCCCGAGGCAACCAGCACAACTTTCGGCATCTCGTTGATTAAAGTTTTACACAGCACTTTTAACGCGCAAATCGCTTTCCGCAATATTTAATTTGTCCTCCCACAACCCTGTGAATTTTCTATATTTGTTCCCACTTAAGCAGGTAACTGAGGTTGAAGAACTCCATGCCTAAATATAGGGATTTAGTCATGTAGGGACTGAGCGTTCGATTGCTCAGGTTCAGGGTGTAAATTCAGAAAGCCCCAAGTGGTCCAATTTATCCCAGGACAAGCGGCAGGTAAGGGATATTACAATACTCCATTCCCCCCTTTAAAAAATAAAAACAGAAGTCTCTACATCAGTGTTTCCCAACCTTTTTTGGGCAAAGGCACACTTGTTTCATGAAAAAAATCTCGAGGCACACCACCATTAGAAAATGTTTTAAAAATTAACTCTTTGCCTATATTGACTATATATAAAGTAACTCTCTTTAATAGGAATCAAATAAACACAAAGAAAGTATTTTATAATTACTTTATTATGAAATGGTAAGTAAACAGAAATATGAAAAATTATAAAATACTTGATTCAGTGCGCAACCTGGGCCTGTTTGGCTGAACACAAAGCTGATATTCTGGCTGGAATCGAAGAAAGACACACACGTAGCTCTTCGTCAACAGCTCTCAGTCTCTCTCTGTATTTAGTTTTTATAGCAATCATGCTTGAAAAGCTCAACTCACAGAGATATGTAGTGGAAAATGGGAGCAATGTCAAAATAGCTTTGTTTGCCAGAAGGGGGAACTCCTTGGCAGTTTCCAACCAAAAACTGTCCAAAGGTAGATCAGCAAATCTTAGCTTGAAACCACGATTTTGTCTCAGTTCAGTTAGTTCCTCCTGCTCCTGTAAAGTCATGTCCTTTCCACCAACTGATGCTGAGCTATAAGGGTCCCTAACCCAGTCAAGGCATTCAGTGGAGACTGAAGAGAAATAAAATGACAACTTCCCCTCGAGAGTTTTTAAATGTTTAGCTATTATCTCACACAGTGCAGCAGTGTGAACACCTTGCCATTGCTTGGTGAGTGTGAACATTTCAAGATTGCCACTTTCCACGTGTTGATGCCAGAGTTGCAGCTTTGCACGGAATCCATTTATTTTATCTGTACTTGTAAGCAGGTTTTCATTTCGGCCTTGCATTCGTGTGTTCAGTTCATTCAGATGATGAAATATATCTGCCAGGTATGCCAGCCTTGCACACCACTCATCACTTGCAAGCAGTTTTGCGTAATCTGTCCTCTCATTTGTCAGAAACACTTTAAGTTCCTCCCGCAGCTCATACACACGAACCAAGACCTTGCCACGCGACAACCACCGGACCTCCGTATGAAACAGCAAGGTTTTATGCTTCGCTCCCATCTCCTCACACAAAGCTGCAAATATGCGACTTTTCACGGGTCGTGACTTTACAAAGTTTACCATGCGCACAACATCATCCAACACATGAACTAGGTCTGCTGGTAAAGTCTTGGCTACGAGGGTCTCACGGTGCAAAAAACAATGCGTAACAATAACATTTGGATTTCTTTCCTTCACTCTGCTTACAAAGCCTTTGATGTGCCCGACCATGGCTGCAGCTCCATCGGTGCAGACACTTATGCAGTTTTCCCACTTAAGTCCTCCTTGTTCAAGGTATTCTGATGTGACCCGAAAAATTTCTTCTCCTGTTGCTTTTTCTGGCAATGCCTTGCAGAAAAAGAAGTTTTCTCTAATTGCATCACCATCAACAAAACGCACATTGGCCAAGAGTTGAGCATGTCCACTGATATCAGTAGACTCGTCCAGTTGTAATGCAAATTTCTCACTGCTATGGATCTTTTCCAAAACCACACTTTCAATGTCTGCAGACATGTCATCAATACGTCTGGAAATTGTGTTGTTTGAGAGAGGGACCTTGGCTATTTCCTTAGCTGCTTCAGGTCCGAGCATCTCCTCTACAATAGCTTTGCAGGCGGGAAGTATTAATGTCTCTGCCACAGTGTGCGACTTTTTTGTCTTGGCTATAAGTTCAGCAACGTGATAGCTAGCTTTAAGAGCTCTTTCATTTACCTTTGAGGTTTGTCTCAGGAGAGTTGCCTGTTTCTCCGTGTTTTCACGCAGGCGAACAAAATAGTCCACATTCTTGTTTTTAAGCGAAGGGTGTTTCGTTTGGAGATGGCGTTTAAGTTTGCTTGGGACCATAGCACTGTTAGCTAGCTTTTCACCACACACCACGCACAGTGGAGTTGGTTGGTTTGCATCTCCGGTGAAAGTAAATCCAAATGAAATATAGCTTTCGCTATATTGCCTTGTGACAGAGAATTTGCTTGAGCTAACCATCTTTGCTTTCTTTTCATGCCCACTCGTACTTGGCCTCTCATCTGGCTCCAAATTTTGTTCAGAGTCCAGTTCTTTTCTTTTCAAAAACTTTTCCATCACTCCAGTATCCGGCCTCTCTGCAGTGCCGACTCCCGCTGAGTCCTGGTCTATGTGCTCGGGCGGGAAGGAAGTCGGAAGATGATGTCCTACTGTGATAGGTCAAGGCTTGAGTCCGGACCAATCACAGCCAGGCAAAAACATGCATACTGTGTGAGCTCAATTCAGCGGCTCATTTCTGCAAAGGAAAAAAAATGGGCTTAGATGGGGTGGGAGAGGCGGGGTGGTCGTTATACAGAACAGTTCTTACTGCCTGTATTACGGGCACGAATTATACATGGGAATGGCGGGAAGAGTGATGGCAGCACACGCAATAGCGGAAGCCACGAGGTCCCCGAGGCACTGCCGCGGAACAGCGGTTGAAAAACACTGGATTAGAGAGGGCAAGAGCAAGGCAATTTCCATTGAGCTTCATGGCTAAGCAAGGAATTGAACTTCCAACATGGATGTCTTCCCCAGTTTACAGAAAACCTAAAAAGGTTGAAAAACACTAACAGCGGTTGAAAAAGACTGTAATAAGGCCACTGTCACTTAATGGCTGTATACGCTGTTAAGTTTGTGAGAAACAGTTTTTGCTATCAAGCCTGCTTGGACATACCTAAACCATCTTTCCCAAATAAATTTTATTTATACCCCGCCCTCCCCAGCCAAGACTGGGCTCAGGGCGGCTAACAACAAATTAAAAAACAAGTCGACTGAAATATAATAAATAATAAAAAATAAGTCGATTGCAATAGAAACAATACTAAAAAACAAGTTGATTGAAATATAACTTAAAAACAAGATTAAAATACAACATTTAGACATCAAAATGCAAGCAGAATAAATTCCTCAGCCCCGATGCATTGGCACCTCGTGCCGTTTGAGTTGCAGAATTTATTCAGCACACAGAAAATGGCCTTTTGGGGGGTGAATGTGGATGAAGCAGGAAGAGAACTTAAAAAAAAAGGCATGCATGAAATCTAGCCCCAAACACACACACGCACACTTTCCCCAAAGTGGTTGATGACGCAGGATATTTCCACATGCTTCTAAAATGCACATTAAATAAAATGAGAGAGAGGAGTGCACGCACTCACCTGCCAGCCTCGGAGCTGTTGAATGCAGCTACATGAAGCAGTCTGTGTCCTTCCAGGCGCCAACTCAGACCTGCCGTGCTGTTCCGTTCCCCCGGCGTCGCTGCCTTCATCCAGCCGGATGCCTCTCCTGCCCAAGGGACGTGTCAGCAGCCACCCGGCGTGGGGTAGAGGCAGGACAGCCCCACTTCCTGCTGCCCACAAGGCTTTGGGGTGAGAAACACCGAGGGGCAGGAGAGTGGAGGTTCCCTTAATTAGAAAAAGCAGGGAGGCAGGCTGCTTGATGCCTGCTGAAGGGAATCCCGAAGGCGCGATCGCGCACGCGCAGGCCCAGTAGCGAGCGGCGATGTGGTAGCAGCGGCGGCACACGAAGTCCCCCAGGCAGCGGAGCAGCTCGCCCGTCGAAGCCTGCACGATCACCCGCCGCGGGGAGCCGGGGGTGGCGGCGCGGTTGCCGGGCAGCGGCGGGGGTGGCGGTGGCTGCTTGCCGCCCTCCTGGGCGGAGGCGGGCACGGTGGGCACCGGCACGGCCAAGGGCCCCTGCCTGGTGCCGTCGGACGTGGGAGCTCGCTCGCTCGCCGCCCCACGTGTGCTTGCCGAGCAGGCGCAGGCCCAGTAGCGGCACCTCGTAGCGGCAATAGCGAGCGGCGATGGGGCTAGCCGGAGAAGAGAGGGCGAGCCCCCTCTGCTCCGGCCCTAAAAAGGGTAAGCCACGCCCCCTCCAGCCAGCCGATTGGCTGGCCAGGAGGCGTGGCCGGATGGGATTCCCCTGCTCTCGCGGGGGCTGGGATGGGATTCCCCCTCACGTGGGGGCGGATGGGATTCCCCGCTCACTAGCGAGCGGATGCGCAGGCCCGGTAGCGAGCGGCGATGGTGGGAGCTCGCTCGCTCGCAGCCCCGCGTGTGCTCGCTGCCGCCGCCCCGCCTCTCACCGCCCGACTTGGCCGCCTCCACGCGGAACACAAGGCAAAGTTCCACGGCACACTACTGTGCCGCGGAACAGCGGTTGGGAAACGCTGCTCTACATATATGCAAAACGAGCATGTTAGGCAGAAAGGTTAGATTTAGCTTCTTCGTGACCTGCTAGGGAGAATTCTTCCCGCCCATGAGGGATTTTTTAAAAATGGACCCCCCACCCCAAACATAACAGCACACTTGCAGTCCAAAATAGTACAGTCCAAAGGAAGCTTTACCTCTTGATTATATTAAATGGCCCTCAGGAGGGCAGAGCAGATACACACACACATACACAGAGAGATAAATATGTGCTACATAAAGAATTTGTTGCCCACAAGGAGGTTTTTGCAGAAGACAAGATAACAGACCTTCAGCTTACGAACAAGATAAAGGAGGGGAGATAGAGCAATAAATAAAGCGAGAAACTGCTGTTTAATGTGAGTAGGTGGGGATGAATTAGGGTTCTCTGACATTTTTTTCTATTTATAATACACGGCTTAAATTCTCCTATTGTTCACCCACATTCTTCTCTGCCCCCCCCCCCCCATCAACTCTTTCTATATCTTTCTATCTATTTCTGCTTTGGATGCCCAAGTCTTCCCAAGGCAGGTCACGAAAAGAGGGGAAAACCATACAAGACGTCCCTGCATAATTAACAAACAGGAAAATAAAGCAACAACAAAGAGACGACAAAAAAACCAAAACCAAACCCACAGCTGACAGAGAACTTCTAAAGCTGCTTAAAAAGGTTAACAAACAAACAAACAAACAGAAACCCTGGAAGAATTAGAAAGCTCTATGCCTGGCAACAAAATAATTTCAGCATAAACAACAGGCTAGCAAAACTCCAGGAGCAGAGTGTTCCAAAAAGGTGTAAAAATAGGATTTTACTCCACAGATTCTTTGGATAAAGGCCGTATATCAACAATTTATAATATTTTGGTCCAGAACCTTTCTACATTCAGCCCCCCCACCCCCGGATGTTCATGAGTTCCAGAGCTATAAGAGAAGAAGAATGCCCTCCCTCTATTTTTCGACTTCCTCTGTTTCACGAATAATTTTTATAAACTTTCTGTCATGTGTCTATTATTGCACCCAGGTCGTAAAACCCAAACCTAATGGAAACTTGGTTTCTCTGCAATTATTGGACCGGGTGCTCATGGAAAAATTAACCCACAAACCACAAGAACAAAGAAATACTGTAAGTCCGACAAGTTTTATGCTGTTTGCATAAATCATTAGATATGCCTCGACAAAACATGCCAGCATCTCACAGCTATCTATGGAAAGTCACTTAAATGTGATGGACATTTTGATTGGAGTTGCTTTCAATACAGACATGATATATTGCACTCATCTGTTGTTTATGTTGCTTATACTTGAAATTTAATAATAAAAAAGCTCTCTTTTTTTAAACCATCCTGAAGAGGCACCCCAACCCAAAAGACATTATCCACAATCTGACAGAGCCTTCAGCGACTTAGACTGTGCACACACAATACCTTTAAAGTGCATTCAAAGCACATTATTTCCCACACAGATTTCTGAACATTATGGTTTGCTAAAGGTTAAAGAACCTTTTAATGAGGGTGAAAGAGGAGAGCGCAAAATATGGTCTGAAGCTCAACATCAAAAAAACGAAGATCATGGCCACTGGTCTCATCACCTCCTGGCAAATAGAGGGGGAAGAAATGGAGGCAGTGAGAGATTTTACTTTCTTGGGCTCCATGATCACTGCAGATGGTGACAGCAGCCACGAAATTAAAAGACGCCTGCTTCTTGGGAGAAGGGCAATGACAGGCCTAGACAGCATCTTGAGAAGTAGAGACGTCACCTTGCCAACAAAGGTCCGCATAGTTAAAGCCATGGTTTTCCAGGAGTGATGTATGGAAGTGGGAGCTGGACCATAAAGAAGGCTGATCGCCGAAGAATTGATGCTTTTGAATTATGGTGCTGGAGAAGACTCTTGAGAGTCCCATGGACTGCAAGAAGATAAAACGCATCCATTCTTAAGGAAATCAGCCCTGAGTGCTCACTGGAAGGACAGATCGTGAAGTTGAGGCTCCAATACTTTGGCCACCTCATGAGAAGAGAAGACTCCCTGGAAAAGACCCTGATGTTGGGAAAGATGGAGGGCACAAGGAGAAGGGGACGACAGAGGATGAGATGGTTGGATAGTGTTCTCGAAGCTACAAACATGAGTCTGACCAAACTACGGGAGGCGGTGGAAGACAGGAGTGCCTGGCGTGCTCTGGTCCATGGGGTCATGAAGAGTCGGACACGACTAAATGACTAAACAACAACAACAAAGGTTGCTGGGAATTCTAACTCTGTGAGGGGGGAAACTACATTGCCCAGAATTCTTTGAGGGAATGAACGTCCTTTGAATGTGCTTTAAATGAATAGTGCATACACGGCCTGGAATATGCCTCTCTCCTTTGGTAGAATACTGGTTTTTCAGAATATCCACTTTCATGGAAGTTTTTCCACATTGATCCATCTGCTGAAGAAACTTTGCACTATTGAAGATTCTGTGACCCATTCTGAGGCCCAAGACATTCTGCTACCTGAGACAAAATATAAAATGGTGCACCCCCTCGTTCCCCCATACAACTCTTAAGAGTGCAGGAACCCCATCCTTTTCTTTTCTTTTTTCACATCTGACTACTCTAACAACCACCCAGCGAAGTAGGTCAAACTGAAAGAAAGCCACTGGCTCTGCACAGCTGCCCAGTGAGCTTCATGGCAAAGTATAGATTTGAACTCAGGTTCCAATCTGACAAGCAGCAGCTGTATGTGGAAGGTGACTGTTATGTACTGAAGTTCTCACCCTAGGCCAGCAGGGGGATACTGTAGATAGTTTTCACTCAGGTCCACATATGCAAATAAGGAATTGAAAGTTACGTTCAGTGATTGGATAGTTACAGAAAGTTGTTACTGTTGCGTTGTAGTGGAGCTCTATATAAGCAGGCTGGCTGAACCCTTCAGTTCAGTTCTGTTCTGGCCTGTGAATAAACAAGAGCTGTTTGAAGAATCGCTGTGTCGTCTGATATGTTCGCCCACAACTTAACAGTGACCCTATTAGAAAGGGAAATGGTGCTGAGGAAACTGGGGAAGAGGGGAGGCAAACCTGTAGGGAACAAAAAAAGGGGGGGTCTGGGATCTGTTTTTTTTAAAAAAGAATAATTGTTTTAAAAATAATTTTAAGTTAATCTGAGTGTATCTGCACCCACACCCACACAAACACACATTTATGTCCCACCTTTTCTCCAAAGAGATCACTGTGGCTTACACACTTCTCCCCCAGTCCCCCCCCCCCCAGTTTGTGCTCACAACAACCCTGTGAGGTAGGTCAGGCTGGGAGACGGTAAATGGCCCAAAGTCACTCAGTGGGATTCAGGGCTGGGTGGGGATTTGAACCCTGGTCTCCCAGGTCCTAGTTCAGTAGTCCTGCACTCGAACCTCTACTCCACACTGATATACATATATTTCATACTCACACATACATATACACGAGCACACACATATTTAAATGGTTAATCTAACCAATTAATCAGCCTGCTTCCCCAGGCTGAACTGGCTTCACACAGAGCTTGCATGCAGGTAGGGCTGCCAAAAGTCCAGGTTTTCCCGGACACATCCGGGAATTGGGCTGCAAAATGGCCACCGGGGGGATTTCTGCTGAATTGGCAAAAATGTCCAAGAAAACCCGGACGTATGGCAAGTAGGGTGATTTTTCTTTATGGCAACCCTTCATGCAGAGGGAGATTAGTTAATGGGGGACAGTAAAACTTGTCTGCCATTACTGATCTTATCCCTGAGGAACCCCCAGTATGAGCCCAGGGATTTCCCCAACCTCCATTTGAGAAAACCACTGGGGTGGAGCGTCTTATTACCTAAACTGTGCCCACGAAACAAGACGAGGCATAAATCTGGGAGTCTGCTCTTTATGGGTGCCCATAGAGCACATAATTCAGACACAAGCTAGAGGGCATCTTATTTGTGGCTATAGCTGTGCTGTTGTGACCAGCTTGGGGCTTCAGCACTCGGTCATCGTGTTTGTGAGATAATCCTCATGTGTGCCCAGAACCGTTTTTCAGAGACATAGAGGCAGCATGATAGAAGAATTGCTGCCTGCGGATGAACAAATTCATTTTCCTCCCGGTCCCACTGCGATCCCCGGTCAAAGGAGCTTCGAATATCTCTTCCCTTACTTTCTATAATTCATTCTGCTTCTAGACACAGCACAGCAAGACACGGAAGCTCTGCTCAAGTCTTCCTCTGTTGGAAACCCTACCAAATTCCTTTTCGGCTTTACAAACGCCACACAATATATTGCTCACAAGCTTTCGAACCAACTTTCATAACCATAAGGCAAATGTGGGGAACCTGTGGGGAACGTCCTGAAGTAGCTGGACTACAATTCCCATCAGCTCCAGCAAGCATGGTCAGGGGTGATGGGAGTTGTAGTCCAACAGCGTCCAAAGGGCTTAGGTTCTCCATCTGTGGGCTAGAGACTAGCACTGGGCGATATAGTGATATATCATGTAAAACCGGTTTTAAGTCCATATTGTGATATCGGTTTCATAATTTTTGACCTGGCAATAGATTGCGAATCATGGTGTGTGTGTGTGTGTTATGCAAAAATCGTAATGCGAGAAAAACCTTGAAGCTTGCCAATGCCTCTATGTAAAAGGTAAAGGTACCCCTGCCTGTATGGGCCAGTTGTGTCCGACTCTGGGGTTGCGCGCCCATCTCGCTTAAGAGGCCGGGGGCCAGCGCTGTCCGGAGACACTTCCGGGTCACGTGGCCAGCATGATGAAGCTGCTCTGGCGAGCCGGCACCAGCGCAGCACACGGAAACGCCGTTTACCTTCCCCCTATAAAGCGGTACCTATTTATCTACTTGCACTTAAGGGTGCTTTCGAACTGCTAGGTGGGCAGGAGCTGGGACCGAAAGACGGGAGCTCACCCCGCCGTGGGGATTCGAACCGCCGACCATACGATCGGCAAGTCCTAGGCGCTGAGGTTTTGCCCACAGCGCCACCCGTGTCCCTACGTGTAGCTCTAGCCTTATTTCAGATACAATTGAACCTCAGTTGTCGAACGCTTCGGAAGTCGAAAGTTTCGGCTTTCAAACACCAATAACCCAGAATTGGATGCTTCCATTTCCAAACGTGCCTCGGAAGTCAAACGGCTTCCGAGGCGCATTTCTCCATTTTCTCAATTGCAATTGGCGACTGTCAATTGCGCCTCGGTTGCCAAATGTTTTGGAGGTCAAACGGTCCTCTGGAACGGATTACGTTTGACAACCGAGGTTCCACTGTATCGTGATGTTTAGCCGGTGATATATCACGATGTTGAAAACCACCTATCGCTCAGCCCTACTACAGACCTAATCTTTTTAAAAGAAAAAAACCCAAAGTAAAAATATCTAAAAACTTATTTATGAAATTGCAACTTTTGTACAGTCCTAGCCACCCTGACTGGTGTATTTACACTGGAGGGGCAGGCTATGAATGCTCCAGTTAATCCATAGGTAAAGGTAAAGGGACCCCTGACCGTTAGGTCCAGTCACGGACGACTCTGGGGTTAAGGCGCTCATCTCGCTTTACTGGCCGAGGGAGCCAGGGTTGTCCGCAGACAGCTTCCGGGTCATGTGGCCAGCATGACTAAGCCGCTTCTGGTGCACCACAGCAGCGCACGGAAACACCGTTTACCTTCCCGCCGGAGCGGTACCTATTTATCTACTTGCACTTTGACGTGCTTTCGAACTGCTAGGTTGGAAGGAACAGGGACAGAGCAACAGGAGCTCACCCCGTCGAGAGGATTCAAACCACCGACCTTCTGATCAGCAAGCCCTAGGTTCTGTGGTTTAGACCACAGCGCCACCCACGTCCCAAGCAGGGAACCAGGCAAAGGGCCTTCTCGGTAGTGGCACCCGCCCTGTGGAACACTCTCCCCTCAGATGTCAAGGAAATAAACAACTACTGTATCTGACTTTTAGAAGACATCTGAAGGCAGCCCTGTTTACGGGAGCTTTTAATGTTTGATGCATTACTGTGTTTTAATATTTTGTTGGAAGCCGCCCAGAGTGGCTGGGGAAGCCCAGCAAGATGGACGGAGTATAAATAATAAATATTATTACTATTATTATTATTATTATTATTATTATTATTATTATTATTAATGTTGGGCGGGGAGGACAGCCACCTGTCGTCACCCTCTCTCTGGCTCTGTCTATCGCTCAGTCGATTTGCCAGTTGCATCGCTAGAATGCAGCGCAACCCCACCCAAGAGACCTCCGTGTGCATTTCAATTTCAAATATTCTGATCATTTCTACTTTTAGTGAAGTATTTGTATTTATTTACTTGGTTCACGGGGGCGGGGGGGCTGCTGCCCAACTATGCCCATGCACCAAGGAGAAGGTTCAAGTACCCTTTACCTATATCACACTTTGGGGGGGGGGGCAGGAAGTAAGTGATGTGCATAAAAAGCATGGGTGGGGTTATACTGTTACGGGGAACTGGACTGAGCCCCTGGAACATTGCCAATTCCTTATGCTACTCAGCCGAGGGACCGTTTCACCCCATGAGCGCATGGCAGCTGCAGAGAGAGAGGGTGTGTGTGCAAAACTTAACCACATCAGTTCAGCCCCTGGCAAGCCACAGCTGCAGGTCGTGTGCTAGATTCCTTTTTTTCAACAATCTAGAAGGCTTTTCTCAAAGCCCTGCCCAGCCCATACTGAACCTGTGGTGAGAAAAAGAGACCCTAAACCTGGCTCGTTTCCTCCGTCAAATGTTCGGAGGTATGTTGTATTACAGCGGTTCTTAGCAGGAAGTCCCCGATTAGCTGCGGGCAAAGCCCTGGTAAGAGTTTAATGGGATCAAAGGCCTCCTGCGCTCCCAGCTGCAATCCTAGCAAGGAGAAGGCTGCAGAGATAATCAGCTTACGGAGATGCTGGTAGTGGCTTCGTCCCCCTGCGCAGATTCATTCCCTAGACCTGTGGCCTTTACCCTTCCCAGACCCAACAAGCATCTTTAACCTTCACCCTGCAACGTAGGGGATTTACTTATGTACAGGCTCAACAGACAGATCATCGAACTCAGCATGCGTATATCTACATATCATTGTTTATAAAGATTTCCCAGCCCTAGGAGTTCAGCTATCAAGGGAGAGCCAAGACCACTTTGCCCATGCTGCTCTCCTCAGCTCCTGCACTTACAGAAGGGCTGAAGTCTTGCAAATGATCAAAGCAGACTAATATCCCAACTCCTGTAAAACATGCTTTCCTTGAAGACATCCCCCTGTCCTTTACTTCTTCAGTTTGGAAGCGGGATTCACAAGCTACAGAAGCTGCCTTATATTAAGTCAGATAAAGTGTTGGCAGCCATCTGTCTTGAGAGACAATGGAGAAGAAGAAGAAGAGTTTGGATTTGATATCCCGCTTTATCACTACCCTAAGGAGTCTCAAAGCAGCTAACATTCTCCTTTCCCTTCCTCCCCCACAACAAACACTCTGTGAGGTGAGTGAGGCTAAGAGACTTCAGAAAAGTGTGACTAGCCCAAGATCACCCAGCAGCTGTATGTGGAGGAGCGGGGAAGCAAACCCGGTTCACCAGATTACAAGACTACCACTCTTAACCACTACACTACACTACACTGGCCTCCGGGGGTGAAATTGAACCTCTGCGTTAGCAATGCCAAAGTGACCTCCTCGGGGTGCAAGCTTGGACGGTGTGCATGGAGGTCCTGGGTTGCCCACATGACAAGACCCCCCTCTCAGCCTCACTGAAGTGGAGTTGCGGAAGGAGGCGTACAAGGTGCCATCCAACCGTCTAAGGGACTAAGGGTTTATTCCTTGGGCATTTATTCTCCTGAAGATATCCTGCAAGGCAGCAGAGGTTTAGGACCAGCTTTCCTTCTCCTGCCGTGAACCTGGGCCTGGAAAGAACAGGGCAAAAGACAAGTGTGGGTAAGGCCTTGGTCCTCACTTCCATTCCAACTGAGACACAGGTGTGCCACCTCAATGGCAATGAAACTCCTGTTGTAAACAGCAGCAGTTTCTACCCAGTCACTGGATCAGGGAGCCTGAAAGCTCTGCATATACAACTTGGGCCTAGGCTACCTGAAAGATCATATCTCCTTATATGAACCTGCCCTGGTGCTAAGATGCCCAGATGAGCACCTCCTCTCGGTCCCATCTACATCAGAAGCCTGGTTGGTGATGATGTGAGAAGGAGCCTTTTCGGTGGCTGTTCCCATACTGCAGGATTCACTCCCAAGAGAGGTTAGACTGGCTCCCTCTTTGTTATCCTTCCTGTTCAGGCAGACCTTTGGAAACTAAGGATCAGGGCTGCTCTACAGGCAAGCTGGATTTCAATTGCTAGTTCTAAATGCACTCTGATGTGTTTTAACTTTTGTTTATAACCAGTTTGCATTTTTCTAATTTATATATGCATTTTTAAATGTTGTAAGCTGCCTGGAATCCCAGCTCGGAAGAAAGGCAAGACATAAATATATTACACAAATGAATGAATGAAGCACTCTAGCCTAGTAGCCACATGCATGCAAGCTCACAGAGGAGGGACAGAGCATTCCTATCGACTGATGTGTTGGGCACAGAGGACAAAGTGGCAAAAGCAGGGAAAATTTGAAAGTTCAGATGTGCTTCGACTGTGGCCAGTTTGCAGGGAGAGGCCATTCTGCACATGCTCTGAAGCTCTCTCTTTAAACAAATATTCCAGTCCAAGCACGGATGCCTGGTATTACAAAACTAGCCCTGTTGCAAGTCAAGTTGGCACCCCAAAAATGCCAGTACTGGAGAAATGCAATCTGATTTCCTCTGCCACAGATACAGTATTTGAAAAGGAAACCCAGAGCTCTCTATGACAACTCCCTTCTCCGGGAGCTTCGCAGCATCAAGGCGGCAGCACCCATCAATTCCACTACATCCAGCCGCTGCCCCCGAGGGGGGAAAAAAATGTTAGAAACCAAGAAATCACACGCAAGTCTTCAAGCAAGCATCAACGCATGATCTGCTCCAGTCTGCATGCCCAGCTCAATATGCCATCTGAGCACAATCCTGTTCTACAGTCTGCATCTTGGCAAATCAGGCAGGAAGAACTATCCCAAAATGACCAGCCGGCCCTCTCGTTTTCCATGGTATACCGCAAGCCACCACTGCAGGAAGTAAACATGTCCCTTAAACCCTCCACTATTTCCAATCCACCGTCTCATAGCTAATGGGGGGGGGGGGAGAGACATGAAGTTTGACAGGGATTTCACCTCCCTAGTGATAAAGAACTTACTTACTTTCTTTCCCTTCCTTCCGTTATATTTTATTATGTTTCAACATTTTTAGCATATACAGCCAAAACACAATTTCATCTTTTCTTTTCTTTTTGTTGACTTCCCACCCCTTTTCCCATGGCGCTGTTGTTTCTCCCCTTCTGCTGCACCCTGTTTATCCCATCATAACCACGATTTTATAGAAAGAAAATACTTTCCGTGCCCTTCCGTTCTGTATTTTCTGTGCTGGAGTTCAGCAGCATACATTATATTCATTATATTACTTGCTTATTTACTTATTGCATTTCTATCTCACACTGTTCTTCAAGGAAGCTCAAAGTGGCATACATGGTACTCCCCTTTAGTTAATTAATTAATTAACTGATTGCTTAATCAATCAATGGATGGATGGATGGGCCTTTTGCTGACCAAACTACCAGGAAGGTCAGTTCAATTGTATGTTAAATATCTAATGGAGGATAAAATCCCAACAGTTATCACTGGCAGAGGTGTTGCTTACTATCTGTAGCAGTGAGAAGAAGTAAGCAAATCCCTGCCTGAACCTGGAAGAACAATCTTCAGGGCCTCACTCAACATTATTGAAGCTTTATACAGTGGTACCTCGGGTTAAGAACTTAATTCGTTCAGGAGGTGCGTTCTTAACCTGAAACTGTTCTTAACCTGAGGTACCACTTTAGCTAATGGGGCCTCCCGCTGCCGCCACACGATTTCTGTTCTCATCCTGAAGCAAAGTTCTTAACCCAAGGTACTATTTCTGGGTTAGCGGAGTCTGTAACCTGCAGCGTCTGTAACCCCAGGTACCACTGTACAACTGTTTTCAACCTGCTGTGAGATTTCCCTTGCACAGTATGCTTTTTAAATAAATTGATGGATTGTTCTGTTCAGCATCAGAGATCTTCCAGCAGTGGCTCAGGACCCACAGGGAGGAAGTGAGGCCATCCCAGATGGGTCGTGACAATGCTGATGCTGCCATGTTGGACTCCAAGCTAAGGCTGACCAAACCAAAGGAGCATTTCATACAGTTTCTGGGCTAGAGCATCTTCTTCAGACAAGGCATTCATTTTCGTGATGGGTCAAGTGATAGTCAAGAGCCTTTTCCCCCAATAAGAACAGCATTTCTGACCAACCACGTGGCCCACCTTCCTAGAGCTACGTCTTTAGTGAGGGAGCTTTTCAATGGAACAAGGGACACTCTGCTTGCTTTCCAGTCTGTCTCGACGGCTTTCTAGACTTCTCCCAGAATGGAAGTACTTTGGGGATTGCAATGCCAAAGTGTCTCCTTCTGCAGGTAGCTTGGTTGCCCCAGCAGCTGACATCATGGCAGTAACAAGGGGACCCAGGAAGTGACGGCAGAAGTCTGGCTACAGGATATGAGAGTTTACAGACCCTCCAAGTGCCCCTATTTTCCAGGGACAGACCCGGATTTACAGAAGCCATCCGGTTTTCCGATTTGATCCCGGAACGTCCCGCTTTTCTTTAGGACATCCCTATTTTCATCGGAGAAATGTTGGAGGGTAGAAAAAGCAGGGATAAAAACATCAGCCTCACTCCACTTCCTGCAGTAGGGTTGGAATCAGGGGGAAGTTAATTTCTTGCTGGTTTTCATTTAGTAGTAATGCTAAGATACCACTGTGTCCATTGCTCTGTGAATTGCCATTTCAAGATTCAATAATATGGCTCATTAGCATATTATAGTATGGATAGATCAAAAGAGAATGTGGGAAAGCGGGTCCCACATTGCAGGTTAGAAATCAGAGGTGGGTCTCCAGTCTGGAGAAGCTGAAGATCACCGCTCTAGATTTTCCACTTGTTAAGTCTGAATTTTTTATCAGTGCATAGAAATGTTACATTTCTGAACTCCTACTCAGCCTTCCCCAGCTTCTGGGAGTTTTGGGCTACAGCGCTCAACTACGCTGGCAGGGAACGATGGGAGTTCTGGTCCAAAATCTTTGGAAGACACCAGGTTGGGGGGAACCTATCTTATGTCTTTTGAACTGTTAAGGCTTATTATGAACAATCTGATGTTTTGCTTTAGGTGGGGTTTTTTTGGGGGGGGGGGTGATAGGGATTTTTCCATCATTTAGGGAAGCAATTGCTACCTGCAGCCTGAGAAGTGGTACAGTCCTCTCCCATTCAAGGACTCTACCACCTCATTCCCAACACATTTTTACTGCATTTGTAGAAGAAAAGGAGTTGGGCTTATTCTCAGTAGGACAAAACCAGAGTACAACTGCATGCCTCAAACTCTTTCAAGTTAAGGGGAACATTCCTCTCTAGAACCATCAATGTACTTGCAGGCAGATCAGTCTGTGCCCCAAGCAACTTACAGTCTAAACGTTGGCTGTCGGAGACAAAACAAAAGGAGAAGGACAAGAATGACAAGGGATAAATAGAGCCCCATGCAGATGTCAGTGCTAGGACTTTGGTGTTTTTGCGATGGGGGCTGAGGGGTATACTTCTTGGATAAAAACCTGCGGTCTGGGAATAGGGAGTCAGAAGGAGGTGGTCGAGAAAGAAATGGACACCACGTAGCGTTCCAGGGAGATGTTCTGGATCGTTTTCCCAGCACAGCGCACATGTTGATCTCCTCTTGTGGTGGGCCCTAAAATCGCCACCGGTGTCCAAAGTCACAAGCATCCCTGTGCCCACCAGCTGTGCCTGCTGAACACGACCCATCAAGCTGAATTTCAGCCCCCACCCCTGATTTATTGCAGCCGCAAAATGCTCAACAACACTGCCCCATCTTTGCCATCTCGGGCAGAAAGCAAAGCAGAGATGTTTCTCCGCTGCTGGTGAACTGTAGAGCTACAAATCCCGCAGGCCCAGCCTAGACCCACAGAGAAAACTGGGGAATGCGGTGGCCTCGCAGGTGGCATTGGCCACGACGGCTGGGGATGATGGGAGTTGTAGTCCAGCAGCATCTCTGGAGGGCCAGACTTTCTACACTCCAGTCCTACACTGGGGGAAAGACTTATCTCCATTAAGAATTCCAACTCTTGAACCATGGTCACACCAAACATTTTAACCACCGTGATACCACTTTAAACAGTTGTGGCTCCCCCTCCCAATGAATTCTGGGAGCTGTGGTTTGTTAAGGGTGCTGAGAGTTGTCAGGAGACCGCACTACCCCGCTAACAGAGCTACAATCCCCAGAATTCCCTGGGAAGAGGGAATGGTCATTATTCCACTCTGGGACCTGCAGTTCCCAGAATTCTTTGGGGGAAGCCATGACAGTTTATAGTGCTTCAAACGGAGCATGTGAATGCAGTCATGGAGACACGCCAGGCCACGAAACATGCACATTTCCTAAGCAGGTGCCACAACAGACTGCGAACAAACAGCCAAGTTGTTGCTGAGGACCCAGAGCTTAACGCTGGCACCCTCCAGCCTCTGACGCTTGCATTTTCCTTGCTACTTCCCATCCCTTCTTCCCCAGGAAAAACTCCCCCTGAATAAAACAGCTCCTTTTCTTCCCAGCAAACAAAGCAAGAAAGCTTGGATAAGGAAATGAGACCTTTTTGATCTCCCTGGCACCCAGAAACGCCACTGTCCTTTCCCTTTCGCTTCCTGAGCCACACAGAGAGACGTTAAACACAGAGAGAGACACAAACCCGTGCACCTCCCTGGGCCCCCACCCCATTTCCTCCCCCCACCACCACCACCACACTCCACCAAAGCCCCAGGAAGGCTGCGACACCCAGGCCTCGGCAAATCTGCTGTGGCTGTCACAGCAATTGGGTCCCTGTCTCGGATCCGTTTCCGTCTCTTGCCACGGAGCTTGGTGAAGCTGCCAGGGGGGTGGGGAGATGCTAACTGGGACTGGCAGGGGCAGAACTCTACCCCTCTCCTCACCAACCGCCACCCGCGGCCTCAACAGCTGCTCGGCAAGGCTGCTGCGCACCCAAGACAGAAAGGGGCAGGGAGGAAAGGGGGTGGAAATAGGGCACAGGGGTTCCAAAATTCCCAGCTGGTCAGGAGAGGAGAAGGAGGCGGGCACTGGAGAGAAGGAAAAGAGGGAAGTAAGCGGGCACAGGGCGCCGTGTGGAAGCCGCATGATCCGAATAAGAAAGCCTCCTTGGTTGACTTTTAGGGCCCACCATGGTGGGCGCCAACTAAGCCGTTAACAATTTGCTGGTCTTCCCGCCAACCTCCACCAAATAAATTTGCTACCTGAGTTGGGCCACTTCACCCTGCTAAGCAATGGTAGAGCCGGCTCCTAATGGAAAGCAAAGGGTGTTGGGTGTGAGATTCAAAGGAAGGGAGGGAGTCAGGCAAGAGAGAGAGGTCACATCATCACACACACAGAGAGAGGCAAGGGTTACATCCAAGGAGCAAACAAGGAGGATGGAAGTATGTTGGGGGGAGAGCAAAGGGCACCACAGGAGGAGGAGATAGTGGCTTGCCTAGGGGGAGATTGGGGATGGGAGAATGGAGACAGGCTGGGATGACAACAAAGAACCAACCAAGCAAGTTGGGTTAGGAGCAAGGAGGTGGATCCTGAATAAAGGAAACACGGCCATGGATGGAGGAGGAAGCAGGGAGCTTATGCAGGAGGTTGCAATAGCAGGAATGCAAGGTAACTGATGGCAGGAGAGGTCACTGGGGGTGCTTCATAATGGTTCGGTTTGGGGAGAGGTGTAGGTGGGAGATTGGGAAGAAAGGGGGTCCCTATTAGGATGGACAGAGGAAGAGAAGGTTCCCAACTGTACCTACAGCAGTTGTGCAAGAGAGAGAATTTCAGCTCGCAGAAAAGTTGCTGAATTTCCCTCTTCCACACAGTCGTTAATGATGCCCCATCCTTGGTCATTGCTGCTTCCAGACATGTAGGTAGGTTTGTAAGGAACAATGCAAGAAGATCCCTGCAGGATCAGGCATCCTGCCCTCACCGTGGCCAACCAGGTGTCCCAGTAGGAAGCCTGCATTAAGAGACCCAATGTGGGATCAGTGTGGGATGGGAGCTTGAGGGTGGGACCATAACTCATTGCTCTACAGGAACAAGGTCCAGGGGTTCAATCCCCTGTATCTCCAGTTAGAAAGGGATCAGGCAGCCCACGGTGGGAAAGACCTCTGCCTGAGATGTGAGAGTGCGGCTGCCTGTCAGAGCAGGCAGCACTGGGTTAGGTGGACAAATAGCCTGGCTGATGGCAGGCCGCTTCGTAAGTCTCAAAAGCCTTCCTCTGTTTTGCATGGGGAAAATTCGGAGTGGAAGGTGGGGTTGTGGGAGCCTGGGGAGGGGGAGCTGGAGATACCAGGGAGAATATCCAGTGTTATGCAATGGGGGGGGGGTGGCGGGTTGAACCTGAGAGTTGCCCAAGCAGGTGTCCTGGGCAGAAAGATTGGGACTGTGGCAAAGAGGCTTGAGAGGATGCAAAAGAAGACGTCAGAAGATGGAGAGACCTCAGGAGACCTTCTGAAGGAGAAAGGAAACAAGGAGTGAACTGCATCGTGGGGTGAAGGAGCTGGAAACAGAGCAGGGAATGTCTGTGGGCCTAAAGTATAACTTGAGAAGAATGGACCTTGAAATTATAGCAACAGAGGCCTACCTTCCAGGGCTGTTGTGAGGATTACCAGAGCAATGCATGGTGGGCGAAGCTGGGAAGCTTCTGATGGTTCTGTTCTGACACACAGACAGAGATTTGCAGAAGAGCCAGGAAAGGGGACAGAACGAGAGACGTGTTTCTTAAAAATTATACAGGGAGTGAAGGAGACTTGCGCAGGCAGGCAGACTTTGTGCAGCCCGTGGCAACTAAGAATGGCCTAGAGGCAACGGAGCCTTTGTATCCTGAAACAGAGTTGGCCCTTTCTTTCTTTCCGCCCCTTAGACCACCAATATGCCACAAAAGACTGGTGTAGCAGCCAGTTGTGAGCAAGTACACTAATGAATACACACACAATGTGGGCTAGAAACTTGTGCAGGCTTAAACCCATCTCCGACACATGCATTCCTAAGCTATCCCCAGATCTCTGCTCTCCAACCGAGAGTCTGTCGGCCTTGCCTACAGGGCTGGAAAAGCCCCTGGATTTGTCCGATATCACCCACCTGCACCATCCCCTCCATTAACAAGGAGAAGGGAGGGCTGTGGCCTGGGCTGATGGGCCTGGCTAACAGAAACAACCTAGGCCAGCTGGGAGACCAAGAGAGCTCTCTGGCCTAGATTGAGGGAGCCAGAAAGCCTAGGAAGGCGAGGGAGAGGCAGTGGGGAGGGGGAAGCCCTGGGGTATTCGGCTGCTGTAAATAAGTCTTTTTCTAAAGCAGCGGTGAGGAGTGCGGCTCAAATGTAATAATTCATTGGGGGGTTTTTTTGGTGGGGAGATGGGATGCGAGGCGAGATTCGGAGGGGAAAGACATGATCTATGGCAAGTGGTGGATGGTGCAGGAGGGTGGGCAGATGGGAAGATAAACTGCATCTTCGTGTGGCATCTCCCCACTCTCTCCACGACCCCCACCCACTCACCCCAAAAACCCATTTCACCCAGTTCCGCCACCTTCTACGTCGTACGTCTCCGTCGAGCCACCCAACCACTCAGCCCAAACACAGCATCTGAAAGGCAACCCACCCACCCGCCAGCCTCAAATCCAAACACCCCCTTCTGATCCCTGCCCCCCACCAAGACCCACCAATTTCCCCCCCATCACCCTCACATATGCCTGCAGGGCCCTTGGACGGAGGCCACATCCGAGGGAGCGAGGAAAGGGGGACAACAAACACAGAGGCACCCTCTTTCTCCCACCCCACATCCCCCCCCCGAAGAAATGTAAGAGCGAAGTGCTCCCCACTTACGGAATCCGTGAACTGCGCCCCCCGGCCTCTGTCTCCTTGCAGCTCCCCCTCTTCGAGAGGGGGGAGGCCCACTTTCCTCTGTGGTCTTCCTTGGGGAGAGGCCGTTCTCCCCCACCCCTTTCTTTAATTTATATATATGTATATTTCTCTGGGAAATAAAAGCGTACACTCTCCAGATCTCGGCTCCCTCAGAATCTCCCTTCCACGGAGTATCCTTGGAGAACTCTCAGATCACCTCTCCATCCAGAAAACAGCCCCAGTACCGCAAGGCTCAAGAGAAGAAAATGGTTGGGGGGGGGGGAGAGTGAGACAAGAGGGGTCCTTTGCTCCCAGGGGGCCTGGCCCCCCCAGCCCCTTGCAGCCAAACCGTGGTGCACAGCAAGTTCAGGGTCGTGTGGGGTTGTTGGAGGAAGGGGGGGCTAATCAGATGTCTCAGGAGTCAAAGCCTCGCAGGCCCCCTCCTGTCCAGGGGGGGAGAACTGCCCATAAAATAGGAAACTCCCCATGTCCGTCTCTCCAGGATGCAGCACCCCCCCTTTTCGGGGGGTGGGGGGTAGGACCCCCTTCCCAGATCCCCTCCTCTGTAATCGAACGCTGTCTTCTTCTGGCTCACCCCCCCCCCCCAATTCCGGATTCTGGGAGCAAACGTCGAGCCTCCTTCTGCAAATTGGGTGGGAGAGACGCAGCGCCCCCCCCCCTTCTCTCTCTCTCTCTCTCTCTCTCTCTCTACGATTCTTCAATCATTCGGCGGCGGCGGCAAGCGAAGTGGAGGGGCGAAGATCCGCGGTCCACGTCTGGATGGTCCTCCTGGGGGGTGGTGATGGGGAGGAACGAGATCTCTCCGGTTGGCCCCCTCCTCCTCCTCCTCCTCCCCCCCCCCCCGTTACCACCCGCCCCCCAAAGCCAGGCGGGGGAGGCCAGAGGCTGCGATCTGTTGGCTGCCAAAGCCGCAGCAGCCGAAACGCTCCTTCCTTCTCCCTTCTTCTTCCGCCCTCCCGTTATCCTGCTACACCCCCGTGGAGAGAGGGGGTGGGCGATGCGCGGAAGCGGAGGTGGCTAGGCTGGGGGGGGGGTGTCCCTTTGGGGGTGTCGAGGCTGGGAGGGGCGTTGGCCGGCGGCAGCACTGCCTTTTTCTCTCCCTCTCATCAAGCTCCCACTGCTGGGAGGGGGTGGTTGACTTGGGGAGGGGAGCGCGGCGTCGGCGTCGGAGGAGGGAGAGGAGAGAGGCGCATTGGCATGCGCTGCATCGCTTCGCCGGCGCGCACAGAATCTTGATGAGGCTCGCTGCAATCCGGACTCACTCCGGCGGCCCGCGAGGAGCGGGATTGCGCGCGCGCATCTGTGAACCTAAGCTGCGATGTGTACCCAGACACCTGTTCCCCCCCCACCACCACACACACACCGACGCACAGCTTTAGGAGGTAAGGATTGCACATAGCAAGAGTGCCTCTGAGCATGTGCAAACGGCCTCTCCTTTTACCAACGCCTTGCATCATCAACATTTTTTTTTTACTAGGTTGGGAGTTACCGGCACTAAACAACTATGTTTAGAAACCAAAGAAGGTTGCGAGGTTTTTTTAATGGATAGCGTTTTTCATTTTAGTTTGGATCCCTCGCGCCAAAGATTGTGTAAAGTCACACCCAAGTCACATTCTGGTCTGCCATCTTGGTTCAAAATGGCATCTGGCATCCAACGTTTATGAGTTCCACTGCACCCACCGCAGGAACCCTGGTGCCATGTTTGGCGGCGATATCTCCAGAAGCGGCTGGAACCTACAGTGGTACCTCGGGTTAAGTACTTAATTTGTTCCAGAGGTCCATTCTTAACCGGAAACTGTTCTTAACCTGAGGCACCACTTTAGCTAATGGGGCCTCCCGCTGCCGCCGTGCCGCCGGAGCACGGTTTCTGTTCTCATCCTGAAGCAAAGTTCTTAACCCGAGGTAATATTTCTGAGTTAGCAGAGTCTGTAACCTGAAGCGTATGTAGCCCGAGGTACCACTGTATAGGGAACAAATGGACAGACTAGACAGACCTTTTCCAAACTAGATAGTAGGTTTTTATTTTTCATTAGATGTCCTGAACAGACCGTTGCCAAGAGAGTCCCACGCAAATCGCATTTGACTTCAAAAAGAGGAAAGTCAAGAGGATCACATCTCTCCAGAATGCTTGGCATGATTCAAAACCACAACAATAAGAGAAGCTCTGCTAGAAGGTATCCAAATGGGCCAAGAGGATGCCAGTGTGGTTAAGCAGCAGAGTCAAGAAAGCTACTAAAGGCAAGAAAACAGAAGTGTTATCCAAAGGAGGAGACAGAAAAGAAAACACAACTTGGTAAAAGGAATGCAGCCAGACACTGGTTGGCACATCATGGTCACACACCCCCAACTAGGTCATAGCATGGTGAGGAATCTTCGTCAGCTTGAGGGCCACAATCCCTTATGGGCAACTTTCCAGGGGCCATCCTAGGTCACATCTGCCCCATACATTTAAAGCTTGTGGCTTCCCTCCAAGTAGTTTGTTAAGGACGCTGGGAACTGTAGCTCCGTGAGGGATAAACTGCAGCCTGCCATTCCAGATGTGGTCGGGCCACACCGCTTACCATTCCTGCCCACTGGCTGTTCCAGCTGGGATTTGTTGGGAATTGGGATGCCAACAGGACCGAGAGGCTCACAGCTCACAGCTTCCTCATCCTTGGCAATAAAGCCTTTCTCCCATTGTGTACTGTCATAAACTTAAACGTTTCCATTTAGCCATTATGCCTTATGGCCACTGACTGGCAAACAGATTGTTCGCCATGAATCTGTGCAACTGAAAGGCATTTGCCATTGCAGTGCCTTGTGGCAGAGCGGTCCCTAAATCAACAGGTCTCTCTGGGGTCCAGCTATGATGCTTTGGCTGCTGAGAGTAGCTGAGCATTCCTGTCTTGGAAAATATTCAGTAGGGCCAGTACATTTTTCATGTTCACATTTTACAAATATTTTAAGCAAAAATTCCAACAAAGTTAATCTACATTTCTTTCACCTTCCCTCCTTTCTCCATTTACTTAGTTTATATCTTTTTTTACTACAGCTTTTCCATTTCAAAGCTGTTTATGAATTTTCCCTTATGTTCTCATTTTATTATTTCTTACTGCATGAGTCTGGGTTTTCCTGGACAATTCCAGGAATCGGGCTGCAAAATGGTGTCTGGGCAGCTGAAGAAACTGGGAAAATCCAAACGTACTTAAGAGTGATTTGTGTTTTTTTAAATGGTTAAAAAAAAATCAAGAAAAGCCCAAAAACGTATTTTGGGAGGGAGATGTTCCCCAAAAAAGCTCAACACCTTTGTCTGGATTTTTACTTTTGAGAATATGGCAACCCAAATGTCAGTCCTGCTAATATTTTAAGTTGTTTACAATGTATTCTCAATTAATCAATAATTTTTCCCATTCTGTTTTAAAACGTCTATCTTCTTGGTTTCTTATTCTTCCCATAAGCTTCACCATCTCTGCGTATTCCATCAATTTTGTTTGCCAGTCCTCCTTTGTCAGAACTGTTTCTTCTTTCCATCTCTGGGCATAAATCATTCGGGCATCTGTAGTAGCATACCTAAATAATTTTTTCCTATTCTTTAGGTACCTCTCCACCAAGTATTCCGAAAAGAAATGCTTTTTAAAACAAAGGTTATCTTCAACATTTTCTCCCAATTCATTATAAATCATTTTCCATAAAGCTTTTGCTACCTTACATGACCACCACATATGGAATAAAAATTACCCTCCTTCTCTTTACATTTCCAACAGGTATCCGATTCCGACTTATATATTTTTGCTAATTTACTAATTAATTTTAAGCAAATTAGCAAAATTAATTTTGCTAATTTACTAATTTTGCTAATATATTTTTGCTAAGTCAGATACCATCTATACACCATTTTCATATAATTTTCTTTTATCACATTGCACACTGTAAATTCCAAATCAGCGTTCCATAACCTTTCCCATGCTGCCAATTCAATATTATGTCCTGTATCCATTGCCCAGTGTATCACTAATGATTTTACCTGTTAGTTCTGGAGTGGCTTCCAATACCTGTGTAGTTATTTTGCATATTTCTTGTAGGACTGCCGTCCAAAAGGGTTGGAGTTTTGTAGGTCCTCCCTGCCCCTGCCTGGAATTCCTATGAGACACCTGTACATTTAAACAGGCAAGGAGGGGGCTTGCAAAGCCATCAGTTCAGTTAGGAGAAAGAGGAGGGTGGAAAGTGAGATAAATGGGAGGAAGAAAGAGGGAAAGAAAGGGGTCGTGCCCATAGTTGGCATGTGGCCTCCAACAGATTGTCCCCCATGGCGAAGCGGCCCTCAACAGGGGGGAAAGTTTCCCCACTCTCTTTACTGAAATATTGTAAAATTAATGAATGTTAGAAGAATGTTGGAATGATGTTACATGGCTTTAGTAGAAACGTTATAAGGAATTAAGTATAAATAGATTAATAGAATATTAAAGGAAAAAATAAGGTTAGAATGTGTTAAGATAAGTATAGGATAGAAAACAGAGGAAGATGGAAAGGAATTGCTGAAACAATTAACAGAAGTGGAATACAAAAAGGGAGGTGTGAGGAGGTCGCTGAAATAAGTGAATGAAAGATAAGATACTGAAATTGATGTGTTTTAAACTGTTTTTGTGTTGTTTTGTTAGTTGAATGTGTTGGTGTTATGTAGTGTTTTTGTATTGTATTGCATTGTTCTTTTTTGTAGTGTTTAAATTGTTGGAAAAGTAATAAATATTATTTTCCCCCAAAAAAAGAAAGTTTCCCCACTCTCACTGTAGGGTATATAAGAATGGAATAGGATGAATCAAAATTGCAAAAACATCAGTCGCAGCAAGAGAGAATTTCTGTAACTGGCAGACTCTTACATATCTGAAGATGCTTAACGCACCGTCTTAATCTCTCTCTCCCCCCCCCCCTAAATGTACCTCTCTCTTTTTCCCTTCACTCTCTTCTAGCCTGCTCTGCATTCCAAACCCTTTATCATCTTTGCTTCTACTGGTCTCTCCCCATTTCCTTCTACATACACGCATCACTTTCACGAGGGACCAGAAATGAAATCAGCGATTCCTCAATGGAGCGTCCGCCTCCTTCGATAAATTCTGTACTGAAATGTTCAACCAGAATTGCTTGCAGCTTGAAAGCTTGATTCTGGTCTGGTGGTCTCTCGTGTGTGTGTGTGTGTGTGTGTGTGTGTGTGTGTGTGAGAGAGAGAGAGAGAGAGAGAGAGAGAGAGAGAGAGAGATGCTTTAATTTATTTATTTTGTGCTGCCTTTCTACAAATTGCACTCAAGGTGGCTTGACAAACAGTAGCACATCATAAAAATATAATGCGATATGAAAATGCAAGTGACAAAACATATAGCAGCAGCCAAACTCAGGCTAGCAGAATGAAAGAACAAGAGCCGTAAAAGCTATAATTCAGACATTGCAGGGCTAGATCTGAAACATAAAATACAAAACAAAGTTAACGAACTGGCAAACATGACCGAGTTAAAGCACAAATGCCAACTGAAACAGGGTAGGCTTTGCCTGGCTCCCCAAATGCCTACTGGATCAGACCAAAGGCCCAGATATTTGAGTATCCTGTTCTTACAGTGGGCAAGTAGATGTCTATGGGAGGCTTGCAATGCACATGAGTGCAGGACCAGCAGTTCCCACAAACTGGTATTAAGAAGCACATTGCCTCTGACAGTGGAAGGTAAACCATAGCTGCAATGGAGGGTATCATAGCTATCATTAATTTGTCCCATCTCCTCTTAAAGCCATGCAAGCTGGTAGCCGGCACTCTATTGTGTGGGAGCAAATCCCCCAGTTTTTAATTATTTGCTGTACGAGTAAGTCATTTCCCTTGTGTAAGCTGAATTTCCCAACATTCAGCTTCATGAGATGGCCCTCAGTTCTTATAATAGCCTTCTCTCAACCCATTCTCTCTGCACCTTCCCCATCTTACTTGCTGTTTTCCTCAATCAAAAAAATAAATAATAATAATAATAATCCCCAGTTTAGTAAGCGAGTTGATCCACGTCCCTGATCACTCTGGTTACCGTTTTCTGAGCCAATGTACTTTTTGAGGCATGGCAACCAAAACCGTTCACGGGATTCCAAGTGCAGCTGCACCATAGATTTCGTATAATATAGGCAATTTTATTTTCAATCCTTTTCCTAATGAGCCCTACAATAGAATTTACTCTCTTCGCAGCTGCTGCACACTGGGTCGACGCCTTCAACGTGCTCCCACTGCAGCCCTGAGAGCTCTCCGCCGATTGCTCACTGCCAGTTCAGATCCTACAAGCAAATCTGCAAAGTTCGGTTTCTTATTGCCCTAATGTGCATCACTTACAGTTGCTTACCCCCAGCGGCATCTGGGATTTTAATGCCTGCTACTGAGTTTGGAGAGATTCTTTTGGAGTTCTTCCCCAACCTCGTTTTGTTTTAGCCATACAGCTCACCCCAGAACCCTCTTGACTTTCCCTTCCAGTTTCCTTCTTCCCTGTCCCTTTACTGTTTTTTTAATTAAAAAAACCTTTCTTCTTTTGAAGTCAAATGTGACTGGTTTGGGCTTTCTTACCTAATTGCAGTTCTATGCCACCTTTCCTCCAAAATGCCCTGGACGGCATAAAAGATATTTTTCATTGTACCCTCACAACAACTACCCTATGAGATAGGCAGGGAAAGATGACTAGGAATTGCTCAATGCCTGTGTGGAGATTTTTAGGTAAGTCTCTCTCCCCATCCCCCAACCTGGTCTTTGTCTGATGCTCTAATTCAGAGCTTTCCTAACTGTGCGTCGCGACACATCAGTGTGTCGTCTGCAGTTTGTGTGTCGCTCAGTCGCTCCCCACGCTCCTCTTGGGGCTGGAAAGGGGTTAACCTCCAGTTTGCTAGTACAGTAATACCTTGGTTTACAACCATAATCTGTTCCAGAGGTCCATTTGTAAACCAAAACAGGTTGTAACCCAAGGTGCGCTTTTGCCAATGGGGCCTCCAAATCCCCCCCCCCGTAATAATAAAAGAGGGGTTGTAATCCGAAAAAAGGTTGTAAACCGGGACACTTCCAGGTTTGACGTGTTTGTAATAAAAAACATATGCAAACAAAGACGTATGAAAACCAAGGTACCACTGTTCTGTAAAACTGAATTACTGTGTTGCGAAATGATGCATGTCTAAAAAGTGTGTCACCAACCTGAAACGTTTGGAAAGCACTGCTCTAATCGAAGCCTGGTCATCTATGCTAACTGCTGGGGTAGATTATTTTGAAGTACCTAAAGTGTTCAGTAGCATTCAAGCTTTATGTTGGTACTTTGTACCTAACAACAGCTAGCTACACATCAGCTGCAGATGTTTTAACACGTACACCTGAAACTGCAAGGTATGAATGCAGCAAACACCTGTATAACACAGGAGCATCGATCCAAGGATCAAGATTAATCATGACACCTTGCTAAGCAGACAAATCAAGGGCCACATCTTGGTTTCAGCTGTTTAATATGCAAGCTGGCCCTACAATTGGCATAGGCAGCTTTGGGTAGAAAGGGATTAAGTGCAAGGTGCAAGGTGTAGGGGGACCCAAGAACTTTGCGTACCCATTGACAGTCTTATTTAGGCATAGTGGGTTGCTGGTTGCTTATTGTGCATCATAGCAGCAAAAGGTTGGCAGATCCACACCATACCTCAGTTGTTCCGTTCCTTATTATCTTGCTTTCTCTTCCTACTTTCCTGTCCTCCCTTGTGTGTTTTGCAATCTACTTGGGGAGGGCTCCAGGAGACACACAACACACACACAGTGCACATTTAAAGCACGTGAATCCTGGGAAGTGTAGTTTGTTAAGCATGCTGGTTAATTGTAGCTCTGTGAAGGGAAAACTACAGTTCCCATGCCTCCTGCTTTAATCTCCTCTACCTCTCTCTCTAAAGGGATGCTGTGGGTTAAACCACAGAGCCTAGGACTTGCCGATCAGAAGGTTGGTGGTTCGAATCCTCGTGACGGGGTGAGCTCCCATTGCTCGGTCCCTGCTCCTGCCAACCTAGCAGTTTGAAAGCACATCAAAGTGCAAGTAGATAAATAGGCACCGCTCTGGCGGGAAGGTAAATGGTGTTTCCGTGTGCTGCTCTGGTTCGCCAGAAGCGGCTTAGTCATGCTGGCTACATGACCCGGAAGCTGTACGCAGGCTCCCTCGGCCAATAAAGCGGGTTGAGCGCTGCAACCCCAGAGTCAGCCACGACTGGACCTAATGGTCAGGGGTCCCTTTACCTCTCTCTACCTGGAGCTAGGGGAAGAATCCTGCAACCCTCCTGGCTCTAATGAGCTCTGTTTGAGTGCAGATCCATCTCCCTTACCCTTGTGTACAGTGGTACCTTGGTTCTCAAACTTCATCTGTTCCGGGAGTCCATTCGACTCCTGAAACGGTTTGAAAACCAAGGCGCAGCTTCCAATTGGCTGCAGGAGCTTCCTGCACTCAATTGGAAGCCAGGCCGGATGTTTGGCTTCCAAAAAACGTTCACAAACTGGAACACTCACTTCCAGGTTTGCAGCGTTCAGGAGCCAAGCCATTCTGAGAACCAAGGTACCACTGTATCTTGGATACACATTCCTTGTATCTACTCCTTAGCTTCCCATGCATTCAAAGGACTTTGCATGGAAGACTGAAAAATAGTTTCAACTCATTCCCATTCCTTTCTTCTTGCTTGCCATCCTCGCTGCCAGCTTCCCTCCCCATCATCCTCAGCACTGCCCGGTCTTCCTGTTGCAACTTGTCTGGGTTGAGTTCCAAAGCAGGCTTGGAAGCTGCCATCTCCAATTCCAGGCACAGACAGCCCTGGAGCAGAAACGGGAGGGTTGGCGGTCCCTGCTCCATGTGCGCAAATATGTATGGGTTTTTTTTATTTAAGTTTCTGGCCTGTTTGGTGCAGTTTTGAAAGAGGAAACCAGCGATGTAAGTCAGGGAGGGAGAGGACCATCTCTAGGAGGTGTTGATCTATGGTGCAACCACATTTGGAATAAGATTGCGTACCGTTCTGGTCGTCTCAAATCCAAAAGGATATTGAAGAGCTGGAAAAGGTTCAGAAAAGAGCGACAAAAAGGATAAAAGTGATGGATCTACATTAAAACCTCCCACCCGAGAAAAAAGCCATAGGCAGATAAAAGCCAAAGGCCTGATTAAAAAGGAATGTTTTTGTCTGGCACCTAAGATATGCAATGATGGTGCCAGGCGAATGTCCCCTGGGACAGCATTCTATAAGCAAGGAGGCACCATTGGAAAGGCCTGCTCTTGTGTTGCCGCAGATCTTTGGAGACAAGGGGGAAAGAGCTAAACCAAATATGCTGAGCCACGCAGAGAAAGGGCATAAAGGTCAGAAACAGAGCCCAGTCGCTTGTTGCCAGTTGAAGTTAAAGGTAGGTCGTATGTGAAAAGATTGAAGACCACCACCATATTGCCCCTGTAACCATTGGGTAGGGGAGAAGAGGGGCCACCCGTGGACACTTTATTAAATCCAGAGTTACCATTTTCGTGGACTATCTAGAGCTGTTTTCACAACTTGTGCCTCAAGGAAAAAAATTAATTAATAGCAATCCAGAGAATTTATCCACAGCAAATCGTTGCCTGTTGACTCCCTGCATGATACAAGAAAATAAGATTACTCTGAAGTTCAACAGGCCATTTCTTTCAGTACCCCTGCCTTGAGTCTTCACTCCTGAAAAGATGTTCCTGCTCAATAACTTGGGGAACTTCACAAAAGCTAATGGAAAAGTTATTTCCACAGGAGCGCCATGTATAAATTGGAAGCTTTTACTCTGGGAAAATGCAGACACACCTAGCCATTAAAACAACAACAGACCAACAACTCCCATTATCTTGAATCACAGAATAACGCCTCCTCCCTCCGTGCTTAATATTGCATTAGCACATCTTCAACGTACGTGCCGCTCAACCGGAAGGTGCCTTAACGTGCCAGAGGTAGAAACGGAGAGGTATTAAGGACACAGCCATGCCTAGGGAATAGCAGCCGCGTTGCAGCCAGGCGGAAAGAGAGAAATGACCAGAACGGGATCCTTCCTCAAGCTGTCGTGACACCACTGAAAGCGCCTCATCAAAACGCACAGGAGAAGCCGCTCTGCGGCCCTGGGAGAATGGAAAGCGTGTCCATGAGAGCACAAAGGCAAATGTTCTCTCCTCTGATGTGCATTTCAGTGACTGAGCCCTCGCAGCTGGTGTCCTCAGCACCAAGGCCAGCTCCTTGGCCAGCGAGGAACAAGAGATAAGGCACAAACTAAGAGAGAAGATGCTGAGGGAAGCCCCATGGCATAAAACACCCCCCCCCCCAGAGTCGGGAACTCTTTCCCTTCCATCTGCACAGACTCCATGTGTGATTATGTGGGTATAAGGGGGAGAAAAGCCACCTGCTCCAAGGTCCCCCGGGCAGCCTGAAAAAGGAGCAGCAGCTAGGAATCGCTTGCGTCAATTGTTAGGAAGGCGAGAAGCTGCCTTTTGCCAAGTCAAACCACCGATCCATCACTGTGCTGAGAGGCGTTGGTTTCTGCAGGCTTTGAGGCATGGGCCTCTCCCAGCCCTACCTGGAGAGGATGAGGATCCAAGCAGATAATCTACTTTGGGTACAAGGGCAAAGACAGCAGAGGGAAGCACAGTAAGGAGGAAAGAAGAAACCCTTAGCTTGGCTTTACCTGCAGTGCAGAAAGCCCACAAACTTGAGCGATACGTGTACAAGCTGTCCCCCAACTGGATCCTGAAAATGTCCATAGCTTACATTTTAAGGGACCTGGTGCTTCTGTTTGTCCAGGGATGGAATTTTAGGTAGCTCTTCTCAGTTCGCATTTATTGGGACCCAAATCATTTATCTTCTAATCAAAATGTTCTTCTTGCTTCCACTTGGGTAAGTGACAACCTCTGTCCAAATCCAGCTAGGTCTCTCCAACTCCACCGCACCGCACCCTGACTTTGTGAGTCAGATTTTTTTTGGGTTTCGGCAGCTTCCTTTCCAAGCAATCAAGCCTTCCAAGTATCAAGGGGCTGCTGGTATGTATTGAAGGCTTAAACTGATGCCTTCACATTCAGAGATGCTATAATTCCCCTGATTGTCACCTCTGTTGCGCCCTGCTTGCATCTGTGGCATCTGGCTGTCTGCTCTGGGAGACAGATTGCTGGGCCAAACCATACCTTTGGTCAAATTCAGCAAGGCAATTCTTAAAAACTGTCCCACCTAGTGGACATGATGCAAAATTGCATCCTCTTACCAAAAAAAGGTCTGATAGGGGATCTCTCACTCTCATATCCATCCACCAATAGAATCATAGAATTGTAGAGTTGGAAAGGACCACATGGGTCACCCAGTCTAGCCCCCTGTAATGCAGAAATCTTTTGCCCAGTATGGGACTGGAACCCACGACCCTGAAATTAAGAGTCCCATGCTCTACAGACTCCCACTATCAAAGGGACACATTCCAGAGGGGAAATTCCTCACCAGGCTAGAATTATCCTTAACAGGGAAGTCCTGCCTGGGAAGAAGAAACACTTCGCACTATCCTCTAGACTTGTCATAACTTTTTACTCTGCTACTGCTGCAACTTTTAAATGACAGATAATCCAAGTAATGCTTTAGATCGAAGGCGGGGAACCTTTGGCTCTCCGCAACTCCCAGAAGACCCAGCCAGCATGGCCTCTAGAAAATGGCATCCAGCATTATCAGGAAGATAACAGGTTAGCTATTCCTGCTTTAGTTAATTAGTGGGGGACAACTGTATGTGGTGGCACCAAGATTTAATTGCACAGGTTGTTTATTTAGTGTATTTCAGTGATCTCGTGTTACTACAACAGCAAATGAAAGCAGAAAACGGTACAGATACTCCTTTCTTTCGACAACGACCAGCAGTTTCTGCTTATTAAATTTTTGTCAAAGCACCTTACAGTGAGGATTACATGAAAACTTTAGGGCTTGTCTGCTTTAAAAACCGTTATCAGGGGATTAATTGTGTTAAGTTTCAGCCAAACAATTAAATCTGCATAGATTTCCATATAAATAAAGAACACTTTGAAGAAAGGGTTATTTCCCTTTTCAGATAACGAAGTAACATGTTGCAACAGGCACAATATTAGAAACAGCCACCTTGTTAAATTGCTTCAAGATGTTTTATGGGAAGCGATTCATAAATGGAATGAAATAAATTCCCTCCTGTGAGAGAGAGAAAGAGGGAAGAATGCCTGTTTTAAGAAGGCATTAAGTATTAATATAACAAATAATGAACATTGCAGGTGATTAGAAATTAACCCACTGACAGCCTTACGCTGCACCCAGCTCTACTCAAAACCACCATAATACAAAAGAACACACTTCAAAAAACCATGAGCGCTTTGATTCCTGTTTAATTTTCATACGAAATAACAAAATGCTCCTGCAGCCATGGGGAAGAATCCAGTTAGCAAGAAACCAAATAAAAGCAGCTGTCAGGGGTCACAAGGGGAATATGTGTGGGTGATAGAGGAGCAACAGCAAACAGTGAGAGAAGCTCCCACAGCGAAGAGGGAAACCCAGTCAAGAGGTATTTACAAGTCAGACTGAACCCCAGCAGGGAAGCTATTCCCTGGAGCACTCTATGAAACAAACAAAACCATTTAGCATTCAAGGGCCTCAGCCATGGGGGGAGGCTGTGGTTGGGCATTCTCAAGTCTGGAGGGGTCGCTTGTGCCATTAAAAAAAATAAAAGCCACGTTCCACACAACTGAGTGGGAAAGAACCCAACCCCAACGGAAATGGGAGGGTCAGACCCCACGGTGGCATTGAGTGCACAAGCCAACCCCAATGTCGTGTCCTGGTGTTTGTGCAGACGGGGAGGAAATGGGAGCCCAGTTCACCTTCAGAACCGGAGAAGTCTAGATGACGCAGCCATGTTGCAGAAATGGCCAAAACCTGGGCAGCAGAGGGAGCATGGATAAAAAAGCTAGGGAGCAGAAGTTGTTGCAGCTACACTAGAGCCCCAGCAAGGGGGAGCCAGAGAGCAGCAGCTCCCGGTCCACAGAGCGTGGCCAGCTGCATCTCCTTGCTCCCCCCAGCCCAACTCAAACTCCCCCGATCTGGACATTCTCCACCTGGATGTTCTCGAAGTGAACCCCGGCATCTGTAGGGTAGATTTCAATGGTCTCCACCACAGGGATGGTCTCCATAATGGTAACAGTGTTGCCATAGACCTGGTCACTAGGCGTGGACGAGGCCGACGGCGTTGCGGCTGCAGCAGCGGCTGCAGCCGCAGCAGCGGCGACAGCCTCTGCCATGGCCTCTTGCTCGTTCTGCAGCCGCTGCTGCTGATGCATCTTGCGGTGCTTCCAGAGGTTGGAGAAGGAGCGGTAAGCCTTGTTGCAAGCGTCGCAGTGGTACGGGCGTTCCCCCGTGTGAATGCGCTTGTGCTCGGCCAGCCGCACAGCGATGGTGAAGGCCTTCCCGCACTCGTCGCATTTGAAGGGCTTCTCGCCGGTATGCAGCCGCCGGTGATCTTTCAGGTGCGTGGACTGCCGGAAGGCCTTGCCGCAATCCGGGCACGGGTAGGGGCGCTCGCCCGTGTGGATGCGGCGGTGGACCTGCAGCGACGTCTCGGTGCTGAACAGTTTCTTGCAGTCGCTGCACTCGAAAACCTTGGGGCCGGTGGGGCGGCGTGGCTGGGGCGGGGGCGGCTCCAAAGTGGGGGGCTCTTCCTCCGCCCCTTCCGGAACTTGGATGTCCCCGTGCAGCCGCTCGTGGGCTCTCAACTGCGCCGTCGAGCCAACCTTCTTGCCGCAGACGGAGCACTCAAAGTGGCGGCTCATCTTGCCGCACTTGTGCTCCTTCAGCTGCTCGGCCGTGACAAAGGCTGCGCCGCAGCCGGACGTGCAGCGGTGGGGCTGCTGCCCCGTGTGACTCAGCTGGTGGACCTCCAGCAGGCGACGGAGCAGGAAGGAGCGGCCACAGGTCTGGCACTTGTAGGGGTACTCGCCCGTGTGGTGGTAGCGGTGCATGAGCAGGCGGTAGGGCCGGTGGAAGACGCTGTTGCACTCCTGGCACTTGTAGGGGTAGTGGCGCTTGTGCACCAGGAGGTGCTGCTGCAGGGTGGACGACTGCGTGAAGCACTTCTGGCAGATCTCGCAGCGGTAAGGGCGCTCGCCCGTGTGCGTCAGGCGGTGGCGCTGCAGGTTGGCCTGCGAGTTGAAGCTCTTGCCGCACTCCTTGCAGTGGTACGGCCTCTCGCCGGTGTGCGTCAGGAGGTGGTTGCGCATGTGCGACTTCTTCTTGAACATCTTGCCGCAAGTCAGACACTTGTGGCGGCGCTCCATGTTGTGGACAAAGCGCTGGTGGCGCAGCAGCAGCGTCAACTTGGGGAAGGTCTTGTTGCAGAGCAGGCACTGGAACTCCGAGGGCTTTTGCTCCTGTACGTTGCTTTCGGCTGGAGCAGAGGTCTTGTCCACTGAGCAGATGATGGCCAATGGAAACACCTCTTGTTCTTGCTGTTGTTGTTGCTGCTGCTGCTGAGGAGGAGGAGGAGGTGGTTGTGGAGGTGGTGGCGGGGGCTGCTCCGGTTGTTGCAAGGCTTCAGGTGGCTCCTCCTCAGGAGGCTGTTCCTCAGGAGGAGATGCAGGCAACTCGTGGGTCTGCGCTGAATTGGCACTGTGGGATCGTCGGTGGTAAAGGAACTTGGTCATGTTGATGAAGGTCTTCCCGCAAGCGCAGCGGTAGAGGGGGTTGGAGGAGTGCGTGCGCCGGTGGGACAAGAGCACCGCCTCCGTGCCGAAGCCCAGGCCGCAGTCCATGCACAGAAAGCGCGACTCGCCGCTGTGCTCCTCCCGGTGCTTCTCAAGGGCGGCTGGGGACGGCAGCACCTTGCTGCAGAGCGGGCACTTGAAGGCGCCCTGCCGGTGGCTCCTCATGTGAAGCTGGAGTTTGTGGGCCGAAGGAAAGGACTGGTCACACTCGGCACACGTGTGCTCCTTGGCGGCCTGCTTCGCTTTCTGGGGAAGCTGCTCCCCGGGGTTGTTTTTTAGCTCATAGCTGTGATCCGTGGCCGTGACGCTGGTGGGGGCTGGCGGCGGCACAGCCCCGTTGTGCACAGCCACTAAACTTGGAGGTGGTGGTGGTGGCAGCGGCGCCTTCGGTTCCGTGGGGCAGGCTGCAGGCAGCTCCCTCGCTCTTGTCCCTGGGGAGGCTTGGATCACTTGGTGTGTGGTCTGGTGCTCCAGCAAGTCTGCCGTCGACTGAAACAGCTGGAAACACTCACCACATTCATACAGCAGCAGTTGCACAGTGTCTACCCCGTCCTGCGGCTTGCGGTAGGAGTGCTCCAGGTTGACCAGTGCCCGGCTCTGAGGAGGGGGAGCCGGTGGCTCAGGAGGCTTCCGGTGGGTCTGCCGGTGAGCGAGCCACACATCCTGGCTGGTGAACAGGGCTTTGCATTCTGTGCACTCATAATGGATCTGGCTGGAGCTCAGCAGTTTCACCAAGGGTTCCGGCTCCTGGATCACCATCTTGAGGTGCATCTCCTGGTGTTCCAGCAACTGACTGGGAGACAGGAGGATTTGTCCGCACTCCAGACATTGGTACTGGCTTTCCTGCACAGTCACGGTCTGGTAGAGGCCGGCCTCCCCACCTGCCACCAGCCCAGCTTCTGCCAGCCCCACCACTTGATACTGCTGCTCCTGGGAGCACAGGTGGCTCTGCTGATGTACCAGGGCTTCCTCCAAGGAGTTGAACTGCTGGCTGCACTCCGAGCAGACAAAGCGATGCTCCACATACAGCAGCGTCTCCTCGGTTGACTCTGCCATCGTGAAAGCCTGCTGGGGTGTATAAGAAAGAGAAAGGAAAAATTAGGGAGCCCAGTGTTCTAGACTTGGGCGATTAATCTGGATCGCTGACTGAAAAATACTTTGATCAGTGCCTGCAAATTTTTTAAAAAATAAAACAGAATGCCGATTCTGAGGTGCTATTTACTGAGACACATTAATTAATAATAATAATAATAATAATAATAATAATAATAATAATAATAATAATATTCCTTATCCACCCTTCACCATAAGGTTCCAGGACAGGTTACAATATAAAAATACAAAATTAAAATCAGATAAAGTATGCAGACATCTAAATACAAAGAAAAATGCTATTTATTAATGCGACCAATTAATCAAATGACAACCCTGGTATAAAATACATCCTATGATGAAACAGGTAAGATACGGGTCTTTCACGGGTTCCCACAGCAAGGAGCAGGAATTGCAAGAAAAATGTATAAGCGGCACAGCCCAATACAGGCTTACCTAGAAGGATGCCCCACTGAGTTCAACGGCACTTACTCCTAGGTAAGAGTGTATAAGATTGCAGCATCAATCAGTACGTCAGTCAACTACTGCTTTTTTAGACTATTTAGTCAGCTGAGGGCAAAAACCTTAATTGGTGGGGTTGAGAGTTAAGCAGACTTGAGTTACTTTGCAAGGCTACTTAGGTTTTGATGCATTACTGCAACAGGGAATGGAAAAACAAAACATTAAAGACCTTCTTCCCTTGTAACAATTGCCGTATTTTTCACTCCATAGGGCGCACCTAGTTTTCAGAGGGGGAAATCAAGGAAAAAAATATGATTCCCCCCCCCAGCTCTGGGAGCAGCGGACAGGCTGCACACAGCCTGTGCGCGATGCCTTCCCACTGCCCCCCGAGCCTGTGGGGTTGGCAGTGGGGGGAAGCGCTGCTTTTCCCCACCGCCAGCCTCAAAGACCAGACTCTCCTGGCTTCAGCGAAAGCAACGGGAAGCCTCTGGAGCGCAGGCTTCGGAGGCTTCAGGTTGCTATCACTGAAGCCAGAGAGCCTGCATTCGCTCCATAGGACACACACACATTTCCCCTTAATTTTTGGAGGGGAAAAAGTGTGTCCTATAGAGCGAAAAATACGGTAAGTTATTTCACAAAAACACCTATAGTTTGGGGGGGGGGAATCAAACAGTTGTGGCAGTAAATCACACAGGGATTTACGCAGTTTAGTCCAGTGTTGCCTACTCTCTGGCAGTGGTTTTCCAGGACCTCAGGCAGGGATCACTGTCATCATCTGCTACCTGAACCTTTTAAATGGAGATGGCAGGTTTTGAGCCAATGACCTTCTGTGTGCCATGCATGTGCTCTACCACTGAGCTATAGCCCTTCTGCTGTACAATTGCCAGATACTATGGACAGATTTCAAAGTGGCTTAAACATGTAGCATAAACACGTTTACATCTTCTTTAGTGTGGTTTTGCAACATTCTCATTTCTTTCGGTACGAAGCAGAAAGGCACTCCTCCTTGTCATGCCACCTGTGTCCTGATTTCAGTGCTGTTTTGTTAGCACACAGTATCATCGTTTCTTTTTGCCCAATTCTAGAGTCCAACAGCAGCGAGTGGACTGATGTGGCAGAGCAATCCCAACTATAGGGAACTGGCGAAACTTATGCTGGCACATGTTACCCATTTCCAAACTCCATTCAGGAGCCTCTGGCAAGGGAAGGGAGGAGACTAAGTGCTGGCCAAGCCAGAAGATGGGTGGGTGCCTAAGTTTTGAGGATTGGGACGTAGGACACACAACCAAGCTGAATGGGGTTTGAAACAGGTGTTAAGTCTCTCCTTCTTTCACTCCACCCACTTCCTCAAAACACCTCTTTTGGGGGACTACACTGGTGTAAGTTCTGCCAGCTGAGCTGGGGATGAAATACTTACACTCTTAGATCTTTGGCTCAGTCAGAATGAGGGTCTTAAGCCGGTACAGCTGAACCGGAAAAGTCCAAGATCTGCCAAATCCAAACTCATATCAGCAGTTCTGGGATTTGGATTGCACTGTAAATCAGAGTTCTGTGATTTCATGATTTTAAATTGCCAAGGAAAAGGCTGAATATAAATAAATGATTTAAATCACATCTAAGAGCAGGATCCAAACAATCACTATGGCTTCTGCATGGGAAGATAGGTAGATTGGAAAACGGTTTAAAAAAGAAGCAATAGGAGGATTGTTTTCAAAACAGATGGAAACAAGTATTAGGATATCCCATGAGCTTCTGTTTCATTAGACACCTGGAGCTGGGGTAAACGATGAGACAGCTAAGTTTGAGGACAGAATTGGGCATCTGACTGGTCAGAAAGGATCAACTCAATTTTGGACAAATGTTGTCAAATAATGATTAACTATTTGTAAACTAGTAGGCTTATTTAAGCAAGAAATATTTTTGATCACCAACAGGCTTGATACTTACACTAATTACAAAAAACCCAAAGAACCATGGAATGGCCAAATTAACTAAAGTCAAACTGCTATGTTAGCGACACCTAAGTGATCACCCCAAAGCGCAAGCCTATGTATGGAGCTCCTGGCCTGCCCAGATGACAAGACCCCCCCTCAGCCTCAGTGATGTGGTCCAAAGGAAAGCAGAGTGATCTATTTGGCACCAGCTTGGCTGCTGGAGTTGTTAGGAGGCAGCCTACAAGGTACCATCCAACTGCATTGGGGACTCCAGTCCAGATTTGTGTAGGGTTTACTCCTTAGCCTCCTCTTCTCCCAAAGATAGCCCACAAAGCAGCAGAAGTTTAGGATCATTCTCCTAGATGGGCTACCTTCCCAGGTTGATGAGCCCCATCTGCCCCGCACTCCCTTCTACAGCACCTGCAGAAACCACCTTGACTGTAGGACTATTGGTCTTGTCTGCTCAATCTGTGGAAGCCTGTCTTTGAATGCAGGGGAAGTCGCTAACTCACAGAGGGTTTGAGATCCACCTGTCACCCTCACCTGGTTTAGCTGGCCAATTGAAGCCATTTCCTGAGGTGTGGCTGCTGTCACATGCTGACAGCTTCTAGGAGCCACAACCTGCCCCCCCCCCACCACCACCAGAGGTACTACCCTTCCCCTAACACCCCTATGTTAAGTAATGTTTTTCTAAATGTGCATGTTTAGTAAACAGACTTTTAAAAGAATTTATCCTGAAACACCAGGGTCAGCCAATAGTTACAATTAAAATCAAGAAATAAAAGTAAAGGTAATTATTTAAACACGCACACACAACTCAATTGTGCTAAGTTGAAAGTAGGTCAATTTTCAATCATTTAGGAAGAGCTTTGCTAGGTCCAACCAAAGGCCCATATTGTCTAGCACTCTGTATCCCCATGGTGGCTCATCTGACTAGGTCAACTGACAATATTGATTAGGATTATAGCCCATTAGCTACTCAAAGATCTCAAGCTCGCTTATAATGCATTTAAAGAGCAAGGAAACATTTAATTGGAATATTATTAGTTTGTCATAGGGCAGGGCTTCCTCTGCCAGGTTCTCGCGGCTGCTGATGTTTCTTGCAGATCTTGGCAGCAAATGTAAGAGGCACTGACATGCAAATGTCCTCCAGTGTACAGCAGCCTTCCCTAGTTCTCAGCAGTTCCAACTGCCACATTGCAGCTGAATTTCTGGTGCACTGCATGTTTCAGAGAAAATAACCAGTCAATGGATCTGTATGCAAACGCTATTTGAGGAGGACACTACATTATTAAGGATGGGGATCCAAAAGGATCTCTCCTTAATGGATGAACAGGCAACAAAGACAAACAATATTTGATTTAAGTGCAAAATGATGCACAGGGGAGGGGGGAAGCATAGCTTTAATACTGTGGATATTTCAAAAGTAGTTGTGATCTAGCATGGGAGTCACTTCAGAGAAAATAAGTCAACAATATTACTAGGACGGTCCATATAGTCTGCAGATTTTTAAGCTGTTCTTTAGATCCCAGTCAGGAATGTCCAACACATTCCAGAAGCAAGGCTATTACTAGTCACAATCATGTTTTTCCATGAGATGGAATGTAAATGTCTGTGTAGTGTACTGGCAGCGTAATAAATATTCATCATTTTTCTCAGTGACCTATTATCACCTTTATAAGTCTTGACCTGAGAACAGATTAACATAAACATGTCTTTTACATAGAAAATGAGGTTTTATCTCAATGTGTTTGATAGGAGATCACTAGTCCAGTTGTATAAGATTATAATATATACATTTTATTTGCATTTAATTACTGTAAGTTGCGGTATTAAACAATCTTATTTCAAGGGGGGAGGAATACTCCAATTTAAATTCATCTTTGAAAAAATGAAAATCTGATTTTTACCCCACCAGCTGTTTCTGAGGCTTGAGCTGTATTTCACCTGGCTTCAGGGTGCATCTCCCACATACCTTCGCGGTCTAAAGCCACGGACCAGCCCCAGAAGGGCCTGTGGCTCTAGAAGGACATCCAATCTTGCCTGCTCCAGCACACACCAAGACTGAGAAAGTCGGTCCTCTGAAAACATGAGTTCAAAAGAAGACTGTAAATAAGTAGACAGCAAGCAAAGGTGCAGATCAGCCCCTCATCCCCACTGCAAGGCTGAACAGACCCCTCAGTGATTTGACATCCAACCCCTCATCAGGGGACTGCACCCTTCCCTTCAGTTTTTTGTTTGCTTACACAGGAGAGGATCAGAGCCTCCAGTTCACACTTTCTTCCAATCCTGCCCTTGACAGCAGCTCTCACTCCTCTTTCTCTCCACCTCACTTCTGAAAAGAGGACCCCCCCTCCTCTCTCTCTGCCCACCCCGCCCCCCATCAGCAACAAAGAGCCTTATGATACCTTGGCAAGACTAGCGCATTAACCGCAGCACGATTTCACGGGCCACAACCTACATCCTCAGGTAGTTCTCCAGGTCTCCCTGTGCATCCCCTTCGCCCATCCTCCTCTGCACATGGACGCCTGCCCCGCTTCTCCTCCGCCCCAGCCCCCTTCACAGGGGTCTGATTTCCCAGTCTGTGCATGGGGGCTCCCATTCCCCTCCACCACCACCCCCATTTTCACGGGGGGTGGGGTCAAATCCACCAGGCACTCGCCCTCTTTGCATGGGGCGTGCTGGGCTCCCCTCCCCCACCCTTGCGGGAGGGGCCACTTCCCCTCCCTCCCCCACAACCCTGCAAAGTGGGGGGGGCGGTGGCTCCGCTCTGGGCTTCCTTACCTTCCCCACCCCCACCCCACCCCCCGTCCCGCCTTGGGCTCCCCCCTGCACTAGGGGCGCTCTCCCCGAGTCCCCCTCCTCCCCTCACCTTTTCCTCCCTTCTGTCCCCCACAGCCCAGCCTTCTCTCTCACCCTCCTCCCAGAACAAACCGCCTGCCGATTGGGTCGCGGCGGGCGGCCAATCGGCAGGCCGCTTGCTCAAGCCCGCGCCCAATCGGGGCCGTCCTTCCTACCCGACGCGCGAGCCCTTGCCCGAACCCGTCGGGATCCGTATAGGCGATCTGAACACTGACGTCATCCGGAGGCCGAAGCGAGGCTGCGCCTGGCGCGTCGAGGAAGTGGGCGGGGCTGGAAGGGAAAGCGAGGGAACCCGCTGGCCGGGAAGGAGAGAGAGAGAATGGGGGGGAAATGGCAGTTGGGTTGTACCAAAAAAGCGGCGGGGGAGGGGGGTGTCTGAGAAGACCAGAAACGTCTAAATAGCGGTTTAAGTGATTACAAGGAGAAGTCAACCGATATTTATGAACCTAAAAGCATTTGTTCTGCTTTTTTAATGACGTTTATATATTCCCTTTTTTTGCCAAGGCACCCTTCCTCCTCGCTTCTGCTCCCCTAAGGAGGGAACGTAGACCCTTCTCAAGCTGCCCCTAGGAAAAGCTCTCCTCAGACCGTTGATGGTTCTCTCGGGTGCCGAGGGTCACGTGCCCCTGGCTTGGGTTTCCTGCGGAGTACTTGTAAAGCGCCCTCTCAAGGTCGGAGAAACCTGTGGCCGCCAGATCGGGGTCCCTGCGTTGGTGGACTACAACTCCCATGAGCCATTGGGCCAGTGCTTGCAAGGCCTGATGGGAGTTGGAGTCCACCTGTGAATAACGCTGGGTCTTCTCAGTTGCTTGGATTCCTGAAGCACAGTTCCATGCTTGCCAGTACCGGATTTGCATATAAGCTAAACAAGCTATAGCTTAGGGTCCCACTCTCTTGGCCCCCCCCAAAAAAAAATTAAAGGAAAAAAACACTTGATGTACATTTCCAAAATATAAGTTAAAAAAACAAATAAAACCTACACACAGTGTTATGTACTAAAGTTCTCACCCTGAGCCAGCAGGGGGATACTGTAGATACCGTAGTTTTCCATCTGGTCCACATGTGCAAATAAGGAATTGAAAGTGATATTCAGTGATTGGATAGTTACAGAAAGTTGTTACTGTTGCGTTGTAGTGGAGCTCTGTATAAGCAGGTTGGCTGAACCCTTCAGTTCAGTTCTGGCCTGTGAATAAGCAAGCTGTCTGAAAAATCACTGTGTCGTCTGATATATTCACCCACAACTTAACACACAGCAATAGTGTTTTGTGTTGCGTAGGCTCCTATGATGTAACTAATGCTAGCCTGCTCCCTAAAATATCACTAGTTTGCTCATTTCTATATATAGGGTGCCTACATTATGGTGCTGGAGGAGACTCTTGAGAGTCCCATGGATTGCAAGAAGATCAAACCTATCCATTCTTAAGGAAATCAGCCCTGAGTGTTCACTGGAAGGACAGATCGTGAAGCTGAGGCTCCAATACTTTGGCCACCTCATGAGAAGAGAAGACTCCCTGGAAAAGACCCGGATGTTGGAAAAGATGGAGGGCACAAGGAGAAGGGGGCGACAGAGGACGAGATGGTTGGATAGTGTTCTCGAGGTTACCAGCATGAGTTTGACCAAACTGCGGGAGGCAGTGGAAGACAGAAGTGCCTGGTGTGCTCTGGTCCATGGGGTCACGAAGAGTCGGACACGACTAAACAACTAAACAACAACATTTCTGCATGGACTGGTTGCATGGCAACATGTGCAAATTGCTTTAGATACCGATTAGGTCCATAAATTACCATATAGCATGTATTCAACACAAAAAAACAGTGGCAATTTGTTGCTGACAAAGGACAGCTGGACATACAAAGGGCCCCATTACCTTCAGTAGCTTAGGGTCTCATCAAACCTAAATCCGGCCCTGATGCTTCCTGTCGCCCAACCACCCTGTGTGCGGGCTCTCAAGGGTCATCTAGTCCAACCCCCTCTAATGAAGCCACACTGACAAGTTACATCACATTTGCAATGCAGGACCCCCACCCCCAAAGAATTCTGGGTATTGGAGTTTGTTAAAGTTGCTGGGAGTCGTAGCTTGTGGGGGGAGAACTACAGTTCCCAAGAGTCTGGGGGAAGCCATGACCGTTCAGGGATATGACTATCGTTAGTGTTAGATTGTTCATGTACACTCCAATTTATTCTGCATCTTGAGTTCTTCCGCTGCTGGTTTGGAAAGCGGTGTGCACATAGCTTTAGCCACAATCCGTGTGTTTGTGTGTGTGTGTGCGTGTGTAGCATATATATAGAAAGGAGAAATCATTGGATGCCAAGATCCAAATTTCACTCAAGTACATACTTCTTTGGTGAGAGAACCCCAGCAGAATCATAGAATTGTAGGATTGTACAAGGCGTCATCTAGTCCAACCCCCCGCTATGCAGGAATCTTTTTGCCTATGGTGTGGTTTGAACCCACCACCCTGAGATTAGGAGTCTCATGCTCTACTGGTTGAGCTATTGAGCTATGCTAAAGGCACAAAATATGTAACAAAGTAAAGGGACGCGGGTGGCACTGTGGGTTAAACCACAGAGCCTAGGACTTGCCGATCCAAAGGTCAGCGGTTCGAATCCCCACGACGGGGTGAGCTCCCGTTGCTCGGTCCCTGCTCCTGCCAACCTAGCAGTGCAAAAGCACGTCAAAGTGCAAGTAGATAAATAGGGACCGCTCCGGCGGGAAGGTAAACGCTGCTCTGGTTTGCCAGAAGTGGCTTAGTCATGCTGGCCACATGACCCGGAAGCTGTGCAGCGGCTCCCTCGGCCAATAAAGCGAGATGAGCACCACAACCCCAGAGTCGGTCACGACTGGACCTAATGGTCAGGGGTCCCTTTACCTTTACCTTTAAACTGTGCAAACATAAGCTGTTAGATCTTTAAACTATGCCCCTTCAAGCGAGTTCCAAAATTTCCCTCTTCCCCCCACATAGGAAAAAACCATGTTTGATAAGTTAAAATTTGGTTTACTTACAAACTCTTCAAAGGTCTGGTTCATGCTCTTTTCCATATATCAATAAGAAAAACTGGCAGCAAAACCTAGCTTAATTACTAAGTGGTAAAAGTTCTTAGACTACAGCATTGGTATAGGAACTCAAGAGTGGCTGGTGAAAGCCATGTGGTTGAGCTGGAGGACACTGAGCTTCTCAGATAAATGGGGAGCGAACAAGGGCTTGATTACCCATTTCCTCCCAAGGTAAAGGGAAGTGACATAGCTACGCCTGGCAGGACAGCATACTCTATGGTATTAATTCCTTCGTGTATTAATTAGACTTAAGCATTTTGGTTATATGAGGCTGGGCTGTGTTTTAAGCTGTTAATGTGAGCACAGCATTTTCTCCCTCTTGGAAACTCAAATCACCACTCAACTGCTGGGCAAGTCACTGTCTTGTTCGACTGACGAACAGAATTGTCAAGAGGCTTCAGCGTACAGCTGCGAGAATTAAACAAAGCAGGCCAGTTCCAGATTGAATTAACCACATTTTACTAGTTAAATGTTTGCATGCTTCAAAGTTATTTATTCTTAAAATGGTACTAAAACTGGCAAAACATATACATAGCATTGTTCTATAATTTTGTTTCTCCTGGTGTTTGAAATGCATCAGGTATTGATAAAAAATGCAGGAGTCTGCTGGTGTAAAGTACAACTTAATTTATTTGAATAGCACTAGACTGCAGAAAACATAGATAATTGCATATCTGGCTAAAAGAGCATGCTATTTATGTAGAATTATGCTGAGAGCTATTAATTCAGAAATGGAGTTTGCCATGCTTGAATTTGGAATGGAGGAAATCCCATAACATTTTCAAAAATTATGAAATATCTGGTACCACCACTACCTCGCAGCCCCCCAGCAGAACAAAAGACCAGATGAGTCATTCTTTGGTGAGTTTTGTCTGCTGGTAATAGAATGGGCATAACCCTTGAATTCTTATCATTCCCTTTATCATTAGAGAGCCAGTGTGGTGTAGTGGTTAAGAGTGGTGGACTCGTAATCTGGTGAACCGGGTTCGCTTCCCTGCTCCTCCACATGCAGCTGCTGGGTGACCTTGGGCTAGTCACACTTCTCTGAAGTCTCTCGGCCCCACTCACCTCACAGAGTGTTTGTTGTGGTGGAGGAAGGGAAAGGAGAATGTTAGCCGCTTTGAGACTCCTTATGGTAGTGATAAAGCGGGATATCAAATCCAAACTCTTCTTCTTCAAACTCTTCATTAGTTTACTGGGCCAACTAACATTCAAACTGCTGAAAGGGTGACAGCAAGCATTGATTGTGTGGTTCGTCACATACATAAGCACTTTTATACTACTGTACTATAAAAGGTGTTGCTTTCCCCAAAGAACCCTAGCTGTTATACTTTAGCCCCTGCAGAGCTACAATTCCAAGCACATTTAGCAAACTAGTTTCCAGAATTATTTGGGAGAAGCCATGTGGCTGTTTCTTTCCGCCTGCTTGCCCAAGTGTAGAGAAATAATACAGGGCCTGCTGTTAAAAAATAAAATCTCGCTGGCCCTAGCATCTCCATGGCAAGGAAGCTGTCAAATCAGTGGGGCCAGCCCAATACATCTGCTACCTTAGATGAAGGACACAACAGCACCCCCTATTTGTCTGCAGAAGCCAACCAAACCAGCTGAATCTTACTTCAAACTAGTGATGGGGACATTAGCCTCCACCCACCTGAGAACAACAGGTCAGTTTAGGAGAAACAGGCCAAATGCACAGCACACACAGCTCTGTTCAACCTCTACTGTTGGAGGCAGTATGTCTCTAAACACCAGTTGCTGGGAATCATAAGTGACAAGAATCCTGTTGTACACAGGTCCTGCTTTTGGGCTTCCACTTAGAACAGGATCTGGATCCTGGAATAGACAGGCCCTTGGCCTGTTCCAGAAAACTCCTCTTATCTTCTCCAGCAACTAAGTGCTCTTCCCTGCCTTTCACAACCTGCCACCTGAGGCAGCAGTCTCAGTCTACCTAATATTAGGGCCGGCCCTGCAAGTCACTTAAGCCCCATCTGTAGCCAAGTCTACCAGATGAGTCTTTCTTTGGTGAGTTTTGTCTGCTGGTAGTAGAATGGGCGTAACCCTTGAATTCTTATCATTCCCTCAGATCTCAAATACTGTATGTGATTTTGCTGGTGGATCACAGGAACGAGAGGTAGTTACTCCAATAAGTCTCGCTCAAGTCACCTAGCCAGCCTGGTTTTTTTGCCTGTCGTGAAATCAGATGCCGCCTTTCAAAAGCTCTCATGTTTCTGGCTCAAATGGCACTTTCCGCAACAGCAATGCAGTTTTGCTCTCTTGCCCCAAGCAATGACAGCATGTCCTCCAGAATGCTGTTTCCGGAATTTATGCAACAAGGCTGTTTCTGAGATGAGATCACCATTTTGAGATCAAATAGTGACCGGGGCGGGGGCTCCATCCAAATCCATCTGTCCCAGTGAGTGTGGAGCCGTGACTGTTGTAAAACCCAAAATACTGGAAATAAATTTATCCGTTCCGATCACTTCAGTCATGAAGAACTTTGAAAAACTTCAGTATGTAAAGGAAACCTAAGTTTCTTGGGAGATTCGAGAGGACACAAATATATTGTGTCTCTACCTCTCTTTCAAATCAGAACCAGTGAAGGCAGTGAAGGTCCTGTGTGAGTGCCCGGAGGAGGTTGGAGGATGGATGGCGGCTAATGGATTGAGGTTGAATCCTGACAAGACAGAAGTACTGTTCTTGGGGGACAGGGGGCGGGCTGGTGTGGAGGACTGCCTGATCCTGAATGGGGTAACTGTGCCCCTGAAGGACCAGGTGCACAGCCTGGGAGTCATTTTGGACTCACAGCTGTCCATGGAGGCGCAGGTCAATTCTGTATCCTGGGCAGCTGTCTACCAGCTCCACCTGGTACACAGGCTGAGACCCTTCCTGCCCGCGGACTGTCTCGCCAGAGTGGTGCATGCTCTAGTTATCCCCTGCTTGGACTACTGCAATGCGCTCTACGTGGGGCTACCTTTGAAGGTGACCCGGAAACTACAACTAATCCAGAATGCGGCAGCTAGACTGGTGATTGGGGACGGCCGCCAAGACCACATAACACCAGTCTTGAAAGACCTACATTGGCTCCCAGTATGTTTCCAGCACAATTCAAAGTGTAGGTGCTGACTTTTAAAGCCCTAAACGGCCTCGGCCCAGTATACCTGAAGGAGCGTCTCCACCCCCATCATTCTGCCCGGACACTGAGGCACCAAGGGCCTTCTGATGGTTCCCTCGCTGTGAGAAGCCAAGTTACAGAGAACCAGGCAGAGGGCCTTCTCGGTAGTGGCACCCACCCTGTGGAACACCCTCCCAATGGATGTCAAAGAGAAAAACAACTACCTAACATTTAAAAGACATCTGAAGGCAGCCCTGTTTAGGGAAGTTTTTAATGTGTGACATTTTAGTGTATTTTTTTGTTTTTGTTGGAAGCCGCCCAGAGTGGCTGGGGAAACCCAGCCAGATGGGCGGGGTACAAATAATAAATTATTATAATATTATTATATTGTAAATCAACCAGAAGTCGAGTGATCTGAAAACTACAGCGTTGGCTTAAGGACTGAATAGGAATAATTCTGAAAGGCATCTGCTACACATACGATATGGAGAATCTAGCCTTGGTTGATTAACATTGAGAAACTCCAGCAGAAGTCCCGGAATTTGAGGGGCTTCCGCCTTCTATGGGGGAAAGGCTAAAATTGATCATGAAAAAAGGGAACCAAGAGCAGCCATGGAAACAGCCATTAGAAAACCTTAAGAAAATGTCATTTGGAAGCAACAGCATGCCATTGAGAACTGCTGTATTTAGCAGACCCACCAAATGTCCCCATTTTCCAGGGACAGCCCCAGATTTACAGAAGCCGCCCCCTATTTTCATTAGAGAAATATTGGGAGGGTATGGAGCTTCCCTGGAACCAAATAACACTGAAAAAAGCACCAGCACTATATTCTGCTATGTTTCCAGAAGTGGCATTTACGTTATGTGAAAGCTCAGATATAATGCAGAAATTAGCAGTTAGGGAAAAGTCTGGGAAAAGGAATGAGCTGCCACATGAATGGAGTCTATGTTTGCAACCTCTTTATAGGTTCTGCCATTTTTATCGCTTCCTGAACAACATAGCAGAAGGGTTAATGATGAACTGCACCCTAATTAGTCACCTTTTGTTCTCCCTATGGGGGAGGGCAAGTTCAATTACTGGTTTACATTACTTTTCTTCCTTTTATTGTGAAAAACTGCTATTTTGCTATAGAATAAGCAAAAGGGCAGGGAAAGGAAAGGAAACCTCTGTTTAATTCATTTTCCTTTCCCCTTAAAAAAACCCCACTATGCCAGGAGTTGACTTTACAAGTCTTTAATCTTCAGAGGCAGACTGAATAGGGGGCAGAGCCTGCAAGGAAAATAATTTTAATTAAAGTCACAGTACAGTGGTACCTCGGGTTAAGAACTTAATTCATTCTGGAGGTCCGTTCTTATCCTGAAACTGTTCTTAACTTGAAGCACCACTTTAGCTAATGGGGCCTCCCGCTGCTGCTGGGCCGCCGGAGCGCAATTTCTGTTCTCATCCTGAAGCAAAGTTCTTAATCCAAGGTCCTATTTCTGGGTTAGCGGAGTCTGTAACCTGAAGCATCTGTAACCTGAAGCGTATGTAACCTGAGGTACCACTGTAGTTCTTAGAAGCCTTAATGGCACTTGTCTGCCCCTGGAAAGGCTGGCACCGTAACAGCAGTTTTTGGGGGGGTTGGGGTGGGATCACCAGAAAGTGAGTCTAAACATAAACATGGAAGAAAGTGCAGAGAACAGTTGAATGCAACCATTTGGTACTGTCATCCAGATTCTCCATAGAAAAGTATGTGACCAGATCTGTCAATTCTAGATAAAGCTAGTTTTAGACCCAGTGATATGTCTGTTGATTTATATTAAAGACAGTGGAAAAACAAATACAAATACAGTAACAAGAAAGGAGATTCCGAGGGAACATCAGGAAGAACTTTCTGGCTGCAAGAGCTGTTTGACAGCGGAACGGTCTCGTCCGGGAGGTTGTGGACTCGCCTTCCTTGAAGGTTTTAAAGCAGAGATTCGATGGCCATCTGTCATGTATGATTTAGCTGAGATTCTAGCATTGCAGGACATTGGACTAGATGACCCCCAGGGTCATTTCCAACTTTACAATTTTATGATTCTGAAAACTCTCATTGCGACAAGTGTTTTTATATGCAAAAAACGTGGGAAAATCCTCAAAAGGGGACCTATTGCAAAAATATTTAAATGATTAAATTGACAGCTATGCTGAAGGACACTATAATTTTTTTTATTAAAAAAACAGCAACCCACATCCTTGCAGAACTGGATTGCTGCAACTTAACATAGTAGATGGAAGTTATATTTTGAAGAACAGAGGTAGAATCTATATCCCTATGAATTATATGAATAGGTGGCATAAAAAATAATGATAATGCACAGGTAAAAACTAGATTTTGAATTAACATGTGACTTGTGTATTTTGTATCTGTTTACCCCAAGTCAATCAATGAGATCACCTTGGGGAACATCAGAAGCAGGATTTATGTCAAGAACATGTCTTCAGTTTTGTTGGTCCAAATCTTTAGATCTCCATCCCATTAGAAGTCACAAGTGCTTATCTGATGTTTTATAATTCTTTCATGTTCTTGGTAAAAATTTCTGAGATTTTAAATTTATGGGGTTATATATATATATATTAGTTTAAATTTATGTTTGTAATTTTGCATATTGTATATTGACGCGGGTGGCACTGTGGGTTAAACCACAGAGCCTAGGACTTGCCGATTAGAAGGTCGGCGGTTTGAATCCCTGCGACGGGGTGAGCTCGCATTGCTCGGTCCCAGCTCCTGCCAACCTAGCAGTTCAAAAGCATGTCAAATGCAAGTAGATAAATAGGTACCGCTCCGGCGGGAAGGTAAACGGCGTTTCCGTGCGCTGTTCTGGTTCGCCAGAAGCGGCTTAGTCATGCTGGCCACATGACCCGGAAGCTGTATGCCGGCTCCCTCGGCCAATAAAGCGAGATGAGCGCCGCAACCCCAGAGTCGGTCACAACTGGACCTAATGGTCAGGGGTCCCTTTACCTTTATATTGATATTGCAGGAAGCCACTCTGAGATCTAAATCATGAAAAGGGATGTGGTTTTAACATATGTTGCAATAATTTACAAATAATCATGTGAGGGATAGAAGCATGGTGGTTCTGAGAGATAAAGTTGACGTTGAAACAACTGCTGTGCTTCAAGGGTCACCTATAAATCTCCAGCCTTTGATAACATGGACATCCCAATGTAACTTAGAAAATCCAGAATCTCGTGTGACACTTAGAAAGAAGATGGCCAGCCTCTTGGGGTCTCCTCCATTCTTACTCAAGGGCTGGAAGTATATCTTGCCACAACAGCCAAACACCTCGCCGAGAGTCAAGCTGTAGAATCATAGAGTTGTAGAGTTGGAAGGGATCCCAGGGGTCCTCTAGTCCAAACCTGTCAATAATAAATAGATGCCATCTAACATTAGCAAACTGGGGACATGGGTGGCGCTGTGATCTAAACCACTGAGCCTCTTGGGCTCGCCGATCAGAAGGTTGGCAGTTCGAATCCCCGCGACGGGGTGAGCTCGCATTGCTCGGCCCCAGCGCCTGCCAACCTAGCAGTTTGAAAGCCCGTCAAAGTGCAAGTAGATAAATAGGTACCACTCCGGCGGGAAGGTAAATGGCATTTCCGTGCGCTGCTCTGGTTCACCAGAAGCGGCTTAGTCATGCTGGCCACATGACCTGGAAAAACTGTCTGCGGACAAACGTCGGCTCCCTCGGCCAGTAAAGTGAGATGAGCGCCGCAACCCCAGAGTCGTCTGCGACTGGACTTAACTGTCGGGGTCCTTTACCTTTTTTTAGCATTAGCAGATTCACAATAATGGGTCACAATCGCTGAGACAGTGTCACTGCATCACATCTGAAATCAAAGATTGAAACATGGAGCCTCTCTTTTTTCTTACAACTTGGAAAAAAAAGGTTCATTTTCCATAAAAATGGAACCAGGAGGAACCTTTTTTTTTTTAAAAAAAAAAGCACATCTCGATTTAAATTTGGTTGGGTCACCAGCCAGGGGCTGGATAAAACTGCTTCAGGAGCAGCGCTGGCCGGCTAACCGTTATCAGATGTTTTAATCTGCACATCCCTTTTACACTGCAAAGCAAGAAGCATGTTGAATGTCAGCAGACAATTTGGAACCCCCCCCTCCCCAACCAGGTAGCGCATACTCAGGGCTCCATGCTGTTTTTCTCTCTTGTTCCCCAGAACCAAAGCAGCTTCTGCTCCTTCTCAACTGCGGACAAGGAAGGAAAGCAGCCTGCGGAGTCATTTCCTGTCTGGAAAGACCTGGCCTAGTAGTGGGAGATCAATCCTTGCTTGGAAACAAGAGGAAAAGTAAAGGATGCTTTCTGACGGGCGTGTATATGAAAGCGGCTGTTGGAGCCAGTGGTCGATACAGACAAGAACATCCCCTTTGATAAGGTAACCAGCACTTTGTAACGGTAAAGCCAGAATTAATGACCAGCGCTCCATGAGGATCTGATTGGAAGTGCTTGGAGATTCCTTACCGTTCCTCGTTAGTCAGATGGAGATTTTGCCCCCACCCCCCAAAATGTGATCCCACAGAAGCAAGGGAGTTTCCGATTCATCACATTCCCCACAGGACTGTCAACGCCATTCAGCCACCATGACAGACTTCCAATTCCTTTTCAACTCATCTTTGGTTGCAAGATTTTTATTTTGTTTTTGTTTTTTTAATTTAAAAAAAAGACAAGAAAAAAGAAAACACAAACCACGACAGAACCAAATAAAATAACAAATAAAAAAAAAATCACTCAGAATATTTGTTACATTATCATCATCATCATCATCATTATTAATTTTTTTTTCAAGTCACTTCTAAGCCCCACAGTTACAAATAAATTAACGAGACAGGATCAGACCCCGGAAGATTTAAAAATTAAAATAAAAATAAAAATTGAATACTAGGAACTAACTACCTTTGGCAAAGTTATCACACGATTTTTCCACTGCTCCCGGGTTGGCTACAGCAACAGGCCAGTCTTGTTGGGGTGGTGGTGGTAAGGGAGTCGGGGGCTGGAGCAGCATCCCTCATGCAAAGGTCAGCCCATTTGACCCACTCTTCCAGGGCTATCAAAATGTGACAGACACCCTCCCTGGTATAGAAGCGCCTCATGAGGTTCCCTTCTCTCGTGACCCAGGTACGGGCCACCGAGGACCTAACAAGCACCCAGGAGAAGAAGTCAGGAGGACAGGATGGGAGAGATGCTCTATGGAGCCTTCAGTGGGATCTACGGTCAAGAATTTGCGTTGGATGTCGGATGGCGCCCGAATGGAGGTTCTGGCACCAGAGCTGTCCTGCAATTAACCCCGTTATATTAGGGCAGAACCCGCTTTATGTAAACAAGACCCACTGAGATTCATCTAGCCCCTACAACGATTCCGACACCTCTTCTACCCAAGCGGCCGAGTCTCCTCTTCCAACACAGTGGGAAAAGAGTCTCCGTAAAAGGACACCAAGGTTTTAAGGGAATGGATCGCCTTTTGGGGGGCCTGGCCGTCCTCCTGATTTCCCTCCTGGGGGTGGGAGAGGATGCTGCCCCTGATCCCCACCGCCCCAAACAGACCCGTCCGGCACACACCCTTAATAAAGCTTTTCTATTTGGTTTATCATTAAAGTATATGAGGTATATGGCGGGCTATCTCCAAAGAGCCTTATGGTGGGTGTCTTGGCACTATGAGGGGAGGGAGGGGGTCTAGCCTGCCCCCCTCCCTTGTGCCCCCCCAACCCTGGGTCGGGCACCGGCACGGAGGCGTGTGAGCAAATATTTGGTTTTACAGCTGTACTTTAAAGCTTGTTTCCTTCCTCGTTCTGAAACTCCTAGGAGCGCGGGAGGTTGGCGGAACAAAGAGATGTGGCGGCTTTTCATAGAGGGCAGCCTGGCATCTCACGCCTGTTTTCTCTTACCAGCCATTGGGGGGGGGGTATGTGGACTAGAGAGGCAAGGATGGCTACGGAGACAGCGAAGCATCCTGCCCCACAAGACCAGTGGCCAAATCTGAAAATGAATCCCAGGTAGTCCTGCTCTGGACCAACCAAAACAAAATTTTCCTCCCCAAGCTAGCGATAACTCTGCCTCGTTTACAGTCTCCAATTTGGGGGTGAGGGAGAGAGGGAAGAAGTGGGGGTACCCCTCTGGCTTGAGTCCGCAGTTGCAAAATTCACAACCTCCCATATATCCAACTCCTAAAACTGGAGAGAGCCGGTCGTCGTCGTCGTTTTTAAAAAAAGAGTTGAAAGTGATTTGAGACAGGCAACATCACTCTGTTTCACTTGCCCCACTATTGCCTCTGGTCAAACAGCCGGCTGGTTTTTGAAGGCAGAGAGAGGGAAGAATGCCCACATCACCACTCGTCATTCCCCTTTCAACTCTCTGAAAAAGGAAACGCCTCTCTCCAGGTTCTAAGCAACCTTTCCAACTTTCCATCACCCTTTGCTTGCCCTATATATCTTGGCTGTTTCCCCTCCATGCCATTCACCCACCACTCAGCTCCGCACATGGAGATAGGGTCATTTTTGGTCTAGAATCAATTTTTTAAAAAAAACACGTTTTGGTTTTTGTTTCTTTTTTTGTTGATTTTTTGTTTAGTTTTTTTCCCTTTTTTATCTTTTTTTGTTGCAAACCTTTAACGTTTGTTTGTTTTTTTGTCTTTTTTTTAATACAGTAAGAAGCGATAAAGCGGAACATAGAATTTTCTCTATAAAAAAAAAATAGAAGATACCCCCCAAAAGAATTTTTTTCCCCAAAAAAGAAAAAAAGAAAGAAAAAGAGTAACAAATATCACTAAAACAGTTACATTCCACCTAGTAACACGTTCAGTAGCACATGAGAGAGAGAGAGAGAAATTGGACTCCCCAAATGTTTTTCCTTCTTTTTTCCCCAGATGTCCACCATAATAGCATGATTGGAATCTTAAAAGAGACAGATAAATACTCGCCGGTTCTCTCTCACTCACGCACATAATGGGATGAAAAACCTTTTTTTCAAGTCTTTTAAAACTAGGTGTTTCCTGTTTTTTGTTTGTTTGTTTCATTTTTGGAAAGTTTCACAGTATTTTTTTTCTTTTGTTATCTCAAACCCACCTGAACGCTATAACACAGCAAAAGCAGGAGATAAAATGAGGTCGAGGGTTTTTTTTCCCTTTAAGAAAGGTTTCAAAGTTCTTTTTTTTTGTTTGTTTGTTTGCTTGTTTATCTGTTTTCCACTCTGTCCTTTTGTTTGGTTTTTTATTTTCTACCAGATCGCAGTATGCCATGGCTAACTTCCTTCTCTGCAACAGCAAGACTTTGGTTCGCAGGAGTTGAAAGTAAAAGACGAACATTCAAAGAGCCCCCAAAACATTGACTAAAAAAAACACACCCCTCAAACACATTTAGAAATAAAATCCCATACCAACCAGTTTTTTAAAAAATAAAATAAAGGAAACCAACAAAAAATGTACAAAATAAAAGTTTAAAAACAAAAAAACAAAAAGAGCGTTTTGAGAAGCCATTTTTAAAGCTTTCTAGACTTCTGGGAGGAAGTTTCAGGATCCTCTGATCTCACCCTCCCAACTTCCATTGATTTGGTTTGTTTTACTCTTATTTATTTTGTCTCTTTGCCACTTATAAAATCTTGGCTTCTCAACGCACCTTTCCATGAGGTATTTTTTTTTTCAGGACAGAGAAAGACGGTTGAGCCATTTGTCTAACCAGAGAAAGTAAAGATTTCCCATTTATTCCCATGTATTTTTTTCATCCTTTCTTCTTCAATTAAAAGTTTTTTGTGTGGTGGGGTTTTGTTTTTTTGTACGCTTCCTTTGTTCACTTGGTTGGTTCTTTTTGGTTAAAAGTTTTGTCTCTCGCCTCCGAGTCTCTGTGAGCCACATAAAAGGGGGGATTTTTATCCCTCTTCTGTGGTTTCATTTTTATTCCCCAGTGGTCTTCATCTTGTTGTTTTCTGTAGTGATGTCTATCAATTTTTGGTTTTTTTCTGGAAAATGTAAAGAATGCTGAAATTCCCGTTTTTTTTGTTTTGTTTTGGTTTTTGTCAGGCACTGGAATATGAGTATTATTATTTTTTTCAGAACACAGATATAAAAATAAAAAGAATAAGAATAAAAATTACACATCCCCCGTTTTCAGAAAAATAACCCCTGATACTAACCCCAGGCAAAAATCAATTTAGAAAAGAAAAGCTACAGAAAAATTGAACACTGGCGAAAGAAAGAAAAAGCCGATAAAACAAAACGTACACGTTTAGTGCTGCCCATCCTGAAACAGTTGAAGGCTGAGACTTTCAATAAGGCTTCCTGTCTTGCAAAGACATGAGTATTTACATTTTGTACCCTGTGAGTAACCCAGGTGTTACTAATAAGCTTACTCCTGAATGGATGCAATTAATTCCGTCCTCAGTGGGGTAACAGGGAGAGGGCAATGTCTAGGCTCCTCCATCTGCATTCGATACACTAGATCAGGATGGGGAAACTGTGGCCTTTCAAATGTTCCTGGACTCCAGCTCCAGCAAGCATGGCCAATGCTCAGGGATGATGGGAGATGTAGTACAGCAAACCTCTGAAGGGGCACAGAGTTCTCACCCAGGCACTAGATACTCTGGCCTTATGATGAATCAGAATCAGAGGTAAGGAACTAGACAGGGAAAAGTTTCCCCACCACCAGCAGCTCTCCTTTCAAGCCAGAAATGGCTATATATATAGGAATGCATTGGCAAGCAAGCTGGTCCAAGGATGCTGTGGTCTAGAGGTTCTTGGGTGTGTTTTTTTAGTTCACTGCAAGGCTGAGTCAGGTAGAAGCAGAGATGCAAAATAATAAGAATCATTGCAGGACATCAGTTAGGAAACCATCATGGGAAGTTGGTACCTAATTCTCATTATTGCCTTTTGAAAGTCCTAGCCTTCGTATCTCATGAGAATCCCTCTAAACTATAAAGTTTGTTCCAAAAAACAGAGCAGAAAAGGATACTATTTTAGCATTTTAAAAAGGAAAAGGAAAATATTTATAGCAAGATCCTGAAATCAAACCAATATACCCCCACCCTGTCCAACCCTTTCTGGATCCCAAAGAAAAGTAAAAGAATAAATAAGAATAAATAAGAGTTTTGAAAGACATTCGACCAGACACAGAAGTTAGAAAAGTCTGTAAAAAGCTTTGGGTGAAGCTAGGACTGGTGATTTTTGGTGTGAGATTCATTTTCCCCTTAAGGATTTTAAATGTGTTTTTTCTTTTTTTCTTTTTCTTACAAAAAAAAAAAAAAAAAAAAAGAACAACCGATCCCCATTTATTTGTTTCCTTTCTGAAACTGTCCAGGAAACTAGCGAATAAGAAATAAAGAGAAATCAATGAAAATAATTCAAGCAAACAATTGACAAAGTCACCTTTTGCAAGGCATTTTGTCCTGAACATCGGAGGGGAAAAAGAAAAAAGGGAAAAAAAATAAACGCTAAAAGTTTGGGGAATTCTTTTTGGTTTCTTCCTTTGTCCCTTTTTGCTTTGCTTGTTTGGTTGCTTTGGGTTATTTTTTGGTTGGTTTTTCGTTTGGCTGTTGCTGACAATTCTTTGTTTGGTTTCTTTTTTTTGGTTTCACTCGTCGGTTTGTACGTCCGCTCCTTACTACCCCCACGTGTCGAGAAGGCGGGGAGGATGCTCCCCCCTCAGCCCTCATTCCGTCTTGGCATCCGGCTCGGTGGATCCGGGACCAGCCTGCCCCAGAGTCTGCGCCACTTCGCTGGAGGAGCTGCATGAGGAACAGGAGGAGGAGGAAGAGGAGGAAGAAGAGGAGGAGGTCAGGGTGGGCGACTTGCTGGGCATGGAGGCAGCCACTGCAGCCGCCGCCGCCGACACCAGCCCCACGCCTCCCGGGGCAGCACTCAGCAAGGGCAGGCCTGCATGGTTGAGGAAGAGCGACGAAGTCACGATGCTCTGGCTTCCAGTCGTGCCTCCGCTGGTACTGAAGACCAAGTTACCACTGGCATCAAGGCTGGTAATTGGCAGGCTTCCACCACTGGCCAATGCTGCAAAGGAGGAGGGGGGAAAGAACAGCAGTTAGGGCGCATGTGCGCCAGCATGATGTCAGTAGCTTCTGGTCACAGAATCGTCGAAACGAAGAAGCGTAGAGTTGGAAGGGACCACGGGGGTCATCTAGTCCAGTGTTTCCCAACCTTGTGCCTCCAGCTGTTTTTGGCCTACAATTCCCATCATCCCTTGCCACTGGTCTTGCTAGTCAGGGATGATGGGAGTTGTAGTTCAAAAACAGCTGGAGGCACAAGGTTGGGAAACACTGAAGTCCAACCCCCTTGAAATATACTGGGAGGTTGCGGATTCACTTCCACCTGGAGCTGGATTGGGTGCCTCCTGTGGACCAGTCAGACTGTTGCATTCTGAATCCCATTGTTCTAGGACCAATCAGACTGCTGCATTCTGAATCCTATTGTTCTAGGACCAATCAGACTGCTGCATTCTGAATCCTATTGTTCTAGGACCAGTCAGACTGCTGCATTCTGAATCCTATTGTTCTAGGACCAGTCAGACTGCTGCATTCTGAATCCTATTGTTCTAGGACCAATCAGACTGCTGCCTTTTGGATCCTATTCAACTCAGTACATAACACCCCTGCAATGCAAGACTCTTTTGCCCAACGTGGGGCTCGAACCCACGACCCTGAGACTAAGGGTCTCCTGTTCTTCCGACTGAGCTATCCCAGCCTTCAGCATGCAATGGGCCCAGAGGAACTGCATTAGCGCTGTGGCTCTCCTCTTGATGTGTTGATGCGGGGGTCATCTCTTCTCAGGAGCCTCCGAGGCCCCCTACCATGACAAAATGGCAGCAGCACATTTCAGCACAGCCGCAGTTCAAACGACACCTGCTCCCAACCACAGCTCCACATCGCCGTCTCCCTCCCCCAGCACGTTTCACATAGAAAAGGACACATGGTGTGTGGTGAGAAGGGTGAGCACAGATGATTAGCAGGTGCAATGTTACAGACGGATGTTATGGAGTAGGATGCTTTCTACCATAGGTAAGCTAAGGGATGGGATGGAGAAGAGACCTCAACAGGAATGAGAGGAGGTTCTGAGGGACTCCACTGACCTGTTGCACTCATGCATCCGCACGACATTTGCACAGCAGCTCACAAACACTTTCACCTAGACTCAAATGTTTCATGCTTGAAACCATAGAGGGGGAGGCGTTTTTAAAGACAGGCCTGCACATGGGGATGGTCCCTAACTCAGTGGTAGAACGCATGCCTTGCCTACAGAAGGACACAGTTTCAATGCTCTGCATCTCCATCTAAAAGGATCTCAGGGTTGAAAGAACCCTGTTTGAATCCCATAGGAGCTGCTGTTGAATAGACCAGTGTTTCCCAACCTTTTTTGGGCAAAGGCACACTTGTTTCATGAAAAAAATCTCGAGGCACACCACCATTACAGCCCCGTGACGTCAGCGCGCAGCGTCACGCCGGGAGGGACGCACGAAAGTGTAAGTTTCAATTTTTCCCCTCCCCCTTGCCTTCCTTCTGTGCCAACCGCCAAAAAGCAAAGAAAAAAGCCAAGACTTTAGGGCAGCAGGTCGACACGGAAGAAGCTCCTACCTAAGGACAGGTGCGACGGCCGTGTCCTCTTCTGCCACACTTGGCAGCCCTGCCTCACGGTCGTGACTCCCACCCTGATTTCTCCCCGCAGGTCGAGCGGCACAGGCAGCCCAATGTGTCCAGCCCAGACACAAGCCCCGCTTCCCCACTCTAGATCCTGAATGCGACCAAGTGCTCTGGACTCCCGAGCAGGGTGGGAAAGAGGGCTCGCATCTGGTAGCCTCCGGGCTCCTCGCCTGCTCGAGGGATGGCATTGCAGGCAAGCTATGTTGCGCCTGGTGCGGGCGGCACCCTTGGCACCCCCCACGCTACGCCACTGTTCCAACGTTCAGCTTCACTGGATGCCCACGAGTTATATTGTACGGAGAGAGGGATAAAAACTTTCCTCTCTGTCCACTCTCTCCTTGCCATGCCTAGTTTTGCAGGCTTCTCTCCTGTCGCCTCTTGCTTGCCTTTTCTCTAACTAAAAAACCCAATGCTGCCGCCTTTCCTCAGGGCACCGGCTCCATCCCCTTGCTTAGATTCCCTCTACCAAAGCTGAAAGCAGCCTGAAGTTCCTCCTGATCGTGAATGGGAAACAGCTGGCGAAGCCGGCGGCCTGCCAGGGAAGGGATCTCTTCCTAACTCCTGCTCCACGGAGCCCGTTCCTTGCAAGCGCTCCCTGTCCCTCGGATGGCGAGCGCCTTTGGAAATGCGGAGCAGGCGCTTGCCGGCGAGCAGCCCCCCCCCCCCGCTCCTTCCCAAGCTAATCCTTTTAAAACCGAAAGCCCCTTAACCCGCTGGCGAGAAGCTTAGCCGGGCCTCGCCCGCCCACCGGCTTCCTCTCGGAGGTTTTTGGGGAGCGCGCGGCGAGGCCCCTCGGAGCTCTCCTCCCTCCCAGTCGGCAGAAGCAGCCGCCGCCTGTGGCTGGGCCGAGGGGATGGCGGCGCGTCGGGGTGCAGAGGCTGCCCGTGCCCGGCCAGGCGTCGGTGGCGGCGTCGGCACTGCTGCAACGGCTGCTCCTCCTGCGAGCAGTGAGTGGAGCGCAGCCACGGCGGTGGCGGGGGGCGCGCACGCGCTAGGGTGCAAGGCTGGCGGTGGCGGCGGGGAGCCCGGCGGAGGAAGGAACTTGTCCCTTCCCTCTGGACTCGCGCCTCCCCAGATGTTGCGCCCGGTGCGGCCGGCACTCTTGGCACCCCCCACGCTACGCCACTGTCCCCATCGCCAGCCCCGCAAACTCGGGGGACAGCGGGAGAGGCACAGCGCGCCCTTGCCGCTGCCCCCCGACTTGGCTGGAAGGCTGGCGGGGGGAGAAGCCTGCTCCTCCCCATCGCCAGCCCTGCAAACTCGGGGGACAGCGGGAGAGGCGCAGCGCGCCCTTGCCGCTGCCCCCCGACTTGGCTGGAAGGCTGGCGGGGGGAGAAGCCTGCTCCTCCCCATCGCCAGCCCTGCAAACTCGGGGGACAGCGGGAGAGGCGCAGCGCGCCATCCCGCTGTCTCCCGACATGGTTTGGAGGCTGGCGGAGGGCTTCCTCCTCCCCCAGCCCCGCAAGCTCCCAGAGCGATGCCAAAGCTGCGCGCAGCTTCGGCATGGCTCTGGGTCCCGTTCTGGGGGAGGGGGAAGCTCGGGCTTCCCCCGCCCCAGCCCCACGCCTGGCAGTGGGGGAATAATTTTTTCCCCTTTATTCCCCCCCCCTGCCAATTTTTCCCGCGGCACACAAGGCAACGTCTGGCGGCACACTAGTGTGCCGCGGAACACCGGTTGGGAAACACTGGAATAGACAACCCTGGGCTAGACAGACCAGGGGTTTGATTCAGGGCTAGACAGCTTTATCTGCTCAATCTGTGACCCAGCAAGGCAAAACACAGGCACACCAGTGATGCGCCATGGGCTTGACAATCCCATTTTTGTAGTTCTAAGCAGGTATTAAAAACTGGTTTCAATGAGTCTCTGATAAGCCATCGTGCATGACTGCACTGGGCATGGTGGGTAACCAGTTGTACAGGCTGGTTTTAGGGACTTCTACAAGTGTGATTTCTGGCTGGTCACTGTGGGGAACAGGATGCTGGACTTCAGCCTCGGACACAGAGTTTTACATCACAGACCCTGTGCCATAAGATGACCTCAGTGAGCAGACAAGGCGGGTAAACTGAAAGAAGTGGGCAGAGAAATTAATGGTTGGCTCAGTGCTGCCACCTGTTGAGAATAGGAATGAGTGAATATGTCAGTTTCTCTGTCTCTCATTTCCCCAATCTTAAATTCAGATCTCCACATTAGTTTGTGATTTATTTTTTTTAAATCCTCATGAAAATTCACCAATGTTTTAGTGTGAATTTCTCCTAATAAGTAATCAGTTTTGAAGAATGGCTGTGTTTCGGGTTTATGTATTCCTTCTGTGTGTATATGTTCGCTTACACCAGTGTTTCCCAACCTTTTTTGGGCAAAGGCACACTTGTTTCATGAAAAAAATCTCGAGGCACACCACCATTAGAAAATGTTTTAAAAATTAACTCTTTGCCTATATTGACTATATATAAAGTAACTCTCTTTAATAGGAATCAAATAAACACAAAGAAAGTATTTTATAATTACTTTATTATGAAATGGTAAGTAAACAGAAATATGAAAAATTATAAAATACTTGATTCAGTGCGCAACCTGGGCCTGTTTGGCTGAACACAAAGCTGATATTCTGGCTGGAATCGAAGAAAGACACACACGTAGCTCTTCGTCAACAGCTCTCAGTCTCTCTCTGTATTTAGTTTTTATAGCAATCATGCTTGAAAAGCTCAACTCACAGAGATATGTAGTGGAAAATGGGAGCAATGTCAAAATAGCTTTGTTTGCCAGAAGGGGGAACTCCTTGGCAGTTTCCAACCAAAAACTGTCCAAAGGTAGATCAGCAAATCTTAGCTTGAAACCACGATTTTGTCTCAGTTCAGTTAGTTCCTCCTGCTCCTGTAAAGTCATGTCCTTTCCACCAACTGATGCTGAGCTATAAGGGTCCCTAACCCAGTCAAGGCATTCAGTGGAGACTGAAGAGAAATAAAATGACAACTTCCCCTCGAGAGTTTTTAAATGTTTAGCTATTATCTCACACAGTGCAGCAGTGTGAACACCTTGCCATTGCTTGGTGAGTGTGAACATTTCAAGATTGCCACTTTCCACGTGTTGATGCCAGAGTTGCAGCTTTGCACGGAATCCATTTATTTTATCTGTACTTGTAAGCAGGTTTTCATTTCGGCCTTGCATTCGTGTGTTCAGTTCATTCAGATGATGAAATATATCTGCCAGGTATGCCAGCCTTGCACACCACTCATCACTTGCAAGCAGTTTTGCGTAATCTGTCCTCTCATTTGTCAGAAACACTTTAAGTTCCTCCCGCAGCTCATACACACGAACCAAGACCTTGCCACGCGACAACCACCGGACCTCCGTATGAAACAGCAAGGTTTTATGCTTCGCTCCCATCTCCTCACACAAAGCTGCAAATATGCGACTTTTCACGGGTCGTGACTTTACAAAGTTTACCATGCGCACAACATCATCCAACACATGAACTAGGTCTGCTGGTAAAGTCTTGGCTACGAGGGTCTCACGGTGCAAAAAACAATGCGTAACAATAACATTTGGATTTCTTTCCTTCACTCTGCTTACAAAGCCTTTGATGTGCCCGACCATGGCTGCAGCTCCATCGGTGCAGACACTTATGCAGTTTTCCCACTTAAGTCCTCCTTGTTCAAGGTATTCTGATGTGACCCGAAAAATTTCTTCTCCTGTTGCTTTTTCTGGCAATGCCTTGCAGAAAAAGAAGTTTTCTCTAATTGCATCACCATCAACAAAACGCACATTGGCCAAGAGTTGAGCATGTCCACTGATATCAGTAGACTCGTCCAGTTGTAATGCAAATTTCTCACTGCTATGGATCTTTTCCAAAACCACACTTTCAATGTCTGCAGACATGTCATCAATACGTCTGGAAATTGTGTTGTTTGAGAGAGGGACCTTGGCTATTTCCTTAGCTGCTTCAGGTCCGAGCATCTCCTCTACAATAGCTTTGCAGGCGGGAAGTATTAATGTCTCTGCCACAGTGTGCGACTTTTTTGTCTTGGCTATAAGTTCAGCAACGTGATAGCTAGCTTTAAGAGCTCTTTCATTTACCTTTGAGGTTTGTCTCAGGAGAGTTGCCTGTTTCTCCGTGTTTTCACGCAGGCGAACAAAATAGTCCACATTCTTGTTTTTAAGCGAAGGGTGTTTCGTTTGGAGATGGCGTTTAAGTTTGCTTGGGACCATAGCACTGTTAGCTAGCTTTTCACCACACACCACGCACAGTGGAGTTGGTTGGTTTGCATCTCCGGTGAAAGTAAATCCAAATGAAATATAGCTTTCGCTATATTGCCTTGTGACAGAGAATTTGCTTGAGCTAACCATCTTTGCTTTCTTTTCATGCCCACTCGTACTTGGCCTCTCATCTGGCTCCAAATTTTGTTCAGAGTCCAGTTCTTTTCTTTTCAAAAACTTTTCCATCACTCCAGTATCCGGCCTCTCTGCAGTGCCGACTCCCGCTGAGTCCTGGTCTATGTGCTCGGGCGGGAAGGAAGTCGGAAGATGATGTCCTACTGTGATAGGTCAAGGCTTGAGTCCGGACCAATCACAGCCAGGCAAAAACATGCATACTGTGTGAGCTCAATTCAGCGGCTCATTTCTGCAAAGGAAAAAAAATGGGCTTAGATGGGGTGGGAGAGGCGGGGTGGTCGTTATACAGAACAGTTCTTACTGCCTGTATTACGGGCACGAATTATACATGGGAATGGCGGGAAGAGTGATGGCAGCACACGCAATAGCGGAAGCCACGAGGTCCCCGAGGCACTGCCGCGGAACAGCGGTTGAAAAACACTGGATTAGAGAGGGCAAGAGCAAGGCAATTTCCATTGAGCTTCATGGCTAAGCAAGGAATTGAACTTCCAACATGGATGTCTTCCCCAGTTTACAGAAAACCTAAAAAGGTTGAAAAACACTAACAGCGGTTGAAAAAGACTGTAATAAGGCCACTGTCACTTAATGGCTGTATACGCTGTTAAGTTTGTGAGAAACAGTTTTTGCTATCAAGCCTGCTTGGACATACCTAAACCATCTTTCCCAAATAAATTTTATTTATACCCCGCCCTCCCCAGCCAAGACTGGGCTCAGGGCGGCTAACAACAAATTAAAAAACAAGTCGACTGAAATATAATAAATAATAAAAAATAAGTCGATTGCAATAGAAACAATACTAAAAAACAAGTTGATTGAAATATAACTTAAAAACAAGATTAAAATACAACATTTAGACATCAAAATGCAAGCAGAATAAATTCCTCAGCCCCGATGCATTGGCACCTCGTGCCGTTTGAGTTGCAGAATTTATTCAGCACACAGAAAATGGCCTTTTGGGGGGTGAATGTGGATGAAGCAGGAAGAGAACTTAAAAAAAAAGGCATGCATGAAATCTAGCCCCAAACACACACACGCACACTTTCCCCAAAGTGGTTGATGACGCAGGATATTTCCACATGCTTCTAAAATGCACATTAAATAAAATGAGAGAGAGGAGTGCACGCACTCACCTGCCAGCCTCGGAGCTGTTGAATGCAGCTACATGAAGCAGTCTGTGTCCTTCCAGGCGCCAACTCAGACCTGCCGTGCTGTTCCGTTCCCCCGGCGTCGCTGCCTTCATCCAGCCGGATGCCTCTCCTGCCCAAGGGACGTGTCAGCAGCCACCCGGCGTGGGGTAGAGGCAGGACAGCCCCACTTCCTGCTGCCCACAAGGCTTTGGGGTGAGAAACACCGAGGGGCAGGAGAGTGGAGGTTCCCTTAATTAGAAAAAGCAGGGAGGCAGGCTGCTTGATGCCTGCTGAAGGGAATCCCGAAGGCGCGATCGCGCACGCGCAGGCCCAGTAGCGAGCGGCGATGTGGTAGCAGCGGCGGCACACGAAGTCCCCCAGGCAGCGGAGCAGCTCGCCCGTCGAAGCCTGCACGATCACCCGCCGCGGGGAGCCGGGGGTGGCGGCGCGGTTGCCGGGCAGCGGCGGGGGTGGCGGTGGCTGCTTGCCGCCCTCCTGGGCGGAGGCGGGCACGGTGGGCACCGGCACGGCCAAGGGCCCCTGCCTGGTGCCGTCGGACGTGGGAGCTCGCTCGCTCGCCGCCCCACGTGTGCTTGCCGAGCAGGCGCAGGCCCAGTAGCGGCACCTCGTAGCGGCAATAGCGAGCGGCGATGGGGCTAGCCGGAGAAGAGAGGGCGAGCCCCCTCTGCTCCGGCCCTAAAAAGGGTAAGCCACGCCCCCTCCAGCCAGCCGATTGGCTGGCCAGGAGGCGTGGCCGGATGGGATTCCCCTGCTCTCGCGGGGGCTGGGATGGGATTCCCCCTCACGTGGGGGCGGATGGGATTCCCCGCTCACTAGCGAGCGGATGCGCAGGCCCGGTAGCGAGCGGCGATGGTGGGAGCTCGCTCGCTCGCAGCCCCGCGTGTGCTCGCTGCCGCCGCCCCGCCTCTCACCGCCCGACTTGGCCGCCTCCACGCGGAACACAAGGCAAAGTTCCACGGCACACTACTGTGCCGCGGAACAGCGGTTGGGAAACGCTGGCTTACACACACTTTTTGCTTCTCTCTCTCTCTCTCTCTCTCTCTCTCTCTCTCTCTCTCTCTCTCACACACACACACACACACACAGTCTTGTACAGACAGGCCAGTGGAGCAAATGGCAGTGATGACATCATGTCTGATCTTCTTTTTCACAAACCTTGTATGGTGGCCAGCGGGTTGGTGGCCATTAGCGCTGGGTTTAACCCTGCATTCACCCCTAGCACTGTGCTTCTGAAATCAAACCAGAGGCAGCAGGTTAAAGTTGGGGATCTACAGTGCAAACACTAGAGTGCCCCCCCCAATCACCTGTTCAAAATGGGTCCAGAAGGTAGCTTAAAATGACGTGTGGGACATTGTTTTATGGAGAATCTATTATTTCAGGCGAGTTCTAATTCCCGTACTGCTTGGGTTCTGTCCCCCAAGGCCCCCTCCCTCTAATGGTGTGAGCCTAGTCAGGATCAAACCTCTTCTCCCACAGTCCAACCATTGAGGAAGCTGAACCCGCCCACAAAGACCTTTCTCTCCCACACCACTTACCCCGTACTGGGATTCAGGCCTTGCAAGCTGATAGCTGGGTGACTGCCGCTCTGGGGGCTAGGGTTTGTGCTGTTGCTTGGGGGTGGCGTGACCGAGTTGAGGGTGGTGCCCCCTGCTCCCACCGCTGTCCGACTGGGGGTCAGGGAGCAGACTGTGGGGGACAAGGTAGTAACTGTCCAAAAGAAGAGCAAAGAAAGTGAAGGAGAGTTGCCAAGGCTGGTGGTCAGTAGCAGGAGCCCACAGGCATGGTAGCCAACCATTATTGGGAGCTGCACCAACTCTGCCTCTCCCCCCAGAGAGGGCATCCTCCTAATAGCATGCTGAACTTCAGAGGCACCCAGAAGTGCAAGATCTCTACATGTTTCCAAGTTCCTCTGAAGCTCAGTGTGACAGCTCATTCCCTGAATGTTCAGAGTCAAGACAAAACTAAGTACCGGTACATCCTTGCAGAGCACGTAATTAAAATTTAGATCTTGCTACTGCTGGATACAGTGAGGCGTGGGGCGAAACTGCCGCAGCTCTCACCACGGGAGCAGGGATGCTTTCACCTCAGCGCCTCGCAAGCCGTGACAACTTGTTTGTGAGGCTTTTTTGCGAGGCTCAGCTGGGGGGGGGGTGGGAAAGCTCCCCCACCCAGCTGAGCATTAAACTGCTCCTGCCCCCCCCCCCCAGCTGAGCAAGCCCTATGCTTCTCCAGCTTGTGCGCAAAGCATCGGGGCTCGCTCAGCTGGGGACAGGTTTAAAGAAGCCAAGGGAAGAACAAGCTGTATTGGCCTCGCAATACAGCTCACTGCTCCCTCTGTGGTATGAAAGGTGGAGTGATAGCAGCTTCACCTGGCAGTATATTGCAGGTGAAACCGCCGTAGCTCCTGAGTCCCTCTGCTACCAGCGGCCCAATGTTGAAAGTGGCACTGGTAGAAGAGGGATTCAGGAGCGGCATCCGTTTCACCTGCGATATACCACTGGGTGAAGCCACCATCATGGTCTGCCCCCATACCAGTCCTGGGTGATGTATTGATATTTCACTCAGGACTAATGATGACCGCATACTAACTCCAGTACTGAAGGCAGTATACCTCTGAATCACAAATGGGGAGTAGTGCTGTTGCACTCAGGTCCTGCCCTAAGCCAACAACTCCATAGATTGTTTCCCACTGGAGGAGGAGAAGAGTAAAGCAGGAAAGTTCAAGCTGCGTGTAATTTGTATAATCATGGTCTGTGGCTTAGGACTTATACACACTTTCCACGCACAGTCCGCACTTTAAAACTCTGTGTCCAAGCACGCGCACACACCCTTTTTTTTGCTGCAAAGCTTTTTCTGCAAAAACCTGCTCTTTAATGCTCAATCGGAGTAAATGTAAATCTGCAGAAAACCCAAATTGATGTTTGCTTTAGAAAAGTGCTAAAGAGCAGGTTTTTGCAGAGAAAGATCCAGAGGCACTGACCTTTTAAGCAGAGACCTGCGTCTGCAAAGAGCGGGGCAAAAGGGAAGTGTGAATAAGCCCTCTGAGTTTCATTCAAATAGTTGGACAGTTTCTCCAAAACAGCTTTTCCCTCTGCAGAATGCCAGATGAGAATTTGCAGGGGTAAACACATTGGGAGCGCTATAGAGAGCTAAGCCAGCTAAGCGCATATGCCTTTGAGCATAAAAATAACCATCACACAAATAGTTAAGATCCTCCTTGTCACATGTCATTTGTCTTCCCAAAACTGCAGCCTCCTAAGAATGTTTTTCATTAAAAGAAAAAAAATGTTATTGTTGGATGTTGTTGCGCATATTCATGCGCTGACACATCACTGAATATATCAGCACTAGCTCAGGTTGGACAGTTTCACATTGGTTTTATGCTGTGGTGTAACCAGACAATACAATTGCCATCACCTGCTGATGGGACATTGGAGCATCACCCCAGAACCCAGGCTGCAGATCTCACAAAGTTCAACATAGTTCCTATGTCTGCATCTGCCATAGCATTGCCCAATTCTGAGGCAATTTCCCAGTGTGTGGGGTACATGGTAGCAGCAGAGGGAGCAAAGCACAACCTTTTTGTGCTCTTTTTGGCCTCACTAGCACTCCAAGTCTTGCTTCCAAGTCCCCTTAAGCATGTAGCAAGAAGTTAAGTTTTGCAGAGCTAAAAGGAGAGCACAAGAGTGTTGCACTGTTTCCACACCAGGTATGGGACTGGGACAACTAGCCCCATCATCTCAAGTGAATAATATGTGCATAGCAGCATTTTCTTACCTGGTAGTCCCAGTCCTTCCCTGGCATGGAAACATGCTCTCCTGGGGCCTCTGGAGCACCTGCTGCCTTCTCTGCCATTGCCACCTCTTGCTGTGCCAAGGTAAGGTATACAGGTCAGGGCTGGGGAAGGAGGTGGCAATGGAGGCAGCAGGTCCTTTGAATGACTGTAAGCATTTTGCAAGTGCCGAGAGTGGGTCCTCAAAAGCGCTTGGGGCTTTGAAAGTCTAACATCAGGGTGCATTCTCACTCATAACCCAACAGGCTGCTCTTGTGTCATTCCCACAACCTCAGTACCTTGAGCTCTCAGCAGCCCACCACTGGACAGCTGTGCTAGAAGGAGGCAAAGGAAAGGGGGTCCCAGGGAGAAGGGAATGTGTCACCAAAAGACAACTACCTGTTGTGCTCAGACTACTGGAAGCCTGGGAGAGGGGCAGACTTGTGCCGGTGCCTGGGCTGGTCACCTGGAGGAGATGCAGCAGAGAAACGGACTGTCAGAGACACAATGGATAAAATCCACATAAAGACCTTTCTCCCCTGACTGGGGATCATATCTAAGATGCTGCTAGCATACTAGGTTGGGGCGACACCCATGAACGATTTAAGTATGTTAGACACAAATTCTGTAATGTGAGCAATAGGAATGTACATTATTTGAGGAAGTTAAGGTTAAAAGCCTAAGGACCTGGAAAGTTTGTACCATGCATGGTTTTATCAAATGGGGTGGTAAGTGGATTGCTAAATGCAAGCTCAGTGAAGTTGCAGCGAAAGAAGATCAGGTAGGTAGGCAGAGTTTTGTATGAGCACAATATATGCATCATGTAAAAGGATATATCAAGGAAGGAAGCTTTGTATCATATGGGGGGGCCAAGTAATGTAGGGATTGTCCATTGGGGGAAGGAGTGGGGGTGGGGTTCACACTCCAAACTGTGAAGCTAAGTGTATGATTAAAGATGCAGTGCAGAGGAAAATAATACATGTATGTATTAAATTTTATTCATTTTTATTTATTAAATGTCTATTCTCTGAAAGGAACCCAGGGCAGCAAATTCAGAAAAAGTAGCACTATTAAGGCATCTTTAGAAATAATCCTGACACATATGCAGACTTGGATAAAGGCCACTAATTAAAAGACTTGCTGGAAGAGGAAAGTCTTCAGCAGGTGCCAAAAAGACAAACAGAGCTAGCACCTGTCCAATATTTAACAGGTAGGCACCATAACACCTGTTACTATTATTTTAGCACATCACTGGTTTAAATTTTTTGAAAGTTTTAAACAGTTGCTTTTATCTTTTTTAAAAAGTGATAAACTTTATTGCTTTTTTGTAAAGTGCTTTGAGGGGTACAAAAAAACAAAACAAAAAAACCCTAGCATATAATTTTTCTGAAATAAATAAGCTCTAAAGGCCAAATTCAACTATTGTGCAGAATGGACACCCTGATAAGAAGGTATCTGCAAGAGGCCCTCACCTGCACAGCACAGAAGGCTCCATACAGGTTCCATACAGGTATATTCCATGGAGTTTTGTGCCGGGGGGGGGGGAGTGAACGTGTGTAGGAACGTACCATGTGAGGGCTGTAGCCAGGAGGCTTGCCCTGGGCAGGCAACATGGGAGCAGAGCTGCAAGGGTTAATCCGCTTCTCTTTCTGGCGGCGGTTGCAGAACCAGACGCGAATCACCTCCTTCTCCATGTTCAGTTGCTCGGCAATAAGTAGGATCTCCTCTGAGGTAGGCTTCTGGTTCTGCAGTTTGGGGGAAGGTGTTGGAAACAGGATGGTGTGACATTGGGGCAAGTCATGGCATAGAGTCCCAACAGGAACACAAAACAAAACAAATCATAGAAACATGTAGGGGGCTGTTCTACTCATTCTAAAGAACGTTAGATCTGCTGCCAAACTATCACGTGAACCTGAAATACAGGCAGCGGATGACACTAGAAAGGTTGAGGCACAGAACTGCTGCTGCTCTGTGTCACTTTCTCTGCTCTTTCTGGTACACAGTACAGTGGTGCCCCGCAAGACGAATGCCTCGCAAGATGAAAAACCCGCAAGACGAAAGGGTTTTCCGTCGCGGAGGCGCTTCGCAAGACGAATTTCCCTATGGGCTTGCTTCGCAAGACGAAAACATCTTGCGAGTCTCGCCATTTTTTTTTTTGCTTCCCCCCCTTTTTCAAAGCCGCTAAGCCGTTAATAGGCTTTTAACAGCTTAGCGCTAAGCCCGCTAAGCCGCTAATAGCGCTAAATCGCTAATAGCGCTAATCCGCTTAGCCGCTAATGGGGTTGCTTCGCAAGACGAAAAAACCGCTAGACGAAGAGAATCGCGGAACGGATTCTTTTCGTCTTGCGAGGCACCACTGTACATGACAAAACGTCACCCTGCTGAGAATTTCCCTGCCTTTGCTTCTGACAACCAATAACGTGAGGCTTAAGCTGACCTATCAGTTAAATGCAAGAGAGTTACGGTAAATGAACTTAAAAAACAACCCAGAACACACACCTAGGCTGTGCACACACCTTGCATTTAAATACACATTTAAAGCACATGGTTTTTCAAGAATCCTCGGAACTGTAGTGCTGTGAAGGGTGAACTGTGGCTGCCAGGATTCTCTGGGGGAAGTAATGTGCTTAAAATGTATGGTGTGTACACACTTCTATCAGCTGGAATCAAATGAGAAGAGAGTCAGCCATTCATTTGGGAGACCTGGGTTCGAGTGGTAGCTCAGCCAAAGACTTTGGGGAAGTCATACTCTCTCAGCCTTGTTTTCCCCTTTGTTGTAAAATAGGAGTGTCATTAATTACCTGGACTAAAATCAGAAGCCCTTGGCTCTGTGTGAGCCACCAGAGCAGCAGTTTGGAGCACCTTCTAGGTAGGGCAATGAAGTCTTCTCAAGCTCTTCCTAGGATGGCCATTGGGCCCTCCTAAATAGGAAGAGCTATAGAGGGCTTCCTGTTTGGGTCAGGAGTTTGCCAGAGCAAAGTGGATTTCCTGGCTCTTGTGTTTTCTTTGATTCTGACTCATGCCTGGTCCAGGGATGAGAAACTTCAGGATCAAGCGCCGAATGTGAGTCTCCATGCCACTCTCTCTGGCTATGCCTCCTTTCTCCAGGCCCCATGCATAGCTGGCCTCGATTCTCACAAGTGTTTTTTGCCCAGCAGGAATGAATCACTGAATACAGATAATGCCTCTTGCTTGTCTGGGTTGAGGTTAGAGAGGTGTGTATAGAAACTTGCCTACTGTGCAAAGGTTTACTATGTACATTGATTGCCTCACTCACTTTTGCCTGTGGCCCCACCCACCACTAACATGGCCCTTGGAAGGTTGCCCAGAAAGGAATGTGGCCCTTACTTTGAAAAAGGTTCCCCACCCTTGCCTTGGTTCCTCAGATTCCCATTCCCTGGCATAACCCCTGGTTTTCTTGCAATTGCTGCCAAGGGCAGTAAAATTGGCCTTTTCTCCCAACAGCTTTTCCCCATGAAGAACTAGAGACAAGGAAAAGTTGCTGAAAGCCTTGGAAAGTGATATACAATCTAAATTGAACACATTGTAAAATTGCTTAATTTTGTTTTTATTCATTTCCTTATATGTCACACACTTCCTGAGAATAAAACTGGGGTGGCCCATGCATGGCCTTATCTGCTTCTGTCCTTACAGCAGCCTTGAGATGTGGGTTCGGTGAGGAACCGTACTAGCCGAGGTCAGAGTTTCGCAGAACAGGAATTTGAAACCTGGTTTTTCCATATCATACTTTAGGTACGTGGGGGGCTGGACAATGGGAAATGCCTCACCGCGAGAAAGCTTTTTTCCAATGCGAAGCGGACATTGGTCTCAATGCTGGTCCGTTTCTTGCGGCGCCGGCCTGGCAGCCCATCAAAGCCCATGTTGGGACTGCTCAGCTGGTTGGGGCTGGGAAGTGTGGAGTCCACAGACATTGTCTCTGAAACATGAGGTGTAGGGGAGCCATTTAGTCACCTTGCAAACATCATCACCCAGTATACAGCACCCCACCTGGTGTGTTACCTCCTTCCTATGGCTTGATCCAGTTTCACTATCTTCCTCTTTCCCTCTACTGGGCCTAGTTTCCACTTGCTTGCCTTGAGAAGTGACACCAGTCCCTTGCCTCTCTGCCATCTCCTTTTGACTTTAGAGATGGTGCCCTCCAGATGTTGTTGAGACTACAACTCCCACAATCTGTGGCCACTGTTCATGCTGGCTGGGGCTGATGGGAATTTAGCAACATCTGGAGGGGGCTATGTTGGAGTCCTGCTTTAGAGAGTTCACACTGGATTGGCTTTTAAGCAGCCTGTGTAACAGTAGCTTCTCAGCTCAAAAAACGAAACCTTTGAAGATCTATCTTAGTAGCAGTCAAGGGGCAATTTTAAAGTTGAATGTATATGCTGAGGAAATATTTTCCCATGTTCTGCCTTACTGGGAAGTAATCTGCAGAACTTTGAGCCCATAAAGTGAATTTTCCTAAAGGCCTGAAGTTAGCATTCTCTCCCTCTGTCCTTGGAGGCTTGGGCCAGGCCCCCTGTCCACCCACCGGCTCCCCAAAGGCCTGTTCAGGCCTATCTGACACCTGCATTAGGCCAGACATGTGGGGACCATTCTTAGATAATGAAGTCATTCTTTTCCATTCCGTTATGTTCTCCCCAGCCCTGACAATGAGTTCCCTCACACCTGCTCATTTCCACATCTTTCCTCTCCACCAACTCAATCAGGGCTTAGCTTCCTCAGCAGAAAATATCTCAAATCTTGAGCTCCACCTTCCTTCTAATCGCTTGTTCCCACCCACTCCCCAAAAGCTCTTTTATTTTTGCCTCTAAGAGGCCTTAACCCTCCTCCAGCAGACCTCAGCTTCTTCCTGCTCTCCACTTACCAGCGTCATTGAGCCATTTCTCCAGTAGAGGTTTGAGTTTGCACATGTTCTTAAAGCTGAGATTGAGTGCCTCAAAGCGCGAGATGGTTGTCTGGCTGAAGTCATTCCCATAAAGCTTCCCCATGGCCAGCCCCACATCACCCTGTGGAGGAGAGAGACAGAGGTGGGGAGAGAAGCTGTTACCGAGAGCATACAACCTGCCGGGGCATTAAGATCATCAGAGGAGGCCCATCTCTAGCAGAAATAAACCATGTATAAACATCAGAGGGTGCCTCAACTGTAGAATATTCCCCTCAGGGAGGTACAGGTGACACCAACATTTTCTTCTCTTCGGTACATGCTTAAAACCTTTTTCATTTGCCCAGGTGTTTATGTTATGGAATTTTTAGTTGGTTGACTGATTTTATTCCTCTTCAATTTTATTGAATTACTGACAATGGGTTGCATCATACTCTGAATATACCCACTGAAATACAAGACTAACTAAAGTCCACTGATTTCAGTGGGTCTAAGTGCTGAATACAACCCACTGTTTAATAATGTATTTCTACTGTTAAAAATTCTTGAAAATATTACTGGTTTTGTACTGTGGATGCTTATAAATTGCTTAGTTTACTACTTTTGGCTAAAAGTAGTAAAAAAGCCTGTGTATAAAACAAAAAACCACAACAACAAAAAACCACAAAAAACCACAAAAAAATACTTAAGGCTGTGCATTCAAACTGGCGTGATCTCTGCCTCACTCCTCAGGTTGATCCCAAAGAGAAGGTTGTGCTTATGCAACCAACATGGGGAATGTACTTTCTAGAGCTGCTCCTAGTTCTATGTATGTTTGGGGCACTTCCAGGATGTCACTATTTTCGATTCCATCACATTCAGGCAAGTTTAGGTTGCACAATTAAATGTGATTTGGAGATACATGACCACCTCATCAAAAGATCGACATGGTCTAGGCTCCCTGTGAACAATTAAGAATGAATGCTAAATCACTGAATCATAGAACTGTCGAGTTGGAAGGGACTCACAAGGATCCTCTAGTCCAACCCGCTGCAATGCAGGAATCTCAACTAAAGCCTCTAATGTCCAACAAGGTCTAACCACCCCACAAACTTTGGGCAAACAAATTGGAATGAATGTTCAATAAACAGGTCATCTGGAAGTGACCTTAGTCTCCCCCCCCCCCGAGAACATTGCCGCCTCAATCCCTGATGACCCTTGGGCTCCCTTCTAACTCTACAATTCGATGATTCTTTGTGTGCCTCCTCCACAATAGCTCCAGAGGGTGACAACAGGAGAACAGGCCTTATCTGCATTGGCTCCCCGCTTGTGGAATGCTGTCTCCAGAGAGGCTTGCTTGGCACCTTCATTACATATCTTTAGATGCCAGGCAAAAGCATTCCTCTTCTCCCAGGCCTTTGGCTAATTAAACAATTGAAGGCCTTTTAAACTGAGGGGAGAGTCATTCTTGTTTTTGTTTGTTACTATGTTATGTGTTCTTGTGTTTTTATGTTGTAAACTGTCCTGTGGTCCTTGGATGGAGGACGATATAGAAATTTAATAAACGGAACAGTAATTTCACAGCGAAAATGTTTGTAAATTAAGTGAAGAAGAAGAAGAAGTGTTTGGATTTGATATCCCGCTTTATCACTACCCGAAAGGAGTCTCAAAGCGGCTAACATTCTCCTTTCCCTTCCTCCCCCACAACAAACACTCTGTGAGGTGAGTGAGGCTGAGAGACTTCAGAGAAGTGTGACTGGCCCAAGGTCACCCAGCAGCTGCAGGTGGAGGAGCGGAGACGTGAACCCGGTTCCCCAGATTACGAGTCTGTCGCTCTTAACCACTACACCACACTGGCTTTCAGTGTTAGTATGCAGAATTGGCAAAATTAACTTCAATTATAAGATACCAATCAAATCAAAAGTTAAGAATGGAGTGGAAGTATTTCGAAGATTCTATGTCAAAATATTGTTCTAAAAATGACATGCTAATAAGCTTAGAATGAAAAATGTAAGCAATAACAAAACCAATAAAGAAGGAAAAATCAGAATGTAACAAAAATAATTTATTATAGAATGCAAGGAGAAAAGGTAGAAAGAAATATAAAGAAGTCGAATTGCTGTGGAGGGAAGTAGAGGGTGGGTGGTGGGCTTTATAATTATGTATATAATTAAGTAGCTGTTGTAATTTAGATATTATATTTTATGTGAGGGAATCATTGGGAATTTTGGTTATTATGTATATATGTTAAGTTTCAATAAAGATATTGGGGGGGAGGAGAAAATAATAATAATAATTTCACAGTGAAAATGTTCACAGGGCAACATCTGGCACAGCCCCCTAAAGGAAACCAACGACATCCCACTCTTCCATCGTGGACTAGCCTAAGCCAGACACCTTGGCCTGTACCTGTGTGAAGCCCAGCTTGATACGCCGCTGCTTGAAGGTGCGGGCAAACTGCTCCAGCTCCTCCAAGTCGCTGGGCTCCTCAGGGTGTGAAGGGGTCTCCAGGCATTTGGGTGGCTGTGAGTGAGTGAGGTGGGACTCGGGGAGGCCAGGCCGAGTCACTTGCTGGGGAGCAGAAAGAAGACACAAAAATGCTGAACCAAGATGCACGAAAGCACCGAACAGAAGGCAAAGAATAATGTATGAACAAGACCTCGGTGAAACAGCTTAGGGCTCGCCCACACTTCCACCACTCCCGTGCCTAGAAAGCACGGGGCCAAGAGGTCTTCTGCCTGACTGAAATATACTCAGAGTCGAGAGTGGATTTCATGCTCTTTATTCAGCTCATAGTGGTGAGGAGGAATGAAAGTTTTCCCAAAGTATCTGCTTTATATACATTATTTACACAATGGGCTGCACGTGATTGGCTAATTCCGGAATTCTCCTGTAGGCCAATCAGGTTGTGGATTCACTTCCATCTGGAGCTGGATTGGGTGGCTCCTGCAGACCAATCATACTGCTGCATTGTTCTAGGACCAATCAGACTGCTGCATTGTTCTAGGACCAATCAGACTGCTGCATTTTGAATCCTATTGTTCTAGGACCAATCAGACTGCTGCATTTTGGATCCAATTGTTCTAGGACCAATCAGACTGCTGCATTTTGGATCCTATTCAACTCAGTACATAACACTGACCCACTCCTTTCCCAGGGAAACCCTGCACTCTAGCTCCAAACTGGAGCAAATCTGGAGAAAACTCAACTTGTGTGCTTCAGTTGAACACTAAAGAGTGGTTTCCCTGTCCCTGGTTCCCGGGCCAAGCAGTGGGACAAAAGGACACTGCTTCCTAGGTGGTGTCAATATTACCATATTACTTATATCCCATTGTTGGCTCTGGTCAGACATTTCTGCAAGTCTTTGAAACAATACCTGGGAAACTGTTTAAGCAGAGGCAAAGGTGAGATGAGTGATCACAACCCTCATAGTTCCAGGGCACAAGACACAGAGCCACCACGATGAAGCTAAGCAGGTCTAGCGGTCTGATCAGTGCCTGGTTGGAAGACTGACTGGGAAAGGACCCACCCCCCTCCATGCACACCACCGTGAAGTTCCATAATGGAAGGGGTGTAAATGTACTAAACAAATAAACAAATTCCTGATCGCCACTGCCTTCAAGGGTCTGACAAAATGATCATTGCATTGCGTTAACTGTGGTGAAACAGTCTTTTCTTCAAAGCAAGATATACTGGAGCAGACAAGAGTACAGCATTAAAAGAGGAAGAATGAGACTGCCAGACCAAGGCTGGCAATCTCTGCGTTCCCACTGAGTATTTTACGCACTCACCTGTGCTGGGAGTCCTGCACGAGGCTGGTTCGGCAGGAGGCTCCCTGGGTTTTGCTGAGGTAGCTGAAAGAGATTTGGTGTCGGGAGCAGCCCTGTGAGGGAAAAGATGTAGTGAACAGCTCAGCTTTGCAAAATCAAGCACCACCTTATTCCACCGTGTGAAAAGTTACTGACCAAACCGGGAATAAAAACCTGCCAGTTTGGTGCCATTCTTCAGACCCCTAAAAACCTCCACTGTTGTTATTTAAGCGAAGTAAAATCCTACTCCTCATTGACTGAAGAGAAAATAAAAATTCACAATAGCAGCTACTGCTAAAAATGTGCAGACAAGGAAAAAGCCTAGCTGGACACTGCAGCATTTAGAAAATGTGGTTTTTCTATTCTTCACAGTTGTTTGTCTTTTCTTGCAGACTGGGGAGGAATTTGAAGGTGAGCCTATTTAATTCACACATTCTGAAACAAAGTGTAAACTGAAACACAGCCATTTGTTGAAATTCATACTTCTCCAAATTCTGCAACGCAGTTCTCCAGCTAGGTTATTTTGCACTAAGTTTCATATATGAGAGCAAAGGCTGCATATAAAACCATATATTTGTGAAAATAACATAGAAATGTAGTGTTATATTAAGAAAATTGCTCTGCAAAAATATATTTATTAGGATAAATTCATACAAAAATGTTGATGGAATTTTCATGAAGACATTTTTTTTTAATTGCAAACTGGTATGGAAACTTAAGATTGGAAAACTGAAAAACTGAGAGGAAGCGAAATTGGCACATTGTCTCACCCCTACCATCCAGCACATGATTCTAACTTGAGAGAATAAAATGCTTTATGCTGAGGCAAAGTGGAACAGATTTCTCCAGTTCCCTAATCTGCCTCTTCATCCCAGAATGGGGGGAACAAACGGGGAATTCTGTGGTGAGGGAAAAGTACATGATTTTATCACCTTTCAGAACTGCACATAATTCCTGGTAGACCTGGGCTTGGTGAGGGTGGGGTAAGTAGATATAGGCTGACAGTGAACTCTGTGTTTTGGTTTTTTTTGTCCAAGGCTTACAGCAGGAGTGAGGAATGTGTGGTCCTCCAGATGTTGCTGGACTACAACTCCACCATTCCTGACCATTGGCCACATTGGCTGTAGTTTGGTAGATCAAAGAGCATCTGGAGGGGGGAGGGCACAGATTCCCCATCCCTGCCTTACAGTGCTTCCACACTAGGTGCTTACTATCCTCACACTTGGTTCACTCACTTTTTATACGGCATCTACCAGTACATGACATCATCAACTCATTGTCTCCCCCCTGTGTCTTCTCTGTGCTGCTTCTTCTGGTTTTCGACAGACCACAAAAAATCCCAAGTTGTTGTTGTTGTTAATATTATTATTATTATTAATAATAATAAACACTAGTGGAATCTTTACAGGTGTAAATCACCATAGTATTGTTACTCTTCCATTTTCTTTTCCATCTGGTTTTGGCAGGGATGCCTAAAGCGGCCGAACCTATTGCCATTTCACCTTCACTATTATTATTTTCCAGTCAGCGTCATTTCATTACATTGTTGTTGTTGTTTTAAAAAATGTTTTAATTAACACTGAAAATGCTTTTAGAACCATTTTTAAATATGACAGTATTCATGCCATGGCACTTCTATGGAAGAGTATTCTAGTGCTGATTTTCAAATGCTGCTGTTTCTTCATCCTGTGCCAATGTTTTATTTTTCAGACTTTTCACAACATTTTAGAACGTTTTTCTTATACATCTCAAAAGTTGTTGGGAAAGAGCACTTCACTGAGCTTTCCCCCCATCAGGGCATAAAGTCAATGGCAATTTCATTTGCAGCTTACAGCGGAAAAACAACGGCTCGTTGCACTAGGAACTGCTTGCCTGCAAATACCCTTTTGCCAGGAGAAGCAGAGTGTGGCCTATGCAGTCTCTTTTTCACACACAAGCCATTCTTACCTTGCTGTCCCTGCTGGGCCTGTGGCAGCAGGAACTGTGCAGGCGGCTGGAGGTGGTGCCCTGGGACGAGGACTAACTGCTGGAGCTGGAGCAGCTGCTGGATGTCCTAGAACAGAGAAGCGAGGGGGAGGAAGAGTGTGGGTATATCTACCATCCAAATTTATGCCAGTTTAATGCTGGGGACTGCAGTCTGGTGAAGGTGTTGAGGATTCTCCTACAGTTGACCAGGGTCTGTTGTGGTGAGTGGCAATGTGTGTTTGCTAGAAAGGCACACACAGAGGAAGTTGGATCTCACAGGGTCTACAGAAAATCCTCACTGTGAGAGCCACTTTCACTGTGTACAGCCAGGTAAAAGGGGCACAGCCTATATAAGCCTGTCACGTTCCCAGCCTGCTCTTTCTCTGATTCCTGATCTCCGATCTCTCTCTTCTCTTCTCTCTCTTCTCTTCTCTTCGATGCCTCATCAGTGACTAGGGATGAAGGACAAGTGCTGAATCTGAGTCACAGCTCAAACTCCATTTTGATCTAAACTACTGTATACAGTGGTGCCTCGCAAGATGAAATTAATTCGTTCCGCGAGTTTTGTCCTCTTGCGATTTTTTTCGTCTTGCGAAGCACGGTGTTGGGAAAGTTTTGGAAAAGCTTCAAAAATCACCAAAGTCTTTAAAAACCTCAAAAAAGGCTACCACACCGCGTTCTATGAGTTGCTCCTCGAAGTCAAGTTGCAACTGTATTAACGGTGTTAAGAAAAAGGAAGCAAACTTGCAAGACGTTTTCGTCTTGCGAAGCAAGCCCATAGGGGAAATCGTCTTGCGAAGCAGCTCAAAAAACAAAAAACCCTTTCGTCTAGCGAGTTTTTTGTCTTGCGAGGCATTCGTCTTGCGAGGTACCACTGTATGTCTGCAACTACATTTTCAGCCTGCCTCAAGACTGCTATTGTGAAACTGAGTGAGTAAATCTATCTTTACTTATAAGAAGACTGTTTGGTGTGTCTATTGTTTTTAAGGGAGAAAAGGGGGAAATAACAGGAAATCCAGTCTGCAATAAAGCATCCTGGATCACTAAAACTAAAGGTTAAAGCTAACCTATCAACAGGTTCCTTATTTTTGGCCGACAAAGGGACGTACCCCGCTGAACTCACGAAGAACAATATCTAACAAACACATCCTCTCCTAGTTTCTATACACATCCCTACATAAGAGAAGAAATGCCGCAGTGCACCTGCAGCAGCAGAACTGAACGCCTTCACCTGTCCCAGCTGCAACAAAACATGTCTCTCCCGCATCGGTCTCTAGAGCCACAGCAGGTACTGCAACTTTCCAACAGTTTGACCTCGCCCAGAAAGGCGCACCCCTCCACTGTCTCCTGAGACAGATGGATGCCAACCGTGGATCAGGCCACGTCTGCATGAGCAGCCTGTCATAGGCTTTGACTTCTGCCCTGTTCCCTGTGTGGTGGTGAGCGTGTAATGCTGGGCAACCCATTCTGGCCAGACCCCCGGCAAGCTGAGCCTCCCGTGCACAAGCCCTTACCTGTGCAGTGAGCTGGATTGGCTGCGACAGGGCAAGCTGTGGCGTCTGGGGCTGGTTCTGTGGCGCCGTCAGCTCAGCCCCAGGCTGCTGAGAGGAGGCTGCGGCAGCTGCGGCATTGGACTGCTGCACGGCGGCTGCCAGGAGCTGCGCTTGGGCCTGCTGCAGAAGCAGCTGCTGTTGGGCAGGCATCAGGGCCGTCAGCTGGGTTGGTGGAAGGCAGAGAAGAGGTGTAGCATAGCAAATGGCAGGCCAGGAGGGGGTGACCAGGCAGAAGGGGAATAGAGGCGGAAAAGGGAAGGAGGAGAAATCAACCAGGCAGAGAGAAGGAAGAAGCTGGTTAGTTGGGTCCTTCTCCCACCCAGCGCATCAGCAGAGGTATGAGAGCCCCAGCAAGCAGAGAGCCAAGCAATATATTCCTCTTGGTTGCCAACACCTTTCCTGACAGCAGTGCCTGTGCTTATAATTCAACACAATAGGACAATTTCACTAAGCAGACGAGGGCTGTTGTTCTTTCACGTTATGTTCAGGGACAGGAAATCCTGTGTGTGTTGAATTTCTCCTGGGAAAGGCACAGGAGGAGGAATGGAGTGGGCAAACCTAAGCTTCTCACATTACTGAGAAATGCTGACGAACACACAACGCCATTCCGGGTCCCTTACTGCTTATATGAGGAAGGTATAAGCAGCATTTTGCTAGGGCAATGCAGAATGAGAATTTAGTTTCAATCTAAGCCCCTCCACAAGCCACACCTGCACAGGAGAAATGTCCACTTCCCCAGGCCTCTACCTACCACATTCAGAGGAGAGGAGAGGGGTGAGATTTCAAAATCATCATTTCCTTTTCATCATCCTTCAGTGTCCACCCCAGAGTGCCAGGGAGCCATGCCTCCCCAGCTACCATCTTCCTATCAACCCTCTATTTCCCTTAAACTATTCTGAATCATTAACTGATACCACAGGCCTTTTAGTACATGATTTCTTTAACTATTTTTCCAAGTGCACACCTAAATAATAAACACATACAGTGTGCTTGTCAGAAGACACACACACTCTCTCTCTCTAATCTGTATACTTACAAACCTGGATTTGTTACTACATAATCTATGAAACAACTTTATGGAAAGAGAGAAGCTTCCCATCAAATAATAACCATGCTTTTTACATAATGAACGTTGGCTCAATGCTTCTTGAGTTCAGGACTTTCAATTGTTAGAAAACTGGTCATGGAAACAGCCCTTTGTTTGTATCCACCTCCCTGCCACCCCCTGGGCCACTTAAGCCAAACTCCGTAATCTATGTCTGGCCACAGGACCTTCCACTTACCCCAGCCAGCTGGCTGCCAGCTAACATAAGCTGGGCCTGGGGCAGGTGTGTCTGCTGAGCTGGGGGAGCCGGGACTGGGGCTGGAGCTGGAGGAATTTCTGTTGGGTCTTCAGCTTTGATCTGGAGGGAGAAAAGAAGATGAAAGAGAATCACTACGACTCTCTCTCCAGCTGTGTGCGACAGACATCCTTCCGCTCCTGTTGCAGCTCAACATTGCTTGTTTGAGACACAAATTTGATGCTGTCCTCCTTCTCCTTCCATGCTTCCTGACCCCCTCTCCTGTGCCCCTAATCTCCCCTTCCCTAACATCCGAGCTACCAGCCTGGAAGAAGCGCTTAAGCAGAGCTATGGCAATGGGTAGCTCTCACAGGGCAGCACAAAAGGATCGGGTTTTAAGGCTACCATTGAAAATACGGAGTCCTATCTGTATCACTGTAGGGAGAGGATGGTGGCCCAATGGAACTGAGGAACATTGTCCAAGGTGCTGGGTGCTGCTAAGCAACACCAAGGAAAACAAAAAAATTCTGCAACTTGAATACATTATGCTAAGTAAGCAGCTCTGCACGTGTTTAATTCACTCTGCTGCTGCAAGCGACTTGCTAAAGGGACAAAGAGCAACACAAGCACCAAAATCCCAACAACTGGAAGTTGATGCTATCTCTCTGACTCATTGCTAGGTTGGCTTCCTGTTTTGCTGCTGGGCCTGAGGCGCAGGGAATTCCCCCGCAAAACCAAACTTGATTCATGAGTCTCTACCACACTGATTACAAAAGTACAAAGCTGCCCACGGTTCTGACCCACCCAACCTTCCACTCAGCTATATATTATACCAGAAAAATAAAAAATAAGTTTCTTCAGTTACTCAGAAATCAATCAACTGGTATTGAATTACTTCATGATTCCAGTCCTGGGACAAAATGGGTTTTGCAGGTTTCTGTTGTGCTTCAAAACACAGCAACATTTGTTTAACCAGAAAATATAGAGGGGCTGTAAAAAAAACCAGAGTTTTAAAGCTAAGTAGGTACCGGTAGGTTAGTGACCTGATGGGAGGACTAGCCTGAGGGATCTGTAAGTTGCTTTCCAAATGAAGACAGGAATAGAAATGTAGTAAATAATACTCCATGGCACTGCAGAAATACTACTTTTCCTTAGAATTCACTCATCTACAGCCACCATAGCTGGTTCTGGGGTAGGGATAGGGAACCTGTGGCCCACAGATGTCTTTGGACTCCAACTCCCATTAGCATGGAATGATGGGAGTTGCAGTACAGCATTTAGAGAACCAGAGGAGATCTGGAGGAAACAGTGGTCAACTAAGACAGATAAACACACTGATAAACAGAGGTGGAGAACGTTTTCTGGCGAGTGGGTCGGATCCTTGTCTCTCCAACCCTGCTGGACAAAATTTGACAGATGGGTGGCAGGTCATGTTACCCTTTGCAGCCCCACTTATTGGGATTTCAAAGCACAGCACAAGCCATTCGAAAATCCTTTTTGTAAAAAGGCATTTAAAAAGCCCTCTGGACCACTTGTCTTCAGAGAATCAAGGAGGAGCATAGAGAAGGAGAATGGAATGTAAACTTGACTTCCTGTCCTTTCCAAATTCTTTTCACTCTAATAGACCTATTGCCTAAACTTCATACCATGCATAATTTTATACCCCTCTATCATAATAAATAGGGATACTTCAGGAAATTTGTTCTTTCTGAATTCTGATACAAGCTGGCTTGATTTGCACCTCCCAAACCACTGTGAAGATCAGAATGCAGCTACGCTCTTCACGAAGGGCACTGCAAATTGATGCGGTGCTCCCTCTGGTGGCAGCTGCTAGTGAACATAGCTAGGTGCCTCAACCTCCTTTTTCACCCAAATGCTCCCACTGACCCATGTTATTATTATTATTTCACATGTAATATGATAAAGCATTATTGCAGGACACAGAGCTAAGGTCCACATTACCTCCATTAGAAACTGCTGGAGTCCACATTCCAGAACATACACACGTACAACTATTAACACACCTATTAACTATTAACATATTTTACCTTTATTTTTACTTATTAACATATACACACACATTTATTCATACGCACACATCCATTCACAAAACAAGCAAATCTCTCCTCCTTGTGGAGGGGTAGTGTGGCTTGGGTGCCAAAGTTCAGAGGTTCCCCAGTCAGAGGCACTGCAAAATTGGATTCCTATTTCCTCATTAATATTATAACCTGCAACCTGATTTCTTCCCTCTCTGACCTCCATTCTCCTAGACTTGGCTATGGTGGTTGCAGATAAGAGGTGATATTTTTATTCCCCATGGATGGTACCTAAAAGGTAAAGGTAAAGGGACCCCTAACTGTTAGGTCCAGTCGCGGACAACTCTGGGGTTGTGGCGCTCATCTCGCTTATTGTGGCCAGTCATGTGGCCAGCATGACTAAGCCGCTTCTGGCGAACCAGAACAGCGCACGGAAACGCCGTTTACCTTCCCGCCAGAGTGGTACCTATTTATCTACTTGCACTTTGACGTGCTTTTGAACTGCTAGGTTGGCAGGAGCTGGGACTGAGCAGCAGGAGCTCACCCCGTCGTGGGGATTTGAACTTAACCTTGTTCCCCATATCGGGGAGCACAAAGAAGCACAAAAAAGCAGCCCTGCAAACTGCTGGAAGATGGTCCCTACTGGCGGAGACCACTGTTATGACAAGCATGTATGGGAAACTGTCTTCTCTTTTGAGTATGGTGAGAACTGGCAGAGAAACAATGTCCTCTGCAGTGGTGCTAGTGGAAGCTAGAGGATGCCACTTACCTTGGTGCCGGTGCTGGTTGGGGATGGGGAGAACGGGGAAGGTTTGCTCTGCTGGGTCTGCAAGGGACAAAGAGAGAAAAAGGAAGTCAGCATCAACAGACTAAAAGCATGCCCCTTGTCTGCCACAACAACATTTGTGCCACTACTATAAACCTCCAGCTTCTGGCCAACTTTTCTCACCTGGTGGTTTGTGTCAGGTCCATTTCTTTCTGTATCTGAAACCAAGGAGATAATTGTCATAAAGCTTCCATACAAAGCCATCGCTTCAATAATCCCCATCCCTTGAACCCTCCTCCCAAGGCCTACATTCTCAAATAAGAGTCCCATAGGCCACATCAAGCCTGCCATGCCTGTTTCTTCTCCTCCTCTCCCCACAGGTCCTGTGCCTTTCTCTTGCAGGATTTCAGTCATGGCTATGAGGTTTCTTATGGTACTGTACGTGCATGAACACACATGCCCAAGTGTAGGATCACTCTAAAATCAAGATATATATGCAAGCCATACTATAATTCTGGCGTTTTGGACAATGCTGGTATGGTTTTAAAGAAAGGGACTTAATTACATTTTTGAAATGAGTTGTTATAATATAAAGGCTAGGTGGTTATGTATGTAATATTTGCATTCATTTCTACATTACAGTAAATTCTAAAGACACAAGCTTTTTTCTGGATGTTTAATGCATTGTACATGTAGCATGTTTATAGAGGTAGGCAAACCTCTGAGGTCTCCCCGCTTTTTGTCTGATATTTGGTGCTTTCCCTTCTTTCTACCAAGGGGTAATCTGGCCCACTAAACAGTTACGGTAAGTGGCACGGCCATGTACCAAACATTGGCTGCTTCTTTCCACCCAGCCTTCCTTCTAACATTTATTCTCTGCTTCATTCCTTCTGCTCCCCTAAAACAATCGCTTTCAGGACTTCTCTCTCACTACTTCTCTTCTCAGTCCCCAGAAACCCCACATGACCATTTTTCATCATGCCTAACTTTGCCCCTCTCCCCCAAATTTGCTTCACTAAGATTCATTCAAAAACTTGCTAGTGCAAATCGTATGTTATCTTAGTTGCATTTTTATTGCTTAGTCCAATTTATTGGGTCCGAAAAACTTTTTAAAATGCAGAACATTGGGAGGATTTATTTTATAATAACAGTAAGGAGAAGGAGGAGGAGGAGGAGGAGGAGGAGGAGGAGGAGGAGGAGGAGATGATCACCTCAGGGCAGTTTACAAAATAAACAAGCAGTGTACATATCACAAAACATGTGTTTCATATATTATACGAAGGCTAGTTCCTAAGCCTGTCGGTTTGTCACATTCCAGTAGGACCAAAGAATGGAACTCAGGACAGAGCAATGCAAATGAAAGCTGCGGCATGGTCTCCCTGTAACTGTGGGGTTATGGGACAAAGGAAAATGGCTTTTGGGCACCGTTGTTGGGTGACGGGGGAGCACAGAAGTCTGTACTGAGGTGAGATCACTCTAGAGATCACTGTGCACATCACAGCAGTCTCCCATCCCTCACCCACTTTTCAAAACTCATAATGACAGATATTTTGCTAGTTCGTAAAAATTATAATGAACGACTAAATCCCCATCCCTTCCCTCCAGGCACTGCTACCTGTGTGCTCCTCTTGCAGCTCCAGCCGCGCCTTCTCCAGCTCCAGGGGCTTAGACATTCTTACTTCTATGAGAGAAAGAAAAGAGGGTGGAAAGAAAATGGGGGTGAGCGCTACATCAGATTGTGACGGTACACCAAGCGGCAGTGGGGGGAATCAGAGCAGAACACCCAGAACCTAAATACTAATCTAAAGTATTTCAATATCAATACAGTAACGTTTACAGTACATAGAATTTGAAAATATATGCCTAGTTGGATCAGGGATGGGCAATCTGTGGCTCTCCTGCGTTATTGGACACCATCTCCCATCATCCCTGACCATTAAGGCCAGCCCAGGTCATTTTGCTGCTTGGGGTAAAAGCCCTGGAGCCATCCCCCCGCCTCTGCCCACTCCTGATCTTCATCAGCGCTGGGCATCTACTGCCCAGTGCTCGGCACCTGCTCCTGCTCCTCCGCCGCAGCCCTCCATCTATCCCCACCTCTCCACAGCTTACACAGCAGACCACCTGCCAGCCAAGCAAACCAGAGCTTTGCCAGGCTGCCTCCAGGCGGTGTAAGAGGAGACGCAACAGTGGGGAGGACACAGTCACAGTGGCAGAGGAACAGGAGGAGGAAGAGGTCGCCCAGCAGCAGTGTGTGCCCTGTGGGCAACTGGAAGTGGCATGCAGTGGGTGCACAGTGGCAGTGGCCGCTGTAGCCTCCAGCCCTGCTGACCATTGGCCCTGCTGGCTAAGGCTGATGGAAAATGGAGTCTAATAACTTCTGGCAGATTCCCATCTCTGTCTTACTATGTCTTGACCAATATAATGGAAAGACATTTCAGTGGCCAACACTGAAAAGCAGTTTACTTTTTGGTGAGCAAGAGCTTGCATGTTTTTCCTAGTTATCTCCTGCAAGTAAAAACAATAGTTTCTTTCTCTTTTTAATGGAAGCGGAAAATTCAGAGGAGGAATATCCATTAGAGGACCAGGCCTCTAAAGGCCACTTATCCTCCCTTCCAGTGCTCACTGCAGGAGGTGGTCCCCCCATCATTCAGCCCGGACACTGAGGTCCAGCTCCGAGGGTCTTCTGACAGTTCCCTCCCACAAGAAGTGAAGTTACAGGGAACCAGGCAGAGGGCTTTCTCAGCAGTGGCACCTGCCCTGTGGAATGCCTTCCTATCAGATGTCAAAGAGATAAGGAACTACACAACTTCTAGAAGACATCTGAAGGCAGCCCTGTTTTGGGAAGTTTTTAATGCTTGACATTTTATTATGTTTTTATCTATTGCTGGAAGCTGCTCAGAGTGGTTGGGGAAACCGAGCCAGATGGGCAGGGTATTATTTATATTATTATTATTATTATTATTATATTATTATCATCATCATTATTGTTGTTGTTATCTCATTTTGCAATCTTACTGCCATCATGTTTTTCATTTAGTTCTGTTGAATTTTTTGATTCTCCTAAATAATTTGGCATCACCAACAAACTTGACTCCTTCCCCGCTTTCCCATACCCCTATTTATACATAACTGGGTCCAAATAGCACGGCATGGCAGAAGGTGCAAAGATGAGAGCTAAAGGTTGCTTTCTTCTAACATGGATCATATGCACAAAATAAATAAAAAGAGGCATACTTTTGCTTTCCAACATACGCTACATCCTCTCCTTCCCGCCACCTCCCAAGCTACACTGCAAAGGAGTAAGATATTGCACTACAGATGCTAGACCCTAGTTTGTGTGACTTTAGCACTACGCAAATCTATTCTATAGAACACTCTTTGGAAAGGCCCAATGTGTTTGGGGAGACCCCAGCAGCTCAGATCAGAAAGTGAAACCTTGCAAGAGGAGGGCCTAGGCAAACAGTCGCCCAGCTTCACGAAGTTGAGAAACGGGGAATAGAAATAACAAAACAAAACAAAACTTCCACAGATTGCTAAAACCACAAAGTCATCCATATCAGTTCCTGGCCCCCAAGATCCCCACAAATCAAATTACCTAATCCTGCCCTTAGTGAACGTGCTGCCAGTAGATGCAGCCAAACAAGGCACGCACAACACTGAGAGGTACCTGGGAGGGGAAGGTGTGATTTGGATGCAACTGGGGAGGGTCAGAGGGTGGACTTCCCCGCTCTGGGCACTTTTGTCCCGTGCTAGAACTGCACGTATCTTAGCTTGAAGTGGGGGAAATTTCTTTCTTAAAAACAACCAGCCCCAGCTGAGGAACACAACTGTAACCATTTCGGGCATGGCTGGGCCTACATACTATGATAACTGAAAGTGATCGAAGTCAACTCTCCCTCCACCCCCACCATTCACAATGGAAAGCTTTAGTGAGCAGGTTTTACACTGCTTTTCTCGCTCCAGTCTGGCCTAAAAGCTGCCTCACCCAAAGCAATTTTAAAAAAGGAACGCCCTCCTTGCTTCCAGGGTCTCTTTGGCCCTCTCCTGGCCCTCCAGCTCCTACCTGGACCAGCCCTGTAGTGCAGGACAGGGATGGGGGCGTAGAGAGTTGCCTTCCTCTTAAGATGTCTTTTCTGTTTCCCACCCCCAAGACTGGAGCCTTATCACCGGCTGTTCCTGTCTGATTTGCATATGCTTAATGAGTCACACTCTAATAAGGAAGCCCTGTTGAGCTAGGCTAGACATCAGCATGCGATGTGGGGGGCAGTTGATGGGTGGAGAGTCCAAGAAAAAGTGGGGCCGCCCCCTGAGTTGGGTCCTCTCATTAAATGAATAACATCCACCGAATTGTAGCCAAAGTGCATGTGTAACAGCGGTAGCTGCACATTAAGTCCATCACAGGCAACCATTTTGCTACCTTCCGTGTGGCAAAAATTCTCCTGACAAGACGATATACAAACGGTTATACGTTTCCCAGGGTGCAGTTTGGTCATCTGTATCGGTGCCCTGCATCATCCTGTCAAAGGCTGAGGAGAATTTTACCACGCTTATTTATTTATTAGTTATATTAGTCACCTCATAAAACACATCCTCTAGGCAATGTGCAGCACCGTATTCTGCACCTGATCAGAAATCTGTGGGGTGCAGCTGTGGGGATGGTAGAGGAGGGCAAGGATTCCACTTGCAGCCAGGCAGTGAGGCACAGAGAGTTCCTGCCAACAGGCAAACTACTCTGAGGTGAGCTCTCTCTCACCTGGGTTAGTTTGATCACCTAACTCCACCAGAAAGGAGAATTTTTGCCATGCATGCGTTGGGAAACATGAAAGCTCACTGGAAGCTGCCACTGCCGCTACCGTGCAACCTTGTGGGAGGGCCATCCAGCAGGATTCTGCCACCTGAGGCGGTTGCTTCACTCTGCCTCATGAGTGGGCTGGCCCTGCGCACTCATGTGTGTAGGGCTGGGGGCTCTGTAGCCCTCCAGATGTTGGCTGCTGAGTCGCACCAGCCACAGGCATCTGCCACATTAATACCATACGGTTTAAGCACTTTAAGCGGTCACGGCTTCCCCCTAAGAATTCTGGCAAAAGTAGTTTGTTAAGGGTACTGAGAGTTGTTAGGAAACCCTCATTTCCCTCATGGAATGGCAGTTCCCAGAATTCCCTGTGAGGAGGAGTAGACTGTTAAACCACTCTGGAAATTGTAGCACTGTGAGGGAACTAACAGACTCCTGTTCCTCTCACAGAGATACCATACCCAGAATGGTTTAACCATCAATCCCTTTTCCCAGGGAAATCTGAAGACTGTAGTTCTGTAAGTACAATAGAGGTCTCCTAACAATTCTTAGCACTATGGTTCCCAGGGTTCTTTGGGGGAAGCCATGATTGTTTAAAGTGGTATAATACTGCTTTAAATGTACAGTGTGGATGGGGTCAAATACACACCAAGATTCCCCAAACTCTCCTTCCTGCTCTGCCTTCCAGCACCCTTCAATTAGCCCCATGCTGAGAGAAATAAGCAAAGCATTCTGGGTAATAAGTGGGACATGCAATAAAATGTTGCAGAGCAGAATGCTCTTGGTTCAGGGTTCCAGCCAGTCATGCCATTTCCCCAGATACTTGATTTCATCCCCACTCCAGTGGACGTTCAAAATTCTGTAGCTACCGAGCATGCTGTTCTGGGGTCTCTCCCCCCAAAAAACTACTTTTGCAAAGCACAAGATGCCTCCAAGCTGGCCAATACCTCCCTTATTGCTGTTTTGGCTTCCTAGGGAATGGCACTCATGAGTTCACTATTAGTAGGTATGATAAAAATGTTATTGGTCGCTTCCAGGCAACCTTTTAAATGAGCATCTAGGCTGCTTTGTTTGCAGAAAGATTGGCCATGTTGGCTATTTAATAAGTACTCATCATGATTTGGTTGTGGGGAGATCAGATGACGTTTCATCAAGTGAGCGTTATCCCACATATACCAGTGCATTTTCCTCATTTCTTCCATTTGGAGCAGGTCTGCTTGGGAGGGGTCAGTTTCTGAGAATCGTATGCGCACAGAACCAACTCCTTCTCCTTGGTTGGCCTACAATAACACTACCCCAATAGGCACATCAGAGGCATTGTTTTCAACCATGAAAACCCTCTTGAGCCTTCTCGGTCCACTGAAAGGATTTCCCACCTTTGAGGCAGTTGGTCAATGGCACAGTGAGGCAAGAGAAGGAGACAATGAACTTCCAGGAGTAATTTCTGAACCCCATGTGGCTGCTTGGTCAAACCACACTATGCCTTTCCTGGGTCCATCTCGGTGGTGATGGGGATGCTGCGGTACCATAGACACAGTGTAGGGACAGTGTGGTGGTACCTTGCCAGCCTCTTTCTTGCAGGACACATCCTGAAAGATGTCATACTTGGCTGGGAGTTTGTCCTTGTTTGCTGTGAAAGGGGGCAAGGTGTTTTCAGGGGAAGAAAGCGCAGTGGCTGCAGCAAACACATCCTCTGTTTTCTTGTAGTATTGCTGATAGAAGTGAAAATGCCAGGGACCGCTGCCCCCACGAGATGCACAAGTTGTGCTGAGTGCACCAGGGCAGCCCCCAGCATAATGGGAAAGCATGGTGGGGTTGCCAGGTAATATGTCAGCTCTTCTTGGGGGTCCAGCAACTTCAGGAGTAGCAGGTGCAGCATGATTGTGCCAGGCACCACTGCTCTACTGTCAATGGCATCCATGAAGAGTGACTCACTGAGCTCCCATGAACCAACGCCCGGCTGATTGGCAATGTCCCAATCCAGGAAATTGCTAGAGGGTCCTGAGTCTATCATGACTCAAGTCAAGTAGGCACCCCCTTCCCCAAAGGGGTGTGCAAGACAGTAGGCAAGGTGATGGCTGATTTGAGTGGTGGTGGATCTTCAGGGGCCTTCTGGGAAGATCCACACTCCTTCTTTGGTCCCAGCTCCCAGACCTCTACCAAAGTTAGGATTTTGAGTTTTCTAGTAGCAGAGTCTTGACAACCACCTTGGCTGAACACACCATGGCACAGTGCCTCACCTTCCCACAACAGAGGCACACACACTTCTTTCACCTTCCTGTCTTCTCATCCTCCATCAACCGGGGACATGCTAATCCGATCTGCAATAGGTTCCTCCCCTGAAACTGATGATGTCCGCACACTACAATGGGAAATGTGTGCCGGAGCGTGGTACTGGAACTCCAGGCAACCTTCAGGTCTACCGCCTGTTTTCAGGCACAGCTGAATGAGGGCTGATCAGATGCCAGGCAGAGCTGTTTGCCCCAATTCATCAAGGATCTCGTCATTTAGCCCCAGCTGGTACTGCACCATATACACCTTGTCATTCCAATTCCAGTCCTGGGCCTACAGTCTAAATGCACTGGTGTAACCACCCACTGATTCTCTCCCATGCCTCTGATTTTGAAGCCAACATGTGGGTGTCTTCTTCTTGTAAGGGTGCTGGAAGGACTTGACCATGGTTACAATGAAGTTGTCCTAGTTGTTGCCATGCAATTATTGGTCACCAGTCTTGATGTGAGGTCTGGGCTTGTAGGGGTTCGATCAAACTGTCCTGGTCCTCACTGCAAGCAAATTGGCTGGTTCACACTGGCTTGATCTGACTAGGAGTGTCTGATGTCATGCGGTGAAACAGTCCTCTGCCAACCCTGCCCTGGATCCAGCTCTCCACTCCCTAGACTTCTGGCCTACTCTTCAGGCTCAGGCACATCTCAGGGTCCCAATGTCACATTCCCCTTTTCACTAGCACGCTCCCCAAGGTCATCCATTTCCAACTCCCCGAGCTCCACCCATTCATCCTCAGAATCCAACCATTCCCCTCCATGATATCTCCATGGGATTCATGGCAATCAAGATCTAGAAGGGGGTGATGTAGATGTGAAGCAACATCAGAAGTTAAAGAAGGTTCAAAACGATACTGAGGAATATTCACAATTAGCTTGCCTACTTTTAAAATGACAATGACAAGCAGAAATAAAACAGCTGAAGCTTTTTTTCCTGCTGTGTTGATGAAATGATGAGCAAAAGTTCACCTGCTCCATTTCTGAGTGTCAAACTGCTGGTAGAGGCAGGGGAGTAACTGCAGGAGGAACAGGTGGCAGTACACAGAACGATCAATATAAGTGGAACTCATTGCTGCAAGCAACCTACAGTAAGGCGACCGATCGTGAGAATGATAAAAATCAGCAGTTTCTATAACCTCTGATCAAAGATAATGGGGAGGCAGTAGGTATGTATGAGTAAGAGGCAAGCAAGTTGGTTTTGAGAAAGAATAAAAAACTAAAGGGTTAGGTCCACCCACCCACAAGATACACAAACATGATATCCAAACTCACCTTCTTTGAATGTTGTTAATTCAGTACCAAAAATGGAAGAGCCGCATTTTCAGATTAAATGCACCTTCCCATTTATGGGCTCGTTCATTCAATTTACAAATGCAAGGAATTAAAGTACCATTCTTAAACACAAACGGATTAGATTTTGTTGATGATCAATTCCTATCAGGAATTGGTATGTGCACACACACACCCAAACTCCTAGCAAGACTTCTGTGACAAACAGAAAATTTAAATGGCAACATGTTTTCTGATGTGGATAGGAGAACCCTTCAGTATTGAATTTCTGCCTGTCAGGGAGTTCCGGGATAAAATATTACAAAGGACTAACAAATGCTAAAGATGCAGGAGCCCAGCAAGATGAACATGTGGCAGCCCTAAGATATTTTGACAGTTGGTAAGAATTATGTCAGTTTCTCTGTTATTTATTTACAATTACTTATTCAGCTTATGAAAACATTTCAAAATAATTAACAATAAAAAACATAAACAATTAATAGAAATTCAAATCAGATATATCTACCATCTAAAAATCTTTGCTTAAAAGGCTTATGAAAAAAGGAAGGCGCTGAAAAATTAGGTGCCGAAAAGACAAGAGAAATGACACTTGTGTGGCATGTACAAGGAGGTAGTTCTGCAGAGGTCTTTCTCACTGGGGAAGTACAGTCTGAGCACATAATACCAATCCTGGCCCAACTGCACTGGCTGCCAATTAGTTTCCTGGCCCAATTCAAAGTGCTTGTTTGACAGATAAAGTCTTATGTGGCTCAGGACCCCAATACCTCAAGGACTGCCTCTCCCCATATGAACCAACCCAGACCTTGAAATTGTCCTCTGAGGGAGGACCAGAGGGCAGCAACAGGAGAACGCGCCCTGTCAGTGGTGGCTCCCTGTTTGTGGAATGCTCTCCCTGGTGAGGTTCACCTGGCACCATCATTACATTACATTACTTTTTCCCCAGGCCTTTGGCTTTTAATTTTCTGTAGCTTTGAGTGGGCGGCATAGGAGCCAATTCCTGGGGGTTGTGGGGGCACTGGCCCCCACAATAAAATATTTTAGGGGGCCGGGTCCCCACAAAGTTGATGGGCATTCCCATTCAAATGGTGTGTGTGCACTGCATCATGTTATCAATTTTGTGGGGTGGGGCTTACCTGGGCCCCCACAATATTTTATTCAAGTTGGCACCCCTGGTGGGTGGGATGTTTTAATCTAGCTTTAAAAAAAATATAGATCTGCCTTTTAGATTTTTCTTTGTCTTTTTATGCTGGTTTTCATGGATGTGTTTGTTTATATACTGTAGGTTGCTTTGGCTTGCCTTGGTTAAAAAGCAACCAATATATTCAATAAACAAGAAATATAAAAATAGTATATGGATCGCAGGAAAAATGTGTTGTGATCTGCAAACAACAACAACTAAAGCTCTGTTCTACTGCAAAGGCTTCTCTTACTGAATTTTTACTTTTCTTGCAAATTCTGAACAGGGCCTAGGACACCGCTGACACTCAACCAAACTGAAACAGCAGCACTAAAAGTGGTAATGTGTGCACGTGCGAGATGCTTGGGGTGTTATGCATGGCTGTGTGCATCTATGTGCATGAAGTGAGTAACAGGTGTGTGTGAAAACATATTGTTTGTGAACAGGATTGTTTGTATCTGAGATGTATTTTTACACTATGGCTATCAGGTTACAACCCAGAGGTTCTACCTTTTACTTTTTAACCACACAAAAGCAGTGAAAGCGTGTCCAGCTGCATCTCCTGTCCCAGTCAGTCCTCTGTTTGCCCTCCATCCTCCTTTCTCATTCTTTCAGCAGCAAGATGTGGGAAGGGTTAGGGTAGGAGGCCCAGAAGCAGCAACTTCTTCTGCTACGTGAGTATGGTTTAAAGCAGAAGTGAATTCTCTAGGTTACAATCTGGCAATTCTGTTCTTTACAGTCTTCTCAGACTTGTCCGAAGGCAGCTAGTGTCTCCAATACCTGTAGCATTCATAGAATCCTAGAACTGTAACGTTGGAAGGGGCCACAAGGGTCATGTAATCCAATCCCCTGCAATGCAGGAATCCTTTTGCCCAATGTGGGGGCTCCAACCTGTGACCCTGAAATTAAGAGTCTCATGCTCTACCAACCGAGCCATCCCACATTCAAAGATGCTTCAGCGCTAGTCGTCAACCGGTGGGGTTGGTACCCACAAGTGAGTTACTGCACCCTCGCCTAAAGTTGGTCAGACCACAGGCACCAAAACTCTTTTGCTTACTGTCTTTTTTAAAAAGGAAGAGAAACACACAGAGAAGCAGACAATTGGAGAAGATAAGGGGAGAGAGGCAGAGAGATGTTGCTTCCAAACAATCTATTTCTTGAGCAATCATCTTGATCTGTTTGCAAGGAGGTTAGACTATGCTGGCTTTTTATTGAGAATTCATTCTGATTTGTTTGAAGGAGACACTGATTCAAAGATGGATTGGGCGGGGAGGTGGGATCCTATTCAGTTCTTATTTAAAGATGAATTTACATACTTTACGTACTTTCCAAAACAATACACAAACCAAAACACAGCCAATCTTCAAAATTCAGTTCTCCGAGTTAGGTAAAATTGCACACAAACAGACATGTGTGTGTATATATTAGGGAAAATTCACACTAAAATGCTGGTGAGTTTTTGTGAGAACTTTTTTCTTCTTCTTTAAGTTGCAAGCTCATGTGGAAATGTGGAGAATTGCATTTAAGACTGGAAAAATGAGTCCAGTCAGAGAAACCCAAATGGGCAGATTTTGTCATCCTTATTGTCAAGAGGATGTCATCATACGGTTTCCACTTTGCTTACCACAGAAAGTCTGCTTCTTTGGGGAAGAAGGTTTGCTGAGCAAGAACTCCAAATTGTGCAGCCTGAATGTGTCACTATGCAATGGAATCCCATCTGAAGATGTTGACACTATGGAAGAGCCCAGAAATGGCGAAAAACAGAGGGAAGAAGAAAAGCGTACAAATGGCAGAAAATTGAAGAGTGGGTCTGAAGTTGCACAGCAGCGTGAAAAAGCGAGTCCTAAATCTGAAAAGGCCCAAGACTGCTGCTTTAGGGAAGTAAGACATTTTCAGGGGTCCTGCCCTTCTGCCTTTAACAGCAGCCAGGAAAGTTTTATCTCCACATCCGGAAAAGTCTCACCAGCTGAATGTCTGAATCTCGAATTACTGCTATAGAGATACAGGAGCAGGGCCTATTTTTTTAAAGTGGCAATTTTACCAATTGTCACGTCACTCATGAAATAATTTCAGGAGTTTCCTCCTCACTATGGCTCTTAAATTTGCACAAGTTCTCTCTCAGGGGAACCCGGCAGCTACAGCTGGACCTGAGAGATGATGCTTCTCCAGCCTCTCCCCTCCTCCACCGCAGTCCTCCAAACTGCCGGCCACCCTTTGCTGGCTTTCACTTCTGCTTCCCTTTCACATTTTTAGATGTTTTAAAAACAGACTCCAATTTACTGAAACCCCAGCTAAAAACAGAAGCCCAGAAACCAGCCTCCGGGCAGCGCTCCTCCTACCCCTAGCAGCCGGTCCTCATTCTCCTGCCTTGGCTCTCTACAGCGCCCTCTGCAGGAAAACACTGGGATGGAAACAGCTAGGGTAGCCAGATACAAAGGAAGGCAGAGCTCTGAGCCATTTTAGTCATTTTGCAGGAAAGGGAATCTGTTTTCGTTCCTGCAAAAATAGTACCGTGCAAGCAGCTATGACAGATACAGGGACAGTGTCTTCTTTTGCATGGGACAGCCTGCTGTCTCCTTGGATTCCAGGAAGCCTTGCAGGAATTTGGAAGCCTGAGGGGAACAGGGAGAGTAAACTGGTTTGTTTGCTTCAATCTACAGTTATGCAGCAATGATGGGGAAGCAGTGACTCTAGAGATGTCGTTGGACTCAAGCTCTTGTCAGCCCCAACCAGCTCGTTCAATGGACAGGGTTAAAGGGAACTGTGGCCCAGCAACATCACAAGGGGCACAGGTTCTTCATCAGTACGCTGCAGGATAGAAATAAGTTTGGGACTACCCTCGCAGCCAGCTCGGTTTGCATAGTGACCAGAGCCTGTGCTTTTAACAGTACCTCCGCTCTGCAGAAATCAGCAAGTGAAACTTTTCGCAGCAAGGAGATAAGCATCACTTGCTAATGGCTGTACATCAAGTTGTTGCTGAAGGCACAGCTACTGTGGTTGCTTGCAAAGTTGGAAATCTTGGCCTGTGCTCTTAGTCAGGTTGCCACCTTTTTCCCAGCAGGGCTCCTGTGACTTTAACAGCAGAAATTAGGTGTGGCGCTTCCCACCATCCCACCCCCAAGCCCACATCTCTATGCAGGGACAAAAACATTCCAGCTGGCTTTCTGCCTGGCAGGGAACTCTTGGGCACAGGAGCCCCACTAGAGAAAAGCTAGAATGCTCCCCTCTGTTTCAAATACCTTTCATCCGTAAGTCCCAGTGTGCTTTTGCCGCTTATCCCCAACTCCATGCTCCAGCCCTGACCTCAGGCCTACTGGAGTTTCTTTCCCCTAACCCTATCCTCTCCCTTCACCTTTGCACTGAGCTGCAGAGAAGACAGGGCTGGCGATAGACAATAGTTTTCAAAAAGTGCTGAAAGTGGGGTGTGACAGGGGCAGCACTGTTTGTGGCCCATGCACTCAGTTTGGCACCAGTATATCCTCTGGCACTTACCTGCCGCCCACAGCCCTGAGTTCACCATGGCAACGATGCTTCTGGTGCAGGAGAGAGAGCATTGGAGAGCCCTGCCTGCCGCTGACAGCCGGTACCTCTTCCAGAGAGGGGAAGAGCGGATGGCGGGACAAGGAAGGGCCTCTGAGCTTGGGGCAGAGCCGGGGGAGTCCCCTGGTGCTTCAGAAGCAAGAACAGTGAATGTGGCAGGAAGCAGCTGGGAGGAAGAAGCCATAGCGGTATGTTGGGGGGGTGGGAGCAAAGAACACTGCAAGGACTGGCACACAACAAACACATGTGCGTGGGCATGTGTGTTACCTGCCTATTACCCTTGTCGCCCACAGGTGCTGCCCTCCCCTTTGTGCTTGCCATACCCAGGGCTCTGATGCATACACTCCTGGACACCCAACAGAGATGTGGTGTGAAGGGTTATGCAAAATGCACTCACCACGGCACCACATTCTCTCACACATGCTGTACTACATACCTGGGCATGAGCAGACAAATTTTCTCTTGAATCTGGAATAATGCCTAGCACCGACCCCCCAATGTGAGTGGGACCATTTATAATCTTTCTGGCATGCTAGCTGAAAGATTAAAACAGCAATACAGTCCCTCTCCCCAAAACACACACACACAAACTAGATCCTGCAACTCCAGTCAATGTGCAGAGTCCTACACCCCACCTCAAATACTGCTTATAGCCAATAGCTTGTCAAGAGCCTTAGGGCCTCCCTTGGATATACAACACATTTCCCATAAACCTCCAGCTTGCCACTGCCCCTGACACCTCTCAGTGGACTTTAGTTCTCTTGGGTCAAGGACTTGTTCATCCAGACAATCCTTAAAACCTGGCTCCCAGGCCTACTAGGTACTCCTTCTGCAGCTGCTGTCACAATCCCTATCTATTGGTTGGCATGTCCTTAGCAGCGGAAGCATGTGTGCTAATGTGGGACTGGGGAAAAAGGAAACTGAACCCCTTTGACAGTGGCTGGAGAAATGCTGTGCAGGGCTGTGTACACACAATCCTGTTTGCACTGCATCCTGTGTGCCCTCACCACTGCTTTGGGAAGCAGCGTTCGCACCAGGTTGGTCACAATCCATAGATATTCTGTATCTGCCTTGTCATTTCTTAGGAAAAACTACATTCTTATGCATTCCCCCAACCAGAACCAGCTTCGATCTGATTTTAGTGGGGGGGGGGGGGGGACGGACAAGCGGCCTAACTGTGTTTTAAGCCAGTAATGTGTACACAGCCCTAGGCAAGTGCCTCGGGTCCCCAGGTGGTACAGCAGGACTCAGACTGTCTGGATGATAAGACAGAGAAACAGCCCTGAAATGGTAAATGCGATCTCTAAAGGTCTGGACCTAGCAATCCTAATCCCACCCTACCTCTTACTGGAAATCTCATAATGATGGTCTTCTTAACTGAATATCCTCACAGCTCATTGTGGACAACTCAATGTAGAGCTTATTATGTTAAGATGGTGAGGCATCTACACAACCAGGTTTAGTTATCCCTGAAGAGACAAAAACCACCTTTCTGTCTTCACAATTGGGGTGACTCCAGACTGGTGAACCCTGGAAACCCTCCCCAAACATCAGAAATGTGGGGCCTGGCTGTGGTTAACTGGTGGTGAGAGAAAACCACTCTGTTTATACTCAGAGGCAGTTTTCTTATTGCATCATATGCTCTAGGGCTGACCTCTGGCATTAGAAACAGATTCTGGGGCTCAGGGTTTATCCACACTTACCTTAACCTCTGCTCTTTCCAGATACGGTCCACACTTTAAAGCTCCGAGTCCGAGCGCCCCTTTTTTTGTCCCAGAGCTTTCCCTGCAAAAGCCCGCTCTTTAGCACTCAATCAGACACAACGCTTGAAAGCATGGACCTATGCCTGGAATGAGTGGGGCAAAAGGTAAATGTGGATAAGCTCTAAGCCCCATAAAACCCAAGTAAGTAAGACAACACATAGCTGCTGCTCGATGCTAGCAGTTGGTTCTGCATTTTTCCCAACTCACCACTGGGGGGAAGCAGCATGCCACCAGTTCTCGCACTCACCTGTGGCGATGTGGCCTGTTCCAGTCTGAGAGACAGCACGGTCCCACCCAACGGCTCTCCCTTGCACATGATGACCATCACATTCGCTCTCGGCAATGTGACACATGCACAAACACACACACACACACACACACACACACACACACACACACACACAAGCATCAGTGCATCCACCAAACACTACTACTCACAGTCTCACACATTTGGACAGCCAGGAGTACACTGAGTTTTGCTTTTTTCAGAGGGGTAGCTGTGCGAGTCTCTTGCAGCAAAAACAATGAAGAGTCTTGCAGCTCCTTAAAGACTAGTACATTTATTATGACCGAACCTACAGCCCACTTCATCAGATGTATGAAAGTATTATCTGGAGCTGAAGGTAAAGCTATACATGGCTTGGGATGGGGTGACGGGGGGAGTTGTTAAAAGTGAGAAGGAAAGAAAAAAACAGAGAAATACAGACAGTGATAATTATGGATGTATCATTGGTTAGAGGTTTTCGTAATGCAAGTAGTCTGACCTGAGATCATTTATTTACTATATGCAAGATAAGAACGTAAGAAGAGCCTGCTGGATCAGGCCAATGACCCATCTAGTACAGTATCCTGTTCTCACAGTGGTCAACCAGATGCTTCTGGGACGATCGCAAGCAGGACCTGAGCACAAGAGAGCACTCTCGCTTCCAGCAACTGGTATTCAGAAGCATTACTGCCACTGACAATGGAGAAAGAGAACAGCCATTATGGCTAGTAGCCATTGATAGTTTTATTCTCCATGAAGATGAACCCCTTATATGCAATGTCTACGTGGGAGCGATCCATTTGTATTTACAACTTGGGTCAGCAGCTAGTTCTGCCAGAGAGCCACTCTGGAGTGAGGGTTGAAGCGCAAAGGCCCCTATTCATGCTCACCAGCTGCCAAGTCTCATTGCCACATATTCTGCTTATCCACATCCCACTTTTGCCTTCAGGAGTGGCAACTGAGAGGCCAGACTTTGCCCAGGGGCAAAGCCCCTAGAATACACGAGAAAGAAATTGTGCACACACAGATCCAGGAACACTGTGACACTCGGCCACCCAGACAATCTATGCCCCTAACAAGCCCATGAATAACAATTTTCCAAGACAGAAAATTGCTTACATCCCATCTTGTACACCTTTGCTCTAACCCATTTCAAGTAAAACTTGCGCCGCCCAGAAAATCACACACACCCCTCTACTAATTTAGGCTTAGACTAATTGGGTGTATGGGAGCTAAAAGCACATATCCACAGCTGCTTATGTAAGTTTAGAGAGCCCAGGGGCTGGAATAAGAGGGTTATGAGTCCCAGAGTAACAGAAACTTCACACACACACACACACACTACCAGAACTAACAGAGCAGCCTTCTCCAACCTGGTGCCCTCCAGATGTTTTAGACTGCAGCCCGGTGTCTTCACTTTAAAAGTCTCAACATTGCAAAGAAGCAAAAGAACTCTGTTTGAGTCCTTGGAGAGACACCATGAGTCAAAGTAGGCAATAACTGGACTAGAAGAACTCTTTATATAAAGACAGCTCTATATACATGTTCACTTAAACGAGCCCAGCAGCTTGTGAACAGAAGCAGGAAAGCATGGATCAAAACAAGTTATTCGTTGAGAGGCCTTAATGTCAGTCCCTGATATGTAAAATGGGAACAGTGCCCTGCCTCACAGGGTCATTGCAAACAACAACGGAAAAAAGCAAAAACAGTTTTGCAACTTTGAAAGTACTGTGCAGCTCTTGCCCTGCAAAATAGGAACACTGCAGTTGTGATTTTGAGAGAGGGGATCTATCACTAAAACAAAACGAAACTTCAGCAGCTCAATCCTAAACATGCTTACTTGGAATTATGTCCGGCTGAATTTAATGGGAGTTATTGCTTGGTTAGGAGGCTTGGGACTTGCAGTCTAAGCAACCAAGGCTGCTTGACTCTACTGTGACAAAAGAACAATGGACCGGTGTTTAATTCTTGGAGTAAAAGGTAAAGGTAAAGGTACCCCTGCCCGTACGGGCCAGTCGTGACCGACTCTGGGGTTGCGCGCCCATCTCGCTTAAGAGTCCGGTGGCCAGCGCTGTCCGAAGACACTTCCGGGTCACGTGGCCAGCGTGACGAAGCTGCTCTGGCGAGCCAGCACCAGCGCAGTGCACGGAAACGCCGTTTACCTTCCCGCTATAAAGCGGTACCTATTTATCTACTTGCACTTGGGGGTGCTTTCGAACTGCTAGGTGGGCAGGAGCTGGGACCGAACGACGGGAGCTCACCCCGCCACGGGGATTCGAACCGCTGACCATGCGATCGGCACGCCCTAGGCGCTGAGGTTTTACCCACAGCGCCACCTGCGTCCCTAATTCTTGGAGTAGGAGTTCCTGAATTAGACTGGCAGCAAAAAGTCCTCATGCTCCATTCTCACTGCATCCTTCACTGTGAGTTAGGTCAGCAGCAGTTGCTAGACAGTGGGGTGCCAATGCATTGATGCAGGATACAAGACGAAGGCTGAAGTTTGCCCTCAAACTAAGGTATCAAAGTTGTGAGATGTGCACCAGTTTGGGAATGTGATCGCAGGCAGGCTTTCCTTTGACCTAAAGTTTAGCTCAGAGGGCCTCTGAACATGTACAGAGCAATCTCACCACATCTCTGGGATTAGATCCTCAAACTTTCAGGTCAGTAGAGATGCCCGCTCCCAGGCCACCTCGTGTATTAGGACCTCTTTCTGCTGGAGTGGAGAGCTACAGGTTGCGACTGCGACACACCAGCCGAGCTGCTCAGGGGGGCAAAGAGATTCATTAAGGAGCCAGCCATGCTCCCTACCCCCCCCCCACAGCTCACAACCCATGCCGTCTATGAGGAACCTGTGGCTGGAATAGCAATAGGCCTGCGGGTCAGTATTGAGGGGCAAGAGCAGAGTCGCCCTGCCCGGTCCCTGTCTCCCTGTCCCCGCGGCTGGCTGAGGCGGGCGGTAATGAGAGGAGACGGCCGGTGTCGCGGGCGCTCCCCCGGGGCTGTGGTTATTGTATGTGACGCGCCGGCTCCATCGCGCTGCTCATATTTCTCCCCCGATCAATACTTTTGACTCCCTACAAGACAATAATCGCTTGTCCGCGGCCGCCAGTCGATCAAATACATTATTAGAGTGCGCTCCCGGGGGAGCAGGGCGGGGGAGGGGAGCAGCAGGCGGGGGGAAAGTACAGGGAATGGGGCAGGTTTTTTGGGGGGTGAGGTGGCAGAAGGCACAACAAGTTATGGGGTGGAGTGCAGGGAGAGAAGGAGGGGGTCTGTGGCTCACTATCATCTCTCCCCTTGCCTGTATAGGCGGCTGGCAATTTCCACACCAATGTTTGCAGGTGCACGCCTCTAAACAAGCCTGGGTCCGTGGCACAGGGGTATTCAAACCTCTGCTGTAGATTGTTATCTATATTATTTTGCTGGTTGTGTCGAAACTTCTAGCTTTCCTGAGATTCCCCCCCCCCCCCAGGCGTTTCGCCTGAGGAGAAACCCCAGAATTTCCAAGCTCCAAATTTCACTTTGAATGAAATGTGGTGGCAAAAGATCACCGTGAAACATTGTTCATCTCATCGGTGCCCTTCTGAGTTCCCTTGGGTGTTTCGCCTCTGGAGGAACACAACGCATGTCTGCCTCGAATTTTGCTTCAGGTGAAATTTCAGTGGCAACCCTAGCCCTAGGTCTAGGCCTGAGGCCTTCTTGGCTGCTCTGTCCTACAGAGAGGTCTTTCCCCTCCTTAAGCGCCTTCTCTTGGGACACAGCTTCATGTTTCTTAGACCAGAGGGTGTTGACAAGAGGACATTAACGCAAGCGAGCGGCCCTGCTTGTCCCCAGCCTGTTCACAGTATCCGCATTAATATCTTTGCTCAATTGGCAGGTTTGTTTTTTGACAGACCAGAAGGCAGGGGCAAAGCAATTGCCTGTGAGCATGTGCAGAGTGTGCGTCTTACAAGGCCAAGTACACACAAACCATGGCTTCACGTTGGAGATAAAGGCAAAGAAGGGGAAAACGATATTGTTGGACTCCCATCAGCCCCAGCCAACACGGCCCAGTCAGGAATGATGGAAGTTGCTGGAATACAACAACATCAAGAGTGCCACAGAATCTGCATTCTTGGATTAAGGCTAAGGTAACCAGATGCAAAGTAGGAAAGAGAGCTCATGTACCTTTGAGACAGGGCTGGGGAACTACTTCCGGGTCAAATTGTGCCTGAAACCATTAGCCACGTTTGACAGATGGGTGGGGCTGATCCATGGTGCATGGGCAAATCACCCAACCCCAGCTGAAGTAGTGTGGCTTGCATCAGGCACCAAATTTAACTCTGGCACACACTGGCAAAGGAATAATCCGGAGCCTTACTGCATCCTCCCAATTATCCCTTTGTGAGTGTGGCTCACGTCTGGCACTCTTTGAAAAGGGGAGCTGGTGGGACTTCTGCACCTTGAAAGAGTTGATCAGAAGGGAGGGGAAATATTTAGAACTTACCCTCAGAGAGCTTCAGCACTAAAACATTCCATGGACAAATTTGAAGAGTCATTGTCACAAGCGATGTACACAACATTTAGGCCCATTGCTTGCTATAGGCCAAAACCTGCAACCTGGGGGTGTCCGGGTGAAGGAGGCAGTGGAAATGTCAAGCTCAAAGTTACTGTCAAAGGACCACAAAAACTGGAAGAACACGTCGTGCAGAAGGACCAGGGTGTGACTTGAGTCCTGCCCCACTGTGCCACACAGGTACATGGTCTCCATCACTTTGGAAAGGCAGCCCAGTTAAGGTAAAACTGAAACAGAATTCACAAGGGCTGGTAATGCTCTACTACGGCCCCTTTGCAGAGGCTGCTGGAGCAACTCTGAGAGGATTTACTGGCTTTTTGGGCTGAGGTATAAAAAGGGGTGTTGGCATTGCAAAGTGTGTCGATGTTACATTTGGATGTGAAGTCACTGATATTTTTTCCTTGAGCTGTATGCTCCCTTAAATGCTGATGTACAAATTACTGGGTTGTTGTTGTTTTTAGCATTGTAGCTATATTATACTTTTCATTATGTTATTGTATTACTTATTTAGACTTTGCTTTTATGTTAACTGTTTTTGAATGTTTTTACACGAAGCACTTTCAGCATTGATGTAGTTGTGGGAAATGTGGCATGTAAATAACCTGACTATGACTTCTTTTGGCAAATGAACTTTTCCCCACCCCCTGCATGACAACCTGCTCCTTGGTTAAAGATAGAGAAGTCCAATCCTTCATTGCATTCAGGCCCCTTAGTACTGGAAAGGCACATTCCAAGGCATGTGTGCAATAGAAAAGGCAAAGGAAGCCAATGTGTACTTTAATATTTGTGGAGAACAGGGATTTTTCACAGGTCATGCAAGGAGTCACCCTAGTTCAAAAATGAGAAGCTTGAGTTCTGGCATTCCCTGGTGGATCTTCCCAGTCTTGGAGGAAACAGTTTGGCCTCTGGGCTTGAGAAGGAGCCATTTAAGGCAAGGGTGCAGATGTTGCTGAACTAAAATTCCCATCAGCCCCCATCAGCATGGCCAATGGACAGGGTTGATGAGAGTTGCTAGGGATTCAATCTGGGACCCTTTGAGTCACAGTCCCTCCCTCAATGCATTCATACAACCACTTGATATAAGGCAGGTACCGCTTTTAATCCTGAGGTAACCTTTCTTTCTTCACCAATTTCTTCAGACCTTTTCACATGACGCCTTCACAAACTAGGTGGTTGTCATTCATCACACACCTGCATGACCGTGTGAGTGCATTGGCAGATACAAAAAACGGATTCTAGCCAATGTTATGTTCTTGATGAGGTGTGGGTTTCACCCTCGGCATTTCCCAAATACAGCAATATGGCTGTGTGATACTTCAATGAGCAGTATAGGTTAGGACGGTCATTCTGGATTATAACATACCTAAATCACACTGTTTAATGTGACCCTTTCTGGATTATTTTTCAACGTGAAATCAATCCGGATCTCATTTTTGGACCATGGTCACCAAATTTCAACAGGTGTCTGAATTACAATCCAACATATCCTAGCCTTGCCAACTTTGAGCAGCATTGTGTGGTTCATGTTAAGATTTCACTGTGTAAAAGCAAACCAGAAATGGCTGTGTGAACTAGCTATAAACCGTGAAGCACTGTAGGCAGGAACGTATATGCCCCCCTGTTCTGCAGCCACATAGGACATCTGCAGAAATTGTGGGCACAGATTTTGGCATTCAGATAATCTGTGCATTCATCTGTTTTAAAAACTGCAACTTTCTGGACCGTTTTGCTGCAAAGACAGAATTGAAAGTACTTGATGAAATCTCAGAAGCTCAGAAGCTCCATAGATAGCATAGAAGGGAATGCTTTCAGGGTGTGAGGCATACATGAAAAAGACTTGGTTACAGAATAACAGAACTGTAAAGTTGAAAGGGACCCCAAGGGTCATCTAGTCCAACCCCCTGCAATGCACTATATGTGAGTGAAACTGGAAGGATAACTCTATTCCACCTTGCTTGTATGTTTATAGCTCTGTGCATTTACACTCCTATTCTGGCTGTCCACATTTCTGTCCTCATCTTTTTTCATACCCATTTGATTCTTCACATACACACAGAGTCCTTGTTGTGAGCACATTTTTACTATTTGCACTTTCACACTTGTATCTCTCTCTCTCCTTTTGCAACAGCAAACACTGTTTGTTCTCCTTAAATTCTGCCTTAAACACACATGTGTCATGCATGCCTTATGTCAAATAAACCTTCCTCAACACACTAGTGCTAGTTTCCAGTTTCCCAAAGCACTCAGATCTTCTCCAGCCTCCCTACACATGCAGAACCATGTGTGCAGAGAAATCAGCAGCCGTGGGAATGGTCTTTAAAAATGTGTGTAGCTGGGACAGAAGGGAATGTTTTGATTTTGCTATCATCTTTTCTTTCCGTTTGCTCTACTCCGAGCGCGCTCCCACTGCTGGTTTGGGAAATGGTTGTACACACAACATTAGCCAAAATCCATATCTCTCCTGTCGTTTCTTATGAAATACTGCGTTTTGATGTGTTTTCCCCCCAAAGCAGCTTCAATCTGAATAGAGAAAAAGAACCACTTAGCGGAATTTTTAACTGGTAATGTGTAGCTCTTTCCTATGTGGTCTTATTTGGTTGGTTTTTTTCCTTTTAAAATACTCCCCCTCTTGCTTTTTTCATCCTTTGATAGCTCTTTTGTTTTTATAAATCTCCAAAAAAAAATATATAAGGGAGAAAGCACAGGGGGCATCAAATCACAATATTTGTATGAATGCCTTTTTTTAAAAAAAAATTCTTTTTTTTAAAAAAAATCTTTTTTTTAAAAAAAACTTTTTTTTAAAAAAAAACCTGTGCCTTGCCAACAATTACACCAGAAGCATTTGGACCATTTTAAATTTCTGTGTGGCACTTCATTTATTTTAAGCACTATAAATAACCATCACTGATTGCAAGGAAACGAACTCTGTGAGCATATTTGCAGCTGTAGATGACAGGACCAAAATGTGGATTTGCACCTGCCTCTCTCCCCATTAATGTAGGGCCATCCACATGACATCCTTCCCATCCCAGTGCTGTCCTGGACATTTCCCCTTTAAATTGTTGGGGGGTTTTTTTATTCTTCAAAAGTCCCAAAAGCCCAGAACTGAAAAACCCTGCACTTAAAGGAGGAAAGGTCCGGGACAACAAGACAGGATCCACATTTTTCTTCGGTGTGGATAATCCCCTGGTCTAATCAGAGCCAAAGCTCAGCACTCTTGTTTCAATGCCTAGGCTCAGTAATGTAGCTTGATTCTGATCGTGTGCAAAGTGCCTGTTCTAGCACCGCTAAAAAAGCCCGAAGCTCCCTCTAAATATCTGAGTTTAGAGGGCAGGGATTCAAGAAATCAGACACACCAAGCAAGTCCCATGCCCATGGTAACAACATGCCAAAGGCAAAGGTAGTCCACAGTGGGCCAGGGAGAAATCATGGACTCAGGGCAAGAAGCAAAGTCCGTACAGCAGAATGCTGCGCAAACCCTCCTGCCCCGTAATCATGCTTTCTTCCTTTCATTGCTTCACATGCTTTCAGTTATGTGCCAATGCTGTGCCCTCGTCTAAACAAGTCCTTCATGGCTTAGTTGGTTAGCGCATGGTGCCGATAATGCCAAGGATGCAGATCTGATCCCCACATGGGATAGCTGCATATTCCTGCACTGCGGGGGGTTGGATTAGATGATCCTCAGGGTCCCTTCCAACTCTACCATTTTAAATGCTCAGTATCTAACATCACTTTTTCAAAAGGGGGAAAGGATCCTCCTTACTCATTCAGGCATACATATGTGCTGATGTTTGTAGTGGCAGCTTGGGGTGCTTACTTTTGATTAGCTCTGCTAGCAGATTTGAAAATGCAGGAAACTCCCTTATGAAGATGTGCTACAAAGATGATGAAACTTTATTTAGATGCAGGCAGAAATGGACCGTGAAAGACAATTTAAACTGAATGTTTGTGCGAGCGTGTGTAGGAAAGGGGGGGGGGGACACAAGCCTTTTCTGCTTGTGAAGTTCATTTTGATTATTTATACTTTCTCCTGCAATTAAAAAGTATCATCGAGCTGAACTGAAACACCTGTGAAACAGAGAGACATACACACAGAGAAGGAATGTTTACCCGTTAGTATTCAAGTGTAAAAGTGTGTTTTGAGCAGATTTATGGGGAGAAAAACTAGGGTGAAAAAGCCCAGAAATAAAATTAAAAGGCACAAGCATGTGAGATGAAGCATTGATTCATGTTCAGGATGACGTGTACACAAACGAGTAGGTGCACCTGATGGTGGAGTTAAACATGAGAGAATATAGGATAATGAATAAGGAGTGTGGCTTAATACATATGCCTGCATGTGAAAGTAGAAGCACGCATCAGAACTGATTCACGCAACTGCTTTATTGCTCATTTGCGATGTAGGAAGCCAAAGCCGGCTCCCTTTGCTACATGACGGAGCGCGCTTATGGAATTATTTCAACACCCATTTCAACAACTCAGCCTCTGGGTCACTTGGAACTTTTCTGAGGATGAAGGAGAGGTGATCTGGAGATGGGGTTGGAATAATCACACAATCCTCTCGTCCTGCTGAGAAGTCAGATGGGCTTCTAATCACAAATTAGCCAAAAATGGTTGCATCGGCCCATGTTATGTATCCGGGATTGTGAGAGAGTAGCTACCACGGAACACAGGCCACCTCCTCTGTATGTGCATGGTTTACAACTGCACACTTGAGTATTTCCCTTCACCTTCCACTCATATCTCCAGATTTCTCCTTAAGAAATGTTTCAGAAACTGTTCTAAGTCCCCACAAAGCTTCTGTTCCCTTCTGTCACCCCCAGTCTGGGACACAAGTCGTGATCCAGCACCTGAATCCCAATACATGGTCCAGCACGATAAACCATCAGTTAAACTATGTATAATTCTCACTCGGACTGCGATCAGGACAGAACAACGCCTGGCAATACATGGCGAGGGGAGGTGGTACATATACTGGGACTTTTCCTCAATTTTGATATGGGTTTAGTAAATTGGGAATTATTCCCAGACTCCAGACCCATGCTGACACCACCCCCAATATCACTGAGAATCACATTTAACCCATAAGCGTACATCGAAAGGGTGAAAAAGAAATCCCGTCTTCTCTGCCTCTCTTTAACGGTCCTGGCTGCGAGTAAGGAGGGATATCTAATGTGTGTTAAGGGGTAACTAATCCATGTTAAGGGATCTGGAGTATGCCCCCTATGATAAGGGAAATTTGAGAAACGGGTGTGTACGGGGGGGGGAGCTTCCGATGAACAATGGTCCCCTTCAACAAACTACAAAGAAAAGAAAGGGTGGGGGACAGGGGGCAGAAAGGGAGAGGAATAGGGGACACTGGAATTTGCAGTGAGATATTATTTTGGAGGGATAAAACTGAAGCAGGGATGATAAATAGGATTAATATGATGGGGCGTGGGGAACCAGCCCCCAAGCTGCAGCATCCCTTCCCATCCCCCAGCGGCTGCGCTTTGTTGGGGGGGGGCATCCGTCAGCCCAAGCGCCTGACAATGAAAATGGTTTCGAGCCACGGCTGCCGATCGATACTGTGCAGGGGGAGAGAGGGGGGCTGGAGCTACGGCAGGGCCAGGCCTCTCGCTCACTCGCTGGCTCTCTCGCCCTCCCCCCCACCTTTTCCACCCGACGATTTCTCCCTTCTCCTCGCTTCAGACGCATTTCATTTTCTTTCCTATTCCATTCCCTGGTTTCTGCGTTGCAGCAGACTGGGGGGTGGTGGAATGGTAGGGGGGGGGCAGGTGACATCCCCACCCTGTCTAGTCTCTCTCTCTTTCTCCTCTCCCTCTCTCTGTGTCACGATTTCGCAGTTCTCAGCATGCCTTGGCAAAGCTATAATAGTAATAATAATTTTTTTTCAACAAAAAAAAAGCAATAACAGCAGCAAAACCTGGGGGAACAGCTGGACTTATTTCCTTCTCTCCCCCCCCCCCCTTACACCATTAAACTAAAACCTGGACCAAGAACCAAGAAGTGACCAAAATCCCTTCTCTCTGGCCTCCAGAAGCCACTTACAAAGAGGCAGGTACCTCCACCGCCATCCTCAATGGTGCAGGTGGGAGGAAGACTCCCTGCCAAGGTCACACAAATACAATGGCTGAGCTGGAAGCAGCGGCACAAGTCCTAATTCCCACCCCTCTCTCTAGCCCCACACTGTGCCACAAACCCATGGGTTTAGCTAGTCCACTGAAGACTCCATTCGCTCTCCTAGAGGTGGGAACAGCCCTGAAAGGTCAAGAGCTGAATCCCTGTCTTAGACAGGGACTAGGCCAAGTTCTGCTTCCTTAGCAAACCCACCCGGCTTACCACAGTGTTCTCCACCAGTCGTATTTGCCCAGGAGTCTGATGCTGTCTCTTCTCCCCTAAACCCCCTTTTCCACCTTCCTACGTATCTGATCTTGGGCACCTTTATCTCCTTCTCCATCTCCCATTCCCCTAATGCCTAGTGCTACATGTATTCCTCTGCACTTCAACTACACACCTCCTCTCTCTATATAAACCCACTTCTTTCTTTCTTTCTTTCTTTCTTTCTTTCTTTCTTTCTTTCTTTCTTTCTTCTCTCTTCCCTCCACATTCCACCTTCTGCCTCCCTTTGTCTTCAAAGCATTTCCCTAAGTCCATGTCTTTCCACTTGAGTCTTCCCTATACCCCGTCCTCACAAGACATCAGCCAGCCCTCAAACTCACCTCCTGCCCTTCCCAACAAGTGTGGCTGTGTGTACACATTACATGCTTGAAAGGCTGCTCTTTGTCTCAATTCGGATCAAAGCCGGATTGGGAGGAAACGCATCAAAATGCAGTCTTTCATGAGAATCGGCGATAAATATGGATTGTGTCTAACATTGTGCATATACCACTTCCCAAACCAGCGGGGGGGGGGGGGGTGTCACTGGATGAAGAGTAAATAGGAGGGTGTGCACAGACTGTATTGGTGCACACAGTATTCCCATCCTCACCAACAACCTTGTGAGGCAGCTTAAGCTCAGAGAGAGAGCTTGTCCACACCGCAACGAAATGTGAATTTGTGACTGTCTCCCCATTAATGCATCCATTCTTAAGGAAATCAGACCTGAGTGCTCACTGGAAGGACAGATCGTGAAGTTGAGGCTCCAATACTTTGGCCACCTCATGAGAAGAGAAGACTCCCTGGAAAAGACCCTGATGTTGGGAAAGATGGAGGGCACAAGGAGAAGGGGACGACAGAGGATGAGATGGTTGGATAGTGTTCTCGAAGCTACAAACATGAGCCTGACCAAACTGCGGGAGGCGGTGGAAGACAGGAGTGCCTGGCGTGCTCTGGTCCATGGGGTCACGAAGAGTCGGACACGACTAAACGACTAAACAACAACAACCCCATTAATGCAAGGGCACAGTCACATGACATTCTCCCCATGCCAGTGTTTCTCACACCTTTCCCTTTTAAATTGCTGGGTGTTCTTTTGCAATCCTTAGAAAGTCTAAAATACCCAAGAACAAAAAAAAAAAAAAGCAAACCTGAATTTAAAGGGGTGGGGGAAGGTCCTGCACAACATTAGGGTGGGGAGGACATAATGTTGGACACCCGCCAACATTAATAAGGAGACAGGTAGGTGCAAATGCACATTCTACTCTTGTGTAGTATGGACAATAGAATCTTGCCCCCTTCCAATGAGTTTTGTGGCCGAGTAGGCATTTGAACTTGGGTTTCCCACATCCAAATCCACTACACCACATTGGTTTACTCTTCAGTAGGTTGAAAGCTCTGTACTGTGCAGCAAGAGTGAGCAGAAGATAAATTGGGATCTACTGACAGGCTTTTCGCAGTAGATCAGCAAGTGTTTCTGGCTCCCAGTTATTTAACAAGAGCAACAACAAAATGAGCCCCCCTTCCCACAGTTGAACTGCTGAAATGAACAAAGCTTGGGGTCACTAGGAACAGATTTTTGTGTGGAGGGACTGTGAGTTCAGCTCAGTTCTGAAACTCAAAACAAATCCATTAGCTCGGCCGTTGTTCAGAGGCACCATGTTCTTTAATGCTACATCTTCTGCACCTGGTTGCAAAAGGTGGGTTTGCGGCTGCTAGTAAAATGCAAAGTAGATCCCATACTGTAAGTCTAAGGCCTGCCCTTCCCTGTTGTCCAGCACCCAGGACATACTGCAGCAGAATTAATATTAATGTCAGCTGCCCACCTTCTGCTTTTGCCCACCCACCCTGGGCCTCAAACCTCTCCCCGAAAGAATTTTGCCATCGCAATGGCAGGCTGTTCACAACACTGGAGCCAGCAGACAGAATGTGTCGTTTGGGGAAAAGGTGGCTTCCTCTCTGTTGCCTATTGTGGGCTCAGGTGTTACCCCTAAAACAGGCTCAAGCATAATCTCAAGCAAGCACCTCTTCTCTCAATTTCGTTTCCCAGCTGTAAAATGGGAAGAGCGGCAACCCATCTTGCAGGGTTGTTGATGTGCAGATCACAGAGGCTGCAAAGTACTTTACAAATCGTATCACAGCCACCAGTCACTTCCTTCTTTTCAGCCCGGGACAAAACACAGCAGAAAAGGAAAGATGGAGACACAGGAAGCACGGGAAACCGAGGCGGGTCCAGTAGCGCCATCAGAGGCAGAAGTGCACAGGAGTACCTACAGATGCAGCAGGGTCTGCTTGCCACATATCAAAGTAAGTGAAGCATTACCAGCTTAAGAAATCCCCCCGCCATTATGGAAGAAGACCACAAAGTCCAAAGTCTAAAAATCCAAGCTATAGCTCAGTGGCATTTACTTGGCCTACAGAAGGTCCCAGCCTCAATCTCTGGTGTCTCCAGATAGGGCTGAGATTGGCCCCTGCTTGAAACCCTGGAGAGCCGCTGCCAGTCAGTGTAGACAATACTGAAGTCAGTGGGCCAATGACACCCATGGGACACCCATGGATTAGCATGGGGCCCGCAACCCACTGGGGCGTTCTCCAGCACAGCCTCATTCAAAGGAACAGGAGCTGTGTAAGAGGACTACTCACATTTTATTTCAGTTGGACCTAGGTGAGATAGCTTGCCAGAAGATTTCCCACCTTTGGGAAATTTGCCACCTTTGGTGACTTCCCACATCTACCACCCAAGACAGCCACTTAATAGGGCTGTCCTCCCCTGAAGCCTGTGCCCGTTCCCCAAATTCTCCCCATGACCAGTCTCATCTGTAGGCACTCGTCACACAATGCACTCAAGAGGAGACACACCCTTGCATTGAAATGCATCTGTGCCCTGTTTTGCAAAGGACACAGAGACCTGGAGGGTGGGTGGCCATGCCAGCCAACGCATAAGTGCTTCTGCCAGTGGAGCATGTGCACCAAATTCCCTGTGCACATGTGATAGTGAGGTTTCTCTGTGCCAAGAGAAGGACCTGCAAGGCGCTGGCCCTTGCTGGCTTTCGGCGACTGGGCCTCATGCTCCACCTCCTCCACACAATTTGCCCGATTGCCAGACCTGTCCGTCAGGCCCGCGTCGGCCGCTAGGAGCCATGCTGCGAGGTGGGGACGCTGCGCCCTCAGGGGGTCGAGAGTAGGGTCGGGGGGGTCAAGGCAAAGCCCCCTCCTAAAACAAAGGGGGTAGTCCTATCTCTCCCCCCACCCCCCGTGCCAGAACAGGGAGATTTCCAATGTCTCTGTCTTGGGGTGGAAGGGAGGAAACACCACACCTGCTCTAACCACTAGGAGAACAACCCTCCACACAGAACACCATGTAAAGTGAACTCTAACTCATGTCAGACAGAACCTGGGTACAACTCAGACCTTATATATGTGTGAGGAACAGATGCAGCAGGAAACAAACTTTCTGTCCTTGACTAGGGGGGAAGGCACACAACTCTCTGGGCTTATGGTTGCCATCTCCTCCTCACCCCTTGTCCTGGGTCTGCTCCCATGCCACTAAAAGCAGGCTGACACACAACACCCGCACCTCTACCTAACACTCATCTCTATACCAGGCGGAGCTTCACCTGCTATATTTCAATGTATCAGGTTGCCATGAAATGCACAGGAGTAGCAACCAGAAGAAAAGGTGGCAACCCTGCTCAGATCCACTTCCCATCCCAATGAACCAGCAGTTTCCCTTTGACTTTGGGCTGCGAGCAAAGCCCACCTGCCTAAACCTGCTAATTCCCATTCTCTGGATTTTCCAAGGCAAGCGCTGAACACCAGGTGCTCGGTCCTGACAGAAACTGACCCCCAACTGACAATATGTGGGGAGAAAAAAGGGGTATGAAAGCAGAGCTTTCGGGAAAAGCAGAGCCGCAGCAATAGCCTCCCAGCCATAGAGTCACTGCTGCTTAATGGGAGGGGGAAGCAAGAAGCAAAGTTGGGGCTCCCCCAGTGCTTCCACCTCCCTCCCCCCTCCCCCCCCCCCCCCCCGCTGCCGGCTGCCCAAGATCCAGCCTTTTTTCTGAGGCTGGCAAGGAAGCAGCACCCCCCATCACTCCTGCTGGCGGCCAGGCCCTGTCCTAGTAGAGCAGGCTCTGAGTTGCCAGTAATTAAAACCCTGTTAAACTTCATTAAGCAGCTCCACTTCCGACCTCATTAAATGATGATGAGGGGAGAGAGAGAGAGAGCAGGGAAGAGCGTGCGTAAATGTGATCACTCTCTAAACCTCAGCTTGATCAATCGCTTATCAGCTTTCTTTCTTTCTTTCTTTCTTTCTTTCTTTCTTTCTTTCTTTCTTTCTTTCTTTCTTTCTTCTTTCTTTCGTTTTTCCATTTCATACCTGGGTCCTTTATTTTGTCCCCCTCTTAATACAGCAGCTAGGAACCCACATGATCTAACCTCATTGTGTAATGTAAAGAGGATTAAAGCTTCACACAATAACTGAGTATGGGGTGTGTGTTTAAATAACATGCTGTAGTCTAGAAAAGGCATGGGCAGGATTGATTTTGGGGTTGGGGGGTTGCCTAGACCCCCGCCCCTAGTGTCGACCAAGCAAACCCACCTGTGTGGTGGCAGCTCAGCATCAGAGCCTCTTAATGATCCACATCACCTCCTGCCTACAGAAGCAAAAACCTACATCTGAGCTACTAAAAAACAGAGATTTTAACAGCCTGTTGGTTTTTGTTTTTTTAAGTGTTTCTTCATTGTTTCTGAGTCATAAACCGTTCCCAAATTACAGCAGATAAGCCAATGATTTACCATTAATGTCTGTAAGGGAGCATTTCAAAACTCCACAGTTCTTCACCCACCACTCCCAACATACCAGCATGAAAACGTTCCAGCTCCAAGATTCTTAACCACAAAACTTCCCAAAGTGTCAGATTCCAAAGTTCTAAACTAGGGGTAGACAACTGGTGGGCCAGGAACTTAATCTGACCCCTTGAAGCTTTCCATCTGGCTCCCTTTGCCAACACAAAAGAGTGAGTCAGTAGCTCTCTTCAGCCTGTTCAAAGGACACTGTGGGAATAAACTATGGAGGTCCTGGGCACTAGCCTTGCCCTCAGTACTGCAAGGGTGGTGTGGCTTTGGCAGACCAGCACCAGGTTCATTTGCACCAGGTTCATTTGCAGCAGACAACTGTAAAAGCAACTGGACCAGTCTTCCCTGTCTCTATCCCCATCCCCACTGACTACATACCCACCCACCCACCATGGGATTAGTTGCATGTTTGGCTGAATACACGAAGAAACCTTCTGGCAATCAGGAATCCTCTGCATGCAGGGTTCCCAAATCACAATCCTCACAAGAACGATTCTAAGCATATTCAGAAAAATGCATGAAGACTCTGGTGAGAGTAGAGCTGGAGGGCATAGCCCTACACACACCTTCCGTGGCTGATGCCCACATACACTCTTGCATGACTCAAGAATGCTACAAGATAGAGCCAGTGTGGTTGACCTTCAGCTTCCATGCCTTAATTCAAAATATATCCCCCTATTCAAAGAATAAACAAAAATAAACCACTGAACATGTTTTTTAGACACAAAAATGTTCAAATCCAGCATTTCAAACTTCCAGGCCTTACATCCAAAGAGCTGTGGCTTAAGTTTACCCTTTCTTCACTAAGACCTTTTCAGCCTGAACTTTCCGGTGACACTCTGCCAATGTTCTATCCCAGGGATCAGCAAACGTTTTCAGCAGGAGGCTGGTCCACTGTCCCTCAGAACTTGTGGGGGGTCGGACTATATTTTTTTTTTGGGGGGGGGGAAATGGACAAATTCCTATGCCCCACAAATAACCCAGAGATGCATTTTAAATAAAAGGACACATTCTACTCATGTAAAAACACCAGGCAGGCCCCACAAATAACCCAGAGATGCATTTTAAATAAAAGCACACATTCTACTCATGTAAAAACACGCCAATTCCCGGACCGTCTGTGGGCCGGATTGGGAAGGCGATTGGGCCGGATCCGCCCCCCGGGCCTTAGTTTGCCTACCCATGTTCTATCCTTTCTATATATTACATTGGTTTCCTGTCCATCCTCCAAGGAGCACAGGGTGGTTTGCAAAAGAAACCATGAGCTGCAACCAAAGTTTGTTTTTGGCTTACTGCTCAGAGTTTGTTTAGAGGAAGCAAACCATGAGCCCAGGCTCTGGTGTAATGCTGTGCCAAACCATGGCTTAGCACCTAGCAGTGTAGCAGCAGCAGAAACAGGTGAGTAGTGAAGAGGACACTGTTTTCTTCCTGTGCATGAGCATGCTTGGTTTTTCATGGTAAGTCATTGCTTTGCTTATTGTGACGTGCCAACAGAGCCGATGACGAGCCCAAGGTCACCCAGTGTGGTTCATGGCTGAGAAGGCTTTAGACCTGGAACTAACAAAGCCAATTGTATATCCATCACACCACTCTCACTATTTCTGCACTCCCCTTTCCTTGACCTGTAGAGAGAGTTACAGCCACGCCTGTGATAATTCGCCCGCCCTGAGTAAAAAATTAACTACCTCCAGAAGAACCACCTGATTTGTTGCACCATGGAGTTGGGAACTTGAGTCCCTCACAATCCCAGTTGGGCTCTCATAGTCCCTGGCCATCAACCATGCTGATAGAGCTGGACCACAGGTTCCCCAACCTAGCATTAGCCTGCAATACTAGATAAGTTTTACTTGGACATTGCTGAAATTAAACCAGATTCACAAAGCGAACAAATTTCAAACAAAGGTATTCTAATATTTGATACTACAGAACAGCCTTCAACAACCTGGTGCCCTCTAGATAGTATGGATCAGGAGTTGTAGTCCAAAGCATTGGCAGGTGGGGAAACCAGGCTGGCGAGAGTCCTGTAGATATTTATATGCACCATTTTTGCTGTGGAACTTTCCCCTTCCTCCCTCCCTCCCATCCCCCACCCTGGATCTTGCTCATCACTGCAGCAATCTTGTTTCACACCTACACAGCTAGTCATTAGGCATCAATGGTAACCACACTTCAGGAAAAACAGAACCGTTGCCATGGGGGGCAAAGAAGTTGCGTCTGTGAATGAGACCCTTTGCTTCAATGATTTGGCCATAAAACCTGTCAACCTCACAAACCGTCTGCAGAACTTTCTAGCCTTCAAGCAAATCTCTAGCCACATTTTGAGCATTTGCCTCCCAGTTTCCCACTTTCTACACACACATCCTTCTCTTCTGCCCATAAGATGGTCTTTGAAAGCCCTGCTCCAGGCAGGCAAGCGGTGATCTGGAGCGGGGCCTTCTCTGTGATGGCTTCCAGACTGTGGAATGCCCCCTCAGAAACATTTATTTACCATCCTTTCTTCTGCCCTTTAACAGGAATTAAAAACAATTTTCTTTGCCTGGACTTTTTGACAAATGACGATGCTCTCTATTTTAGTTGTGGCTTTTATCAGATTATATTGGCAGAGTGTTTTGATTTTGGGAAGCTGCATTGAGGTTCTGATAGTAATGGAAAGGGCCAAGATATAAATGTTTTAAACAACTGATGCAATAAATCCTTGCTGTTTCCATCTAATGGGCAAGGTACAAAGTCTTAACATCCTCCACTGCAGCTTTCTTCCCTAACTTCCCTCCTTTACATGTCCCTGTAAGTGGTTACAACAGGGTTGGGGTGTGTCAGAAGAATAGTACCAACATAGGTCTGGTTTCACCTGAAGGCAAAACACACAGTACCAAAACTAAATTTGCTGAAGTAATACAAATGCAGGGAACACACTTATAAGGAAAATCAGTGGGTAAAGAAGGGGGTGCGTCTACTTTACTTTGTTGTTTTTCCTCTACCTGTTGATTTCCCTCTCTGCAAATGAGTCAATTTTCCCTCCAGGCTCCCAGAGGCCAACTGGGAAGGGATGGAGGGATGGAAAAGGATGGAAGCAGCAGGAGATCTCTGCAGAAGAGAATCAACAGGCGCAAGAAGTGCTGAGCAGCCCCCATGCGTGGATTTTCTCCTGCAAACATCCTTTCCCCCTTTGCCTTGCCAGGCAAACATGAGAATGCTGTGTCTGCTTCGTAACATGGAGATCCACCCAAAGGCAGCAACCCTACGCGTGCTTATTTGAGAGTACAGTTCCACTCTGCTAAGTGGGATTTGGCTCTGCATAGGATTGGGTGGAAAGTGTATATGAAGAAGAACAGGGGTTCTGGAACATAAAAGCTGTTCCTTTTTGCCCACCTGCAGAGCGACCCATTAGACTAAGTGCACCATTTACACTACTACTACATGCCTTACTACCTGAATTCCCCAAAGTGCTCCATTCCCATTTGGTCACAACGCTGCGATATAGGACAACTTGATATTATAGAAATTATATTCACTCATCGTTTATGCGTGACTTTTAACGAGCAAAGCCAATCTTCATCTATTCCACGTTCACAGCGCCACTCATGAGACAAGCTGTTATGGCTCACAGTGCACAGATGCTCAAGCAAAAAAGGCATTTGCGCATGATGTGAGAGTGGAGACAAAAGATGGGCAAAGAGGGACCATGCGCACCTTTCCTCCACCATGTGTCCCCTGGAGAAAGAGAAGCATGCAGATATAAAAGCCAGTTGATGATCAAAAGAAGGGGAAATCAACCTTTTTTTCTGTCAAGGGCCACATTCCTTCAGGGGTAATCTGTCGGGGCCCACATGCTGGTGGTAGGTGGAGCCAGAGCCAATGGTGGAAGGAGCCAAAAACAAAAGTGATCTAACTAACCAGGGATGGAGGTATGCCTATGGAGGCAAGCTTGGCTCCCTCCCAAGAGCAGGGAGCAGAATTAGCCCCTATCCCAGTTATTACGCCTTGATTCAACTCCTTGCTTTCTCCAGCACACATGAACAGCTGCCATTCACTCCCATAGGGGATAATAAAGTACTGTACCTAGGGACAGTTCTGTGTTGAGGGCAAAAAGCCCTATCCCCTTGCTTCTGAGTGGCCTAGCCTTCAACAACAGGGAACCCATGGTGTGTACACATTACAAAGAGAAGCACTACTATCCCCCCATGAGTCCTTGCAATATGCAAGTCCTCTCTCCGCACAAACACACATGCCACCTGTCATAATGACTTCCTAGTAAATAAACAATCACAATGTTATCTACTGGACCATACTGTCCCTGACTTGAAATCAAAACAGAAAACCCTTTAACTATTTGCTGCAGGAATTCTATTCTACTAAGCAGTCCATATTTGTTCCTACTCTCAGTGGTGATGTGCAAATCCACAGCAGGAATTGTGTTGCAAATTTCTCCCTTTGAGTTGCAAACCACCGATTTCCGAGAAAATCCATCTGCCTTCTTCTGTTCTGGCTGGTTCCATCTGTGCAACAACTATTCCTTCAGTTGCCCACTTCAATTAAAGCCTACATGTTTCTGCATATGCTGGCACTCACAGGCACAGCAGATCTTGAATTTCATCGTCTCAAGGCTGCTAAAATGTTCTGCTGTTCATACACAAAGGACTTCACTCTGACATAACAGGATTGGGTAAGTTTGTGGAGGATGGTTTGGAGCAAAGAAAGGTTCCAACACTGTGAGAATGCAAACACTCGCTAGCCACATCAATAAGGTAATCTGGAGGCACATTAAATAAAAAACGTGTATTTCCAAAAACTTGAATGCACAGTCACCCCACAACGATTCACACACACATGACCAACTCTACCATAAAGACCAGCACATGTAGCCATGCAATAATCCAACAGTTGTTCTGTAACTGTTCCACCAGAGCACCTTGTACATTCAATATGGTTTTCCAGCAGCAAGTGGCATCCGGCTGTCCAATAGCCATTCGTGCACATACTCAACCCAAGAGACTCAGCCTACAGTGCACAGCCACCCTTCCACAATGCTCAAGGAGATATCCCACACATGCCACATGTGTTCTGCAAGAATCTGTACAAAGGATTGTATGTGTTTTTGTACTCACAGAATCCTGTGCAATCTGTGGCCATGCAGTCACATATTCCTTCCATTTCCTCCAGAGCTGGAGTAGGCAGACCTCAGACTTGCTTGCTTGCTTTTTACCTGAAGTTCACCAACTAGAGCCTGGCATAAAACTGAAGCTCAGGTAGGCAGACATACAGTAAGAACTGAGGAGCAGGGTGTCTCTGAGCATATGCTCAGTCCAGGAATTTGCAGTCAGTACCTGAACCAATCTGATAAGTCCACTCACATGAAAACCCACTGCTGGTCACACGCACCCACCCACCTCTCGTTTTTGTTTCAGCAACGTAATTAGGGTAAGGAGGTGGGAAGCTTTTTAGTTATTGCTATTCTTAAAACAACTGGGAGTCAGAAACTCTTGCTAATATACTGCAAATCACCAAAAGATCTATCAGAAGATCCTGAACTAATTTCTGCCCACCTTTGCTCTAGTCTAGAGCATAGTTAGATCCTTTCTTGTTTTAGAAAATCTATTGGATGTATGCACAGATTCACTGTGTGAATCAAGTCACCCCCCACAGCATGCTATGAGCTTCATGGAAGTCCACAAAATTCATCTCACATGTCAGCAATTTGTAAATGATTCAGGCAATATGCATCTACATGAATCCCACCATTAAGACACATTTGCATCAAGTTTTATAGGATAGACTATATGAGCAGCCATTCACTGCTATGGAGGAAAGGAAAGCACTGCATTTGGGTTCAGTTTTGCAACTTTTTCTCAAAACACACTTATAAGACGGGCCACTATTTTTATCCCTTATAATACATTTCAGGGAGGGGAGTGAACCTAAGAGACAAAAGGCCCCTTAGGACACCATTCGGGCACATGATGGTATAAGGGCAGTTACACATGATTTCAATACTGTTTGCACCTGCAAGAGTTTTGTGGTGGCCTTACTGCTTCGTTTCCAATCAGTGCATGTCCTGCTGTAATATACCGCTGAAATCCTGTAACTTTTTATAGCACAAATTTTCTAGGGTTTGGGGTGGGGGTTGTCCCACTTTTGTGCAATATAGCCCCTCCAGGTAGTAACAATGTAGCAGCATTGAGGAAGTATCACAGAACACTCAATAAAGAGGAACAATGTGTGGATGGTCCTTTGTAAATCCACCACTAATGCACTGTTATTGCATCAACAACATGCTGCAGAATACGCTGGTTGAAAAACAAACAAACCACGAGTCTGTCTAAAACCAGGGTATGGGTATCAGTCTCAAGCTGGCTAACCCAGTAGCTGCTCAATGTGCTTATCCATATGCTGCTCTCACTGCCACTAGTACACACACCAGCCTAGTGACAGCTCACATGCCCACTGTTGTTCACATCAGTACAGCAGCCATTTTACCTTAGCTATCAGAATTAACATCCCCTGTGTCCAGCCTGTGACAGGGCTGAAGAGAGAAAAAGAACAGAAAAAGGGGGCTACAGGGAGAGTTTCAGCACGTGAAAATTGCAAGAACTGGTGAAGGAGACCCACCAGGCTGAACAGAAAGGAGGACTGCAGAAAATTGGAAGAAGTAGCAGGATGGGAAATGCAAGCAGATGCGGAGATCAGAGAGGGTTCCTGACTCTGGAAAAGGTGTGCTGTCAGCAAGGCACAAGGTAGTAGGGAAGATTCAAAGTAGGAAAAAGTATTGGTGCAGGCAAATATCTGCTCCTGGGGATTTCCTGGGTGAGCCATCACCCTGAAGCAACTTGCAGCCATTGCATTGTCGTCTCTCGCTTGCTCGGTCAACTTGGCAGCTTCCACGCAAAATGTCAACAACCTGGCACACTTTGGGGCTAGGTGTGGGTGTTTTCTGTGGTGCTGCATCTGTTCTGAAATAGGTGTCACCCCTTAAATATAAGGGTCTCCAGAAACCTTTATTTGTAGCAGCACGGGAGTGAGGGGAAACAAGCTGAAACAATTCCAGGGTAAGGGGAGAGAAAAGCATGGAAGCCAAAATATTTGGAATGAAGAGGAAAGAACTCAAGAGATGAGAAACTGATGCAGCTGGCAGGGTTGCGCATTCGGGCAAAAAAGAACAAGGGAAAGATCTGGGGACAAGGAGAGTGGAAAGGCTTGTACAATAAGGAAGGCAGATGAAATGGGAGACATAGTGTGGAGGTGTTAGAGATGAGTAGGGCACTTTACACAGGCCAGGAGGGCAGGATATGACCAATGGGTTGTGAAAACTGTGTAAGGTGTGCATGGGGATTGTAGAAGTGGGGGAAACAGGTGGACCCTCTGGAACACTGGCCTACATCCCAAAGCCGGCACAATTTTTAGTGACACCAGGTCGACACATATATGTGTGGGCGACTTCAAGGTGCACCCACCTCACGCAGAGATCTTCTCCAGGAGGAAAAGACAAAAAGAGATATGGATGGAGGAAGGTGGACAGAGACAGCAAGAGGAAGAGAGGAAAAGAGGCAGGCAGAGGCTAAGGGGTCGGGGAGGGTGGAAAAGCTGTCTCTGCAAGAGAAGGTTTTTCACCCTGCCCTCATCTCCCCCCCCCTTCATACACACAGACACACACACATGAGCCTCAGCACTGACCCCCCCCCTCCCATCACCAATGGCCAGTCCCTTGGGAGGCCTGTCCTCCTCCCCCCCCCCCAATCCTGCTGACCCTGGCGCGTGGCTGTGCCCGGAGGCTCGGCTGGAACAAAGGGCCCAGAGCTCGGCCAATCAGGGTGTGCAGCTCTCCTGCCGCTGACCTTTTTATGATTATTATTTAAGGGAAAAAGCAGAGGCGAGGAGAGGAGAAAGGAGGGGAGGAGGCAGCAAAGGGAGGCGGGGGGGAGGGGGGAAGAGGACCGGAGCTTTGCAAAGACAAGCCGGCCCTCCTGCAGCCACTGTATAGAAATACCCCCACATGCACTAATCATCTCCCATCCCCCTTGCCCAGGCTCCTTAGGAGTCCATATTGTCTGGGATCAGCTAGGGCACAACCCAGCAAGGGGCACATCCCTATCTGCCCGTGCCGTAAGAAGAAGCTACTCCGCCCAGGATCTGAGCACAACTGGATCGAGAGGTGTTGGAAATGACATGGCGATTCAGCCCCGGATACCATAGGAGTGCGAAGACACTATCAAGCCCAGTGCCATGGCCATCACTTGCCTGCATACATAACCCCACACAGAATCCCCACCATACCACATCAGTTTGACTGTCCCATCTCACCAAATATCCCACTTCTAAGAGAGGACCATTTGCAAGGGCTTCTAAGCAAAGCTACCAAGCCTAGAGGAAAAGATCTGCCCACGCGGAGGAAGGAGATTTAGGTATCGTATATAGCCATGCCTTTTTTTGACAAGTTTAAGCAGTTGCACCCCCTGAGTACGGACGTTAGTGTCTCCTCCATCTGTTTGCCTATCCTTTCTCTTTTAACCCAGTTATCTGGCAGCAGACATCCATACACACATCATAAAGGCATGTACCATAAGCTATTACCATCAGTTGTGCATGGTTAAAAATAAAGCACTTGCAAACATACAATGTCCACGAGAACCAAACTGTGGGTATAGCTGACCTGAGTTTTGCACTCACCTCAACCACAGACTTCTTGGGCAAAATGGCATGTCAAAATCACTATGAGGAAGATGCCATGAAATTCCTGTGATGTGAATGGTCTACTCCAGGCATAGGCAAACTCTGGCCCTCCAGATGTTTGGGACTACAATTCCTATCATCCCTAGCTAACAGGACCAGTGGTCTGGGATGATGGGAATTGTAGTCCCAAACATCTGGAGGGCCGGAGTTTGCCTATGCCTGGTCTACTCAGCTGACCAGCTTCTGGTCAAACAAATAGCTATATATCTAGTTTGAACGGATACATATCAGAGCATTCATACAAGGACTCTCACCATGTCAAAAAAAGTCAAATGTTTGGTGGTTTCACAATGCACTCCTTACAATGAAAATGGCTACATGCATCGACTGCTATCGGCACATCCTAAACAAGCTATTGTCCATCCGCTTTGGTGTTTAGGTTCTCAATATATGAAATGGAAATAAGAGCAACCTCTAAAGTACTTAGGCAGTAAAGTAGAGATTGTATAGCACTTTATGGTGTGCTATATTATAAAATAATAAATTTCAGTCCAAAATAATGCACATTCATGGAATTTTTCCTTCCTTTCAGAAACTTTGTCCTTGAAATCCACACTCATTGAGGGCCTAGATTGCTATTAGCAAATGTATTACTTGCCAGTGTCAACTGGGTATATGGGAATTCAGTATATAACTTGTGCTCAGATTTTTTGACAGGTGCCTGCTTTGATTTTAATCAGCCCACAAAGCAAACTAAACGAGCTCCCAGCTACCAAAGCAATGTAGCCCGAATCAAAGTTTAGCCAAATGAAAGATTCAAAGCTGAAGTTCTCCATGGGTTTGAATCAAATCCCAAAAGCCATCAATAGGAATGGATGCTCAAGTCTGAAAGGGAATCCGAAATACACTGTGGAGGCTCAGGGTCAGCTTGGGGGTGGCTTGCCTATTGAGTTACAGTGCCTTTCCGAATTCTGCCATCCTGCGCTGGGTGATATCCAAGTCATAGTCAAAGCAGAAATGATTGAAATGATTGGACTTGGCATTCAGGACAGACAAAAGGAAATATTTCTTCACATTTATTCACATGGTTCAACGATGGAGTTTCCTAGTGTAACAGCCAACTTGCATGGCTTTAAAAAAAAGTTTAGATGAATTCATGGAGAATAAGGCTATCAATGGCTACTAGTCACGGTGGCTGTGTACTACAACCAGAATCAGAAGTGGTATGCCTCTGAATACCAGTTGCTGGGGAGCATAGTTGAAAAAAGTGCTGTTGGGCTTGCAGGCTTCCCATAGGCATCTGGCTGGCTACCGTGCGAACAGGGTAATGGTTTATTTGGGTCTTTGGTCTGATCCAGAAAGACTCTTCTAATATACTTAAGTCCACTGATTTCACTGGGTCTACTCTGTGTATGACAAACACTGGATATCACATCTGGGGAGTTTAAATAAAATCATAGCAACCTTCATCACTGCCAAATTCTTTCTCATCTTTCTGGCACTTAATATTACAAAGACTGGTGCCTACTGTCTGAAGAACAGCTCTGACTAGCTCAAAAGCTTGCAACCTTGTGCTATCACCAAAACTGGTGAAATGAAGGTATCACCTACATGGATCTTTAAAGTTTCCAAAGACAACATTAAAAACTAGAAGCAACACACTAAAAAGGCATGTTCCTAAACCTTTATAAAAAATCTTTTTCAAAATGTATTATTTTTTTGAATAGAGACATCACAATTTGAAATGCACGTTCTACCTACCATGGGTTTTCTTATTTGACTTATGGAGCAAGGTAATGCTAAAAATGCAAAAGCAGCCTAGATCACAGCCTAAATCACAGGCAAAAACATGAACTGGATGTACGTGTCACTGTAAACAGACCACAAGACACTAAGGAGGCACAACCTTGTGTAGAGATACCAGTGGCAAACGCTCCTGCAAAAAAACACATTCACACATTGCATGCAGGAGGGCATGGTGTAACTATCCTACAGCCACGGGATGCTTGTCCAACCATCTGGGCCTCTGCCTCCCACTCAGCTGACCAAGTATATATTATCAGGCCCAGAAAAGAAAAGGAAAACTGATTTCCAATAACGTTAAGTTCCCCCGAATTGATCTTAGTACCTAAAACCTTGATGGCTGCCCCATGGAGTTATATTTTATGATTATTTTGCCAGTGCACAACACAAATGTAACATGCCAAGACAAGGTCCACAATGCGCATTTCCCCCTCGTGCACAGCCATCCAGGTTCCACACCCACCACGAAAAGAACTTTGGCTGGCTTTGTGCCATCCCACGGCACCCCACATCCAGACCTAGATGTGGAAGGCGCCAAGGATGGAAGGATGGACACACACCAAACACGCTGACTTCTCTGACCAGAGAGAGAGAGAGAAAGAGAGGGAAGGAAGGAGCATGAGAGGGTGGAGGTGGGGGCAGTTACTACAGGCTGGAAAATCGATTTCTGCCTCTGAACAAGCTTCGCTTCCCAGATCTCCGGGTTCATTAGCACGGACTGGGCTTGACACCAATACAATTTCCACACCGCGCTGGCTGCAGCAGAGCGGGGGGGAGGGGTGTGCATGCAGGGCCAGCTCTGCAAAGCCACTTCTCTGAACCCCCACCACCCACCCGCCAGCCATAGAACGTGTCAGGAACAGATTATAAAACTGCCTCCTGTCATTCCCCCCCTCCCTTTGGGTCGCCCCGTTCTTGCCTTTACCCTTTCTCAGGGGTTGCTTCTCTCCCTACCCACTGATGCACCAATGCCCACATTTCTCTTCATGCCCTGACCCTTCCCTATCTCTGATACTCCTAAATCTTCAGCTGTCAGGTCTACCAAGGAAAGGAAGCTCTCCCAGAGTATAGTTGCTTAGAGTAGGGGAAATCAGTCATCAGGACGCCTGGGTTCTCTCCCATGAGGTGGGGAGCGGGAAGGGAAGGGGAAGAAGGAGATCTACCAGTCAGCGGTTATTGCTAATTTGTTCATTAATAAGCATCCACATCCCACCCCAAAAATATCACTGCCGTCCCAGTTCTTACCCAGATTCTTACCCAGCACATTCCATATAATCCACTGCCTCATAATTTTAGGAGGCAGAAGAGAATTTTTCCCCAAGGTCACCTAGAAAAGCCCTTCATAATAGACCTCGGGAGCCCCAGCTCTGGAGACAGCCCTCCCCTACCTCCCTTCTCTAACTACTAGACCCCCATGCACCCCCCTCTCCCCTGTTCTGAAGGCCCATCACTTCAAAGGAACACATCCCCACTTATCTTTTGAGTTCAATGTCCATAGTCTAATGGTCGAGAGGTGCAATCCAAAAGTCTATTTTTAAGATGCGCCCAGACATAATAGTGAGGTGTGTAGAATGGGGGGGGGGGGCGCATAGCAGAATGAAATAGCTTGACACAGGGTGCCAGAGGAACTATACATCTTACGCTGACAACAAACAGTAACTAGAATACAGAGGAAATATCTAAAATCGGAAGAGGGGAGCAGTGAGCCACAAAGCAGACCCCAAATGCTGTGGGGTGTAGGGGAGGACATAAATTCCCCTTAAACACAAGGCCTGTGTTTATTTCCCATCCTGTTTCATTTCCCATCTGAAACACCCCATCCCAAGGAAGACAGAGAATCTGAACTATTCACAATTCCAGAATTTAACTTGCAGAATTGGTGGGTGGAGGAGGGTGGGCATAAGCAGACATGGGGGGGGGGGGGACTGGTCAAACTTCAACAGGAGATTATTGTTAGAAGCATTTGACTAGATGTGGGGAAGATTTGGAGGGAGGATCTGAAGCATAAAACCAGAAAATTTTGGTGGGGTGTTTGGCATGATTGCACCTGAAACTCGAACAGGATATTATTGGGGGACAATTGATGAAAAGGGGTACTTATGGGAGGCTGTGAACAATTTGACAGAACTGGCTGGCATTGGAGAAGAGGCAGGTGGGGTTATTTGGGGGCACCTTCCCAGACTGGATCTCACAGGTGCTTTCTGCCCACCCCCACCCCCTAATTCTCTCTGGGCTGGAAAAATCCTCCCCCACCAGCCCACCACCTGCCTAGCCCTAAACCTTACTTGGTGTTTCCCATATACCGAACAGAGGAAGAACCTCATAGGGAAATAATAGCAATATAATAAAAATAACTTGATGATTGGGGTGGGAGCAAAGGCTTCACCGGTTCCCCCCCACCCAGCCAGCAAAAGTGAAAGTGTGGGGGGGGGATCTCTCTTTTCTTTCTTTTTCTCTCCCCTTCTTTTCTCTCTTTTTTGCCCAGTCTTCTTCCACCGGCGTCTGCGTGCTGTTGGTTTCGGCGGCTGCCTTTGGCTTCTTTTCCCTGCTTACCACCCACCCCCACCGACCCCCACCCCCTCCGTCTATCGACCGCAGGATGCCGGCGCCGGAGGTTCGATACGGAGCAGTGACACTCCGGATCAATACCGCATGAATAAAAACCCCGCTCGCCCATCTCCGCTTTCTTCCTCTCCCTCTTTCCCCTTTTTCTCCCCTCCTTTCCCCCTCTTTCTCTCTCTCTCTCTTCTCGCCTGCAAGAGTTGGTGGCATCTCTCTCATTCTCTCTCTCTCTCTTGTCTTTTTCTTTCCCCCTTTCCCTTCCTTTTCCCCATTATGTTCCTTGTTGACTTGCCGGCTGCTTTCTTTCTCTTTCCGCCCCCTACACCCCCTTCTTCTTACCGTTTGCAGAGCGCAGGGCGAGCGGCGACTTGAGGCGCCATCCGTTCTCCGGGCCGGCGGATCTTTGGAAGACCAAGGGGACCGGCAGTGGGATGAACATGTCGGGGACCTGTGAGTGACACTCCGCATAACCCCACGGAGGGAAAAAAATATAAATATATATATAAAAGGGTGGGTGGGTGAGTGGAGAGAAAGGGGTGGCGGGCGGGCGAAGTGGGGGGGGACACATACACACACACGCTGGACAGGTGACGATCGACCGAGGATGACAATCAACCCAGGGTGGGGGGGGGGGGAGTGGAAATCTCTCTCTTCTCTCTCTCTCTCTCTCCCCCCCCCCTTCGACACACACTGCTCCGCTTTCTGCACTTACACACGTGCGTGCATGGGTGTGTGCACGGGCAAGTGCGTGTGTGTTTGTCCGTGCTGCAAAGACGTGTGAGGTTTGGGCACTACAGCCGGACAGTGTGCATCGTTTTAAGGCTTTTGCGGAAAAGGAAAAGGGGGTGCGAGTGCGTGCAAGTGTGTGTGTGTGTGTGTGTGTGTGTGTAAAACACTGCGTGCCCCCCCCCCCGACAGTGCCTGTGTGTTGCCCCTTTTCACTAAATCAACGGGGGCCCCTTAGCTCCGTCCGAATCTTTCTCTCCCCCCCACTTCACCTCGCCCCCCTTTTCCATCACACACACACACAGCCTACGATTCCCACTTTATTGTCTTCCCCGTTATCTCCCCCCCCCCCTTGCTTCTACCTCCCCTCTCTCCTTCCAACCACCCCGCTTTGACAAATGACATCCGAGCCAGCGACTTGCCGTCCCTCGCAATCCCCCCCGCGGGGGGCTCCGCTACCAACATCTCTCCCCCCCCCCCTTCCTTCTTCACTCTTTGCACAAATACAGTCCACCCAGACAAAAGCAATTATTCCTTAGGTACAAGCTTAGTGTGGGTGTTGAAAGGGGGGGAGGGGAAAGAGAGTATGGATGAATTATTGACACCCCCCCCCCAAGCAAATAATCTTCCTTTGCTTGCCTTCTTTCTAAAAAAAAATAAAAAATTAACACACACCCTACACCTGACACTTCCACTATCCCTCTTTTTCCAGGGCTAAAAATAAACCCCTTAATCAGCTTCATAAGGCTCCTCCATCCCCTTACTTAAATTAATGTGTGTGTGTGTGTGTGGCCCCAAACCAGGCACTCAGCGCTCACAGCCCCTTCCAGGTTTATTATTAGAAGAAGAGAGATTTACACAGATAATTACTACTAGGCACTGTAATAATAAAGGGGTGACCTTCCCCACCCCCCAAAAATAGCCCATGGGATATATAATGAGACCAAGAGAGTTTCTGTAATAACTCTTTGACTTCTCTCCAGGAGACTCACTTTCTTTTACTTTCCTTTAAGGGGGAAAGCAGAGGCACCTGTCTGTTCATCCCCTAGTCTCTCTTTATAAGGCTTTGGGGAGGGACGTGTGTGAGAAAGCGACCTCTTCTGTGATCACTTTGGTTCCTGGCTCAGGATCACACCGTGCTTCTCTCCCCACCCAGGCCTTATCACCCATTGAAGGACTTGGCACATTTTAATGCACATGCATTCAGATGTTGCTTCTCTAGACGATGTTGGTTTCCTTATTTTCCCCCAACCTCCTTCTCTCCCACTCCCCCAACAATGTCAGGTCTGTGTAAGCCGCAGTTGGGGTCTCAACCCCAGCCAGCGCTGCTTCCTCGGAACTGGCAGGGTGGCAAGATTTGAGACAGACAATAGTTTCAAAAGGGAGTTCACCAACATGGATCGCTAAAGGCTTCGTCGCCTGTCATCGACACACAAATTTCTCCTGCACCCACCCTGCTGCCACTGGCCAAAAGGGTTTGGTAGGATTTTGCAACAACGCTGGGGGGGGGGGGGAGCCCTGCCAGACCTGTCTAACTAGAGGACCGCTTTTCCGAAGTGGCTTCAACCCTCTGGAGTGCAGGGATGCTACAGACTAGTTGGTACCTCTTTCTCCTGCTACTACTAACCCTCACTGAACCCCATCCGCCATACTTCCAGTTTGGTGCTTCTGCATCAAATCAGCCCTTGGAGAAACTGTTGTGTGGATGAGCTGTGAGTCACAGCTAGAGCCAGCCAAACCCCAAAACTTGAGTCCTGCCCCAATATTGCAGGATATTTCTTTTCCCCCATTTACTCTCTGGGTGCAGTTGGATTCTTCTCCCCACCTCCATGCACATATCCCTTATTACTCTATTATGATCTTGCAAGTCCTGTTCAACTGCATTTCAAACAAGTGGTCCAAAAGGAGATCAACAGCAGATACCATTATCTGTGTCCCATTGAACTCTCTTTTCATGTATCATTTGATCCCCCCCCCTTTTTTTTTTATTCCAACAGCCCTGGAAACATGGAGAGAGAGAAAGTAGATAGAGGATGGATGCAAAGATAGAAATGTGTGGGGAGAGAGCGCGGAGTGGAAGATAGACAGACAGACAATATATGAAAGGGAGGTGGGGAGAGAGAGAGACAGAGAAAGGGATGGACAGAGAATGGGATGGAAATATATTAGTGAGAGGCAGAAGGAGAGAGGAGAGGGGTATATATGGTGTAATATAGATAGATATCAGATTGATGGAGGGGCAAATAGATGAATATGCATGGGGCAGAGAGGGAAGGAGAGAGAGGGGAGAGAGAGAGAAAGAAGAGGAAAAAATAAGAGTTGGTGGGATAGAAAGAGTGCAATTATTTGATTCAGTACCACAGTGCTGAGGTCAGAAATTAACTGCCGCTAGCTTTAAAGTGGGGGTGTTAATATGTTCTCTCTCTCTCCTTTTCTCCCTGTCTCTAGGTCACAGAAGATGGAATGTACACATACACACATACACACACACACAAACGAACCAACCAAGGCTATTATAGTAGACATTTTCCAAAATAATAACAAAAGCCAAACTGGGGATGATGGCTGTTTTTGGATAGTGTTTGATCTCACCTGAAGAAATTCTCTTTCTGGAGTGAAGCTGGGAAGAGGGTACATGTGCACCCCATTTCAGACTTCAAAGGGAAAAGGAAGGTCTGTAGATGCTAATAATAAACCACCGTAGGAAAGAGGAGCTGAGTTAATCACAAATCCACCCATCCAAAGAAACAAGGCAGTCACCTAACAGGAGGACTTGGTTCGTTTCCAGGAGAGCTGCTTCAGCCTGCATTGGAATTGCCAACCAAATGTAAATCCTGAACAGGCTACCTTGAAAATTACTCTTTTCCACGTTCTGATCTGCATTTAACAACGCTTAAAAGTAGTGCTTTGTAGATGAAAGGGAGTTCTTAGCAGCACCTGCGAAAATGCCCTTATAACTGCTGGTCCAATGAGGTATTGCCCCCTCTTCTATTTCATCCCAAATAAACTAAAAGAAACACACTGCTCTTTTAAAATGTGCAGCATGGATATGCCATTTCCAGTCTCCACCCTTTCTGCACCAGTATCTACTCTACTGGACATTAGAAGGATTGTTTCAATGTGATTTATTTTTATATTGTAACTACTCTAAACCAATGGGAATTGGGTGGGGTGGAAATTAAAAATATTCATCCTAAATACATCGCTAATCTCAAATTTAATTGCTGGCAAAAGTATTTATTGTTTTGTTTATTTATTGTTTCCATTGTTTCCACCCTTCTACAACAGAACTGATGCATGGAGTAAGAGGTTTAAACAAGGAGACGTGGAACAGAAAAGTGTATGGAATAATGAGTAAACAGAGGAAGGTTTTATCCCTATAAGCCAGCATCTGAAGAGTTGAGCTCAATGGCTTGTGGGTGGGTCCCTGCTTGGATTCTGGATTACAGTATTTATTTCTTGAAACAGCAAAATTTTCTCCTCCGTGTCATATTACAAACTATTTAGTTTCAAAAATGACTTCTTTCTAGCATGCCAAACTTCCTTGCGTAAGAGGATCCAGTTGTGCCGTTCTATGGATGTTGGCCTTAATTTCTCTCTGTAGACAGATCATATAGATGTGTGCATACACCTGTTTGCTTTTTCTTAAATAATCCAGCTTTTACATTGTTATTTGTGCATTCAGACTTCAAATATAATGGCACACAATAGCATGCAGGTAATAGCCATGTGCAGGGTCCAAGTAAGGGATGGGCATTCTGCGTTTCCATCTGCATCACACAAGATGGATGGGAAGGAATATCCTATCCACACCACACAGTGCTAATGCGGATCCAATCAGCAATGAAGCGCTGGGCACTCTGTGCACGGTTCCCAATCCAATATCTGGAACTGTGTGTATAGCTGGGTGCTGGCATCCAAACAAAAGATCTGCTCATGTAGCAATTTTGCAGCGTAAACAGATCCTGATCCAGAAGATGAACCTGCATTATGTATGGAAACTTCTTGCTGGATTGGTTAAACTTGTATATCCTTTTTCTGTGAACTGATTAATCCAGAGCAAGTAGCACCATCAACTTAGATGGATAAGAATCATCACTAAACATGCATACACACTCTTTGGTCACTTCAACCATGCAGATTATGTGTACAAAAGGTAAATTGAAATATGAGAGAGAGAGAGAGAGAGAGAGAGAGAGAGAGAGAGAGAGAGAGAGAAGCCACTCTCTATTAAATATTATTTAGAAAACATTATTGCTATCCTGCAACGTACAAGATGTTACTTTGCAGTTCTGGAGTTAGATATGTCTTTTGCATGTATTAAGATACTTCCTGTCTTCATTTAGAATTAAAAACTGGGAAACATGAAATCTCTTTCTACCCCTACCATATCATATTTGTTTACCATTTAAATGTTTGTCGTAAAAAGATGTGCAATTTCAGCCTTTCCTCCTGTACAACCTAGCATCCTCACTACAACCTGGGCCTACCTTCAAAGAAATGGAAGGATCTAAAGGACTATGATGTCGTGGCTTACAAGCTCAGTACAAAAGAAATAAAGATTTGGAAGAAAAATTCAATAAGTGATCTAATAGAGCAATTAATGGACTGTCTGAAAAATTACCAAGAAATCTGGAATGAACACTCTTTTCCAGTTTTTCATTCCAAACCTTATTAAGATTTGGTTGGTTCATTTTATCTTTTTAAAATGCAATTTGCTAATTTGGAGGCAATAGTGGGGAAATCGAGAAAGAGGTTTGGAGGAGGTGATAATTTAAAGAGAGAGAAAGAGAGATTGAGATTTAATCAGAAATAGTTCTCCTCCTACAGAAAGTAACATAAAATTAAAAGAGGAAATAAAAGGAACAGAAAGAATGGAAGATGGGATTTCTTTGTTGCTGCGGAACTCTCGCTGGGATATCGTCAATGAATGGGGGGGGGGGGAGCATCATTCTTTGGCTGTCTTCCACTCTATCTTCTTTTAGGGGATAGGGAGATACCTGCAAAGCGTTTTACCCTCATTCCCCAGTTCCTAAAAAAGGGAAGGTAGGAAAGTGGATGTGATATTTGCAAAAAGATTGCTGCAGTGGGAAACTAGTAAATATACAGAGGAGTTTTCTCACGTAAGACATGGAAGAGAAAATATTTGGGGTAAGCCTTCATCAATAGGGGGCCGGGCCTCCATGTTCAACTTTGCTTTATCCCACACATGGGCAATGAGATCAGCATGGTTTTTTTAGAGTGATCCTTTATGACTTTTGGGGAAAGATGTCATCCTGAATTTTTCCACTGCAGTAACCTGTGCCTTTTAACATGATCAGAAATTGTACAGCTTGATGCTTTACACATTAAAAACATGTTCAACGAAACAATAAAGCCAATTTCAACCCACCCTGAAAAATAAGTAATGGGAGACTGTCACTTATTTCAAACTACAGTATTGTGGATTCAGTGGGCCTTGTTAAGAAGAAAAGACAACATGCACACCAGAATCACATTCATAGGTATGTTTCACCTAGTCCCTCCAACCCTGGATTAGAAGAAAACAGAGGCCAAATCCATTTTCCTTGCCACTTTGTAGGAAATGTAGACATTTGGCCTGATTGTACAAAGATCTGTTCTTGATCCCTGCTCCTCTAACTTGAACTATTAGCAGCAGGCAATAGTGAAAACGTATGAATAAAATCCCATGTCACAGAATCAAACATAGCAGTATCTTTTTTGTATGATGATGTATTTGGCAGTTATGTTCCTTACAGTTTCTGGCCAGCAAGCGAAGAAGGGGCAGGTATGTTCAGGAAGAGGGGAAATGCCAGCACTGCAGCAACTCTCACCAGTGAAATATCAAGCCACTGTTCACTTTTTAAAAAGAGGCTTCTCCCATTGTCAGCAAAAAACAGCAAGTGAAACACTACCTGTGTGGGGGGTCCATCTCCTGCATGCATATATTTGGACCCTACCCCTTTAGCTCTTTCATCTTCCCGAATTCATAACCCTGCAAGGTTAAGTATTATAATTCCCATTTTACAGACATAGCAACTTCTCCAGTGCCAGCCAAGGCACCCATGGATAAATACCGACAGCATCAAAATTTCACATGCCTGGCCAATCAAATAGCCAAGACTTCTCCAGACTTCATTGTTTGTGCTTAAAATAATATAATGGTCCTGCCACCTACAATATGCTCTGCTCCTGACACAGGACACAGGTTAAGATCCCTTGGAAGAATGCAGGCCAGACTGCCAGATGTCACTAAGCATGTCCCCATCTTCAGCCAGAACTCACAGTGATGCCCATGAACCATCCCTGCCCATCAGCTTGCCCAGAAAGTGAGATGGAATCAAAAAAGAGACAGTGGGATTCCTCTAAGGGTCACACAAACAGTCAGTGAGCAGCAAGGACAGAGTCTACCCACAAGGCACTTAGTCAAGGCTTGCCCACCCATACATATTTTGATTATTTTGGTTTCTTAGCTGTGTGCCCTAAAATCAAAGCATTAATTTCCCTCAGAAATCTGGGTGCTGAAGCTATCCCTATCCTAAAAGCAAAATACCTCTGACTGCTTCTCTTGCTAGTAGTTTAGACCCCAACTAGACATGATATTGGAGTGGCATTAATGCATCTCTCAGCACCTTTTTCTTTTCCAGGCAAGTAGCAGCTGTGGGAAAAGTCAGTTGGGGCTGCAGCACAGTGGAAAGGGAATTAACCCTCTGAATGCCAGGTGCTGATTTCACCAATGAAAACCTCAGGCACACACCTACTGCTATTAGCTGCAGGGGACGGACGGACAGAAAAGTATCTATATTATATATCCTACATGGCTAATAGCCACTCTTGGGGTAGGTATAGGGGTAGGAATGCAATTTGAATCTGGGTAGAAGTGCAAGGGGAAAAGGTTAAAGGGCCATACTCCTGTAGTCCTAGTCTTAATCAGGACCCCCAAGTGGCTGCTCTTAGAAGAAGAGAATTATGTCAGGAAATCCAATCGCTGATCATCCACTTAGGCTTTTGGGGTCAGGGTTAGCCTCAGAAAGTTGGAGCACATGCCTCTGTATTTATTTCAGTAGGGTGGCCTCCTTCATTCACACTCCATTGATATTTCCATACATAAAACGCCCGGTGTATCTACACTACAAATTTTGGTTTTGAAAAAGTCCCTTTGTTATGGCTACTCCCACAGAATCCTGGGTGTTGTGGTATGGTGATGGGGTTGGCAGTTCTTCCCTGGAATTTCCTAGTTCCCCTCACAGTACAGTTCCCAAGGGAGAAAGAAAGACCCTGGAACCAGCTTGCGCTTAAATTGGTGCATACCATGAAGAAAAGCCTACGTTGGCCATACGTGCTTTTCCTTCCGTATTCTACCCTGCATCAGTGACATTTACTGCGTAGCTTCACACTGCATGCATACGTGGGCAACAAGAGTCTGACAACTAACTGCTTCGCCTAGGGAAAAGCCAACTTTTGGATGGCAATTTTTGAGCAGGGAAGTGGCAGGGGTGTGCTTAATCCCTTCCCTGCCTGTGGCTCCAAATCATACACACACCCTCAGCCCCTGCAGAGAGCATGCGCGTTTTTGGCACCGGAGGTGCACAGGGCTGGCTTGGAGCGGAGCAATTTGGAGTGGAGAAGTAGCAGCCGAGAAAGGATTCGGCACACAAGGCACACTCAACTGCTTCTCTGCTCGAAACTACCCCCTCCCCAGTGCTGCTTTTGCCCAAGAAAAGCAGGCATCTTTCGATAAAGGCCTGTGCATGTAACACGTAGTTCTGCCGCTGCAATCTGTCGCTAATACAATGAGAGAGTTCCAAACGTGCTTTTTAGGGTCTTTTTCTCGTTGATTTTTCTTTACAGGTGGGGAGTCAACAGCCTCCCCCCCTGCTCACACACCCCAGAAACAAACTTTGCAGAACTACTGACCTTTCAGGCAGAAGTGGCAGCTGTAGTACATTCACTCCAGTCCAGTCCAGAACCTGAGGAGAGAACAGAGTGTCAGAAAAGGCCTGGGATGACAACGCCACTCTCACGGGCGCATATCAAAGGAACAGCAATGTATGCACAAACACTGCACAACTTGCACACAAAGAAATGAGATTTCATTGAATGCTCAGCAAGGCCCACTGGAAGCAGACGTTTTTAAAAGAGTTATTAAAAAGTATCTTTACCTCAGTCGGACACACACGCTCACATTTATTTTGCCTCACTGTCATCTCCAGTCAAACAGACTTCGAAAGGTTTTCTAAAGTCCTAAAAAACCTGCACAACCTGTTTGATCGGATATGCTAATAGCACAGGGAAAGCGTATCTCCATAACCAGAGAAAACAGTGGTTCTCTCCAGCAACCTTTAACCATCTGGGAACAAATATATAATCTTTTTTTAAGCCAGGCAAAACATTAAAGGTGCCACCTTCTTTCCCCCGCAGCACACAGTCTGTGTCTTACGAGACTGTGTGGTCTTTTCCTAGTCTGCCTCAGCCTAGCTCTGGTTTGGGCTTTTTCCTTGGTGCTGAATTTTTTTTGAGCTCAGACCACTCTCCACCATGCTCAAATGACTCATGACAAACGTAGTTTAAACAGTGGTCTGCCCCAACCATGTATAAAGCAGGGGTGCAGCCATTTTCTAGAGCAAAGGGATATGTGGACGACGAGGGGAGCTGAATCCTTACCAGCCCCCAATCTGCCACATATCTCCTCATAGCATCTCGCCACAGACACTTTTCTCTCTCCTGAGCTTACTTTCATGGTTGTTGCCCAGAAGTGGGGGGAAGTGATTTCAGAAAAGAGACTGTGAGAAGGGAAGATGCATTCATGAGGGAGAAGGCTTAGCACCGTTTTTATAAAAAAAAAAGCTCAACAGCTTTGAAACCCGCCCCCAGACCTCATGCCTCAGAAAACCAACCCCCACTCCTCCATTTCAAGTGTGACTAAATCGGGACTAGATTTAAACACAGGCACTGTTCACATGGAGTTGAGCCTCAATAAAACTCAGGTCGCACTTTCACCCCACTAAGACACTACTGTAAACAGCAATGGCTTCCCCCAAAGAATTCTGGGAGCTGTCCTTTGTGCTGAGAGCCGTTCCCCTCACAGAACTACAATTCCCAGATTTCCTCCTGAAGAGGGATTAATTGTTAAACCGCTCTGGGAATTGTAGCTCTGTGCGGGGAATAGGGTGTTTCCTTACAACCCTCGGCACCCGTGACAAGCTACAGTTCCCAGGATTTGGGGGGGGGGGAGGGGAAGTCATGGCTGTTTAAATTGGTACCAAGGTGGTGTGCATTTGTGGCCTTCTTCTCTGACAGTTTCATTCCTGGATACCTCGCACTCTTCTCCCACAGAACCAATCCTGCACAATGGTGCTTAATGGTGGGGTCGGCCATGACAGGGCCTGTTACCAAAGCAACTTAACTTTGTAGGTATACCTCAGACAGAGGTGGCCAACCTTTCTGGCAAGGGGGCCCCATATCGAGAGATAGTATGCACCTCTCCCCAAACGCCTCAGAGTGGAGTTGCTTCCATCCTACGGAAATGCAAAGGGTGTAGTATCATAGCGTTGTGAAACGGCAAGGCAGAGAAAAGGCCCCGGCTAGCTCTATGCCAACCACAGCTGGGTCTTCCTATTTTTTTATCTGCGAGTACCACAAACCTCTGGTGCCAGCACCATTGAGCACCTATGCCAACAGTAGCCTTTGCCAAACTATATGTGCACCAGGATAGAAAAACCCAGACTCTCCGTACCTAAAATAGCAGACCTGCAGACGTCAGAAAGCAGGATACTCCTATAAAACTTTGCTGGATCCTAGGATTCCCCAATGCCCTTCATTACACAGAACATAGAAAGGTAGGCGCACTCATAGTGAGCTACTGCAGCGGAGAGGCACACAAATTCTGCAATCCACAAACGGGCCTCTTCCAAAGTTGCGTTTATCCTCCCTTGTGGAGAAACAGGGGGAAGCTAAAGATCCACATTAATTTTTCGGAATCGGTACTTGAGAAGAATAAGCAGAAATGCAACGCTATGGATCTTTCTTCGAAAATACACACGGATGGTCAATTCAGATGAAACATTTTCCTCCGAGCATTTTTTAAAACAGGGCTTATAGCAAAGAATTCCTTTGCAGAGGAATAAGCGCTGTTGTCAAAACAGGGACCACAAAAAAACGGCCTTGCATTTGCAAGAGCTCACTTGCAAACACCCAACCCATCTAATAAGGCCACACCCAAAGTGTCCGACCACAACTGTCCTCTTAGGACCCCCACACACCTCTTCCAGAGTCCTGGCTCGTAGCTTGTGGCATTCCTGCTACGGCCCACTCCCCATTCCCAGTGCCGGAATCCAGGTGTCCTGGTTCTCTGTACCCTCCAGAATTGACATAAAACTCCCCCCTGCCCCTCGCACCCCCCACCCCTGGCTACGCAGCGTACCCACAGTTGTTCCTGCTAATCAGCCGATGTCATCTGCGGAGTGAAGTCTTTGCTTAAAGAGATTTAGGGCAGGAATCAATAGGAAATTTAAAAATCAATGCGGTTAGTATGAGAAAATCAATGGCGTTTAATCGGCCTGCCGATCCCCAGTCACAACAATTAGAAGGCTGGGATGTTCTACATCCCGCTACACACCATTAGCGTCAATATTTGTGTAAGTGATGGCAGGGGGCAGTTGGGGAGGGGAAAGGGGGGGGGACCCCAGTCTGGCACGAAAGCACTTGAAAGCTAGAGGAAGCGTGTGCGGAAAAGGCGGGGGGGGGGGGATCCCGGCATCTTCTGCTCGCTGTTTCCCTTTGGGAAGGAGCTCCGCTTGTTGCGTTTCTTATTCCTGCTCGCTGAGTTCTTAGCATGAGCTTCCTCTCCGTGCCTTCCTGGGGTTGCAGATTTGGGGTTTGGGGGTTCTACGCCTACCTCCTGGTGTGTGGACTGGGAACATCCAGCATCATGACGGCTCGACTCTTTTCCTGCAGCCCTAGAAGGAGCTGCAGACGCCGTAGTTAGGTGGAGGAGATGAACTGGTCTTGCCAACAGCTGATCCGGAGGGTCGGCCACAATGGCACTTTTTCAGCCCCCTTGCCCTGTGGCCGCTCGATGCACGGGCCTAGGAACAGCAGGGCTTAGGGTGTGGATTCCCATCTTCCACACCACTTTTCAAGGTGCAAGAACCATATCCTCTTTTGCATTTGCATCCCCCAAGATGGAAGGAAGGAGGTAAGGAGGGCCTTGGCAGATGTTGGAAAAGGTGTAAGCTGTAGCAAGCAGGGCATATGCAGCGCAGGTGGGAGAATGAAAGAGCAGAAACCCCACCAGGGCCAAGAGTGTTGGACTGGGACCTGGGAGACCATGGTTCAAATCCCTGCTCGGCCATGAAACTCACTGGGGGTGACCTGGAGCCAGTCACAGTCTCTCAGCCTAGCCTCCCTCCCAGGGATGCTGTCTGGATAAAATGGGGTGGAAGAGTACCATGTATGCCACTGTGAGCTCCTTGGAGGAAACGCGGGGTATAAATCTGATAAATAAGTAAAATGAATTTTCAGGGACAGGGAGCCTCCACTGTCAACGACGCAGTTGTTGGCCATATTATTTACTTCTGTGGGGGCACTGTTTAGAGTTTGGCCTCAGGCACCAAAACCTCTTGGGCCTTTGCTTAGCGAAGAGGTGAAGGAAACTCTGGGATGTCCTAGTCCTGGGATAGCTCAGTCAGTAGAGCATGAGATCTCAGGGTCATGGGTTTGAGCCCCACATGGGCAAAAGATTCCTACCGTGCCAGGGGTTGGACTAGTTGACCCTCAGGGTCCCTTCCAACTCTACGATTCTCTGATTCTATGTTAGGCACTCTGAGACACAGTGCAGAAGGAGGATGGGGTGGGCATTTCAATACTTTGCCTCAAACTGTGAAGTGGGGAGTCAGGTCCCTCTACTGTTGCCACTTGTGGGAGACATCTGTGGCCTAGCGGTTCAAGCAAGGGATCACAAATTGGGCATTTTTAATCCCAGCAAGTATAGTGACGACAAAACCTGGCACCTCTTTTATATATATATAGCTTCCCAGCCTGAGTTTGGCGCGGAGTGCGTGCGGCTGGGACAGGAAGGCAGGCCTGCAGCAAAGCGCTGACAGAGAGTTCGCTCCCGGGAGCCGGATCAATGTGTCAGCGCGGGGGTCGCTGGGAATCCCCCAAAAAATCAATGCGCTGGTGTTTCCGGGCTGTGGCCGCCTAGATTAGCCTGGTACAGAGCTGACAGGGGCACTAATCAGGCTGTCAATAACCCTGACCCTGGGCAATTAACCTATCGACAGGAACGGGGCAAGGGGAAATACATGGGCTGTGGGGTAAGAAGGTACAGGAAAAGACCCCTGTGCAGGGGAAAGAGGTGAACATGTGAAAAAAAGAGGCCACTTTCCCAACTCTTCGCCCTGTTGCCATATACTTGCTTAGTAATGAAGACCCCCACAAATGAGAGAGGGCCACAGCTATAATGTGCTTATTTCAATGGCACACGTTGTTAATAACGCTTCCATACAAAACTTCCACAACTCTGGCACTGCTTCATCACAGCCATCGTGTACTTTCCCCACATTTTTCTTCTGGACCTGTTACTCTAAAACTTAGCGCAACTCATAAAATAGCACTTCACAAGCATACATCTGTCATAATATGCGAAGTGTGCTTCCTAATTTCCAATCCTTCACCATGTCTGTCCAATTTTAAATCTAAATCTTATCTCTACCCTCCCGAGGTCTAGAAACTTGTTTGTTTGTTTCTGAACGAAACTTAGGATTCTGGAGCTTTAAGTATGCATCAATGTGCCGCACAGTAAGTCACTGAGGGGACAATCTGATGTTGCCCATTCTGGTTATATATCTGTATCAAGGCCAGAAAAATCTCTTTTTGCAGACAAAATGGGCCGGAGGAGCTTGACTGCATGTGAATTTGCATGTCAAAGGGAGCATGAATGAAACAGATGAGGAAGTAAAGAGAAAGAGATTCAGAAATACAACTGGGGCTGGGTGGTAGGTGAAGGTTTCAGATTATGGCCTGTTTTTAAGCTACTTGCATCCTTATCCTTTATCAAAGATAGATAGATGATAGATAGATAGATAGATGATAGATAGATAGATAGGTAGATAGTCAGACATATTGCCATGCACAACTGGATACATACCACAACACCTGGATTTTATCTCAATAATAATAATAATAATAATAATAATAATAATTTATTTATACCCCGCCCATCTGGCTGAGTTTCCCCAGCCACTCTGGGCGGCTTCCAATCAAGTGTTAAAAACAATACAGCATTAAACAATTCTGCCTTTGGATAAAACCTGTAAATAATTCCCACCCGAGTGTTTGCCAGTCCATCTTCTCACACCTATCTATGCTTGCTGTTTGTAGCCCGTTGACAAAAAAGTACCCACTGCCATCCATTTTACAAAATCTTTATTGCTTGGTCACCTGCAGACAAAGCTTTAACTCGCCACAGGTAACCTTGCAAGTGCCTACTTGTAAGCCTGCTTTATCTCATCCTAAAATTCAGATAATCTGACTTCTGAGAGGCAATTAGCATGTACTCTGCATCCCATTCTGTGCAGCCGAGCTGGCGTCCGTGGTGTATTCCTTCGGAAGGGTAAATGCCACATAATGATTTGGTGCAAATATGCAATAAGTCAAGCATCCCAAGTAACCAAAAACCCGCGTCAACCTGATGTGCCTTCGCCACTTAGAGTAATAGAATCGCAGAATTGTAGAGTTGGAAGGAACCTCCCGAAGGCTCACTTTCAGATGTGCCCAAATACCGGTCCCAAAAGACAGCTTGACCACATTCAAGTGCCTAGCTCAGCTGGTAGGGCATGAGACTCTTAATCTCAGGGCCGTAGGTTTGAGCCCCATGGTAGACAAAAGGTTCCTGAACTGTAGGGGGTTGGACTAGATGATTGCCATGGTCCCTTTCAACTGCACAATTCTATGTTCAGTGCACAACTGCTGCCTACAGATTACAGGGCTCTGGATGGGGAGAGTTGAGTGGGTGTTGCACAGCAAGCTGGAGAACGGAGATGGGTACTGGCTTTTAGGATACTGTCATCTGCAGACACCCCGGTGCCTGTTTTAATTAATTGTGTACATTGTGTGTATCGTTCATGGTGCAGGACAGCATAGTCACACTCCAGTTTGAAGATATTAGCACATTTTATTTTTAAAAAAGTTTAACAGTGTGCTGTTGGCTTGTGCTGAAGCAGTGCATGTTCTGCTTAGATGGACTGGTTTGGATGCCCATATTGCTTGCAGTGTAGAAGAGGGGTCATGTTTACCCTAGATCCCATTGTGTTGCCCTGCACGCCCCTCCTCCCCTCACCCCCACCTTGTGACCCCATAAATATGAATCCGAAACCATCCTGGTGAAGGTCACAAGGGCAACGAACGAATAATGGCTCGAGGACGTGACTGGTGATGGGGCTCTGGTGTTTCCACCGGCCGCAAAATATGCCAGGGCCGAAGAAGAGAGAGGAGGAAACTGGAACCAAAGCAGTGGCAAACAACCAAGGGTGCCCAGACGGAAACAGCGTCACAGCACGTAAAAGGAAAGATGTACCATATTTTTTGCTCTATAAGGCTCACTTTTTCCCTCCTAAAAAGTAAGGGGAAATGTGTGTGTGTCTTATGGGGCGAATGCAGGCTGCGCAGCTATCCCAGAAGCCAGAACAGCAAGAGGGATTGCTGCTTTCACTGCGCAGCGATCCCTCTTGTTCTGGCTTCTGAGATTCAGAATATTTTTTTTCTTGTTTTCCTCCTTCAAAAACGAGGTGCGTCTTGTGGTCTGGTGTGTCTTATAGAGCGAAAAATACGGTACTTCTCCTGAGACATGCAGACACGCTGGAACTGATACAAAAGCAGAGGAATTCATCCATGTTGCAAAGCGTACAATGGGAAGGTATAAAACCACTGGCCAAAGAGGGCGGGGGCTGCGTTCTAACTGCTCCCAAATAGGGAATAATGCTTCTGCCCTGCTGGCTTTTTTTATTTTTCTTAAGCTGGATCTGGCAAATAGCTGCTAATTTTTGATAACTGAAAATGATTTGGGAGAGGCATCAGTTCCCGTCTTTTGCCTCGCTGATCAAACAGGTTTGGTAGGTTTTTGAAACAATACGAAAACCTGCCAAACCTGTTCGGCACCAATGAAAATTCACATGACCACCAGCAATGGCTCTTTCGAGGTGTCTCCAGCTATCTAGGAAAACACACAAGAGACAACTGTCTGGCTCTAGATTTAGTGAACCAAGCAAGGGGAAGAATAAAGCAGAGCAAAACTTCATGCACTTCAGGGCTGAGTTGCATGGTTTACATTTAAGAGTGCTTGAGATTTAAACGATGCTTGCTGGATAAGGCTGTGGAAACTGCCTTACTAGATCAGACAAAGGTCCATTAGATTCCAGATTCCATCCAGATTCCAGTGTTTGGCCCTTGTTGGAAGCAAGATGCAGAGCTGGATGGGGTGTGCTCTGATGAAGCAGAGCTCTGTGTGCTTTCTTATGGTAGAGCCAGGTGCAGAGTACTTGGAAAGCCTTACGAGTTGCCACAAAACCTTTTCCCTTCATTCATTAGGCACTGCAAGAATTCTTGGCGTGGGAAAAGCATAGCACTGAGCTTCATCACAGATGTAAATCCCCCATCCAGCAGGGCCCACCTTTTAAAACTGGATCTCCACACATCCAAAGAAACATTCACACGCACTCCCAAGTTGTTCTGTGGCAGGCTAAATGGCGCTCTTAGTGTCACGCATGCACACAATCATGTGGCTGTGTGCAGACTTTGTCCAAATGTGTCCGTAAGAATGGTTGAAGTATACGCAGGTTTCCTGGGAACTGTGACAGATTCTGTCAATTGTCTACAAATCTGCATTTACATATTCAGAGGTATCTTGCTTAGGAGCGCTCTCCGACGGTCTGGCCATGGAAGAGAGAACGCAGCTCGTGCTAAGGCCATCAGGAAGCAAGACGAGAGGAGAAGAAACTGCCCCATCCTTGGACCCCATCATCCCCAAGCATCCTTAAGGGAAGAAAGGAGGTTCATCCATATACTTTCTTCCTACTCCCTTCTCTCTCTTCGCTTGCTGCCAAACTGCTGGACCTGAATAAACAGGGACAGGGCAACCGAAGAACGGCGCAGCCCACCATCCCCAGTCGGGAATTGCTGAACCTGTGAAAATCTGCTTCAGAAATCCGGTTAGTGGAATCCAGTTACATTCCAACTGCATCAGGAGACTGGAAGGGCTGGTCTGGGGGAGGGGGGAGCTGAGGCAAGAGGTTTCTGGGAAGGGTGGGGAGAAAGGAGGAGTAGTCAAAGCACAGATACAGGTATATAAGTCTGGCATTTCTGAACACTTGTATGATCAAAAGTTGGGGGTATTTTGGCAAGCCAGATACAGCTCAGCGGAAATAGTCCTGGAATACTAACACACACACACACACACACACACACACACACACACACACACACGGGTTTCTATCTGTCAAGTTTTTTTAACATACCTTTTCATTCTCACAGTCCTTGGGATTCCAAAAATCTGTGTTTGGGTCTTTATGTATTTATTAAGCCAACCAAAATGTCATAAAACACAATACAAGTTTTCCCCCCAGGTTTTCCAAAAGTTCTAATCAAGCTATACGGCAAACAAAGAAAAGAGGGCAGGGGGCAGTAACTTGGCTGACACTTAAGTTGTTCCACCAACACCCCAGCTTTATTTATCATTTAGCATGATGAAGAGTTCTAGATAACTCTAAACCTCACACACAATTTGCTCAAGTACAGACTCTTCTTCTGGGTCAACATGGCTAAATTTTTGGGATGCCTAGATTTTGCCCCTTTGGCAACCAATAATACGCTGGGATAATTTAGGCACGGAAATTAGACTTTCGGCCACAGAACTGTTCACTCTCTTAAGGCAAACGAGGACTTTGCATGGCTACATTTGCCTTCCATCAGCGACAGGGGTTGTGATCCTCTACATCAGAAGAGACGTGGTCCACTGGTTTGTCTCATTTGGGGGAGACTTGGGGAAAGAGTCTCTCTCTTTCTTAAGGGGGAAGGGGGTGTTGTGAGTGGGTGGCTGGTTATTTTGCTGGCTCGTTTTAAACAAAAGCTGTCTGGATCAAAGAAGAAACTTGAAAATGATTTTTTTTAAAAGAAGAAGTAGAAACTGGCCAAAGAAAAACGCAAGGATGTACGCAAATGAGCAAGAAAGATGTACAACAGTGAACACAACAGGAAAGAAAAGACAGAAGGAAGAAGAATGGGAGAGAAAATGGGAAGAAAGAAACGCGTTTGCACCAGGTCCAATCTTGCAAGCATTGCTCTATTTCCTTTCTTACCAAACCCCTGAGGCTTTCAAAGCTATTTTTCCCCCTGCATGGGAATCTTCTATCAGGGGCAGCAGGATGGGGGCTAATTATGAAATAAAACTAATTAATCACTGCAAACCACAAGGCTGGCCCAGCGGGGCACTAAAGAGATGGCTTTTCTTCCCCTCCTCGGGGCACAGAAATTATTTGCTGCCGATGAATTATTTAATGATGCGGTGTTCATTATGTATTATTGATCAGGAAGGATGGTTATTGTCGCCGAGATAGCCCAAGCTCTTACCTAGCCTCCGATTCACTGTCACGGATGAGGACCTGATCTTGTAAGCTCTTATTCCTCCCACTACATCTCCATTGTTTAGGGGAGACACACACACCCCTAAAATAAATCTGCGGTTAGCATCTGGTTTATCAGCCCACGCGGCAAACACTTCGGTCTTATTCTCACCCGATGGGGTTCAGGGTTGATCTTTACACTAAGCTGCTGCACCCATTCCAACCACCTTTTTCATGGACTTATCTTTACCTATTTTAAACATTTATATGCTGTTTTTCAGAGGCTCAAGACGGCTGACACCGAGACAAAACCTGGGAAATAATTCCTTCTGGGGTGTGATGTTTTTTGGGTTGGCACTGCTTACCAGCAGCTTCAAAGAAAACACAATATTTGAGTGCAAGCACACAGTTAATTTTATGCCATGCTTTTCCTGTCCCACAAACTCGCATGGGTTCTGCTATCTTTGAAAAGCTCCCCCCTTTCAAAAGCCTCCCCCCTGAGGGGAACTCTCTTATACTAAGGGTGGGCTTGCCACCACCACTCCACATCAGTTTTATTTCTTTATTATTGCTATTTAGTTACTGCATTTATATCCCACCTTTTTCTCCCGGGAGCTCAAATCAAGAGATTGGCTGATTTTGCCCAAGGTGCTGCTTTCAGGGGCCACAAATTGGCTGGGGAACGAAGCAAGTTGCTATTATTTTAAATCACTAGGTTTATTTCTGTTCGAGGCAAGAGGAGGAAAGGTTGCCTATTCCTACAGACCAGCGGTAGCCAACATGGTGCCCTCCAGATATTGGATTCCAACTCCCATCGGCCCCAGGCAGCTTGAAACCAACAGCGTTTCAGGCAGTCCAACAAAAACTGGCCAGTACGTCATCAGTGAGCCACGCTTTGCCTTCTTCACTAACCCAGAGCATCACAGTCCCAGAGGGAATAAGCATCCCTCCTTTTTCCGCAGCATGTAAAAGATGTCCTTCATTTCAGACACCGCCAGGGCGCAAGAGCATCCCATTATTAAATATTTGGCAGCACTGCTCAACAGTGTAGTATACCCATGGAAATAAAATGCAGCAGCAATAATACTGGGCATTACTGCAATACACGTGAAAGGGATGTGTGCACTTGTTCATTTCACCAGGATTTCCCAGCAATTTTGCCGTGCCAAAAACCAAAAGGCTTGGGAGAATTTGAGATTCCCCCTCGTCTTGAACTCCATGCCTTTGTCAGGTTGCCAACTTTCCCACTGGCTTTTCTTCTTGCCATTAAAACAGCAGCCACATACACACAGAGAGAGAAATTAAGCAAGACAGATTCATGACAGAGAAAAGATAGTAGTTCTTCTCACAGGGCATAATTAACTTACGGAATTGACTACCACAAGATATGGTGATCGCCACTAATTCAGCCGGCTTTTAAAAGGGGATTAGACAAATTCATGGAGGGCAGATCTATCAGTGGCCATTAGTTTCGATTGCTAAGTGCAAGTTTGATGTTTTCAGGCAGAATACTTCTGAATTGCCAGGTGCTGAGGACAAATAGGTGACAGGGCACTGTTGCCTTCCTGCCTTGCTTCTGAGCTTCCCAGAGGCATCTAATGGGGAACAGAATGCTGGACTGCATGGAACTTATCTGGAAGAGCTGCTCTCATGTTCAGTGGCGCCATCGGGAAAGGATTTTGGGGTGGAAGTTGAGGGCCTCCAGCCAGAGAATGAGCAAGAGGCTCGCCCAAACACAGCAAGGCAGCTGATGTACCACATTTTTGAATGAAGGGTAGAAGTTTCCGGCCAGACAAAAGCAAGTCATTTTTGTTCTTCTTCACACAGCACCATACTGAAAACTACAAAATCCGCAAGATGCAGAAATGACTGCCAACCTGCACAATTTTTTAAGGGGGGGGGGGTGGACAAATTCATGGACAGGAAAGCTAATAGCAGCTACCACTCATGATGGCTATATTACCACCAGTATTAGAGGCAGTGTATCTCTGTATACCAATTGCTAAGGATCCTGTGCAGAGGTTATTGTGCTCACGTACCGCTCGCTGGTTGGCCACTGTGTGAAGCAGGATGTTGGACTTAGACCAAGCATAGGCAAACTTGGCCCTCCAGATGTTTTGGGACCACAACTCCCATCATCCCTGACCACTGGTCCTGTTAGATAGGGATGGTGGGAGTTGTAGTCCCAGAACATCTGGAGGGCCGAGTTTGCCAATGCCTGACTTAGACAGAGCTTTGTCCTGATCCAGCAGGTCTCTTCTTTACGTTCTTGCACATTACCAAATAAAAAAGGGGGAGGGTATTAGAGGCTAACATTATCTAACTGCGCCACTGGTAGGTGAAGCTTTCCCCCTTGCTATATCAACATGCCAGGAGAAATTTTCAACTGCTTAAAGCACAGGAGCAGGGCCGGTTAAAAAGCTGGCAACCCTTACACCTTTGAGGCATTCAGAGTCTCTGAATACATACTAGAGCTGGGCATTCTGCAAGCAGGTTTGCCGGCACTCAGGTGGACTTCCATAACAAAAGAGAGCCAAGTGGCTAGCTGTCCATTGCATTCTGCCTTCATTTGCAAGGGTTCCCTTCGCATTCCAGCCTGGCAGGGGCTCCACTAGTGTGCCAAACAGAGGAAATACACCCTGAGAGTGATGTGCATAGATTGTGAATCCATCTCCACTGTGTGTTTTTGTCCAGGGGAACCTAATTCTGCAGAGGACATGCCATGCTGAAGTTATGAAAGCCCTACACATCAATTGTCGCGGACAGGGAAACAAGCAATTATATCAGGAAAATGTATGTGACAATGTGCTTTCGCCCCTGGTGAAAGTGGAATTACTCGCGACAAACTTAAGGAATGGACTTTTACCATTGATGGCGTTAGGCAACTACTTTCCCAATCTGCTGCTTCTGTTTTCTTCCCCTTTATTTGCTTGCTAAAAATCAAAAACCTCCCAGGGCCCTTGGCAGCTGCTGGCTCAACATGGCCTCAACCTTCCCCAGCATCAGAGCAGCAGTGAAATAAAATGGGGAAGGGGCAAGTCTGGGCCCCCAGTTGCTAACCAAAGGCAAAAGAGGGGTGGGGAAGGAAGACTGGCTTCCAGCCGGTGGTCTTCTGTTCTCAAATTAGCCCTCCAGCAAACTTTGCTACTGTCCGCATTAGAGCAGTGATAATGCAATGATTTTAAAAACCCTGGATTTCCCGGGAAGCTTAGCAGGGGTTCCTCAATGAGAAGATCAGAACTTGTGGGCAACAGTGCAATGAAAGTGGCTAGCCTGCCCCACCAGAACTTCCCCTACAATCCACAATTGCAAGGGAGTGCTGATGTGCTCTCAGTTGATATGGGGCAATGGTAAGACCCAGTCGTGGAATATATGTTCATTCTAGAACCACTGGTGGTCGGAGCCAGCCATCAGGGGTGGGAGGAAACTCATTCTAACTGTGTCTCCATCCATTTGCCGGCTGAGTTCTGCAATGGCAACATGGAGATTACTGTGGAAGAAGCTGGCAGGCATCCTCTGGACTCCTAAAGTAGGAAGGAACGCAAGTGGGGGATGGCTGAGGGCAGACTGTGAGGTTTCATTGCCAAAAACATTTACTAGGATCTTCCTCAGCAGCTAGCGAGTCCATGGCCAAAATTCTCCTGGGTTATCTCTGAAGATGGAGAACTTCAACAGCTACTTCCTTCCCTGGCAGGGCTTTGACTAGCCCTCGGTGGTGCAAGGAAAAATAGTTTTGTCCCCTTGGTGGCATGTCCCCATGTCATTTCCAAAGAGAGAAGGAGAAAGGGACTCCCTTTTTATTATTATGTATTAAATTTGTATACTGCCCTTCATCTGAAAATCCCAGGGCGGTTCACGAGAGAGTAAGAGTCCCATCCTATGTGGACAGAGGTTCTTTGCTTTTCATAGCGGAGACCTGATAATGCTATCAAAGGGGGTATACCAAAAGATCAATATTACTATTTATCATTTCTACATTGCCTCTTAGCATTTTATTGCTCATGGCGCTCTTTAATTCTGAAATAATTATTCCAGACTGGCCATCAACCCCCTCTGATTCGATCTTCACGATATCCAGCATAGTTCACAATTGTCACTCAGTGCATAAGCATCCGCTGAGAAGGTGAAGGAAAGATCCATGTTTTAACAAGCTTGGCAGTGTGTACAAAAGCATAATTTAAAGTGCATAATGGTGTGTCTTATTAAAGTCCTTTCTCCTCCTAGGCAGAATTTGATGCAAAGGCTGGGTTTTTCCCCCAAGTCCCTTACTCAATTTCCAGGGAATACAGAGCAGCCACCGCAGTTGAGATCAGCCACTAACTAAGCAACCGGTTTTGGAGGAGAGAAATGTGAACACACCCTTAGATACTTAATGATCTCTTGGCTACACTGCCAACTTTATGTTCAAAATGTGTTCTGGGCAGCACTGAGTTCCTCAGAAGCTTCCGATGGGTTCGTTGGTGAAGAGATTGGTGAAGAGATTGGTAGTGGCGGAAAATAGTTTCTGGAAAAAGCAGCTTGCCAACTCTACCAGTGCTTCCCCTGCTACTACATTTAAAGCAGTATTATGCCACTTTAAACAGTCACGGCTTTCCTCAAAGAATTCTGGGAACTGCAAAGGGTGCTAGTTTTTTAGGAGACCCCCTACTCCCTCGAAGAGCTGCAATTCTCAGAGTGGTTTAACAATCAATCCTTCTTCTCAAGGAACTCTGGGAACTGTACCTCTGTGAGGGGAACAGGTGTCTCCCAATAACTCTCTCAACACCCATAAGAAACTACAGTTCCCAGGATTCTTTAAGGGAAGCCATTACTGTCGAAAGTGCTTTAAATGTAGTAGCAGGGGAAGCACTGGTAGAGTTGGCAAGCTGCTTTTTCCACTTTAAATGTACAACACAGATGCAAGCCTTAGCCAGGGATCACCACAAAGGACCTATTTCACAGAGGGGGGAACTAATGAAAACAAGCGAAACTAGTACCAAAGCGCAAAAAAAAACCCCTCAATTTAAAAAGGGGGGCTGTGGGCTTTGCTGGGTGCCAAGTGGATTTTCTGAAGGTGCTATGGTGCCCATGGACACTGGTGTAGGAAGGGGGTGTGATGGGTGTGGTCCGCCCCAGGTGTCATCCCTGAGGGGGGGTGACATCGCTGTCCTGCCCCCTGGGACACTTGCGGCCCCACCCCTACAGCAGCTAGCCCTGCCCCTGCGGGCAGCTAGCCCTACCCCCCAGGTGCCGGAGCAGCTAGCTCCATCTCTGCCCATGGACACCATATTAGAGACCCCCGTTCTTTGTCATTCCCTCAGTTCAAGTGACACAGTAGTGAGGTCCAAAGAGTCCCAGCCTGTGTGAGCACACTGCAGAACATGACCCAGAATCCTGTGGTGTTTTGTGGAACCTCTGTAGTGATTCCTCCGCAGATGAGTTGATGTACAAAGGGATCCGCAGATGAGTTGATGTACAAAGGACTCTAGACCATTGTTCTATGTTATGAGATTACAGTGGTACCTCGGGTTAAGAACTTAATTCATTCCGGAGGTCCGTTCTTAACCTGAAACTGTTCTTAACCTGAAGCACCACTTTAGGTAATGGGGCCTCCCGCTGCCGCCGCGCCGCCGGAGCACGATTTCTGTTCTCATCCTGAAGCAAAGTTCTTAACCCGAGGTACTATTTCTGGGTTAGCAGAGTCTGTAACCTGAAGCGTATGTAACCTGAAGTGTATGTAACCCGAGGTACCACTGTATATCCTATACAGCACCCTTGCAAAACAGCACTGTTAAGACCTGGGTTTAGATCTTCACTCAGCCACAAAACTCAGTGGATGACCCTGAGCTAGTCAATGTCTCTCAGACTAACCTACCTCTTAGGGTTGTTGTGCATTCTGCACTCTCTGGATGGAGGACACTATGAATTTCTAATAAATAAGTAAATTCCAATACTTATAAATAAGTAAATTCCAATACAAATCTTATTTTGGACAACAACAAAAAGGGGAAATCCGGACGTATGGCTCAAAAACGTTTTCGGTGTTTGTTTTTATCCTGCCAAAGAAAAGCTCAACAACTTTTCTGTCCTGACTCTCACTGCCTGAAATATGGCAACCCTACATTTACACTTTAAATTCATTTTGTACATCTATAACAGCTTTAGCATTCGGTGAAGACCATAAATGAAAACTTTGCTGTATCAGGTATTAGGCTTCTCAGTTTCTCATTTTTCCATTTTAAGTTTGCCACATTTCCATAACAATCTGCATTTTTAAAAAGTAAAAAAGTAAAATAAAACCATCACAAAAATGCATCGGCATTTTTGTGTGCATTCATCCCAATATACAATTTTTTGTAATCGATTTTGCACGATATAATGCACTTTTGTGAGTTGTTTTCACCAATAAATTCATTTTCACGCACACTTTTCCATAACACGTACGTTTTTTCACACATTGTTTTGTTTTAGAGAACTGCGTTGCTAAATTCAGAGAATCCAAATTTTTGAGGACGTAGCTATTCCCGTATTGTTTCGGGAAGGGCGAATTAGATAGGTTCCCATTAGAATGGGAACTGAATTTCTTCCCTATCCCTGACGGTGACAGACAGATAATACAGGAGCAATGAGCCCTGGTCTGAGAGGCAAATGTCTAGGTTAGTTCCTTTTCTCTGCTACAAGCTTCTTGAGTGACCTTGGGCAAGTCCCTTGGGATGCAACGCGGCAGGTGAATGTACAGCGTGGTTTTTTTTATAAATACGATAGCCAAGAGGTGTCAATTACATGCATTAATCAATCTCTGCATGTGGCAAGGTGTTTAAACGCTGTGTTTTGTTTTGCCAGCCCCTTCACAAAGAGGTGGGTGGGCTTCAGCTGACTTAGCTGACATGCTTAAAACATAACTCACCGGCCAACAAACCATATTTGAGACCTGCCTATCGGAGCCACTCCCTTTATATAGACCTTCAAGAAGGCGATTATACATTCAGGGCCAGCCACATACATCTTCGCACCTGAAGCGCAAACCCAATAGACTCTTGGCAAGGGGTGGGACTCCACTTTAAACACAGTGAGTGAAATTACGTAGTGTTGCATCCTTTGCTCTGAAGCTCTGGCAACACATACATCAACTAATCGCCTGGGTAAGGCACAGGGAGTCTCCTCTTTATTTATTTAAATACTGCTTGTTACGCATACCTCTCCAGGCAGCGTGCAATAATATATAAAAAACACAACGCAAGCACCAAATATACAATATAGTTGAAACTGGAATACAGTACAATTAAGGAGCGGCAAAATACCAAAAAAACTACAGTGTTTCTATTGCAAGCACTAAGAAGCAGTGTGAGCCTTTTCCCAATGTGAAATGATAGTGTGGTGATGGTGTGCTCGTGGTCACTGGTTGTGGCAATCAGGACGTCCCAATTTTCCTAGAAGGTGTGCCTATTTTCATATATGAGCCGTATGTTCAAGTGATTGTGGCGGTGTAAAAGGTTGTCTGACTGTAAGCACCCTGCGCATGGAGAGAGAGAGAAAGGACTTAAAAGAGCTGCCAGTTTTTCAGCCAAGCATGACCCAACAGGCACTTACGAAAACTATGAAAGTGCTGTTTCTTCCTTCTCTACCCCAAAACAGGCACCTTATTGCACACTTGTCAGGTGAGGTTACCACACTCCTTCCTGCGCCTGCAGCAATCCAGGTACACTAAGTTTACTCTTGTGTTGCAATACCTTAATTAGGGTCCGTTTAATTCCACAACCTCCCTACTTTTTGCTCTTTGCAGTCTTCTAGTATATTTTCAAATCCCTCACAACTACAGACTTGGCTACCTTACCTAACAGCTATACAACAGGCAGCAATTCAAGAGACGTGCTTTTTTTCTGACCTAAAAAAGCAGAGAGGGCCTGCCCCTATAGAACGTCTGCATAGGAGCCATTAAAAAATAGCCTCTATTAAGGGTAAAAAAAGTGGCTACCTTAAGTATAGCCATTGACTTGCAATAAAGGAACAGCCCTCATGTTTCTGATCTGCAAGGTATTTCAAAAGAAGTGCAGGCGTGGAAAGACTTTGGACTTGTGGGGTCTATTGGTTTTGGTTCTAGCACCCCATGTGGCCCACCAGCTGGAACCCAGTGGGGCAAAATGGTGGCTAAGGGGGATGGTGCCAGATGCAAAATGGTGGTCAGGAAGACAGACAATTGCCTACTACTGCACCCCACAAGCCATATACTGCATCAGAGTTATTACAGGTCAGGGATATACTAACAGCCTAACGTGTGTGTGTGTGTGTGTGTGTGTGTGTGTGTGTGTGTGTGTGTGTTTTGAGCAATTAGAAGTCCGAAACTGTTTCCAATCTACTGCAAACGACCCAGAGATCTACTGACAGATCTCAACCTACTTTCTGACCACCACCCCAAATCAAAATATATACCCACAACAGAAAGGCTATAGTGAAAATACGAGCAGAAGACTCTTGTCTACAATGTACAGAATGACTGATAGTTTTCCATAGACTTAAATATCCCCATCTACCAAAGGCTCTGGCCTTCTTGTAAACACTAGGTTGCCGCTGCGAACCCTTTTCCCTATTGTACTCCTTACTATTGTCTATATTCCTCTGCCAATAACCAATTTCCTTCCTGCCCCAGTCACATTCCAATTGCTGGGATCTTAATCTGCAAATCCATTTAGGGTTGGGTTTTTTTTTTACTTTTTCCTTGAACACTGCCTCGTTCACGTTCTTCTCTGCTTTGCCTTTGCTCTTCCAGAGCGGTAGTTTTCAGAAATAAAGGACACCCATTAAGACCAAAGAAGCAGTAATGTTCCAGAATAAGGAACAATCATTTAACGTAAGTAGTGCCCCTTCAAATAAGGGGCAAACAGGGGAGCGACCCCAGATTGTGGTGGCCCTGTTGTGCCTGTACAAAAGAGCACACCCCTTTACTGCAAATTAGCTAACTTGGAATAACTACCACCCCTGGTTCCACATTCAACGTCTCCAGCACAGGTTTACCATCCCCAATACACACTCCTAAAGAGGCACAGGGAAGGGTGGGGAATTACAATTTCGGAGACTTGACTCCAAGCACCAAATGAGACTAAAGTGTACCAGCAGATAATGCTGTGTATTTGCCCATGGTACACACACACCCGGCCAGCACGGACACCACCCGTTTACAGTTTTGTCTGAGGAGAAGAGAACAAATGGAAGTTACTCGCACACCCTGAATTACTTTAGGAAAGCATCAAATGATCAACGTTATTATTATGAACTTTAATTAGAAAGGTCTCCTCTGAAATTAGTGCACCCTCAAACCCACTCAACACTAAATCCCAGTAAAAATTTAAAAAACAAACAAACAAGGGTGATTAAAAAGTGGGCAAATAAGATTTTTATTTTTTTTTATCCACTCACATTGTGTAGTTATGGGCAAAGTAGAATTCCAATCCACCGCAGTGACTGAAAGCACACAGCAAAACTGTGGTGGCTGGGTTAATTACCACGGAATACAATGGTTTGTACAAGCATGCAAGGATACTGTTTTCAACCACACAGACACACCCCGTAAGAATCAGAGGAAACCAAAAAGCAACGCAAAACTGCTTCTTCTCACAAATCATTCAGAATACAAGCCTTCGTTCAAAAGGAATTATTTTTTGCTTTAAATGTTAGAAATATCAGGTGCAAGATTGCAATCAGTTCTAGCTTATTTTTTGCTGTTTGTTCTTTTGAAAAGATAAGAAGAAAAAAGAAATTTAGAGGCAGAAAGTGGGGGAGAGGCAAATCCCGAAACAAAATAGCCAGTTACTTAAAAAAAAAAAAAGGTACACAAACATGAAATTTATGATTTGCAATTATTTTGTGGGGGTGGTGGAAACAAACATAAAATATTTTGCAACACACAAAATTCAACAAGGGTAAAAGGTGGGATTATTTCACTTCATAACAAATAAAAACATGTTGCAATATCCCAAGACGGCATCCGAGGCATTTTTTCCCTACACAATGCAGAATAAAATACATCTCAGCATTTACCTTACTATTTCAGAGGCAGAAGGAAATTGTTTCGGTTTCAAAACCTACAGATGTACTGGCGTCAATCTGGAGCGAGGGTCTTTACTCCATATTTAAAACAGGGAGTTGGGGGGGGCAGCATGTAGATAAGATTTTACACTGGACTATAATTCACTGCTACTCACCCAATGATCTACATGATCAAATCTGGAAGGTAACATTTAATCCCAACTCTTTACAAAGACTACTGATCTAGCTAGATATACACTCAAAGGCCACCGAATGAAGCAAAACATGTTTCTTAGACTGATCCACAAAACCAATTAATTTGAAGTACTTAGATTTAAAGCGAGCTGGCCCTATTAACTACAATGCAACTAAACTGGCGATGCCCCCGATTTAGCGAGCTTGCTTTATGTGGCTAAGTTTAAAATGGGTCTTCTAAGGTACTTTTATTCCAACTTGTCAACAAGGTCGTCAGGAACACAGCCAAGTCACTGGATCAAAATGCATGACCCATTTTTATGTTTAGCCAGGGCTGTGGTTGGAATATGAATGGGGTATGTCATCACAAACCTTCCAAAAGTGTTTTGCACAACGTTCTGCCCAGATGTGGCCGGGCCCACAGAGGAGGCTTCGCCAAACCCCCATACGTTACGTGCAAACTGCAGTCTAGGAAGGCGTAAGAATTTGCCTTCGTTGAAAGCAAGGTGTCAATAGTATAGCTGTTAGGCTTCGGGATTGTAAAAAACTGTCTCACTTCTGGTCCAATATGCTTCCCGAAGCCTAAATTGTCGACAAAAAGGGCGAGAGGGAAAGTGTTTCACAAACCCGAATTCACCGTAGTTTTCAGTGTAGGACCACTGTCGAATAGAACTCACGCCGTGGCGGCACAATTATTTTTCTTAACATAGCGTACAACAATCCCGTCTGCTTCCTGCGCTGGGTTCCATTAATGTTCATCATTGTTCAGAACATGGAGGCTGTTTCCTTCCTGCGCGGTGAGGTGGCAGTGGCTGTCTTCACAGCTGTGGGGAAATTTAACATACTGGTTGCCAGCCTAGCACAAGGAGCCGAATGACTCCATTCTCTCTAAAGTAGCAGGCTGAGGGGTAGACCGGGGGGATTATTGGGACAGCGGGGGTGATATCTGCCTCTTCACACATCTGGACAAAGACAAATGCAATGTCCAAAAGGTATGGACCCTCTGAATTTACTTAAAACATGTCAAAAGTCTAACAAGACCTCCACGCATCTAAATTTCATCACGGTCGCCCTTCCTCTAAACCAGGCTGCTGAGTTTCTGCACTCATTCCTCTCGTCCTCTCCACCTCCCATCCTGTTTTCCATTCGCACCAATCCTGTACCCCCTTTTCTCAGCCACGTACCAATTACACTGGACCCACCTCCAAAATCTTCAGAAGAACATTCCCTCTCGCACTAACAATTCATATCTGTGCAATAATTTACATATTAATCCCGTCGCAGAATGTTCAGATTAGAAGAATTGTGGTGTTTTTTTAGGGAAGATTAAAATAATAATTTTGTCAACTGATGAAGCCATTTTTCAGTGTGTAATTCTACAATGTAATTTTCTGAATATCTATACGATGTTTGCCCTCGATTTCCTTACACATCTGGTATTTAGCAGGTGCCCAGATTCCCAAATAAATCAGAATCATGCCAATAAAAGATAGAAAATAAAAGAGGCACATATAAATCTTTAATTGCAGTGAACTCTGTAGAAAGGAATAATCATTACACGTCAAGGCACCTAAAGGGTTCTCTTTAAAAAACTGTATGACATACGGCTTTTCTATATATTTATGCCTTTTTAAACAAAAATTGGATCTATTGTAGCTATATATTTAAAAACACATACAAGTTGAGTATATATATATATAATTTAGCCGATCCAATAGAATAGATCCCCCCCAGCCCCATTATTCTGTATCTATGATACCTTAAATTTGATACCTTAAATGATTTGGAACTGGGATAACTGATTATGGGTTGGACTTAATTTGGCTGTGACAGATGACAATAGATAAGCAGATAGACAGACACAGACAAGAAAGCCAAAATAAGAGAAAGTAAAAGGAAAGAGAGACACAGTTATTAATATTACACCACAATTTGGCAGGGGACGGCAAATGCTTCTTAATTATGCAATTTGTTTGGATCTGAAAATGTCGATGCAAATCTATGCAAACATATTTAGAAACAGAGTTATTATTTATGGCCTACCACTTCATTCCTGTTAAGGCTCTTTTTAAAAACTGCAGGCAGCGGGCCCGATCGGCTGTTTCACAATAGTCCTTTTACACTGCATAAGTGCTTTGAAGTGCTCTTGGTGTAATGGAAAATGAAGGACGCAATGTAGTGATGTATATTATTTATAGGTTTGTAAATCGATCCCTTTATATTTATTGAACTGTATTCTGGAGATAGATACCGGATATTATTGATACGGATGAATGTATTTACTGACTGATCCTGTTATTGATAGATCCATTACAGACGCTCAAAACAAAAGACACTTTCAAATGTGGAATTATATGTAGAGTTAACTCGTTTTGTTTTCATTATTGGAGCACTGATCTTGTTTTTTACAGATGTGTTGATCTCGAGCAAGGCATCTGCTATTTAGGACAGGTGTATATATTTGCATAATACTGTACTGTACTTATAGGGAAAGGCAAACTGAGAGACTTTACATACAAATCTTCAATTGTGATATATATATATGAATAACTGCTATACCTACAATTCGAAAAGGTTCTGTTTTAAAGATACAGGCTGGATGTATCTTGATACTTCCATTTACAAATCAATCTGCTGTTTATGGATTAACTGGATCTATGTATTTACAAGCAAATCCATCTTTTTCTAGCTACATTTTAAAAACTTTTCAACAACTGTCATTTATAACTACCCTTATTGATTTGCAAAAAGATCGTTATATTTACATCTGGAAGATGCAGATTTAAAAATAAATTATCTAATGGGGAAATCAAGTTTTAGAAAGAGTGGTAATTAAATTGACTGCCTCCCATTTAACATGCATCGATTTGTAAATGAATCTCTTGGTCACACAATTACACAGACTGCACAACAGATAAATTGTACACCAGAAACAAGAACGACGATGGGTTTTACTAATTGTTATTGGGGCCTGCTCTTCGTTTTAAGATGTGCGGCTGCCTTTCTATCACTCCCCTCTTATATTTCTATCTGTCTGTAATTTTTACTCTTTCTTTTAAAAATTCCAGCTGTTCAGGAGAGCCAAGGTGAACAACAGAACGAATCCTTTTATGCACCTCTTTCTATGATTTCTTCCTTTCCCGGATCCCTCTATTCTTCCAGGGCTAGAATGTGAGGCTGCTTTGCTTGTGATAAAGCAAACAGACCCCTGATTTCAGATACATTATCCCTTTCTGCCTCCCCGATACGCCCTCACACCAACCACATCCCTGGCCTTCTGGCCACCACCACCCCAGAGAAAAATATGGTAAAGGTGTGTTTGGGGGGGTGGGAAGCATCTAATTCCCACTGAAACTGACACCAAAGTGGTGCGAGGGTGGGGGGATGGAGTGTTTGATGGCTGAAGGGTATGACTGCTTTCTCTCTCTCTCCCTTCCCCTCCTCCCCAGGTGACATTCATGGAATAAATGACCTGGACTCTTTGTCGGGTGAGATGGAGCTGGCGGTCAGTTTCTTGACCAGGAAATGGCTGCTCTTATGTAGCAGTGGAGAACTAGGGATCGCTTTTTCCACTAACGCGTCATCTCTCACAATTGGGAGTAAAGCACCCCACTAAACCTAAATTAAGAGTCTGGGTTCGGATTAAATAAAAGAAAACTACTTATTTATTTTTAAAGGCTCTCTCTGTGCCACTGCATCTCACGTTCTGGATTTTAGGAAAGCCAGGTCGAAAAGAGGCACCTTCCGTTCCCAGCAGAAATACGACTTCCAGCGCGGCCTAAGGGCGAAGTATAGTTTGGACAAAGGGGACCAAGTCCGATGGTATAACAGGAACGGAATTTGGAGGGGTTTTGTCAGAGAGGTTGGGAAGGAGGTATAGCCAAAGGAAACATAAAAGGAGAGAAATGGGTGATAGAAAGGGGAGTGGAAAGTGGGGGGGGGGGGAATAATGCAATGACAATTAGAGGGGAAAGTAGAGAAAATTAAAAGGGAAGGTGAGAAAAAACAACAAAAGAGCAAGGATAAAAGGCATGGCGCACAAAACACGGAACTGGCAAAATCGTGCAGAGGTTTCAAAGAATATACGGATCATATATAAGGATGGATGGAGGGATGTGGCAAAATATATACATATATACAGTACTTAAAAGTCCTAGTGCTCAGGACAGGGGGGAACGAGGACATTATAAGGGTGTCAACATCTTGTCAGGCTGCCACACAGTTCCAGACAGACAAGGGCAAGCACTGAGAAGCTCAGAGAGCAGCATGTATTGGGCCTGGAAATGTAGGGAAATGGGGCAGCGAAGGACACCCTGTTGCCAAGGGACCGGTAAGCAGGTCGCTTGAGGAAATCGCAGGCCAGGCCCTGGAAGGGCTTCCGCACTGGACCTAACCAGTAGGGTGAGCTGTAGAGGAAGACAAGGGGCAGAGGCACTGCAGCGCTGAAAGGGTTACCGAGGCACCCGCACATACAAATGCACATACACATGCCAAGCAGCAATAAAAAAAAGGTCACTGCAGAGAAATGAGGTCTCACTTGACAACAGCAGATGCACACCCAACAGAAAAAGGAAGGCAGACACACACACAAGCAACCGCACCGACCCACAGAGCAACACACAACAACAGAACAGTGCGGCGCTTCTCATACCGGGCTCCTCCGACCCTATGCGTAGCGTCTAGCGGACACTGGGGGTGGGCAGGAGAAAGACAAGGCTGTACTAAATACATAAAGCGATACAATTAAATCACAGGAGTCAGACACACAGACAACACACAGCAGGTGTGGGTGCCGTAAAATAAAATAAAAGGACACCGATTCAACACCACACTTCTATAGGGGACGTTCTCCAAATATATATATTCAGTGTTACTGCCTGCTGATACTCGTCAGCACATCGTATTGCACACATGGGGATGGCGTCCCCTTTCAATTTATACTCGTGGGTTCTAATCCAGATTAGCGATTGCAAAAACTCCAGGGGAGATTCCGCAATCATTGCGGATCAACGATCGTGCAGAGTAAAGGAGTGATCTTGTGTACATGGCTTCAAGCTTTAACCATTCTGCCTTTGCCACTAGGCCCAGCTCTCGCAAAGTCAGGGGCACTCCAATCCCCTCAGTCACTATGGCTCCTCATGAGAGAAATCCGACACAGAAACCCAAATTCTAGCTCATAGCTCCCTCCTCAAACCCAGTCGGGGTTACCACCTGCAAGGACCTGCAACTCTTCCAGATTTAAAATAAACAACAACCCAGATTATTGGGATGTAATTTTGAAATACAGTGTTTCAGTGATAGGTCTATGAAAACGAGGCCCAGTAAACATATGTGGGGGGAGGCCACGACCGGCCCTATCATGAGGTAGAGTGAAGCAGCCACCTGAGGCAGGTTTCGGACGCCAGGAAAAGGCAGCAAATTGTGAATCATTTGATTTTTTATTATTCTGTTTTATAGGAAGTGGGGGCTCTTGTGAAATATTCCAGTTAGGAGCCAATTAACTATGCACCTTGGCTTGAGAAGGGAGGGTGAGGGACATTTGCTGTTCTCCCTCCCGCAGCAAAATGTCAGGGGGCGAGCCCAACCTTTTGACAGGACCAGACCTGAAGGGGAGGATGAGACATTCTCTGCAGTTTAGGCAAAAGGAGCTCTTCCCGTGATTTGCACCCCACACCCAAAAGGGAATAACCCTTTGCAGAATCCAAGGAAAAGGCAGTAATAGCAAAGAGATTTCGGAAGTGTCTGGTGACTAAAGGACTTGTTCCAAGAAGGACTTGCTCCATTATATCAACAGACGCACACACAAGGCCACGCACAAAACAGGAGGGCACGACAATGTATCGCTGCTACCGCTTGACACACTTCAACAACCCTTTCGTACACACACAGGGCGCACACCCATTATCACTTAATGCAGATTAATTACCCCATAGTGAGCTTTAATCACACTGTACTCACAACCCGAGTGATAAAAGGCTGGGAGGGGGGTGTTCACCCTTTCAATCCATGTTTATGGATGAAGTAAAAGATTCTAATCCACATTAGCGAACAAGGAGGTGTTAGTTTCCCCCGATTAATTAATATGGAGCACAAGCGTTTGAACTTGAGTGCACAAGATTAGGGTAATGAAAGAATGATAGAAGGTTAGAGTTCTTTCCAGAGTTTGACTTAATCTTTATACATGTGGTGGCAGTTCCAGTCTGTTTTGTGAGGATTAATGTAGGAAAATACAGGTGTTTCCCCATAAATAATCTGAACCAAAACTGTGTGGTCTTTTTTATGCGTTCAAGGAAACTTACCAGCCCCACAACTGACATGCCAATTCAGACACACAAGGAACAGAAAGGGATGCAATCTATATAGGAAAATGTAAACTCCCATAGATGACAAATAGATGGATTATGCACACCCACGGGGGCAATTTGTACACTTGCAGGGACATAAGACACACACACACACACCTCAAATTGCAGAGGCCTGAATGGGGATATTTAAGAAGAAATAAAAGCTGTTGTGTCACCTAACAATGCAACTGGCAGGGGAAAGGACTGTTACAAAACTCTTTGCGGCTTCTGCATTTATTAGGTTTTTGCAGAACCTACTCCAGAGTAATTTCCACTTCTCCCTGTCACAAAAGTAAGACCTGTGAATTATCTACCAGCGCTGCTTGCGGGTAGACTTGCAACTGCTTAAAGAAAAATGCAACAGTGCTGTTGGTGCTTTAAGCAGCCAAGAGGTAAAAATTTGGTGTCTTAAATGAACCCACTGACAAAGCACAGGGGGGAGGTCAGTGGCAAGCAGCCTAGTATGTTGCCAGCTTCACTTACACCAGTGCCCACCTGTCAGGACTAAGGGGGTCTTTACAGCATATAACCACTGCTCCCAATTTCCCCATGGCAATGTCCTGTAAGTGCCCAGCCCATCTCACCCCACAAGCAAAGCCCAGTTAGTCATTTCTGAACTCCAAGTAACTATGGGCAAGTTAGGGAATGCCAATGAAGAGAGAGAGAGAGAGACTCGCCAAGGATATGCCAGGCTCTGGGACAGCAGACCAGAAGGCATCCCTCAATTCGCTCACTCTCTAAAAACTCAAGAAACAGAAATAGCATCCGTTTTGGAAAACTGGGATGGTGCTCCAACTTGGCCTGGGAGACAGCTATCGCACCAAACCTGAATTTGGGGAGGAGTAGGTGGTTCTGCATTTAGGGGTTCAGGACGGCTGAAGGTAACAGCCACACCCCTAGATCCATTAATCTTAACCCTATTCTTAGGAGATGTGTTCCCTCCTCTCTATCTCCCTTCCTCACATCCCACACACTCAATTTCGAAATTTTAGTCCATCGTTCTTTTGGCTCTATCTTTCTGTCTCTCTCTCTCTCTCTGCCCCACTGAATCCAAACCACTGAACCCCCTTCCTTCACCAGGAGCTCCCCTCTCTTCTATCCAGCGGTCTCCTTTCTTTCTTACCCAACTCTCCTCCCTGCCTCAGCCACACACCCTACCCCCCCCCCATATCCACCTCCTCTCACCTTCCCCTCATATAGGTCCCCTTCTCATACACTCCCCCACCCCGAAAAAAACACAGCCCCGTCAGAATCTGACCTCTTCACCCATCCAGCCACTACCCCAGGTCTCCCCTGCGCGCCCCCCCCCCCACGCTCCCACCTCCTCCAGATCCTGGCAATATCTCTCCCTCCACACAATAGCTGCCATGGGGTGCTAATAATTATTAATAACATTCTTCCTTTCCTCCCTCTTCTCCACCCCCACCCCGTCCATGGACAAAAGAAGAGTCCAGTTCTCGTTGTATGTATCTGCCTCCCCCTCCTCGCTTCGGCCATTGCACCTTCTCCCCCCCCCCTCCAACAACCTTCACTTTCTCCCCCCCCCCCCTCACCACCGGTTCTTTGGACAATCCAAACCATTCCATCTTCGGTTCGCACACACCCCCCCCCCCGCATTATGCAACTTGAGTTTATAATAGAGAGGGGTCTAATATACTCACTTATACCCCAATAAACACAGAACACCCCCCTTAGTGTATGAAAGCAATCGCTGCTAATGCACAGCACAACCCCCCCCCCTTTTTTCGGGGGCGGGCGGCGGGGGGGTTAGGAATCCAAATATTGCAACACATTTCCTAACAATATATGCCCGCTTTGCAAAACCGTAAACGCCGGAGCCACAACCCCCCCATCTCCTCAGGTTCCTTCTGTCTATTCCTCCTTTTTTCCCCTCCCTTCTTTCTTCCATCGCCAGAGCATCAAAAGCCGAGCCACCGCCACCGAAAAGGAGAGACATTTACAGAAAATCCTCTACAGCGTTTTCTCTGTCTTCTGATTTTATTTTCATCCATGCAAAAAAAAACTATATATATATTTTTAAACATTCGCTCAGTGCACAAAGCCATTTGCAAAAGGAAAGAACGGCCAGCAAATATCATTTTTTGCCATTGCAAAAAACGCCTCCCCTTTGCAATGAATAAAAATGCCCTTTAAAAGCACGCCTGTATCATTTTTGCATTTTATTTGTTTTTGTAAAAAAATAAAAATAAAATGCATTTTTATATATGCGTCTCTCCGTTATTATTTTCCCCTCTTTGCAATTTTTTTTTGTCCGTTTCCTTAAAGGCTGAGCCACAGACACCAGCAAAAATAATATGCCAGGGAGAGGAAAAAAAGAAAGCTCTTGGAAGGAACAATTGCAGCTGCTGTGTTGAGAGACGAAGAGAGAGAAAGGAATAGACTGCCTTGTGTGTGTGTGTGCGTGTGTGTGCAATAGACCAGCTGCTGCATTAAGCATTTTGCAATCAATAAAGAGCGGGTGAGATTTATGCAAAGCGCAGATATTAATATGCAAAGTTTTAAAGATTTTTAAATGGGAGAGAGAGGGAAGGAGACAGGGAGGAGGAGGCGGGGTGGGGGGGATTGCATAGAGACTGCACCTACCTCTGCTTCCATCGGTGGGCGCAAGCTGACTCCTCCATGCGCGCATGGGTGCAGCCCAGATACACAGGGGCTGAGGGGGAAGCAGCAGCAATAGCAGAAGCGGCGGCGGCGGCGGCGGCAGCAGCAGTCAGAGCGCGAGCCAGGGCGCGCGCCGGATTCTCTCCATCATTTCCCCCCTCCCCTCCCCATTCTCCGGCTACGGTTGCCCGGGCAACGAGAAAGATGCAGCAGCATCAGCACCAGGATGAAAGATGCTCAGGGCAGCAACAGCAGATGGGGATGGAGATGGGGCGCGCGTGAAAGGGAGCCCTGATTGGAGGGGGGAGCAGATGGGAGGGAAGAAATAAGAGGAGCTTCCGAATTTTAGAGAGGGGGGGGCTGTTTCCAAATTTGTTAAACTGAGGGACTGAATGGGGGGGGGAGCGGGTCTTTGGAAGAGGGAGAAAGAAAAATGCCCAGAGTGTTTTCAGCTGGGGCAGGGACGGGGGGAGGGTGTGGGGCGGGGGAGAAATGAAGGAAGGGGCAATACAGAAAGGTGAGGGTTATTTACGATCTGGAAATGAGGTGTAGGGAAGGAGGGCATCAAAGTCGGGGGCATGAGAAAGGTGCTTCTGAACTTTAAGACGGGTGGGGGGCGGAATTATAAGATTTAGGACAGGGTTAGGGTGAAAAAGCCTTAGGGGTTGGGTGAGAGGGGAAAGCTCTCTTGAGTCCTGGAGCAGGATGAGGCCCCCCCGGTTTAAAATGGGAAGGAAAATAGGAGTGGAAAAACGGCAGGACTTCGGAGAGTAGGAGAGGCTAATGGCGAGGTTCTATTTGGGCATGCTTAGGATCCTGGGGTGTATTGTATGCAGCGTGTGTGTGTGTGTGTGTGTGTGTGTGTGTGGTCTGTAAACACCTTCCTTCCGCCCTCTCCTTATTTTTCACCTTCACACTATCACTAAATACAAAATTAGGAAGAGTTTTAATGCTCTATGCAACTATGCAAAAGTTTTCTTTCTGCGTTGCTCCCGTCTGCATAGATCTGCCTTCTAGACAGAAATGGAGAGGAAAGAATTCTGTGTAGTCTTTCACAAAGGGGCCATGAAAAAGACCTGGTGATAAAGAACGTAACCTTTTCTAGAAACTGAAGGACTTGTATAGATAATCCTAATTCAGAATTTAACATTTGGTCACGCAGGGAAAACATGCTGCCCACTTTGGAGATTTGAAATATGTAATTAGTATTCTGGGGAATCAAAGGTAATATAATCTGGACAGGAACATTGCTGAAGTGGGTTAGGTGTTCTTGTACAATGTTATACTCAGGATTTCAAATTATTGTATCCTGACTAGCAAGTGCAAAAGATACATATAAAGAGTTATTATAAAAGAAGGTAGAGTAAAAACAATAAAAAACAATATATAGAACAGATTAAATGTAAAATTTGGTTTTAAAAACTGTGTGAAGTAGATGTTGGAGTTAAAAGCATTTTAAGGAATAATATTCTATAGTGGAAGTACCATGTACAAAGCCTTACATAACTAACCTGTTAATTAATTTAAATCTGACATTTTTGAAGTTAAAAGTCATATATGCTAAAATAATTAAGAGGTTTCTATGAAGTGCATATTAAGAAGTAGTAGTGCGACAATTTTAAAAGGCGAAAGTTATGTTTTTATGAACTCTTTTGAATAGCAAGATAGTCATACACTCTAAATAATATTTTATTTAAATATGCAAAACAGTCTTTTAAAATGCATATTTATGATCCATAGTATTACCTTGAAATCAATGAAAAATGCAGCTAATATTAAATGCTTTATGTAATTGTTGACCCACAGCTGAAATTACATTTACTTAGATTATACAAGTTCCTGCATGCTACTTAGAATTTAAATGTAAATAATCATGTGGCAAAACTGAATAATCTGTGCATTTTATTATAGTACAATATATAGATTATTATTATATATATATATATATATATATATATATATATATAGGCACACAACAAAATATTTAATTATTTCATTTGCAAGCAGAACAATATCAAATTACATTCATACAATCAGCACAAGTTTAATATTACTCATTGGAAAACAAAATTAGTGGGTACATTTAGGAATATTTTATTTTAAATAAAGGATTTTATGTTCAATATGCAAAAACATTTCATGTAAAATCTATTCAAGGTAGACAATATTATATGCAAAGCAAAAAACTGAAAAACCCAATGGTGTTAACTTCTAAGAATTGATCTGTAAAGAAAATGAAATTTATAAGATTACATATGTCACTCCAGATATTATAGTTATATGTAAATCCAAGTAAAGTTTTTGCATACAGTGAAAAAAGAAAAAGCATATCAAACTGCAGTAATTAAAAGCGGATTGCTGTGGATAAATGAACATAGGTATAAAATTGAGAACTTTATATTTAATACTCATTGATTAATTTTCAATTGATGTTATATGTAAAGGAATTAGCATAGATTAGATACAAAATGTTAAAACCTAGCAAAGTTTAAACTACTGGAAATATATTTTCAATCACTTTATATGAAGAATTAATATGAAAATATGCAAAATATTATTCAGTTTCTTTCACCAAATCCAGAATGTTAAGAATAATTCCCAACACTGAAAATTAAGATGATCATATTAAATAATTCAAAGTATTGTATAAAATGGAAAAAGAAAAATCTTCAATTGACCTTTGAAATCTAAATTCTGGTCTGCATACATGAAGCCCAAATTTTACAAAACTGGGTTTCTAATATTTAACTTTCAAATCCATTGAGTTACATGTATGTTAAATAATTGAAACATGACGTAAGGCATCTAACTTTTAATTAACTTTCCAAGAAAATGCACCCAGAAATTCCTTGTTAAATGAAATAATTTTATTTTGCTCTCAGACAGTGTAAAAATATACAAAACTAAGAGAAATTGCTGTAATTAAGTTAGAGAGATAATTCCCTCCCCCTTTCTAATGGGTGTGAACATTCAAAAGCAGTTGAAGCCAATGTATTTTAAGAATTAAACCTACAGCATGGGATGTGTGTCATTGGATTGCGATATTTTGTTTGTCCGAGGGCTTCGTTTCTCAGTTGGTCAGCTTCATTGCAAAAATAAAAAATAAAAATTGCCGGGGCTTTTTCCTGTTGTACGCTCTGGAAGACTCGGAATTAATTCTCATAAGCCAAATAGGTAATGTTAATAATATGCACAACATCCACTATACATCCGTAATTCTGTGTCTGTTGTATTCATTGGTTTGAAAACCAATCTTAGCAACTTGAACAGGATAAATTACTGCCTGCTCAAGTTGCTAAGATGACTATCATGCTAACATAAAAAAATTCCCACAAGTAATCCAAAAGTAACTCAATATACATTGGGCATTAGGTTTAGATACCACACCTAGAACTTTGCATGTCATAACGATTTTACAGAATCTGTACTGCTTTATATGTGTTCTTGACGTACAGTACACTGAAATCTAAACGTTATTTATCACATGCAGTCCTTATTTACATGCAACATGAATTTAGCATTCCACACAAAACAAAAATTGGGGGAATCCTGTACAATAATTAAAGTTGTCTGAAGATGCATCTTTAGGATCAAAGGAATAACAAATGACAGTATTGCCGAGAATGAAGCATTTTTGCAACAGAAAAGCCAAATGGAAAAAACTGTTGCTTTTATCTAATGGGAACCTGGAATGAGTTATTATTTCCTTACATCTCTGAAGACATATATATATATACATATTTGTTCCAAATCTACAGGTTGCTGTAAATGGCAATTAAAATATTTGCAAAGGATACACACTCAGGATTCTAGTGGTTTTAGTGTTGCGTAGAACACTAGCAAGCGAAGGCCAACACACAGGGTCTTTTTTAAGTGGAAAAATACAGATTCTATTAGTTTGTGGGGGGTTGGGGGGAACCATGTCATGTGCCACAACTCAGGCTCACAGCCTGGAAAAAATAAAGGCTCTTTGCACCGAATTTTACTGCAAAATGGACTTATTCTCTAACCCTTTTAACTGAGATATCAGAGTGGATTAATTATTACAATTAATTTGAGATCCAAAACTCGGTGGCTTCAAAATGCATGGTTAGTTTCTCATGAAATGAATATTGCACAAAGACACACACACACAAACACACTGTTAATTCAGCCTCGCTCTCCCAGCCGGTGCTTCCAAACCACAGCTGACATGCCTGATGCTTTGTTTGCCATTTTCGTCCATGTGTCTGACCACCAAACCTCGATCCATGCTTGCAAAGAAATCAGGGTCGCGTGGCCAGATATACCAAGGGCCAACAGTGATTCTGCACACCATTGGCTTAAGACACATGTAGGCACATGTAGGCAAACTAAGGCCCGGATCCGGCCCAATCGCCTTCTCAATCCAGCCCGCGGGCGGTCTAGGAATCAGCATGTTTTTACATGAGTAGAATGTGTACTTTTATTTAAAATGCATCTCTGGGTTATTTGTGGGGCATAGGAATACGTTCTTTTTTTTTTCTCCTTTCAGAATGTAGTCCGGCCCCCCCACAAGGTCTGAGGGACAGCAGACCGGCCCCCTGCTGAAAAAGTTTGCTGACCCCTGGAGCCTTAAGACGTCTCAGGCAGCGTCATTTAAAACACCCCACTTTCCCTTTTATTAAACTTTGCTCAAACATTGCATCTCCCATTTTGCCACGTGGCGAAGGCCCAAGGACTACTTAAGAGCTGCGGGGGAAAGCTAAGGAGCACCCCTTCCCTCTCTAATTCATATATTTCGTCAGAAAGCTAGTTGTTTGTTGGATTATACGTTGTCTGGCGTAGCACTGACAGGCACGCGTTTCCCGGGAGCAAATGCGTGGGGTGTGTGGAAACAGCAACGTGATGCCTTACCACTGACCAGATGCAGCAAACTGGAGTTGTGGTGATGGCAACGTGGGGGGGGGGGTGTCCCTAATGGAAAACCAGCCCCCGGCAAACCTAGAAGAAAGATTTCTGAGTTGCGAAAAAAGATTGCTGCACGATTGGTCTTGGCGACTCTCGGCAACAAAAGAGAGTGGGTTTTGTTTATATTCAATTCATGGTTTCCTTGAACTCGGTGCTGTGTCTGGAGTGGAAGCTGCCATTGTAAGGGCTTCAGAAGGGATCGTGTGGCAGCTGTGGGGGGGCACTGGGGGGGCTGAGCAGCAAAATCTTTTCGAAAGCAAATGCTGGGGGATCTTGAGTGGCTGGGAAAACATGGCGAGCCCTGAAAGGTTATTTTGTGGCACGAATAAATAATGCCACAAGCATTAAATTTACATCAATATGTGTAATAAATTGTGGCGTGGGTTGTTTTGGCAGCGGGGGGACCATACTTATGTCGCATCAAGTTTGGAGGCTTTCACCTGTGTACGACCATCCACGATCCTTGCTTTTAAGACATCTCTCATATGCCAAAAATAAATAGAACTGAGAAATCCCAAAGCCTGTCTAGTTCTATTTCAAACAGGCAATCAGTTTCGAGCAATTGGTCATTGCCAAACAGCCACTCTTGAGTCTGGGGTAGGCAGGCCAGAGGTCCCAGACACCTCAAAATGGCCTCCTACCAAATCTCATTGCCAGGGCGGCAACTTCCTTCAGCAAAATGGAGGCCCAAATGACAGTGTCCAAGGAGCCCAGTTTGGTTCAAAGGCCACCAGTTGCTAAACCCAGCATCTGCCTCCCTCTTTCTTTCTCTCTTTCTTTCTTTCTCTCTCTCTCTCTGCCACCATTTCACGCAGGGAGTGGACAGGAGCACTAGCATTACTACATCAAGGTGGTCTTAGAATGGCAAGTGAGGAAGCGACTTTAATAAAGTATAGTGGCGCCCCCTACCAAATGATCTGGGAACGTCAGCTTCGAAAAATATTCGTCTCCTTGCAATCCAGGAAGCACCGAGGTTTGATCGTAGAGCTGGTCATCTAGTGCCATGCAATATTCATATAACTTCCAAAAATGAATGAATTAAATCCCATTGTAAACATTGCTCTTTTCTTACAGTTGATGTTTAAATTGTGCGCTGTACAATGCACAGGCAAATGTGCAGTGATGAGCTTGCCCGTAGGCAACAGAAATACTTGTCTTGACCGTCACAATATATGTTAAAATGTTTGTTTGTTTGTTTGTTTATTGAATTTATATACCACCCTATATCCAGAGATCTAAGGGCGGTTCACATAAAAATATCACAGTATATAAAATAAAAAGAAAAGCAATAACCCAATAATACCCCTCCCAAAAGAGCTACATTTTAAAATGGGATGTTGATCAGGTCAACCAAAGGCCTGGTTAAAAAGGAACGTTTTTGCCTGGTTTCCTAAAGGTGTACATTTAAGGCACCAGACGAACTTCCCTAGGGAGAGCCACTGCAGAGAAGGTCCGTTCCTGTGTTGCCACCCTCCAGACCTCTCAAAATGTTCTAAAATGTTGCAAAGGTCAGTCTAAATTAGTGGAAGAAATGTGACTGAAATGTCCCACCTAGGTCATGGTTATCTTGCCGCACCCTAGAAGGGTTCCAGGCCCTCTCTGCAGGGCCAGGCTGAAGATGGTGCAGTCAAATAGCAAGAGAAAATGATAGGTTGGGACCCATAAACTTCCACGAGACAGCTCAGACTCTGGGGCTCAGATGCAAAAGAGGACCGGGACTCCTGCACCTTTAACAATAGTCCAGAAGAAGACATTCCAGAAAGCTAAGCTTGCATTACAAGCTACAAATGCTGCAAATCTCTCCTGTATGCAGCTATTAAAGTTGCAAGAGCCCCGGTCCCATACCCTACAACATTTCTCCAATGAAAATAGGTAAAGGTAAAGGGACCCCTGACCATTAGGTCGAGTCACGGATGACTCTGGGGTTGTTCAGGGAAGTTTTTAATGTATGATATTTTAGTGTTTTTTGGTTTCTATGGAAGCCGCTCAGAGTGGCTGGGGAAACCCAGCCAGATGGGCGGGGTACAAATAATAAATTATTATTATTATTATTATTATTATTATTATTATTATTATTACGGCACTCATCTCGCTTTATTGGCCAAGGGAGCCGGCGTACAGCTTCCGGGTCATATGGCCAGCATGACTAAGTCGCTTCTGGCGAACCAGAGCAGCACACAGAAACGCTGTTTACCTTCCCGCCGGAGTGGTACCTATTTATCTACTTGCACTTTGACGTGCTTTCGAACTGCTAGGTTGGCAGGAGCAGGGACCGAGCAATGGGAGCTCACCCCGTTGTGGGGATTCGAACCGCCAACCTTCTGATTGGCAAGCCCTAGGCTCTGTGGTTTAACCCACAGTGCCACCCGCTGAAAATAGTGACGTCCTATTCCATAACAATAATTTTTTATTATTTATACCTCGCTCACCTGGCTTGGTTGTCTCAGCCACTCTGGGGGGCTCCGAACATATTTAAAAAACATAATAAAACATTAAACTTTTTAAAAACAAAAGCTTCCCTATACCGGGCTGCCTTCAGATGTCTTCTAAAGGTTGTATAGTTACTTATCTCCTTGGTTTGAGGGGGGTGCATAACTCCATAGTCTCCAACATTTCTCCGATGAAAACAGGGACATCCTAAGGAAAAGCGGGTCATTCTGATATCAAATCAGAAACTGGGATTGCTTCTGTTCCTGGGAAACAGGGACACTTGGAGGGTTTGCTGTCCTCTGTCATGTCTGGTACATCCCTATCCCAGACAGGTTAAGGCAGGTGTGGAGAAGACAACAACTTGGGACAGCCTACCCCAAAAAGGCCCACCACCTCAAGAAAGCATGAAAGAGCAAAGAAGGTTGGAGTCTGTAAGTGACATGGAGAGAGAGGTTTTATTGAACAAAGTCTGAGGACAGGAAGGGAGGTAATATAGGAACAGGAAAGGGCAAAGGGGTAGTGCAAAGGTGGGAGGCTCTAAATAGACTTGGGCGTAGTGAGACTGGTGTTTTTTTCCAATGCAATGCCAGGAGCTTAGCAGAGTTGCAACCCAGGTTTTGAAAGGCCTGCAGTTCAATGGGCGAAAACATGTTAATTTCAGTTTCTCATTTTTCTGAAATTCAGTTCTTCACATTTCCACATTGGTTTGCGAATATTTTGCTTGAAGGCCTCCTGAAAATTCACTATCATTCTAGTGCGAATTTATCCTAATATACCCTTTCTTTTTCGTATGCAGTTTTGCTGACTAGATTTTTGCAAGCATTTTTCTAAGGCATTTCCCCCAGGCATTTTGCCCTGGTAAATGCATTTTTGGGGGGGCAAATATTACTCAGCTGGGGAACTGCACCACCAAACCTGGAGAAGTGCAAATTTCGAAGGATGGCTCTGTTTTGATTCATACATTGTTGCATGTCAAATTAAGTCCACCTTTCAAATGTGAACTGGGCTGGATTTCCCCCTCACCCCTACCTGCAGTTGATGAGACTTGCGCACATTTTGATACCTGTGCCTCATCTTGCTTCCTTTTGATCCTGTCTATGGTTGCAGCTGAAGCCACAGATCTTAATCAAGGTTTTTGCTGTGAACCAAGCAAGGTCTGCCCTGATCCTAGGTTCAGGATCTGCACAAAATAGCATATTGCTAATAAAATCCTGCTAGTGTTTAAGGATTTTATAGTCGCAGGAGCAGCAAAGATTTTTACTCCGCTTTTCAACTAAAAAGGGTCCACAAAACAAGATACAAAGAGAAATTAAAACATAAGAAGAGCTTGCCAACCAGAGGGAAACCCACAAAAGGACCTGGTCACATGAACACTCACCCCTACTGTGGCTTCCAGCCAGTGCCAGATTTATGTATAAGCTAAACGTATATGTATACAGTGGTACCTCAGGTTACATACGCTTCAGGTTACATACGCTTCAGGTTACATACGCTTCAGGTTACAGACTCTGCTAACCCAGAAATAATGCTTCAGGTTAAGAACTTTGCTTCAGGATGAGAACATAAATCGTGCTGCAGCAGCGCAGCAGCAGCAGGAGGCCCCATTAGCTAAAGTGGTGCTTCAGGTTAAGTACAGTTTCAGGTTAAGTACGGACCTCCGGAACGAATTAAGTACTTAACCTGAGGTACCACTGTACAGCTTAGGGCCCCACTTTCTTGGCCCCCCCCCCCAAAAAAAAACTAAAGGGAAAAAACTGGATGTACATTTCCAAAATATAAGATAAAAAATAAAATAAAACCTACATACAGCAACAGTGTTTTGTGTTGTGTAGGCTCCTGTGATGTAATTAATGGGCCCCACCTGCTAGTCTGCTCCCTAAAATAATAATTATTATTATTATTATTATTATTTATACCCCGCCCTCCCTGGCCAGAACCAGGCTCATGGTGGCTAACACCAATAAAATTACAATAAAACGTAATAGAAAAAGAAAGAACAGTTAATTAAAATACGGGTTAAAATACAATTTAAAATGCAGCCTCATTTTAGTAGTAACCCATAAATCAAAACCATAAGGGGAGGGAAACATAAGGTTCAGACTGAGTCCAAACCAAAGGCCAAGTGGAACAGCTCTGTCTTGCAGGCCCTGCGGAAAGATGAAAAGTCCCGCAAGGCCCTGGTCTCTTGTGACAGAGCGTTCCACCAAGTCGGGGCCAGTACTGAAAAGACCCTCGCCCTAGTTGAGACCAATCTAACCTCCTTGCGGCTCGGGACCTCCAAAGTGTTGTTATTTGTCCTCTGCAGGGCATACCAAGAGAGGCGGTCCCGTAGGTACGAGGGTCCTAGGCCGCATAGGGCTTTAAAGGTCAAAACCAGCACCTTAAACCTGTTTAAGACACTGTTTACTGGTTTGCTCATTTCTATATATTGGGTGCCTGCATTCTGCATGTGCAAATGGCTTTAGATACCGATTAGGTCCATAAATTACCATATAGCAATTATTCAACACAAAAAAACAGTGACCATTTGTCGCTGACAAAGGACAGCTGGACATATAAAGGGCCCTGTTACCTTGAGTAGCTTAGGGCCTCATCAAACCTTCATCCAGCCCTGCTTCCAGCAATTGGTATACAGAATGATTTCTGCCTCTGACTCTGGAGGCAGAGCATAGACATCATAGCTGGTAGCCATTGATATAGCCTTCTCCTCCATGAGTTTGTCCAAACTGCTTTTGAAACCCTGATCTCAGACTTGCAATTAAAAAACAACAACACCATTGGTCTGATCCAACGGGCTCTTCTTGTGCTATTCCCCAAAAGGTGAGAAACTGCACTGTAAAGTGAGAGGTTGTGTTTTATTTGGAACAACGTCGCTGAACCTCCCAGCAGAAAATCACGATGGATGTTTATTGAGCAACATCAGGCTGGTAACGTGTTGTTTATTGAGCAACATCAGGCTGGTAACGGCTGGGGGTGTTATAAATAAGTCAGAAATTAAATTGTCATAACAAAAGAAAAAAATGCTAAGTAAAAATCACAAAGAATATTTTTTTGCTCTCTGGCACCACCTGGTGTTGCATGTTTATAGTGCATTAGTTTTTTTTACTAATGTAGCTGAGTCCTTGACCAGAGCAGAAGTCAGTGGAGGGCAGGCAAGGAATGATGGCGGGGAGGAACAACCCCCTGCCCCACAGATACATTCTGCCAAGTTTTGCTTAGAATAGCAATGAATGTCCATGAATCACACACAGAGGAATGTTTGGAAGCAAATGTACGAAATATGAAGAGGATGCAAATGACCCATTTGTGTTTGGAGGTCTCCTCTTGGAAGCACCCAGAGCCTCTGATTTATTTTCCTTCTTACTTGCTTTTAACATCTGCTCGGGACTTTGGACTAAGAAAGAATATTTCATGCCGCCACTTTTGCTCAGGTGCTGCAAGGAGCACGGTCTGGCTGCCCAGAGGGCTTTGCACAATCAACATTGGAAGGGACAAGCGTGGGCTATGGAGGGGAAGAGGTCAGAGGCTGGCAAATGAGCAGCAGCGATTGGGTCGGGAAGCAATGCTTCATTCCCAGGCAAAGCTGTCCAAGCCACTTGGACCCTTTCCGTCTGAGCTTGCGAGTTGCACGAGGTCTGCACGACAAAAGGCCCACAGGCTGACTGCAGAGCCCTCTGTTGATAGAGACTTCCCCCCACATATCTGCTGCAACATGGAAAGCTGCCTCATGTTCACACCCTCCAACATTTCTCTGAGAAAACAGGGACGTCCTCTTCCACAACAACAACTTTATTATTTATACCCCACCCATCTAACTGGATTGCCCCAGCCACTCTGGGCAACTTCCAACGTATGTAAAAACATAATAAAACATTTGAAAACTTCCCTATACAGGGCTGCCTCCAGATGTCTTCGAAAGGTTGTATAGTCAGGGGCGTCGCAAGGGGGGTGGGGTGCAGTCTGCCCTGGGTGTCATGCCTAGGGGGGATGACAAAATCAGCTAGACTGGTGACTGGGAGTGGCCGCTGGGACCACATAACAGAGATCTGCATTGGCTCCCAGTACGTTTCCGAGCACAATTCAAAGTGTTGGTGCTGACCTTTAAAGCCCTAAACGGCCTCAGCCCAGTGTACCTGAAGGAGCGTTTCCACCTCCATCGTTCTACCCAGACATTGAGGTCCAGTGCCAAGGGCCTTCTGGCGGTTCTCTCACTGCGAGAAGTGAGGTTACAGGGAACCAGGCAGAGGGCCTTCTCGGTAGTGGCACCCGCCCTGTGGAATGCCCTCCCTTCAGATGTGAAGGAAATAAGCAGCTATCATATCTTTAAAAGACATCTGAAGGCAGCCCTGTTTAGGGAAGTTTTTAATATTGAACACTGTATCGTTTTTAACACTCAGTTGGAAGCCGCCCAGAGTGGCTGTGGAAACTCAGCCAGATGGGCAGGGTATAAATAAATAAATAAATAATAATAATAATAATAATAATAATAATAATAATAATAATAATAATGTTATTATTGGTGTGGTGGTGCTCTCACCCATGGTGGGCGGATTTTCACGAGTGGTGTGAGATCGCCGCCATGAAAATCCGCCCATTTTATGCAATCGGTGGTCGTATTTTAAGCTAAACAACTCTGGGCAACCTTCCCTTAAAAAAGCTCAACAACTGTGGGCAACATTCCCCAAAAGTGCAATGTGAGGGGGGTGACAAAAAAAAATTGCACCAGGTACTACCTGACCTTGCTACGCCTCTGTGTATAGTCACCTATCTCCTTGGCTCGGGGGTCACAAAACTCTGTGCCCTCCAACTGTACTCCAATGAAAATAGGAATGTCCAAAGGAAAAGCGGGATATTTCTGGATCAAATCAGAAACCAGGATGGTTTCTGTAAATCTAGGACTGTCTCTGGAAAACAGGGGCACTTGAAGGGCCTGCACTATACACAAGTAGCTCTTAAATTGATGTGAGATGCAGACCTTGGGCCACAGCCCCTGTTCCCAGCCTCCGCTAACCACTAGGCCACTCAAGAAACCACAGGCTTATGCTCTGATATCAGTGCCCTGGATTAATTTTGCAACTTGGGAGCAAGTTTGCAATGGGATCGGGGAGGGAATCTGCAACAATCCAAGATCCTGTCCTCCTCATTAATGAGCAGTGGTGCATTATTGATTCATCATTGGGGAAATCACAGTCATTTACGGGCCTGAGAAAAGAAACTCAACAAATATAGACAAAATATCCGAGTGGCAGGGAAGGACATATGTAGCTTAGTGGAGCCACCCGGTGGCAATTTTGACAAACAGCGACTGCTGTTAATTTGCGGCTGCTCCCTGATTCGCAAACACCTGTTTCAGAGATGATGTGGTGAAGTTTGTGTTTAGTCAGGGAAAGCAGTCCTGAGATTGCTGAAGTCGTGAGTTCGAATCCCACCCTTCCCAATCACAGGAGAGATGATAGTATCCTGCTACCATAGTTCGTGGGTGAAAGTCCAAGGTTCAATTTTCAATCAAAAGCATTTCAGGTTGCAGTATAATAATAATAATAATAATAATAATAATAATAATAATAATAATTTGTTATTTATACCCCGCCCATCTGGCTGGGCTTCCCCAGCCACTCTGGGCGGCTTCCAAAAAAATATTAAAATACTGTAATACATCAAACATTAAAAGCTTCCCTAAACAGGGCTGCCTTCAGATGTCTTCTAAAAGTCTGGTAGTTGTTGTTCTCTTTGACATATGGTGGGAGGGCATCCCACAGGGCGGGCGCCACTACCGAGAAGGCCCTCTGCCTGGTTCCCTGTAACTTGGCTTCTCGCAGTGAGGGAACCGCCAGAAGGCCCTCAGCACTGGACCTCAGTGTCCGGGCAGAATGATGGGGGTGGAGACGCTCCTTCAGGTATACAGGACTGAGGCCGTTTAGGGCTTTAAAGGTCAGCACCAACACTTTGAATAGTGCTCGGAAACGTACGTATGTGCTAGAAGCAGAGGCAACGCAATTTGTTGCCAGAAGTACACCACCAAATTCTGCCAGGGGCTGATGGGAACTGCAGTCAAAAACATCCCAAGGGTGGCAGATCAGGGAAGGCTAGAGTAGACAGTTCCAGGCTAGGTGAACGCCTGATCTGACTTGAACACAAATCAGCTACATCTGTACTTTACATATTGGTCTGGTGCCAAAGGATGGCAAGACTGAGCGTGTGTCAGGTCCCCAAGCCTAGCAGTGGACTTGCCACTCTGAAAATGCAGTCGTTTGTTTCCACTCTTCATAGAGAGGATTAAAGAAGACTAGAAATATCACTTAGGATAGATGAGAGGGCCCAATGTGGACAATGGATCTGGAGGGGAGAGGAAATTCTGGAGACAGCTCTGTTTGCAGGTGTACTGTTTAAGGCAGAAGGGGATGAGATTCAGCAAAATCCCCAAAACAATTGGGAATTATAGGGACAGACCCACCTGGATTGTATAGAAATTTATTTGTGTATGCTGCTACAGCGGCAAGAATGCTACTTGCCCAAAAGTGGAAAGAAGCAGAAGTCCCTGCAAAGGAAGAATGGATACAAAAACTCATGGAATAGGCAGAAATGGCGAAACTGGGAAGAATAAGAAATCAAGATAACAAACTTTTTATAAAAGAATGGAAATGGTTTATTGAGTATTTACAGATAAATTGTAAACAGATAAAAACATTAGCAGGATTATTGTAACAACCTGCAGTTTCTTAAGAGTATATATCTACAGTAGATAATTAAATGATCAAGTGAAATGAATTTGGATATGCAGAATATATTAAAAAATAAAAAATAAAAATTAAGGAACCGCAGAAAGAGGGGGAAGGAAGTCAGATTTTGAAATGTTAAATTGATTGTAAAACTAATGAAATATATAGACTTGAAAAGTATAAATGAAAACTAAAAAGAAAAAAAGATTCAGCAAAATCCAAAATCCTAGTTGCTGATGCCTTTGTAAAATATAGGTATGCCATGGCTCAACTTGGGATACTGTGCATGGTTACTACTGGCCTATCTCAAGATGGGCATACAGTGGTACCTTGGTTTTCAAACTTAATCCATTCCGGAAGTCCGTTCCAAAACCAAAACATTCCAAAACCAAGGTGTGCTTTCCTATAGAAAGTAATGCAAAACGGATTAATCCATTGCAGATTTTTAAAAACAATCCCTAAAACAGCAATTTAACATGAATTTTAGTATTTAACGAGACCATTGATCCATAAAATGAAAGCAATAATGTACTGTACTATACAATAAATAAGACCGTATTGTAGATGATTAAAAAATTTTTTTTAAAAAAAATCTTACCTGCACTGATGTTAGTCATTGTTTGGCTGGGGGGCTTTCATCCATTTCCGCAGTCACACAATCAATCAATCAGTAGCTGAACTGGGTTCCACCCAGTCAAAAAAAGCCTCAAAAACAAAAACACAAAATAAATAGCAAAAACAAAAGCACCAAACTTAATCCATTCCGGAAGTCCTTTTGACTTCCGAAATGTTCAAAAACCAAGGCGCAGCTTCACATTGGTACAGGTGCCCTGGAAACAATAATTAAACAACAAACCAACACCACCAGAACTGGCTTATGAATATAAAGAACAATTTTACTAGAATAAGTATAACCTCATAAACCAACTAGACAATGAGCAAACTAAAGTGGAATGTGCATAACCAAGCCTGGAGATACTTGTGAACGTAGAATGTACCAGTTTCTCTCTAGTTGCTGTACTGGTTATGTATGCGATAAGTATATCATAACACAGCTGGAACAGATAGTCGTTCACTGGAAGCACAAAGCCATAAACGTAGGAGCGGTTGCCAAAACGTGTTCTTTAAGTAGTCGTCAGCTGGAAGCGCAAAGCCAAATGATCAATTGAAGCCAAATAGATGAGACCTGTTCTCCGGATATTATCCAGGTTTTGCAACAAGCTTCATCAGTCCATAATGCTAAATAATACAGAATAATACAAAATGGCATTCCAGTTACAATAAATGAAAGATCACAAAATACATGCAATACCCATCTCATGTTGTATCTTACCTAATCGCTCAACACGGTTCGCTCAAGACAAAAGGTATTCACAGGCACAGCAATTGTAGAAACTGGTGATCCCAAACATTTAAATACATTACAGGTGCATGGAATCAATAATTACATTCATACATGGTTAAAGGTACAGCAACACTTCTCTGTTATTGCGAAACAAACGAAGGCACAAAAATAGATTTATATATAACAACCAAGGTCAAATTCAGTATTCAAACCTTTTGGAAACAAGGTTCCTAGTTGAAATATTAATTTGTACTCTTTTTGCGGCACTCATCTCGCTTTATTGGCCGAGGGAGCTGGCGTATAATAATAATAATAATAATAATAATAATAATAATAATAATAATAATAATAATTTATTTCTACCCCGCCCATCTGGCTGATTTTCCCCAGCCACTCTGGGCGGCTCCCAATCAAGTATTAAAAAAATACAGCGTTAAATGTTAAAAGCTTCCCTGAACAGGGCTGCCTTCAGATGTCTTTTAAAGATAGGATAGCTACTTATTTCTTTCACTTCTGAAGGGAGGGTGTTCCACAAGGTGGGCGCCACTACCGAGAAGGCCCTCTGTCTGGTACAGCTTCCGGGTCATGTGGCCAGCATGACTAAGCCACTTCTGGCGATCCAGAGCAGCACACGGAAACGCCATTTACCTTCCCGCCGGAGTGCAACCTATTTATCTACTTGCACTTTGACGTGCTTTCGAACTGCTAGGTTGGCAGGAGCAGGGACCGAGGAACGGGAACTCACCCCATCGCGGGGATTCGAAGCGCTGACCTTCTGATCGGCAAGTCCTAGGCTCTGTGGTTTAACCCACAGCGCCACCCGCGTCCCTTATGGGTAGTACTGCCTACATATAAAAGCCCACAAGCACAACGGATACAGTACACACAAATTTTTGTAGAACAATTTGTAAACTGTTGCAAGACAATCTTTCGCCCATTTATTGTGTTGGTAAATGATTTCACAGGCAAAGCAAATCTGCAACATGTGCAATGACCACATCTATAATGCCCTTTCAGCGTAGTGTGTGGGTCATCATTATGGTATCAGTGTGGGAAATAATGTCCCTAAGCGATCTAGTACACCTTTTGCCTAAAATGGGCACATTTTCACAGCCTGGAATATGGGAAATGATGTTCCAATGTCTCTTAATCACTCTTTCAATGGAAGAAGATAAACAATTGTACTCTATAGAACCAAAAATCCTGTCCTGATTGTTTTTGGGTTTCGGTACCAACAATTCCTGCCTAGAAATTATTTTAGCCCTTTCAAAGGCTGTTTGAATTACTTCCTGCGGATAGCCTCCATCTCTTAATGAAGAGGAAAGGGATGCAACATTTAAAAAAAAATCAGTATCTCGGAAGAATTTCTTTTGAGTCTAATAAATTGGCTGAACGGGAGACTATTTTTTAATTGGACCAGATGGTTAGAATGATAATGAAGTAAAGAATTCCTATCAGTAGGTTTGTGAAATGGACATAAATTAATGACATGTTCATTACATTCAGTAACAAAAAATAATCAACATCTAGAAAGGGAATGCTAACCTCACTCTTTTTACCAGTAAATCTTAAAGCTGTATCACATTGATTTAACCAAATGTCAAATGCCAATAATATATCCTGGTCCAAAACAAAAATTAAATCATCAGTGTAACGATAATAAGCCAATAAATGCTTCCTAAATGGATTCGAATCACTCAAAATATATTCTAAATCAAAATAATGCATATAGATACAGGCAAGGGATGGTGCACAACAGGCGCCCATCGCCATATCCCTGCATTGAAAATAAAACTGTTCTTTAAAGTGGAAGAAATTATTTTCAAGAATAAGGTCCAACAGATCGAGTAATACATGTACCGGTGGATCATTTTGATTATTGTCATGCAGTATTTGTTCAACCAGGGAACGTAACCTATCCAATGGAACATTGGTATACAAAGCTTCAACATCCCAAGTAGCTAATAATAATAATAATAATAATAATAATAATAATAATAATAATAATTTATTTATACCCTGCCCATCTGGCTGGGTTTCCCCAGCCACCCTGGGGAACAGCGAGACCTTCTATAACAGAAATAAAATGTTGAGTATCCTTAATAGCTGACAACCGCATCAGACGTTCGGCTTCCGAAAAAGTTCAAAAACCAGAACCCTTATTTCCAGGTTTTTGGCGTTTGAGAACCAAGGCGTTTGAGTACCAAGGTACCACTCTATAGCATTGCAGGAAACACATTCTTAAGAGGAGCCTTGCTAGATTCAGTCCATCGTTCTGTTCTCACAGCACTAAACTGTGGGAAACCTGTAAAGCAGGTCACTGATGAATGTCCGCAGATCTGAGAGGGCTGCAGCTCCTTCACTGCAAAGACAAGACTGCAATGTATGGAGCTATTTAGTTTAGAAATGAGGTAAGGTGTGATTAGAGGCTCCTAAGATTAAAAAGCAGAGACATCACCTTGCCAACAAAGGTCCGTATAGTTAAAGCTATGGTTTTCCCAGTAGTAATGTATGGAAGTGAGAGCTGGACCATAAAGAAGGCTGATTGCCGAAGAATTGATGCTTTTGAATTATGGTGCTGGACTCTTGAGAGTCCCATGGACTGCAAGAAGATCAAACCTCTCCATTCTGAAGGAAATCAGCCCTGAGTGCTCACTGGAAGGACAGATCTTGAAGCTGAGGCTCCAATACTTTTGGCCACCTCATGAGAAGAGAAGACTCCCTGGAAAAGACCCTGTTGGGGAAGATGGAGGGCACAAGGAGAAGGGGACGACAGAGGACGAGATGGTTGGACAGTGTTCTTGACTAAACAACAACAACAAGATTATTCATGGTGCAGAGAAAGTTGGATAGGGAGAGGTTTTTCCCTCCCTCTCTCATAGCAGTAGACCACTGGGGTCATCCCATGATGAGAAATGGTCCAGCCTAAATCCCTCTTCTCGGCTCACCAGTATCCTCACCATGGGTGCTGATATTGGCAGTGGTGATCATTTGTGCCCTGTGATTGATCTGTAGCAGAATCACTCTCAAAAGATGGTGAAGAAAAGAGAAGACACGCATACCCAGTCGAAAGCCATTTGGGGTGGGGAAGTAGGAAGAAAAATTGTGCCCCTTCCATATTTCAGGGGAAAGGCAAATTCCCGGGCCACATTCAAGATGTCAAGTTGTCGTTTTGTTTTTATGATTCTTGCTTTAATGCCTTTTTAAATGGTGATTAAAATAGGAAAAAGGTTTTCAGGCAAAACGGGATGCGGTTTGGTTGCTGAAGGCATTCTACCAGGAGACTGAACTGAGTAGTAAGTGCTCTTCTTGTTGTTGTTTAGTTGTTTAGTCGTGTCCGACTCTTCGTGACCCCATGGACCAGAGCACGCCAGGCACTCCTGTCTTCCACTGCCTCCCGCAGTTTGGTCAAACTCATGCTGGTAGCTTCGAGAACACTGTCCAACCATCTCGTCCTCTGTCGTCCCCTTCTCCTTGTGCCCTCCATCTTTCCCAACATCAGGGTCTTTTCCAGGGAGTCTTCTCTTCTCATGAGGTGACCAAAGTATTGGAGCCTCAGCTTCAGGATCTGTCCTTCCAGTGAGCAAGTATGTGCTCTAGATGTGGGTAAAGATGGGATTCTCCATTCACAGGGGAACATCATTAGAATGGTTGTCACTTTCATTAAGGCGCTGGTACCAAGGTCAGAGCAAACGGGAGAACCTAACATGGAACTGGCACCGTTCAGAGGTAAAATGATCTGGCAAGACCAGGATTTGAAGGTAGGCTTCTGATGAGAGGTCTTTCAAGACTTAGACAGCTCAGGGCTTGGAGAACTCCCAGGCTGCCATGGAAATGTCATTGTCATTGTCATCGTCATCATCATTTAAGGTTATCAGAGCTGAGGACTACTCTCAAGTTCTCATATTTCTTCCAAACTGAGAAAGTAGGCAGGATCACTCTTGCAATTAAACTTATTTTGTCTAGTACTGTACAGTGGTTCTCAACCTGTGGGTCCCCAGATGTTGTTGGACTACAACTCCCATCATCCCTGAGCTCTGGTCTTGCTAGCTAGGGGTGATGGGAGTTGTAGTTCAACAACATATGGGAACCCACAGGTTGAGAAAGGCTGGTCTAGTAGATGCTTTACCACTGATGGGGTGTTTTTTTCCTGTCGCAATTACAGAATTGTCAAGCTGGAAGGGACTGTCATCTATTCCAACCTCCTACAATGCAGGAATCTTTGGCCCAACTTGGGACTCAAACTCACAAACCTGAGGTTAAGAGTCTTATGCTCAACCAACCGAGTTACATATGTGGGCGAAAATCCAGTAGAGGAGCTTTTGAGATGGTTTGCACCAGCTTGTGGAAGACTATTCTACACATGGCCAAAGTACTGGTTCCTCCCACTGATGGGTTCTAAGGTTGAGTGTGTGTGTGTGTGTGTGTGTGTGTGTGTGTGTGTGTGTGCAGGAGACGCTCTCTGCCTTAGGGTTTTTATGTTGTAAAGTCTCCTGTGATCCTCAGATTAGACCGCCTGTTATCTCCAAAGGCAGAGGGCTTAGCCAGCCCCTTTAGGAAGGTCTGGAGTGGAAGATTTGCATGGATTAAGCAAAACTTGGCATTTCTGTGCTGCTTCCAAGGGTACAAAGAGCTTCACATGCATCATCTGGCTGTAACTGTTTACAACAGCCCTGTCGGGTAATCACTATAATTATGCTCCAAGTAAGGGGACTGAGGCTATGAGAAAACCCCTTGCCTAAGGCCACTTAGTGAATTAATTAGTGATTCAAACTGGGCACTTCCTGATTTACAGCTTAGCATCTTAGCCACTAGGCTACACCAGCTGCAGGAAAAACTAAGAGGATGTATGCAGGACTTAGGGTATTTTTGTGGGGGTGAGATGGTGTGGCCTGCTGCGTTTTCTTTATTGTCGAGAAGCACTAATAGGGATTCCCCGAAGAATTTATCCCCTTCCACAAGGCAAGGTTGCAGGGCTTGATCTGCATGCACGTTCAGCCAAACTGCAGTTCACCAATTAAGGAGGCCACTTTTGCCACCCTGTCTCAGCTCAGGAGATCTCGGTTAAGGACGCCCTGAGCTGATAAAACAGAAAAAAATTGGCCAAAACAGATTGGCCCTGGCATTTTTGGGAGCTAGGCTGCTGCTCTTTTCTCCTAACCTTCTCTAAGTCTTCTGGGAAGCCTATAGTCCAAAGATGACTGAGGGGGAAATCTCAGTAGCCCCTCTGGGATGGCAGTGTGGCGTGAGCTCTAACACCCTTCTGACCCGGGTTGGCTGTGATGGGAAATAATCCCACTGGAGACTACAGCTGCTAGAGTCTGATATAATGGCCTGCTCTCCCGTGGGCACACATCCCCTGACAAAATCTGAAAGCTCTGTCCTTCTTCTCAGTTTTTGACGGAGCGTAAGAGCTCTGCATTGGCTCCCAGTATGTTTCCGAGCACAATTCAAAGTGTTGGTGCTGACCTTTAAAGCCCTAAACGGCCTCGGCCCAGTATACCTGAAGGAGTGTCTCCACCCCCATCGTTCAGTCCGGACATTGAGATCCAGCGCCGAGGGCCGTCTGGCGGCTTCCTCACTGCGACAAGTGAGGTTACAGGGAACCAGACAGAGGGCCTTCTCGGTAGTGGCGCCCACCCTGTGGAACACCCTCCCTTCAGATGTGAAGGAAATAAGCGGCTATCCTATCTTTAAAAGACATCTGAAGGCAGCCCTGTTTAGGGAAGTTTTTAATATTTAATGCTGTATTGATTTTAACACTTGATTGGGAGCCGCCCAGAGTGGCTGGGGAAGCCCAGCCAGATGGGCAGGGTATAAATAATAAATTATTATTATTATTATTATTATTATTATTATTATTATTATTATTATTATCTCATGTGCTCACTGTCCCAAGGCCCGAGTGGTAAGGGACAGTGTCCAAGCACGGGGGGGGGGGAGGGAACAGGATTCTCTGTGAGGCAATACTACGCCACACCTTCTCCCTGCTTTCCAGTTAAAGGGCTGCACAGGAATGAGGTTGCCTGTGTGCATTGTGTGTGTGTTCTTTTGTGCTCCCCCACCCACAGCGCTCCCAGTAGATAACTTCCCTCACCTTCTTGTATTATCCAGAGGCTGATGGGAGTCATAGTCCAAAATGTCTGGAGAGCACCAGGTTGTCAAAGGCTGATTCAGGTGGCAGAGCCTTTAAAGGAGGGGAGAACGGCTTTGTAAACCAAATGAATATTTAATTTTGGCACAATTAACTGCTATAATAAGAAATCAGTCGAATCAAAAATTTAAAAAGGAGTGGAAATGTTTCGATGAATATATGGCAAAATGTTGCTCAAAAAAAGATATGCTAATATTAGCATATTAGATGTGCTAATATGCCTAGATTAAAACGTGCAGTACCGGATGGAAGAAAAATTAGTAAGGAAAGATAATAAGAATATATAGATGATTTGAGAAGGTTGTAGAATGCAAATATTACTGTAAATTGTACAATGTGGAGGAAATCAAGTGGGGGCAGAGGGAAGTGGAAGGAAGAAGAAAAGAATAATAATATGATGGATTGAGGAAATAGAAATGTAAATGTATGGGGGGATGGGGAGGAAATGGTGTTGGCTTTGGTACATCTGTATTGTAATGTAATATGTGAAAACCAGTAATAATAATAATAATAATAATAATAATAATAATAATAATAATAATAATAGTTTCAGACCATAAAAAAGGAAAAATAAATAAATAAAGGAGGGGAGAAGCTGGTTCAAAGGGAACGTCTTTAAGACAATCTCCGCTCACTGCCTTAAAGCAGGGGCCTTTGCAAGTCTCCCTGCGTTCCCCCTTTACATCTCCAACATCAGGGGTTTAATGGGGAAACTTGCAAAGCCACACAGGGGATTTTGGCCGGTGGGTGATGCAACAGAGTGACCACAGAGTTGGAAGGGACCACAAGTGTCATTTAATCCAGTGTTTCCCAACCGGGGGCCATATGGCACCCCCCCGGGGGGGTGTCCCAGCATATTCCAAGGGGGGCACAGGTGAAATTTACGTAAATGGCTGGCTGTTTAGCCAATCACAAGCAGGTAAGAAGGCAGGCCACCAGGGGGCGGCCTAGCGCTTCTTTTTGCCACATGCATTTTCATGGAGCAGTTCTGGTTTGTTTCCAAGATCGCTGAGGCTGCCGTTTGTGACCACTGCTTATGGCTGCCGCCAGTGCTGGGCCCGTTGGCAGCGTGGGCCTGACTCCAATCTGGCACCTAGCAGACTGGGGCATTTGGATGTTGCCAAGGAGCGCAGGGCCCATTGGCAGCGTTGGCCTGGCTCCCCAGCGCCTAGCTGAGCATGGTCGTTTGGTGCTGCTGACTTGCATGTAAAAAGGTAAAGGGACCCCTGACCATTAGGTGCAGTCGTGACCGACTCTGGGGTTGCGGCGCTCCTGTCACTTTACTGGCCAAGGGAGCCGGCGTACAGCTTCTGGGTCATGTGGCCAGCATGACTAAGCCACTTCTGGCGAAACAGAGCAGCGCACGGAAATGCCGTTTACCTTCCCGCTGGAGCGGTACCTATTTATCTACTTGCACTTTGACATGCTTTCGAACTAGGTTGGCAGGAGCAGGGACCGAGCAACGGGAGCTCACCCTGTCATGGGGATTCGAACCACCAACCTTCTGATAGGCAAGTCCTAGGCTCTGTGGTTTAACCCACAGTGCCCCATGCTGTAAATAACTAAATGTCTACTCAGAAGAAAGCTGGCTGAGTTCAGTGGGCCTTACTCCCAGGTAATAATAATAATAATAATAATAATAATAATAATAATAATAATAATAAAAAACAACTTTTATTTATATCTCACCCTCCCTGGCCGAAGTCGGGCTCAGGGCAGCTAACATCAGATATATAATGTTAGTATAAAATCAAACAATAATTACCTCCTAAAAGCAGGTCAAAATCAGATTAAAGTCTAATTAGATGGCTTTCTGCAGGGTTAGGGTTGGGAACAGTAAGTGCTCATCGGCCCAACTGTTTATGCTGATCTTATATGGGCCTGTGAGAATGCTGGGAGGCCTCTTTCATATTCTTATACAAAAAGAAAAGGGGAGTCAGGCTGAGTCCTTACCAAAGGCCTGGCAGAACAACTCTGTCTTGCCGGCCCTGCAGAAAGATGTCAAATCCTGCAGGGCCCTGATCTCTTGTGGCAGAGCGTTTCACCAGGCTGGGGCCAAGGCTGAAAAGGCCCTGGCCCTGGTTGAGGCCAGCCTAATCTCTCTGAGGCCTGGGATCTCCAAGGTGTTATTATTTGCAGACCATAAGGTCCTCCGTGGAGCGTACCAGGAGAGGCGGTCCCGTAGGTACGAGGGTCCTAGGCCGTATAGGGCTTTAAAGGTTAAAATCACCTTAAACCTGATCCTGTACTCCACCGGGAGCCAGTGCAGCTGGTATAGCACTGGATGAATGTGATCCCACCGCGAAGGAGTCTCGCCGCACAATCTGCACCTGCTGGAGTTTCTGGGTCAGTTTCAAGGGCAGCCCCACGTAGAGCGAGTTACAATAATCAAGCCTGGAGGTGACTGTTGCATGGATCACAGTCACATCCATCCAGCCACAGTCACAATCACATCCATCCAGCCACAGCATTCCACACACCAAGGAGTGCCACAACGACAGCTCCTCCCCTAATGCCACCCTCTGTCCCCGACCAGAAAGGAAAGAGCGCAGCCATTGTAAGACTCTGCCCTGAATCCCCACATTGGCAAGGCGGTGGTCCAAATGTTCATGATCGACCATGTTGAAGGCTGCTGACAGGTCTAAAAGGATCAGCAGCCCCAACCCGCCTTGATCCAGCTGCCTACGGAGATCATCTGTTAGGGCGACCAAAGCCGTCTCGGTCCCATGACCAGAGCAAAAGCCGGACTGGAATGGATCCAAGGCTGTTTCATCCAGAAATCCACCAAGCTGTTCAGCAACCGCTCTCTCCATCACCTGACCCAGATACGGAAGATTCGAAACCGGGTGGTAATTGGATAGATCTAAAGGATCTAGATTCTTTAAGAGCAGACGCATCACTGCCTCCTTCAGCTCCCCTGGGAATGTCCCCGTGCCAAGGGACAAATTAATGATGTCACCTAGGGGGGCCCACACCTTGTCTGGACTGGCACGGGTCAAGAGGGCAAGTGGTGGGCTTTCCAGCTCAGAGGAGTCTCTCCACATTGGCTGGGCGTATCCGAAGTGGTCCAATACTGGACCCAAAGACAGTTGAGGTAAAGGTGTGGGAGGCTATAGTGTTTTATCTAGGCAGCCAGGGCTTCTTCGGATGACAAGATCTTTTTGCACCAGGTCAGTGAGGACCACTTGCTTTTTAAAATTCTCCCACATATACAGAACTCCCTGGTGCCTTTTGCAGACCCTCCAAGTGTCCCTATTTTCCAGGGACAGTCCCGGATTTACTGAAGTCGTCCACATTTCTGATTTGATCCCAAAATATCCCGCTTTTCCTTGACATCCCTGTTTTCATTGGAGCAATGTTGGAGGGTACGGAGTTATCCAACCCCTGAGCCATCTGAAGGGAGCCCTGTATACAGATTTTTTAATGTTTAATGTTTTATTATGTTTTTATATATGTTGGAAGCCACCCAGAGTGGCTGGGGCAAACCAGTCAGATGGGCAGGGTATAAATAGTTATTTATTATTAAAGAATAGGACGTTCCTATTTTCATCAAAGAAATGTTGGAGGGTATGCTTTTGGACTGTTATCTGTAGGTTCCCCCTCTGTGTCAAATAACTGGAGTCAAATGAGTGTTGTTTACTTTTTACAATACATGGAAGATGGATATCCCTCTCTTTACAAACAAAACATTTAAATAGCTACCATTCAATCAGTAGGATGGGGTGGGGTCCAGAGGAAGGTAACAAGGTTGGAAGGGGGTCACAGACGGGAAAAGGTTGGGAAACACTGATCTACTCCAACCCCCTGCAACCCAATAATCTTTTGCCCAATGTGGGGCTCAAACTCACGACTCTTAAGTCTCATGCTCTGCCGACTGAGCTATCCCATCGGCAAATGCTTGCTCACACCAGGGACTAGGTCAGGGGCTGAGAACCTGTGGTCCTCTAGATGTGGCTGGATTACAACTCCCATCATCCCTGCCCTTGGGCCCCCCAGGCTGATGGAAGTTACATCTCAACCACCTATAGAGGGCCACAGGTCCCCCAGACCCTGTTACAGAGGGAAGTCTGTGACTCAACAAGTTGGAGGAAGACCAGAAGCTCAGGGCCTTTCTGCACCTGTGTGGTCTCATAGCCAGATCCTAATGGCACTTTATGCATCTGAGGAAAGGGGCTCAGCTCTCTTTACTTTGTGAAAGCGCATGCCATGATTTTTTTTCTTGAAGGTGCTGATGCTTGTGTTACACTTACAATGTCAGCAGCTGGCATCCTTAGGCAGCCGACAGGGCCCACAGCTGTTCCTGTCTAATGGGGGGGGGAGGGAAAGGAGTAGCAGCCGCTGAAAGACTCAATTACGACAGGCATACATCCAAGTTGTTTGCGCAAGACATAAGCTGTGGGATCTCCTCCCAGAAGCAGAAGTAGTGGATGGGAGGAGTTGTCGGTTTTCATATACTGTATACACCTCTGTAGGATCTTGGTAATGATTTATAGGTCTAGAATGGTTTTGGAGTAGGGAAAATACCAAACCAAACACTGAAATGACTAGAAAGAAGTGGGAGAGGAGGATCTGAGGCCTAAAGAGGGTGACACGAGGGGGTAGTATGAAGGTTTGATTTTGAGGCTGCTAAGCATGCTAAGAACTCCAGTTCCAGTTGAAACGCCGCCTTCAGCATTACATAACCAGCAGAAGGCCGAAAAACCTGATGTACTGGGCTATTGCCAATTCAATTTCTTTGGCTGATGGCCGACATCTAAATGCCAAGGCATTTAGTGGAGAATCTTCAGTGTCACTGTATTCTGCCTTCCCTGGTAGCATCCACCCCCTTGGAATCTGGATAGCCAAGCCCGACAGCTGTACTTGCCTATTCTACATTAACAGGTGATTTTTAATGTACTGTAACAGAGATAGGAGTCTGTGGCCGGTATCTGGATCCTCTGTATTCTAGTCCAGTGTCCCCCAACCTTGGGCCTCCAGCTGTTTTTGGACTACAATTCCCATCATCCTTGACCACTGGTCTTGCTAGCGAGGGATGATGGGAGTTGTAGTCCAAAAACAGCTGGAGGCCCAAGGTTGGGGAACACTGTTCTAGTCTGCAGTGTCAGGCAGTGGCAATGGGTCAGTGCATCTTACAAGTTAACCAGAAGGCTGATGGTCCAAGCCCACCCAGGGATGGCTGTGGGTGGGAATCCTGCATTTGGGGGGGGGGGGTTTGAACTAGATGGCCCTCTGCTTGCCTTCCAACTCTGTGATTCTACAGCTTCTATGACCAGGTCCTCAGCAAGACTGACTCACCTAATTTTTGTCAGCTTGGCCAAAGACCACTAGGGGTAGGCAAGGGCTCTTGGCTTCCAAAACAGTATGTCCCTCCCATCATCTCTAACAACTTCTCACTAATAAAGAATGGAGGAATTCACTCTAAATGTCCTTGCTCATCCTCCCCTTGCTCTTGGGATAGGCTTATCTGTTGTGTGGAAGGGTATAGGCCCTGCCCCCTTGCCAAACTAGTCACCTCAGTGACTCTTGGGTGGCCGGGAACTCCCTTTGGCAGCAGGCATACCAGCCTAACTGCCTTTCCTTGTTGAACAGGGAACAAGGTTTAACCACTACAGCAGCGACTGTAAGCCAGGACTCTTGTGTCTCAGCCTCTGATCCTGGTAAAACTGAAATATGAATCCAAGCGGTTGCAAATACTATTCTTTATTGACATTTGCAAATACAATACATTAAGAATCATTTGTCAAAAAAGTCTTTTTTTATATAAAAAAATACAACTTTTTAAATTACATGTTTCTGGCCTCTGGCCCTCCCACTGCAGTCAAGCAGTGTCCTCAGCTCAGAAATTCAACCAGAACGGGCCGCACCACCTTTTTTGAACCCTATTATTTATATTATGTACAAATAGCCACAGAACTGACAAGTTCCTCCAAAAAATGACTCAAGTTTCCACTTCTATCATCACTGGCTCTCCTGCCATGGGACTTGGATGTATACTTAAGAATGGAAGCCCACCCCTAGGTTCAGATTTGAAGGAAAATAGGTTATTTCTCTTTTTCCAGGAAAGTAGGCAACACAGCATGCCCTGCTACTGGCCTTAAGAGGTGTACCTGCAACTCTGCAAAATGAGAATGCTCTCCACCTCTGCAAAAGAGGTCAAAAACACAAGTACTGGTAGTGAGCATGATGCACATACCAACTTATTCCAAAAGGGTTTCAACGCCCCTTTTTTGCTTCATTATCAGGACTAGATGGCTCTCCAAAAGCTGTCCCTTTCACTTCAAAATGAGGAATCCACGCTGAGTGGGTGCCTCTAGCCAAGCCCTACTTACACCTGAATGTCAATTAAGACCATTCCCAGGTGCTCTTTCAAAGCTTCAACCTATACAAGAGCAGCTGTGGCACAATTCTAACTCCCTGAAGTCCCATCGCTGTCAAGATCCAGCCCTGCCCCGCGACGGGACAAAGGTTTCTTGGCTAAAAAGAAATTTCCTTCCTGAAGTCTACATCCAATTCGCGTAAGCCATGTGATAATCGGGGAGTAAAAATGAAGTGCCCTGTGAGGAGAAGAAAAAGATTAAGAGTGAAAAACCAGGATGGATGCCAACTCCATACGCATTTATCTGTTGTCATCCAGGCACCAGGAGGGCTGGTCCCCCACCCAACCCCCAGAGATCCTTTGGGACTCTGTTCATTTGCCGACACCTGTGGGATTTATGCTACTGATACTCTTCTATTTTGGTTATTTTTTCTGGCTTTAAGAAAACCAATCTCATATTTCTAATTTCTGTCAAAAACGTTTAAATAAAATATATATGGAGGACCCAAGTCTTGCTGAAAAAGAGCAGCAATGGAGCTAGCCCTTGTATCAGTGGTGGCAAGCCTGTGGCACTCCAAATGTTGTTGGATTTCCATCAGTCCCAGCCAGGATGGCCAAAGGTCAGGGAGGAAGATGAGAGGTTCAGTCCAGCAACATCTAGAGGGCCCCCAGGCTTCCCACCCTATCCTGCACCAATCAGTCAAAAGAAGACCTTAGTCAGCAGGTTCTGGGAAACCGAACAAGTCTCAAAATTAGGACAAACACATATTGTTGCAGTGTAATTCAGTATCACTTGTGAAAATAGTTCAACTGCAGAACATCTGAAATTGTCCTGGCAGAAAATTGGCTTATTAATTAAAAGCAAAGCTAAACTATTTGATTTTTACATTTATATGTATATGTGTGTGTGTGCATATATATGTGTGTATGTACACACACACACACACACACACACACACACACACAAACATTTTATTTTATATGCAAATCAGGGACCTTTCCCCAAAACTTCAATATGGTGAAGTATACAGAAAAAGTTTCCTACATACATGCTTACTTACAGATGAAGGAGAAAATATGCTAAACACATTACCTTCTGTTAGTAATTACAGATGTAACTCTATTTTGGTTTTGTAGTTTGGAAATATACCTGTTCGACTGCCTTGAGCTAGTCTCTTCCTTAAATTTATTGAAGCACTGGACATCTCATGTCATCCAACACCCAGACAAAAAACCCCTAACGCCACTTGCAAAATCTTCTGTGTTGAGCCAATGGAGCAAGATGACAGCTGACAAATAGGGGGAAATGCTAATTTTTCAGAGAGTGTGAAGACGACAGATACTAGTGGAGGAAACATACCTAAATTTCCTAGTAGCTAAAGTTACCAGGCCTGGGGAATAACGCTTTCCAGTAACAGACGGCGACCCTCCTCATAATCATCTTCATCCACATTGACCAGCAGTCGGATAGCCTCCTGGCCCACGGCCTCTTTGAGAGAGTCCGTGATGAAAACCCCTTTCAGTGCCTCTAGCAGTGAGCCATTCATATAGTCGCTCCAGAAGGCATCAAGGTAGGACAGCTCTGAGAACTTGATGTCACAGATTATTGAGCCCAGGTCACGGGATTTGAGGATGGTGTTGGACTGCCCAAAGACATCAAACTGCCGCTCCAGACGGTTCTGCTTGTTTGACATCACATTCTGACGCAAGACAGGGTCATGCTCACAGTATTCTGCACGAACACGGAGCCGGATGTCTGAGCAAGACACACAGAAAGAGAGAGAGAGAGAGAGGGAGGGGAAAGGAAGAAAAAGAGCGGCATTAGAGCTGGAGGTCGCAAACAGAGCACGCAGACAAACACACGGTCATGCAACAGTATTCCAGGGTTGGGCTGTTCAACAGCCATGAGCAGGTGCTGAACATCAATACCAACCAAGCTGAAGATGCAGGCCACCTAAGACTCCTGAAGAGTTCAGGTTCCTTAAGATGGTCAGTCCCAGCAAGGGGTGTTCACTCTTGTTTTTGAAGTCTACCTTTGGCACAAAGTTACAGCTGAACTCCAATAATCACTTACTAAAAACATCTCAATTCTCACTCCAGAAACATTACTCTAGTACTGCCCCCCCCCAATCATTCTTGTTGAGCTATCTGCACCAATCCTGAAAAGTCATCCACAACAGCAAATTCTTCAAAAGGCTTCACGCCATTTTCAATCCAAAATCTTGGAAATAAATTTTCCAAGTTAATATAGCTTGTTGTTACGGGACGGCATTATCAAACTGGACCACTGCTTTATTAAGGGCCATGAGCCATTCTTGACTTGGAAGGGAAACGACTTGGGGAGATCCTGAACTAAAGCTAACTACTGACAGCCAGCTGGACTCTTTGGCAGGAAAAACTTGAAATTTTAGCTAATTAAGTTCTAGCCATCTCGTGTACTACCATGCTCTAGATGCCCCAGCAATTACTGAAGTTCAGCTGTAACTATGGACATTGGGCAGGTTTGTGTTTTGTTCAGTTGCCCAAGGTATTATCAGCATTGTAGCCGAAAATTTAAAAGGTTCAAGAGGGAGGGAGAAATGGAACAAATACAGAGTAGGATATGTTTTAAAAAATGAGGCAGGTGGTGTATTACATACGCTCAACAAGGCCGTCAGCTTTAATTTCTCTGTGTCTTGTGGTCATCACCTGTAGAAGCATTAACTCAAAGTGCAGTCACAGCCCTTTACCAGCAACTTTGTACGGCCTGGAGCCCACACCCACCCATACGAGTTAGCTACAAGGCAGCTTTTTGGTAGCCGGTTGCTAGTTTTCAACCAGCATGACAATTAGAACCCCTCTTTCCAGATGGGCAACAGCAGAGCTGTGCAACAAATTGAATTTGACAATTGTCCATGTAAGAAAGCCTAGAGCTTATACTAAGAGCAGTGCCATTTCCACCCCAAAATAAACAATGTACTGTAAAACTTGAGTAAGGAACAGATGTCCACAATTTCTCTTGACATTGTACACCAGCAACTGCTTTGCCTTGATAGGGCAGCACATTAAGAGCTCGGCTGTAGGACCAACTGGAAACCTTTCTCACATTCCAACCCCAAGCTCCCACCCAATATGCTATATGCAGAGTAACTGAGAGGTTTCATTTTATTGGTACTGCACTCAGCTTAAGATATACAACTTTTGCATCCATGGTTTGGCATACGATTTCATCTAAATACCCATCCCACCCACTTTCCAATATAAACAGTTCTCTGAAGTAAGAATGATAGCAGCTGTCAGAGTTGGCATCAACATACTGGCACCTCTTGCGTCAGTTATGTCTCACTTAAGTGCCTGGAGGGCTCTTCCTCCCCCAGGACAGGATAAAAGCCTCAAATTATTGACCATGGGGGGGGAGACCCACAGCTTTTATTTCAAAACAAGCAGGATGCACATCAACTGCAAGACTGTGGGGAGAGGGTTTCTGCACAACTCAGTTGTACAAGGTCGTTAATTGTTCCATGGCCATGCTCAGCCAGTAGTAATGCAAGCCCTGAGCAGCTGCATCTAATTAGACACTTGACCTATATAGGCAATAATGAAACCAACTGAGGCAGCACAAACAACATGGTACCCACCCAACCCTCCACTTTCAGGCCCCAGTCCCAGTGAAATAATCCCACTGTGGTTTCTGTTTGGAAGTATAGACAGCTTCAAAACACGCCACTGAGCCACATACTGTAGAGGCTTCTGCCAATGTCTTTTCCCAAGTTTGAATCACAGTAACAAGAGTGAAGAAGCCTCCAAGTTAATTACCACTAAAGTAGGATGGTTTCAGAGATTGAGGCCTGTCACCTCATCATCCATGCAACCCTTTAGTGTGTGTTCAGCATTAGAATTAGAAAACTCAAGTTATCAGTTTTCCAGAAAAGAACTGGGAACAGCATAGAGTACCAATTCAATTCAATTCCATATACTACATTACCCCACCCACCTTTGACACACATATTTACAGGCCAGCAAAACCCATTACAGACAATGTTAACCGCGCAAAAATGCCTCCACTGTGCAGAAGGCAACAAGTCCCAGAGTCCAAGGCAGTGTCCCTCACAGCTTGTTTAACAAGAGCGCTGCAGGGTCCAGATGCAGGTCGCTTCTAACATAGGAGAAGCGGTGAAGAGGCAGCTGAAATAATCATGAGGGCCACACTTAAGTTTTTGCTTTTTTTAGTTTGTCTGGGTATTTTTGCCAGTGTCTGGTACTTGGCCCGCTTGCCTGGGCCAATACTTATGCTTTTCCAGGGATGAATTTCAACTGTGGACCGAGAGAAACATGGTTCAAGACTTTTAGCACATGGCAACATCAAGAAATCATTCTGAGATTCAATATGGCAAAAGAACACAAAATGGTGTGAAAACCCTGGCCTCACTTCTAGGTAAGTTGATAAAGAGCGACTGCTGCAGATACCACACACAATATGGGAATTCTCACTGCAAGGACACAGGGTGCATGTTCTTGCTTATTCTTGACAACCACCAAATGGCACATGTATCAATGCAGGTTAACATTCATTGTGCTGACAGATTTATCATGAGAGAAATAACCAAGCAATGCAAGTGGATTTTGAAGTGAGAAGTGTGGAAGATTTTAGAACTATTAATTGTTAGCAGTTCATCCATCAATGATAAATGTTGACCAGCCAGAGGAAAAACTGTCCAAGAAAACTGATGGAAGCATCTGGAGGACAGGTAAAGTAGTTAAGGGAATGTTTATGCCCTAAGGAAAAAGGATTAACAGGAGCCCAGGATGATTCCATAGCAGCTCACAATGGCCTGATATCTGCAGCAGTAGCTATTAACATAACTAAGGGATCACGTGATAAGGGAGCTATTTGCTTTTCTATCTAGTAGAGCAAAACCTTTAATTGACTGGCACTTGAGACATCAGCTGATGACTGTCCCACAAGAGGCACAGTCCTCATAGCTTTAATACCCCCAGCCCGTTTACGTCACTCTGCTGGAGGTTTGCAGCATATGCCCCCTACAGTGCCAGTTTTGAGTGGCTCTGTACACGATTACAATCCCAGGAGCTGCCAATGCAGCCTTGTCCCCACTGACCATGAGAATAGCCAACATGCCTTTACAAATTGGCTGTTTGAGAGGCTGGCATGCAGGGTGGGCTGCCTGTGGTTCCTCTGGAAATAGGTAACTCAGCACACATTTAAACACAGATTTGCTTTCACATAGAACTGGTGGAAATCTGGGTGCATGGATTCATTTACCTTTGCGAGACCATTCTGTGAGAGGAGTGCACAAGAGAGACAGAGTCTCTTTATCATCAACTTTTGCTTAGTAACCTGGAATTTAAATGGTGGATTGAGAAAGAATTGGCAGAAATCAAGCAGCAACAAAAAAAGAGATCATTTGGGGGTTTGTATGCTCTTTTTCAGTAACTAAGCTCTAGCTTCTGCAGGCTGAAATAGCTCAGGAGGTTGCAAACTGGAAAAGGGGATCAGTTTCAAACTCCCAAGCTTAGGTGTGCAATTCAGAAGGGTTATAAAATGCAGAGCTTATTTCAGAAGCAGCTGCCTGGAAAACAAGGGTCAAGCTCTGCCCCAGTGAAGCAAGGCAACATCATCAAGTATACAGGCAACAATCTAGTGTTGAATGGAGCTTACAGTTTGATCCTTGCACCTACCCGGCAGAAGCCTTATAGCTGCACCTTGAAGTTGCAGTTTTGACACTCATTGTATTATTTTTGAACCTTCTTCGTTAGAACCCATTGCCTGTAAATTGGTCAGATGGTAAGACAAGTGTTTTTGTGCATTCGCTTTTGTTTCATTTGCATTGCACTGACACAAAGACAATAGCACATTGAGCTATGTAGGGATCCTACACCAGCCCCTAGCACCCACCTGCTGAGTGAGAGCAGCTTGAAATGTTACGTGCAACACAATGCATTTCTGGGTAAGAAAACTGTAAACACTGTGTGTGTGTGTTGTCAAATCGATGTTTCACAGTTTCCCTATACAGAAGATCTCTCCATATAGCAACATGTATCTGAAGCTCTAAGTTAGAAAAGGGTATATGCTGGCGTTAGAAATAGACATTCAACACTGAACTTAAAATCAAGCCAGAAATTTGGATATAATTCACTTAACTGAGTTTTAATATGAATTCAGAGGCGAGTCTGGGATTTAAGAAAAATCCAGTTTGATGGGTTGGTGTTACGGACCAAGTCAGGAGAATTAACCCCTTTCGAAAGTCAGGTACAGAACCAGTGCGTAGTATAGTGTGCTATAAAATAAACATGCAAACTCAACAGATGAGTCTAACAGAAAGATGTACAACAAGGCTCTCCAGGAAATATTACAGCTATGTTACTGGTGAGCACGTACAATTTTGGAAATAACTTAAGAATGTGGACAAAGTCATTCATAAGCTTGACCACCTCTTAATACTATTTAGTGCCGGAGCTGTGGCACTCATGACTCCCTTGCTCAGGAATCGTACTTTCTGAAGATAACTAGCTTCATAATCCTCAAAATAGTTTTATGTTATTCTATACAAAATTATGTGCCGCACATCAAAAATCTCCAGAACCTCACTGTTCTGAAGAGTTCACTGAATTAATTGGAAATATATAGTTTCAGCAAAAGTTGCATTTATTTTTAATTGGAGATGATTGAAGCAGAAAAATGGCAACTACCATGAATGAAACTACCTCATGTTATAGGGCATGATGTGTTTTGTTATTACAAAAAATAACATCAGAGTAGCTAAACCAGTCTCTTTCCAAAACCAGCATATCACATGTAATGGTGTACTGACATTAACAGCCTCCACATCCCTCCCAGCAACTGGTGCCAAGGGATTAGTAGTCTGAAGGCATCCTTTCCTCATTTATAAAGCTTTCTTTTTGGTCTTATGTTGCTCTCAGAAAATTCTGCCTGAAGGGCAGGGTATGTAATTGAAGTAGTAAATAAATAGAGCTGGACCTTCTAGAGCACTATCAATAAAATAGGTACCGAACAGAACCCTGGGAATTGAAGACAACATAACAAGGAGTGGGTTAGAACCTTCCCACCCTCACCCCAAAGAGGGGGCCAGAGCTCCCATTCCCCAACTGCACTGGAATGAAGTCCTATTGCCAGATTTGTACAGAAATTAATAGTGCAAGCCAAAACTCAAGTTCACTGACATAGAACAAAACTGACAGCACTGCAGCTACATATATATATTTTCCTCCCCCCAACCCTTTTCCCATTTGGCTCCAGCCAGAGAGAAAATGAATCACTGATCAGACCCTTAACAGAAACCAAGCTGCTAATGAGCATTTTAGAATGGTTTCATGGCATTATAAAAATACTTTGTTCAAATCAAGGGCGCCCCCGGAAAAAAAAGCACATGCAAGGCTGACACCTACCACAGGTGACTTTCGTGGGAGTTTGGACCTCCTGCATTGGAGCATTAGTTGATTTAGCTCCCCGCCGCCTGCGGGAAGTAGACTTTGACCGGCCTCTGCTTACTCGTTTCCTTTTGCTCGTATTGGAGCCTAGAGAGAAAAAGCCGGGCATAGGCAATTATTTACACCAAAGCCTGGCAAGGAAAGTTCAGATTCCATACAGCTACTACTCCTAACCCCCTCCTCCAAATAATCTGATATCAAATGCAAACTATTTAAATTGCTGCCTTTCATCGGAGAGAAGTTATAAACTAGTAAAAATGTATCCACAATTGTAGCAGACAAGACATAAAACAGCTACGTAAAAACTGATGGCATTGTATATTTACTACACAAAAGGGATGAAACCATACACCTCCCCGCCACCCCCGCAGGCTGTACAACTCACACACCTGTCTCCCACTGATCATTTCGAGGCTCTGCAGAGGCTGAATTGAGACAGTTGTCCATCTGCCGGTCGGATGAAAGGACAGATGGTCCATGGGTGTATCTCTCAGGAGAAACTATGTTTTTTATAAAAAAAATCAAAAGGTAGACACTATGTCAACTGGGAAAAACAGTTATAGAAGAAAGCAACATCAAACCTGTCAAATCAGTTCATAAGTGCCTAGAATCAGAATATTCTGAGTTAAGCAATAGCAGACATAATACCATAAAGATATCCACCCCCCTATCTTTCTATTGCTAAAATTCTGGCCAGAAAGCTGAGTTGGAAGCTAGGATAATGTGCATTCAAGAAGGAACTTTATTTCACTCAATTCAGCCAGGAAGTCAAAGTTAATGACACTGGCTTGTATACAATGTTAGTCTTTCTCAGAGTATATTCACTGAAATGAGTGACTTGGGTCTACTAATTTCAACCGATCTATGCTCAGAAAACAGATACTACCCACTTGCTCTCTACTTTTCTGGCTCAGTACCTGTACGCTGCCTTTTCATAGTGACATATGGCAGCAGATCATGCCTTGTCAGTACTCTCAGGAGCTGCAGAAGCTGCACGAAGTTGGTTTCATCACATTTGCCCCTCCTCTCTAGCTCCAGGAGCAGTTGTACACCATTCTTGGGCAGTTGCCTCTGAGCAGCAACTTCAAGACTACCATCAGTCTTGCCCAAGCTACATCGCCATTGATTTTTCCTCTTCCAGCTCTCCAGCACAGGTGAGGTAGTCTCAGAACCACTCTCTTCTGCTGCTGCCACAGCCCAAAGGGCAGGATCCAACGGGTGAGTCCAAGGCTGTGTCTCATCCAGAAGGAAAGAGAGTGCATCCATGTCATTCTCTGTAAGCTGGGAACCAATGACCTCAAACATTCGATGCAGGGAAATCATCCCATAGTACTCTAGACATTCTTCCTCCTCCCATATGTGGGCAAAGATTGGCCTTCTCATGTCAGCCATATGGAGACACTAACCCCGAATAGGGATTTACTGTTATGAGCTAACAGAACAGAACAGATGTGCTGTGCTCTGAACACCACAGGAAAGAGACACGTTTTGGCAGGCTGTGTATGATTATAATACGTTATAAGAGAGCCGGGAGGTCTTCAGGAAGGATCCCAACACTGCTCCACAAATGCCTGTAAAAGGAGAAATGTGGATGATTAGGGCATGCCACTTTGCCCCACCCTAAAAAGCTGCTTAAGAGGCAGAATACACACAGAATAACATAGATAAAACGTTTCTAATTCTGCCATGAGTCCCAACCAAGAGTGAACATGCAAAGATACAGGGGAGAAAATCCTCTCTCAAGGCCGCTGCCGTGGCTGCCTGCTCCAGAGGATGCAGGGCCCAAAATGCGCCACAAGATGGCAGCAGCGGCGGCAGCAGCCACAGGACGCAGCAGTCTCCCCTCCCCCTTGTCACAAGGGCAAGCACAAACCAGCCCGAGGTGTGTGTGGACGAGCCCCGTGCCTGCGGCTCAGCCCCATCTTGGCGTGCGCAGTGACCTCCCCTTCTCCATCCAAACACCCCTCCCCCCGCTATCCCAGACCGTCAAGGCTCCGCCCCTTATTTGCATAAACAGTCCCTCTGAGAGCGGGGGTGGGGCTCCTCTGGGCGTGGCTCCTCCTCCCCTCCTCCCACCGATGTTGTTGTTTTTCTCTCGCCTGCTCACACCACCGCCGCAATTACGTGTCCTTTTACCTCTCCATGTTTTCGCGAGGGCATTTCTGGGACTCCCCTCCCCCCACCACACAGACGAGACTCTTCCCCCCCCCGGCTCTTCACATACACACCTCCCCCCCCGCCTCCTTCAGGTGTTTTTCCGCCCTCGTCGCCTCACAGCTGTTCCCCTTTTCGACGCTCCTCTGCCTCCCTCGCCTATATTCTCTTGCCGGCCCCCAAGCCCCGTTTCCCGGTTTCCCTCAGGGGAAAACGGCTCCCTCAGCCGTCCCCGTCCCCCACCTTCCCCTCAAAGCCGCACCACAGAACCCGCCTCGTTTCCTTTCCCCTGTCGGCATTCCTATCCCAAACCCTTTTCTCTACCCGGCCCCCAAAATAAAAATAAATCCCACACACGAATAAATCCCCCTCACCGGGTCTTCCTCCGCCGATACAGCCAGACGGCGCCGCCGTTCCGATCTTTCTGGTAGCTTCGACACGACTGCGCCTGCGCCAACCGAACCTCAAGCGCAGGGAGGGTTCTTTCACCCACCTCACCCGTCGCGCAGGCGCCCGGGCTGTCAAGCGTCTTCCACTCCCCCACCTGGCGTCGCAGGATCCCAGGCTGCGCAGGCGCAGACCCTGCCGCCAGTCCTAATAACTGCCGGCGGCGGCGCGTGCGTCGCCTTCCCCCGGCTCACGCGGACAGCCCGCTGGTGTCCTCGTGACCCACGTGCGGGGGAGGAGCCTCCTTTGAGGGGGAAGAATCTCAACGGCGGCGGCGGCAAAAGCAACGGCAGACCTGATAAATTCCTCTCGCTCGCAGCCGGCGCCGCTGTACGCTGCGCTCTTTGCGTGACGGCTTAATCCAGCTGACTGGGTGGTGTGATGTAGTAATTGAGGGCGGCTTTGCGCTATAAGCGCAGCGCAGCTCCCCCTACTCGCCGCCTCTCCCTCCCTCAGACTTATGTTTACGTAAACGGGACGTGCGGTGTCAAGGAGACGGCGCTGATTGCGTAAGCGAGGGAACGGGAGGATAGATAGGTCGATGCGGCTGTGACAGGAGTTACGTAACATGCGTAGGGAGAAGAGGGAGGCGGGGCGGCAAAGCGCAGTACTGTCTCCTCGTGACTGGGTGGGCGGGCCTAGAGAGCCGCCAATACGCTCCTCTTGCCTCCCTCCTGAATGGGCGCCTCTTGCCCCGCCTGTGCTCGCCGGCCCCACCTGAGGGCGGGCTGGCCTTGACGTCACCGAGCCGCTGGAGCCGAACCGCCCCCTTAGTATCGAGGCAGCTGATTGGCTCCCCTGCGGTTGCGGGGGAGTCAATGAGAGGGCGCGGTGCAGCCTAGGCCAAGCAGGGCCTGTGTGAGGAGACTGAGAGAGAGAGACTGAGAGCAGGCAAGAGGGCGGGCGAGGAAGCAGCGGTGGCAGGAGTGGGCCAGGCCCACGGGCCGGGTGAGTGTGGCGTTCCTCCCACCACCCGAGCCCCCCGCCCCCTCTCCCTCCTGGCGGCATTGCAGTGAATTCCGCACAGATCTGTGGGGCCAGAGGCCCCTCCCGCATACCAGCAATACCCCACAGGGCCGCCCCTTCACCCCTTTAAATGGCCATAGCAGTGGCACTGAAAGGAGGGGAACAAGGAGCTCCTGAAGGGTTGTGTGTAAAACTCTCTCAGGATCGCCTGGGGTTGACACCAGTTTTTCCCAATCCTGGTATGATCTCTCTTCTCTGCTGTTTAGGTACTTCTGCATGCCGCAGCAGACGTCTCCCTGCTCTTTTTGTTCTTCATTTGTTTTTCTTGTTGTACCTCCATTATAGGAACTCATATGGAGCTATGCATGACTTTTCTCCCTTTATCCTCCCAGCAACCCTGCAAGAGGCATTAAAATAATAAACCTTATCAAAATGCCCACTATTATTTACTACACACATACACTCCTAATCCCCTACTTTTCCTGTTATTCCCTTATCTTTCTTAAGACATGATGGTGCCTTCCAAAAATTATATTCCTTTCCTGTTTTTATTTTTTTATTTTAGGCTGAAACAACTATCCATTTATACACAGGGTTCAAACACTGATTTCCTCTTTTCTTTTATAATCTGTCATGGTTCTTTAACTCACCTTGGTTTTTCTCTCCACCTTGCAGGCGAAAGCTTGCAGTTACCATGGAAGAGGAACTGCCTCCCTCTTTGTTCTTCCAGCATCAGTACATGTGCTCGGAGTGTGGACTCCTCTACAATACTTTGGAGGAGGTACTGATCCACCATCAGAGCCATCTAGGCGAGCCCTATGAGCCTGAAGCTGCTGCCACTGTTGTAGACACAGGGCCCCAGCAGGACAACCGCTACCAGTGCCTGGAGTGTGGATGTGTCCTGTGGTCGCCTGACGAACTGCTAGCCCACCAAGAAGTGCACCCCAGAGAGGTGCCAACCCGGCCTCAACCTCCACCAGCTACCAGTGGACAGATCCGCTACCAATGCAATGAGTGTAATGAACTCTTTCCTTCTACCAGCCTATGGCTAGCACATCGCCAAACGCACCAGAAACAAGAGGCTTCACCTGAGGCCCCCCTGTCAGCCCCACCAACCTCCCAGCCAGCTCCCTTGCCTCCTCTCCAGTCATCTGTTTCACCACCTTCCCAGCCAGCCTCCCCACCACCCTCTCAGGCATCACTTCCATCACCTCCTCAGCCAACTCCACTCATGCATCCTTATGAGTGCTCAGAGTGTTCTTGCCTCTTCCCAACGCCTGAGGAGCTGCTGGACCACCAGGGCGAACACTTTACTGAGATTGAGAAAGAGAGCAGTGAGCCATCTGAAACAGCAGCTCAGGAGATTTGCAGTCAACGTGTGTCCCCGCTGCCATGCCCTGAAGAACCCCCTGCTGTGCCTCCACCTGCTCAGGCCTTCTGTTGCAGTGAGTGTAAGCAGGCCTTTGGGACAGTGGAGGCGCTGCAGAGGCACCAGCAGGAGCACATGGGGAGCAGTGAAGAGTTTCTTTGTGGCGAGTGCCAGCGTGGTTTCACAACAGCCAAGCGGCTGTTGGCTCACCAGCGAGTGCACGTCGATGGCACGTACGAATGTCCCAACTGCAACAAGATATTCAAAAAGGCAGCATCCCTTGAGCAGCACATGCGCATCCACAAAGGTGAGGCACTCTACCTCTGCGTGGACTGTGGGCTTGGCTTCTCTACTGAGATGACTTTGATAATGCACCGCAAGAGCCATACAGCCAATCCCCTGCACCGCTGCCACTGTGGCAAGACTTTCAGCAACATGACCAAGTTCCTTTACCATCGGCGCACACACGCTGGCAAGAGCGGCATTCCACCCACTCGTGGGGCTGGGGATCAGGCACCCAGCCAACCTCCTGAACCAGTGCCCAGCGACAGAGAATCAACTGAAAATGGCTCAGCTTCCCCTGCCGTCGCTGCCTCCTCCCTGCCAGGGACATCAGTAGAAGTGCCCAGTGCTGGGTTTCTGTGCCCTCAGTGTGGAAAGGCATTCTCCACCCACATCCGGATGGTGCGGCACAAACGGGTGGTGCACGTTCTGGAGCGCAAGCACAAATGCCCCACCTGTGGCAAAAAGTTCAAGAAGCTGGTGCATGTGCGGAACCACATGCGGACACACACTGGTGAAAGGCCGTTTCAGTGCTCTGAGTGTGGCAAGACCTTTGTCTCCCAGGCAAACTTAGCGCGGCACCACGTGACGCACACTGGAGAGCGCCCCTACCAGTGCCAGGTGTGTAATAAGCGCTTCACCCAGTCCTCTAATCTTCGCCAGCACCGCCTCTTGCACATGGCGCCTAACGGAGAGGGGCCTCACTCCTGTGAAGACTGTGGAGTAGCCTTCTCCCGAGCCCATCAACTGGCTCTGCACCGGACCGTGCATACAGGGTGTTTGCCCTTTCCTTGCCTAGAATGTGACAAATCCTTCCCACGCCGTCGCCTCCTGGAACTGCACCGGCTCAGCCATTCTGGGCATGAGCCTCACCGTTGCCCGGATTGTGGGGCTCTCTTTGTTACGGCTTCCAAGTTGCAGGAGCACCGCTGCGCTAAGCGCCGCGACCAGGCGACTCTGCAGTCCTTCCTCTGCATGTCTTGTGGCAAGTACATGGGCTCGTTGGCCAAGCTGGCGCTACACCAGCTGGTACATTCGGGCCAGCGTCCTTACCCTTGCCCACTCTGTGGGAAAGCCTTCACCACCCCCAGCGGGCTGAGCCGGCACCAACAGCGCCACGCTGGCCTGCGCCCCCACAAGTGCTCTGTTTGTGCCAAGACTTTCGTGGCGGCCTCTGGGCTTCAGCTGCACCAGCGTATCCACACAGGGGAGCGCCCTTTCCCCTGCCCCGAGTGCGGTAAGGCGTTCCGGCAGGCTACCCACCTGCGGGAGCACCGGCGCCTTCACACCGGTGAGCGCCCCTACCGCTGCCCAGACTGTGGCAAGTCTTTTGTGCAGTCCATGCACCTTGCTGAGCACCGGCGCATCCACACTGGGGAGCGCCCCCACCCCTGCCCACTCTGCCCCAAGACCTTCAAGACTCTTTCCAACCTGCGAAGTCACCGCAAGACTCACACGGAACTGGCTTCTAGTCAGGAGGCGCTCCAGTCTTCAGGGTCTCTCGTGGCTACTGGCCAGCCCACCCAGATTATCATGTGCACTGAGTTTGGGGAGGCTATTGCTATCATTGAAAGTACTGAGCACCTCCCCTTGGTAGAAACTATAGAGATCTACCAGACAACACTAGAAGGCAACATTTAGGTGACTGCCTTTGTTCAGGGACTGAGCAACCACAGTCTCTTCTTTGCTCAAGGGCTACAGGTCAGCAGGAGGGAGAGTACTGTTCCCTTTCCTCCATGCATCAGTTTAGCATGGTCTATCGGTGACAGAGCCTGCAGACCAATCTCAGTGCCCTGATGCAATTTGTTCAGTTTTGTGGTGGGACCTGGCTCGTAGCCTCACCTGGAGGTTTCTTGAGGCAATGCCTTTTTTGTGTGCAGCGGGCAGTGCTGTGGAATGGCATCTGACTGCTTGTCTCTGCCACAACTTACATGTTTATTGTAAATTAAAGAAAAAAGTACTGTTGTACTGTTAAATTATTCCTGTTGTGTCTCGTTGATTATGAGACTCTAGGAATGTGCCTGCCTGCTGCTAGCTTGTCTGTAAAAGTCAACTCTCTAGTAGTGTTCATCCACTCCCAGGAAATAGATGGCATCATTTCCTGTTGATCAGAGAGCGATGAAAGCAAAGCCTTTGCTTTTCATGATGAAGTACTGTTGCCTGATTTTGATAGTGGGAAAATACCTCTTTGATAATTTTACAGAAAGAAGGGTTAACACATGCAGCTCCTCTCACCAGATGAGCCATGTTTGTTAAAACTATCCCTTCTGTGCAACAGGTTGACATGCAGGGTCTCTGTTTCGTTTTGAAGATGTAACCCTTGCTGAAGGTCTGGTCCAGTTTTAATTTTTTTCTTAAATAAAAGTGGGGGAATGGGACCAATATCTTGTTTAGGTCACTTGGGGTATCTCAATCAATTTGAATTTGTCTTTTTTTACTTCAACTACTGGTAGGAATCCTGGATTTTAGTTTCTTCTAAGATGTTTTTCAGGGCAGAAGATAGCAGCATAGGGGGAAAGGAAGCTGTTGCTTTTGTAGCCCTGAACATTCGCCAGGAATCTTTGTTTGTGCTGAGTGGGTTATATTGGGTCTTTCTAGGAACAGCCATTTACATCACCACTGTGAAAGAGGCAGATCTACAGACTGGTTCCTTTAGCTATGTTTCACAGAGCTTTTCTCTGTGTACAGGAAGGGTAAGATTAGTGAAGGATAACTCATTTTTCTTCCAGAAATGCATGGCCATACTTCCAGTATTTGTAACCTTACTAGAACAAACATGCATAGGAGACTGACCTCTGATACGCAAGTTGAGTGTATCACTATTTTCAGTTAATGGCAAACACGCCTGAAATATAGCAGCAAACCTGTGGTATTTTTAGAGGAAAACCAGTCCAATTGCAGTAACTGTAATCAAGTTACGCAGCTGCTCTTTGGCTAGCGCAGAGCCCCGTGTGTTATGTACACTGTACAGAGAGGTTCAGGTTTAACCGTAGCTGGTAAATATTCAGATGGAGAGTTCTTAAAATTAGCTGCAGCCGCAGGATAGACTTTGAAAGGTCTTTAGCCACTTGCAGTTAAGGGAGGGAAGGAGGAGAGTCATAAGACTACTTTGGAAAGCAAGTGTTGGTTCATGCTTGCATTATTATAAGTCACAGAACACACACTATAGAGCTACCCTTCCACTGTCCCATTTACTGCAGAGTGGAACATACCCAAAGCCTTTTGGCTTAATTTTTGTGCTGGGACCTCTCAGAATCAGGGACAATGTTCAGGGATGGTAGTTTTAGTTCACCATCTGGAGGGACACTGGTTCCTTATCCCTGCAATCTGTTCTCGTCCCTTCCTTGTTGCAGTACTGTAGCCTTCTTGTGCCTCTGGGCCCCTAGATATCACAAGCAACATACAGCTTAAAACATGCAGAGATTTTCAACTCCACGAAGGCTAGTGGTATCCCCAACAGCAAGCGGGGGGGGGGGTTCTTTACATTTAAGTTTACAGATGGTGAAAAATGCATGCTTGCCAAGACATTATCGTCTACACTTCGGCTTGTCCCATGCTTTTGAGGTACAGGTCCGAGCGATCTTCTATTTGCCCTGCCACTTTACCTGAGAAAACCTGCTATTTAGTGCTGAATTGGAAGAAACATCAATCATTGGAAAACCCAATTGAATTTTGTTCCGTTTCAGTGGTAAATGTCAATTTCCCTGGGGGAAAGCTGTAGTCTGGATGAGCCCTATGTGAGATGTAATCCTTGGGCATCAGGACACTTGGTTTGGGCATGTGGACATGTTATGACAGGAAAACATATAGAGCTCATATTAGCCATATTTTAAAAGGTCATTTCAAACTCAGAGCCAGGTTTTCAAAATCTAAATAGTTAACATTTTAATCGGCCCAGGAACACACAGGTGGCAGGCTGCGAAGATTCATGCTAACAAAACTGAGTATTAACTAGTTACATTGAGGTACCACCTTGTGAAACTGATGGACTAAATAAAGGCCTTTCCCCCACTAATAATTTAATATTCATTTGTTGGTGTGAGGCCACAGTTCTTTATAGCATGTACACGTTTTATGTGAATGTAATATCTAGGCACTGGTGTTACTGCAGACAAATTTATAATACTTTGAAGGGACACAGTTTTTCCTACTTCTCCCTCTTGCCCCACAAAAGTTATGCAGAATCCAGGAAATCCAGCACTGCCACTTGCAGCTGGGTGCGGAACCAACTTGTAGCCTTGGAGCAGTTTTTTTCTTTTTAAAATAGTATTCCAAGTGTGCAATTATGCAGAAAGGTGGCATGAAGGCTAAGGTTATCTCCAGGAAAAGGGTACAAGCAGGCCTAAGCTCCTGTGCTCACTTCCCTCATGGGAGACATCAGCAACAAAATCAGGAAACTGCATTGTTCTTTGAACTTGAGTTAATCCCTGGGCTTCGGTGCTCAAAGACTGGGCAGAGTAATTGCAAATAATTGCAGAATCTCGCTGTTTGGTCGTTCAGTGTTCTCTGCAATGGGAGTGCAGCATGGAAGCTTGAGGCCTCTGATCTCACCCTGAGGGAACAGTGTCAAGAGAAACAAGCTACAAAAAGGATTTGGAGTTCTGAGGAAACACAAATGCTCCTTGCGTACATCAGTGAAGAAATGGCTTCAAGTTTAACTAGCGGGAATGCTTAAAGCATGGGTCATCATGTGCAATGATAGTGAAGTGCCTACTCCTGGGTCCATAGCACATGCACAACACTGAACAAAAACAGTGCCGCATTTGCAAGTCTTTCCTTGTGTGGAAATTGCTTTGTATGCTCAGCTGGCAGAGCACGAGACTCTTAATTTCAGGGTTGTGGGTTCCTGCATGGCAGGGGTTTTGACTAAATGACCCTCGCTGTCCCTTCGAACTCTACAATTCTATGATGCGACGTCCAACACTTATTGACAATGGAGCTTTAGTTACCAAAGCCTGCTTCCATGCTTATGGCACACAATTCTCAGTCCCTACCTTAGGGGACATTTAAGCATAGGGAAGCCACGGTCATATGACAGTTAAGCTTGGAAGCCTCTGGTTGGCAGCACCAAACATTTAACCACCAGGAATCTCCCTCCTTGCCAGTGGCTTCACCCTGCTGCCTTTCCCAGCTCATCCACACTGCCAAGACCCTCCCCTGTCCCAACCCATAATAAGGAGCTCCATGCCGTTCTTTCCGTTCATGCCAATAATTTATTGAACCGGATGTCTGTACACAGCCAAAAAACCTAAGAAAGAAACTAACACACAATGTTGGAAGGGAGGGGGGGCAGTGATGAGGAATGGGCATGGGGAGGTGGGGGGAATTTATCCACAGGCTGCACCCTGGCTCCCCAGGGGGGGACCTTCAATCCTAGAGCGATCTGAAGATGGAGAGGGAAATGGGGTTTGGGGCAATCATTGCAACGTTGCATTAAGAAAAAAAAATTATAATCTATTTACAGGGAGAATGGTGAAGCCACTGAGGGAGAGGGATGGGGGAAGAAGAGATGTATTTACAGCAGGAGAGGGAAAGGGCATGGAATTAAAACTTGTCTTCTCCTTCCCTCCCCTCCCACCCGCTTTGAGAGAACACCCCCCCCCCTCATCCCCCCACATCATTGATTTGCGGTGCTGGGGAGCAGACACGGCTGAAACTCAGAGCAAGCTCTGCTGTAAATTTATCCACCTGCCTGGGGAAGGAACAGCTCCCAACGCCAGCCTGTACTGAGGGCAAGGGAGGGGTGGGGAGGATTTCCCACAAGAAATCCTGGTGCCATGACGTATGGGAGGGTTGGAAGAGGAAGGTGCAGTTGGCCGTGCCCCCCTCACAGTCCAAGGCAAGGGGGATAGGAGTTTCTTGTTCCCATTAAGAGATTGTGGTGGAGGCACAGCCAGCAAAATGAGGAGGGGAGGGAGGCCTTTCAGGGAAGGGGAACGGTCCTAATTCCCCACCTGAAAGTGACAAGTTGAATTTTATTGGGGTTAATAAGAAAACAAAAAGGGGGGAAAGACTGACCCGCTTAAAAATACAGCATCCGTGTTTCAGAGGCAGACAGGTCTGGGGTGGGAGAGGGACACCCAGTGAGGGACCAGACCGGTGTGAGGGGGCCACAGGGTTGGACTTCGGAGAGCGTGGGTGACATGAGACTGGAAATAAAACATTTTTTGTATCCCTCGGGGATGTTAAAAACAAGAGCAAGTTAAAATCGAACTGGGCCATCCTTGGGAAAGGTGGGAGGGGAGAAATGGGGGTGGGGTGGCAGCTCTTGGGTCTCTCCCCCTCCCCAGAGGCACCAACCTTGACTGCTTTTGAAAAAGGGAGCCCTTAAGCCATGGGATTTTTTTCTGCCCTCTCCCCGTGCCGAGGCATCATGGGACAACATGGGAGGGAACCGCGAAGTGATTCAGGGAATTCCGCCCCCTCCCCCTCCCCGTGGCCGTCTCGTCTCCGATTGGCCTCCCCACTGGCCAACGGGAGGCAAGCTCCACATGATCCCCCAGGCCACACCGTTGCTTCCCCACCCCCCCACGTTCACAGTTCAGAGAAGTCCATGTGGGTGGCCTGGAGGGTAGGGGGTAAGTGGAGGGGACCTGCCCCCCGGCCCAGCAGCCCCTCAGGATGTGTTGGCGATGGGTCCTGCTCCGTCCCCGGGCGTCACCTGGCTCCTGTCGGTTCCCATTCTCCCCTCACCTGCAAAGAGAGAAAGGAAAGGCCTCAGGCGTAATACTGAACCCTCTACTCCGTTCCCAGAATGCATCAGAGCGGCCTTACTTGAGCATCCATTCGCCCCTGAAAGGAGCAACCCACCCAAGCCCACGATTGTTCTCGCGCCAAATCTCAAGAGGATGAAGGCACTCACTGTGCGAAGTTGTGGAGCCAGGCACACTTCCCACCGAGCTGGCCTGGGATCGAATGTGTGGTGGAATGAGGTTTGTGTTCAACCCTGGCTGGATGGATAGCTCTGCAAGGGAAGAGAGACTGGATCAGCCACACAGGTATCTGTCAAGGGATGATCATTCTTCATGCATCTGATGAAGTGAGTTCTAGCCCAAAATTACAAGAAAAAAAATAGGGGGGGGGGTGTTTCAGATATTTCCCAGATGTTCCAAACTGCTGTTAAGAGGGTTGAGCTAAAGTTCTGATCAAACAGTTAATCCAAAATGGGAGAAAGCTCGCTGAGGCCCACAGAATTATTAACCACGTCACTAATTGAATATTGGTGTGGGGAGATGCTGTGAGTCTCACGGGGAGTAGGGACAGGTTAGCTACCTCCATTGTGGAGAATACATGGAGTACGACGTGGCACTGAGTCTCAAACCCTGAGTGAGTTAGGGAACAGGCTCCAGCAGAGTGGAACAATAGTGGGTCTAACAGTCAAGGAGGTGGTTTCTATACGTGCTTTAGAAGGAAGTGAGGGGCAAATGGGGAGTGTCAACCTGGGAAGGGAGCCCATCTACAAGAAGGAAACTCTGAACTTAAACCTCTGCTGCCTCACAGGATATCTTAAGAAGAAGAAAAAGTCTGCACAAATCTGGAGCGGAGTCCCTAAGGCTGTTGGATAGCACCTTGTACAACTCTTTCCAGCAACTCCTGCAACCAAGCAGGTGCCAAACATTGCTCTGCTTTCTTTTGGAACACATCAGCGAGGCTGAGAGGGGGGTCTTATCATCTGGGCAGTCTAAGACCTCCATGCACACTGCTCAGGGTTGCACCCCAGGGAGGTCCCATTGGTGCTGCTAACACAGCACTTCACCCCCAGAAGCGCACTCCATTGCCAACAACCATCTTGGGGGACGAGCTTTACATTACTGACCCATAAGCAAGGATAACAAGGACCCAAAATGATGAAGACAATGAAGCAGCAAAAGAAACACTGTGGAGTAGCAGAGTAAACTGAATAATCAACATTCAAAAGCATCCACTCAATTCCTGGCTCAGTGAGGCCACATCTGGGGATGGAATTTAACCTGCACCAAAGTCTTCTCTAGCAAATGTTTTGTGCTTCCTTGAGGACCCTGACAATAGGCCCCCCCTGCCTGACACCCCCCTCGGCCCCACCGCTCTGCCTGCTTTCCAAGATGCCAACCACTTACCCACAGGGCTGAAGTTGAAGAGGGGGGGCAGGTCGCGGCCGTTGGGCAGCCGAGCATTGGGCTCGCGCAGCTCATCGAAGAAGCTGTTGGCGCAAGCCTCCAGTGGGGAGAGGCGGGTGGCGGGCGTGTACTCCAGCAGCCGGCTGCACAGCGAGATGGCCTCCAGCGGCGTGCGGGGCTTGAACACCTGGCATGGGGGGCACCAGAGGTCATCCACAATGCAATGCAGCTCCACTCCCCGTCCACTTGGAAAATGCTACTTGAGTTGCATGCAAAGGAACAAGTTTCACATGTGCATTTTCTGCAATATGCCCACCTTTATCACGGCCCATGACTTTTAAGCAGAGAACTGCCGGAGTCCCCGGTAAAAGTTTTGAAGAGAGTAGTGTACGCTCTCAAAGACAGCATGACATAGTGGCTAGAGCTATGTAGCCGGTCTAGGGATAGCGGAGCTCGAGCTCCTGTCCAGTCTTGAAGGTTATCAGGTGACCTTGCACCAGGATCGCTCTTGTTTTCTCCCTCGCTCTCTAACCTACTTCACAGGTTGGCTGTAAGGATAAAGACCTTTTTTGGCACCCTGAGCTCTTCATAAAGAATGGTGGGATAAATATGTAAATACTGTATTTTTCTGTGTATATGATGTAGGTTTCCCCCCTAAAAAATAATGTCAAAAACTAGGGGGCGTCTTATACACGGATAAATCTCCCCCCATTTTCTTAAATCTGAGTCCCCAAAAATAGGGGGCGTCTTATACATGGGGGCATCTTATAGACAGAAAAATATGGTATTTGCTGTCACACAGCAGCGTTCCCCAAACTTGGATCTCCAGCTGTTTTGGGTCTAGAGTTCCTGAGCTGTAGTCCAAAAACAGGTGGGAGACCCGAGTTTGGGAAATGCTGACATAGATGGAATGATATTTTTTCTCCTGCTGCTTCACAAGGTAAGAGCCTAACTGGTGGGTTCAAGTTATCAATGACAAGCAATTAGGAGGAACCTCTGGAACATACAGGGTAACGGAGAGCGAAACCTGTGCCACAGCCTCCCCAAGCAGCTAAAACTCCCCAAAGTGTCCCTCTCTAATGATACCCTTGAGCAGCCATGGGGAAGCCTCAGGCCTAACTGGGCCCACCTGCACTACACCCAGCATTATGCAGTGTCAAGCGTGGGGCAGGTAAAGGTATAGCTGCACCAGAAGGAGGATTGCAGGCATGCCAATCGGCCAGCTGCTGGGGCCTGCAGAGAATGGTGCTCTGTGCAGCGGGGTGGGAATCACCTGATGCTGTTGTGATGGCAGCTGATTGACAAGTGGGCAGCCCCACCCACCTGCCCAGCTTGGCCCACCATGTGTGGAGTGGGGAGACAGGGATCCAGAGTAGTAGATGCCATTTCCCAAGCCTGTGCAAGAGCCTCCCCGCACTTTGAGCACAGGACGACAGCATTCTCAGGAACCTCCACCTACCCTGGCATTTCCCCCATCATCTTTACCTTTATCCAGGGGTGTGCTTTAATCTGGGGGAACTTGAACTCCGTATAGTTGGGATTCATCTCTCGGATCTGTTCTCGCGTTGGTGTCCCCAACACCTTTGAAGGGAGAGGAAGAGAGAAAGAAGAGGGGGGATTGTCACACTCAACAGTCACAGAAGGGAAATGTATTCTAGTCACAAAGCATGTCAGGATGACGTCTCAGTTCTCCTCCCCTACCCACAATGTCTTACTGGCATCTCGATGGGATGGGAGGAATTCTGTCCAAATGAAAGGTCACAGACTGGTTGGACACAGAGGGATGGTGGGAGGAGCCAGCTGGGGAAACCCCAAAGGAAGAAGGCTCAGAAACTGGTGAGTAGTGGTGGTGGGACAACGATGAGTGATCAGGGAGAAAAGGGAGAAGACTGGGAAGAGGAGGTGTCAGAAGCTGAAGAGGTAACAGGCTTTAGTGAGCAGGGAGAGTCTGTGGCAGAGACAAGTGCAGAATCTGAAGCAGAAGCAGAAGAGGGAGGCCAAGAGGCAGAGAGGAGTCCAGCTGGGGAAGAGGCAGAGGTGTCTCTCCCTCCCGCTGAAACTAGCTCCCCTTCCTCGTCTCCCAGAACCAGGAGAGGCATGAAGAGGGCGGAGAAGTTAGCTTCACGCAGGTGCAGTCTCAGATTGCTTGGGGAAAACCCTAGTGAGGAGGGAACCTAGGCAGCTGTGGGGAGGCAGTCTCAGCAATGGATTCATGGGGCAAGACCTGCCAGAGATGAGTTGCTGCGCTCATTAGGCCTGACATGCCTGTACAGATCCTGTTCTCACTAGTAAAGAGTTAACTCCAACTTGCTCAGTGTGATTTACTGCTGGCTCGCTCCTGTCACGAAGGGAAGGATGACCCATAGTCCTCTGTTTGATGTAACAAACCCTTTCTAAGCAGGTATGTCCATTTTATAGCATAGGAAAGAGTACACCAGTGGCCTTCAAACTGTGTTCTGGATGGGGTTCAAGTTCTTTTCAGTGGCTCCTCATTGACAAGATCAGCAAGGGCGATAACCGCTTCCCCCACCCCAATACATTTTGTGCACCATCACCTGTCTTCTGTCACATCGGTTGTGCATGAAGGCGAGGTGTGTGACTATAACCCACACAAACCAAGCAGGGGCACACCAGAATTCATATGCAATGCACAGGGTTCACCAGGCAAGAGTAGTTTCCTGAAGGATGTTTGAAAACCGCAAGAGTGTCTATTTGAATACTTGAGCTGGAGCGGCCCAGCGAGAAAGAGTAAAGGATCAATTTGTTACCTTGATGATCTCCACCAGCTGGTCCACTCCACTGTCCCCAGGAAATATAGGCTGCCCCAGAAGCAGCTCTGCCAGCACACAGCCAGCAGACCAGATATCTAGGAAGGAAGCAGATGGGGACTTCATTGAAAGCTGGCCTCCTGGGAGGGAAGCAGCACCCCATGCCTAGAAGTGGAAGTCCTCAACTTTCTCCTTTTAGCAGTGGGTGGGCAGAGGAGAGAAGAGACTCCTGCCACAGATCAGAAGTAGAGTACAAACTCCGCATGTGGAAGGGACCTAGGTCAGATCCTCCAGCATCTCCAATCCAGCTAGTAAGAGTATTTTGTCTGAAACTCTGGAGAACCACTGCCAGTCAGGGTTGGCAGCAATGAGCTAGATGTTGCAGACTCTGGAAGGCAGCTTCCTTATAGCAAGGATGGATAACTTCTGGTCCTCCAGATGTTCTTGGACCACAACCTCTGAGGCTGATGGGGTGGGGAGTCCAACAACATCTGCTGAGCCACATACTCCCCATCCCTGCTTTACGACATAATGCCAGCTGGGACGTACTGCATCTCACAATGGATGACGTTTCAGGCATCCACCTCTTCGGGGCATTACAGAATTCAGGAAAGCTTTCTTCCGTCAGCCACCAGGTCCCACTCACTTGTTACAATGAGAGGACATTCACTCTGCAGAGGCGTCTGAACCCCACAGAGATGCAAGATGCAAGGGTGGGGTCAGGCACTCACCTATGTTTGAGGTGTAGTCTGTGGCTCCAAAGATGAGCTCGGGAGCACGATAGTAGCGGGAACAGATGTAGGAAACGTTGGGTTCTCCTCGCACCAACTGCTTTGCACTGAAAAGAGAAACAGAATATGGGTGGCTGTGATAAAAACAGTTAGAGCGGTGGTTCTCAAACTTTTTTCTATGGGCCATTCTTTCAGAATAAAACTTTGCTTGTGCCACTGAGAAGAAATATACTGGAAAACACAACTGGGATTCTCCTCAACATCACATGATGCTCCTGCTCTCATTGTGAAAAGATATCTATGTGTATTCTGCAAAAAGAGAAAAGAAAGATACTATACAGTGGACGCTCGGGTTGCAAATGTGATCCGTGCGGGATGCATGTTCGCAACCCACAGCGTTCGCAATCCGCAACGGCGCTGTGCGACTGCCGAAACCCGGAAGTAACCCATTCCAGTACTTCCGGGTTTCGGCGGTCCGTAACCCGAAAAAACGCAACCTGAAGCATCTGTAACCTGAGGTATGACTGTACTACACTGAAAGGTTTGAATGTTTCTTTTGACTGTCCTTGAATCTTCCCACCACATTTGCTATCGTCTCCTGCCACACCAGCGTGGCACATCACATCCTTTGAGAACTGAGTTACGGTGGTACCTCTGGTTAAGAACTTAATTCGTTCCGGAGGTCCATTCTTAACCTGAAACTGTTCTTAACCTGAAGCACCACTTTAGCTAATGGGGCCTCCTGCTGCCGCTGCGCCGCCGGAGCACGATTTCTGTTCTCATCCTGAAGCAAAGTTCTTAACCCGAGGTACTATTTCTGGGTTAGCGGAGTCTGCAACCTGAAGCGTATGCAACCTGAAGCATCTGTAATCCGAGGTACCACTGTATAGTGTTAGACTAAGAGACCTGGGGTCAAACGCCTCCTCAGCCTTGAAGCTCAGTGGGTGACCTTTCACCCAGCTGCACTTTCTCCCTCCCTCTTTCAGCCTAACCTACCTCACAGGATTGTTGTGAGGATCATAGAATCTTACAGCTGGAAGGGACCCTGAGGGTCATCTAGTCCAACCCCCTGCAATGCAGGCATCTTGGCTAAAGCATCCATGGCAGATGGCCATCCAACCTCTGCTTAAAAACCTCCAAAGGAAGGAGAGTCTAGAGCCTCTCATAGGCATCTGTTCCACCACTGAACAGCTCTGTCAGAAAGTTTTTCCGAATATTTAGTCAGAATCTCCTGTATACAACGTATAGCTCAAGTAAGTCTACTCTTTGCTTAAGGACTTTTTAATAACCACCTGCTGAAGTCACTAGTTCATCAATTAAACGAATTAACCAAGCAGCTTGCATAGTGTAATAATTAAGGTGCTGGACTAGGACTGGGGAGACCCAAGTTCAAACTGCCACTGGTGACCTTGGGCTGGCTATTCCTCTCTCAATCTCAGAGGGCTGATGAGGATGAGAGAAGCAGGGGCCCAAAGCAGGTTTAAGATGTTACCCATAAAAAGGTCAACCAGCAGAAAACAACACCAAGTAGCTGCTTCAGTGAGTTATGAAAGCAGCAAGAAGTTCGTCGACTGCAAGGTAAGCTGCCAGTCATTGTAAGATGAAAGGGAAGGGAGGAAAAAGATGGTCTATGACCGCAAAACCAGGGTGAATAAAAATCAATGTTTTTTAAAAAAAAAAAATCAGGGTGTTTTTTTAATTTAAATTGGATTTTTTAAAATTTAAATTGGATTTTTAAAAATAAAATGCTTTTGTAGGAAAAAAAATTTAAAGATAGTTTTCTATTTAAGTTACATTATAGTCCAAAGATTATTCATCAGGAAATAACGATTTGTTTTAAGTTTTTCAGTCTAATGTTTTGTTTTTTAAAAAAAGTTTAACCACATCAGTTAGCAAACACGGATACATATGCTATGTTATTGTTTTAAATAAAATTTTTTATTAAGGAAATGATTATTTTTCTCCTTCCAATAAATTACAGCAGAAAAAGTTGTCCAAATAGAAAGTTAACTTATTAAACCTCACAATAATTTCATAATTATCTGTCTATGTATTTCTAATAGTATAACCAAATCAGCAGTTTTTGATATAATTGTAAAACTACTCTGAAAATTTATTATTCCAAAAATGAAACCTTCATCTGGTTGTAAATATTAAGATTATACCAGCAAGAATGAGTCTTTCTGTAAAAAAAGATTTAAATCAAGTCTTACTGACTAGTGATTTAAATCGTGATTTAAATCGATTTGATTTAAATCAAATCTACCCTGCACAAAACACACAAAATTGTATGTAAACCTGCACCCTGAACTCAGAAACCCAACTAACTATGTCAGCCAGCTGCAGCCTTTGTTGATTAAAAGACTGGAGTCTACGAGTCTCCATTTCCACCCTGAGATGTCACAGGGTGGTCAAACTGGTGAAGGGAAAAGATCAGTCAAAAATGTGAAGGGAAAGGAAGGAAGGAAGGAAGGAAGGAAGGAAGGAAGGAAGGAAGGAAGGAAGGAAGGATCTAATCGGTGGAGAAACCTCATTTTAATATCTGATGTTTTATTGTATTTTTAATTTTCTTGCTGAAAGCCGCCCAGAGTGGGTGGGGTATAAATAAAATATTATTATTATTATCATCTGAGGCCTGTAGAATGATGGAGCTATGCAACAGGGGAAAAGGAGGCATGAGAGGCGGCAGAAGTTGAGTCGCACATATGGGTATGAAATAACCAAGCAAACCTTTGGCTGAATATTTTGAGCAAATTATGGATCACGGACAGAAACAAGTCTACATGTGTATTTGGAACACCAGGGTGATTTGTAAATCCATCACACAAGGGCCGAAGTCCATTCTACGGGGGCGTGTGTGCTGGGAACAGCCGCTTCCATGCCTCTCTCACCTGCCAAAGTCGCAAAGCTTCAGTACTGCTGTGTCGGGGTCCACCAGTAGGTTCTGGGGTTTGATGTCCCGATGACACACGCCTTGAGAATGGATGTAAGCAAGACTGCGGAACAGCTGGTACATGTACACCTGGTTGGGGGAGAGGGAGACGACATTTAGGTTAAAACAGTAACTTAAATGATATAATGCGTACAGAGGTGTTTCACTCAGAGACCTTGGTTCAGTCATGGGTGGGGATGCAGCAAGTTAAAAATGCAAGCAAGGGAAAGCACTTTAGGCTCAACGTATAACCAACCGATGGAGTTTAATGCCATGGATGATGCAATGGCCGTCAGCATGTGACTTTGGAGCCAAAGATGGGAACCCTATGGATGTGGCCACCGTCAGGTGTTGCTGGACTCCAAGTCCCATCAGCCCAAGCTGGTCTGCTCCCATGGCCATGGATGATGGGAGTTGTAGTCCAGCAACACCTGGAGGCAGCCACAGGTTCTCCATCCTTGAACTAAAAGATTTACGGTGGAGGCGCAGCCCATGGGGCTTCCCTAATGTCACAGAGGGCTCGGAAAGAGGAAGACTGTCCTGCTGCCATTTGCTAAACTGCTCCGATACTAAACTGAAGGCTAATCAGAGAATCTCAGGAAGGGGTGTGTGGTGTGTGTGTGTGTGTGTGTGTGTAGGTGTGTGTAAAAGGCCAATGTCCAGCAGAGGTGAAAACAGATGTCTGGGAAGGCCAACAGAGGGAGCAGTCTCAGGGGGAAAGAAAGCAGGCCAGATAGAGAAGCCTAAGAGGAGAGGAAAAACTCAAAGAGAACAGGCAGACACACGTATCCCATTCAAGAAGGCCAAAGTTCACATATTGATTACCAAACAGCCGTCTTCTGGCAGCAACCACCAAAAGCTAGGCGTTTTCTTTAAAATTCTGTTTCTGGTGTGTTGCAGTTATGCATCTATTTGGACTGCTGTTATCCTGATATTTTATTTTTATTTTGCCTGCATTTTGTTAGCCGCTTTGAGCATCTGCATTGTTGGGGTGGGGAGAGCGGGTTAGAAACCTCAGTGCAAAATAGACTGTGGCACAGGGACGTGTTGTTCCCTGCATTTGCCCTGAACGGCGGCACTCTGCAAATGCATAATATTCTCATCAGTGGCTGTCATCCACACGAACTAATTAGCACTGGGTTGTATCCAACTGTGGAAAGGCTCTTTGATCCAGCAGAAGCTTCTGTGAATGGGAAAGGGAGGGGAGAGGTGATTTATGTAAATTTCCCCTTTTTCCTGCAGCTCCAGTGTTCAAAGAGTCCCCCAACCCACTGGAGGAGATTTGAAGAGGGAGCATGAGGGGAAATCAACAAAATCACATCCCCCTCCACCTTTCTGTTCACTGGGCCCTCTGGCGGCTTAAAGAGCCTTCTGCCACAACCCCATATCTCCACATTCAACTACAATATACATCTAACTCCCAGCTACCGTGGTTCAACAACACAAATGGGCATCACTGCCACGTCAGAACCATGAACCTCAGTTTAGCCACTGTTGGGTGAAAAAATGCGTCACTGGTCTGACCCAACCTTCCCATTCCTATCAGGATTCCCTACAATCAGAAAAAGGGACGCTGGTGGCGCTGTGGTCTAAACCACAGAGCCTAGGGCTTGCCGATCAGAAGGTCAGCAGTTCAAATCCCCGCGATGGGGTGAGCTCCGGTTGCTCAGTCCCTGCTCCTGCCCATCTAGCAGTTCGAAAGCACATCAAAGTGCAAGTAGATAAATAGGTTCTGCTCCAGCAGGAAGGTAAACGGCGTTTCAGTGCGCTGCTCTGGTTCGCCAGAAGCGGCTTAGTCACGCTGGCCACATGACCCAGAAGCTGTACGCCGGCTCCCTCGACCAATAAAGCAAGGTGAGCACCGCAATCCCACAGTCGTCCGCGACTGGACCTAATGGTCGGGGGTACCTTTACCTTTACAATCAGAAAAGCTACAGTGACTTGTGGCATGGTAACAATTTTATTTACACACAGCCTTTCTAGGATAAAAGAAAATCAAACTCAGGGCTGCTTCCAAATAAAATCAAACTGCCAACAAAACAAAATCAGCAGTAATTGAAGAAAACAGAACCACAGAAACCTCATCTATGGAGAAGCTTTCAAAGGACTGGAAGTGCCATTAAAATTCAAAATTAACTGAGAAAAGGGGTGGGATCAGGAAGAGAAGTCTATTGACGTTTAAGATACATTTTATAGGTCAGTAGAGATCCTTAAGCAGATGTTATTCGCTATTGATAGGGAGACCCCACCAGCAGACGAACTGCACAAAGACAAGGGACCATTCACAGCACATCCCATCAGAAGGAGCAGAAAAAGACCCTTCTCTGCCCTCAAAGGGAGCTACTGCCAGTCAGACAAGATAATACTGGGCTACAGGACCTGTAGCTGCACTCAGTATGAGACAGCTTTATATGAATGTACACATATAGTATTTTGGAAATGCAAAATAGTTAATGGGAGTCTCAAAATTAGCTAGAGACAAAAATGTCTGTTATTCTGTACCATTCGGAACAACTTTTCATGCTTTATAGTTATAGTGATTTTTTTGTTTTTTACAAATTGCATATCCTATCATTGTAACCCATCCTTGGACCTTGTGGGAACGGGCAAGTAAGAAAGTATTAAATGAAAAATGAAAACCTCACCCCATTCACTCAGAAAGGTTAGCAAAAGGAGGAGAAAAGATAGCTGTGATTGGGAAGGGGCAACACGAGTGCCTCAGGGAAGGGCTGGGGAGCCTTTAATCCTCCAGATATTTCTGGACTATTATTATATTTATTTGTATCCCTCCTTTTCCCCCAGACCAGGACTCAAGGAAGCTTACACAAATTAAAACATCACATAAAACACAGAAGGTGAAGAATGTATAAAAGGTACTAGTTAAAAAGCAATTAAAACTATAATAGTATTAAAACAATATAAACAGATCTATTAAAATTCAGATAGTAAAAAGAGCACAGCACTACTTAAAAGCCCTTTCCGTTAAATTAAAAAAACAATGGACTATAATGTCAATCGTCCCTAACCACTAGCCGCCTGGCTGGGGCTGATGGAAACTGGGATCAGTGGGTGTTAGCATAGTGGTTTTCCCTTTCCTATATAAGAAGTAGGGGGAAACCTTCGGTCGTTCAGTATTGATGAACTGTAACTCCCATCAGCCCTCGCAAACATGGCAAATGGCTACAGATTAAGGAAGTTGTAATGCAATAGCATCCGAAGGCCCCAAGGTCCCACACACCTGCGACATAACATGCCATATTTAAAATCAGAGAAGGGGGTAGGTCCCAACACTTATTTTTCCTTACAAGCTAACCTTGGGGTGAAAGGCAGGCGATAAATCAAAATAATATTTTCATCATCCCTTTCCGACAGGGATATTTAATTTTAAAATAGGGGTGTTTGATTCCAAACTCAATGAAGGTGCACGTTCTTGATCCGTGTTACTCAAATAAACCTTTCAAAAATGATGGGAGATCCCAACTGACTTTATTAATACCCGAGGAGGCGAGAAAGAGCCTTCCGATTCTACGCATTAAAATGGGAACGCATGGGGAGCTCTTGCCCCTTCAAAGGATGTAGAGGGCACAAGACAACTTCTGGCCGTTGCCATCTTTCCAGGACGTCTTTGTTGAAACCAGGAACAGCAGCTCCATAATGGGCCTTGTCTGTCTGCATCGCAGCCATAACTTCTGAAGCATTCATTACACCCAGGACTCTGCATGTGTTGTTGTTGTACAGAATGCAAAATATGACATTATGGGCACTCAACTCCTGCTTCCAGGAAACCTCAACTTTCAATCAAGTAGGTTTTTAATTAATAATAATAATAGTTACTATTATTTACTAAATTTATACACCACCCTTCATCCAAGAACCACAGGGCTCTAGGCAACTCCATGGAGGACTAGCTACGATGACTGCTTATTTATTTAGTTCATAAAAATTATATACCACTTGATTATAGAAAGAAAACCTCAACAACAAAAATTGAAACAATAAAATTGTCACTAAAAGATTTATAACCATAATTTAAAACACACAGAAGGTTAAAGCCACAATAGAATAGACTAAAACAATTTAAAACTCATGCAAACTTTCTAAACATCTGGGCAGGCTTATCTAAATAAGGATGCCTTCAGCAGGCACTGTAAAGAATACAATGAAGGCACCTGCCCGAAAGCAACAGGCAAGGAGTTCCAACGTGTTGGTGCTGCCACACTAAACGATCAAGTTCTTACAGATGCGGTGGGGTTATAATAATTGCCCCTCTGAATATCAGCTGCTGGGAATCACAGGTGGGAAGTCCTGCTTGCAGGCTTTCCTATCCAGTTGGCCCCTGTGAGAATGGAGAGCTCAGCAAGATAGGCCTTTGGCCTGATTCAGCTGGTTCCTCCCAAAACGTGAAGCAAAGGTTCGTCCTTGGCTTCCCGATCTTAGTTTGAGCAAAACAACCCCGAGTTCAGACGCAATGCTAAGTCCGGGATGCTGTTTTGCTGTTCTCACTCTTGCTAGGCAAGGAGGGAAGAGAGAGCAAGGCTTGGTTCATTGCAATGTGTAAATGTGGGCCTGGGTGCCACCGTCTTCTTGGGCATGGAACATTTTGAAGCAGGAGTGACACTCACCTTTACATAGATGACAGGGATGGTCTGTTTGGCTTTAGTGAAGTGCCGGGCCACGCGATAGACCGTCTCGGGCACGAAGTCCAGGACTAAATTAAGATAAACTTCATCCTTCTGCAACAGATTGTGAAGAAGAGGGAAGTGAGGGAACCTCCAGACCAACTCCACCTTACAAATGGCAGTGGGCAACATGGAGCCCTGAAGATACACCTGTTAGGACTGCCCCAACCCCAGCTTTCATCTCGAAAAGATATACAGACTCTCATATAATATAAAAGGACTTTTACATAAAGAGCTCATATGGTTGCAGCAGTAAAGGATAGAAGCGCAACAGGAAAAATGAGGGCTTAATTTTAAAAAAGAGAAATGTGTTGCATACTCCCGCTTATCAGGAAGGCAGAACTCAAGTCCCAGGTGCAGAGAGGGCAGCTGTTGCTTCCTCAGCAGTTAAGTGCTGCGTATTTATGCTCAAAGGCATTCTGCTATTTCCAGGTGCTCTTGAGTTCAGCTCCAGCAATGAAAACGCATCCTGTAGCTGAGCTCTGATGAGATGCGCCTCAATTAGATCTTGGCAAAAACACCAAAGGGCTGGAAACAAAGAGGTCAATTAAGAGAAGCCTCAATTTTGTTATCACTGTTAGCTTTGCCTGTACCCCAACAGCCAGGATTTAGGAAGTAGCACAAAGGAACACAACTTAACAGCTACTGCCACTTCGGATTACCAAAGCAGAGTAAGACTACCCTGTATAGAGTAAGAACAAAGTGGCGACAATCCGACTGCGGCTTTCATCATGCCAATCATGTGAACTACATACTGCTAAATCATCCAAATTCGCCGTAAACCTTTCCCCAGTGGACCCTCTGATATAAAAGAGCCAGAATGGAAGGGCATAGCAAATAGACTAGGACTGAGGACACCCAGCTTCAAATTCCCATTTGGCCGTAGAGCTGAATGAATGACCTCAGCATAGTCTTTGTTCCCCTTTGGACTGATGGGACTTGTAGCCCAAAACATCTGGAGGGAACCAGTTAGGCAAAGGCTGCCTTAGCACAGCTGCTCTCTCAGCCTAACTCAGGAGTGAGGAATCTGCAGCCCTGTAGATGTTGCTGGACCCCCCAACTCCCATCAGCCCCAACAAGAGTGGCCAATGGACAGGAACCAATGTTGCCAGACATTCTGAACAAACCATTCTCCATTTCTTCCCCTGTCCGTACCTTCTCCCCACTGGAGTAGAAGAAATACCGCAGGCGAACGATGTTGCAGTGATCCAGCTTCCTCATGATCTGCAGCTCTCGGTTCTGAAAGCAAGAAGATCGAGATGAGCTACAGAATCCCAAGTGGCGAAATCAGCAAGACACATTGACAGACTTTCCCTTTCAACTCACCTTGAAGCGTTTATCTTGCAGCACCTTCTTGATAGCAACCAGCTCCCCGGAATCTGCTAGTCGGGCCTGGTACACGACCCCAAATGACCCATTGCCGATGACTTTGATATCAGAATACGAAACTTCTTGGGGGCGGTCGGGGCCCTGACCTGGCGTGGCCACCACAGTGGTCACCTTGCCGCTATCTCCTGGAAGAAGGGGAATGTTTGAGGAAAGGGGTGAGAGTTCCAGATGCTGCGGAAATCTCAAGCACCACTTGACTTCCGCTCCCCAAACACATATCCACACCCTCCCCAACACAACACAATGTCAACAGGCTCCAAATAGGACACCATTAGGTGACCCTCAGCACCCCCAAGCTGCTTCATCACTGAGTCCAATGGCCTACACACCCGTACCCAACAGCTGGTGCCGAACACACAACATTCCTAACTCAACCCAAACGAGTAACCAAAAAAATGTCACATCGTAACTCCCTACGCTACAGCTAAACCTTACAAAGCACTTGATAATAGGGACCAGCAACTGCATATCCAAAACCTGATTTTTAGGTGGGGTGGTTGTCCTTTTCCCAACTGGTAATCCAAAGGGGGTGGACAGCAAAACTCATAAAATATCCTTTGAGATTAGGAGGCTTAGAGGGTCTTGGTCTACACCCACTCTTCTCAAAGTGCCATTGCTAATTGATGGAATTATGATTGTGCCCCTAAAAGCCTAAATTTTCATGCTGCACATTGCTTCCCTTCTCAGTGTCCAGCCTCCCTCCACCCAACACCTCCGCCCCTCACTATCTTTCAACCACACACCTGCACTGCCTTACCTGTGCTGCCACAGCCACGCCCATTCTGAACTGCCTGTTACCAGGCAACCAGACCCTGCTCCAATTCTCCTTGCTCTTTCACCCAAGCATTAGTCGTTCTCCCTCCCCTTCATGGTCCAGCCCATCTTTCACTGCAACCCCCTCCTGGAGGGCACTGTGTCATTCCTACGCAAACTAGCTCATCCCAGCACCAGATTGGCGCTAAGGAAAGCTCAGACAATTCCAGCAGCCGTCACAGGCTGCCTCCTTCAGCCCCATGGAAATGAACACCCCTGGCTACCCTTACTAACCTCCCGGCTTCAATGATTTCATCCTGACGTCACCAGTATAATTCTGGACCACTCGTCCAGCTGCTGACCTCAAATAGCCTTTTTCCCAGAGTCCTGGTCCCACCAGCTGAGAACCTCAAACCCTTGCAGATTCTCCCTGCACTGACCCAGGCCAACTTTCCTTCTGCACCACCACTCTGAGGTGCCAAGTGACCCAGCTCTCTCCTGCGCTGGTGCCCGTTAGCAAACCCCTCCAAAATAAACCCACACCTCCTCAAACCTAAGGGGCACATTTCCAACCTGTCCCCTCCTCGATTATTCATTCATTGGTTAGGCTTCTATCCCACCCTTCCTCCCAAAGGAGCCCAGGGAGGCAAGTAGGACCCCCGTCCCCCCACCCCGCTTCCCTTTGCCTAAACCTCCGGAGCCCCCCAAACTGGCACCACCCTCAAGGGCAGGTGTGGCTCTCGGAGACTCCTCCCTACCACCCTATGCCAGCCACCCCAAAGGCTGAGCACCCTCAGATACTCCCCCTCGTCCCATTTCTCCCCACATCTCCCCCTCCTTTGTCCCCGCCTCCCAAGCTCTCGCCCATCCCCCCCCCATCCCCCCACTTCCCTAGCACCCCTCTTTTCTTTCGCCCTTTCCCAACTCTCCCCCCGGCCCAGCCCCCTGCCCTTCTCCTCTTCCTCTGGTCGATTTCATTCAAGCCACCCCTTCCCCTCCCCCACCCCTTCTTTGTCCCCCCTCCCCCTTCCCCACTGCCACCCCCGACCCAGGCGGTACTTACGGCCCAGCTTGAGCCCCGGGAAGGAGCCGACTGCCGTGCTGGTCCCGCCTCCCCCCGGCCCAGGCCCGGCAGCCCCCCCGGGCTTCCCCCCCGGCGCTGCCCCCGAGGTGGGGCCTGGCGCGGCGGGCGCCGTGGCGGGAGCCCCGCCTGACGGGTCTGCGAAGGAGCTCGTCCGGGGCCGGGAAGAGCCGGCGCTGCCGCTGCTCATGGTGAGGCCGGGACCGGGGAAAAGGGAAGGGGGGCCGCGCTGGCTGGCTGGCTCCGTCTGAGGCGGCTCGGGAGCCGGCCCAGCCCGGCCCTGTCGCGGGAGCGGATGGGAAATGGAGTCCCGGACACCATCCGCCTCGCTACCCGCTAACGGAGGCGGGACTCAATTTCCCACAAGCGGCGCCGCGGAGGCGGGCCGCTCGGCCTCCTGCCGAAGGTCATGCTGGGACATGGAGTCTTCTGGCCCCGAAACGCCCCGGAGCCGACTAGAGGCAGGGGACTACGAGTCCCAGGATGCCGAGCGCACGGCTAGCCGGCCGCCGCGAGGAAGGACGGGAGATGGAGTCACTCGGCGCACAGCCCGGCTGGACTCCCCAGCGCAGAGAGCAAGGGAAGGACTGCGTTTCCCAGCGTCCCCCGCGCGAAGACGGCTGACCTATCCGGAGACGCGAGCAAAATGACTCTCTTGTGAGGCGAAGGAGGAGGCTGGGAAGGAAGCCGTACGGGAAGCCAAGAGGGTCATACAGAGCCGCAGGGCGGGGAGTGTCGCAGACTCCGCTCAGCCACCAGAAAACCAAGCGAGACTTAACCTTGCGCCCATCTCGCTCTGATATCCATTATCGTCTCAAAGCCCAATAGAGCCGGAACGAGGCCTCATCAGGCCGCGGCGCGGTGCACGATGGGAGACGGCGTCGGTGCGGCCCGCCGCCACTTTCCCAATACGCTCAGCGCGGACGCCCCGTGACGCGTTTGGCGGAGGCCCCCCCCGTCCTTCCAACAATTAGCGGACTACACTTCCCATCGTGCACCGCGACGCGAAGGCCCGCGATTGGCAATGGGGGGCCGCTGTGGCTCGGGAACGGCCCGCGAGGCCCTTCAGGCCCGCCACTCTTGTAAGGCCGGCGCGTTATGCGGTGTGGCGGTTCATTTTCGCTTGGTGTAGAGTGGTTCCTTGGTATTAGGGCTCCCGTCGTTCAGCGCCACACTGGGGCAGCGGCGTAGCTCCCGGCGTGCACTGCGCGTCTCCCGTAGGGGGTTTGTGGGAGATGTAGTTTTCTCGGCATTTCCAGAGAGCAAATGGAGTGGGTCTCTTCTCTACCGTTATTTGCAAGGAGAAAAACACGGGAACTAATTATATTATTCATTCATACACTGCCTTTTCCACCTTGACAGGGACCCTGGGAAAATGCTAGTTGCAGCACAGTCAGTAAGTAAGCCCATAACTTAACATGCATTTAACTTACGCACATTCTGCTTTTTTTGCCCGTGGCTAAAGAAATAAAAGGGAGCAGAATGGGTGCATGGTTCTGGGGGAAATGACTTTGGCAGTCCCACCCAGCATTGGACCCAGTAGGTTTCGGCAAGGAGTCAGTGCATCCGGCTGAACCAGAAGGCTGGTGGTTCGAGCCCACCCAGGGACTGCTGTGGGCAGGATTCCTGCATTGCAGGGGGTCGGACTAGATGACCCTTGGATCCCCTTCCAGCTCTACAGTTTTCTGATTTTGACTTTAGGCACAATCCCTGGAACGTAAACCATGTGTAGGTTGCAGGCTATTTTTTTTTAATTAAATACTTTTATTTTGCTTCAAACAAATACATATAAATATAGACAACCAAAATTACAAAAGAAAATTCCTTAATAATAATAATGATGATGATGAAAAAAAACCTACAAAAATATCAAAATACATGGCACAGAACATAAGCAACTATGGGAAAGAAAATAGAAAAGAAAAAAAGAAAAAGGAAGATGAACCAAAACAGGAAAGCTCATCTATTGTACACTTCCGTCAAGTTCACAACAGATCATTATTCTTATCAATTATCTCTATCTGCATTCCAAAGTATTCCCTCATCTTGGTATCAGGGAGCATTTCTCTATGTGGTATCATTCTAAACATAACCAGATCTTTCTTGTTGAGCCCTTGTCCCCTAAATATTTAAACAGGTTATTAAATAATTATTTAAACAGGTTGCAGGCTATTTTATATTTCTCCCACTGGACACCTGCAAAGCTAATGAAGGCAAGAACGAATAGGGTGACCACTTGCGCACTGCTGTTTCCCCCGCGGAAAAAGAGTTGTGCAGTTTTTCATAAGCTTTGCATATGCACATCTACATGTGGAGTTTCGAATTTATAAATAATGACCAGGGGCCCCATGGGCATAACCAGGATTTTTGTTGGGGGGTGGGGCTGGCCATTTGTTGGGGCGGGGACAGAACCTCAGTTAGCTATGTATTTTTATTGATATGGGAGGGGGCAGCTGCCCTTCCCTGCCCCACCCCCGGTATACCCATGAGTGGCCCTCCAGGATGTTGGTTGACTATAACTTGGGATAGCTCAGTTGGTAGAGAATGAGAATATCAGGGTTGTGGGTTTGAGGTCACACCCCCCATTGGGCAAAAGATTCCAGCATTGCAAGGGGTTGGACTAGAATAGATGACCCTCTCATGGTCCCTTCCAACTCTATGATTCTGTGATTCATTGAGGGTTAACCGCTGGCCATGCTGGCTGGAGCTGATGGGAAGAGGTGATTTCAGAATCAGTGCCAAGCACTGTGCCCATGGCATCAGTGCCCATGGCATTTCTGGGCCAGTACCTCCCTACTTCCCACCCTCCCACCTCTGCCAGCTTCTCTTAATGTAGAAGATATGATTCTATGATTTATGATTCATATATATAGACAGAGAGAGATGAAACTTGAATGCACCTTGAAACAACACAAGAGTTAGATCAAAAAATATTTTTATTCCATGCCCTGGAGGCTGCTGTCGGTTTGCCAGCAATTGGTATCTGGATGGATATGTTTTAACTATCAGGGCATGGCAGCATAATAGCCACACACCTTTCTAGCCTCGAGGCTTTTTATAAAAGGAGAGCTTAAGGTTGCAATAGGGGAACTTCTAAGTAGGCATGCCTAGAATTGCAGTGTGAGTTGTTTTAAGGAACATTCACCCTAGAGTCATAGTTCCAAGATAAATCTTGCCATGAAAAAGGCCAGTGCTCTCTCTTTCTCCTCCCCAACCCCTGTAAGCAGTATTATGTACAAAAGAGGTCTAGCAGCTATTAAGCCTTAAGACTCAGATTACCATCTCAGAAATGAAAGAAGTTTAGAGAGAACAATGGCTGCAACAAGATGACTTACAATCATGGAAGGAACTACAAGGGCCATTTACTCCAAGCCCCTGCAATGCATGAATCTCGGCTAAAGCATCCATGGCAGATGTCCATCCAACCTCTGCTTAAAATTAACCTCCAAAGGAAGGAGAGTCCAGAACCTCTCGTTGGCGTCTGTTCCGCCGCTGAACTGCTCTGTCCAGAAAGTTTTTCCAAATATTTAGTCAGAATCTCCTGTATACAACGTATAGCTCAAGTAAGTCTACTCTTAAGGACTTTTTAATAACCACCTGCTGAAGTCACTAGTTCATCAATTAAACGATGTTTAAAAACCCTCCAAAGAAGGGGAGTTTGCCACCTTCCAAGGGAGTCCAGTCCACTGTCTTACTATCAGAAAGTTCTCCCTAACAGAATCATAGAATCGTAGAGTTCCATTCTGAAGGAAATCAGCCCTGAGTGCTCACTGGAAGGACAGATCGTGAAGCTGAGGCTCCAAGACTTTGGCCACCTCATGAGAAGAGAAGACTCCCTGGAAAAGACCCTGATGTTGGGAAAGATGGAGGGCACAAGGAGAAGGGGACGACAGAGGATGAGATGGTTGGACAGTGTTCTCGAAGCTACAAACATGAGTCTGACCAAACTGCGGGAGGCAGTGGAAGACAGGAGTGCCTGGCGTGCTCTGGTCCACAGGGTCAAGAAGAGTCGGACACGACTAAACGACTAAACAACAACAACACAAGAGTTGGAAGGGACGCAGAGGATCATGGAATCAAAAGCCTTGCATTGCAGGAATATGCAACAGGCCTGTAAGGGGATCAAACCCACGACCTTGGCATTATCAGCATCACACTCTAACTAGCTGGAACTATTAGTTTGGGCCCTACCCTCTAGAGCAGCAGAAAACAAGCTTGCCACATGTGACAGCCCTTCAGATATTTGAAGAAGGCTTAACCCACCTCACAGGATTGTTGTGGGGATAAAAGGGACTTGGAGGCTGTCCCGAGTGAGATAAAAAAAAATGGACTGCATAATAGCACAAATATGAGTCATCCCATTTCCTGATGCAGAAATCCTGTCCAGAGTTACTTGGTAATAACCTCCCATTGAACCCAATGGGACTTATTTCTAAACGCCCATGAATAGAATTGGGCTGCTAGTCAGCAGGTGAGCTCTTTTAGAAGCTCTCGGGTTTTTCGGGGTATGGAAAGGAGGGGTTTTTTTTGTAGAGTGCAATGCTTTTGCATTCAAACTGTCCCAGATTCAATTCTTGGCATTTCCAAGGATCTAAAAGTGACCAGTGCTACAGCCAGTCAAGGCAGATAATCAGGGTGGTTGAGGATTGTGGCTCCAGCGACCTCCAACCAAATCAGTTGCTGACCACAGCTATCATGTCCAAGCCAAGAGAGATATATGAATCAGAGAAGGGCTGCCTGTACATTGCACCTCTAAAGCACATTGCCCTGCCTCAAAGAATTCTGGGCGCTGTAGTTTACCCATCTCAGAGTTACAGCACCCAGTAACCCTTAACAAACTACAGTACCCAGAATTCTTCGAGGGAGGCAACGGGGGGGGGGGGTGTGTGTTCTTTCAATGTGCCTTAAAGGCATATACAGCCCAGATTGAAGCCATGCTATGGAATACAGTCGCCACAAGGGGGCACTTGGAGCATTGTGTTCCTAAAGGGAAGAGGACTGTTTCCACTCCAGCGGTATAGATCTGACCTAAAGGGAGTTTTGAAATATATATTTGCACAAATCTGCTAGGTGTCTTTAGAAGGCCAAACCTGCCCTGCAGGTGAGCAGCTACAAAGAGCCCCCCACCCCACCCTCCACGTCCTGCAAAGGGGACGATCCTTGCAGTAATTATAGGTGGGAACAATGTGCAAACTTGAGCACATCTTGAATTTAAAGAACGCACACAACCAGGAGTGATCTCCTGGGTGGATTAAGTGTCTAAACCAGAGTCAGCCAAAGCAATACAGCAGACCAAGGCCTGTACTAATTTAGGAATTCTGTGTTCAGCTGCCTGGACCCCGGGACTCTTCCCCAGACTACAACCCCTCAGTGGCTCTGCTCTGATCCCTCCTGAAATGCTGTTGCCTAACTGGTAAGGGCAGACGAGCTGGGGTGACGTCTCTTGCTTGCTTGTGTGTGCATGTTAGTAGAAGCCCTTGCCTGGCTTTTCGCATGGCAAGAAAGTAACCTACACAGAACAACAAACCCCTGTGTTGCAAACTTAACACAGTAAACAACACAAGCAACACGAAGGCCAGTATACTAGATAGCACTGTAGTTCTTATTGCATAATGTACATGATTTAGTACAGTGGTACCTCGGGTTACATACGCTTCAGGTTACAGACTCCGCTAACCCAGAAATAGTGCTTCAGGTTAAGAACTTTGCTTCAGGATGAGAACAGAAATTGTGCTCCGGCGGCGCGGCAGCAGCGGGAGGCCCCATTAGCTAAAGTGGTGCTTCAGGTTAAGGACAGTTTGAGGTTAAGAACGGACGTCTGGAATGAATTAAGTACTTAACCCGAGGTACCACTGCACAACAAAAGCAAAATATGTACACTTGTAAATTCTCTGATATATCTGAAAACAAATGAACACACGTCTGTCAATCTTTGAAAGTCCGTAGAAGTATAATGAGTCTATGGTTGAAACAAAGTAATAGATGCTAGCCTGTGGGCTAAGCGGTAAAACTTTTTAGGCGTTCATGGTGCTGAAGTAGTAAGTGAATAACAACGTAGGACAGTGATCCTGGATAACCGGACTGTTTCGCTGGAATCTTCTTCAGCACAACCCATAGATTAGAAAAATGCACAAGGGCCAGTGGTTACATCAAAAATTATATCCTGCTTGATTGTGTAAATAGAAGCTCTAAGTGGATTGCAATAAATAAATAAAAATGGTCAATAAAACAGGAAGATGAAAACAGGAATTCTGAAAAAAAATAATCAAAATATAATTAAAATCAAAATTTACGCTAGAAACAGATTACAAACACACGTCAGTTTTTAAACGCCCGGCTAGGCTTGCCTGAAGAAAGCTGTTTTTAGCAGGCACTGAAAAGAGCACATCGAAGGCACTTGCCAGGTGTCAATCAGCAGGGAGTTCCACAAGTGTTGGAGCTGCCTCCCTGAGAGATTGATTTCTTACAAGCGAATAATGATATTATGCAACACCTGTAAAGGTCCCAGTTTTGCAGATCTAAGCTAATTATTGATATACAGCCTCTTGGCTGTGGAGGTTCCACTTAATTACCATGCCTTCCAGCTGCTGATAAGGCAAATCGATGGAGGTGGAGAGTTCATTCTTTCTTGAAGCTGTCAGAGTTGGTGGCTGCTATTACAAGCTTGTGGCAGGGAATGCTGCACCCTGATTTCATGTTGTGCGAAGAAGTTCTGAGCTATAATTGTTGATCAACTTCGCCGGGTGAATCCAGCTTCTTGTATAATTATGGAGTGGGGTGGGAGAGAGAGAATCCATAATGAGACCGAGACATCCTTTGCTTGTTAAAACAAGTTTTGCTGTGGAGTAGTACAACTTCACCTGAGCCAAGTCTCAGCCTTCAGAAACCTTATTTGCTTGGTCCCCCCCCCCCCAGTTCCTGGAACGTGCAAGGCAATTATGAAGTGCAGAGTGCTTCTGAGCATGTGTAAAATGCATCTAGCTCCACCCAAGGGGAAAGCGATAGCCTACTCCTCTCCCCACCCCAAATGGACCTGGGGTTAGGAGCAAAGTCCTTGCGTGATTGAAACGGCAGCCCTTTTGGAGAGTAACCACTGTTCTGTAATAAACAAATTTATTTTCATGTAAGACCAGGCACTTGTGGTCAGCCTCCCGTTGGTTGTGGCTGCGAAGAGCAAATGGTAACCTAGGACTGCTACCACGGTGGAGAATTCACATACAAACACACCGTTTTGCCTGAAGTACCTTGGAAGATCAGAAGCCAAGGGACCTCAAAGGAGATCTGAGGGCAGATATTACCCTCCGTGGAGAGTACCAGTGGAAAGACACACACTCATTCACTCCAAGGCAACACTGAGCACTTGAGCTACACACCAATTAATTTTGCTCTGCGCTACAAAGCCTGCCACAGTAGCAGCCTGATCCTAAGCATCCTTACCCAGAGGAAAGGAGCCAGCTTTTTTTTCCTAACCAGCCTCTCAACCTCATAAGGAACAAAGGAAGCTGCCTTAGAGCGAGTCACACAATTGGTCCATCCAGTTCATCATTGTTGGCTGTCAGGGGCGGGTCAGCAGTAAATCACTCAGAGAAAGTGAAGTCAACTATTAGAAGAAACAAGGTCTGCTCAGGAGTGCCAGGCCTAATGAGCACAGCAGCTCTTCGTAGGTCTTGCCCCTATGAAGCCGTTGTGGAGGCTGAAGGTCCCTGCCTTCCCACAGCTGCCTATGTCTCCTCCACTGATCCTTCCCAAGCAATCTGAGACTACGCCGGGGTACCTGCCTTTGCTAATCTCGCTTCATACCATTTCTGGTCCTGGGAGACCAGCAGGGAAGGGAGCTTGTTGCAGCAGGAGGGAGAGACACCCTGGTTTCTTCACCAGCCTGACTCCTCTCTGCCTCTTGGCCATCCTCCTCTCCTGCTTTTCCTTCTGCACTTCTCTCTGCCACAGACCCTCCCTGCTCACTAAACCCTATTATCTCTTCAGCTTCAGATACCTCCTCCTCTCAGTCTTCTTCCTCTGACCACTCATTGTCATCCCACCACCACTTCCCAAACTCTGAGCCATCTTCCCTTGGAGGTTCCTCAGCTGGTGTCTCCCACCCACCACCCCTGCATCCAGCCGGTTCATGACAGGTACATGTCCTAGGTATCAGCCAGCGGCAGGGAGTCGCTCTCAGGCCTCCCTCGAGATGCCAGGGATTGAAGCTGGGATTTTGGCATGCAACGCAGATGCTGAGCTGTGGCCCATCCCCAAAGCCTCTGCCTCTAGAATCAGCACATGATAAACACTTGCCCTACAGCTTTGCAAGCAATTACATCAGATTCTTGTTCCCAAAGAAATGCAAAGGCTGTTTGAAAAAAAAAGGCTTAGATAGCTTGATGGGAGATGTATTAGACTGCAACAGCTATATAAAGCCTTCACACCCAGGAGGAGTTTATCAGAAGTTATAAAAGGAAGTAAAGGTAAAGGGATCCCTGACCATTAGGTCCAGTCGCAGACAACTCTGGGGTTGCGGCGCTCATCTCGCTTTACTAACCAAGGGAGCCGGCATACAGTTTCCGGGTCATATGGCCAGCATGACTAAGCCGCTTCTGGCGAACCAGAGCAGCACACGGAAACGCTGTTTACCTTCCCGCCAGAGTGGTACCTATTTATCTACTTGTACTTTGACATGCTTTTGAATTCCCAGGAGCTGGGACCGAGCAATGGGAGCTCATTCCGTTGCGGGGATTCGAACCACCGACCTTCTGATCGGCAAGCCCTAGGCTCTGTGGTTTAACCCACAGTGCCACGCGCCAGTCTATAAAAGGAAGTACTTCCTCACAAAACACATAGTTAAAAAAACCTCCAAGTGTCCCTGTTTTCCAGGGACAGTCCCAGATTTACAGAAGCCATCCCAGTTTCCAATTTGATCCCGGAATGTCCCGCCTTTCCTTAGGCCGTCCCTATCTTCATCAGAGAAAATGTTGGAGGGTATGCAGTTATGCAACCCCTGAACCAAGGAGATAAGTAGCCATACGACCTTTAGAAGACATCCCCTGTGTGGGGATGTTTTTACAGTAAATGTTTTGTTGTCGTTTTTAGATCTTGGAAGCCACCCAGAGTGGCTGGGGCAACCCAGCCGGATGGGCGGGGTGCAGATAATAAAATTATTATTATAACGGAATAGGACATCCCTATTTTCATCGGAGAAACATGGGAGGGATGAATCAATAGAGTCAAGGCGTTCAGCGGCCGCTAGCCACAATGGCTGTGTACTATGCCCAGGGGTCAGGGACGGCATGTACCCAAATGCCAGCTATTGGAGATCAGCTGTTGACCTCAGCTGCTGTTTGCGGGCTTCCTGTCGGCCACTGCGGGGACAGGATAGGTCTTGGTCCACCTCCAGCAGCCATACTCTTCCTAGGCAAGGCAACCTCCATCATCTTCTGAGCTACTCAGAGGCCTGCCACTGACGAAGGCAGAGCCCCCTCGGAAGCTAAGCCGTCGTTAAACCCGATTAATGTGGCTCACCCATTGCGGCCTACGCCTTACTGCAAGAATATTTTCAGCGTGTGCCGAAAGCAAGGACCTTTGTCGCTCGGCCCAGCAGTAGCCGGGCGCGAGTCCATGGCCCCGTAAACACTGGCGGGGATTCCTGCCTGCCCTCCCCAGATCTCTACTCAGGAATGTGCGCGACCCAAAGGGTTAAAGCTTCTTCAGTGCGGGGGGGGGGAGGTGGGGGGGGGAGATGGAGAGGTTAATGAATTATTGAGTAAGTCAAGGGTAAGAAGCAAAGAGCCTCCCACCGGGAGCAGGCAAGATTAATTCAATTAGGGGATGACGGCACTCGCGCACACTCCTGCCAGCTCACGTCAACAGAGTTGCATGTGGGGGGGGGGGCAGGGAGCAAAATCGGGACGAAGCTCGTGCGCGGGCAGCCGGCCGTTTTATACTGATGCATGCATCCAGCATCCTCTCTAATGCTGCCGGGCCCTCACATCGCTGCTCCGTAGGGGAGGCATCGCTGTTGCTAAGAGACAACCAAGTCTTTTGGTTCAGGCCTTGCTTCCCAAAATAGCAGAGCCAGCAAGAGGCCGCACCCGCCATTCTTCCCCCGTCTCAAAAGGGTTGGCAGGTGGATTGACCTCCCCAGCCTCGCTCCCTCCTGGCAATAGGTGGCGGGTGCTGCCTTCTGGCCCAGCTCTCGCCCTACGATAGGCCCAGATCCAGCTCTTTGTGGTAGGCCCCACAAGGCTATGTTACCTGCCTGGAAATAAAATTTGAAGGATTTGTTTAATTATTAGGATCCGCACCAGGACAGTGGGGCTTGAAGGCCATAGAACTGTCAGTTTGGAAGGGTCATCTAGGCCAATCTTTTTGCCCAGCCTGGGTTTCGAACCCATGACCTTGGGATCGAGAGTCTCATGCTCTACCAACAGTCACTGGGGTAGTCGTAGGCCAGTGGCCCTCTCGCTCAGCCTAACTTACCTCACAGGGTTATAGTGAGGATACAGTGGGAGGGGAGGGAACCGCCACATAGCCCTGTGCTCCGTGAAGGAAAGGGCGATTCATAGATAGCCCCAGAAGTGTGTTCCAACTGGTGTGCTTTTTTTTATCAGGGCCTTTTCTGATGCCCATCCCAGGCAAACCACTATCTCTGCTTTGAGAGATGCATGTTAAAAAATGTCCTTAGAATGTCACCATCCTTCTCTCCCACACTCCTCAAATCGTAAGAAATTGAGTGAGTTGTGTACCAAACCGACACCGCTGCACAAACATGTGTGCGCACAAATGCTCAGGCTACAGCATAGTGTGTTTATTGCCATAGCTGGCAAAGTTCCTTTTGCTCATCTGATGATCCGTTCTAGAACAATTGTATTCCCTGTACAAACACCCTCCCCAGCCATATTTCTTGAACAGAACAACACCCTCTTAGCCTTTCGGGCCCAGCAAGCCAGGTACGCAGGCAGCCATCAGAGCTATGAGGTACATTTAAGGTACAGGGAAATGTCCCTGTTTCGCTCCGAGAGACACTGCCGGCTTTAGCTGCTGTCCCGACAAGAGACTCTGCTTTGCACCAGAAGGTCCCAGATTCAGTTGCCAGGTAGGCCCAGGAGAGACTCGCTTTGTGAAACCCTGGAGAGCATCTACCTGTGAGCACAGAATCTGCGGCGGGGAACCTGCGGCCCTGCAGAGGTTGCTGGACTTGAACGCCCATCAGCCCCAGGCAGGACAGTCAATTGTTAGGAATGATGGATAGCATAGTCAAAAAACAGCCAGATTGCTCAGCGGAACAATTCATTTCTGGGCCCAAATCAAAGTGCTATGCAGCCTTACACAGCTCAGGACCTCAATACCTTAAGGACTGCCTTTCCCCATACGAACCAACCCGGACCCTGCACTTGTTGTCGAACCCTGCACTATGTCCCCATTCCCAGAGAGGCTTGGATGGTGGCAACATGAGAACGGGCTTTTTCTGTGGTGGCTCCCCATCTGTGGAATGCTCTCCCCTGAGAGGCTCACCTGGCGCCATCATTACATGTCTTTAGGCACCAGGCAAAAACACTCTTTACCCAGGCCTTCAGCCGTTAAATAATCTATGGCCTGTTGAATGTGCTGTTGGGGAGGGGATTGTTATTAAGATTATTTTGTTCACATGCTGTCTATTGGTGTGTAAATTGAATGAATGAATGGGCCATCTGGGTGGCCCATGCTTCCCCTACCTCAGACATGAGTTATCCTGAGTTAAGATGCCAGAATTGGCACAAACCATTTTGCTACATATATGGCACAGAGTCCCTCTCTGGGGCGTCTGCAGGTTTTGGCCAACAGGCAACCGACAACCTTCCTCTTTTCGCTTAGGAAGTCTGCTGTCTCCAGAATGACGGAGCCCTGATTTTTGCTGGGTGGGCAGATTATTTCATCGCACTGCAGGCCATGGCAAGAACAGGAAGGGCAAGATATTCCGGCACCCACAGCTGCCCAACATTTCCTTCCACTAATTACTTGCTTCAACAAGGGTGCAAAGGGACTTTCGGAGGAGCAACCTTTGCAACAGTAGAAGGAGCTGGCTGCCCTTGAGACCAGCTAACTGTCAGAACGTAAGCCATGGTTTGTATCATTTCTGGAACCACAGTCAATGGAGAGGGGGGAAAGTCTCTTAAGACTATATTTTAAGGGGTGGGAAGAAGTCCTTGTTCCACAGAGCTTACGTTCTAAAAAACTTGACACCAGAGAAGCAACCGGGGGAGAAAAATAAGATGGTAGTAAGAGGGGGAAATGTATTCGGTTTCAGAAAATTGCAGAAATTTATATAGGATTAGACCCAAACCTTCATGGAAAACACGTCACATCAGCATTTTGGGAAGCATGTTCCAGGCAGCAAAGGGAAGCAAGGCAGTTGAAGGGACTGGTGGGTGCCTGATTGGGAGAACTTATTATTAACGATGTGTGGTTTTTTTGTCCAGAAAGGGGGACTCGATGCAAGGTAGAAAACAAGTGTAGAAATACTAAAACCGAGTGTAGGAAACAGCCTAAAACGCTGCCCGGTAATATGGAATGAAGGTCACAAATAGGGATAGGAGAGCGCAGAAATGAGCATCTAGGAGACCTCAGGATAATTACGTTTGAAGATAGGGACACCTGGAGTGTCTGCATGGTTCTATTTTCCAGGGACAGTCCTGGATTTATAGAAGCCGTCCCGGATTCTGATTTGATCCCAGAACATCCTACTTTTCCTTATCTTGGTCCCTATTTTCATCAGAGAAACGTTGGAAGCTGCTCAGAGTGGCTGGGGCAACCCATTCGCTGGGCAGAGTATAAATAATAAAATAATTATCATTATTATTATGAAATAGGACGTCCCTATTTTCATTGGAGAAATGTTGGAGGGTATGACACCTACTAAAATCTCAAGCAAGAAATATTGGTAGGATTTTCAGTGACTGGGTTTTGAGGCTTCAGAGTCCTTGACGGCCTCTTTTTCTTTTTTTGCAAATCTGCAGAAATTGGATTGCCTGGGTACATCATTTCCAGTCTCATGTTAATAAATTGACAATAACATTAAAAAGTACAGATGCTGCTACAGCACTTCCATGAAACCCTACTTGCATGGCTCCACATATTGCTGTTTCAGAGATTGCGATGGGTAGCTCAAAGAAACAGGGCCTCTTCTGCGGTGAAACTACAGCAGCCCTCGGGAACTTCATGGCCAATGATCAGGGATGATGGGAGTTGTAGTCAAAAAAACCCCAACACCATACAGAGGTTTGCTGTCCCTGAACTGCGGCATTCTCTCCCCCCGCCCCCCAGAAACACTGGTCTTGCTCATTCCTCAATTGCCTTCTGCAGAATAGCAGGCCTTTATTTTTCGGGAAAGTATTTAGGGATGGGTTATTTTACATGTGCTGGCTCCTGTTAATATTTTAAAATGCTCTGGGTAACTATTAAGGGAAAACTCATTTTTTTCCTCCCCAGAAAACCTCACGCATTTATTGCCTTAAGTGATACGGCCCACTTAACAAAATGAAACCAAACATTTGATTCTGCCGGATCGTAATTTACGTCAGCTGCTCGTTCCCATGGAAATCAATGAAACTTAACTTCACTTCTTAACGCCCGTTGAAACCATTGTGAAAAGTTGAGCAAAATCTAGTTTGCACTCCATCCTTCTCCTCTTACTTACAAGTTCATTGGGGAGTATTAAGCAAAGTGGTAATGAATGCTCGGACACCGAAAATGCTAAGAGACCTTGGTGCTGCGTTTGAGGGTCCACAACTCTGCTCCACCTCCTTTTGCACCCAAGGGTGCTTGGCTACGTTGCAGCCTAGGTGGAAGAGGAAGCGAGCTCTGCAGACAGGGCTTGCCCCAGGGTAGGACCTGAGAAGTGCGCTGTCTCTCTTCCCTGCCACCCCCCAATCTTGTACAGCACAAACCGGTCTTTCTGGCAGGCATGATGCTGGAGGCTGGCTCCGTAGGTATTAAGAGAGGTGAACGAGTGCAGTCCTTTTCAGGCTTGCTCTGGGGTCTTAATATCCTTTAAGCCCCACCCTCTAAAAGCAAACAGGAGCAAAAGGAGGTTATTAATTCCACAAGCATCTCCTCAGACCTTAAGAGATAACAGCCCCAAACAAACACGTATGGCAGTTTCTAAAAAGGACTTCAGCACAGTCTGGTCTCGGTTTATTTTGTACCAGACATGGCAGATTCTCAAGCCTGCATAAGTTAGGCAAACTTGCACAATTTACTTCCATGTGTTTTCTAGTTGCAGGGACATGGAAAGAAGTCCTGTTGCATCCTGATCTTAGTTTACTTCTCCTTACCCCATTGCCGCTGGCTTCTGAGATTTCCAGAAAGCTTCACTCTTCATTTTCAGCGTGTATATTTGCAACTATCAAGTGCTAGAAACTGCTTTGCCCCAACGCCTTTGTTCCATTAAAACAAAAAACGCAACATATGTGCAAGCCGAGTTTCCAAAAAATGAATTCTGCAGTCCATACCGCACTTTCACAAAGTTGCACCATAGGGGGGAAGCAGCCGTTTCTCAAAACTTCCACAATAATGGAGATTGTGGCAATGGGGAAAGAAAGCAGCATTTCCAAAGCAATCTCGGAAAAGCATCTGTGCACCAAGAGAGATCAGTCTTCCTGTGCTTGTGGTTATTTAGCCAAAAAACTACGAGAGACTTACCAGCAGACTGTGCATACCCCAAAATTATGAAAAATCTGCAGAGTGGAAAAAACACATCCATAAAAATGGCCCCCTAAGAACATTAAGGGACGCGGGTGGCGCTGTGGGTTAAAACCACAGAGCCTAGGACTTGCCGATCAGAATGTCAGTGGTTCGAACCCCTGCTACGGGGTGAGCTCCTGCTGCTCCGTCCCTGCTCCTGCCAACCTAGCAGTTCAAAAGCATGTCAAAGTGCAAGTAGATAAATAGGTACTGCTTTGGCGGGAAGGTAAATGGCGTTTCCGTGCGCTGCTCTGGTTTGCCAGAAGCGGCTTAGTCATGCTGGCCATATGACCCGGAAGCTGTACGCCGGCTCCCTCGGCCAATAAAGCGAGATGAGCACTGCAACCCCAGAGTCGGCCATGACTGGACCTAATGGTCAGGGGTCCCTTTACCTTTAAGGACATTAAGGTAAAGGTAAAGGTACCCCTGCCCGTACGGGCCAGTCTTGCCAGACTCTAGGGTTGTGCGCTCATCTCACACTATAGGCCGGGAGCCAGCGCTGTCCGCACACTTCCGGGTTACGTGGCCAGCGTGACAAAGCTGCATCTGGCGAGCCAGCACAGCACACGGAACGCCGTTTACCTTCCCGCTGGTAAGCGGTCCCTATTTATCTACTTGCACCCGGGGGTGCTTTTGAACTGCTAGGTTGGCAGGCGCTGGGACCGAACAACGGGAGCGCACCCCGTCGCGGGGATTTGAACCGCCGACCTTTCGATCGGCAAGCCCTAGGCACGGAGGCTTTTACCCACAGTGCCACCCACTTCCCTTAAGGACATTAGGAGAGCCTTTTTGCATTAAGACCAGTGGCTCGTCTAGTCCAGTACCTCACAGTGACCAACCAGATGCATGTACTGCCTTCAGATGCTTCTGTGCGGTTGGTCCCCTGAAATGTGCAACTGCTTAAGAACTCGAAGAGCCTACTGGATCAGGCCAGTGGTCCATCTGCTCCTGCATCCTGTTCTCACAGCGGTGAACCAGGTGCTTGTGGGAAGCTCACAAGCAGGAACGAAGTGCAGCAGCAGCAGCACCCTTCCTTGCTTGCAGTTTGGAGGCATGCCAATGGCCCAGATCAGGGTTTCCCCAGACTCAGGTCTCCAGTTGATTTTGGACTCCCATCACCCGTAGCTTGCAAGACCAGTGGTCAGGGATGACCAGTGGTCCCTAACAAGTGGGTTGGAGAACGAATAATGGAGGGACAAAGAGGGCAGTGAAACTGCCTTGATGTGCTGTGCTGTTTTAATAATTCCATCTGGTCCGCTTTAAAACAAACCAGCTTAATTTGCAGTCCCAAGATTCGCTTGTGGCTCAGAATGCAGTTATCAACTGCACACGTCTGCATTTTGATGTAGAGCTGCACATAAAAATACATACGATTTAAATGCAACTAGAGCTTTGTTTTTAAATCCACATCAACGCAAGGTCTATCAAACACATGCAAAACTGACACGGAACTAGGAAACACATTTATCCACCCATGGCTAATTGATCAGCAGAGATGGGCACCCTGTGAAGCTTCAGGTGCATTTAAGACTCCAGTTCCCATCAGGTTCAGCTGGCGTAGGCTATAGTTCGGATTAACAATATCTGAAGGTTCTCTAGATCCAAAGCGCGTGAGGATTGTGAAACCAGTTCTGATCCCGAAAGCAAATTCCTGTGCCTTGGAGTCACCGTGCTCTTCATCTGAAGTGTACTGGAGCAATCTCCGCCATTATTTTGCATCTGGCTCTGGTTGGGGTATCTTCATGTCCAAATAATAATTGGGGGGAAGGAAATACCTGAAGTCTGTCTAACCCTGCCCTAGGCCACCATCACTCCTTCCTTCAGGCCAGAACACAGCTCACTTCCACTTGCTCCATGAACAGTCTTCAACAGGCCTGCCTTCAGGACTCGGCAGCTTTTAAAATAAGGTATTAAGAGGCTCCTCAGTGAGAATAATCAATAATGGCAAAGGAGGATCGCACCCAATGTAGCACTATGTTCCATTAATGTAAGGATTTACACTTGGGCAACAGAACCGCCTCCCTGTTCCTCTTGTACTGTTCTGGGGTTCCCTCAATCCTCTAGAGCAAATTTGGGTCCCTTCAAACTTGACAATTTTGTGGAATCCTTGTGCTAATGGAATCCGTGTCTTAGATACTGTCCATGGTTCTTTGATGGACAGCTTGCTCACTACAGTACAGTGGTACCTCGGGCGAAGTACTTAATTTGTTCCGGAGGTCCGTTCTTAACCTGAAACTGTTCTTAACCTGAAGCACCACTTTAGCTAATGGGGCCTCCTGCTGCTGCCGGAGCATGATTTCTGTTCTCATCCTGAAGCAAAGTTCTTAACCTGAAGCACTATTTCTGGGTTAGCGGAGTCTGTAACCTGAAGCGTCTGTAACCTGAGGTACCACTGTACTGCCCTGTCTTCCACCGCAAAGGACTGACACAAGGGGACTGTCCCAGGGACCACTTGGATTCATCCAGAGCTACAGTAAGGTCTGCTAGGCCTTGCCAGCATCCCTGTTTATAACTGGCGTATACGATGATCCCCATGCCACTTATCACAGCGCCGAGCATTTTCCAAGCGTGCATATTCAACCAGCGTTGTCTAGGATATAACAGGGCTGCTCCTGTGGATCAGCGGTGTCTCTGTGGGAAACATATAGCCGCAAAACCTACCCCTCAAGATTAGCTCTTTGCAATGGGATTATCTGCACGATCCTTGAAGGGATCCTTTAAAATGATTCTCCACAGGTTTCCACTCGCAGAATGGAAATGTGGGGCGACAAGCAAGCGAGCCCAGGAGTCCTTGCAAAGCATGTTCGATATTCAGGTTACGATAGGAAAGGAAAACATGAAAGAGAAGTTTTTCATCAGCCTTGAAGTGTTTGAGGGAAGGAGAAATCTCATCCTAGAAATTCCATGCATTATCTTTAATCAGAAGCAAGGCCTCTTTGGAGAACCTGTGGCTCTCCAAATACTGACCATCCTCGCTCAGGCTGATGGGTGTTGGGAGTCCAACAATGTCTGGAGGACCACAGAATCCTCACCCCTACCATGTTCTAAGCGGAGTCATATATGCATCTGTAAGGGTGGCGCTGTGGGTTAAACCACAGAGCCTAGGACTTGCCGACCAGAAGGTTGGTGGTTCGAACCCCTGCTACGGGGTGAGCTCCCGTTGCTCGGTCCCTGCTCCTGCCAACCTAGCAGTTCAAAAGCACGTCAAAGTGCAAGTAGATAAATAGGTACTGCTCCGGCAGGAAGGTAAACGGCGTTTCCGTGCGCTGCTCTGGTTCGCCAGAAGCAGCTTAGTCCTGCTGGCCACATGACCCGGATGCTGTACGCCGGCTCCCTCGGCTAATAAAGCAAGATGAGCGCCGCAACCCCAGAGTCGGCCACGACTGGACCTAATGGTCAGGGGTCCCTTTACCTATATGCATCTATAGCAGCATAGTCTGGAATTTTAGCTTTTCAAGAATCTCGGCTTTTATCATCTCGAATAGGTCTACCAAACTCTGCTTGTAAATCCATGGGCAATAATCCCCACACTCTTAGAAGCTAGAGGTGGAGAAATAAGCTTCCCCTATTAAGCTTCATGTGGCAGAATTCAGATGTTCCTGGTAGAGAACTTGCAGTCAATGCAGAACCACTTTTTGGGGAAACATTATAGCAATGCACTCAAATCAAGAGCAATGCATTAAACAGTGACTTTCCAAGATTCACAAAGCCGTTCTCTTTTTCTAAGGGAGCACAAAGTTATGAAATCTCAAAACCCTTTATTTGTGTTTTTGTTTGTTTTGTTTTTACATTCTTAAAATGAGACACCCCCATTTCCTCGATATGTACAAGAATTTGAATAAGGCTGTATTAAAAAAAAACCCTTTAGCATGATGCCTCGTTATGTCCACCCGACAAACAGCAGGTTATGATCGAAGACCTAGCCTTCCAGGCGAACAGCACTCTTCCAAAACCCGTTTTGAGTGGTGGTTTTGTTTTTTCGTCTGGATGCAGAAAAAACAACAACAGACATTTCTCTCTCCTGCTGGGACATGGAAATAGTCCTGCTTGAATGTGGGGTAGCTGAAAACAAAGGCGGGTATGCCTGCCTGGGTTTGGGGCGCAATTAGGAGGTACACAAGTGTTTGTTTGGGGAGGAAAGATCCCTGCTTTGTTTTTTTTTTGCAAGGCACTGTCATCCTGCAGTTTTACCCCCTGGCTCCAAATCTCCCTCTTTGACAGAAAGGGGGAGATGGGGCAGCTTCCGGCCCTCCCTCTCGAGGAGGGATTTATTCAGCGAGGTGGCAAAACAGTGCCTTAATTTGGGGGTGGGTGAAGAGGCGTGGAGAGAGGAAGGAAGGGGGGTTTCGTGGGACAAGAGTATTGGAATAGTAGGGTTGGGAGAAAAAAAGAGAGAAATAGGAGTGCCCACTCTCTTGGAAAAAGCACTTGCAACAGGCACTTAAAAACCCCTTTGAAATCCCACCCACCCAAGACCACAGTGGGACAGGCAGAGGGGGGGGGCACACTGTGACCAAGCCCACTAGTTTATTTTTGGTTACATAAAGCAATGGATTATGAAGGAGTTTCTTTGGAGGGGTGGGTGGCTGGGTGCGTGGAAATCCCTCTTCTGTCATTATTCTGGATCCCAAGGTTTCACAAATATACCAACTTACTATTCATAGGAGAGATGGGCTGGGTGAAGAGATTAAGATGATGCTCTGGAGCGAGACTCAAGAGCAGTCCAACACTCTCTGCCCTAGGAACCTCTAGCAAATGAGGCTGATTTGTGTGGTTGTGTAGAAGGGGATATTAATTACCCCACACCCCACTTTTCGGGCGCTATTAAAATGGAGTGAGATGCGTGAAAAATATGGCTAATTCTCTTCTCAATCCCCTAGAGGATTAAAAAGTGTATTGTGCTTTAAACTTGCCAATCGCAAGGGGGGGGGGGGGAGAGAAGGAAAATATCGGGGAGGTGGGTTCTTTTAATAAGACCACCCCTTAAAAACCCCTGTGAAGGCAAAACCAAAATTATGAGCTTTCGTTCTTTTAAAAAATAAAAAACCCTACTCATTCCTGCGGGGTTTTCTTTTTTTAAAAAAAGGCCTTGGACTACATAACCTTAAAGGATTTTAAGGGAAAGGGGGTTGAACAGGAATAAAGAGAACCCTTAAAAGTCGCCCCAGCATATTAATTTTTTAGAAATCCCCCCCTCCCCGCAAAGAGTTTATATATATATATTTATATATGTATATAGACACGTAAAAACTGTTCAATATTTTTTTTCGCCCTGCCCCCTAATTCTTTTTCTTCCCTCCTTTTTTTTTTTTCCTTTTCGTCTGGCTTCCAGATAAGAAATAATAATAAAATTTACAGAGTTTCCGGAATAAACAGGGGGCGGAGGGGTGGAGAGAAGGGAAGCTGACAAAAGGTAAAAAGATAATCTCTGAGTTAAGGCAGCAAAAACAGCCCCCCCTTCTTCCCCCTCCTGCCCATTTTGTCCGTCTGTCCTGGGAAGGGAGCCGTGGGGGGGCTGCACATCCCAGCTCTAGGAATCCCGGTTCTCCAGGGTCAGCTCGGCCGTGGCCCGCTGCAGCTCAGTGCTGATCCGCCGGCCACCCACCCCATCCCTGTGGCTGCTGGCGTCGTCTTCCCCCTTCACCTTCTTGTCATCCGTTTCTTCGGCCCCTGCGCCCGCTTCCAGCCTCTGGTCCTCGCTCCAGCGGCGCTTGAAGCGCAGCTTGAGAGGGATGCATTTGCCGCTTTCCCCGGCACGGGAGGCGGGGGGCGCGGCCGCCATTGCGGCCGCCGGGGTCTCCTCCTCCTCTTCCAGCTTTTCCAGAGGCACGAGGGGAGCCTTGAAGACGTCCTCGTCGTCTTCGCTGATGTCGGTCACCTCGACGGTCAGGTCCTCCTCCGACTCGCCCTCAGAGATGGGCTCCACCTTGATCTGGGGCAGCAGAGGCGGCTCCGCCCCAGATGTAGAGGCAGAGGAGGAAGAAGAAGAGGAGGAGGATGGCATGCCGCTGCTGGACTCTCCCGGGGACAGGCCGGGGGGCTGCTGCTTGTCGCGGTTGCGGCGCCCCAACGGCGGCGGCTGCAGCTTGAACTTGAAAGGGGAAGGCGGCTCTTCGGCCTGTGGTGGTGGCGGCGGCGGCAGGGGCGGCTTCTCAAGACGCTGGGGCTGTGGGATGACGATGTTTGGGTAGTGGAGGAAGGCCCTGGGGCTGAGGTGGTAGTTGTACACACTCTGAGTGTGGGCCTGGAGATAGCGCTTCATGTCCTCTGGGTTGAAGGAGAAGTGGGAGCCGCCGGGGTACATTGGGCTGAGGGTGGGCGAAGGGGTGTAGTTCATGTGCGTGGGCGTGAGGGGGAGCGCCGGGGACAGCTGAGGGGGCAGGAGGCCCGCAGGCCCGGCCATGGGAGACACAGGAAAAGGGCTGAGGGGCTCGGGGACCCGCGGGCGGGGGTAGACCCGGAAGAGGCCGTCGTGGGTCAAGCGGGCGTGGCCGGGCACCGGGGGCCCCCGGAAGCTGCCGGGGTCCCCGCCACCCCGACGCTGCTCCTCAGCCAGGGACTCCTCCACCTCCGAGTTGGCAGAGGTGCCGTCGCTGCAGTCGCTGACAGAGCCCCGTGCCAGGCGGCGCGCCACGGCCGAGAAGACGCCCGGCGAGCGCAGGTCTTCAGCGGGAGACAGCACATCGGACGGTGTCGAGGGGGGGAAGCGGAAGTGGGAGCCGCCGGACGGCACGGGAGGGGCACTCTGGGGCACAGCCCCGCCTGCGGAAACGAAGAGAAGTTAGGGAGATCCAACATACGGGAGGAGGAAGGAAGAAGTAGCCAAAATTGACCCAGTCCTATCCCCACTTTCCTTCTGTCTTCTATCACATCCCTCCAAAATTCTATTATCATTATTAAATTAAATTTGCATACCACCCTTCATCCATAGATGTCAGGGCAGTTGACAACATAAAATTCTAGCATGTACTCATCCAGTATCGGCTAGCTGTTCCGTTTCCAGGCCTAATTCAAGGTGCCCACCATTCGTGTATAAAGCCTTGATTGACTTATAGAATTGTAGTTGGAAAGGACCCTGCTGATCTGCTATTCCAACCCCCTGCAATTCAGCTGCCCTATACAGGGATCGAACCTGCAACCTTGGAGTCATCAGCACGCTGCTCTAGCCAACTGAGCTATCTTAGTACAGTACCTGAAAGACGACCTCCCTCCCTCCCTCCCGGGCTTTTAGATCAGCCAATCTTCCACCTCCCTCAGAAATTTGGGCGATAGTGGTGGCCCAGGAGAGGGTCTTCTTAGTGGCAGCCCCCAAAAGTTGTGCAATTGATTCTGGCTTCTTCACTGCACATCCACTGATGTTTCAGGCTTCAGTTTCTGTCAGCTGTAGCACAGCCCTTTAAAACCTTTTGGGTGGGAACATCAGGGACTGAACCTCATGTACAGAGCGCATGCATTCCTGTAACAGGTGACTTTGCACCTGGCCCTGTGCACAGGGAAGAGCAAGCACTTGGATTCCAGATTTAGATTCTACATTATGCCTTTCTATGTGTAGCCACCACCATTTAGGGGAGGAGTGCTTTGTTCGTACACCAAGGCAGCACCCCCAATCTTTGCAAAAAAACCAACCCTATCACGTTCACCACTTCTGAATGTTGACATGCGTTTGCTGGCTAAACATTCCTCTAATGAAATCCTTCACTTGAGCCAGGTGCAAGGAACCTTTGGGCCCTCCAGATGCTGCCAAACTAAAACTCCCAACATTATCCTTGGCCCATGGACTCCCGATGGTTGGGGCTGATGGGAGCTGTAGCTCAACAACATCTGGAAGGCCAAAGGCTCCCCGCACCTGGTTTAAACTTTTGGTTTCTTTGCCCCCCCCCCCCCAAAAAAAACCTCACCTGCCATGCCCATGTCAATGAACGGATAGTTGACCAGCACCAACTTGTTGAAGTTGAACTTGTAGGTGAAACGTTTGCCCTTGGTCTTGTGTAGGATCCGCTTGTTGTAGTAGTACCTGAAGGAGGACAAGGCGCAGGAGGAGGAGAGGAAGGTCAGTGACTCACAAGCCCCGCTGAACACCCACTACAGAAACTCTTCAGGCTCTGAATACTTGGTGGGCTTGTTCCTCCACACTCAGAGCAGATTGGAGTTTTTTGCAGCCTGGGCACCTATTAAGCACAACCTGTTAACAACAGACAAGTTTCTAGACCTCATGGTGGCACAAGAAATTTATCACTTGCTTGGATGCCTGGGATACCCATCTTCTACAGGTGATGGCTAGAGAACATTCATAAAGCTTCATTTTCACCATCTCACAGGAGGCGGAAACAGATTTAAGCCCCTTACTTGCTGCCAACTCAAGAGTGAAACCTCTGTTCTATTTGTCTCTTTGGAGTTGTCGGCTCCCACAAGCAAGCATATTATTTCCTGCTGTGAGGTTATGTTCCCTGTTGCATAGGTGGGTACCGGAGGTGGGGAGACAGTGATTTATCAACCTCCCCCACCACACACATGTGCATGCGCGCAAACACACACACACACACACACACAGCTATGCTGCTACAATTCAAGAATGCTTTATCAGTCAATCTCTCTACACAGGGTACTCTGGGAATTGTAGTACTGGGAGGGGAACAGAGGGTATCCTGGCCACTCTCAGCATCCTTAACAAACTACACCTCCCAGAATTCTTTGCAGGAAGTGGTATCATAGTTTTAAATACAGTGGTACCTCGGGTTAAGTACTTAATTTGTTCTGGAGGTCCGTTCTTAACCTGAAACTGTTCTTAATCTGAAGCACTACTTTAGCTAATGGGGCCTCCCACTGCTGCTGCGCCGCCGGAGCACAATTTCTGTTCTCATCCTGAAACAAAGTTCTTAACCCAAGGTACTATTTCTGGGTTAGAAGAGCCTGTAACCTGAAGTGTATGTAACCCGAGGTACCACTGTATATGGCGTGAGTGTGCCTTTCCGGCTACAAACTCTGTACAGACTCCAAAATGGCCATCATGCCAGCTTGCAGCTCTGGCACTATGAGCTGCCTTGTACCATGTTGGACTTTGGCCATCTTGCCCAGCACAACCTGCTCTGAACGGCAGCCGTTCTCCAGCAGAGGACTTTCCTCATCACCTGCTTCTGAATCAGACTGAATCCGGCACCCTCTGCTCTGCAGCCATCCCTCTGCAAAAGTGATGGAACCTCCCAGCAGGACTATACGCAAATCACTGTTATCAGGCATGGGGAACCTTTGTCCCGCCAGATGTTGCTGAACTACAATTCCCATCAGCCATAGCAAGCACAGTCAACGGCCAGAGGGTGACGAGCATTGGGGTGCAGCAAAAAAAAAAAAAAAGCCAGAGGTCTTCCATTTAGATACACAGAACCAGCGCAAACCTGAGCCTGTGGATTTGGGGTGATGGGAAGACTTGTCTCTTAGGGAGGAGCAAGAGAGGCCTACCTCACAGGGTCGTTGTGAGGCACCGTTCCAAAAGCAATACTATGGCCAGGCACAATTGGTTGGTGCGGTTTCACACGCGTGCCACACATTTTGAGCCGAGCCTCTTTTGCAAAGGTGAGCAGAACAAAACAAAGCAGAGAACTGGGAGCTTGCGTGATTAGCACTAGGGTCATGCGTTTGTGCCCCAAGATGAATGAAAGATTCCTGCACTGCAGGGAGTTGGGCTAAATGACCCTCATGGTCCCTTTTCCAACCCTACAATTTTATGATTTCTTAAAAATTATGTATTATGCACCAACGAAAGCAAAAAATAAACTCAGAATGAAGGAGGCAACATTTGACGGCTTCCACAATTCATTCTGCTCTGAAGGTTCAAAAAATAGTGTATCTGTGTGTGTGGTCACAGGGGAAAAGGATTAAACAGAGAAGAGTGTTCACAAACGAAGTGGGAGGCAGACAATGAACTCTGGAGTCTCCTCCTCTGTTCACTCAGCCCTGTTTCTGGATTTCACCAGGTGCTGCCAAGCTGTTTCTGGAGCCGTTAAGGACTAGCACCATGCAATGTTTTGAAAATAAAAAAGGCTCAGGATACAGGTTGCCACTCCATATATTGGTTCCCAGGGTTTACACAGCAGGTGCACAGGCGTGAAAAACACAGCCAGGTTAGAACAGCCCAGGAGGGTAGGGACAAGGGAAGCAGACTCTTGGGGTTTCCCTTTTCTGCCAGCTCCCGCCCCCCAGACTCACCTCAGGGCCCGGCTCAGCTTGTCGTAGTTCATCTGGGGCTTGCACTTCCGCACCCCCCAGAGGCGAGCCACCTCGTCCGGGTCCTTGATGACAAACTCTCCATAGTCCCCCTGCCAGGCGATGACATCATGATATTCCTCTTTGCGCAGAAGCTCCAGGATGAAATGCCACAGCTGGATTTGGCGCGAGCCGGGGCTCGACTCTGGCTTGTAGGCCCAGTCTGGGAAGGCGAACCCTGGCAATGAGAAAAGTAGAGTTAGCCAGCTCGGGGATGGAGGAGGCAGCAGCCAGGTTGCGGGGAGGGGGGGGGGAGAGAGAGAAGCAAATAATTTTCCTGTTAAAAGAAAAAGAAGGGGGAGACTTGGAACAAAGGTACTGCCATTTCCCATACTCTGATCCGCTTCCCGCATCCCATCGGTAAGTGCTGGCAGTAGGGCACAGTGGTTACAGCCAAGGGAGGGCTGGAAGTTCAGGACTCCGCCGGCCCATCTCCCCGCAGGATGAAACTACGAGGCGCATGGATTTCTCTCCCCTCCCTGCCACCCCCCCCCCCAGCGCACACACAGGGAGGGGAAAAACAGGAAACCGGCGGCTGCCGCCGCCGCCGCCGCCTCTCCTCTTGTGCAGCCAGGAGGCTGGGAGGCCGGCCAAGCCGCCTTGCGACTTCCAGGCTGGGTCCCAACCAGATCCTCCTCCAAGCGTGGGTGGGAGGGAGGAACAGTCCAGGCTTGCCTCTTGATGTTAAGTCTCCCTCTACCTGGGAGGGAGGAGGGGGGGGGAGCAAAGAAGCCAGAGCTGGCGGCCTCCATCAGCAAACTTACAGAGTCCTGCCCCGGGGAACCATACCTGTGCAACAATCTCCACCCCACACACACTGCAAAACACACACTGAGCGAAAGGGGGGGGGGAGAGGAGACCTAAGGGGTGCAGCTCAGCAACTCTGGGAAGAATCAGCCCCATTATGGCACACAGAGAGAGAGGGAAGCATCAACATGTTTAAAGGGGGGGGGGAGGAGAAAGGGGGGGAAGGAAGGCTCTTTGTGCCATGTTCTCACTGGGCAAGGGGGGGGGGATGGTTAGTGGCTGAGGTCAGCAGCTCCCAGACAAGGGGCCCTTTTTTCCAGCCACGAGGCAGCAGCCTAGCCCAGCCCCAGAGCATTCCTGGGGAGGGGGGTGGCTGTGGGGCTGCAGGGGGGGGGGCTGGAAAACACAAGAGGACGTCAGAAGCACACCCAAGGCCTAAGACTACCCTGTGCGTAGTAGGCCTGCTTTGGCAGCACCAAGGGTCAAAACTTTTCTGGGGAGGGCGGGACGCAGGCGGGGGTCCCCTAACACCCCACAGACTTGATTCCGACACATCCTGGGATTGAGGGGGGAGGGATAACACGCCTGTCCCCCCCACCCACCTCACCAAATTTTAGCTGCCCTCTCATAAACAGGAAGTCGGAAGGGAAAACAATAGGGCTGTTTCCATGCTGGCCCTGCAGGGAATGGGGCCTCCAACTAGGCCCGAGGAACAGAAGGGGTGCGCCCATCACCTACAAGTTAAAGCGATTTTTTTTTGGGGGGGGAAGCTCTCCCTAAAGGATCCTGGGTGCCCTTCCAGTTTGGACACGCTCCGACCTCTGCACGCCTCACAAACTCAGTGCCACACAAACCTACCGTTTGGCTAAAAACTTATTTACATCCCATCTTTCCTTTCGTCAACAAGGCTCACAGGGTTGTATGTAAACCCTCCCAACAGCCCTGGGAGGTAGCTCAGGCAGAGTTACAGCGAACAGACTGGGTGGGTGGGGATTTGAATCCGGGTCTCCCAGGTCCTGGGTCCAGCAGCCTCAGCTCCAAGGGCAATGCCACTCTTGTGTACGGGTCAGTAGGGCATGCCTGGCACACCAAATCCATACAGAGAAAGCAGTTGAACTCCCTCACGCAGCAACGAGTATATGGGTGGTTTTAGGGAGACCACCACCCCACAACCTTCTTCGCTTTTCTCTCCGCCCCCCCCCTTCGCCAAACCCATCATGATCTCCTTGGCCTGAAATTGCTGAGCCTATGCCCAATGCCTTGGGGGAGGGGGGTGTCTGAGCTTTGCCGGGGGGGGGGGGAAGGAGGGGGGCACTGTGGTTTCCCATTTCCCAAACCCCAGGCGCTCTGAGCCCATCAATAATTCAGGGCCCTGTAATGGAGGCTGGGGACGCGGGCGGGCGCCGGCTCAAGGGCATCTCGGCGCACAGACCAAGCCATTAGGGTGGTGATGTCATCTGGAGAGGAGAGGGGGGGTGGGGGGGCTAGAGGTGGGTCCCATAGATGCATGCCTTGTGGGGGGGCACTCCAAAGCTATTCCGTGTTGCGTGTATGTCCCAACAGCCCCGGCACCCATGAATTCTCCAACAGGCAAAAGGGCAGGGCTAAAGTGTGGTCCAGGCAGGGATGGGGAAGCAGAGTTGTGCAACACCCCCCCCCCCCCGAACCACAATTTCAGCTGAGCATCTTCCTCGCTGCCTTGCTCCCTGGCACCACAAGGGCCTTTTACAAACAGAAACCACCCCGCTCCCCCCCCCACAAAGTACCAGTCTCCAAGCAACAGGCAACAGCAAGGGAGACAAGAGGCTAAAAATAAACGGGGAGGAAGGGAGAGAAGGCACAGCGTGAACTGGGCAGCACCCCAAGGAGAGGCAGCCACAGGCACCCCACAACTACGCACTGGCGGCATGGGGAGCCACAACAACCCCATGCCCGGCACAAAAGCAGCCCCGGATACAGCAGGTGCCCATGCAGGACTCTTAGTTCGAAAAGCAGAGGGGTCCCTTCTCCCCAATATCAGCCACGTTTTTTGGGGGGGGAGAGGAGAAAGTTTGGAGCAAGTTGCTCCCTCTTCTTCACAAAAGGAGTGCATTGCGAGGCATCAAGCTCAGTAGCACCTGTTTGGGGCTGGTGGAAGGGGGGGAGCCATTCCCAGGTACATCTTAGGTTCCCCTATATGCCCCGCTTGACTCCTGGTTTTGCGCCCCATCCAGGCCCCCCAATTGTTTTCCACCAGCAGTGGAGTGGGTGGACGACATCCCATCTCCCAGTTCCTGTGAGTTTGAAGAGGGTGGAAGGGGGGGCGAGAGAAAAAGAGGGGGCCGGGAAAGAAAAAAGCCAGCCCTGCTCCCCTCGCCTCCCCCGGCTGCAGCATGTGAGTCAGCCCCAACTCTCTCTCTCTTACACACACACAGTCCTGTTCTCACTAATTAGGAAGGCGGTGGAGGAAAAAGGGGGGGGGGGGAGGCCGTGACATCAGCCGCCTGCAGAGAACTAAACACAGTGTGCTGAATGGGCTACTGTTCTCCGGCTGGTGCTACCAGATACACTCCCCCCGCCACCCCCACCAGCGGAGTCCTCCCGGGGTGTAACAGAGCCGGACCCCCTCCCCTCTGTCCCCTCTGTCGTGGAGTTTAAGGCGGGTGGGGGCCCTTCACATGATTATGACAATCAGGGCATTTCTCCCAGCAATGCAAAACTTCCCCCGAAATGTCTTTGCATAGGATTGCTTTTCCAGACATGGATGCCACACATTAAAAGAAGCAGAAACCTCATGTACCAGGATAGCCTGGGTGTCAGCAGGAGGCCTTATCTGTGGGAGAGGGCTATACCTCCACCCTTTTAAAAAAAGAAATAGAAAAATGGCAGTGTTCAGGTTGTCAAGACAAAAATTGTGTTATGTGTATAGTGGTACCCAACTGCAAGCTCATGCACCTGATGCTACGAGATGCAGGCTGGCCCTCAGTGATGCTAGCGAACATTTGCATGGCCCCTAAAGTAAAAAGTCTGGGATAGGGAACATGTGGCCTTCCAAATGGACTGTAAACCTCCATCCGATGTAAGCTGGGATCCTAGACGCACCTACAGGGCCCCGCTGATGTGCTAAATGATGCACAAAGAATGGTGCGTGTGCCAATGATATTGCACGCTGGAACCAACTCACCTGTGTACATCAGGCCTCAGGTGAGCGGTGGTGGTTGGGGGGAGAGGAAATTTGGCTTCCTGGTCCACCCCGCTCTTCTCTTCTCTGCAGGGCAATCCTGCAGTTGGGCTGGACCTCCAAGCTGGCGCAATCATTTTGGATCAGGGAGGTTAGAGGGAAAGGGGCATAGAGTCCCGTCAGCTAAAGAGGCAAGGCCTCTTGCAAAACTTTGCTCTCCTCTTAACGCAGTGTGGGGTGCCTGCTATGGGGACAAGCCAACTGGAAGATCCTATGGCAGGAGAAGGGGAGGAAGAGGAAGAGCCTGGCAGAGCTGACAGCCGGTTAAAAGGGCAAGCTCTTCCGACATCCCCCCTCCCCTCCAGTTGCCTATCCTGCAGACCCTGTCTTGCTGTTTAGATTCTCACCAACTAACACCCTCCCAGGAACGCACCAGGCACATTCCTGATCCTATGGCCGGGAGAAAAGGGAGAGAGAGAAGAGGGGAGAAAGGAGGATGGTGCTTGTTGCATTGCCCCATTGCTCAAAGACACAATCCTCTTATCATTTTACACCCACCCAGAAGCTCCCTCTCAATGATCAGGCTGCAGAGATTTAATCTTCCAGGGAAAGGGTTTAGGTTGCTATCTCCTCTACTAAAATAAAGAAGTAGTTATGCAGACACACAGACACACACTTCCTTCTTTATTCACAAAAGTCCCATTTGCACCCAAACCGAGGAACCCAGGATCACACCCACCCTATTATCCTTGCCTTCCAAGTCCTACCACAACAGGCCACAGCCAAGAGGGTTTTCTCCCCCCTCCCCGCCATTATTCCAAAGTGGAAGAGGAACAAGACCGTTTCAACAAGTCCTCTGCTGCCACCCACCCTGCGCCCATGGCTGTTGCCACCATGTCTCCACCAACTCAGCCACCTCCTTTGCCAACCCACGGGGAGGTTGGCGGCAAAAACCACCGTCTGTTGGCTGGCAGTGCCCCCAGCTCTGGCACGAACCAGAGGCAGGCCTGTGCCAAGGGACTGGCTGGCTGGGTGGGGGAAGACGACGAGACACCAGCCGTCCCTACCACAGAGCTCGTGGCAGGTCTGTTGCCACCCACCCAAGCCATACTAAGCAGGGGGAGAGAGAGAGTTTGTCATCACCGCGGAACCCTTCCCAGCCACCTCTCCCAGTCTTTTATGGGTCCCAGATGCCCCACTAGCAAGAGATCTCTCTCATCAAACGAAGCCCACCCCGTTTTCCCATCTCTGCAGGGCTCCAAGGCAGGGAGTGAGGGCTACCAACCATGCCACACAAACCCATCCGTGGCAGGAGGGCAGCCCGGAGCCACAGCTCTGTCCCAGAGAGGGCAGGCAGGGGGAGAACACCTTTGACCCATGCACATGCCCCAGATGGGGGAACTGAAGGCAATTAGGGGTCTTTTCCCTGACAGTGAGAGAGAAGCAAGGCGCACGAAAAACGTACACACAATGCACACAGTGTTCGCAACCCCAGGCTTGGCTTAAGGCTCCTCCGGCCAAGCCAAGCCCTCCACGCCCCCCTTCCTATTTTCCACTGCTTCCTAAGAGAGAGAGAAAGTGTGTGTAGGGGGGGGGGGCTGAAACTGCTCCTGCTTGCCAGAGTTCTAGCATATATGTGTGTGTGTGTGTGTGTGTGTGTGTTTTATTTCAAAGCTCAGCTGAAAGGGGACTCCATCTTAAAAACACTTTACCTCCTTTTGTCTGGTTGACTAACTCAAGGCTAGCCACACAGAGACCCTCCTCCCTCCCCTCCCCTCCAAGGAACTATGGTCTGTTTTGAAGAAGGGGCTCTATGGTTATTTGCTCAGGGATTTCCTGGAAGACAGCAAAGAAGAAGAAAAAGTGGGAGGGGGGAGGGAGAAGAGAAGAAAACTGGAAATTAAGTTGATATCTCTTTAAATCACACCCCCCCCCTTTTACACACTCCAAACCACACCACCCCTGTGACTAATCCCCGGAGCCAGAAGCTAAAAGGGCTGGAATTCAATCCCGGCTTCAGAAGGGGGGGGGGACCCTTAATATTACATCACTCCCCAATACTAACAGCTTTCTTAAAGCCACATGCACAAGTCTACCATTCTCTGGCTTTCAGCAAGGCAAGCGGGGTGAGGGGGGGGGGAGGAGGGAGGGGGGCCCACGCTCAGCTAGTAGAAGCCACATCAGAGGCCGTCTGCATGCAGCATGCCAGCGAGGGGCGGCAATAAAGACGAAGCCAGACACCTCTTTCCTCCCCCCCCCTCCCGCGCCAAAAACAAAGTTGATGGGGGTTTTTTAAAAAGCGTTTTTTCAGACGGTGGAAAAACTAAGCGCCTTGCAATTGGGATCTGAATGCTTTCAGATCTGGGATCTGTGTGTGAGAAAGATTCCAACATGGGGGTTAACGCTGCAAGATTTTATTTTCCTAGCGGCTTGGGCGAGGCCCAGGAATTATTATTAGGGTTTTTTTTTTAAACAGACGCCCAAAGAAAAGAACTTTCCCAGAGTTTAAGGGGAGGGGGGGGGGAGAGAGAAGAGTTTTCAGTGGCCTCGATTACTGCAAAAGAGGAGGTGTGAGGGGAAGACAAGTCCGAACAGAAGCACTTCAAAAAAAAAAAAAAAAAAGAGAGACATACAAGATTCCAGGAGACAGACAATCGGGCTCGGAAGGGAGGGGGGAGGGTGGCGCCAGGGGGGGATGGGGTGGAAGCTCTGAACAAAACCAGAGAGTGAGAGAGAGGAAGGAGAGGGGGGGGTGAGAGAGAACAGAGGAAAGAATCTGACCCCTCCCCAGAGCCTCCGCCAAATAAAAATAAAAATAAAATTTAAAGGAACTGCTGTCTGTCCACACACACACACAATGCAAAAAGATTTTTTTAAGCCCCTTTCAAACAAATTGTTCCTCCACCTCCTAATGCAACCTCAGCTTTATTTCGTATCCGCCTCCCCCCCCCCCCCCGCGCAAACTCCTTTCAAGGAGCAAAGTCCACCAACCACTTGTCCTCAAACGGAAACCGCTGCAAGGCCATTTTTAAGACGGCAACCCCCCCCGCAAGAGCCCAGCTTAGTAAAAGTGATCCGACAACACTCCCACACAGATCTAAGTGTACCCCGCTTAAAGGTGGGCAAGCAATTCCTCCCCCCCGCACTCGCCAATCCAGTGAATTGAACTCAGGCCGGATTTTGAATCTTGGGGGTTTTTTTGTTTTTATTTCGAGAAGCGGGGAGGGGAGGGCATTCTTCTACAGAGACACCCCCCCCTTCCTTATAAAGAGGTTAAAGTCCAGAATTTGAGGTTGGAGATTAACCTCCCCCCCCCCAACCCGCTACAAGAATACCGAAGCTACATTTAAGGTAGCATTTGCCAGCTGGTGTAAAAGAGGGCCCCGCCCGCCATGTACCTGGCTTGCTTATGTTTGAGGTGGTGGGGAGTTTGAGGGTGATAAAGGAGGCATGAGACCCCACCCCCAAACCAACTAATGCACAACTTACAAGGCCACCCACCACACCGCCGCGCTTCCACTGACCATCCCCGCCAGGCCACCTTAACACCACGTTGTTTGTCGGAAACAAAAGTTCCTTTTTCGAACGCAGAATTTCCAGTCCGGAACGCTTTGTAACTTTTTCTCCGTTTTACGGGCTCCCCTCGCTCCGTATTTACATACACGCACGCCGCGATGCGCCGTGAACCGTTTCCACTTGCCAACAATATCCTCCAGATTTGATTTTTTTATATTTTTTTTGCGGGGGAATATATAACACACACACACACACACACACACACACACCGTAACCAGGGAAAAGGAAATCACATGCCTCGTTTGTCTTTTTACCGTTTTATCACTTTTAATCGCTTCCAAGGTGACAATGGGACAGGAGGAGAGCGCCCCGGCCAACTCCCCAGATCCGAAGTGCACCCCTTTCCCCAAAGCGAACGCAAACATTCCCCCCCCCCTCCAATTCGGCTATGGATGTCTAATCCGGTTTCGGCAACGTGGCGTTGAGTAACGTCTCTCCAACATCTCCCCACCCCACAGCCCCCCAAAGAAAACCCACCGGGATTCAGTCCATCCGAAACCGAAGCTAATCCGGTTTCAAAAACTCCCACAACCTCACGGCAGTGGGACGGTTGGGGGTGGGAAGTAGAGAGCGGAAAAAGGAGAGAAACAGACATAGCCCGAGGCCTCCACAATTGCCACACACGCAGATTCCACCCCCACAAATCAGGGCCCACACAGCCTCAGTCACCCCCCCATTCATTTCCCTGCCCCCTCAATCTGCCAGCAGCACCCACTGCAGAACAAGCGGGCCGGAGGGGGGCGGGAGAGAAGCACCCAGGGCGCCCCCGATCCCCCCCCAAAGTCGCCCCCATAACTCCGCTCACGCCCCCCACCCCCTCCATTCCAGGACAGCAGCGGAAACTCCCGGCTGGAGCGCTCCGTCCCGAGGCCAAGCGGGCACCGCCACGCGCGAAGCGGAGGAGCCGGGCAGGGAAATGCAACAGGTCCCTGCGCCGCTCCTGCTCGCAAACTCCGGCGGAGCCCGGAGAAGAGAGGGGTGGGCGGCCTCCCGCTCCTCGCCCGCCTCCCTGCGAAAGGATCTCCCCCGAGAGGCTCGATGGACAGGAAACAAGAGTTAAGTAGCCTCCATTAGCTGCCAGAGATGGACTCCGGGAGGGGGAGGAGGAGGAGGGGGCGGGAAGGGGAAAAAAAAAAACTTGCTTGCACACCATTCCCTTCCCTGCAGGAACCTCCATTGCAGCTTCACTCCAGGCACGGGAGCCGGAGCCCGCTGCGGATCCTGCCTCGACTCCCTCCCTCGCTCCCCGGTGGATCCCTGCCGCTCCTTGCAGGATTGTATAGAAACGTCTCCCCTTCCTCCTCCCCCGGAGCAGGATCCGTCCCTCTCGGTTCACCCAGAAATCTCTTGCGCGCAGATAACGCACAATCACCCCTTTACCCCACCGGGACCCCCAAAGTCCGAACTCTCCCGGGGTCGTTTTGCTGGGAAAACTTCCCCGCATCTTTCCAACTTTCCAAGCCCACGTGCCGCGGCCGACCCCCCCCTCTCCCAAAGCGACACCCCCCCTTTTACTCCTCCCCCACCGGGGGACCCCATCTCCCCACCCAAGCTTGGGACCTTCCCGCGGTCCCCACCTGCGTCCGCCGGGGTCTTCATGGCTCCTCGCGCTGCAGCCGCCGGGTTGGACTCGGGCTCTGGCCCCCCTCGCTTTCCCCCCCTCCGCCTCATATGGAGCCGGGACGCCCACGCCCCCCTCTCGCACGTCACCGCCGCGTCGCCATGGACACGCTGAGCCCGCCCCTCCGCCCCAGCCTGGCTCGGCTCCGCCCACAGAGCTCGGGGAGAGAGGGGGAAGTTAAAGGGGCCGCGCGGAGAGGAGCCGCGGGCCGGAGTGGGATGGAAAGTTGGGCGCTTGGGAAGTTGGGGGGAGGGAGGCAATTGCAAGATGGGTGGGTGGTGGGTGGGAGTCTGGGAGAGAGATGAGGCACGCATCTACAAGCCTTCCCCCCTTTCTGCAATAACAAATGTTTAGTAGCAGGAGTGCCAGGAAGATTTTGTTAGGGTTGCCATATTTCAAAAAGTAAAATTCCTGACACCCGCAAAATTGTTGAGATTTTTTTAAGAAAACCACCAAAATTGCTGAGATTTTTATTTTTTTAGAAACACACCAAAATTGTAAAGCTTTTTTTGGGAACGAACCCAAAGTGTTGAGCCTTTTTGGGAAAACCTACCCCGAAAATAGTGATTTTAAAGCTTTTTGAGCTGCTTTTCCCGTTGCATTGCCATACACCCGGGTTTCCCCTGACATTTTGCCAATTCAGCAAAATTCCCCAACGCCATTTTTACACCCAAAAACCAGGACATGTAAGGAATTTCCCCAACCTATTGCAAGCCTAATTTTGTGCCGAGGAAAGCTAGGCTTTATTTTATTTATTTATATTTATTTACTCAAGGTAGAACCTGTGTAAATTACTGCATGCGGAAAATTAGCCAGTGTGCACCTATTGGATTTGTTTCCCCCACTTTTTTATATGTTAACTTGAGGAATTACTGTCACAAGACTCAGCAGTGATGGCTGCTGGTTAAAATGACTTTGAAAGGAGGTCAGGCAAATCCAGAGACGAGAGAGGTCCAGCTATCAGCTATCAGCCATGATACCTAAACTGAACTTCCACTTTCAAAGGAAGTGTATCTTATCAATACTGGTTGCAGAGGAAGGTGATTGCATCCATGCTCTATTTGTGAACTAGTGTTGTAAAGAGCATGCTCAGCCCAATCCTATTCACTCAGAATTAAATCCTGTTGCATTTAACAATGATAATAATAAAAATAAAATCTGCACACTGCCCTTCATCCATAAATCTCAGGGCTTACACCCCTAGGGCTGGGCAATATTTGGTTTGCAACATCACGATATATCAATATCACCAGCTAAACTTTGCAATATAATATATATCAAAATGTCTGAAATAAAGATGGAGTTATGTAGAGGCATTGGTTGAATTCAAGGTTTCCCCCACGTTGTGATTTTTCCATAGCGTGCACACACACATCATGATTCATTATCTAATTCCAGGTGAAAAATTATAAAAACCAATATTACAATATAGATGTCAAACCAATTTTGAACGATATATCAATATATTGCCCGGCCCTACTTCCCACTAAGTATGTATAGGATTGTAGATTTAGTAGTCTGATACAACAGGGCTCATCATTTTAAGTGCCAAAAAAAGGAAAGTAAAAGATGCTGTACAAGACAGGGTACCTTATTTATAAAATTACATAACAGCCTTTCCTTAAAAGCTCCTTAAATATTAAAAAACCTATATTAAAAACTAATACAATAGTAAACACATCTAAAACAAACTCTCTTTGACTATAATATCAGAGTTAACCATTCTTAGACACTGAATAAATAAAACATTTTTAGAAGTCTTAAGCTAGAAACACACACTATGATTTTATTTTTACAGTACTGTCAATGTACAGAGCACTTTAGAGTGCTCAATAAAACAGGTCACTGTACCGAAAGGCAACAGGAAGATGGAAGGGAGAGTAAAGGGATAAAAGAAATGAAACTTCAGTACAGTGGCACCTCAGTTTTCGAACGTAATCTGTTCCGGAAGACCGTTTGACTTCCAAAACGTCCGAAAACTGAAGCATTTACTTATGGAAAACTCAATACGGAAACTATGTGGCTTCTGAAAAGCGTTCAAAAACCAAAAGTGTTACTTCTGGGTTTTCGGCGTTTGAAAACCGAAACGTTTGACTTCCAAGACGTTCAAAAACCGAGGTACCACTGTACTTATGTTACTTATGTTTAGCAAGCCATGAGGGCTCTGGCTGAAATCTTAAACTTGCTCACCAGGGAGAAAGCCCCACTAAATGCAATGGGATTTACCGTAAGTAGACATGGACACGCTAAACTAGAGAACTCACTCCCACTGGAGACAGCGATGACCACCAACTTGGGTAACTTTTAAGGGGACTGGACCAATTCATGGAGCGCAAAGCCATAATGGCTACTAGCTATGATGGCGATGGATGTTTGGGGGCGATAATGTTTCTGAATACCAGTTGCTGGAAACCGCAAAAGTTCGGATAGAGTATGTTTCCGAGCACAATTCAAAGTGTTGGTGCTGACTTTTAAAGTCCTAAACGGCCTTGGCCCTGTACAGTGGTACCTCAGGTTAAGTACTTAATTCGTTCTGGAGGTCCGTTCTTAACCTGAAACTGTTCTTAACCTGAAGCACCACTTTAGCTAATGGAGCCTCCTGCCGCTGCCAGAGCACAATTTCTGTTCTCATCCTGAAGCAAAGTTCTTAACCTGAGCACTATTTCTGGGTTAGCGGAGTATGTAACCTGAAGCGTATATAACCCAAGGTACCACTGTATACCTGAAGGGGCATCTCCACCTTCATCGTTCTGCCTAGACAATGAGGTCCAGCTCCGAGGGCCTTCTGGCGGTTCCCTCGCTGCGAGAAGTGAGGTTACAGGGAACCAGGCAGAGGGCCTTCTCGGTAGTGGCACCCGCCCTCCCACCAGATGTCAATGAAATAAACTTTTAGAAGACTTTTACAAGACATCTGAAGGCAGCCCTGTTCAGGGAAGTTTTTAATGTTTAATGCTGTATTGTGTTTTTAATATTCTGTTGTGAGCCGCCCAGAGTGGCTGGGGAAACCCAGCCAGATGGGCGGGGTATAAATAATAAATTATTAATTATTATTATTATTTATTATTACTTGTGCTTGGCTTCTGCTTGTGGGTTTCCCACAGACATAGGGTTGGCCAGTTTAAAACAGGATGTTGGACTACAGGGGCCGTTGCCCTAATCCAGCAGGCTATCCTTACATTCTTATTGGATAATAAGACTGTGCTCAGTCTAAGGAGCTAGCCAAGGGTTCGAAAAAGTTGCGCTGCAAGGAGAGAGTATGGAAGGGAAACGACGACAGTAGGTATCATATAGGTGATCGAAAGGGAGTTCCAAAGTCACATAAGGAATCCGTCCAGTGGCTGAGGCTGAAGGACCAAAGTTCATAGGCAGGACTGCATTGAGACATATGTGTGGAGAAATTCGGAGAGAAGTGAAGAAGTTAGATAATTTAAGGCTCTGGACCTCAGAGTCTTTTGTGGGTTTTAAAGATAGTATTGTGTGCTGCTGTGCTTGCTTTTTACAGCTCATTCTGCCGAGTGAAGTCCTTTGGCAAAGTCCTGCCCCAACAGCACCACAGGGGAAAGGCCAAGACCACGAAAGGCCTATACAAAGGCTGCCCCTGGTCAAAATTATTCCATGATTTTGGCACTACCACTGAGAAGGCCCTGCTCTTTGTTTTTTTTTGGGGGGGGGAGGGAATGGGGAGTGGCACACTGGGTTTTACCCTACTTTGCCTAGCCATAGAGAAGGTCTAGAAAGAGCTGTGCGAGGCACTCAACTGGAAGTCCTGCTTGGGAGCTCCACCCGACTTCAGAGATTTTACAATACCTAAAACATTTGGAAGGGCTGAACATTTTGTGGTGAAATTACACTATGCTCAGTATTCAGTGAGTACTGAGGAGCCCCATCCATGCAGGGCTGGGGGTACAGGCTTTTATGGGGGGGCCCTAGAGTTCTTTTAGAAAGAAAGAAAGAAAGAAAGAAAGAAAGAAAGAAAGAAAGAAAGAGAAAGAAAGAAAGAGAAAGAAAGAAAGAAAGAAAGAAAGAAAGAAAGAAAGAAAGGTGAGTAGATAGATAGATAGATAGATAGATAGATAGATGATAGATAGACCTTGGCTGCCCTGGGCTCCCTTGGGAGGAAAGACAGGCTACAAATGTAATATATAAATAAATTGGTAAGGGATAATAATAATAATAATAATAATAATTTATTTGTAACCCCCCATCTCGCTGGTTTTCCCCAACCACTCTGGGCAGCTTCCAACAAAGACCAAAAATACACTAAAATGTCACACATTAAAAACTTCCCTGAACAGGGCTGCTTTCAGTCCGGTAGTTGTTTATCTCTTCGACATCTGATGGGAGGGCGTTCCACAGGGTGGGTGCCACTACCAAGAAGGCCCTCTGCCTGGTTCCCTGTCGCTTTACTTCTCGCAATGAGGGAACCGCCAGAAGGCCCTCGGCGCTGGACCTCAGTATCCGGGCAGAACGATGGGGGTGAAGACGCTCCTTCAGATATACTCCATTCCCCCAATTTTAGTGACCTCACAGGGTTGGTTTTTTAAAAGGGCTTTTAAATGTGCTTTGTGGAGTTGGTTTGTGTTCTTTTTCCCCCTTGTTTTATGATGCATTTTTAAGTTGTGCACCACCCTGAGATCTGCTGAAGGGCGGTATGCAAATATAATCAATATTAATATGAGGAACAACCATACTGAGTTCCAGAGCATTTTTTCATATAAAAGAACCTTTCAACATCCAAGAACCAGAGTTACGGAAGCCAGGGTCCAAAACCTGGATAACCGTGGGCCAGCCATTGTCTCTCTCAGCCTAACCTACCTCACAGGGTTGTTGTGAGAATAAAATGGGGAGAGGGGGAACCATGAGCTCCCTTTGGGGGGGGGGAATGTGGGTGATAAATGTAATTAGTAAATGAATAAAATTAAGTCCACCACCTCTGCCTTACAGAATCTGGGAACAGGGCTCAGAATCCATCGGCTTCCAAGACTTTGGCCAAATTGCAGCCAGGGATGCAGGGAAGGCCATGGAGGAAGATGTTTGCCACTTGTTACAAGTAGCCTGGGGGTCTATTTAAAACAAAGGGGGGGGGAGGCCAGCCAGCAATTTGCACAGGATCAAAAACAAAGAGCAAGAGTGAATCTGGGGAAGAGGAAAGAACTGCAAAACATTCTGTGAATAGCCTGGAGGAACAGGGAAAGGATACAATGCAGATAAGAGGAGGAGGAGGGTGGGGGAGAAGGTCCAGACAATGGTCTGATGGCACATGATGCTATTAAGGTATATTTGTTAAAGCTAAGCAGGTCTCCAACCTGGCCAGTTGCTTAGACGGGAGACTGAATAACCAGGGCTGGCTCAGTCAGAAAGGCAGTTTGTAACTTAGCATGCCAGGGGAGACGGCTGGAGCACTTAGGTCAGGCATGTCCAAAGTCCGTTCCAGTGGCCTAATCCGGCCTGCCGTTTAATCCAGTGCCTGTGGCAGTTTATTTCTGGGATAAGGTAAAGGGACCCCTGACCATTAGGTCCAGTCGTGGCCGACTCTGGGGTTGCGGCGCTCATCTCGCTTTATTGGCTGAGGGAGCCAGCGTACAGCATGACTAAGCCGCTTCTGGCGAACCAGAGCAGCACACAGAAACGCCGTTTACCTTCCGGCCGGAGCGGTACCTATTTATCTACTTGCACTTTGACGTGCTTTCAAACTGCTAGGTTGGCAGGAGCAGGGACCGAGCAATGGGAGCTCACCCCGCCGCGGGGATTCGAACCGCCGACCTTCTGATCAGCAAGTCTTAGGCTTAGACTTCAAGACTTCAATCCTTAAAAAAAGCTCAACAACTTCAATCTTAAATAAAGGTCAATAACTTTGGTGGGCCCTCATGCATGTTCACCTCATCAAATCTGGCCCTCTTTGGAAAAAGTTTGGGCTTCCCTGACTTAGGTCCTCAGAGGCTTCTCACAGGCAACTGGTTGGCCACTGTGAGAACAGGATGGTGGACTAGATAGGCCACTCGCCTGATCCTGCAGTTCTCTCCTTACGTTCCTGTGCCAAGCTGGAGCCCCGCACAAAGGAAGGTCGTTACCCCAAGTCGTATGTGTCATGTAAGTGTCTCCCACGGGGGGAGCTGCAGAAAGAATGTGGCTGGTCAAGGGAGCCACGGACTCCCAAAGGCTGAGTGAAAACCACTGCTCTACAGGTTTCTACGTGCAAAAAAAAAAATGGAAAGGAAGCAAACCAAAAGGTCCTTGCAAAGCACTTTTGATGCATATACTTAGATAGGAAAGGTGAAACAAAAAAGAAAACGGCACCTACAATTTACAGTGCGTTTTCTCAACTTTTCTTTAAAAAGTTCAACAACTTTTTGGGGGGTCTCCTACGCTGCTGACGAAGGAAAGTTTGGGGCCAACAGAAGTTTGAAACAGAAGCAGGGCCTTTGTGTAAACAGGTTTGAGCCTGGCCTCGTGAGACGTGAAGCTCCTTGTCCAGATTCCTGCCTAGCCAGGGGTATTCCTGGGCTCACAAACAGTCTGTCACCATCTCCCCATCTGTAAAGCCGGAATATTAATGATCTGGCTGCTCGGTGCTACTGTGAGGTTGGGCGAGGTGATTGCCGCAAAGCACGGGGGAGCGTCAGCAGACACTCCAGGGGGAAGGAGTGCAGCTGAGAAGGTGCTAGCACAAAAGTGAAGGATTGGGGTGGGAACGGCAACTCACTCGTTCCTGGGCCACGGGGCACAGAGGGAACAGGCAGCAGCAGATCTGAAGGAATGTGAGCGGGGAGGGATCCCTGTCCGGGCATGTTGGGGAGCTCAGAAGATTCCATCCTCCAAGCAGACAGGCAAGGGTGGGGAGAGGCAGAGACCGGGGCCTGGCTGCAGGGAGGGAAGCGCTGATCAGGAAGCCCCCCTGAGGACAACAGGCACAGACCACTTTCCGTTCATGCCCACGGAGAGTGCCATGAAGACTCCGCCTCTCTGCAAAGGCCAATTTTGCAGGACTTGAACAGTGCAGATCTGGGTGGTGGGGGAATAGGCTTGCTAGCCCCCAACTTCTTTGCATGGTGCAAAGAAGCAACGGTATCAAGGAGGCCACTAGGACACAGCGCCAAGCTGCATTAGGGCACTGGTATTTACGTTGTACACAACCCATGTGTAAAGCACATTGAACGGATATTTAAAGTATACAGCTTCTCCCAAAGAATCCCAACCCTCCAAGTGTCCCTATTTTCCAGGGACAGTCCCAGATTTACAGAAGCCATCCCGGTTTCTGATTTGATCCCGGAATGTCCTGCTTTTCCTTAGGACATCCCTATTTTCATTGGAGAAATGTTGGAGGGTATGGAGTTATGTGAATCCTGAGCCAAGGACATAAGTAACTCCACAACCTTTAGAAGACATCTGAAGGCAGCCCTGTATAGGAAAGTGGTGTTTTTTTTAATGTTTAATGTTTTACAGTGGTACCTCGGGTTACAGACGCTTCAGGTTACAGACTCCGCTAACCCAGAAATAGTACCTTGGGTTAAGAACTTTGCTTCAGGATGAGAACAGAAATTGCGCAGCAGCAGCACGGCGGCAGCAGGAGGCCCCATTAGCTAAAGTGGTGCTTCAGGTTAAGAACAGTTTCAGGTTAAGAATGGACCTCCAGAACGAATTAAGTTCTTAACCCAAGGTACCACTGCATTATGTTTCTATATGTGTTGGAAGCTGCCCAGAGTGCCTGGGACAACCCAGTCAGACAGGCAATATAACAGACAGGCAATATAACAGGGTTATTTGTGGGGAATAGGAATTCATTCATTCCCCCCCCCCCAAAAATAGTCCGGCCCCCCACAAGGTCTGAGGGACAGTGGACCGGCCCCCTTCTGAAAAAGTTTGCTGGCCCCCTGCATTACATTAACAAACTACAGTTCCCATCATTCTCTGGGGGGGAAGCCTTTAAATGTTTGGTGTGGATCTACGTAGTTGTCTTCTTAACTTATATGTCCTTGGTTAAGAAGACACTTACGGCGGCATTCCTAGGAAGATAGGAACATACCGAGCCACAACACCGGTCCATCTAGTTCAGTATGGACTACACTGATTGGCAGAGGCTCTCTGGGTTTAAGGTGGGTCTCTCTCAGCCTTGAGATGCCCAGGATTGAACCTGGGACCTTCTGCATGCAGCGCATGTGGCCTGTCACTGAGTGACAGCCAAGTATCGCAAATATTTTGAACAACTGTTGTTGCTCGCCTTCAATTGGTCTGCAAATAAACCCTGGTTTCTCAAGGAAGGTGGGATACACAGTTTGAAAATAACAAAAAAAAGGGGGGAGGGACCAAGCACCACAGAAAACACAAGTTTCCCCAACGTGGATATTAAAGCTCTGTGTTTAAAACAGGATGTGCAATGCAGTTTTTGCTCCATGTAATCCAGGGGCACGAGGACTGCAGAGCATACAAAAATATGAGTGCATAAGAAAAGTCTTGCTGGGTCAGCCTCGCTTTTTTGTGGGGGGGGAGGGAGGGTGTAGCTCAGGTGCAGAGGTCCCAGTTTCAATCCACAGTACAGTGGTACCTCGGGTTAAGTACTTAATTCGTTCCGGAGGTCCGTTCTTAACCTGAAACTGTTCTTAACCTGAAGCACCACTTTAGCTAATGGGGCCTCCTGCTGCCGCCGTGCCACCAGAACACGATCTCTGTTCTCATCCTGAAGCAAAGTTCTTAACCTGAAGCACTATTTCTGGGTTAGCAGCATCTGTGACCTGAAGCGTATGTAACCTGAAGCGTATGTAACCCGAGGTACCACTGTATATCCAGTTTGGGCTGGGAGAGACTCTTACCCCAAAGTCAGTGTATGCAAGGCTGAGGAAGGTGTATAAGGCGGTTTCCCGTGTTCCTGAAGTGCCCATCTAGTCTATCTGGTTTGCTGCTGCCTGATGCCGCTGAGAAAGGGTGGCCCAAGGGCGAGAAGGAGAAGGGAAGCCCACGAACCTGAGTTATATATGTGGTGAAAGGGGCATTCACACTGGGGAAGAGTACTATGGGAAGATGTGCAGGCCCAAGTGAGAGGGGATGCAGGCTGGGGGGATGTGCTATGCCCCTGCTTCCAGCCCCAAAGAGATGTTTAGCAAGGCTGCATTTATTCAGTACAAAGGCTGCAGAATTCAGCATTCTGAGGTTCTCAGGTTCCACTTTTAGAAAGAAAGAAAGAAAGAAAGAAAGAAAGAAAGAAAGAAAGAAAGAAAGGAAGGAAGGAAACAGAGAGAGAGGTGGGGAAAGAGAGAAAGAGAGAGAAGAGCAAGCTCTTGGGCCTTTAAGGTGTCGGAGTTAAAATTTCAATATTTATTTATTTTAATCCTGTTGCGTGCAACACCTGGAAAAACCTCTGAAGCCTTCTTGAAAGCTCATCGCCAAAGGGTCTTTAATTTAATGGCATCTTAACTTAAGGGTCCCCCCCCCCGCCACCGCCCCACCCTCCCAAGAGTAAATAGTAATGGCATGCAATATTGTAAAGAGGAAGGTTTTCCCTCGCAAGCAGCAAAGTCTCAGAGGGGCCCACAGGGTGTTGGCTTGCAGAGGGATGGGGAGGAAGGCGCACTGGACAGAGAGAAAGGTTATGTAAAAAAGCTCTGAAAAGCCAGATGACAGGAATATCAGCAAGGAATATATTGAGGTCTTCTTCTATCCCTGAGAGTAGGAAGACAAGGCAGCAGAAGTCTTTGAAAGTTTCAGGCTGCAGTCCTAAGCAGCCCAGGAAGCAAACCCCAATGGGCACAGTGGGGCTTGTTCCTAAGTAAACACGCACAGGATTGTGCTGTTATTAAGGCTATAAATTAGGAGCAAATGGTCGAGAACACAGACCTCCTTGCACCATATACAGTACAGTGGTACCTCGGCTTAAGAACTTAATTCGTTCTGGAGGTCCATTTTTAACCTGAAACTGTTCTTAACCTGAAGCACCACTTTAGCTAATGGGGCCTCCTGCTGCCGCCACGCCGCCACTGCACAATTTCTGTTCTCACCCTGAAGCAAAGTTCTTAACCCGAGGTGCTATTTCTGGGTTAGCGGAGTCTGTAACCTGAAGCGTCTGTAACCTGAAGCGTCTATAACCTGAGGTACCACTGTACGAACTTTCTCAAGATCTGGCTGTGTTGATGGGCAGGCCATGGACTTCCAAGGGCTTGCTTTTTTATATAAATATCAGGATGCGGTTTGAAAAAGTCATCTGCAAAACAAGCCGTAAATGAGGCTGTGCTACAGGATTGGTTGTAAGGAACTGTTTTCCAGCGCATGCTGTTTGGGAACAGGACAGATCCATCCATTAGCAGACAGGTGAGTCCCTGGCCCTGTAAGCTGTCTGGATAAGAAAGCACTTTTTGGAACCATATTGTTATAGATTTGAGGGGATTCCCCCCCAAAAAATCCCTAGAAATAAATAAATGGTAGTTGTTGTTTAGTCATTCAGTCGTGTCCGACTCTTTGTGACCCCATGGACCAGAGCACGCCAGGCACTCCTGTCTTCCACTGCCTCCCGCAGTTTGGTCAAACTCATGCTGGTAGCTTCAAGAACACTGTCCAACCATCTCGTCCTCTGTCGCCCCCTTCTCCTTGTGCCCTCCATCTTTCCCAACATCGGGGTCTTTTCCAGGGAGTCCTCTCTTCTCATGAGGTGGCCAAAGCAGTATTTTGATTAACTGGGATATGGATGAAAATACAAGCTGCAGGACTGTGTCAGACAAGGAATCCCTGGGCTGACTTATGCAAAACAGCCTGGCTGGCCTAAGGAAGAGCAAATCTATTAACATGACCTAATGGGCCATCCTAGAAGAATCCTTGGGCCTGCCTGGGAAAACAGATGTTGCAAGGGTGGTGTGTGTGTGTGTGTGTGTGTGTGTGTGTGTGTGTGTGTGTGTGTGAGAAGGGACAGGAAAAGAGAGTTTTTGAGCAAGGTATTCTAAGAAGAAGAACCAGGAAGAGAGACAGGGATCCATTTGCATTTGCTGGGTCCTCAAGACTGGCCAAGGGTGCAGCCAGCACATAAATAATTACCGGGCTGCATGTCCTGGTTCTTCCAAAATCCTGGAGCCAATAACTTGAGTACAGGACACACCCGGCATGTTTGTTGTAGAATGACAATACACCCCTCTGCCGGAGCAAGAGCTGGGCACAAATTCAACAAATAGATGAACATCTGATAGCAACACAGTGTCGACCTCCTTTCAGTCAGACACTGCGTGTTGCCAGACAATGTACTGAAACTTGGATCCTGCCCACCAAACTTGAAAGGGGTGGGATTTCATTGCAATCTATTGGCTGCTCCCCCTGCTTGCTGGGAAAAATATCATGGCAAGAAAGAGACTAGCTTGGCCCCATCTGTTGACCAGAAAAGGAGCAGTGCAGGGAGCTTGCTTCTTCTATCCCGGCCAGAAGAAATAACAACTTGCAACTAAGAACTAGTGCCTGGGTTTGCTTTTTTCCTCCTCCTTCCCAAAAGCTTTTCCTTTTGTGTCATGTCTTTTGTAAGCCTGGGTTCAGGGACTGATGGTTTCAAGACACTCTGGGAAGCCCCCCCCCCTTTTTTTTTGGTTGAAGAGCAGGGTGCAACACACACAAGTAAATAAATAAATATTGGTGCTGAAGTGGGAAACCCAGAATTGCTAAAGTCGCAGTTGCTAAAGAATTGGATGCTGCCGGATAGCTCAGTCGGTAGAGCAGGGGTCACCAACCTAAAACCCATGGGCCGGAAGCAGCCCATGGAGGTCGTTTGACCGGCCCCTGAACCACCCCCGAACTGAGCCGCCTGCTCTCGCGCTGCGCTAAACTGGTGCAGCGCGGCACGGGAAATCGTGTCTGCGCTGACGCAGATACCAAAAATCACAGGCAGGCGCGATCCAGCCCACAGAGGGATCTCCGCAGGACTGATCCGGCCCAGGCAAGATAAACCTTGCCGACCCCTGTGGTAGAGCATGAGACTCTTAATCTCAGGGTCGTGGGTTCAAGCCCTACGTTGGGCAAGAGATTCCTGCATTGCAGGGGGCTGGACTACAGGACCCTGGTGGTTCCTTCCAACTCTACAATTCCATGATTCTAAAATGTGGGAACACCAGGAGAACCCTGCCAGATCCGAGCCAAGGTTCATCTCCCCTCAGCAGCCAGCCCCCTGCCTCTGGGAAGCCTTACAAGCAAGTAAGGAACGCCGCAGCCCCCTCTGCTGTTGCCTCCCTGCAAATTGCATTCTGAGGCATATGGCTACTGCCCCTGGAGGTTCCATGCTGCCATTGTGATGGTTAGTGGCCAGTTACGAAGCGCTACCTGCCGTGAGTCCCCCCTGATGCACTTTTAAAGCGGTCGAAATGTGTGGCCATCATCACCACCATGTCTTGGGGCAGGTGAATTCCAATACCACACGAGGCTTAGATTTGCCATGCCAGCTAGATCTGGGGACCCTGGATGCCTGTGGAAGCTGATCAGGATTTCTCCAGTGGGAAGGTGAATAAAAGGGGGCAGATTTCAGTGAAAGAGTGCTTGCCCACCGGTCCTTCAGCATACACCTGGTACGCAGGCTGAGACCCTACCTACCCATGGACTGTCTCGCCAGAGTGGTGCAAGCTCTAGTTATCTTCCGCTTGGACTACTGCAATGTGCTCTACATGGGGCTACCTTTGAAGGTGACCCTGAAACTGCAATTAATCCAGAATGTGGCAGCTAGACTGGTCCCTAGGAGTAGCCGCCAGGACCACATAACACCGGTCCTGAGAGATCTGCATTGGCTCCCAGTACGTTTCTGAGCACAATTCAAAGTGTTGGTCTGACCTTTAAAGCCCTAAATGGCCTCGGTCCTGTATACCTGAAGGAGCTTCTCCACCCCCATCGTTCACTGAGGTCCAGCGCCGAGGGCCTCATTGCGAGAAGTGAGGTTACAGGGAACCAGACAGAGGGCCTTCTCGGTAGTGGCGCCCGCCCTGTGGAATGCCCTCCCATCACATGTCAAGGAAATAAGCAGCTATCTTATTTTTAAAAGACATCTGAAGGCAGCCCTGTTTAGGGAAGTTTTTGATATTTAATGCTGTATTGTTTCTAACACTTGATTGGGAGCTGCCCAGAGTGGCTGGAGAAACTTAGCCAGATGGGCGGGGTATAAATAATAAATTATTATTATCATAAATTATTATATTAGACAATTGTGGGGGAACCCTGTGCCTATATTAAAAGGTCTAGGATGCTCTCAAGAGTTTACCTAGCATAAGATGCCTTAGAACAAGCCCCCAGAATCCTTTGCACCATGCAAGGCTTCTGCGGCAGGCGTTCACAGGGCACATGGCAGAATGTGAACTCGGAAAGGGTTCCTCGAGAGCGGAAAGTTTTAAAAGCCGCCGGTTTAACACATAGAGTTTAATCCAAAAATTCAGGGCAATCTTATTTGACAACAGCCCTCTCTCATTCTCTGAAAGCTGTTATCCACTACTTGGATAATCTGTTTCAAAGCCATCTTTTAAACCTCAGCATTGTCTCAACAGAAAAGCAGGGCTTGGGTGAATGCTCTGTCTGCTCATCCAGGTGCCCCAAGAGGGGAGGGTTTCTCCCCCCCCCCCCCCGGTTTGTGCTCCTTCCTAAAAACTGAGAATCGTCTCCAAAAAAACTGGGAGCAACTTTTTCTAGCCCTGCTGCTGATCTAGCTAACGGTTTCAGCATCTTTCTGTCAAGTCTTTATTATTGTTGTCGGGTAACATTATATTGTTGTTGTTGCAACACACCCCAAGGAGAATTGACAAGCCATTGCTTTTGTGATCTACTGGTGAGCTTCCAAAGGCATCAATACCTGATCGTTACTGGAAAGAGCAAGGGGCTAGAGGGGCTTCCTTGGATTCAGCAAGTCGGTCCTTGCATCCATTTGTGCCCAAAGCATGCAAGGGAGAGGCCTGTATCATCAATGCACGATCAAGTGGAATATATAACAAGTGATATCTGCAATAAAATGTTGCAGCACATCAAGTGTGGGACACTTCTGGCCCTCAAGATGCTGCCGAACCATAACTCCCATCTGCCTCAGCAAGCATAGGGATGATGGGAGTTTAGCAGCATCGGGAGGGGGGCAGCAAAAGTTCCCCTACTCCTCCATTATACCCTAACACCTAATAGTGCTCCTGTTCAGGGTTCCAGTCAACCATGTCAACCATGTCCTATGTCAAGAAGCTGTCAAGGGCTCAAGCAGTTCACTCCCCCTGCCCGATTTTTTGTTTTCCCTTTCCGACTCAACATTTTGTGATTCCCTTGCTTCTACATAACTTGGGATTTACCTAAGCACGCCCTCTCGATTTCCAGCAGCCCCTTTTGGGCTCTAATTCTGTCAGGATCCTACCTCCGAGGGCACAATTCACAGGGAATGATGCTGAATTGCATGCCCTGTCTCCCCCAGGTCTCTGAGCATGCGTGCCTCCTTCTGTTTAAACAAGGGGTTTGGATGATGGGTTTAAGATTGCAATCTAACAGGTTCCTAACCTGCCTGACTGTTTCAGGTTGTAGCCTCCAGTGTTTGTTTTAGCGGCCATTTTAAGCCATGACAACTTTTTTAAAAAATAAAAATCTGAATACATCTAAATGCATTTATGGGTGCACATGGTTTGAGAGTGGATAAACCAAAACAGCATTAGGATGTTTGTGGAGAAAGCAAAGAAAAGCTGGCCTTCTTGCTAGCCTACGGGATAGAATTGCTGCTGCTACATTTATCCTGGAGCAAATTTGTTTTATCCCAGTGTATGTCATCCGACTACATTTTATGCTGCCAGGAGCCTTTGAAGTTATCTTCTGGTAGATTCCCACCCTTAGGCAATCAAACAAGCTATGGTTTGTTTCCCCAAAGCTCGGTTTGTTTTCTAGCTGCTCTCGCCTCAAGACTTTGCAGTTTGGTGACCATCCAGGATGGGGTCAGTAAAAAAAATAAAAAATAAAAAAATCAAGGAAGGGTGCTGAATTCACACATGACACCAGGAAACCAAGTTTCATAAGCCAAATAGATTCAGATCATTCTTTGTTAATGGGAAACAAACCATAGTTAAGTTGCTGGGCATGGTTCATATGTAACAATAAAGGTCTTAGCCAATTAAGTTCTACTGAAATCAATGAACCTAAGCTAGTTATGTCCTCTAAGGGCTATCAAGATAATAGTTTACAGTTAGGCTTGTTCTTACGGGCTATGTCCAACTCTAGGCATTACTACTTAAAGTAGAGGTGGAGAACCTGTGGCTTCCAGGTGCTGATGGACTCCAACTCCCATAATTCCTGGCTGCCTGGACTCCAACTCCCATAATTCCAACAACATCTGGAGGACCATAGGTTCTCCATCCTCAAATTAAAGGATCTCAACATTAAAACCAGTGTCTTGTTTCTAAGAGGAACTAGCTGGAAGCTTCCAAGAAGAGTGCAAAGGCACAACATCCTTTCCAAGCTGATTGCCCTCAGTGTCTTGTATTCACACAGGCATATTGCCCTCTGGTTCACAGAATTACAGAGTTGCAAGGGACCTCCAAAGGTCATCTAGTCCAACCCCCTGCAATGTAGGAGTTTCCATCTAGCTCTCCTGGCTAATAGGTGCTGGAAGACTGGTTATCCTCCGCAAATATGCCTGCTTGCTTCTTCTTTTAAGCCCTCTTAGCTAGCGGCCATAAATATATCCAGTGGCGGTGAATTCCGCAAGTTAATTGCACGTTGTATATGAAATACTTCTCTCTTTCGGCTCTCCGGAGCCTTGAGCTATTAATCTGCCGGGGAGGTGCCGCTGAAAGATTATGACCGGCTCCAAGGCCGTAGCAAAAGTGGGATTAGAACTCTGCTCTCCCAGATCAAAATATAATCCTCTCCTTGGTGCACTAAGCTTGTGTATATGTTGCGTGTGCGCAGACACCAATGCCTCACACAACCGAAATCTCCCGTGGGGACGCCCCTCTCTTCTCCAGGTCTCTGGGCTGCCTGCCGTTGCCCAAGGGGGTAATTATAAAGGTGTTTGTTTTTGATTGCCTCATTTAGACACAAGTGGCTTTTGCTCAGCGCAGAACCCGCCTTGCGTGTGCATGTGTGTGTGTGTCTATATATCTATATCTGCCTGTCTGATGCAACAGCTGAACACTCAGAGAGGGAAAGATGGGGCCCACTCCCCTCTTATCTAGGGGGAGATGAGCCTCTGACATTCGTCGCTAAGGGGGAAGACTCCAAAATTGGCTGGGGGAACACATGCTTTTGACCCACGTGAAATTTCCGAAGGGGGCGCCTTCCATCTGTATCCCCCCCGCAACCCCTACATCTTAGGGCTATGAGAAAGTGAGGCCTGGAAAATCCCTAGAAATGGACTCTTCTGAGACAGCCACGACTAAAATTAGAAGTGCTGTAACTATGGGTGGAAGCGAGGGAGGACTTTGTGGCCAGGGGAACAGGCCCAAATTATCCCTAACTTTATTAATTATGGTGTTAGAAACACCTGAGGTGGCCTGGAACACACACACACACACACACACACACACACACACACACACAGTATATCTCATACATTTAAAGAAAAAAAGAGAAAAGAATCCTGGGAACTGTAGTTTCTGAGACAGCTTGGAAATGTTGCTGTGTGAGGGGGAAACTACACTTCCCATGATTCTATGGGGGGTGGGGAGGTGTGCTTTAAATGAAGGGTGCGTACGTAGCCAGTCGGTCAGAGGAAGTGGAGCCTAGTAGGCGGGCATGAGAATGAGAGGGAGAGAGAAGGGTTGTGAGCCTTACTGTACCTTGCCTCCAGTCCGCAGTGCCATCTTGTTTGCTTGCTGGAGATCGACATCTGCAATACATTCGACTTTGGCGAGAGGATGGCTGTGCAAACAGAGCAGAGGGTTAGGATACCAGCACAAAAAGTGTGTGTGTGTTTTTTTTGGTGAGGGGGGTAGAATCTCTGCCAAGAGAATTTGGCTTAAAGATGTTGAGGACCAAAGAGGACACCTCACTGCTCCAAGCCCAAACAGATCAAAGACTGGCTGTGTACATGCCATGCATTTAAAGCACATTACGAACCATCCTGGAAACTGTAGTTTACTCCCAACTTACCTACCATTCTCGGCACATTTATCAAACTACAGTTCCCAGGATTCGTTGGGCTGGGATTGCTTTGAATATATGGCTTGTACCACGGCCAGCCCAAGACATTTGGGCACCTGAGGGGAACCACAAAATGGCGTCTGCTCACCCGTGCCAGGGAAGAAGGGGTGAGTAAAGATCAACCTCAGGAACGAGGGAGGAAGAAGTATCTACATAAGGATCAGTAATTGCACCTAGTAGCCCTTAACAGCCTTGGTAGTTGCTGCTGTGCTCAGCTCCCAAAATCCCCTGGGCAATGCAGGCGGAAGCTGATGTTAGTTGTAGTTTGAAAATTTGCAGGGCAACAGGGTTTTGTTTTTAGTTTATTATTAGATCTGCCCTTCTTCCTGGGAGCTCAGCGTAGTGTACATGGGTCCCCATACTCCCCATTTTATCCTGACAACCCTGTGAGGTTGATAAAGTTCAGAGATTGCGATGGGCCCAAAGGTCGCCCAGCGAGCTTCATTGCGGAGTGGGGATTCGAACCCAGCCCTCGCCTACAGTGACATCAAATTAATGTTTAAACTTTCCCTGCATTAACTACAACAGAAAACACCAGAATGTCACATCGGTAGAAGGGAAAGGGAGGATTCAGAAGGTGGTTTTGGGGTCCCAAAAGGTTGTGTGAGTTTGCAGCCCGGTGCCACTTCTAAACACTTGACAAGGGTTTAATGTGTGAGCCCAGAAGTTCCAAGTTAAAATTTCATGTCTACCAGAAACTCAGTAAGTGGTCTTATGCATATTCCCTGCCCCCCACCCATATTATTATACGGACAATGATGGTTTACAGAGGGGTAGCAGTAGTCTACATTACAAGGCTGTTGTAACGATTGCTGAGCCTGTGCATTCACAGCACTTTGAAAGGCTCTGTGTAGGAATGCGTGATTCTTAAATAGGAATGAAATGTAAAGCAGCTGAGGGATATTACCAGCAGAAAGGAAGCTGTCTCGATCTATGTCGGAAGCGTCGGAGAAGACAGCCTGTGTATGGCACGATATTGCTCAGAGGCACTTCTTCCAGTAAAACTCTGCAAGCCTCCCCCCCCCTTTGTTAGAAAATAAACTTCCAAGTGGGTGCATACGGAGCAAACATTTCCACACTAATGTGTCCACAGTGGGTGGGATGAACTTAATAATGAAAAGTTTTGGGGAGCCCAAAGTAACCCACTAAGAGAGAAGGGTGTTTGTTGTGTTTCTGGATGAGTCACCGGCCAGGTAATCCTGCCCCATATCTGGAAAGGACAGGTGTGAACGGGGAGCCTCCAGATGTTTCTGGACTTCCACCAGCTGCGGCCAGCATTGCCAATGGTTAGGGACGATGGGAATTTTGTAGCCCAACCTCTGGAGGGCCACAGGTTCCCCAAACTATGACACACGCAAAGATTCCCTGCCTTCAGGAGACGTACTCTGCAAGTCACACAGATTTATTTATTTATCACATTTTTATCCCGCCTTTCCTCCAAGGAGCTCAGGCTGGTCACGTGGTTCTCTTTTTACAACAACCCTGTGAGGTAGGTTAGGCCGAGAAACTGTGACTGGCTCAAGGTCGCTCAGCGAGCTTCACCCAGGATTTGAACCCTGGTTTCTCAGGTCCTAGTCCAACACTCTAACCACTAAAGCACATGGCTTGGGTGGTGGTGTTGTGCTCTTTGGAGGGCAAGTTGCTTTTTATCCCTACATGCTCTTAAAAGGTAAAGGGACCCCTGACCATTAGGTCCAGTCATGGCCAACTCTGGGGTTGCGGTGCTCATCTCGCTTTATTGGCCAAGGGAGTCGGCATACAGCTTCCGGGTCATGTGGCCAGCATGACTAAGCCTCTGGCAAACCAGAGCAGTGCACGGAAACGCCGTTTACCTTCCCGCCAGAGTGGTACCTATTTATCTACTTGCACTTTGACGTGCTTCCAAACTGCTAGGCAGGGACTGAGCAACGGGAGCTCACTCCGTCGCAGGGATTCGAGCCGCCGACCTTCTGATTGGCAAGTCCTAGGCTCTGTGGTTTAACCCACAGCACCACCCGCGTCCCTTAATTCAGGGTCCAAGGTTCAGGGTCCAAGAGTAAAGTGGCCTTGCAGTTTTAAATCAGACCTTCTCAGTGTTGGCTCCCAACAGTGTGGGACGCCCTCCCTATAGAGGTGTGTTGGGCACCATCCTTGCCAAGCTTTAAGCGGTCAATGAGGGCTGGCCTCTTATTATTGAATGTTATTGGCCTATTGTCCAGCCGATATGCGCTGCATGGCATTTTGGGGTGGGGTCATTTTCGATCCAATCTATTGCATTATCTTTCCTGGACGTAACTGGCATTTAGGGTGAAGGGCAGTTAACAACCAGAACCAAATAATGAAGACCACGAAGGAAAAGACCTGCTGGCTACCAGTACTTTCCATCGGGTGTGGAACACAAATGCAAAAACCAGTAGAAGGAGGACAGTTCCCACTAGGGCCCGGAATACAAGGGGTTAACCCGAGGAGCTTGAGGCCTGACACCTGTTTAAAGAGACATGTGGGAATTTTCTGGTCTTGACCCCTGCCGCTGACCCCTGGCGACCAGGCTACTGGGGAACCAGGCCAAAATATGGGAACAATCTCCCCAGGCATGAAAACTGACAGCTTGGGGGAATGGAATGACAGGGGGGTGGGGGTGGGGAGAGGCTATACAAGGACCCAAGGCGGGGGGGGGGCTGGAGATGGGGCTAGGGGGCTGGCTGAATAGCCCTTGCATCCACCCGCTCCCTGCCCCCCACCGCACAAATCCCAACCTCCCAATTCCTTTTTTTTTTACTTTCTTTTTCAGTCTTCCATTTCACCTCCCAGAAAAGACCCCTTTGCAGATGCAATTTATACCCGGCTCCCCCCCCCCCGCCACCCTTTGCCCTGCGCTGTCCTTGGGACTCCCTCTGGGTGAAGGGAGGGCACGAGGCAAGGAGGGTGGGGTGGGTGGAGAGGGTCACAAGCCCAGGGAGCAGGCAGCAGCCGAGAGGTCTGGTGCCACATTTTCTGGGGCCCGGCTATAAATAGCCGGCGTTATAAATAATGCAGCATTATTCCCTCTATAATTATCGGGTGGGAAGTTTGTGGCCGGGCTGGCGTATTACACGGCTGTGCAGGCCGGCACCCTCCTGCCTCCCTTACGCCAGTCTTCCTAATTTACCCTCCTTCCTCGCGGGGCTCGTCCCTCCTGCCAGACGGACAAATCGAGCAACCGGATCCCTCCATTACTCTGGAGCAAAAGGCTCCACGGCGCAGACCGCATCCTTTTCATTTAAACTCCCGGGGAAATAACGGAGTGGAACCCTCGCCCCACTGTTGGGGGGGGGGGGAAGGGAGCCAGCCTCCCCACTTCACCCCACCCCACCCAAAAAGCTTTTGCAATTGTAGCCCCTGCTAGGCTGAGGTTAATTTCGAAGGCAGAAATTTTGACCCGCTCGGCTTTAAGCCTGTCCAGAAGACGTGCCCCGCTGACCCACGGAGCCTGTTCCCTAATCCGACATGTGTGTGGGTTGCCCGGGGTTACTTGGTAGTGAAGGGAAGGCAGGTGGGATACACTCAGAAACACACTTGTCATGTTACAGGGTAGATTCTGGATATTTAGCATGCTCTGGGGCTCAGTCCCGGCATAAATTAAGACCCGCTTCATTGTGACATCATCATTATTATTATATAGCACCACCAGTGCATGGCAGTTTATAGCATGCAATAGGACAGGTCTCTGTCCCAAGGAGCTTACAATCAATGTCATGATACTAGAGTTCCCTAGGTATATCATTTAAAATGCATCTACTTTGTTAGGGTTTTCGTCCTGTTTTAACTGTATTTGCTGCTTTTAATCTTGTGTGCTAAATCATCCTGAGGCAGTTGTTTGGAAGGCAATTAACAAATCACTGATAATGCAGTAGTAATTAATATCCAGCCCAATTGTTTAGCTCCCTTGTTTAGAGGCAAACTGTCAAATCTGCTTTCCTCTACACATGAAAACACCTCCAGGCATCTCAGAAATATAAGCAGTACACACACTAACAAATTTTGATGACATCCAGAGTCTTAGCAAATTGGGGGTGTCCAAGCCAGCACAGGTGGGGAAACTGAGGCAGACACAGTGAACGGGGATGATGAATGCACGCCTGTTTGTTCCTAACAACACCCTCTTGCCTTAAGGGAGATGGGAATAAGGGGTGCCCCTTTCTGCTGTGGGAGAATTGCATTCTGACCTCCCTCTGCAGGTCTACTCAGAAGTAAGTCACAGAGGTCAATGGAAGAGTTTGTTTCAAATATGTACTCAGTTCACACAGCTCACTGGGTGGCCTTCAGTTACTCAACCTTGCATACCTCACGCAGTTTTATCAGACTCATAGGATTATATATATATTGTAACTCACGGAGTCCCTCTAATATGGTACAGTGAGAAATAAATCTAGATGAATTCAAAATAAACAAGCCTTCTTTTTTGGCTCGGCTAAAATATGGGACCTAGGAATTCAGGCTTTCATAAAAGGCCCTGTCAGAAGTGATGCTTACGTGCCTCTCTTTTTTAAAACCTTCATCTTCCACAAGTCTACTGCAGATGAGGTTTCGGTCAGGTTTTGTTTTTTTACACTGAAACTGGTTCCCTACGCATGCTGTTAAAGCAATATTCGCAAGGACCGGCAATCCAGGTTTAAAATGGCTCCCTTGTGATTCCAACATCCACACATGGACCAAAGTTTTTGATGCAGCTGAACTGTATCCCACGGGGAAAGAGGGAGGGAGGGAGAAGAACTTTGAGAACTGTAGCCCCTGATAGGCAAAAGTTAATATTTAAAAGGCAAAAATTTCCACGCTGGGGCCTTGAGCCTTTCGAGAAGACCTGCTCTTTCCAATACAGTTTAAAGCACACACCCCAAATTTGTAATATCAACTTCTATCAGTTATACATTTCTGGGGGTTTTTAAAGTCACTCTTCTGCTTTCATAATGATGCAACACATTTTAGGATTCAGTGGTTGTTGTTTTCAAAGACCTTCTGAGCACCATTTAGCATTTTTCAAGGGGGGGTGGTTTAAAAACAAAGACTTTCCCCTACCTACCTACCCACCTACCCACCCACTTCTACCTGTATTCAAGACTGTTCTTCTACATCTTCCTTGGTGTCCCCCCCCCAAAAAAAAAATCATAATAATAGAGTTTGTGATCACCCCATTTGGTGTTGGGTCCAAGAATCAGAGGCATGCAACGTCTGGACCGATTATGCAAAGTGTTCTGCCCCACATGCAACACTCCCCCCTCCCCAAAAAAATAAGAAGACAGAGCTGAGGGTGGGGAGGAGAAGAGAGAGAGAGAGAAAAAAAGAGACTTACAGAGCAAAGAGGAAGAGAGGGCTTTCTTTGTGTGGGGCTGCCCCATAGACGGGCTAAGTCGTCCCCTCCCTTTTTGCCCCCGGCCAGCTGGGAAAGTCAACTCCGGGGAGCCGGCCGGAGGGAAAGAGCGAGCGAAGCGGGTATATTTAGCCGCAGGGCGGGGTCGGCCGCCTGAGGAAGGAGGGAAGGAGGAAAAGAAGGAGTAAAGCGGGATTAAACTCTAGAAGGGGACGCCCGGCGCCTTGTGACTCCTCCATCGCCGAAATAGCAGCGCGAGGCGAGAGGAAAAGTTTGTTCCTGCGGCGGAATTAGCAGCAGGGCACTAAAAACAGCTGCAGCGAAAGCAGCGCCGCCGCCGCCGCCGCCTCCCTGGCCCGGGGCGCCTGCCAGCTGGCAGCCAGCTCCGGCCCTGCCCTGCCCGGCCTGCCTGCCCGCTCGGAGCGAGAAGCGCGGCAGACACAAGCACAGGCCCGCACGGCCCTTCGCACGCACGGCCAGGCTCCCTTTGTTGCCGCTTCCTCAGCGCCGCCGCCGCCGCCCGTAAGAGGCGTGGGTTCCGCCTCGCTGGCGCCCTCGGCCGCGCAGCGCCTCCTGCCGGCGGCGGCGCGGCCGGCAGGGGGCGCTAAGGACGAAGCGCCCGGATACGAGGCGGCGACAAGGCAGCTCCCGCCGCGCCTCTGTGTGAGTCTCCGCTCTGGCTTTCCTCCTCCTCCCCATCAGCTTTTTTTCTGTTTCTCACCAGGCGTCAGGATTTAGATTTAGATCTAGTGCGGCCCTAAGCTACTGAAGGTAATGGAGCCCTTTATATGGCCAGCCGTCATTTGTCAACAACAAATTGTCGCTGTTTCTTGTTTTGACTATATGCTGTATGGTAATTTATGGACCTAACAGGTACCTAAAGGCATTTGCACATAACAAAATACGTATTTTATCAAGGTAATTGTTGAAAAATCCATGCAGAATGTAAGCCCCCTATATATAGAAATGAGCAAAGCAGTGATATTTTAGGGAGCAGGCTAGCAGACCTGCTTACATCATAGGAGCCTACACGACACAAAACACTGTTGCTGTATGTAGGTTTTATTTTATATGTTTTTTATCTTATATTTTGGAAATGTACATCCACTTTTTTCCCCTTTAAATTTTTTGGGGGCCCCAAGAGAGTAGGGCCCTAAGCTATAGCTTCTTTAGCTTATACGTAAATCCGGCACTGATCAGGAGTGCCACCTTGAATAAAATATTTGGGGGGAGGGGGAGCAGGCAAGTTCAGACTCTCCAAATGTCCCTCTTATCCAGGGACAGTCCCAGATTTACAGACATTTCTGATTTGATCCCGGAATGTGCCGCTTTTCCTTAGGACGCCCTGATTTTCGTCGGAGGAATGTTGGAGGGAATGCAAGCTCCACCCTGCATAATTGGTCACAGCGCAAGCAATGCCCATCAACTTGGGGGGAGGGCCTTCAAATATTTTATTAGGGGGTCCGAAGGGCCCTCAGCACCTAGGAATTTGCTCCTATGATACACATACACACACACACCAGCTTCCACACCAGTCAGTGCAATTCAGATATATCTTCAACATATTAAGCGGTATAGAAATCAAATAATCAGTCGATTCATTCTCTCTTGTGCCCAGATCAGTGAAATACAGGGGGAACCTGGAATTGTAGAGTTGGAACAGATCCCAAGGGTCAGCTAGTCGAATCTCCTGCAATGCAGGGATCTCAGCACACAGTCCCCCATCCAGTTTGGAACCATAACCAGATCCTGTTTAGCTTTGCAAATGTGCTAGCCGTTTTATTGCTGAAGGAGTTTCCTCTCAGTATATATTACTCTCAAAACAAAAGTTTTATGGTTAGACATAGAAGTGTATCTAACTGTAATGCAATTAAAAAGAAAACAGAAAGCCTGTAGTTATCAGCAGCCTGGGTGCCAGGAAACATCAATTTGTCTCCCCTCTGCTGGGAGAAGGCCAGACTGCTGAGATTAGCAGTAGTTACGTTAAAGGTGGCCTGCGCTTCACGTATTTCTTTATGTTCCAAAACTAAAGGGAGCTTTTGTTTCTGTTTCTTTTCTTTCTTAGAAGAGAGAGGTGCCCATCGTTTTAGAGGCCACCTGTTTCCAATTTTGAAACCTAAGGGCTTCAAAGTGCACTTAAGGGCCTCTGTGTCTGTCCACTAGCTGAAGGGTTTTGTAGGGTCAGAGGCCACCTGAACCTATTTTCTGTGTCAAATCTCAGCTCTGGAACCTGTCAGTGTGCAAAGTAGCCTTCACTCATGCAACTTGGGACAATTTGTGTATGTGTGTTTGTGTGATCAAATGTGGACGAGCTTTTAAGCACCACAGAACTATTTATCATGGCAAAATGGAAACCAAGAATACAGACCGCAGCTTCTTGGATAATTACAGCACCCTACTTGCCAACATTTAAACTGGGGAGGGAAATGTGATTAAGTCGCAAATGGCAAATATTTGTTTTGGTGACCTAAACTGCTTCTGACATTTTTTCATTCCACCCAGTTAAAGAGTGTAACGCTAAAGCTTGCGTGTTCGTACACCAACAGAAAGGGGTAAAATACATTTCTTTTCTAGTTTTGCATTTCTTGTGGCTACCCAATGAATCCAACAATTTACTCCCACTCATCAAGGACCTCTACAGTGCTCCCAGCAGATCCCCCCGCTATTGTTTACGTATCAGATCTGAAACACCAGCAGCTGCGTTACAGAAAACCCAGTGGCCCAATATTCTGATGCAGCACGTAATATTTAACGTATTGAATAGGAGGTGCAGAAAACCATGCCTATCTGGAAGTGCTGTCCCTAACCCCAACTACGTGAAGGTGGCAAGAGGAAGATGCTTTTCACATGCTCAGAGACACTCTTTTCCAGCCAAGCTGGAAGTCAAATGTAAATCAGTCCTTGGCTAATATGGAAACATCCAGATCCTATGTCCAGAGCTGAAACAGATCCCATTGATTCAGGCCACTGTGAGGGTTGTTTGAGATTAAATATTACACCGTGTGTGTGTGTGTGTGTGTGTGTGTGTGTGTGTGTGTGTAAGTCACTGGACTGCTTACGGAAAGCTAACTGGAGAATATGTTCTATTGCCCTGGGTGGGGACTAGCTTCTAAAATAGAGATTATGTTCTGCGTTCCAAGGATATCCTCACAGCATCAACACAGTTCTATTTAGGAGAAGTGCTAGAGGAACTTGCAAGGCTAGCTTCAGAGGGTGGCATGACTGGACATTTGTGGGAGCTTCAAGAGCAGCAGAGAGCCCATTGCACTGAGAATGCTGCCATTTCCACCTTGCACAGAGTACAGTGGTACCTCGGGTTAAGTACTTAATTTGTTCCAGAGGTCCGTTCTTAACCTGAAACTGTTCTTAACCTGAAGCACCACTTTAGCTAATGGGACCTCCTGCTGCCGCCGCACCGCCGGAGCACGATTTCTGTTCTTATCCTGAAGCAAAGTTCTTAACCTGAAGCACTATTTCTGGGTTAGTGGAGTCTGTAACCTGAAGCGTATGTAACCCGAGGTACCACTGTATCAGATGCAGCCAAAGATAATTCTATTTTTTTTTTATAAAAAAATATTGCTCAATTTCCACATAAGAAATTATCAAACCATATAATCACCTATATAATTCCCCCCATGGACTTCCCTCAGCTCCTCTCCCTGGTTTCGCTGCACATATTTTCTCTGCATATTATAAAATCGTATATATCCTTACATATCTTTCCATCATGTTATCAACAATAAATTTGTGTATGTTTATTCAAAACCTGCCAAGGAGTCCAGTTCATTTTGCTGTATTTTTAAATAATTTGTGTAAAGTTCCCATCCCTCCTTAAAGTCACAGTTGTCCTTGTCTCGCAGTTTGTATGTCAGTTTAGCCAGTTCTGCATAGTTCATCAATTTCTCTTCCCACTGTTCTTTCGTTGGGGTTTCCTCATTCTTCCATCCTTGTGCGATCAAGACTCTTGCAGCTGTTGTAGCATACATAAACAAGTTCCTTATTTTCCTTGGCAGGTCTTGTCCTACAATCCCTAACAAAAATGCTTCTGGTTTTTTTTACAAATGTCATTTTAAACATTTTCTTCAATTCATTCTATATCATTTCCCTTTTTTATTTTTTTTAATATTTACATTCCCACCACATATGAACAGCCAAATATAATTCTCTGTTTGTAAATCCTGCTTGTTCTATGTTGGCCCCTGAGGGTGCTGTGTGCCCAAGGGCCCGCAAAATCCTGGATCCACCAGTTGGGTGGGGTGCTGGGAGACTGGTTGTCCCCAGATAATTCTTTTTTTCTAAATATCTAATTTTAGGACACTGAGCAGGGGTGCGGAGCCTCTGGCCCTCCAGATGTTGTTGGACTACAACTTCCACCATCCCTGCTGAGTTGGAGTCCAACATCTGGAGTGACACAGGCTCCCTACCCCTCCAATGCAGGCTTCAGATCTTATACCGGAGGTTTGCAGTGCAATGCTCTGCATATCCACTCAGAATGAGTCCCGTTGAGTTCAGTGGAGTTTACTTCCAGGTACGTGGGTATATAGGGACGCGGGTGGCGCTGTGGGTTAAACCACAGAGCCTAGGACTTGCCGATCAGAAGGTCGGCGGTTCGAATCCCCACGAGGGGTGAGCTCCCGTTGCTCGGTCCCTGCTCCTGCCAACCTAGCAGTTCGAAAGCACGTCAAAGTGCAAGTAGATAAATAGGTACCGCTCCGGCGGGAAGGTAAACAGCGTTTCCGTGCGCTGCTCTGGGTTCACCAGAAGCGGCTTAGTCATACTGGCCACATGATCTGGAAGCTGTACACCGGCTCCCTCGGCCAATAAAGCGAGATGAGTGCCACAACCCCAGAGTCGGTCACGACTGGACCTAATGGTCAGGGGTCCCTTTACCTTTACGTGGGTATAGGACTGCAGCCCCAAAGAGGCAAAATGCGTTCCACAGTGCAACCTGCACCATCTATTTTCAGTACATGTGGGTTTAGCTTTACTGCTTGAGTTTTGACATACTGTTATTATTTCATTTATGCCTTATGCAAAAAAAAATAAGAGGGGGAGCAGCAGCAAAAATGCCTCTAGGCGATTTACAGTTTAAGAACAAATATGCAACATCCAATATGACAAACACAATAAATAAAATTTCCCGCTGGAAAAACAACCACCGTCAACAAAATATCCTATATAGCATAAAGACAGCAATCAGCTCAGAAACCCCGTCGTATGGGAACAGACGTTCATATTAAAAACACAGGGTAATAAAACATGAATAATTGCTAAAACTGCTAAGAAGAAGGAGTCTAAAAGGCCTGGAGCAAGTGGGAAGACTTTGCCTTAGGGCCTGGGGTAAGCATCACATTAAGCTGGCTCAGCCTCTGCCAACCTGGGGCCTGCCAGATGATGGCGGTTTAAATGAAGATGGGGAGAACCTTGCACACCAGCTTTCGCTCCTTGGAGAAAAAAGGTGGGGTAGAAAGGCAGCAGTTTGTTCCCTCGATGCAAAGCCATCCTATACAGTGGTACCTCAGGTTACAGACGCTTCAGGTTACAGACTCCGCTAACCCAGAAATACTACCTTGGGTTAAGAACTTTGCTTCAGGATAAGAACAGGAATCGTGCTCCGGTGGCGCAGCGGCAGCAGGAGGCCCCATTAGCTAAAGTGGTGCTTCAGGTTAAGAATTGACCTCTGGAACGAATTAAGTTCTTAACCTGAGGTACCACTGTACATTTGCTGTACATCAGTACAGCTTTTCCCCACCCGGTGCTGCCAGAATGGGACTTTAACCTTCTGCCTTCCGGTGCTGAGAATGTGAAGTGGGGAGGGGGTAGACCTGAGAAAACAGACCAGGTCTCCCACACTATCATTATCCGAGCAAATTTCCCTGCAATGTTGCAACCAGCGAGCGCACCAAAAAGCAACGCTGCTTGGGTCTTCTCGTTGAGTTATTTTATGTGCCTCTTTTCTTTTGGCCAAGCTTCCTGAGTGGTACTCATCATATATGGCAATCTCCATATATATATATATATATATATATATATATATATATATATATATACACATGTATCATGTGCAGTTTTGTCCTCTTTACAATGTCCAAGTGGCTGCAGCTCAGAAGAGCATTTTGCTTCGCGTCCAGAAGGTTCCAGGTTCAATTCCTGGACAGGCACAACTTAGAAAGACGTCTTTCTAAGACCCTGGAGAGCTGCTGCCATTCAGGATATTGTGTCCTTGAACTTCAATAATGCCTCACACATACCTGGATGGAGAAGGGTGTGTGAGTTTGTGTAGGAGATAGCCTGCCGAGCAAAGTTAAACTCGATTTAATTGCACCACCCACTTTTGGCTCTGGCCCTGCCCACCTCTAGCATGAGGTCCCTGGAAAGTTGCCCAGAAGAGAAGGCCACTGCCACCAGGCAGGAAAACCTTCTCTCCCGCTTCCCACAGCATCAAAGCATTTCCAAGAACTATCACTTCTTCAAGGCTTTTCTAGGAAAGGGTACTAGAAGGTTAAAGGGAATGCCACCATTTTATCGGTCTGGAAATTCCACTTGTGGTGTTTAAGAGGTTGTTCCCCGCTCCCCCCAAAAAAAGAACTGGATGTTTCATGAAGATCGAAGTCGCTGAGGATCCTCAACTGTCCTGCTCCAGAAATCAGCTGGAGGACATGTGGGTTTTCATTCAGCCCAACACCTTGACATCGGCATTTGTCTGTTTGTGAGCATGATGGAATGCAATCAAAGAATGAATGCCAGCCTTTGCAAACAACAAAGACTTTGCAGTTCTGGGAGGTAGGATGCCAAGTGAGAAATCTTCAGCGTCCTCACCAAACTACAACCTCCAGGATTCTTTGCAGGAAGTTGCCACTTTTGGTCAGGCAAAATAAAGGACGGTTCAGGAGAGTGGGGACACAGCCAAGCAGTGGCGGACCTGCACTGCGCTAGACCAACATAATAATTATTTTAGGCATTTATTTAATATTATTTATTTTCTCTCACATTCTAGGGGTTGGACTAGATGATCCTTGGGGTCCCAATTCTACGATTCTATTATCTTCTGTGCATAAGCACAGGCAAGTGATTTCGGAGCGATCTCCTTTCAGTGACTTGTGTTTTCCTTGGAATTCCATTGTATGTAACAAAACCTGCACAGTGTTCTCTTGAAACTGAAACACCTTGTGTATTCAGTTTAGCTTTGTCGCACGCAGTGGCTAGAAAGCTCCCCTTTCACGCTGACTGGGCAGCTCTAGGATGCTGGAGGGGAAGAAATGGAGACAGTAAGAGATTTTTCTTTCTTGGGCTCCATGATCACTGCAGATGGTGACAGCAGTCACGAAATTAAAAGATGCCTGCTTCTTGGGAGAAAAGCAATGACAAACCTAGACAGCATCTTAAAAAGCAGAGACATCACCTTGCCGACAAAGGTCCGTATAGTTAAAGCTATGGTTTTCCCAGTAGTGATGTATGGAAGTGAGAGCTGGACCATAAAGAAGGCTGATCGCCGAAGAATTGATGCTTTTGAATTATGGTGCTGGAGGAGACTCTTGAGAGTCCCATGGACTGCAAGAAGATCAAACCTCTCCATTCTGAAGGAAATCAGCCCTGAGTGCTCACTGGAAGGACAGTTCGTGAAGCTGAGGCTCCAATACTTTGGCCACCTCATGAGAAGAGAAGACTCCCTGGAAAAGACCCTGATGTTGGGAAAGATGGAGGGCACAAGGAGAAGGGGACGACAGAGGACGAGATGGTTGGAGAGTGTTCTTGAAGCTACCAGCATGAGTTTGACCAAACTGCGGGAGGCAGTGGAAGGCAGGAGTGCCTGGCGTGCTCTAGTCCATGGGGTCACGAAGAGTTGGACACGACTAAACGACTAAACAACAACAACAACAACAACAAAGGATGCTGGAGACAGAGACCCTGTTGCAGAATGTACCGTAACAAGCATTTGACCACCTGCAATCTGGGGCCCACCACACCACATCTGACAACTGAATTTGGCTTCCATGTGGCAGCCATACAATGCGCCCACTGCCTCTCACTTCTTGTCTGTTACCCTGCTAATATAAACCTGCGGCTATTCTGCACTGCCAGTGGAACTTCCTACGTCTGTCCCCTGCTGGAGACAGAATGCTAGCCTAGAGGGGCTTTGAACCGATCCAGCAAGGGGATTCTGATGTCGTCCATTGCCTGCGCTCACATAAACAACACCAAGTCACAGAGCAATAGGTGAGATTGTATTTTCTACAGCACCAGCTTCTTCTTCTTAAAAGCGCTGCAGACTTGCAAACATCACAAGATGTTTTCTTGTTAAGTAAGAGATGTCGGGAGCCAAAGCAAACCGGGAGAAGAGGGAATATGTTTCTACGTGTCCAGGCTGTTGGGTCACCCTGGGATGCTTTGTGAGCAAAGGGCCTTCAGGCACACATGGCGATGATTCAACTGCAGCCCTGCACAGATGTCAGGGCTGAAAAGTACCCTAAATGTCAAGCTTTTAAAAACAGAAACACCACCCACGTTTTGAGCCTTTAAGGCATGCTTCCATAACGCCTATTTCCATGAGTGCAACACCCTGTTCCCCAGAGAAATTGACTGCAGGAGAAACACCCTTCTCTTGCATCTGAATCCTGCTATGGTATAGATCAGGGATTCCCAAAATGTGGTCTATGTTTGGGTTGCCATATGTACTCTTTTTTTTCCAGGACACCTCCTCTTTTTCATAGAGTCGTCATGAAGATCCATAGTTAAAAGTAGAATTCGGCTAGTGTGTCCTCTTTTTTGTTCTTCAAAATATGGCAACCCTAGACTGTGAACCACCAGTGGTTCAGGCAGTTCATGGCCATGTCCGCATGAAAGAATCATGCTGATTTGTAATTGCATTTTTATTGCTTCTTTTCTTTCTTATCTTGTATTTTATTGTATTACATTTTGAATTCTTTGGGATGCAAATTGTAATACAATAAAAATTCAAGATAAGGGGAAAAAGATGCAATAAAAAATAACAGTTAAAGCCATACAGTGTGTAGTGCAGTGCATTACAATTGTTACAAAAGACAGAAGAGTCATTAAGACCCGCAATTTTCAAGTGGTTTTGGGAACCAGCGATATAAATCAAAAGGGAGAATTCGCATTGGGAGGGAATGGCAGGTTCGGATGGATGATGGTGCTTTTCATCAGGACCATGTTGCGAAAACATTAACCCCCTCCCAAATTTGGTTGGGACCTCTCCCTCCTCAGCTGCTATTTAAACAACAACTGAACAGGTTAAATGCATTTTTGCAGGGCCCATTTCACTGTTTAATAGCAGAACTTAAATCTGCTTTCCTATCATTTACATCCCTTTGTTCTAGGCTGTGAACGCACCATACGTTTAAAGTGAACTCTGAGATCACTGGATCTCAGAAGACAACAACAACAATAGCAGATTTGAATATTTTCTCTCCCCAAAAGAAATCTGGGCGCTGTGGTTTGTTAAGGGTTCCTACAGTGCTCAGAATTCCTTGAGGGAAAGAAAGTGCTTTGGCCACCCTGAGTGGCTGGGGAAACCCAGTCAGATGGGTGCCATATAAATAATAATAGGATGATGACAACGAGGAAGGAATGCAAGAGGTCTCCTAACAACTCTCAGCACCTTTACCAAACCAAAGCTACCAGAATTATTTAGGAGAAGCCATGGCTTTTTAAAGTGGCATCACGGCGCTTTAAAAGTATGGTGCGGATGTGGCCTAACTGCTTCACTTCCCGGACCCTTCTGTGCTTCTGTGTTGGCAACTGTGAACACTCTTCCAAGGGGGGCAGGATTTGGCCGAGAGCTCTGGATGGCTTGAGGAGCAGCAGCTTTGGAAGTCAAACCTAACGGGCCAGCGCTTTGTCCACATGGAGGTGAGATAAGGAGCATCAGAAGACACCACTGTCCCGAGGAAAGCAGCTGCCAGGGCTCGGAGGCCCCTCTCGCTGCGCTCTCCGCTTATTTAAAACTACTGCAAGGCAGAAGGAATCCGTGTAGCTGTGCACGACCAGACACGCCGCCGCACAAGTTAAATAACACGCAGCCAGGGCGTTTCTGGAGGGTAATTTACAGGCGACGTGAACGCGCCTTTCCCATTCCTTTCTGCAGAAACTCAGCAGAGGAGAAGAGGGTGGTGGTAAAGCGGGTGGGGAAGGCCTTAACCTACCCGAGAAGGCCTACGTGCATTTCCGTAGCAAGCGCCAGTGTGGCTGACCTGCTTTCTTTTTGTGTGTGTGTGTGTGTTTTGCGGAGCTGAAAAGGCGAAAACTGCACCGCGCTTCGCATAACTGTTTTGACGGGAACGCCAAGTAGATCGCGCTTGTTGCATTTGCTCAAGTTGGATCGGGGTCAATTGCTGGCGCAAAACGCGCGTGTGTGTGTTTGTGTGCATTCCACGCTCTTGCGGGGAAGTGACGGGCCTGCACGCGCAGGTGTGTGCGCGCGCGTGCGAGCGAGAAGTCGCCCCCCCCCCCGCCGCATCTTCCAGGTTCCACAACTCCCGACTTCTCGCCCGTTCCTGTCCTGCCGAAAGCGCCTCCTGATTGGCCACGAACTCCGGCAGCGCCGGCCAATGCGGACCCGCCCTGGTGACTTCATTCCTAGGCCGCCCCAGGCGCTGATTGGTCGCTGCCGGCCCCGCCTCCCCAGCCCCACGTGGGGAAGGGGATCCCGGTCCGGACGCTGATTGGCCGCGGAGCTGTCGGCGGCGGCTCCGCTGTTGCTGAGGGGAAGCGCGAGGGGCCCGGCCGGGGCAAGGGAGGCCAGGAGCGGACGACGGGTGAGTTTATGAATATGCTAATGACATGCAAATTACGTAAAAATGGACCTTCCGCCGAGGGGACTTGGGATGGGAACGAAGTCCACCCTCCCCGTTCGCTCCGCTTGCCTCAGTTGTACTTTGCAGCCCTGCGGGGGGAGGGGACAGGCTAGAAGTAACAAGCGGAAGAGCTTGATGGGAGTTGTAGTCTTTCCTAGGGGAACTCCCCAGGATGTCTTACAGGGCGGGCCGCCGTTTTGGACTACAAATCCCATGAGGCTGTGCGCGGAGCCTTGGCTTCTTTAGAGACGTTCTGTTGCCCCAAAGCATGATGGGTGCGCTAGTCTTTTACGAGTACGTCCCTCTGCTTTTCCTATGGGCATCGCTGGCCCTGAAGATTCTCCGGCACCCTGACCGTCCTGAGGAACGGCGCGTTGCATCCCGGGAGTTGTGGTTCTTTCTCTGGTAACTTCCTGGTTTCTCCCATAACACTTTATGGGAACCATGACTTCGGCGGCCGGCAGCCCTTGCGCGCTCGGCATTTCTAATGCGGTAGAAGCCTGGCTAGCAAGGCAGTATGGGAATTGTTGTCTTTCACACCTACGCAGTATGGGAAGGATGAGTGACAAGAACTACAAGTCCCATGAAGGATAGCTCCCCGTTTCTGCCTCAGCTGTATTTCGCGTAGTGTCATGGGAATTAAAGTTCTTTCTGCGAGGGTTGGAAGACTCAATCAGCTGTGGGTGAAAGTCCTTAAAGACTACATGTCCCATGAGGCTCAGCGGAACCTCGCTCTTCCTGTTCGCCTGGCGCCCGGTAAACAAGTCTGTGTTCTTGCTCCGCCTCTCCGTCCCTATTGGCTACTGTATGGTGGGCTTCTCCCACATCTCCCTTAATTCACCTTTCTACAGGCTACTGTAAGTGCTTCTCTCAAGGGAGGGGCAGGAATGCTTTGAATAGTCTGGCCGACCCCTTTCATCGCTGATAGGCCGCACGAGCTGCCTGTCTCGGGAGGTGGGGAATGCGCAAGTTCTGGGGGCGAGCTATTGGCTCGTACGAAAATCTGTCACGGAGTTGTGGGTGCCGATTGGACAGTGGCTCCAGCTGGTCCAGATTCATTCACCATTTTGTCTGTTGGAGTAAAAGGGGCTCGGAGGGGCCGAGAGGGGCTCGGGCTGGACCATCGGAGAAGCGGGGGGGGGGGGAGTAAAAACTGGACTGTACCAAGACTCCCTGCAGAAAGAATTCTGGCTATCCTAAACTCCCTGGAAAGAGGGAGTCATTCAGGTAAGGGGGGTGATATTAACTCCTGTGCCCCCTTCCCAAGGAGGGGGGGGGAGAGGAGGCTCCATAAAGGAAAAGGAGGGAGTGGGATGCACCAACTTTACTCCCCCTCCTCCCCATTAGGTCCCGGGAGGTACCAACTCCCGCAGCCCCAAAATGGGGACCCTCAGAGTTGCAAGGCAGCAGCAGGAGGCAGCAGCAGCAGAAATCCCCGTTTTTATGTGCCACAACTTTTGGTGGTTTTATGCAAAAGAATTCTGGCGGGGGGGGGATGCGATCCCTTTTGCAGCTGCTAAGGCAGGTGGGATCAAGGCGGGAGACCAGCTTTGCCCCCCCCCCCCCAGCTCCCCTTTCCTGGGCATGTTTGGGAGGGCAAGTGGGTTGTGATGCACCACCAGGAGAGGAGAGGGGTGCCTATCCTGGCTGTGGTGTGATGACTTTGAGTAGGGAAGCGGCCCAGGCTGAGACCCAACGCCAGTTATTATGGGATGGGAGGATTGGCAGGGAGGCCTGGCCATTGTGTGTGCGTGGCAGGAGGTGTTTGTGTGTGTTGGGGTGGGGGTGGGGAGAAAGAGGGAGCGGAGAGGAGTTGCATAACATGGGAGGGGTCTTTGGGAAGTTAGTTGCCTGGTGGGAGCGTTGTCAAGAGCGAAGGAAAGTCTTCTGCTCAGCGTTTGGGGTGAGCAAGGTCACTTGTGGGAGGTGCTGTGGGGTAGAGGGTCTGCCTTTCAGATATAAGGCCATGGGCAAGAGCAGATGACACTTTGCTGGCTTTTGGGAGGGGGCTGCTAAGGAAGGATGGCATGGCTGTGTGTATATGACTCCGGGGAGTAGTAACGTGAAAATACTCCAAACATTTCCTATATGGGGCAGGTGGGGGGGATTGTGCAGGGAGAAGGTGTGTGGACGAGATCGGGTTTAATTGTTCTCCGGCCACACAAGGTATTAGCATGGGGACCTGTTCCGATTCAGCCCAAGGATATGGGGAGTAACAGCATGTGCCTCTGAGTGCATACAGAGTGCCGCTGCTCCACCACTCGGGAACAGAGCACCCACATCTTCAGCTGAAGGGATCCAGAGCAGATCTGGGGGAAAGGTGGGAGAAGAGGAACATGTTTAGAGGGTTTGCAGTGGGGGAGATGGGGGCAGCAGCCATGGAGAGTCTGGCATAACCTCTCTCTCTCTCAAGGAAGCTTGAAGCCAGGGAGAGCGCCCGGAATGATAACATTAGGAATGCTGTGTCGAGCCAATCCTTGAGACTGTTCGCCCATAGTCTGTTTTTTTCCAGGAAGCCTCTTCTCCCTCCCTTTTTGGTGGGGTGTGGGGAAGAGGAGGGGATTTGGCCTACATCCCTGCTTGCCGCCAAGCGGATGGGTTGCAACTCTTCCACATTCCTTTGCACCCTGCTCCTGTCTCCAGGCCTCAGATGAGAAGGGAACTAGGAAGGATTCCTCCGGAGGTCTCTGAGCATTCCTCTCCCCGCCCACCAGCTGCACCCAAGCTGGTAGCAGGGGGAGGCATGTGAACAAGGAAGCAGCCTCCCTCTGCAGAACTTGGGGTTCTTTGGGTTTTGCCTGAGTTCGCTGCACCCCTTACCCGGGTAGCACATTATGGAAAGCCGTTGAGAAACTGTGTTGGCCATATTGAACAAGTGAGGATATGCCGTTTTCTTGAGCTGCCTCATGTTGGGATAGACGTGTGAGAAATGGAGAGAAGTGTATCTCAAGAGATGCTGGAATGGGTGAAAGCTTCTTATTATGCTAGCCCGATTGGTTTCAGGCCAAGCAAGCCTCCTTGTGGGGGCTTATCATACACATTTCTTTATAAGCTGCTCAGCGAACATCCGTTTTGAGGGACCTTGCAGGGCAAAACTTGCCTGGTCCATGAAATCCGACGGTTGTTACGGCATAACACCCAGTCCCCAGGACCCTCTCACTTTTTATTCCCCATGGATGCTTCTGCTGTATAATTAAAAATGAAGGCAAAGGACCACCTGCTCGTAGTAACATCACCCAGGGGTTTCTTATTCAGAATGTCAAAGGTGCAAGCCGTACCATACAGAACCCTGTACTCTATCGTAAGTTTTAACGCCTTCATCTGATGAGGAGTTCTGTGTTGCTTGAACGCTTGCTCTCCCATTCTGTAGAATGGTGACGGGGAGCCTGTGACCTTCCAGGTATTTTTTGGACTCCATTTCCCATCAGCCCCAGCCAGCGCAGCCAATGGCCAGGAAGGATAGAGTTGTTGTCCGGTGGTGTTAAGAGGGACTTGGGTTCCCCCTCCCTGATTTACAACATAGCGTAGTTAAGCGTCATGACTGACCTTCCGGGGGGGGGGGGGAGCCGGAAGGGATTCCCGAGGGTCATCTAGTCCAACCCGCTGCATTGCAGGAATACCTAAGCTCTTTTATTTATTTCATTTGTTCTTGATTTCATTGGCAATGGTGCCAGGGGTGGCGTATGAGTGCTACCCAACCATTAGTGTATCCTGCTAAGTGCCTGCCAAAGCGGTCTTTGTGTTTTCTCCATTTCTGAATACAGAAAGGTACCTCGGGTTAAGAACTTTATTCGTTCTGGAGGTCCGTTCTTAACCTGAAACTGTTCTTAACCTGAGGTACCACTTTAGCTAATCGGGCCTCCCGCCTCCGCCACGCGATTTCTGTTCTCATCCTGAAGCAAAGTTCTTAACCCGAGGTACTATTTCTGGGTTAGTGGAGTCTGTAACCTGAAGCGCCTGTAACCCGAGGTACCACTGTACAGTTGTATGAGGTGAAGGAGCTCAGGGCCGGGAGGTGGGCAGAGAGTTATGGGACGGGGCAAAAGTATGGAATATGTTGCCACGAACCTCACACAAGCGAGAAGTAGCAGGTGGGTTTGTGCTTGCGGGAAGGATCTTTTTTAGGGTTAGAGCTGGGGAAGGACAATGGGAGCAGGGAGCGTTTTAAGAATTGCATTGCAGGGGGTTGGACTTGATGACCCTTGGGGTTCCCTTCCAACTCTGCAATTCTGTGATTCTACAAGGAGACTTCTGAATCAGGCCAAAGGCCCATCTGATTCAATGCCTAGTTCTCACAGTGGCCCTATATTTGCTTCTGGGGAACCAGTGAGCAGAACGTGAATCATAGAATCATAGAGTTGGAGGGTCGTCTAGTTCAACCGCCTGCAATGCAGGAATCTTTGGCCCAACGTGGGGTTTGAACTCAGGACCTTTGGATTAAGAGCCTCAAGCTGTACACAAGAGCAGTCTCTCCTCCTGTGGTTTCCAGCAACTGGTATTAAGAGACATTACTGCCTCCCAACTGTGGAGGCAGAGAATGGCCATGGAGTGTACAGCCACCAATGGGCTTATTCCCCATGAACTCGCCTGCTCCTCTTTTAAAGCTATCCAAGCTGGTGGCTGTCACTGCCCCTTGTGGGAGTGAGTTCTGCACTGGCGAAGAAGTACTTTCTGCCCTGAATCTTCCCAGCATTCAGGTTCATAGGATACCCAAGAGTTCTGTCATTAAATGTTTAGGATATAATGGATGCTTTCGCTGAAATTCCTGCATTGCATGGGGGTTGGACCCTCTAGGGGTGCCTTCTAACTCTATGATTCTGTATGACATCCCTGCCCTTTAGCTTAAAACAAAACCTCCAAGTTCTGAAAAGCTGGATGGCTGCAATAGTGGGGAAGGAGAGGCCAGATCCTTGGACCAGTGAGAGAGCAGGTATGGGGCTTTGTCACTCTGGTTCGCTGGAACCTCGGCAGAACGAGCCTCTGCCTGCTCTTGTAACCTTTGCCTCTTGTCTTTCTCTCCTCAGCTCCCTGAGTCCACACCCAGCCTGGAGGGAATATGAAACCAGCGAGGAAGGCTGCTGGCTCCTCCTCCTCCTCTAGCAGCAGCAGCAGCCGCTCCCCACCCTCCACTCGGGCAGCCAAGGCCCAGAAGCGCAAGGCCACTGAGGAGGGGCCCAAACCCGAAGAAGAAGCAGGGGAGGAGTCTCTAGATCAAGCCCCGCCTTTCCCAGGTGCCCGGTGCCTGCAGCCCCAGATGGATCCCGGCCTGCAGGAGTTGGCAGGGACACCCGAGGACCCCTACAAGCTGCCCGAAGGGGACAGGGACCCGGGGACTGAGGCCTGCGGGGCGGAAGCCTCCCTGAACCGCAAGACGGCCACTTTCAAGTCGCGGGCGCCCTGCAGGAAGTGCCCGGGGGGCGACGAGTCGAATGGCAGTGAAGGCGCGGCGGGGCCCACCGAGGATGAGCCCAGGCGCTGCCCCTCGTCCAGCACCGACACCGCCAGCGAGCACTCTGCGGACGAGAACGACAAGGGGGCAGGGGACGCCTGGGCCACGGCCCCGAGCGACTATGACCTGCGGCAGCTGCGCTCACAGCGGGTGCTGGCCCGGCGTGAAGGGCTCTTTCAGCCGGCCGTAGTGAAGCAGATCCGCCGGGGGCAGGACTTGGGGGTGCAGTTTGTGGGCGACCGCGTCACAGCGTACTACGAAGGGGCTCTGGGCTCCGGCGCGGTGGACGTGGTCCTGGACGCCACGCCTCCGCCAGGGGCCTTGGCGGTTGGCACACTGGTCTGTGCTTGTACGGACCCTGAGGAGACGGCCTACCGGGAAGGCACCGTCATCGAGGTGAGTGCCAAGCCGGCTTCCTACAAAGTTCGCTTTGCCCGCCCCGTCGTCCTCCCTGGCACTGCGGCAGCCCGCAAAGACTCCGCCTGGGTGACACGCTCGGCCCTGCGCCTCTTGCGCCCGCCATGGAGCTGCGAAGCTGCCCCCGAGGACAGCAAGCTGCCTGAAAAGTCACCTCCGTTGCCGGAAGAAGAGAAGGTCGCCCTGGCCCTCCCGTGCCCCGACCCGAAACAACCTGAAGACGCGGAAGTCTCCAAGATCAGTGCCTGCGTGCGGGCAGAGGAAAAGTCCGTGGTGGTGCCGCCCCAGATCCTGTCCCCGCCCAAGTCCCCGGCTTTCCCTCGCCTCCCCGAGCAGCCGTCCCCGCTGCTGAGCCCGGATGCGAGCGGGAGCCGCAGCAGCAGCGTCATGTCCGTGGACAAATGCAGCACCCCGGGCTCGTCTCGCTCCCGGACTCCCCTCACGGCGGCCCAGCAGAAGTACAAGAAGGGGGACGTGGTGTGCACACCCAATGGCATCCGCAAGAAGTTCAACGGGAAGCAGTGGCGGCGGCTGTGCTCCCGGGAGGGCTGCATGAAGGAGTCGCAGCGGCGCGGCTACTGCTCCCGCCACCTCTCCATGCGCACCAAGGAGATGGAGAGCCTCTCGGAGGGGCGGGCCAGCGGGCTGCGGGAGGGCAGTGCCGAATTTGACTGGGATGACACCTCGCGGGACAGCGAGGCCAGCAGCGCGCGCGGGGACTCTCGGCCCCGCCTGGTGCCTCCCGCCGACCTATCCCGCTTCGAGTTTGATGAGTGCGAAGCGGCTGTCATGCTGGTCTCCCTGGGCAGCTCTCGCTCGGGCACCCCTTCCTTCTCGCCCGTCTCCAACCAGTCTCCCTTCTCACCGGCACCCTCTCCCTCTCCCTCGCCCCTCTTCGGCTTCCGCCCGGCCAACTTCAGCCCCATCAATGCCTCGCCCGTCATCCAGAGGGCTGCCGCCCGCAGCCGCCACGTCAGTGCCAGCACGCCGAAGGGTGTCGGTGGCGCCGTGCTGAGCCCTGAGATGCTGCACCACGCGGCCTCCCGCGAGCGCCACCACTCGGGCATCACCTTCCAGACCAACCTCACTTTCACCGTGCCCATGAGCCCCAGCAAGCGCAAAGCCGGGGACTCGCACCACAGCAGCACAGGCTCGGCGGCCGACTTCCACAAGAACGAGAGCCTCGACTCGGGCGTCGAGTCCGTCTCGCACACACCCACTCCTTCCACACCAGCTGGCTTCCGGGCCGTGTCGCCCGCCGGGGCGGGGCCCTTCTCCTCCCGCTCCCAACAAGCTTCCCCGCTCCTGCTGGTGCCCCCGCCGGCTGGGCTGACCTCCGACCCCAGCCCCACCGTGCGCAGGGTGCCCGCCGTGCAAAGGGACTCGCCCGTCATCGTGCGGAATCCCGACGTGCCGCTGCCCTCCAAGTTCACCGAAAAGCCCCTGGAGGGGAGGGTGGGCAGCCCGCGGGCGGGGAAGGCCGGCTCCAAGGAGCATCTTCCAGGCAAGGGGCAGCTGCAGATTCCGGTGCCCATCAACGTGGGCCGGACTCTTCCTTCCAGCCAGCCCTGCGTGGTTTCCGCCTCCGAGCAGGCCCCGCCCATCTTCAGCGTCTCCTCCCCCTTCCAGCCAGTCGCCTTCCATCCTTCTCCTGCAGCCCTCCTGCCTGTCATCGTCCCTGGAGAGTACACCAGCCACCCCACGCCCAAGAAGGAGATAATCATGGGAAGGCCTGGGACAGGTGAGTTGGGCTGGTTGCTTAGTTTGTTTTCGTCTTCTGGCACAGTTTTCAATCCCTGTGTGGACTGCATTTGATGGTTCCCAAGATTCATTCTGTTGAAGATGAAAACGAGGCACTTGTCTGTGCGTTAGGTCCTGTGCATATACCTGCTTTGAATCCGCTCTGACTTTGCCCTAACTGTTTTCTTCTTTGCACCGAGAGAGGCTGCGTCTCTGTTTCAGAAAGAGAGTGGGGATCTTGTGTTTTGTATGGCCTAGTGGACGAGAGAGTTTGCTTTGGATCTAGGCCCTGGAGATCTGATTTCAACAGCCACTGCCGGCCTGCTGCTGTTAGCAAGTACTCCTTTTTTGGGCAGCGGCAGCAGTAGCGTCCTGCTCTGCAGGGTTGTTGTGAAAGCAAGGGCATTCAGGACTGTGAAGGACATTGTGAATTGAAAGTGCTCCATGAGTTGTAGGTACAAAGAGATACTTTACTCAGTGCTGTTCGGAGGGAGGAAATGTACGCTGGCTTTGAGGCTGCATCTAGGAGGGAGTTTGAAAGTGTCCACATAGTTCATCTGAGGATAGTGTTTTTCTCCAGCTCTGTGCAGCCAACCTGGTGCAGATGTGATTCAAACATGACAATGAAGGGAAGGCGAAAGGTTTGTTGGTGCTCCATTTTGGGTTTGTAGCCTAACCTCCTCTTAATAGCTGGTGCAATGTTAGAGACTCAGATATGTCAACCTAGCCACCAAATGGCTCCTTAAGCCAAGGTTACAGTCGAGAAAATGGAATGTCTAGTTGCCATTTTTGGGCAAGTCTTATTTTACAAAGGATGGACTGAAAGTGGTTGATTCTCAGTTAAACATCTGGCTATTTCAGATGACAACCTTGAGCTTTGTTAAGAACTTTGAGAACTTAAAGAAGGAAAGTCACTTGATCCAGCGACAGTCCGCATATATATTGGCCTATTCTGACCTCTCTCTTTTTATGGACCATTCATAACGTAGGAATACTCTTCACAACTGTGACTGTGAGCCGGGCAGTGGGGTGGGGTAAGTGTTGTTCGCTGCTCCTGCTCAGGCTGCACAGAAACAGCATTTGGGTTCCAGAAATTCACCCTGACCGTGCAGATAAAATATAACTGATAGAATTCTCCAGGATGTGGTATTGGTGCGTGAAAACAGTCCGGATCCAATGGCACGCACCTCCAGATGGTGGAGATGTCAGGCCCTATCCTGACACCTAGGCCTTTTCACTTAGTCGCAAGTGGCCGATAGTAAAGGTAAAGGTACCCCTGCCCGTCCAGGCCAGTCTTGCCAGACTCTAGGGTTGTGCGCTCATCTCACTCTATAGGCCGGGAGCCAGCGCTGTCCGCAGACACTTCCGGGTCACGTGGCCAGTGTGACAAGCTGCATCTGGCAAGCCAGCGCAGCACACGGAACGCCGTTTACCTTCCCGCTAGTAAGCGGTCCCTATTTATCTACTTGCACCCGAAGGTGCTTTTGAACTGCTAGGTTGGCAGGCGCTGGGACCGAACGACGGGAGCGCACCCCGCCGCGGGGATTCGAACCGCTGACCTGATGATCGGCAAGTCCTAGGTGCTGAGGTTTTACCCACAGCGCCACCCGCGTCCCTAAGTGGCCGATAGCCAGGTGCAAAATGCGCCTGGCTAATTTCAAACACTGAGCTGGCGGCAACATTTTCGTGAGAGTCCTGCCGCTTCAGGCCAAAGGTCATGAGAGCAGAAGAAGGAGCCCTGCAGGATCAGGCCCATGGCCCATCTAGTGCAGCATCTTGTTCTCATAGTGGCCAAACTGATGTGTGGGGGACACCAGCAAGTGGGGTCCGAGCCCTCTCCCCTCTTGCGATTTCCAGCAACTCTTATTCAAAAGCAATACTGCCTCCATCCGTGGAGGCAATACACAGCCATCCTGGCAAGAAAGCTGCCCCAAGTTGTTGGCCATCGCTGCAAGTTCCATGGTTAGACTCTGTGCTGTGTGAACAAGTTATTTCTTCTCTCTGTCCCGAATCTTTCAGCCTCATTGGACGTCAACGAGTCCTACTGGGAGAAAAAAACTTTCCTCTCCCCACTTTCTCCATGTAAGGCATAATTTTATAAACTTCCATCATGGCACCTCTCCTTTACCTTTCTCTTGGCTAAAGAGTCCAAAATCATAGTAGAGTTGAGAGGGATCCCAAGGGTCATCTAGTCCAACCCCCTACAAATGCAGGACTCTCAACCATCCAGTTTGGAACCATACTGGACCCTGCTTAGCTTTGCAAATGTGCCAGCAGTTTTCTTGCTGTTGCAGCCTTTCCTTATAGGTCCTTCTCGTCCATTCTCCCCACTCCTACTGTAGCCCAGTATCTTCTTGTGTTTTTCAGGAAGCAGGGGCGCAAGGGGCAATAAGCCCCACACCCCGCTGCCTGTCTGCCTGCCTTCAGGCATCTGCTATTCAGAGTCCTACTTTTTGTGGTTACTGTTGTAGTTAATAGCCATTGAGAGATTTTTTCCCTCTGTGAATTTGCCTCTAGCCTACATCACGACCCAGCAGCAAAGTCCTATGCACTCCTCAGTACGGGAGATTTTAAGTAGGCGGAAATCGCAGCGAGCCTTGGCTGGATTGGGCCCATTAACCGTCCCCTTTGATAGTTGTGGAATCTGAAGCAGAGAGAGTATGTGATGTGCTCAAGGCAGCAGCCCTGTCCGTCTAGGGTTGAGTTGGGATTTCAACTTTGGTCTCCTTTAGTTGTGGCTGGACGTTTGACGAAACAGATTCTCTCCTCCTCCCGGAGGTAGGGGCACGCAGAGCTTCCAAGTTTTGTCCCAGCTCCTGCAAGGGATGGAGTGTCATCTGAGATTCCTGCATTGCAGGGGGTTGGACTAGATGACCCACAGGTTCCCTTCTAACTCTATACTTCTTTGATTCTGTGAGAGTGCCTGTGTGTCTGTGCAAGAGAGATCCTACAGTAGTCTAGATATTTCCCCCCCAGGATTTCTCATGTTCTGCCACTTGCTTCCCAGTTCACTCCGGAATGGAGAACAGGCCCACACTGCTTTTGAACTACTTGCTAGGTTACACTCATTGCCGTTTGCAGTCCCAAGCAGGCCACAACGCCAGGTTAGCCAAACTATCCTGTGCATGTCCGTACACATTTGGTGGGTTGCATTTGACTTGGTTGGGTCGTGAGCCGCATCAGCCTGATCTAGAAAAACAAGTTTGCCCAAAAATAAGTAAGCAAGTTCCCAGGTTGTAGTGTTTGTGTCCTGCACACAGGCTTTTCATAGTCATCTGGTTGGCCACTGTGAGAACAGGATACAGTGGTACCTCGGGTTAAGAATTTAATTCATTCTGGAGGTCCATTCTTGACCTGAAACTGTTCTTAACCTGAAGCACCACTTCAGTTAATGGGGCCTCCTGCTGCTGCCACGCCGCTGCTGCATGATTTCTGTTCTCATCCTGAAGCAAAGTTCTTAACCCAAGGTCCTATTTCTGGGTTAGCGGAGTCTGTAACCTGAAGCGTCTATAACCTTAAGTGTCTGTAACCCGAGGTACCACTGTACTGGACTAGATCAGCTTTTGGCTGATCCAGGAGGGCTGCTCTTCAGTTCCCAAGTCACTGAAAGGAGACTTGGGTATTTAGAACTGGCACTGCTTTCCTGGCTTGGATCTGCCTAAAGAAGTTGCCCTAGTTTTGTCCAAGTCAAAACAGCAATAGGGTTTTAATGAAGGCTGGGAGCAGGAGCCTATACTCAGAATTATAGAAGGGACCACAAGGATAACCTAGTCCAACCCTCTGCAATGCAGGAATCTTTTGCCCAACGGTGGGACTCGAACTCACGACTTTGAGATTAAGAGTCTCATGCTACCAAGTCCAGTTTAATTTTTTTTGTGAGCCACTGTGAGTCTTTGTTCTGGGGAAAAGGTGGGATATCTAACTAACTAACCAACCAACCAACCAGCCAGCCAGCCAGCCAACCGACCAGTTTGGCTAAGTGCTAGTTTTGATCAGTTTGAGATCACCTTGTTTTTAACCTGCTTAGATGATGCCAAGAGCTGTGTGACATATGATTAATGGCTGGGAGAGTTAAAGACCACCTTGAAGGCTTTTAGGCCTGTCGCTTTCTCTCAGAAGTCTTTTACCCCAACATGTTGCATTTTTTGAGAGAATTAGAAAAACCCCTAATGCAAAAGTCGGTTGTGTTTCTTGGAATGTGTACATATATGTGTAAGACACAGACATGTCTGAGCCTTTCTTAAAGAGAACTGCAAACGGTAAGTGGGCGAACTTTGGGGATATTGTTTGCCACCAGCACAGTAATATCTTGGAAGGACTATGTGGCAGGCAAATAATGTGGGGTGGGAAATTTTCCAAAATGGAAAGGGCTGTACGGAATGTCAATCATGCTCAGGAGAAGACTCATTGAATTGGATACCATGACTAGCTTGCTTTCTGCTGCTCCGAAGGGTAGGACCTGGACCAATGGATTCAAATTACAAGAAAGGAGATCCCGACTAAACATTAGGAAGAACTTTCTGTTACTAACAGCTGTTTGACAGTGGAACAGTTGTGGACTCTCCTTCATTGGAGGTTTTTGAGCAGAGGTTAGACGGCCATCTATCAGGGATGCTTTAGCTGTGAGTCCTGTGTTGTAAGATGTTGAACTAAATGACTCTTGGGATCCCTTCCAAATCTGATTCCATGACTACCTTGGGCCCATTTTCAGTGGGTCCACTCTGAGGGAGAACCCGCTTGGCTCCAACTTGCCATTTTAAAGTGCTTTTATTTCCCCACGCAGAATTTTCTGTTTCATAAGCGCATTAAGCAACACCAGAGAGATGCTGGTTCCCAAGTATAATGCTAGGCGAGCGCGGCAGTTTCCAACGGTTTAGCTTTGCTTACTAAATATAGGTAAAACGAACATGCTCAATTAGGTCGCTCTCCGGGGCATAAGAAAATTTCCTGATGCAAACTGAATTTTTCCTGATGCAAAGGAAGAATTTCTGGTTCAGGTTTCCCTAGGAAACCCGAATCCCTTGCTGTCAGCCTACTTCTGTGTAAACTCTGTAACTAAAAGTGCACCACTGGGGTAATCTTTACCCCCCCCCCCAGAGGTCTGGGTTAGGGTTAAATATCTACTCACGTATGGTGAATAGAAATTGTCTCTGGGCAGGGAAGCGTTCGTAAACCGGAAGGGAGTTGCTTCTATCCCCCCCCCCCCGTTTTCCTTTTAGGCCAGCTGTGTACCACTACTGACTGAGGTATGTGTTAGGAGTTTATTTATTAAAATATTCCTAACCCACCCTGTATTGGTTGGTCTTGGAGCAGGATATAACAATAAGGCAATCCTAGGTGGGCTGGCGGGACGCGGGTGGCGCTGTGTGTAAAACCTCAGCGCCTAGGACTTGCCGATTGCATGGTTGGCGGTTCGAATCCCCGCGGCGGGGTGCGCTCCCGTCGTTCGGTCCCAGCGCCTGCCAACCTAGCAGTTCGAAAGCACCCCTGGGTGCAAGTAGATAAATAGGGACTGCTTACTAGCGGGAAGGTAAACAGCGTTTCCGTGTGCTGTGCTGGCTTGCCAGATGCAGCTTGTCACGCTGGCCACGTGACCCGGAAGTGTCTTCGGACAGCGCTGGTTCCCGGCCTATAGAGTGAGATGAGCGCACAACCCTAGAGTCTAGCAAGACTGGCCCGTACGGGCAGGGGTACCTTTACCTTTACCTTAGGTGGGCTGGCAATTTTTGTGGGGGTGCTTTTAAGACTGCTGTGTAGATCATCCAGCATAGACATGCTGGATTAATACCACTCCACACAGATACTCAGAAGTGTTGGCATTTTAGAACTTGATCTTATTGATAGCAAAGGGCTTTAGAATTTGTAGGAAGGGTTCCATCTGCCCTATGCTTTAGGGCTGGGCGATATCTGGTTTTCTACATCACAATATATCGCCAATTAAACACGGCGATATACCAATATATCACAATGTCTGAAATGAGGATGGAGCTATGTAGAGGCCTTGGCTGGCTTCATGCGTTCCCCCACATTGTGATTTTTGCATAGCTCACACATACATATAACGATTTGCAATATATTGCCAGGTCAAAAATTACTAGACCAATATCACAATATGGACTTCAAACCGTTTTTGGATGGGACAACAATATAGCCCTGCTACGCATTTCAATAAGTGTCATGCAACTTTAAACAATCATTTAAACAACTTCTAGCCCTGTTGTTGTTCTACCTCTTTATAAATGACTTGGATGAAGGAATTGAGGGGATGCTCATCAGATTTGCAGATGACACCAAACTGGGAAGGGTAGCTAATGCCGCAGAAGACAGAATCAGAATTCAAAATGACCTTAACAGTTTGGAGAACTGGGCGCAAGCTAACAAAATGAATTTCAGTGGGGGCAAATGCAAGGTTCTGCACTTAGGCAGGAAGAACCAGGTGCACAAATATAGAGAAGGGGACACCTGTTCTTAATGCAATACGTGTGAAAAGGATCTAGGGGTCTTGGTGGACCACAAGCTGAACATGAGTCAACAGTATGATGTAGCAGGGGGAAAAGGCTAATGCTCTTCTAGGCTGCATCAACAGAAGTATAGTGTCCAGATCAAGGGAAGTAATAGTACCACTCTATTCTGCCTTGGTCAGACCACACTTGGAATCCTGTGTCCAGTTATGGGCACCACAATTTAAGAAGGATGTTGACAAGGTGGAACATGTGCAGAGGAAGGCAACCAAGATGATCAGGGGTCTGGAAACTAAGCCTTATGAGGAGCACTTGAAGGAGCTGGGTATGTTTAGCCTGGGAAAGGGGAGACTGAGAGGAGATAGGATAGCCATCTTAAAGGCTGTCAAATGGAATAGGGAGCATGCTTGTTTTCTCCTGCTTTTGACTCGAGGCCGTGGCTTCAAGTTACAATAAACTTTAGGGTTGCCATACGTCCGGAATTTCCCGGACATACCCGGAATACTGCACTCGGAAGCAGTGTCCGGGCGGAAAGTGGCAAAATGTCCGGGAAAATCTGGACATATGGCAGCCCATGCCAGCAGTGTCATTTTTGCCTTGGATTTCCCTTAAAAGTAGATCAAAAATGTCAATTGCTTTTGTTTCCCCATTTTCACTTTTTGAAATATGGCAACCCTACAAGAAAGGAAATTCTGACATTTGGAAAAACTTTCTGACAGTCAGAGCTGTTCGGCAGGGGAACAGACTCCCACAAGAGGTGGTGGACTCCCCTTATTTGGAGGTTTTTAAGCAGAGGTCGGCTGGCCATCTGTTATGCATGATCTGGTTGAGATTCCTGCATTGCAAGGGGCTGGACTTGATGACCCTTAGGCAGTGTTAGAAACTGAGATATGAAAGCCAGGAGCTAAATGGCACCTTAAGCCTAGGTTATGGGCACAACAATGTCTAGGCACGCTGTTTTATAACAAAAATACAAAGCTGAAAATGAAGGAACTGCAGCTAAAATATTATGCTCATTTTTCACACGGTCTAGTCCTTCCCCTGCCCACCCCCCTAATATTCCTAAGAGGGTCTCTTCTCCAGTCTTCAGAGAGTAGCTGGAAGTGGGGAGGCAGAAAAAGGTCCCCCTTTCTTTTCTTTCTATAGTTTTAATCTCAAATCTCAGGCTCAATACTGTGCCCAGAGCTCAGAAGCTGCTTGTGCTGATGAAAGTTTTGAACCCTGCCCATGTGTCCCTTCGAGCTCTAAGATTTTATGGCTTCCCCCAAAGGATCCTGGGAGTTGTAGTTTATTTAGGGTACCGAAGGTGGTTAAAAGGTAAAGGGACCCCTGACCATTAGGTCCAGTCGTGGCCGACTCTGGGGTTGCGGCGCTCATCTTGCTTTATTGACCGAGGGAGCTGGCGTACAGCTTCCGGGTCATGTGGCCAGCATGACTAAGCCGCTTCTGGCAAAACCAGATCAGCGCACAGAAATGCTGTTTACCTTCCCGCCAAAGCAGTACCTATTTATCTACTTGCACTTGACATGCTTTCGAACTGCTAGGTTGGCAGGAGCAGGGACTGAGCAACGGGAGCTCACCTCGTCGCGGGGATTCAAACCGCCGACCTTCTGATCGGCAAGTCCTAGGCTCTGTGGTTTAGACCACAGCGCCACCCGTGTCCCACTGAAGGTGGTTAGGAGACCCCAATTCCCCTCACAGAGCTACAGTTCCCAGAATGATGCTGCTTTAAATAGGTAGTGCAGATGGGGCTTTAGTGTGCAGAATGAATATGGAGGCAGTTCTGGGGAGACCCAGTGCTGTGACCCCGCACCCACCTCCCTGATTCCTTCATTGCAGCAAGTCATGCCTGCTGCACCATCCTGTTCTTGACCCTGAGACGCCTGGGTTGAAGCATTTGCCGCAGCCAAGAGACCAGTTCAGACATGACTTTTCTTTATTAGACATTGGACTCATTCCCACATGCAAGTAGATACGGTTTGCGACATGGCTGAACACGTGTCCAGGTGTCGCGGTACGTTTTCCCATCCATCCATGTGTGGACAAGGCTTTGCCATTAATATAACTGCCGGTACCCATAGGAACGACCAGTTGCACGCCAGTCTGTGTTTTGTGTATCGCCCATGCGCACGACTGCTGGAGCATCACATGACGCTTGCATGAGTGAGTGGAGAAAGAGGAACATACACGGAACAGCTGGCTGACTGCAGTTTGCCCCCCACCCCATCCACTGTTCTGTACCATAAGAAGCCTCACAGCCTTTTCTCCCCCTGGTGGCTGCTATCGCCAAAATCATAATGTGAGATCCAAACTCCATACCACTGGGTACCTCTGAGCAGTGTTAGAAACTCAGATATATAAGCTAGAAGCCAATGGCTCATTAAACCAAGGTTGCTGTCGCCAAAAGGGAACATCTAGTTGCCATTTTGGGGCAAGATGGCTCTAAAGTCATTTTTTCCAGATGATGGACTGACTGTGATTTAGTCTCATCTGTCTGGTTCAGACAAGCTAAGTAAAAAGCTTTGAGAACTTACAGAAGAAAAGTCCCTTGCTCCAGGAACGGTCCACATGTATATTGGCTTATTCCAACCTCTTTCTCTTAATGGCGACTGCTCCTGCTCGGTCTGCGTAGAAAAAAACTATTGGTTTCCAGAAATTCATTCCAATTGTGCAGATGAAATATAACTGGGAGGGGTATTATTGGATGAAAACAGTCCAGATCCAATGATCGATCCCCAGATGGTGGAGATCTCAGGCGCCATCCTGGGACCCAGGCACCTTCACTTGGTCGCAAGTTGTCGAAAGCCAGGCACAAAAGAGAGCCAGTGTGGTGTAGTGGTTAAGAGCGGTAGACTCGTAATCTGGTGAACCGGATTCGCGTCTCCGCTCCTCCACATGCAGCTGCTGGGGGACCTTGGGCTAGTCACACTTCTCTGAAGTCTCTCAGCCCCACTCACCTCACAGGGTGTTTGTTGTGGGGGAGGAAGGGAAAGGAGAATGCTAGCCGCTTTGAGACTCCTTAGGGTAGTGATAAAGCGGGATATCAAATCCAAACTCTTCTCTTCTGACACCTGGCTAATTTCAAACACTGCCTCTGAGCCCATCCCTTTCACCCCTGGGAGAGACCTTTTGGGGTGGATAAGAATGCACGCTTGTGCTTTACCAGGTTTCTGCACCCAACTAGACACACTCTTTGGGGACTCTGAGATCAGAGGTTACATTTGAGGTTTGCTTTCTGGGGATCAGGCCCTCATTTTGGCAGTGGTGACGGGCAGGTTCTGGAGCTCTGTGTGTCCAGGACACTGTTCAGGTCTGTGCAAATCCTGCTCTGGGGTGCTAGGACATATGAAGGGAAGAGTGCGCCTGGGACAAAGGTGAGGACTCGAGCATGCGAGGTAAGGGAGAGCGTGGCATGTGCTTCTCCCATTCCCAAGGCACTGGCTCCATCTCCCTGCAGCATCACAACTGCAGTTTGCTGTCTCTCGGCAACTGGTAACCAAGGCTACCATCTCCCTGCTGCTCGCCCGGAGCCCCATCTCTATTTTTATCAGCAACGGGAGAGACCAGATCCAGATTTAGGGGAGTTGTACATTTGTGCATATGGCTTGGGGCTTAGGTGCATTTTGCGCGTACTGCAGTAGTGCCGGCTCCCTAACTCCCACACCCTCACATGCGATGGGTTTATTTGTGTACTCGCACTGAGCGTGGGCATGCTTGCGCAGTTGTGTGCACGGGCATATCCATCGCATGCACATGTGTGTTCCGCAGTTGCACCGTGCACGTATTTCCCCGTGGCGCAGTCGTGGTGCCGCTTGAGCAAACCTCGGGGTACGTTCGCACTTCCTCTGAAAGTGCGAATTTCATGCTTGCAAGCTTGCGTTCCACACCTGTCTTGTGCTTTTATAAAAGGAAACCATTCTGTGGAAAGCGATCAGGCTTGGCAGACTCGCATGTGGGAGGGAAACTACAAAACGATCCTGTGGCATCTTAAACACTAACCCATTTATTAGAGTACAGTGGTACCTCGGGTTAAGTACTTAATTCGTTCCAGAGGTCTGTTCTTAACCTGAAACTGTTCTTAACCTGAAGCGCCACTTTAGCTAATGGGGCCTCCCGCTGCCGGAGCACGATTTCTGTTCTCATCCTGAAGCAAAGTTCTTAACCTGAAGCACTATTTCTGGGTTAGCAGAGTCTGTAACCTGAAGCATATGTAACCTGAAGCGTATGTAACCTGAAGCGTATGTAACCTGAGGTACCACTGTATGACCTTTCGTGGACTAGAGTCTACTGTATTGCAGTAATCCATGAAAGCTTATACCACAATAGATTCATTAGCGTTTAAAGGGCTGTCAGACATTTTTGGGGGTTTTTTGGCTGCAACAAGTTAGTTTATTTTATATCCCACCTTTCCTCCCAGGAGCTCAAAGGGGCATACATTTTTTCCTGTGAGATAGGCTAGGCTGGAAGACAGTAACTGGCTTCATGGCTGAGTGGGGATTTGAACCTGGTCTCTCAGGCCCTAGTCCTGGGACACTCTAACCCAGCTTGTTTTGGACTACAACTCCCATCATCCTTAGCTAGCAGGACCCAGTAGTCAGGGATGATGGGAACGATAGTCCAAAAACAGCTGGAGTCCCAAGTTTGGGAAACCCTGCTCTAACCACTACACCACACTGGCCAACCCCACCCCCCACCCCCGGATGTTCTTGCAATGTGAGTCCGAGAGGCTTTTCATGCTTTATTCGCCAGCCTGGATTCACCAGTGCTCACCATGATAAACGTGCAAAGCATGGCTGGGAGGGATGTGGACTCTGACATGCATTAGACATGCAACAGGCTCTGGCTCTCTGATGCAGCTCTCTGCAATGTTTGGAGTAGGACCAACCATAGCTCAGTGCCAGAAAACATGCTTTGTACCTAAGAAAGTATTTGGTGCAACAACTGACATCCTCAGGTAAAATAACATGGATCAGGTAGCAGCAGGTTATGGGAAAGACCCCAGGTAGCATGAGAGTTTCAGGACACAGGTCTCCTTTTCCTCTTCCACTGCACCAGACATTAGTGGAACTCTGATGCCCTGGGTTGTTGTATAAGGTGTGATGTGTGGCTTTCTCCCTATTATGTAATGCAGTGTGTACCTAGTTCCAGCACTGAATACCTGCTCTTACACAATTCCGGATGTTCCCTACACCCTGGACAGTGCCAGGATATTAGTATGGTAAATGATTGTGCTCCTGACAGAGGACACTGCCGAAAGCACGCCAGCAAGCCAGTTGCATAACACATAGCACACCCTGCTACAGCCAGGATGCAAAACTCCCCATGCAGTAGGGGCCAGTGTGTGCACACAGCCTACTGCTGTGTGGGAAATCCAGATGGGAACAGATGGCAGCAGGCATCTGCGGTTGCCCTCTTCACAGCTTTGCATGTGTGCACAAGAACGCAGCTTTCCCCCTACAGTGACTGGTGTTGTATTTGTATCAACACAGTACTAGGTCGACAAATGTTTAATGGCTAGTGGTCACTGGGGGTGGTCAACCTGTGTTTGAGTCGTACCGTTTTCGACTCAGGCAGTGACTCAGATGATTGAATAATCTTCCACTTAACTGTGATCAATATCCCTCCATTCCGTTTACTAGCATGTTGAGGAGTAAGGCTCTCCCCTCCCCTCCCCCCCCCCATGTTCAGTTTTCTATGTGGAATGCATGTTTTTTGTATGGAAGAGCATTGAGTCATGCGCATCTTTAGGCCTGAAGTGGTTTAGCCTGGCTATGGGATGACCACATTGAGTGATAGCTTAGCCTCAGTCAGGGCAGGGCAGGAATTAAGCCAGAAGCACATTCGCCTTGAAAGCGGTGGACAATCCCAGTTGAGCCCGTCTCCCTCCGGAGATGGTGGAGTCCTTGATTCGAAGTTTTTAAGCAGAGGTTGGGTGGCCATCTGCCACGGATGCATTAGTTGAGATTCCTGCTTTGCAGGGAGTTGGAGCAGTTGACCTTCAGGGTCCCTTCCAGCTCTATGATTCTATGATTCCTCATCTTCCCGTGAAAAAAGGAGGCCTTCATTTCTAGCAGCGTGTTCCTGTGTCCTCGCCAAACATGAGCTTTTGCATGTGAGAGAATGTATTTCTCTACAGAGAGTGAGTGTGGGCACTGCAGAAGCAAGACACACACATCAGTGAAACTTCTAATGTTGCTTGCTTGCATTTATGCAGATGAGAACTAGAAAGGCGCAGCGTTCTGGGATAGATCCCTTTATGTGGCCCTGAACTCCTTGGAGGAAGTATGGATTGTCCGGGATCTGGTGGCCAGCGCTTAGGTCCATTTAATCTGGCGGCCCCCTGCATTCCTTTTAGACGGACAGGATGGTGTGCTGTAAGTCGCCCCTCCCTTTAAGCCACCTTGAAGTAAGGAACTTAAAATACAGCTTTTATTTCTGTCGTTCACGGAGAGAGGTATATCTGGGTTGTGAGTGTCATGTGCCTCCTGTTCTGTGAATATGTTTTCCTCCCTCTGTGCTACCTTCTGTCCTTTGCACTCGGCGGACATAAAATGCGCTCGCTGGCGAGAGAGAGAAGGCAGAGTGTGTGTGTTTTGCCCTTGGGCTGCAGAGTTTGCAGGCAAAAAGTTCTGCCTTGCATGAGGCAGCGGGTCTGCATGCAGCATGTGTGGCTGTGTTGGGGCAGAAGAATAAGGAAGGCTAGGCTCCTATGAGTTATCTGCATGTGAGTCGATGTGCATTGCAGAGTGAGCGTGGGTGGCGCTTTTTCTGTGCAATTGTTTTTCTCTCTCCCCCCCCCCCCAGCCCCAACGTCATGGTCAGTCTTCCCTTCCACCCCGCCCTTGGCGTAAGGCAGTGCGTGCTGGGAGTGGTGTGTTTGTGTCCTCTCCTTCTCACCCCCCCCCCCAATTCCCTCAACAATGGGATCCTCGCCCAGGCCTGGCCTTGTGCCCAGATCTAGTGTGTGTGTGTGTGCTTGTGTATTGGTGTGTGTGTGTCTGTGATGGGGGGGGGGTGTTCCTACGTGTCTCCTTACTTCACCTCATAGCCTATTGGCTGCCTGCTGGGGGAAAGAGGCTGGCTACAACCCACCCACCCCCAGCTGTGAGCAGAGGCAGCATTGAGTCAGTCTTGCGGGGGAAGGGGCTGTGGTACTCAGGGAGGACGGGAAGGGGCTAAGGGAGGAGGCGAGTGTGAGTCATAGGGAGGCAAGCGGAGGCAGCTCTGTGGAAGAGGAGGCACGCAGGGGGGGGTGCCCTGGAGTGCACGACACTCGGGGTTCACTGCCTCTCTGCCCCCCCTCGCCCACACTCCTTTTTCCCGCCACCCTGCCCCAGGGAGGATAGATTATCCCAGGAATGCGTCTGTGCTGCAAGCTCTTAATCCCCAGCCGCACTGGGCTGCCTGCCAGCAGAAGCAGCTTCAGTGCATATGTGTGAGTAGTATGATAGGAGTGACTTTAATATAAAGACACGTATGTATCTGGGAGCGTGACGGTGATGCACTCATCTTAACGGGTCTCCATCAGCCTGCATGCTTAGCTGGGCTCGCGCCCATGTGCCCCATTCAGGTGTTACACAAGGATGCATTTAATCCCACATGTGGGTCTGTCTATGCGTATGGCTAGCCAGGCCTGCACCTTATCAAGGGTATGCCCAGGCTCAGAGGTGGTGACTGGTCCAAGGTCATGCCAAGCCAGCTTCACCTCTTGAGCAAGGATTTGAACCCTGGTCTCTCCCAGGTCCTAGACCATTGTGCGCTGAGTCAGTAAGCGGGGGGGGACGGACCCAAACACCACAAATCTTGCACAGCTTTCCTTAATATCCCCTCCCTACTTTGTTTTGTCTTAAAAACAAAACAAAACTGCACCAGCCCTATTTGTTTCCTCTTTTTTCTTACTCTTGACCTGGTTGGCCCCGTCACCACTTCCTGCCCATCCTTACCCACCCCATCTTCCCTTTTATTGCCCGTCCTCTTCCCCCGCTTCCCCCTAAGCCCCCACCCTTATTTCCCCCCGTTCCTCCCTATGCCCCCTACTCTCATTTCCCCCTTTGCCCCCACCCCTCCACCCTTTGCCCCCACTCATTTCCATACCCTTCATATGCTGGTGTGTGTCCACGTCTATGTATCTGTTCGATGTGGTGCCCCCTCGCAGGCATCTGCCAGGGCATGTGTGGCCACAGCATGATCCAAGCAGGTGCCCACACGGGCGCAAAGTGGGTGGGGAAGGGGCATATGGGGTGTATCATGTATGCACTGCATTTACACTCCACCTTTCTCCCCAAGGAGATCAAGGTAGGGTACCTGGTTCTCTCTCCCCCCTCCCCACATCCTTCATTTAATCCCCACAACAACCCTAGGAGGTAGCCCAGGCTCAGAGGTGGTGACTTGAGGTCCAAGGTCACGCCAGCCGCTTCACCTCTTGAGCAAGGATTTGAACCCTGGTCTCTCCCAGGTCCTAGACTTTTGTGTGCTGAGTCAATAAGGGCGGGGGGGGGACCCAAACACCACAAATCTTGCACAGCTTTCCTTAATATCCCCTCCCTACTTTGTTTTGTCTTAAAAACAAAACAAAACTGCACCAGCCCTATTTGTTTCCTCTTTTTTCTCACTCTTGACCTGGTTGGCCCCGTCACCACTTCCTGCCCATCCTTACCCACCCCCATCTTCCCTTCTATTGCCCTTCCTCTTACCCCGCTTCCCCCTAAGCCCTCACCCTTATTTTCCCCACCCTTCCTCCCTATGCCCCCTACTCTCATTTCCCCCTTTGCCCCCACACTCATTTCCATACCCCTCCACCCCCCAGGATTTCCCCACCTTCTCGCCCCCCCGCCCCCATCCTTCCCCTGCCCCCCTTATCACGCCTCTCTTGCCCCCTCTCCCCTCATTTCGCCTCCCTTTTTCTCTCCTCCGCTCCCCCCTCTCCCCGGGCGTGGTCTCTCCCTCTCTCCCTGGGTTCCGACGGGCGGGCCTGAGGCGGCGGTAGAGTACAAGAGAGAAGACGGGGGGGGGGGAGAGGCGGGAGAAGAGGAGGAGGACGAGAAGGCGACTGGTAGTAAACCACGGCCAATGGGAATCCCTCTCACCCCCCCCACCTCTCTCTCCCGCCCCGCGATCCGTTCCTTCACCCCCACCACCACCCTCGCGGCGGCTCGCGGATTTGCATATGACTGACATTCCAGGGGCGGCCAATGGGCGGCCGCGGTGCGTGCGGCAGGGAGGGGTGCTCATTTGCATGTGAATGACCCAGCGCGGCGGCAGCCAATGGCGCTGCGGGGGCTAATTGGGCATGCGTGACGACGGCAGTCTGTGTGAGGGAGAGAGAGAGCGAGTGAGTGAGGAGAAGAAGGAGGGAGCGGGCGAGGAGAGCGAGCGAGCGAGAGGAGGGCGGTTCGGGCGAGGGGGCCGCCCTTGTTCGTAGCCCAGAGCGGCCGGGAGAGGGAGGAGGAGGCGGGCAGGCAGTGAATGGTGTTTGGTTACAACGTTACAACCGGAGGGGACGGCGCGACAGGCGGAGCAGCAGCAGCGACAGCCTCCTCCCTCCCTCCGTCTCCGTCAAGACGCTCCGCGACAAGCAACCGCCCGCCTGTCGCCGACAGTGGCTGCGAGGAGGAGGAAGGGGAGGCGGGCAGACGGGAATAGGCGGACAACTCGCGACCTCTCCCCTTCCCCTCCCTCTCCTCCCCTCCCCCCTCTCCCCGGTCTCTTCCTGCCTTCCCAATGCGCGCACACCGTAATCCTGCCAGGCGACAAGCCTCTGGCCGGGGATCGGGGCAGGCGGTGTGGGCGCTCTCTCTCCCCGCCCCCCTTCCAACCCCTCTCCTTCCTACCCACCCGCTTTCGTCGCTGAGGTGCTAAAGTGCCCTTGCATACTCGCACACACCCACCTCTAGAAACTGCACCTCAAAGCAGCCTGTATTTCCCTCCCTCCCTCTCCCTCTCTCCTTCCCTCTCTTTCTCTCCCACCAGCACCTTCCTCTCTACACTGCTGGACCCACACGCCCCTCTCTTTTTGCACACACTGCCAAAGCAGCCGGCTTGGCACATGGGTGCGCGCACACACACGCCACCGCCACACGGCTACCTACCTCGCCTCCCTCTGCTCCCCCACCCTAAGATGTTTCCTAACTTACCCCATGCCGACTGCCGGACACGCTGCTGCGCCTGTGAGGAGGACCAGAGCAGGCCGTAGGAGAAGAGTGTTGCCCCTCCTGCTGCTGCTGCTGCTGTTGCACATGGGCGGCAGTGCGGTGGTGAGCCTTCAGACTGTTGACATCCAGCTGGCCTTCGCCCCGCATGGGACTTTCTAAGGCGGCCCTCTGCCGTGGAGGGGAACTGGCTTGCTGACCCAGCGCGCACCCAAAGCTGCAGACTTCAGTGGGCCTGTTAAAGAGACCACCCCCCCACGCCTCCCTCCCCAGGGCAAGGGCAGGGGGAGAATGCTCTCCGGACTGGGCAGCTGAGAGACACGTGGTCCACCTGCCCTCAGGACAACGGCTCAACACGCCTTGGGATGTTCTCCACAGAAAGACCCCCGTCAGCGCTGCCCCCTCTGCCACACAGGGGGCTAGGCATGTTCGGTCAGTGAATTCTGGGTTGCAGAGTGGTAATTCTGAAAGGTGGATTTGTTTGCGTATGGAGACATGCAAGCACACCTTGGTCTTCTCTCGTACTCTCTTCATGCTGGAAAGATGGGTGATTTGGAAGATATAGTTGACCTGAAGCTGACCTTTAACCTTTCTTGTGTCGCAAGAGATTGAGGGTGTCTTCCATTTCATACTAAGATGACTGTAGAGGTGAAATCTGCAGGATGGAAGGGGGCGTGGGTTCCTTGATATTTCCATTTCTTTCACATAGTCCCCTTTTAAGTTCAGGAGGTCAGTTGGCTGCAGATGGGGAATGGTATTCGAAGTTTCCCTCTCCCCCTTCCGTGGCTACTATTTCTATTCCTTGTCTTAAGACCAGGAGCAAATGTTGGATATTTGAATTTGCAGTATTGTGTTTGGTGGTCCATTATGCTAGCAGCAGCTTGGCACCCAGGTGAACTTTTTCTTGGAGTTGGAGATGTTGCAAGTGACAGAACAGCAGCGTTTTTTTCAGCATTTCTGGATGCAGTGAAAAGACACAGCAGCCTGTGGTAAAGGTGGCAACCCTGGCTGAGTTTTGTCTGAAGCCCCTCCCTATGGGCACTCCTCCCCTCTCCTCCCCACCCCTTTATTAGCATCCTCTGTGGAAAGGTGATTGGAGAAAGATTCCATGTGTTGCTGTTTTCATGCTTTCAGTTCTTTTAATTTGCATGCCATGTCTTGCATCCATGCCAGCTCTGTGAACTTGCTTGCTTTGTCTCCACCTCTGTAGATGAGAAATCGAGGCTTAGTGGGCTTGCGGTTGGTTTATGACAAAATTGGAAACTGGATTTCTTGTCCTGTTCTCTGTGTTGGATACTGTGGGGGGGCATCTTGGGGGTCAGGGAAGGACGCGGGATGCCAGGATTCCACATGGTGCAGCTTCAGACAAGCACTGTGTCTATACTTTCTTCATCACGTGTGTTGTAGTTTTTCTCGATGGACAGTGGCTTCAATCTTGGAAGCTAGATCAGTAATCTTTACTTGGGGGTGGGTGGGAGGGGGCAGCCTCCAATCATGACATTTTAAGAGTCTTGTTGCTTTGCTGAGACCGGAGGGAGGGTCTTACTATTTCGTGCCCTTCCTTCTGCTGTCGCCCCCCTCCCTTCTCATCCTCCCCCTCCGCATAGGGATGTGGTCACCAGCCGGAGGACAGGAAGCCACTGAGCCAGCATTTCCCGGCACAGTCCAACCACGATGCGCTGAGTGCTTTTAATAATTGAGTTAACTTTACACGCAGGCACAGGAGCTATGTGACTGATCCATCAGGGGATGCAAAGGAAGGAAGAGAGAGAGAGGAATGATGGGAAAGGGGCTTAGCAGTGGGAATAGAACTATCCTTTTCTTTCTGGAAAGCAGAGCCAGCCAACCCCCCCCCCCCCCCGGTTCTATTATGATTTTAGCATTCTTCTTATCAAACAAGTACATCCTTATTTTTTTAAATCCCAAACCGCAAGTAAAATCCAAATAAAATCGAAAGCCCCCAGCCTGCAAAAGAATGATGAGCAATGCAGGAACATGGGAAACTTTATATACCAGGACAGATTACCGTGTTTGTCCATCTGGCTCAGCATTGCCTACTTTGGCTGGCAGCAGCACCCCAGGGTGCCTGGTAGAGGCATTTCCCAACCTGACCTTTTTAGCTGGGGATGCCGGGGATCAAACCTTTCGGCCTTCTGTGTATTATTCCACCAAAGTATAATCAAAGCTAAGTATGAATTGGTTTTCTGGTAGGTATGTTATTGCTTGTGGAGTGCTGAGCACTTAAGAACGCAGGTGACCCTGAGCAGCAGTTGCTTCACAGGGATGAGGGTAGCATAAAGTATGTTAGGTTGTGCTGTAAGTTTGTGGTGTTGTTTAGAATCAACACTACTTACTCCACAGAATTAAGCCTGAGGCATCTTTGTGCACAGGTGATTAGTGTGTAGTTTTCCAGTTATGCATGTCAGCTGTGTTTTGTTGAGGCTGTTCGTGGGATGGTGGTAGAGGTGGCACTAATTGTGTGTTTGATGCTGGAACAGAGAGCCCTGCTGCCGCCACTGTATGACTGAAGTTGATCTAGGCAGCCCTGCAATGTGTCCTGGGTTGTTTCCTGTAAAAAACAACAACACATGATGTGGTTTGTTGCAGTGGTGCAAGGCTCTGGTTTAGTCACACTGGTTTAGTTAAGCTGTAGTGGACACTGTGAGTCCACGTGACATAGAGCTGAGTGTCTCCTGTAGAGGTGTTTACACAATATTTTGGGCTTGCTGGTGTTGCGTATGCGGTTTGTTTTTTGGGTGCCATAGAATCAGGAAGTACAGATGCTGCAAATTTGATTGTGTGTGCACATGCGTACGCAAACACATGCAAGCCAGCTCAGGTCTCTCTCTCCTACGCAATAATAGCCTTTTCTTGGAACCCCAAGAAGGAAGTCTTGCTTAGCCTGATACAGGGGCAGCAGGAAGTGATGGGAGGGAGAGCCAGTGCAAGCAGATCACTTCCACCTTCAAGGAATAGCTTCTAATGGGGGGGGGGGCAGTGCTGATGTGTATAGACACTTCTTCCTAGGTGGGGAGGACCTTCTTCTCCTGAGGGCACAGCCCTGGGGTGCCGTTTGGTTTCCCTTGCCCCACACAGCCTGAGCTCCTGAGGATGCTCTCAAGCCCTCTGGCTGGGATGGAGCCAAGTAGCTTGGCTGCCCCAGCAAGCGTGGGAGTCTGAGTGAGCTGGGCCCCTCACCCCTTCCCTCCCCTTCCCCTCCTGCAGCTGTAAAATTCCTTTGCCTGGCTTCCAGCTGGGAAGGGCGGAGGAGGGGGGGTGTTGCTTCCTGGCAGGCAAAGGAGAAAATCTCTCCCACCCCCAGGGACCTAGAAGCTAGCGATAAGGCATGGCACAGATTGTGGCTGCTAGGACTCTGGACGGAAACACAACTAGGATGAGGCTGTTAGAGGTGTGCATGAGAGAGAAAGGGAACTGGAGGAAGGGAGACTTGGACTGATTCAACCCTGGAGTCTCCTATTCCCTTTATTTTACTTGCTGGTCTGAGCTGACTGTTGCAACACTTTCTTTCTTCTCCCGTTCCTTCCAGTGTGGACAAATGTGGAGCCACGGTCTGTGGCTGTATTCCCATGGCACTCCCTTGTGCCCTTCCTGGCTCCCAGCCAGCCCGATTCCTCCGTGCAGCCGACCGAAGGCCAGCAGCCTGTCAGCCACCCGTCTACATCCAATCAGAACAAAGGCAAGTGCGCAGGGCGGGGCGAGGGGAAGAAAGGGGGCAGGTGCAGAATTTCCACCTAGGCTTCCTGCTATGGGACAGGCCAGTAGGTAGGACCGGGCATGCGCGCAACTCCTTGCCCTCCTCCGCAAGAGCACATGGCTGTTCATTCTCACCCGAGGCTTTCCATTTCAGAACCTCCAGAATCAGCTGCCGTGGCCCATGAGCTCCCCAGCGTATCTTCCGGGGCCGAAGCAGGGAGGCCAAACACTTCGCACCCTGACAGCCCGACTCCAGTTTCCCAGCCATCAGCGGCGACTCCTGGAGGGAGCGGAGGGCCAGCCCAGCATGAAGACGACGTCCCAGGGCACTCGCGCCTGGACAGCGAGACAGAGAGTGATCATGACGATGCGTGAGTTCTGCTGCCTTCCGGGGCTGCTCCATCGTGCTTTGTTGCGGTTCTTCTCCCAACAGCCTTGCGAGGTCACAGCTCCCCCACCCTGCCTGACAGACAGCTGTTTTATAGCTGTGGGCGACTTGCGCAAGCTGTAAGTCCATGACAGAGGTGGGGCCACAGCACAGTGGAGCAGGGAATGTGCTGCTGGAAGGAGCGGCGTGAGGCAGTTGGGAGAGAACCCTAAAACAGAGAAGGAATGGGGAGCATGGTTAAGTTGAAGGAGGATGTCAGCAGACCTGGGTGAGGTGGCACTGCTGGGAATAGCTTGGAGAATATGTTGAAATTGGACCTCCTTCTGTAGGTTCCTGTCCGTTGTATCTTCTGAGATGCAACTCCCACTGCTGCCGGGCAAGCGTCGTACCCAGTCCTTGAGCGCTCTGCCCAAAGACCGAGATTCATCTTCCGAAAAGGATGGGCGCAGTCCTAACAAGGTGAGGGAACTTTTCTTGTCATCTCCTTCTCTCTCTCTCTCTCTCTCTCTCTCTCTCTCTCATATTCCTCAGCCTCCCTTCTCCTCATTCAGCTGTGGAATGCGCCACCAGTATTCAGAGTTCACCCTGGGTAAAATATAAGTTTAGTGGTGGCTTTGGTGCTCTTTGCATCCACACACACCTATTTTTTTGCAGAGAGAAAAAGATCACATCCGGCGGCCTATGAATGCTTTCATGATCTTCAGCAAGCGACACCGGGCCCTGGTGCACCAACGGCACCCCAACCAAGACAACCGTACCGTCAGCAAGATCCTAGGCGAGTGGTGGTACGCGCTGGGGCCCAAGGAGAAACAGAAGTACCACGACCTGGCCTTCCAGGTACAGCCTCCTAGGGAGCGTAACATGGAGAGCGAGTCGGGCGCCTTATCTGCAAGTGCTGTTGCCTCCCATTGTGCAACTAGCATGCCTGGCTTAGATCAGTGGCTTCTTTCATCCAGCATTCTGTCTCCCAAGAACGATGCTGTTAAGCAGGGCCTGATGGTGAAAGCCAGGGCTGTATGTATGTAACCTTTTCAGGAGTATAGAAAAGGTACGCAAGGTTGTATGGTTGCAGACCTGAGTTTCTGAAGAATATTTGCTTTCATGTACTTACAAAAGCAAGTCTCTGGTCTTTAGGTTGCCAAGATATGCTTGAAAAATTCGTAGCTAAAACCTAGTAAAATCTCAGAAGCAGCAGTTTTAAAGGGAACATGGATGCAGTGTCTTGCTTTGTTTCTTTTCCCAGTGTGTAGCAATGATGCATAATTTGCTCATTTTAGATGGGATTCAGATCTCCATTGCACAGAATTTTAACTTATGCGGCATGGAGTCCATGACAGTCATTCCCACTTTTTCCCCTCAGTAGCTGGTACATTGCCTAGGAATCTTTTCTTCATTTCTCTCCATTCTCAACTTTTCTCTCTCTCCCACCCCCCCAAAAAAACCCAGGTGAAGGAAGCCCATTTCAAAGCACACCCTGACTGGAAGTGGTGTAACAAAGATCGGAAGAAGTCTAGCTCAGATGTGAAGCCCTCGGGGCCCGGGGGATGCTCCAAGGAGACCCGAGAGCGCAGCATGTCTGAGACGGGTACCGCTGCTGTGCCAGGAGGTGAGTTCCTTTCATATCTCTCTTCCCCCTGCCCCCCCCCCCCGCTTTAAGGCTCTCTCCTTCTTGTCTTACCACTCTCTGCTTCCCCACCAGGCCCTTCCGAGATGCAGGTGCTGCTGGGGCCAGAGGGCAAGGCAGGCATGGTAGGATCCGGCCACGGCCATGGGGAGCGGATCCTGCCCTCGGCAGGGCCTGGCGCACAGCGCCCCCGGGCCTTCTCCCATAGTGGGGTGCACGGGATGGAGAGCGACCGTGACAGCCAGGTGCTGCAGGAGCTCAACCAGGTACGTTGGCACACTCTTGGGTTCTGGCGGCGAGGGGCGGGGCAGTAGGAAGTCATGGAGAATCTGGGCTTTGATCAATTCCAGGGGAATTGGGGCTTTGGGAAGGATAAGGGATTATTGCTTGCTGCAAACCCAGCTCACATGTGTGCACACACAAGAAAGAGTGCAAGAATGCAAGGCAAAGGCAGTGTCGCTCAGACACGTACCCTGACTTTGGAGCTTCTAAAGGGAGTTGCCTTTTCTGGCCTACACTAGTTCTGGGGCTTCCTTGTCGGTTCAGCTGTTGTTTTGCCACGCAGTTCCTTCATTCAGCTGAAGTCTGACCTGACAAAAATCCTTCAGGTCACAGATCAAGGATCACCTTGTTGCTCCTGGGAGATGCGAGGCTCTAACAGATGACACTATTCTGTTCCAGATGTGCTCAGGACAGTCTCTGTACGTCAGTGGGAAGGGGCAGTTCGGGGGGCTGGGCCCTTCGGGGTCCCCCTTTGCAACCCCAGGCGAAGGCCCCAGGCACTCCTTACACCTGCACCCCTCCCGTGCCTCCCGTTCTCAGCGCACAACCAGCGAGGACATGACCAGCGACGAGGAGCGAATGGTCATCTGCGAAGAGGAGGGTGATGACGACGTCATTGGTAAGGAGTCCCTGCCTAAAATGCTAGCACAACGCTTTTGCTTATCCCTGAACCACACGGAGCTCGGAGTATTTAAACTTGTTGCCCTAAATTCCTGCATGGCTGCCCCCCCATCCTAAAGCAAAGGGTGAGGAACAGTGCAAATACATTGGGGGTGAGGAAGATGACACATTAAATAAATGCTGAGGTTTCAAGAACTTGATGCAAACCATGAACTAATAGTTCAGCATTAAATTTAAGTTGAAAGCTGGAGGACTGATTTTCAGCAGTAAGACCTGCACTGTTTTGGAATAGGCTTGCTGGTCTTCTAACTGTTGCCCTCACATCTGCAGCAAGAATAGCGTGTGGTCCTGTATGGCCTTGGTGCTGCTCTTGTGCCATAAATATCAGTGTACCTATATTCTTACCTACCCACTGACCCAAATCTTGCCAAATCTGTTTGCCCCTGGCAGACTAGAAGGTTATTCAGCACTGTGTTATAGGCGCCCCTAGCTTGTTCTAGGGCATGACTTAAAGTTGCTTTCTGGGGCGGTGGGGGCCCAGTTTGTCGTCCTGCAAACCCAAATTCACGCAAATCCACCATGTGCCACACAAACTTTGTACTTAATCTGTTATCAAATGATGTTACATCTGGTAAAATTCAGTGAAACCAAGGAGGCAGGATGTTCTGCGTTTTCTGGGAGCTTGTAGAGGCGAAGAAGCTGGGCCCCCTAAGTTATCTTTGACTCTCACTTCTACAATGCTAAAGTTGATTGGGTGGGACTGGAAAGGCTGTGACCTCCATGGATTTAAGAAAGAGTTAGGTTTTTGTGAAATACCTTGTGATTTGCTGCACAGGTAATGCAGCACAAGGATGAAGAAATGGCTACTCTTCCATTATTGACTCTTTTTCTCTATGTATGCTGAGATTGTGGGCATGGAAAATGGTACTGGGAAATTAGTACTTGGGATTTAGCATCTTCAGAATTCTTTAAGTTTCTAACATTTAGGACTGCAAAGATGGGCTGGTGGACTATCTCCCAGACGCTGCCCTCTCAGAAGCTGAAAAGGTGGAGAAAGTTAGTAAGATCTCTAGGGCTTCAGTGCCTTGCACAACACTTTCTCCCTTTCCATGACTGGGAGAGAAGCAGAGTGAAAATATGCAAACCAAGTAAATATATGTGCTCGTTAGCATGATTTATGCAGATTGCAGAATAGTGTGACTGTCCTGAATGCCTGGATAGCTCAGTTGGCTAGAGTGTAGTGCTGATAATGCTAAGGTTTGCAGGTTTGATCCCGTATTCCTACTAGATGATCCTCAGGATCCCTTTGAACAATACAATTCTATGATTCCACCATGTTTTTCCCCTCCTCCCGATTTACACAGTCTTGCCAATAAAGAGGAACTTTAATTTACTTCAGTCAGAGTGCAACACCGACTGTTCTTTACCTGCAGTGACAAGCTGTGCTATTACACTGTAAGCTAAACAAATGTTCCCCGCTACCCAAACCGTTCAAATTTTATTAGCTCAAATAAATGAATGGAATTTCCTCTTCTAGACACAAACTCAATTCAGCAATGGAAGCAGCCACCTCTTTTTGAACAGTAGCTTTAGGCAAGCTGCTGTAATCACCAAATTGCACCACAGAAGGGAAGACAGAGGGATAAAACTCAAAACATTGGTGGCGGGAGGGGGTGCAAAGTGAGGGCAGAGGAGTGATGACGCCCCCCCCTTGGGGAGCGTGGAATCTCCTCCCAGGTGCCATTTCATATTGAAGTCTTCAGTCTTACTCCCATAACCACAATGGCTCAGACTTCCCCATTTATTAAAAAAAACCCCAGTGTTTTCTGTACCACGAGATCATCGTACCCTGCATTAGTTTATGTGGAATAAGCTGCTCTCAAACAAGCATCTGATTCCCTTGCACACAATCTGTCATATGGGATAGAATGCAGAGTGAGGCAGTTTGCTGTGCTGCTTTATTGAGACTGGATGTTCTCAGCAGTAGAGCCAAGTGACCTGCATGCAAAAGACCCCAGGCTTAATCATTGGCATTTCCAGGTAGACTCCTGCTTGGCACCCTGGAGAGCATCCGCCAGCCAGTTACTGCAGACAGTATTGAGGCAGATGAGGCCAGTGGTCTGATTCTGTATAACGTGTCTTCCTAATCCCTACTTTAGCCAAGAGGCATTTAGTACAGGAGTGGGATAGTGCAATTCTTGTTGCTGCTTGCTTTTTAGATTGTGAACGTACTGGTAGTGGTGCGTACTGGCATTAAAAGGTAACTAAGGGATGTGGGTGGCGCTGTGGGTTAAACCACAGAGCCTAGGACTTGCCAATCAGAAGGTCGGTGGTTCGAATCCCTGCGACGGGGTGTGCTCCCGTTGCTCAGTCCCTGCTCCTGCCAACCTAGCGGTTCGAAAGCACGTCAAAGTGCAAGTAGATAAATAGGTACTGCTCTGGCAGGAAGGTAAAGGGCATTTCCGTGCGCTGCTCTGGTTTGCCATAAGAGGCTTAGTCATGCTGGCCACATGACCCGGAAGCTGTATGCCAGCTCCCTCGGCCAATAAAGCGAGATGAGCACCGCAACCCCAGAGTCGGCCACGACTGGACCTAATGGTCAGGGGTCCCTTTTACCCCCTTTTTAATCTGCATTTAAATGCAATCTTGATTATTTACTGAACAAGATTCTCTGAATGCACCAGAATCCAGATTGCTCTGCTTCAAAGCTGGGCTGCGGGCAGGTAAAGAGATGGACATTTCTGCCTCTTGTTTTCCGTCCTCCGCAGTGTTTCGTTGTGCCCCGGTTCTTGGCCCACTACCAGCACCGCCTTTTCCTCCGATTACTCAGCTCCCTTCTGCACCCAGAGCACCCCTAATTTAGATCTCTTCCAGGGGACAGCAGCTATAATTTCTAACACACACACACCTTTCCCTGCAAAAAAATAGAAATAAACGCTCTGCATTTTGCCTGTACTTGCAGTAAGTGAATTTGCAGATTTGCAGTAATCCTATCTCTCTCGGATAAAAATCTCTGCCTCTCCAGGAGAGTTTTGGAGAGGGAGTGGGGGATGTTTGGAGGTGGTCAGGTGTCTTGCTGACTCATGCTTCTGCCCTCTTACAGCTGAGGATGGGTTCAACCCTGCTGATGTTGACCTCAAATGCAAGGAACGAGTGACGGACAGCGACAGCGAGGGTTCCTTGGGGGATGAATCCGACAACAAGGTGAGTAGGCTGGAAGTAAAGGAATAAGGGTGCAACTATAAGCCTTGCAACATAAAGAGGTTGTGGCAACGAGAGAGGAATCTTTGCTTTGTGGGGGTCTGGCAGTGGGATGCTTCAGAGTGTTCAAAGCACCGCACGCGTCTTCCTTGCGGCAAGCTAAACTCCTGGCTTTTGGCATGTCGTCTTTAGAGGTTTTGAATTAACGTTTTGTGTTGAGATGAGCAAACACAAGCACAGTCCTTTGCAGGGAAGGGACTGGAGGGGGACTTTGCAAGAGAGGGGGACTTTGCTGCCCTCTTGGCAGAAGTGAGATTCGAAATGCGAACTGTCCTGGTTCAGAACTCATTCCTGTTTTGGGACTTAGAATTGTAGAGTTGCAAGGGGTTCCGATGGTCATCTAGTCCAACCCGCTGCTATGTAGGACTGGCGATGCTGTAAGGAAGAGTATGAAAGCAGCTCTGTGGAGGAGATAGCTCCCGGGCGTTCCGGCAGCCTCCTAACCCTTTCCCCATCTGCTCGCAGGACTTTGGGCGCAAGCTCTTCTCCCCGGTGATCCGCTCGGCTGCGCTGCCTCCTTCCTCCGGTGCCTTCGCCCCCTGCCGCCCGCCGCCCCCTCTGGACTTGGAGCCACCCCCGCCTCCCCACAGCCTCGACCAGCAGCCCCCTCCCAAGACGTACGGCTCCTTCCAGCTGGCACCCAGCACCTTCAAGGCCCAAGAATCCCGAGGAGGGGTCCGCCCTCACAACACCCCAGCCAAGCGCCTGGAGCCGCGCTTCGAATCGGCGGCGGCCACTTACCGGCGGAAGCGGGCAGAGAGTGCTGGAGGGGGCTCCCAGGCGGCAGCCACGGAGTCTGGGGTGGCCCCCCTGGCCGCCCCTACTCACTCGGTCATCTCTCCGCCTGGCGGAATGTTTCAGGCCGTGGTGCTCTCCGATTCCGCCCGCTTGTCCTCGGGCACCGTGCTGGTGACCGCCCCGTCCATGAGCGCCCCGAATGTGGGAGTGATCGGCTACAGCGGCGCGCCCAGCCTGGTCCGCACGGCCTCCACCGTCGTCACCAACGTGGTCAAGCCGGTTAGCAGCACCCCGGTGCCCATCGCCAGCAAGCCCTTCCCGCGCGGGTCAGGGGAGGGGCTCCCGCTGCTCAGCCCCCCTCCCTCGGACGGGGCCGCGAAGGCGGAAGGGATTTCTGTGGGGCGCCTCGGCCTCCTCTACGCCGACAAGAAGACTCAGCCGCCCTCGGCGATGCCCGGGATCCAAGCCACGTCGCCTCACCTTGTAGCTGGCCCTCTCATTGGGCAAGGCTTGACCGCTGTGGGGAAGGGGCCTGCCAACCAGGGCAGCGTGGTGACCAACCTCCTTGTGGGAGCTCAAGGCTACGGGCAAGCGGGCAGCGCGGGAGGGGCTGCCGTTCCGGTGACTGTCTTGCCCCCCGGCGCCATTGCACAGCAGCCCTCGGTGCAGTTCATCACGCAGAATCCGCCTGGGCCCGGGCAGAACGGCCCAGTGCCGCTCAGCATCCTGCAGCCTCAGGGCATCCTCTCAGGGGCAGCGGGCAAGGCGGGCGGCATCACTCAGGTGCAGTACATCCTGCCCACCTTGCCTCAGCAGCTGCAGGTGGCCGGGGGAAAGGTGCCGGCGGGAGCGGGTGCTCCTGGAGCTGCCAGCATCCATTTCACTCTTCCGCCAGCCAATGGGAAGGTGATCGCCACACCCCAAGCCATCCCCATCATCCAGCCTGCTCCAGGAAGCGGCAACAGCAATGTCACCGTCATGTCCTCAGCACCCAAAGGTAAGGGCATGGGCCTTTTTGCTTGATAAGCCCTCCGTACCAATATTTAATTTAATTTAATTGCATCATATCATATCAGAGGCTTAGACCTCACCCTGCCTAGTCTCTCTGTAATTCCTAAGACTGATTGAGAATGCTTCCTGGCTAGTTCATCCATGCTCCATGATGAAGTGCAGAAAGAGATTCATTTTCATTTATGGATCTCTCATCCCTGGAGGGTCACCGCGCCCCAAAGCATTACACATTTTAGAAGCGCCAGGTTCCAGCCGTTTTTAATACATGAAGGGGTTTTTACCTGAATCTCCTGCCGCCTCTGTGTTAACGGAGCTCACCTACCTGTTAGTGGTGACGGTGTGGGTCACCGTTTTGTACGGCAGAGTTCACTTCTGGTCCCTGGGCAAGCAAGAGGAGGCCGGCCGACAAGAATATGCACATTGGCTCTCCCTGGTGTAAAAGAGCCAAGAAGAGCCGTGCTGCGTTGGGCCAGGGCCCTATCTAGTCCAGTACCCCATTTTCCATGGCTGGCAAGAGCCATGTGCCTTTGGGGAGCCCACAGTGCAAGGCATGAGGTCAGTTGGCCTCTCCAGAAACATGTGTAGTATGTGGCCATCACAGCTAGTAGCCCCTGATAGCCTTTGCCCTCCATGAATTTGTCTAACCCCCTCCCCCAACTGCTGCCCTTTAAAGATTACAGTGAAGGTGCCTGCCTGATGCCAGCAGGCAGGGAGCTCCACCGTATGGGTGCTGCCACCCTGGAACATTTGATTCCTTGCAAATGGGAAGCAAGCATTACGTGGCCTCTGTCACGGTGCCAGTTCTGTGGATCAAAGTGGTTGGGCGGCCACATACAGGGTAAGGTGATCTTGCAGGAAAACAGTAGAATTACGTAATCCTTGATCGATCTTCCAAACTTGAGAAGCCCCAAACGTAGCTTTCCTCCTAGGGAGAGGTGCTTTTGTCCTCCCGATAGTTGCCCTGTCCTGTGCCTTTCCCAGGTCCTCAACATCCTTTATGAGATGTGGTACCTTGGTAGCTCCACTCAGATGCTGGGCTTTTTGACATCCGCAAACTGACCTCGTTGTGTGCGCCTCTCTTCTCTCTCGCTCTCTCCCCCCCCAGTTCAGTCAGTGTCTCCAGTTCAAGCTCCATCTCCCGGCACTTCAACCCACCTCGTGTCTGGGCAGGTGGTGCCCCCTGCTGGGCTCCAGGTACAAGGCAAGGTCCTGGTGCCCATGGCACCCCCACAGGTGACGGTGCGCACCTCCACTGCCACCCAGCTGCCTCTGGTGACCCCACCTTTCCCCGTCCCGGTGCAGAACGGGAGCCAGCCAGCCAGCAAGGTTAGTTAATTGGGGGGGGGAGGGGGCTGTACTGGGTACCTTATGCGATGGGTGAAGGTGGTGCTATCTGCTAATTGTGAATACTACGCTTGGCATAAATGCTGCAGGACTGTCTTATAATAATAATAATAATAATAATAATAATAATAATAATAATAATAGTGGTAGTAGTGGTAGTAGTTGTTGTTCTGGCGGCTGCTATTCTTACTTTCTTCCACAAAGGGTGGGTAGGTGGTCAGTTCATGGAGCAGTAGATAAGCCTAGGGATGGGGGTTTGAAATTACCTCCACGTAGGAGTCTTTCTTCCCTGTCCTCTGCATATCCTACTTAGGTCACCCTCTGGGTTTCAAAGTCCAGGTACTTCGCTTGAACCGCAAGGTCTTTAATTCATGGCATGTAAAAAACAAACAAACCCCAAACTTTCTATAACCTGCCAAGATACCTTTGGCTAGTACAGTTCTTTCATTTGTTTTTGACACTTGTATTCCCCCTTTTCCTTGGCAAGTAATGTAATCAAGTTTCTTTGAGTATATTGTTAACGTAGTACAACATGGGGAGGAGAGCAGAGCCTCTTAACGTTGTGTAGCAATGCTTAATTCAGTCGCTCATTCTATAAGTAAAGCAAAGAAAAACTCAACCCAGCTGAACGATGGCACTCTGCTGTAGGGCCACAGGCATCCTGCGAAACTGGAGGATTGAAACTTTGGTACAGGATGCGTTGCTTCAACTGGAATGCTGAGAAAACTCTGCTTTAATCTCTTTCTTTCTGGACAAGGATTTCAGGATTGTGGGGAGGGACTTTAAAAATGAAGGAGAGATAAAACTAGAAGGCGATTGGTGGGCCCAGACGGTTTCTTCCTCACAGCTCCCTGTCTCTACTGATCACAGGCTGCAGTTCCCACTCACACTTCAATGCTCCTTCCTCTTTTCCAGTTAGGGCACCTAAGGCAGCATAGGTTACATGATTACTGTTCCTACTACTGCAGATGTTGAATTCTGACAAATCAGACCTGAATGGCATGTGGAAACAGTGTTTTCATGATGTTGGTTGACAGCTCTGATTGACAGGTCTGCCTGGCCGCCCCATCTTTCTGCTTTTCCAGATCATCCAGCTCACCCCGGTGCCCGTGGTTCAGCCCCAGCCTTCCTCTCAAAGCAACGCCACCTTGGTTCCACCCCTTAGCCCAGCTGCTCTCCAAGGCACTGTGGCCACTGCCGTCATGGGCTCCCCGAGCCAAACCCAGAAAGTCCTCTTGCCCTCCTCCACCAGGTACAGACCCACCCCCCTACTGATTGGCTATGCCAGATCCTGGGGGCACCCTGCCTGGGGGGTTGGGAAGGTGGCAGGGGCGCGATCTTGTTCATTTCAGCATCAGCCACCTCCTCTGCTATAACACTCTCCCCCCTCTCTCTGCCCCCAGGATCACCTATGTGCAGTCAACAGCCGGGCACCCCCTCTCCCTGGGCACCTCGGCCTCCCACACACAGTCCAGCGCCCCCCCGGCCACACCTGCCACGACCTACGTTCAGTCCTCAGTGGGCCCTGCCCCCATGGCACTGGGTTTCACAGCCATTGGGCCGAATGGGCAGGCCATAGTGCAGCCGCTGCTCTCAGGTAAGGTTGGCAAGGTGGCTGGGGTGGGGGGTCGATGAGGCCAGGCTGGACGGATGCGCTTGGCAAGGGGCATGGAGGCAACGAGAGATGGCGCCAAGGGTCGACTGGCTTGCCTCTGATTCCACTGCCCGTTCTGCTTCCTGCAGGTCAGAACCCTCTGCTGGCTCCAGGGCAAGTGGTGTCCCCACTGCAGAGCCCCCAGCTCCCGGCGTCCTGTGCTGGACAAGGGCAGGTCATCACTGCCATCTACCCCAGCCCCACGGGGACCAGTCCTGCTCAGCCCACCAGCCACGGCGTGGTCTACACGGTGGCAGCCACAAGCACCGTCACAGTCTCCTCTCCCACAGCCATCCTGCCCAAGGGGGGCAGCAACACTCAGAGCCCAGGGGGCCCCAGCCAGGGCCTGATTTCCACAGGTACGGGATGGGTGGGTGGGTAACAGCCCAGAGGGAGGAAACTGAGAAGTAGGGGAGGCAGCCAGGGAGGACACTGGGCTAAAAGAAACAAATTGTACACCTAGGCTGCAGTTTGTAATCCCCGCAAATGTTGGCCATCGCTTTGCATCATTAGAAGTCCATAAGGAGTAGAAATCTTGCTCTTTTTAAAAAAATTTGCATTCCACTATAGTTCATTCCATTATAGTTGAATGTATGAAAAAGAATATAACACAAAACTGCACAATAATAGCATGACAACAGAAAAAGTATAACGAGAAAGATTGGAAGTTTTTTGCAAAAAAAAAATTTTTATCTGATAGCTATAATGTCAGATAAATCTTTGGTCTTTTTTCCTTTTAACATTTTTTTTGTCTTTGTTTCAAAATTTTCCTTTCTTCCCTTTTCTTTTCTTTTTTTGTATTTAAATCTGAAATACTTACCTTCGTTGTCTGTTTGTATCTTTGTATTTTAAACCAATAAAGATTTTTTTTTTTAAAGTGTGCGGGGCACCCCTGCTTGGCAGCACTATGTTCCTGTGGTGCTGGATCTGCTCGGATCCTGGGCTTTCTTTCGCTTTTGGGCGTTTCTGACTTGACTCTAACCAGCTTCGTTTCCCCACCTCCCTCCTACTCAGCTACCCCTGCCGCTCCTCAAACGGTTCCCCGACCTCAGCGGCCGCCGCTCAAGCCCCTCCAGAAGGTGAAGGCCACGATCGCCAGCATCCCGGTCGGCTCTTACGAATCCTCCCCCTCGCCGGGTCCGGCCCGGCCCCCCGTAGGGCAGCAGCAGGAGCCCGGAGGGTCGCGATGCCACCGGGAGGCCGAAGCCGCGGGAGAAGCCCGGACTTTGCGGGAGGCGGGGCCCCAGGAGCCGCCTCTTTCCCCCGTGTGCCGGGGCAGCGAACAGAACCCCCCGCCCAAAGCCCAGGATCTGAAGCGGGAGTCCTGGGAGCCGGTGTCGCCCCCGTCTCCCCAGCAACCGCAGGTCACAGAGGCGGCGCCGGCGGAAATCTGGAGCCAGCGGGAGGCAGGAGCCGGAGAAGAGAGGGCGGTCCGTGACCCTCCACTGGGCAGCAAAGGGACTGAGACGGTAAGAAGGAGACAGGAGGCCTTTGCTCAACCTGTGCTTCCAGCACTTGGAAATTGCGCAACCGTCTTTGCCAACCCAGCCCCCACCCCCCCAACATTTCACTAGGGCAGGCGGAAACTGGAAAAGTCTTCCACAAAGTCTCCAGCAGAAGCTCCAATGAGATGGTTCTGCGTCACGGGAGCACAGCCACTGAGAATGCCTCTCTCTGTGCCAGCCTTGTACAACATGCACTCCCTGTCCCCGTCCCCCCCAGCCAATGTTTTGGCCTACAATTCCCATCAGCCCCAGGAAGCACAGCTGTAGGAATACAGCTACATGTCCCTGGAGATTCCCCCAAGCTGCAGCCTGAGCATCTCCTGGAGACTTTGGAAGATCTTCCCAGTTTTCACCTGCTTTCACCCAGTTTAAAGCTCACGAAATCTTACAGGGTTTTGAACATCGGGATTGAGGCTTCTGGGCTGTGTATTTATATAATAACCTCCCGCACATAATCATCTTGCCTTGCGAAGCAAGCGAGAGGGTCTCCCCGCTAGTAGTTCACCTCCCCATTTGCCAGCCTTGCTGATCTGCCTCCATGTTGGCCCGCCCTCCTTCTGAATGCCTCTTCCCAGCCGCTCTCTGGTGGTAAACACCCTACTCCTTTCTTCCCCAGGCCCTCAAGTTCTCCACTTCCCCGGACTGGAGAACGGCCGGTGCTGAGGGCCGCGGCGAAGTGTCTGCCCCATCCGCAGGCCCGCTGACTTCCTCGCTCAGTCCTGGCCCTTCGAGCTCCACGGAGGCCCCTAGAGGAGCCCCCTCGACCCTTGCTCCAGCGGCAGCAGCCTCCACATCCGAGGCAGGGCCCGAGCAGAAGGAGGTTCCCGTGGGGAAGAAAGTCAAGGTCCGGCCTCCGCCGCTGAAGAAAACCTTCGACTCTGTCGACAAGTGAGTGATTGGGGAGCTGCAGGAATGGGTTGCCAAAGACCTAAAGCACAGGCAGCTGCTATATGCAGAGTCAGATTATTAGGTCCAACCAGCTCAGAGTGGTCTGCACTGATTGGCAGTGGCTGTCTGGGGTTTCAGGCAGGGAGTCTTTCCCTGGAGATGTTGAACCCCAGGACCTTTTGCATGCAAAGCGGATGCTCTATCCCCAAGTTACATCCCTTCCCCAGGAGTTAGGTTTTGCAAAGTGTGTTCCGGGGTATCTGGAGTTCTTCATCAGGAGTTGCCGAACTCCCCCCTCCTACCCCTCAAAGGCAGCTTGCTTGCTGATACCATAATAATAATAATAATAATAATAATAATAATAATAATGATGATGATGATAATTTTATTATTCACATGCCAGTTGGCCGTTCATGCTGGTTGTATTTATATTATATGTATTATCACATGGTTCTCCTAGAGTCATAGAACTGTAGAGTGGGAAGGGGAACCCTGGGGGTCATCTAGTCCAACCCCTTGCAGTGCAGGAATCTACGCTGAAGCATCCATGAGAGATGGCCATCCAACCTCTGCTTTAAAACCTCCAAGGGGTCCATAACCTCCTGAGGGAGAGACCGTTCCACTGTCAAATAGCTCTTAATGTCAGAAAGTTCTTCCTGATGTTTAGTTGGAATCTCCTTTCCTTTAACTTGAAGCCATGGGTTCAGGTCCTACCCTCTAGAGCAGGAGAAAATAGGCTTGCTCCATCCTCCATGTGACAACCCTTGAGATATCTGAAGGTGGCTCCTCTCCCAGTTAGAGCTTCCCAACATGTCTGTGATCTAGACGAGGCTGAGAGTGAGTCCCTGGCCCAAGGCCACCCAGTGAGCTTCATGGCTGAGTGGAGAGTTGAGATTTGTTCTCCCAGATGTTCTGTCCCTGCAGTGACATGGAGCCAAGGGAGGTTCCGTGGCAGTGCATTCTAATGTGCAAAGAACTCTGTGCAGCTAGGAAGCTTGGGAAGCTGCAGGTGCCAGGGGGGAGTTGAGCTTGGTTTGGCACCCACCGGACTTCGCCGGAAGGGCTGGAGCTACCGACCATGTGCCTGGGCTGAATGTGTGAAGGCTGCTTTCCATGTCACTCTTTTCTACACAGCTGTTGATGCTTGTGCCGAACTAACAGCCTAATTCCAGAAAAGGCGCATGCCTCCATAATGTGCAAATAAGTGTGCAAAGTGCCCTGTTTTGGTCTGAGCTCACATGTTGGTAAGAAAGTACGTGCCAGCGTTATATCCTGCAGAAACACACACGTTGGTTAGCACTCTCTTGGGAACGGGCGGTGTTGCAAGTTAAATTCACAGGTGAAGGCGGCCTTTTCCGTAGACAAGGTTTTCCACAAAGGCTTGCCACTGGTGGTGGTGGGACCCTGGAGGAAAGCACTGGCCTTTTGAGGAGCAAAGCACGAGGAGGCTGCTAGGTTGGGGGGGCAGCGTGTGTGTTGGGGGGGGATGTTCTGCGGGAGCCCCTGACTGCACGGTGTGACCCACACCCTGTCCCCTTCCCCAGCAGGGTTCTGTCGGAGGTGGATTTTGAGGAGCGCTTTGCTGAGCTGCCTGAATTCAAGCCCGAGGAGGTGCTGCCCTCGCCCACCCTGCAGTCGCTTGCCACCTCGCCCCGCGCCATCCTCGGCAGCTACCGGAAGAAGCGCAAGAACTCCACCGGTAAGGAGCAGGGCAGGGCCAGGAATAGCCTTTGGTGCTAGCGGCTGCTGGGCATTGCAAGTCCAAGGCAACAGAGAGGACAAACATGGAGGAGCAGATGAGAACGGCAGACATAGATATTGTCAGGGGCTGGACGGAGGAGGAATGGTGGTGCCGCTCCCCACACTTCTCATGAACCTTCCTGAGAACAGGAGGACAGTATAGACTTAGAGCAGTGGTTTGCAGAAGGACATAGTTCAGAGAATGTAGAGGTGAAAAGCTGGGCAATATTGGAAGAGGAAGTAGATGCACCGGGGGAGAGACAGATGACAGTGTCTTTGGAGAGCATTCCTGAGTCTCCCTCCCCCAGGACTAGGCGTGCAGTGAGAGTAGCCGAACAGAAAGCTCAAGAGACAGAAGCCCAGGCCAACTGGTGCAGGGATGACGTAAGATAAGAGTGAGGAAGGGGGTGGGACTTGGAGCAATGCCATTATAGGGAAGACTGCATTCCTTCATCATTCTGTGAATTATTGAATAAATTGCTTGGTAAGAACTCGTTTCTCAATTCTGGGCTGCCACCGTGGGAGGGATCCGATTCCCCGAAGCCTGACAGATATGGAGGACGGGGTATCATCTGTTCTGTGGAGAGTCTCCAGCCAGGACAGGTTTCCCCAGGAGGTTACTGGAGTCGAAAAGCAATGTGGGATATCCGCCCCTTTCACATTTCTGGGATAAGGTGGGAAAGGAAGCGTAACTTGTGCTTCCTATTTTCAAGCTCTCCCGTAATTCTGCATCCTTGGGTTTAATTTGGTGCAGATTTTTGCGGGGCAGAGCTTTCCCCTTCCCTGACTTGGTAACACGACTTGTGTGCTGGTGTCCCTTTCAGACCTGGACTCCTCTACGGAGGACCCCATCTCCCCCAAGCGGAAGATCCGGCGCCGCTCCAGCTGCAGTTCGGAGCCCAACACTCCCAAGAGTGCCAAGTGCGAAGGAGACATCTTCACCTTTGACAAAACCGGTGAGTAAGGTTGGAGGGCGGGGGGGATGATTGGGGAGAAAAGGTGGCAGTGGAGGAGAGGCCACCTGAGCCTCAAGCAGCACTGAAAGGGTCCAGAAATACCCCCAAGCTGTGTACCTGCTTCTTCAGAGGGAGGGTGACCCCATTCAGAGCAGGCAACCTCCCAACTATCCGCTAGCAAACCACCCACTAAAATTTAGCCACCCCAAACTTTCTAAAGAGGCATTTTGGCTCCAGGTGCATCATAGATCCTTTCTCAATTTAGGCACAGACACGGAAGACGTACTTGGGGAGCTGGAATATGAGAAGGTGCCGTACTCCTCACTCCGACGTACCTTGGACCAGAGGAGGGCTCTGGTCATGCAGCTCTTCCAGGATCACGGCTTCTTCCCTTCAGGTAAGGAGGAAGCTCAACCTGGCTGACATTGTCCTTGGGGGAGCAGAAGTTTGGACTTTCCTTTTCCTGCAGGGCATTCATCTCCCTGCCCCCGCCCTTGGACCCTTCCTCCACTGCAAGAAAAACGACTGTAGTTTTTGGGTTTCAACTGAGCAGCCATTTTAGGGTCCACCAGACAGTCGTGGAAATGTAATCAAGAGCAGCTTTCCTCGTCTGGCGGGTTTTTTTGGATTCCCGGCTCTCACCAGCCCCAACCACCACGGCCAGTAGCTGGGGATGATGGAAGTTGTAGTCCCAGCAGCTGCTGGAGGGCAGCAGGTTAGGAAAGACTGACGTAGAACAACTCTGTGTCGCCCTCCTACTATCTGAATGGCAGCTTTCAGTTTGGAACAGGAACTGAGACTGACTGTACCCCACTAGGCTTCTTCTGTACCGTGGTACCTCTAGATACGAACGGGAATCCGTTCCGGAGCCCCGTTTGCATCTAGAGGTAAACGTAACTAGTGATGGTGCGTCTGCGCACATGCGCGTCGCTTTTCGTCGCGTCTACGCATTTGCGTGACGTCATTTTGAGCGCATGCGCAAGCGGCAAAACCCGGAAGTAACGCACTCCGTTACTTCCGGGTTGCCGAGGAGCACAACTCAAACACACTCAACTCAAAGCATATTTAACCCGAGGTATGACTATATATTTTTTGGCTTTGCTGGCGGGTGGGGTGTATGCTCCAGGTTCTTCACATTGTTAAAGCACTGCCTAGGGAAGAGTTTCTGTATTTGTTCTATTAAAAAGGGTGGCTGCATCTCTGTAGAGGAATCACACTTCATTCATTCATTCATTCATTCATTCATTCATCCCATCCATCCATTCATATACCCCGCCTTTGAAAAAACAACAATTATTTTAAAAATTGAACATTAATAGAATTAAATCTATCCATCTATGAAAAAGATATAAAAACCATACAAATAAAAACAGCATAGCACCAGCCCTTTCATTAAAAGCACTCAGTTCCCCAAAGCCTGTTGGAACAAGTGTGTGGAGGGGGAGCCAGTCTAACTTCACTAGGGAGGGAGTTGCAAAGTCTGGCAGCAGCCACCGAGGCAGCCATTTCCCGCATCTCTACCAAGAGTGCCTCTGAGGGTGGTGGGACTTGAGAGAAGGGCCTCCCCTGAAAATCTCAAAACCAGGGAAGGTTCATATGAGGGAATACGCTCCATAGAATTGTATGGTTGGAAGGGACCACAAGGATCATCTAGTCCAGCCCCCTGAGATGCAGGAATCTTTGCCCAATGTGGGGCTTCAACCCATGACCCTAGCGTTCAAAACATTTCAGAGAGTACTGTAATATTCCTTAGTCTTTCTCTCTATGTTTTGTGGCCTAGTTCAGTTCTCTGCATTAGTCTGTAGGCTTTCTTCGCACCCCCCTTTTTATACCCAGCCGTTCTCCTCCGCCCCATCCTCCTTGCTGCGGCACTCACCACCTTTCCTCCCTCCCTTCCTCTTTGGCAGCCCAAGCCACCGCGGCTTTCCAGGCCCGCTACTCCGACATATTCCCCACCAAGGTCTGCTTGCAGCTCAAGATCCGGGAAGTGCGGCAGAAGATCATGCAGGCGGCCACCCCGACGGAGCAGGCCCCGAGCACGCCGGAGCCCGGAGGCCCCGCCAGCCAGGGCGGCGCTGCGGAAGCGGGGCAGCCTCTGGAGCTGACCATGGCGCAGGACTGTGCGCAAGGAGCAGAGGCCACCTCTGCCGCCACCGCCACAACTGCCCCCCTTCCTACCACAGCTGCCAGTTGGGACTGTAACCAGCAGTCTTCCCCAGGAGGCAGCGGCAGCGGAGGCAACACCAGCAGCAGATGAACAACCGTGAGCAGAGAGAAACAGCCTTGTGGAAAAGAAGTGGGGGGGGGATATTGGAGCTTCCTCCCCCCCCCCTCACCCGCTGCCATCTCCGTTCGTCCCTCCTGCCCTCCTTCCCTTGCTAAGTGCTTCCCCCATTTTCTGTGCCCCTGCTCAGGGACTGGAAGCGGGGAGGCAGCTGTCCTTCCTATGCAGACTCTTCCCCTTTCTTCTTGCACTCCTCTCCAGCCAGTCTGCTCCGAGAGGGAGGGGCTCTGGACTGCTGCCAGCCCCTTCGCTTCCCCCTCCACCCCAGGACTCGAGTGGTGGTGCTGAAAAACCATTCCAGGACACACAGGCCTTGCTCTCTCTCTCAATGCAGCGGAGACCGGCGACGGGGCCGAGTTGGGGGACAGTTTTACAAAGGGCCTTGAGCGATGGACCCGTGCGAAGGGTCGGGTTCCAATTTCAAGGCCCCTCTCCGCCCTTTTAATAATGTTAAATATTTTGAGAACCCACATATTCGTTGCTTTTGTGTCCGTAACTTGGGGTGGAGGGGAGAGTCTTTCCCCAGACACACACACACACATACACACAGCTGCAGGGGGTCGGGCGGGGAGTTTGCGGCCTCGAGTTCTGGACAGGTTATTGCTTCGGTCGCCGGAGGCGAAGGAAGAAGAAAGCACACCCAGACCGCTGCCGGGATCAGTTGATTATGACGCCCGCTTCTCTTGACCAGTCAAGGCTCTGCGTTGGCAACGAGGAGGGAAGAGGGCGCTATTTGCGGTAGAGACTGCATACAGACCAGCCTACGTCTGGACAGGAGGTGGAGAGGGGTTTCTGCGAGTGAGGGGCTGACCCAGCACTCGAAGCAAGAGAGAGCAGGTGTGGGTAGCTGGGGGGGCTCCCCCCCCCAAGCGTGAGTGCCCTGGCGGCCCCACGTCACATGTTGACCATGTGTGTAACCCCTTCTGTATTGGGGTGCTCCCACCTCACATGCTATTAAAGCTCTTTAACAATCCGTTCAGTCGTGGAGTTTTAGTTGCACACATCTTTGGAGAACACCTTCTGGTGGGGGATACGCTTTCCACCAAATTCTCCTGCAAGTCTGGTGCGGAGCGGCACAGAACCCAGCTCCTTCCAAAACCTCCACTCCAGCATCCTCCAAAGGCTTTTAAGCCTTAAAGGGGGAAAAAAGAGGTATGTCCGAAAATGAGTGTATGAGATGAGAAGCCAGAGGGGTTCCTGTGAGCCTTGGCCTTGGGCGCTCTCCCTTCTGCGACACTGCAGTGGCAGAATAAAAGTGTGTATATTTGCAGCAAACCTGTGCAGACTTCAAACCTTGAGGTTACGAAACCCGACAGCAGCAGGATGTGGAGTTGGCTGCATAAATTGAGCCCTTTTGTGCATCTGATTTACAGGTCTCTGGGTTGCAGTCCTTGTTCAAAACGATTTTTAAATGGGTCTTGAGTGGCAGGAGGAGGAGGCTGAACAGCAGGTTGCAATCAGTGTAGACTAGGGGTCAGCAAACCTTTTCTGCTGGGGGCCGGTCCACTGTCCCTCAGACCTTGTGGGGGGGGCCGGACAATATTTTGAAGGGGAAAAAAGAACCAATTCCTATGCCCCACAAATAGCCCAAAGATGCATTTTAAATAAGAGCACACATTCTACTCTTGTAAAAAAACACTGATTCCTGGACCATCCGTGGGCTGGATTTAGGCGGTGATTGGGCTGGATCAGGCCCCTGGGCCTCCTTAGTTTGCCTATGCATGGTGTAGACAGTGGTCCCCTCCAAAAACTAGGTTTCTACGTATGAAGAGAGATGACCTGTGGCTGTTTTCAGCCATTTCCTGATAAGGAGGGGCAACTTCTTTTTGTGAGTGGTGAATGGTAGGATTATTGGGTAGGCATTTATAGCGTTACGAGGTTCTGCACCAAGGCTGTGTAATGTTAGCTTGCACCACATCTCAAACCCTGCTGTGCTGTTGGCATCTGTCTTGTTTTGGAAGACAACGGAAGAGTGTGAGTCGACCGTTTGGAGAGCTCCACTGCTTGCTTGCTGTGGCTTTAAGGAACGATGCAGGACTTGCACCACGGCATTTGACAGTAAGCCCCACCTGTCCATTTAGAGATGAGACCCTGCCCTTCAATTACCTAAAGGTTTGGGAGGGAGCAGCTTTAGGGAGAAGGCGCAATTATACAGAAGAACCAGCTTTCTGGATCTGGCATGTGCTCCATCTGATTCAATATTCAACTACCTAGCAAAGATTGCAGGGAACAAAGGTGATATTCCCTGCTGCAGAGACATAACAGGCCCTCCATGGAAGGTTCATGCATATCGGTGGGGAACTATAACTCCCATCATCTGTGACAAATGTCCATGCTGACTGGGGCTGATGGGATTTGGGGTCTCAACGGGAGCTGGAGGGCTACTCGTTCTTCACCGCTGCTATTACATGCTGCGGCTAACGCTTTGACAGTTCTATACTAATCCCTGTAATTTTTCAAAGACTGCTTAAGGCAGGCCACCCCCAGAGAATAGGATAGTGCTTTGGCAAACCTCTATTTTCATTTGACAAGTCGCTGCTTGCAAATCTGGGACAAAAAAACCCACACCCAGTCAGAATCCTAGACTTGGAAAGGATCCCAAGGGCCATCTAGTCCAACCCCCTGGAATGCAGGAATCTTTTTGCCCGGCGTGGGGCTCAAACCCACAGCCTTGAGATTAAGGGTCTCATGTTCTATTGGGTGGAGAGAAAGAAGAAGCCAGTCTTGGAGACCAGAAGCTTTGTGCACCACTTTTATTAAGTAAACACAAGCAAGTTTGCATCAACTTGCCCTGTGCCCAACTTAAGTTTTTGGCAAATGCCGGCCAACAGGCCCCCCAACCCCACAGTCTCCCACAATCACTTAACAATCTACAGAACTAACATGCTGAAAGGGATTTGGGGGAGAGAAATCAGCATTCAGTGCTGAATACTAGGTAGATGAAGACGTAACAGCTTGGGAGGGAAGCTGTATTTATTGCCTACCCACTTGAAGACCGGAGGAGAGGTGGTGGGAGAGACAGCATTCTAACTTCTGGGGAGATGTCCCTTTGCAGCCACCCAGGCCACAGCGTGGCTCCATCTTGGCCACAGGCGACAGCATTTGGTCAAGGGCTTTGAGCGTGGCATTCTCCCAGCAGGCAAAGCAGCAGCCGGTGGAGGCCGGGGCAGAGTCTGGCGTAGCCGTTGCGGGTCAGGTGGAGGTAGTCGTACATGTCGTGGTGGCTTATGGTCCCGTCCGAATGCACAAAGCCCGGGTCGACGTTGAGGAAGGAGGCGTTGGGCAGCAGCGGAACCTTTGCCTCGAGCAAATCGTTCACTCTGCTGTTCTTCTCCCGCAAGGGGTTGGGGTTCTTGCCCCGCGGCAGCAAGCCCTGCGTCGGAGAAGACGCGAGCCGATTAGAAAGCAGTGCAGACCTTACGCCAGGATTTCCCGAACTTGGGGGGTTTTTTGGACTACAGATCCCATCATCCCTGACCACCAGTCCTGCTAGCTGGGGATGATGGGAGTTGTAGTCCAACAGCAGCTGCCTTAAACCTTCATCCCTCCCAGCAGAGCAGTCAAGCCGGACACCCTCGACACTCACCAACACCACCACGCGGGCCTGCGGTTGCTGCTGATGGATGACCCGCACAATGGCTTCTATGCCGCCAGCCACCTGCTCGGCAGTGTGGCCGTGGTTATTGGTGCCCACCCAGACGACCACGATCTACGGGTAAAAAGAGCGGGGTGGGGGGTGGATCAGTTTCTCTTGGGGAAAGGCGAGGTTGCTGTCCTGGCCTAAAGAAGGCCACCCGCATCGTTAGAACAATCGTGTTCTCCTGTAGCTGAAGATTCCTCCCTGCAGGGATGGAATGTTGCTGTACTACAACTCCCATCAACCACAGGTTCCCCATCCTGCTTTTAAAGCCACAATTGGGCTCTCTTTTCTCAGCAAAGGTGGACAAAGGCTGGGGGAGGAGTCTCCCCCCTAACCAGTGGTGGCAGCAACAAACAGTATGGGGATGGGGCAATTGGGGCGAGCTGTGAAGGGGTGGGTTTTTGGGGGGGTCAAGTTGCAAAGGGGGTTAGCATTGGGGTGGGATGGGTGAGCAAGGATGGAAGCCCCTAGCTGATGTTTTAAAAGCTTGTTTCAAGTCCTTAGGCCTAGCAGCTATAGTATATGCTTTACGAGGTACAGATAATCTCAGCAAATCGGGAGTAGTAGTCTGAACAGTATTTCCAGTGCTTTCTTCTTCTTCCCAAGGGCTGATTAACTAGTGAAAGCAGAATTAAGCAAAATAAAGAGACATAGGCATATGATGCATGCGTCACAGAAACCGAGTTAAATATTTTTTGCATAGAGATTATGCAAGAAGGGCTACTGTTGATTTATCTCTATCTCTTCTTTCAGTCCTCCCTTGTGAGTTTTTGGATACGTCCTTTCGAAAAAATGCCAAAGTACATATATATATATATATATATATATATATATATATATACACACACACACACACACACACTCCTAGAGGCAGAATATATTATGCAGAAAATATGAAAATCTGTATGATTTCCTGCTGGTTTTCTTGGTGAAGAAAAGACACAAACCTAACTCTCCTTAAACATCAGCAATTACTTCCTCATCCTGCTCTATGTTCCCGTACCACCACTACCCAATCTCCTCAGATGCTTCCCGTAAGGAGACATCTCTTGGGGAAAGCTTTAGGATCACGGGCAGAGTCCTCAATCCAGTTTTTAAAGGATCTTGCTGATCAATGCCTCTGAGATCTTGGGAAATGGCAATCAGTCAGTTCCAGGCTGGATGGACCAATGGTCTGAGTCGGCATAGGACTATTTCATAAAGATTACCTTTGGTCGGATGTGCTGCAACTCCCCATTCTGCAGGCGCCAGAGCACATGCTGGGTGGCATCGCCCCCAATGCCAAAGTTGAGAGCGTGTAGAGGGGAGAAAAGCTCTCTCCAGATCTGGGGGGAGGAGGAAGCGAATTGGCTGTCAGACTATTAAAAGAGAATTCCACTTACCCATCTCGCCCCTTAACAAGTTTCTTTCTGAGCCACCTTACCTCGAACTGGTGCAGCAGCTGCACCAAAGAATCTCCAATGAAGACAACCTCTGGTTCCTTGTCTTTGCTATCAGCAATAAAGCGATGGTGCTGTTTTTTGGGGAGAAAGAGGGCAAATTTCAAGAGACAAAGCTAAAAAAAGGAATGTCATTAGGTGGAGTGAGGAAGCAACCCAGGCATGCAGACCAGTTTCAAAATGAGATGCAGGTGACACTCACTATAGTCTTAAAATATGCCTAACTCCGCACAGGAGTGCCGCCTTAATCCCTGCAGCGTTAAGGCTGCGCACACACCAATTCTTCAAATCACATTAGAAGCACATTCCTCCCCCTCAGAGAATTCTGGGCAATGTAGGTTACCCCTCACAGTGTTACAATTCCCAGCAACCCTTAACAAACAAAAAGTGCTCAGAGTTCTTTCAGGAGGGAAAATGTGCTTGGAATGTACCTTAAAGTTATACTGCGTACACAGCTTTTGTGCACTGTTACCGCCAACCATTTCCCGTTCACTTACCACACCAAAAACTGCCATGTATTTACATGCCAAGACATAGAAATGGGAAAAAACTTCCCTGTTATTGTCCACCCTGACGGGTATTCATAAAGCACCTTCCACATTGTAATGTGTGAGGTGGTAGCCAGGCCAAAGGTGAGAAATTAGGCTTAGAAATGGAACCTTCCCAGGGGGCATAAATGTGCCCCATGCAAACTCAACACTCCATTATTGGCCTTCAATTAGCGGGTACATGAGAGTGGGTCCCACCTCCCTTTGCAGCTTCAGGTGAGCCACATTGGTGATACCAGCACCATTTTCTTTTGTAATAATAATAATAATAATAATAATAATAATAATAATAATGATAAATTTATACCCCGCCCATCTGGCTGGGTTTCCCCAGCCACTCTGGGCAGCTTCCAACAGAACACTAAAATACAATAACCTATTAAACATTAAAAGCTTCCCTAAACAGGGCTGCCTTCAGATGTCTTCTAAAAGTCTGGTAGTTGTTTTTCTCTTTGACATCTGGTGGGAGGGTGTTCCACAGGGCGGGTGCCACTACCGAGATTATGAAGAAAGAAGAGAAAAGGAGGGCACATACAAGGCTGAAATATTAAAAGCAGGCCCTGGCCCTAGCCTGCCAAAGCATCTCCAACAATAAAAGTGTTAATATTTAAGGTGCTCTGTTGGTTTTTCTGCAATAGACTTGACACGGTCTACACTTCTGAAACATTAAAAATAGGTCCCATGTTGATGGTCGCTCAGCACCAGGACAGCACCCTTTGCAGGGATGGGGCTCCGTTCTGCATCCTTCTCAGGATTAGCACATTGGCAATTCTGGCCTAGCACACAAAAAATGAGCACACAAGCAACTGTACACTGCCCAAGGATCACCATGCACTATCGCCTCCACTATAAGTCATTTGGGGTTTCCCTTGTTGTTTTCCACTTTGGGAGAAAAAGTGGGTCACAAATACTAAATGAAAACTGCAAAGGAAGGGCACTGAGTGACCAAAGAGATCAGAGACAATGAAAACTAATAAGGCGACTCAAAGAGCCCAATGGGGCAGGTGAGAGGCAGGAGTCTACTTCAGGTCCTTTGTCTGTTTCACAGGTGGTTCATTCATAAGGATGTTCCCTCTCCTTTTCACCTTTGCTTTGTTTTTTAAAATGCTGCACGTGAACCTGCTTTATTTTGCGGGAGGGTGCATGCGTTTCAACCTAAAAATACAAATCTTTTGCAAGCTTTTCGAAGCTGATAACTGTGATTGCCACCATTTGGAGACATGCAAAAGCAAACCCTGGAAAATGCAACTGCACCCTCCCAAGGTGGAAAACTATTCTCTCTCCCCCCCCACAACCCCCCTCCTCCTTGCTTTGTTCTCTACAGCCCGCCGCCCTCCCAATGGGCCACAGAGCCAGCTGGGCCTCTCACCAGGGACATCCATCGCCCATCCCCTTGCACATCAGTGACTGGGGTCGGGGTGCTGGCTGGGTTCTTGTCGCCGTCACTCATGGTCCCTTGTGGCTCCTGGGAAGGCGAGAGCAAGAATGAGACCTCACACAATGAAAGCCCCCCACCCTTGTCCCCACCCCACCTGCCCTGCACAGGGGACTGCACTACCTAGCCAGGGAAGGGAGGGGACTGTGCACACAGCACCCAGTCCAGGAAGGCTGATTGCACGCCTGCAAACCTTTCTCTCTGACCCTCCCGTCGGCGTGAGTGGTTCAGTCCTTTCTCATCGGCTTCAACTATGACTCGACAGTCCCGTTTCTCAAAAAAAGGGGGATTGGTCTTATGCCATTGGTCTTTCTTGTTCGGGATCCTCCCGCTTCAAAGCAGACAGTATTAGGCAGCGTGATGGTAAAATTATATTTTGTGGGAGTGGTGGTGAGGGAAATACCTAGGAAGCAGGACAGAAGACTAATTTTCCTGCAGGCTCCCCTTTTGATACAATAGCTCTGTCCACTGCTTCCCCCTCCGTGTAGCGCATAGTGGTACAATCCTCAAGATAGAAAGATGCCCCCTCAAAGCGAGTGGGAAATACCAATAAGCACAATGGGGGGAGGCAAAGCGGTTTGCCCACAGAACCTCCCCCAAGGTTATGTAATAACTCAAGGTTCCTGCTTGTCTTTTAAAGCACTCTTACCGACGAGCTGGAATTAGGTTTCCTCAGGCGAAGGGGAAAGCGAGTTTGCCCGATTTCCCCCCCTCTTGTGCGCAGTGGTTCGCTCTGACCTTATCCGCTCTACGCTTGATACAGGCAGTACCATTTGAAACGGAGGGGGGAAATACTCACGGCTTGATCGGAAAGAAGCCAGTTGGTCCAACCCTTCAGCGGCGGGAGGAGCCCCTTTCGCCGCCGACTGACTTTGACGCTCAAGCCGCCTTAGCTCCGCGCTTGGAAGCGGTTGCTTGTGCGGCCTCGGCGGAACCATCTGACTCCGTCATTTGAGGGGAGGAGGATGCATTCCTTCGCCACTCCCCCATCTCGTGAAGGAAATGGTACCGCTGTTCCATTCATCCTCCGGCTGTTCCTGGTACCCTCCCTTCCCCGGTCGGGCTGTGCTCTGCATCTCCCCTCGGCTGCTGCTTCCTCGGTGCCGCCTTATGCATGCATAGCCAATAGGCGTCAGCAGTTGGTGCAGGCAGGATTTATAGAATCAGAGAGTTGGAAGGGACCCTGAGGATCATCTAGTCCAGGATCAAACCTGCAAGCTTGGCAGTATCAGCATCATGCTCTTGTTGTTGTTTAGTCGTGTCCGACTCTTCGTGACCCCATGGACCAGAGCACGCCAGGCACTCCTGTCTTCCACTGCCTCCCGCAGTTTGGTCAAACTCATGCTGGTAGCTTCGAGAACACTATCCAACCATCTCGTCCTCTGTCATCCCCTTCTCCTTGTGCCCTCCCATCTGTTCCGACATCAGGGTCTTTTCCAGGGAGTCTTCTCTTCTCATGAGGTGGCCAAAGCATTGGAGCCTCAGCTTCAGGATCTGTCCTTCCAGTGAGCACTCAGGGCTGATTTCCTTCAGAATGGAGAGGTTTGATCTTCTTGCAGTCCATGGGACTCTCAAGAGTCTTCTCCAGCACCATAATTCAAAAGCATCAATTCTTCAGCGATCAGCCTTCTTTATGGTCCAGCTCTCACTTCCATACATCACTACAGGGAAAACCATGGCTTTAACTATACGGACCTTTGTTGGCATCATGCTCTAACCCAGTACAGTGGTACCTCGGGTTACATACGCTTCAGGTTACAGACTCCGCTAACCCAGAAATAGTGCTTCAGGTTAAGAACTTTGCTTCAGGATAAGAACAGAAATTGGGCTCCGGCGGCGCAGCAGCAGGAGGCCCCATTAGCTAAGGTGGTGCTTGAGGTTAAGAACAGTTTCAGGTTAAGTTTCGGACCTCCGGAACGAATTAAGTACTTAACCTGAGGTACCACTGTAGTTTTCAACCAGTGTGCTGCCGCCGCACCCCAAGGTGCCTTGAATAATGGTCAGGGGTGCCACGGGCTCCTCAGGGCAAATGGTGCCTCTGGGGCTGGCCAGGGGGTGCTTCCCAGGCCCCTGTGGGGCAGTGGATGGAGGCACCTCTCTTTGGGGTAGAGCAGGGGGTGGGCAGCTCAAAGATGGGGGGGGGGGAGAGAGAGAGAGAGCAACTGCTGCCCAGAGGACTCCCAAGGAGAGAGGAGAGGAGGCTGAGAGAACACTCCACAGGGGGCTTTGAAAAGGGGTGAGGGGCTGCCAGTTCTGCAGGGCAAGGGGTGACATAAAGGGGCTCCTGAGCCCCACAGGTGTGCCGCAGAAGGGAGCCGTGGACTCAAAAAGGTTGAAAACCTCTGGTCTAACCAACTGAACTATCTGAAACTCAGTATCAGATCCAGCAACATTTGTGCTCAAAATTGGTTTTTTTGTGTGTGATAGTAGTTGGAAGCAATATTTGTATAATGTTTTCCTATTTGGTAGTGTACATAATTAGATTTATATAATTCTCACCACACCCTGCAGGCACCATGAGAATAAGGCTACTGCCTCTGTATCCCACACTGCCTTAGCTCCTGCACGTCTGGCAGAAATTCACGTATTGAAATAAAGGCACTGCAGCCCTGCCAGGTAAAAATAAAATTGGCAACACTTTCTATTTTGGGGCGAATGGGAGAGAGCAAGCTAATAGAAAGCCAGGGGATATTTGGTTCTCCATATTTTGTTGGCCTGTAACTCCCTGAGTTATAATAGCTGGGACTGGCTGGATTTGGGAGTCCAACATTTGAAGAGCCAGAGGTTCTGCATTCCTGGCTTAATGCATTCCCACAACCATTTGGAAGCCCACTGTATTCTTTTACCATTCAGAAGTTAGCACAGGTCATTCATTTTAGAATCACAGGATGGTGGTGGTGGAAAATAATAACTTAGCAGACTGTTGATAATGTGTTAAATACTTTGACAGTCATCCCTACAACCACCTTGTAAGGTGGATCAGTATTATCACCTGATTGCAGAATGAGGTGCTGAGGCTGAAAAAATACTCCAAGCCTGCACAATGTGTGACACATTAACCTGAATGCAGCCAATTGGCCACAGATTGTCCACCATGTTAATGAACCTCCTATTTTTGCTGCAAGCACCTGCATGGTCATATTATACAGCTGATAAAGCGCTGCATTTAGCTCCAGGATTCACAAAGTTGTGCTGGCCTGAAATAGTGGCCTTGCTGATGCAAGTTTTAAACCAAGGACTTTCCAGCGCTTGTATATTGAGGCCTAGTCCACCCCATGGTGGTACAGCCACTCCTGGAGTGGCACTTGAATATTCACATTCACGTGTGAAGAAACATTGTGTGTTATTACAGTAGTTCGAAAGCACGCCAGTGCAAGTAGATAAATAGGTACCACTGTGGCGGGTGTGGTGGGAAGGTAAACGGTGTTTCCATGCGCTCTGGTTTCCGTCACAGTGTTCCGTTGCACCAGAAGTGGTTTAGTCATGCTGGCCACATGACCCGGAAAGCGGTCTGTGGACAAATGCTGGATCCCTCGGCCTGAAAGCAAGATGAGCGCTGCAACCCCATAGTCGCCTTTGACTGGACTTAACCATCCAGGGGTCCTTTAACTTTTTACCTATATCCAAATAGGAACTGACCAGTGGAAAGCTGTTGCATTCTCTCTCTCAGCCACACAGGGGACCCATTTTCCTGAGAATCTCAACAGAACAGCAATAGAAAGGAATAGTGCTGCAGATCAACCCTGAAGGCATGGCACTGTAGGCATGCCTGTACCACACACTAGGTGGACAGTCCCACAGCCTTCTGAGGGGTCTAGAGAACAGTAGCACATAATTCTCAGCCTCTTCTCATAACTATAGTCTGCAAGGTTCAAGCTTCAAGAGGTAAAACACTGACATTGTTTGTAGAGAAGGCATGTCCTGAGGATGTTCTCACATGTAGAACTTAAATTAGTGTTGCTGTCCCTGTATCTGAAATTCAAAGGTCTCTAAGCTATTTTAGATAGAATGTTTCTGCTTATCTTGCAATAATAACCGAGGCTTGTATTTTAATCGTTTTAAGTTGCTCTGTGCAATATGCAATTGGAAGGCCTGGATGCCCATCTTTCTAATAAACAAATAAATGGGGTGGTTTTGAGTTACTTGTTTCTGGAATTATTGCTTACGGCAAACTGTGATGTGGGCTCTGTTGGTTTGGAGAACTGATAATGAAAGCCTGTTCTAGAAGTGTGAACCTACAGAACACAGCTCCACCTCCTCTCGCTAATACATCCACCCTTCTCCCCTTTCCGGCAGAAAGGTGGAACAACAGAACAGTCCAGTTTGGGGTGAGGGAGATCATAGTATGATCTACTGCTGCAGAACAAACCTCACTTTAACATCTGCTTGATATTTGCGGCAGAGGCTCTCTGTGACTGTATATGTATATGGGAATATGTATATGGGAATCTGGTACACGTCACATCTGGTACAAGTTTGAGAACTTTTTTGTTTAAAAATACTTACAGTTCTTGTTGTGGGTATAAATTTGAAAATGTATAGAAGTGTTTGTAAAAGAATTCAGCATGCAAAGGAGAAATTATCTGTGACACATGGTTTTCTCATCTTACCTTGTGGTTTTCACTCATGGTGTTCTTGCATGCCCTCAAAAACCAACATGCTACATAAGCTTACAAATACAACCCTATTAATATATTCTGAGTGCAGAATTTCAGTATAGCTCTAATTTAGAAAACTTGATTCCTTCTTGAAATAGCACTAGATAAAGCAAAGTGAAAAATCTTTCAAACTTCAGCCTGGGGATAAAAACCAAAACAACTGCTGTTGTGTCTCAACATTTTATTGGCAGCGGTCGTGTAGGGAACGTAACACATGTCTTGTTCATTAATCATTTCAGTGTGATTTATTTTTAAATGGTAGAAATCCATTACAATATCCCATTTCTTCAAGAAGGAACATTAACTGCTTACACTATTTGTTAGAAAGCTACTCCAACATGCTATTTAAAAATCTAACAGTTTCTCAAAACCCTTTCAAAAACTCTGCCTGTTGCCTGGCACTGAACTAGTTAAAAATGAATTGAATGTGTTAAGTGATGCTGACTTTGTCTTGCCATAATAAAGTGGTTGCAATAACTCAGCTGGGGATCTGAAGGAAAGAAATGCAGAGGCTGTGCCCCAGACCATGCCCTGTTAAAAGATCAGGAGAGAAGGGCTTTACCCAACTGAAGCCCTTCTTTTCACAAAGTATTATATATGCACGCACCCTCCCACTGTCAGAAGCCTAGGTGGGGAGCGAGATGGAGCCCATCTGGCCAATGCTTAGGGAAACAGAGGGGGAGGTGTTGGCCTGGTGGAGGTGGCTCGGCTGTTGTTGGCTTGGTGAGGCTTGCTGAACAGACTGGCTGCATGCTTGCTTAGATGCGAGGAAGTCAGGCGCTGCTTCTGTAGAACCTACACAGAACAGAGAAACCCTGTTAGATCTCTAACAGTGCAGCTCAATGGCTTCTTCCCCTATTCCTACCTATACAACAATCACACTGATCTTGTGACAGCCATTCAGACAGGCATCCCGCAGGGTGTCAGCCTGCTATTTGTAAATACCATGTGGCTGACCTGGGTTTGTTCCAGGTCAGCTAGAAGGTAACATGATTGGAATTGCATTGCCTTCTGCCTGATCCGGTGTGAACCCAGGTCAGCTACAAGCAGTAAGTTGACACACTGCAGGAGCCCTGTATGAATAGCTCCTAAGTGGCAACACCGTAATTGCCCCTTTTGAATTCTTTCTCTCAGACACTCTGGGTACTCTGCACATCATTATGACCATGATCCTTAAATCCCATGATTCTCAAGTTGACTGCAATGCGACTAATCCGGAATAAGTGATTTGAATATTTCTGTCTGTGTTCTGAGAAGCCCAGCTGTGTAACCTCCTGTGTAACCTTTTGATACAAAGGTGATGGTGTTTAAACAAAGGAATTCCAGCAAAGCTATATGAGATGTCTAGAGCAGGTTTCTTATTTGCACCATGGACACTGCCACTTGGTACTTCCTTGTATACGGGAAGATCAGCAGAAGATTCTCAGTTTAAGATAAAAGCAATATGGGTGTAGGTATGTTTTGGTCACTGAAATCAGGTTTCCTGATAAAGGAGAAACCTGCTGAAGCTAGTTTGCATGCATTCTTAACAATTTCTCTGCAAGGACTGTTCTTGCTAACGGTAGGAATTTTCCTATACATCAACAGATCAAATCCTTTTTTAAAAAACAACCCAAGAACCCAGCATTAATATCTACAAAGAGAAGTAAAGATCCCCTCATTCCAGATTCCATGTCTGTCTGTACATGTGCTTAACATTTTGTGCAAATTCCTATGAAAGCAAATTGCTACAGGTAGCAGTGCTGCATCACGGAAGGGCATTTCCAAAATTTAAAATACTTCAGTTTTGTATAGTGAGTTTTTCTAAAAGCTCAAATGCACATATTTGCATACATTATTTCAATAACCCTTACAACAGCCCTGAAAGGTTTACCAATATTATTATCATACTGTTATCCTCCAGCAAAAAATTATCTAATTTTTTTTTTTTTAAGTCCAGTGGCTATCACAACATTCTGCAGCCAATTCCATGTTGATTGTGTAGTGTGAAGTATTTTTGTTGTTAGTCCTGATCCTACTGCCAATCACTTTCATTAAGTTCTAGTGTGTTGTGTGAGAAAAATAAAATCAAACCTCTATATTCCTTTATATAGCCCCCAGTTACATTTTGGGTACAGGGGTGCTTTCTGCACATGTCATTGCTCTTTTGGAGACACTGTTTTCAAAAACAGTTGATAACACATATTAGTCCTTCTGGCATCGATTGCAGCTCCATTGTCTATAGTGTACCTTCTGGATCCTTGCTCCCTGGCGCATTGTGGCTTCTGCCATGTTCTTCTCCTTCCTGTCTCTTGCTGGAATGCTTTCCTTCTTGGCTCTGCTGCTGATGGGATTGTTGTGCTTCCTGCCCTGGGGGGGAAACTGGCTCTGGGAAACCTTCCTGAGCTATAGTGTAGGGGGTAGGATTCAACAGTGACAGCCTGGGAAGCATGTGCAGTTCCATCCCAAATGGAGTGCATGGGATGCCAGTTTGTAGGGGCACTGAAGTGACAGACACATCCATTGGTGGGACACAGAAGGGCAGAATTTGAGGGCCATTGTGAGTGGAGCTGGATGGAGCAAGGACTTCAACATTTGTCTCTGAAATCCAACCACTGTCCACGGTTTGTGGCATGCAGATGGTATGTGGCATGGAGCCTGAGGCTGTGTGGTAGGTTGCCACATTTGGGGCAAAATGGTGGTGGGTGACACTGGAAGTCCCTCTGAGGCTGGGTTTGACAGCTTGGATGCTGGAAACCATTACAGAAGTAGCCACTTGGGGTGCCCGGGGTGGAGCAATTGAGAAGAGATGGACATTTTTGTACTGCTGGGGAAGAGCACTTCCATGGAGTAAAGGAAGGAAAAGAGGCCCTGGGGCCTGTTCTCCATGAGCACTAACTGACTCTGGTGACAGCTGGGTTCCTTTCAAAGCTATGTCCTTGGAAGCCTTTACAGGCTGAATGTCACATGGAGGCATGTAGTATGAGGGATGCTGCTGGAAGGGACTGGCCACCCCAGGATTGTGAAATGTTGCTGAGGGGCGTGTGAAAGCTGATGAGGCCAGCAGAGCAGGTGCAGAGCTGGTAGGGGGCAGAAGGCTGGAAGTGGCCAAAATGGGACCTGGCTGGGGAGCATTTCTCAGCACCATCAGGGCTTCAGCAGCCTCTTTCTGCAGCTGTTGTTCAGAAAGGGGGGAGAAGATAAACCCCCTGGTGGGCCAGACCGAAACATGAGCAGAAGAGGTTGGCTGAAGAGAGAGGGGGAGAGACTATTAACCTCATGATTAACAAACAGACATGAACTAGATTAATGAACGTCTCATGTACAGATTCTGCTTGTTCTTTTTGCAGAGTTTGGGAAACAGAATAAGAGCAGGGTAAATCTTGCATCCTTCTTTGCTGGTGGGAAAGAACAAAGAGATCTGCAACACCTTAAAAGACTTAACCATTGTATTATAGTAGAAGCTTTTGTGGGTTACAGTCCACTTTATCAGAAGCATGAAGTGTTACCCTGATGAGAAGGTGCTAGCTGAAGCTTCACCCATGCAGGTAACCAGCTCATAGCTCTGGACTCCTTTTCCTCGCCAGAGTTAAGAAGAAAAAAGGAAAGAGGTAGCAGCAATAAGAATGACACACAACCGACCTCTGGTGCAGGACAGGTCCTCAATTTTAATCTAGCCCCAGGTTGGCTTGTGGTATGGACACTTGCAACATGGAATATTTTAATAAAGGTTTCCGATTAGAATAGGATGGAGATGCAACTCTGGCTGCTTTCCACGTATACAGAGTGAAATATAGACCAATTATTAGTCATTTTACCAATTGCCTGTGCCAAATAACAATTCTTTGATTGAATGGATATCATTTAGCCTTGCCAATCATTGCTCGTGTTCTCCCCAGCTGTGCATTCTGCTTAGTCCAATTTAAAGGGCTGGAAAGGAATAGGAGTTGTTTCACTTTCCAAGGGATAATGTTTACTGTTTCCAACGCAGTTCCTCTTTTGCAGCCAGAGCTATGGCATTTCATAACTTAACATTAGACCAAAGAGCATGACTGGCTGACTGTCCCACTTTCACCCTCTCCCACTAAACCACTGGACCAGCCCATGAAAGCCCTCTACCAATATAAGGCCCTGGCAAGTTGGGGCCTTCTTATGGCAGAGAAGCAATCACCTACAAAATGGATCATGGGACTTTTATAGGGGAAGCATCAGTTCTACTATTAGTAAAGAGGTTGCCCATTCCAAGACCTTGAACTGCTCTCCATTTCTCTGTGACAAGCTAACACACCTGTGAGTCACCAACTGGAGAGACATCAGAAGAGAATCCTTAACATACATTGGCATGTGTGTATTCACCCTCCCACAAAAGAGGGCAGACTAAATAATTCCGACTGCCAGCTCTGCTACCTCCTGCAAGATCACTGAAATGTGTGTTCCCATCTTTCAGGAAGGAGGTAGAAGGTATTAATTCCAGCTCACGGGCAATTTTTGTGCAAGACACAAGGACCAAAATACCTGACCTCCCAAAGGTGCAGCCTTTGGACGTCTGCTGAAATCCATGTTGCCACTCAGGGGATTCAGGGCCATGCGGCTGGAAGAGGGTGGATGGGAGGGGGAAGAGAGAGAAAGACAGAGAGCACATTCAATCCTGTTTATAAAGTTCCTTACTGGCAGCTTGTCTCCCACTCGCCTTCTGTCCTTGCTAAACCACAAACTGTTGAGGGGGAAGAGGGGCTTCTGCATCTGTCATTCTCCCAAGTTCACTTTACATTTCCACCCACAACTTGCTGTTTGCAGTAAATGTTTGTTAGTATAGACAGCTGTTGCTGTACCAGTGCCAGAGAATAAAAGATAAATAATAGATTAGGTAGTGTCTTTCACTGGAGCAATTTCTGTTTATTCATTATACAGGACCTGAAATTACATGGAACTGTTAAAATTGTTCTTTAAATAATTTGTGCAAATACATTATTCTAGCAGTAAAGGCATATACCACCCTCTGGTTCCACTCATAACAAGACAACTATTCCATCACTGTCTTTGCTATATCTACTTCATATCTGTGACTTTGTACTTTCACTAGATTCTTCTGGATCAGGGATAGGAATGTTTTTCAGCCTGAGGGCCACCTTTCCTTGTGAGTAACCATCTGGGGGCCACATGTATGCCCAAAAGTGGGTGGAGCAATGGATGTGATGCTTTCTTTGTTGTAGGCCAAGCAAAAGTCAGAGGTTTTCCCTCTCCACCCTCCATCCGGGCAAGGAAAGAACATCACCACACTTCAAGAACATATTCCAACCAGGCAAAAAAATCTTGGTTGCAGAACAGGGCTAATGAGGTGTGTTGCCTGGGGAGAGTTCTGAGGGCCACATTCAGCCCCTGAGTCTGAAGTTCCCCACTCCTGCTCTAGATTAAGACTTCTGTGTAACTGGAAAGTTTGAAAATTTCCTTTAGCAACAGAAGTTGGCCAAAAGGGTCATCAGCTTATCTGCTTTGTTTCTCATAAATTTCTATAGCAAACTCTACCTTTTATACTTCCCTTTGACTTCACTGTAATTTATTTAGTAACTTTACCTTCTATTTACAATATAATTTACACAGAGAAATAGATCACTTTAATAAATAACCCATCTTAAATCTTGGGCCTTGTGTCTAGCGGAGATTTATTCCTCAACAGCCCTGACATTAGCTGGATTAGCCCTTTCTTGGGATTAGTGAGCTAATATACACCCTGATACTGTAAACATTGTGGCAGAAGTCAGTCCTATTGACATTAATTGAACATTTATGCTAAGTGCACTTAGGATTGTAGCCAAAAGACATGTTCATTCCCATATGTGGGAGGCACTACCTGATGGCTAAATCAACCATGTGATCAATACCCAGAGGTACTATTACCAACTGTTTGCTCTCTGTCTTGTCCTGGCTTCTTGTTTTTGAATCCTTAGCAGAGCAGGGAGACAGAACATTATAGCTATATTTGCTTTTAATTTGATTTTAATTAATTTTATAATGAATGTTTTTAGAATGTTGGATTATTTTGATTGTTGTTAGCCGCCCTGAGCCCAGCTTCGGCTGGGGAGGGCGGGATATAAATAAAATTTATTATTATTATTATTATTATTATTATTATTATTATTATTAGCTGCCAGACTTTCCTTAGGGTGTTTATACAACTGCCATGTGCATAAACATTTTGGACAAGAAAATATTTCATAGAGAGCAAATATTTCATCATATAGCATGGACAAAATGTGAGTGGACAGGTGGTAGAATTACCAGCTCAAAAGTTCAAACTTACTCTGGAGCTATGTTACTTTTTACAGACCTCATCCAACATGTTATGCTTGGGAATGTGATATGGACAGGGCCACCTCTTTAAAGATCTAGCAACTCTAGTGAATGTCCACATTCTTTTTACTATATAACTCTACAAGGACTTCTTATCATTGTAATAGGATTCCCTTATTTTCACCAGAAATGTGTTCTCATATGCAAATAAGCAGTCATTAAATTTATTTTGCATATGAAAATATTCATACTGACCTATATTATAGTTTTTACAACTATAATGACCAAAGATTTCAGTCATTCACAGTTAAGTCTTCCTGGCTGATTAGCTGTTATAAGAGACATAGTCCTGTTTTCAGTCACAGACCATTAAAGGTAAAGGTAAAGGTACCCCTGCCCGTACGGGCCAGTCTTGACAGACTCTGGGGTTGTGCGCCCATCTCACTTAAGAGGCCGGGGGCCAGCGCTGTCCGAAGACACTTCCGGGTCACGTGGCCAGCGTGACAAAGCTGCATCTGGCGAGCCAGCGCAGCACACGGAACGCCGTTTACCTTCCCGCTAGAAAGCGGTCCCTATTTATCTACTTGCACCCGGGGGTGCTTTCGAACTGCTAGGTTGGCAGACCGAACAACGGGAGCGCACCCCGCCGCGGGGATTCGAACCGCCGACCTTTCGATCGGCAAGCCCTAGGCGCTGAGGCTTTTACCCACAGAGCCACCCGCGTCCCACAGACCATTACTTAGCTTTAAATATTCCCGATGCTGGAACGCCATACACAAAATACCTGGGCAGATTGGCAGGTGAAGGTAAGCACCAGGACGTGCCAGGGGTCTGGTGAAACATCTGTCCTGGAGCTGTCATATAACTATCTGGCATGTACAGTGCTTCATTACCATCACAACCTGCAGGGAGTGGAAAACAAGCTCAGTGATCAGATCCTGAATACAGAGGCCAACATGGTGTTTACAATACAGTGGTACCTCGGATTAAGAACTTAATTTGTTAAGGAGGTCTGTTCTTAACCTGAAACTGTTCTTAACCTGAAGCACCACTTTAGCTAATGGGGCCTCCTGCTGCCGCCGCTGCGCGATTACTGTTCTCATCCTGAAGCAAAGTTCTTAATCTGAGGTCCTATTTCTGGGTTAGCGGAGTCTGTAACCTGAAGCGTCTGTAACCTGAAGCGTCTGTAACCCAAGGTACCACTGTATAAGAAACCAGAACTAGGGCCAGCCTTTCTGAAGCAACACCTCGTTCCTCAGGGCTGTTTCAAAGAACACCAGGACACTGGAAAGGTTACATTAAGTTCTTATATAATTGCTGCTATTATAGTATAAGAAGTGCAATATACCGTATCTTTCATAGCATGTGCTATGATCATGTAGGTTTTATTAATTACATGCAACTAAAATATTAGCCATCAAATCACAGGGTGAGGGTCTGTTGGCTCAGAGTGGGGCCCTGTTTGTATGAGAGACAGAGGGAGAGTGAGTGGGCTTCTATATGTGAAACAGGGAGTAGGAACTCTTTCTAAGACTATTGGTTATCTAAAACGTTTGATTGTCTTGTGTTTGTTTTTTACCACGGTATTTTGTTTTTGTAGTTTTGCTTTTTTTCCTTGTGACAAAATTGTTGTTGGGTTTTTTTTTTGGTAATTTTTGTATGCTGTTGTTTTTACTTTGTTTAATTTTATTAGCTGTTCCCTGCTCTGTGACTGAAAATGTTCAGTGAGGAGCGGACTACTAAATGCAACAAAATAAATAAATAGATTACACCAGATTTATTATTAGAGAAATTGGTCACCCACCTAACATACCTTGAAATTGAAAAGAATGTTCCTGAGGCAAGAATGGGCAGAAGGGTGCAGGGGGCATAGGAAGCGGAGGGGGGAACCAAGCAGTATGAGGTGGTTGATGTCCTCTAAGGGCCCACGGCAGTTCTGTCACTTTAGAGCAGTGAGGGAGAGGCAACCAAGAACATTCCTAGAGAACAATGCACAATGCAAATGCAATGCAAATACAGCTTATAAATATTGCAAACATCATACAAATTATTTCATCAAATAAAAAAAGCAATTTTAAAAAAAGTTTCTGCTCAAATCATTAACTGACATGAAATATATTAATTATATTTGGGAAATCCTGATAGCATCATAGGGGACATTCTCTGTGAGGTTATAGCCAGAGAATCAGTCAAGTCTCCTAGATCTTAAAGGAGTGAAGGAAACAAAGGGAGGCATCACAGTCTACACCAAGATTCCAGAGCAGTTTTGCCAGGGAGCACACCTTTCCACTCTCTGGCACTGCCCACGCCTGCCAAGCCTACTGTTGCAGGGAGTTCCACAGGCTCAGGTTGGATATATAAGGGGAAGCAGCCCTTACAAAAAAACACACACACCCCTAAGTGCTAATAGTGACTCCAGTGTTATGCTGGCAAACATATATGAGGCTGGCTACTTTATGTTTAATTTGATGATCTCAAGACATCTACATTTTGAGGCTTCCAGCTTTATTTCATTTCTCATTTCCTGCCCATTTTGCTAACAACTCTATGACAACAAAGCTGAGTTTAGCTTTGGAAAAGGCATATTGTTGCCAGTATAAAGAGAAGACCGGAAATCTCTTTCTGCAAGTGCCAACCACAATCTACTGTTAAAATGACCCCATCAAATAAGAAGACAAGATAAGTGATCTAGTCCCTTTTCCTCACCTTCCTGGCTGCTCTCCGCCTTTGTCTTCGTAGGAGTCCAGGAACCTCTCTGAGTCCATCCTCTGAATCTTTCAAGGGTTCTTCATTCTCTTTCCTGCCTGTACAACAAAAGAGAAGAAGCTTGTGGGTCACTAGCTGTGAACTGGAATGTTGCCTGAATTTTGAAAAAGTCATGTAATGGTAGTTCATTTGGTGTCTGTCATGCTGCACAGCAAAGGGAAGCAGGGCTATTTCATTGACTCTGCTGCAGGTCCGTGCAGAGCTTGTCTGAGACCCGTTCTTGACATGACAGCATGGGTCCAGCAGGCCCCTGGCAGGGCACCCTGGCCATTTTAGCCTTCCAAGGTCTGGGGCAAGTGTACCCGGCTGCATCCCCCCTCACAGGTCTGCTCTGATGAGAGACTAACAGCTTCAACCCTCCCTGAGCTGTCCCCTAGCAGCACTATTCCATCAGATTATCTGAAGTTGGTTGTTTAAGAACTGAAACTTTAAGAACTGATACCTTCCTGCTTTCCCCTTGTTTGCCACAACATTTAGATTGTAAGCTTGAGGGCAAGGACTCTTACAGAAATTGTTAGTAAGAGGCTCAAGGAGCCTTTTCAGTGAAAAATAATGGAGTAAAAAATACTTAAAATAAATAAGTGTATTTATTACTTAAAATCTGACAAGCAGCCAATTTACCTCCTATGATATGGTATTTATTTAGTTAAGACATTTTTACTCAGTCTTCAGCCAAAAAAGATTCCTAGAGCTGGCTTACAAATGTCAGTAGTGCAACAGTCCCTGCCCACAGTCTTACAACCTAAAAGACATGACAAACAAAAGAAAAAAAGAAATGGGAAGAATTAAAAAAGCAAACACAGACACAGAATGCTTCTAAATACCAGCCTGAAAGGATTTTTTTTCAAGGAGAGAAAGAGCCAAAGGTTGCTGGACTTGCAACAGTCCCTTAGTCCCTGATCCTAAGGACAAAACTACATACACATTTTAACAAACGCCCCACAAACAGTTTTTTTTTTGGGGGGGGGGGAATGCAGTTTCAGGAGGAGAATTTTGGAGCATGAAAAACTGTGGGGAGAACACACTTAACTCTCTCTCCCCACTTGTTAATTTTTGTGTGTACTCCTAATCAGCTTTTCCATCTAAGTTCAAAGCAACTGTTTGAAAGGGCTCATGGAGCTGAATTTGCAAAAATCATTCCTTGCCAGCACAAATCCTCATTTATTTCATTGCAGCCATTCACATTGGACATATATTTTCTGTTCCTCTATGTTTGGCAGCCTGTGTTATTATTGTTATATATGTATTTATACCCTGCCTTTTTCTCTGATGGTGTTCTTTTGTTTTAGAACTCAGAGGCGATTGAGAAAGTCAGTTGCTCCCATATAAATTGATGGGATTGTATATATAATTAATGCTAAATGCTATAATACTAAACACATTTAGGACTGGAAGCAAATTCAGATCAATGAGGAGTACAGTTCAGTCCTTCCCCAGCCACTCAATTCAATGTCCCATGTTTTCCTGTTCTCATAGCAGCTTACCTATGTCTCCCCTACATGGTTTGATCCCTTTTGGCAGTTTGGCTGGGTGGAGAGAGCTTGATGTGGGGCTGTCCTGAAGTTGCAGCAAACCACTGGTCAGCTTCCTCAGCTCCATCTCCTGCTGCCTGCGCAAGGCCACCTGGGCAGCCATGACCCGGCGTCTCTGCCTGGAAGGAGAAACCATTAAATAAATAAAGAATTAAAGTGGTAGAGTGGGCAGATACAAATCACACACAAGCAAAGAGTTCTTGGCCTTTTCCCTACGATGTAACAAAACCTGCTTTTCTCCCTTTGGAGCAGGGTGGTCCAACACATGGCCTTTGAGGCCTTTTTTGCAGCCCTTGGCAACATTTGATGCCCTCTACTCCTGGGCTAGGCTTTGGGAAGAAGGTGTGAGGGCTCTCTGGCAGGGTCCTAAGGTCCTACCGCCTCCTTTTAGTTAGTGCTTCCTCAGCTTTGGGAAGGAAGTGAGAGGGATCTAGAACCCTGCCGGAGCCTAGCACCTCCTTCGCAAAGCATGGCGTCTCGCTAGTCGGCTTTGGAAAGGCAGTGCAAAGGTTTGGGGTGGGAGCATCAAGTTTTGGCCTTGCTTTCCTCCTCCCATGTGACAAGGCCATAGCTGTCAACTTTCAGATTTGAAAATAAGGGATCAGCAGCCTCGAAAATAAGGGATCAGCAGTCTCACCTGTCCCAGGGACAGTCTACAGCAGTGTTTCCCAACCTTGTGCCTCCAGCTGTTTTTGAACTACAACTCCCATCATCCCTGACTAGCAAGACCAGTGGCAAGGGATGATGGGAATTGTAGTCCAAAAACAGCTGGAGGCACAAGGTTGGGAAACACTGGTAGACCAGTGTTTCCCAACATCTGGTCTCCCTCTGTTTTTTCAGACTACAATTCCCATCATCCATGGCCACTGGTCTTGCTACCTGGGGATGATGGGAGTTGTAGTCCAAAAACAGCTGGAGACCCAAGGTTGGGAAACACTGGTCTACAGGATATCTTAACAATCCAGGATAGCAGCGGGAAACAGCGCTGGAATAAGGGAATTTCCCGCAAAAAAAAAGGGAAGGTTGACAGCTATGGACAAGGCAGTGTATGTAGCCTGCTGGTTCCATGTTGAAGTACTCTTGCGGCCTACTAGGTATGAAAAGTTGGCCTGTCCTGCTTTGGAGTTTCAGATGCATATTTAACCTTCCTGGTTCTGTCATACCCTCCCAAGATTGCCTTTTCCCAGTTTTCTAAGCCATCCATGCACATTTGCATACAGATTCTTCCTTTAGTATACCAAGCAAGGAGCTGCAAGGAGTGTACTTTAAAAAGAGAAACATTGTGCCGTACATCATTGCAAGTATTAATGGGCTTGCCGTGGAGCTAGCAAAGCACAAAGGGGAGAGGTAGTGCTTGCAGCTTAATATGACGAAGGCCTTATTCATAAGGGAACAGTGCCACCTACTGAGACCAGCACTGTGCTACGTTCAACACAAATCCCCACAATGTCAGGGGCCGGCACCCACTTCCATCTTGCTTTCCCACCAGACGTACAGGATCAGGATACATTTTTCACACTGGCACCCCTGGAACTGGCAAGTGTTCTTGTGGCCTTTCAGTGGGACTCGGATGCCATGATTGCGGCAGCGGGCACAGGTTGGAGAGCGTACGATGGCGGGGAGCGCATAATCATCTTGGGTGCTGCTGTCATCTGTGGTGGAGTCTGAGGGGGAGCACTGCATGTTTGGTGCAGCTGCAGCATCAGGATCTTCATTGTCTCCCATGGTGTGGGAACCTGAAAGGGAGGGGAGAAACATCATGTCTCCTCAAGGGAATGTGAGGCCATTTCCTCGATCCAAACAGAGCCACCCATCCAAAATGTTGACTAGAACCAGCTTTGAAGGATTCCCGATGCGCTCCTTGACCACTTCAAATGTATACCCTCCCGTCTCAATCTTGCAATATGCCTGAAAAGATACATTTTCTTTGCCTCTAAAATGGCATCTTTCCCATTTTAGATAGTGGCACGCTGCTGCTGGTGGATCAGGGTTACCCAAACAGAGGGTAATAAATGGGTGAGGTCAAAGGTGTGATTGCCTGGGCTGGCCTTTGACGTTTTTGCTCCCAGTATGAAAATTGAAAATGACCCTAAGGCAATTGGCTGATTTTATTTTATTTTTTTAATGACAAGTACATCCCAGTCCATACTTGGAAGTGAGCCTTGCCTTTTTTCTAGGGGATTCACTTTCAAGTAAGTATATTTTGGATTGTGGCCACAGAGATGGAGATTAGAGGTGGGAACGTGGCAATCCCTCTGGAATTTGATGCAACCGCTTCATGCGAAGGCCTGCTCTGGTTACTGTCACCTGGACCACCCAAATTACCAACATTTGCTTCTGGAGAATTATGAAATAGACAACTTGGAGGAGATTATGCCGCTATAATCTTGACATGACCGAGAGGGACTCATGCCATGGAATTACTACAGAAACATGACATAATTTTAAAACGCTGGGGTGTGTTTGAAGCCAGGTTGCTGTTGGGGAAGTATTAGAAGGGCACTTCATGCACGGTGTCCAAATGAGGTGAAGTTAAGGCACAGCAGTTGTGTGAAAGTCAGGACACTGTGGGTTTACGAGGGAATTGTGTCACTAGATAGCCAAGTTAACTGAGTGTGACCACAGGCAACAGAGGCACCATCTTGTTTTTGACAGGATGGCGGGATCTTTTGGGATGGTTGCTAGTGATGCCCTCACAATGAAGGCGTGTCAATACTATGAAATAATTGTTGGGTGTGGAGAATGCAGATTTTATTTCCGAAGGCTAATTAAGGTTCTGAGGCAACGTTTTTATAGCATTACCATGTCACTTTGAAACAGATATATATATTGGCTACGGGATACTTTTGTGGAGCGGCGTGACAAAAAGAAAAGGAGAACTGTAGAGTATTTCAGAACGCTATAAAAGGCAAGCAAGCATTCATGCACATAAAACGGTTCCCAGAGCACTCGCTTTAACTCCGACGTCAAACAACCAATCACAGCATGCCTATCATTCGCTGCTTGGACGGCGAGCCAATGAAAAGTGGCCTTTTATTACTCCCTTAGCCCCCGTGACCAGACAAAAATCATTCGTTCGCCCCCGCGCCTCGCCAGGTTGCTACTTTGAGTGCTTTCTGCTAAACTGTCGCTCTTCGCTCCCAACTGCAAAAAAAGAGAGAGCCAATGAGCGACGAGAGCGTCTCGGGCTCGAGCGGTGTGGGGTGGTAGTTAGGGAAAGTCCGCTCAAACTATTGAGGGGGAGGAAGCTAGCAACAGTTGGACTGAACCATTGTGGGGAAAATGGGGGGAGAAGGGGAGAATCACTGTGTTTTAAAAAACAGTGCTGGTGAAAAAAGTTGGCAAAGGGATGCCTTAAAAAGCAGAATAATATGCTCGGGGCAGATCAGTGGAAAATACAGCGCCCACAGAATGCTCTGGTTCCCTTCAAAATTTTGGGTGGTTTGCCCTGCACCAATGAGTAATGAAGAATATACTGTACATGTATAGATAAGATAGAATGAGCAAGAGATCCAAGAAAGGGATGGAGCCCCTCAGCTAAACGACTTGGATGGAATTCCCCTCACCCCTAATTTGGGTGAAAGGCTATTACTGTACAACAAAAATGAAAAACCCAACGCCAATAATGATGGTTTTTAAAAGTGCATCAGCCACCCAAAGGCCTTTCCCCCCTGCCCCCAGTGTGATAGGAGTCTGAAGCTATTCCCCATTCCCTGCTTCTTTATGTGAAGCTTTTTGAAACAAAGTTATGAATTTTTATTTTTTGGCTTGTTAGCTTATTAAATTAAATGCAGCTTGAATCAGTAGCTGGGATTTGTGCACCTCTGTGCTGCAAAATAAAGGGTATCATCCCAAACTGAATTGTCACTGCATTTATGTTCCATCTTCCCTTCAAAGAGGTCAGCGGGCTATGCATCTTTTTCTCTTCACCCATTTTACCCTCACAACAATGCTGTGAAGTAAATTACACTGAGATGACCCAAGGTCACCCAGCGTGCTTCATGGCTGACGGGATTCCGATGTACTCTGCTCTTGTTATTTATTTTATTTACTTATTTACTTTGATCAGGTCTATCAACCATTTTTTTCCCATCGTGATAGAGCTAAAACCAAAATTTAAAATACTGACCAGGATTTCTCCAACATTGTTCTAATCACATTTACAACTTCTTTTTTTACCTGTCAGTTAGCTACCAAAATAAACCATCCATTTATATTTATATACAAGACTGCTATGAATATAATATGTGGGGGTGCGGACACTGTCTTGAGATTGACAGATATGAAAGAGGGACATGGAATAAAAATGCAAGCTTGTACATAAATCCACACAAGTTACTAGACTGCAATGTTATTAAAACAGCCCACTAAGAATTATACATTTCCTTGCTAGCTACAGAGGAGGCGAGTCACAGAAATGCAGGCTGTTAATTCCGATTTCAAGCTATTCCACTGAAAGGGCAATGGGAGCTGCAGAGAGGGGCTAGTTGATAATATATTAGTCAAACTGTTGCAGGGCAAATCTGCTGTCTCACTAGAACTATTAATTACTCGTGAGTCCGGTTGAAGAAAGAGTCCAAAAGTTTATTTACTGCAGTAAATAGGTTCAGCACGGTCACCTCCACAAAGGCTGAATGGGGGGGGGGGACCCCCCAGACCTTTTACAGTGGTACCTTGATTCTCAAACTTAATCCGTTCCAAAAGTCTGTTCCAAAACCAAAGCGTTCCAAAACCAAGGTGTGCTTTCGAACAGAAACTAATGCAAAATGGATTAATTCATTCCAGACTTTTAAAAAACAACCCCTAAAACAGCAATTTAACATGAATTTTACTATCTAATGAGACCATTGCTCCTTAAAATGAAAGCAATAAACAATGTACTGCAGTCACACAATCAGTAGCTGAACTGGGTTCCACACAGCCAAAAAATAAACAAAAACGCAAAATAAATAGCAAAAACAGACAGACCTCAGCATAACACTCAAAACGGAAGTGTGGCACTCAAAATGGAGCACATTTGGCTTTCAAAAAAAGTTCACAAACTGGAACACTTACTTCCAAGTTTGCAGTGTTTGGGTTCCAAGTTGTTTGAGTACCAAGGTGTTTGAGAACCAAGGTACCACTGTATAGGTTTTAGAGATAAAATCCAATCAAACTGCTGCAGACATTTTCAGAGGGTAGCTGGCAGAATACTCATTGGATACAACTTTCTAGATGTCCAGCCTGCAACTTGATGTGTGTCCAGCCCTTCTAGGGCCCCTCACTTCCAAAGTTTTGAAGCCTGCATAGATACAAGCCTACATACTAAAGAAAGGAGAATTGTAGTCTGAGATTTATGTTCACCTAGATAACAAGCCTACAAAAGGGGAGTTGTCCTTGGTAAGCTGGCACAGCCAGACTCCCATAATTTTACTCTTCAGAAGTTCACTCCCTGAATGCCTTATCTTTGGTATTTCCAGCAACTGGGCTATGTGTCTTTTATGAACAAAACGAAACTATTATGAACAAAGGATTTTAACAGAACTCCAATATATCATTCAGTTGGGGCTTTTTTTTATAGGTTTCTCACACAAAACATAGGGATGTGGGTGGCGCTGTGGGTAAAACCTCAGTGCCTAGGACTTGCCGATCGTATGGTCGGCGGTTCGAATCCCCGCAGCGGGGTGAGCTCCCATCTTTCGGTCCCAGCTCCTGCCCACCTAGCAGTTCAAAAGCACCCCTAAAGTGCAAGTAGATAAATAGGTACCGCTTTATAGCAGGAAGGTAAACGGCGTTTCCGTGTGCTGCGCTGGTGCTGGCTCGCCAGAGCAGCTTCGTCACGCTGGCCAAGTGACCTGGAAGTGTCTCCGGACAGCGCTGGCCCCCAGCTTCTTAAGTGAGATGGGCGCACAACCCTAGAGTCGGACACGACTGGCCCGTATGGGCAGGGGTACCTTTACCTTTTACACACAAAACTTATTTTGGGGGCCCTTGGGGTCCCCCTACAATACCATTGGCCAATGCTACCTCAGTTAAGAATGAAGACAGGAATGGGAATTTCTGTGTAAAGTCAAGGTTATTTTGATGGGGCCTGATTTCAACATACCTTTCTGATATGCCTAATGTTGGGGTGGGAATTAATTGCATACAGAAGTTAATTTGTCTCACTGATGGTCTTCTTATATTCGTGGATGCATATGTCAGGGGTGGGCTGATCTGATCAGAGCATCAGTCCCCTCTGTTATCCATCAAAAGAAACACCAACAACTTGACAAGGATAAACGTCTGGAGGAATAATCTACTACTGACAGAATATCACAACACATAATAACAAGGGCTCATTTCCTCATCTTCTAGTTGTCACTTGCCAGCAACGCCCTTCTGCTTTATATAAGTGACAAACAGACCAGTTCCTGAGAATAAATCAGTGAAGGGAAACCCTCAGCTCACAGGCCAAATTAGGCCCACCAGGGACCCTAATTTCAGAAATGAGGCCATTTCCCTCGAACCATGTCCGCCTGCTCCACATCTGGCTTTGTATGTGACACCTGGTGTGGGTCAGATAAAGTTGCATCTGCAAAGGGACAATCGGAATAAATAATAAAGTGTGTGACTGATTGCTCTTTGATTAGCAAGGTTGACATGGCTGGGGAGGAGGGCGCTTGCAATAGCTTGGCTGAACCACTGTGAAAAATAGATGCAGAATGATAAATAGAAGGAAAGGGAAGAAATCACTGTGTTAAAAGTAGAGTAGGGAGAAAAAGATGGGGAGAGGATTCCTTTAAAAGTGGAGTAAAGAATGAAGTATAAATGCTATTTTTGGCATGTTCCTGAATGGAGGAGTGTAGCCGTATATATTTAGTTTGATTCCTCGGATTTCCCCAAAACCAGAAAATAGCACAAACAAAATTAAAAATTGTGTGCTGGGCAGGGGAATTAAAACAGGACAAAACAAGAAAACAAAAACAAGGTGCACCTGCAGAAATCTGTTTATGTGCCCTACCAGTACATAACTGGTGTAACAGAATTAATAAATTAGAAGGTGGGGACAAACATAAAAGGTAACACCTACTGGTATAAATTGTAAATTACTCCCCAGATACAAATTGAAATACATATGGGTCTCAACTAGTCTAATGCAATTTGAATGGTGGGGTGGGGAGTAGATTAACAGCTAAACAATGCTTACATGTGGACAAGCCCGATGGGAACACCTTCTCACAGACCATCCTGCCTGCACCTTAAGGTCAGTGGATGATGCCTGCAGCCTGACTGGTGGTCCCTGTGCAGGATGAAGTGCATACCTCTGGGACCAATGGAAGGACCTTTTTAGTGGTGGCTCCATGGCTCTGGAATGTTCTCACTAAGATGTGCCTAGCCAGATTATCATTTTGTTTTAGAAAGCAGGTGAAGGCACACCTATTCCAGCAGGGGAATTGTGACTGAAGTAATGTGAAAATAGTTTGATGCCGCTGCTTTTGTTTGCAAGTCCTTGTGTGGCTTATTATTAGGATGTTGTTGTAAAGCACCCTGTGGCCTGTTGGCAACACTTATTTTTAAACAAAATGACAAATCAGCATCTGTGTTGGCTACCCCTTGTCATAGACTGTGCTTTTTGTATTGCATTGCCATTTGAAAAGCTTGTGGTGCAATTGATCTGTTTCAGACCAGAATCTCTCCCAATCCCACCCCCACCTGGAGACTGAACCTGGGACCTTCTGCATGCAAAACAGATGCTGTACCACTGAGCTGCATTCCTTTCTCATACATCTCTATCTTTGGAAATTGCTACCCTATTTTCCAGGAACTGCTGATGCTCATTCTGAGAAAGAGGCATAACAGCAACATTGTTTTGGAGAACACAGGCAGAAGTCTTTCTTTGTGGAAATATTGCTTAGTGCCAGCACTGAAAAAGCTTTCTGTGCAGAATTGGCAAAGATCAAGGGGTCAAAAACAGTGTTCCCATTATGGGTGTATGGGTTCCACTTTCTTCCCTCCTCACAGCACCAAATGGGGCAATACTTCTTCTGTGCAAACAGGAGAATTTCATATTGACTTAAGCACTGACGTCGACCGGAAATGCCGTTGCTGTGGGCTGAGTCGCCAAGTGCTGGGAGCCAAGCAGCTACAGGGCAGCACATCATGTGTCAAATTTAGAGCTTTGTGAAGGGATTGTGCAGTTTGCCCTGCTCAAACAGTGGGATTTTCCAGCCTCCAGCACCACCTCATAGAATCATAGAGTTGGAAGAGACCACAAGGGCCATCGAGTCCAACCCCCGGCCAAGCAGGAAACACCATCAGAACACCTCACCCCTCCTTCTTTAGTCAGTTGAAAACAAGCAGTCCTGCTGGCTGGGTAAGATAGGAAACCAAAAGGGAAACTGAAACCTTTTCTTTAGCGATTCTAATTCCAGTCAAAGCATCTATTGAGGGGAATTCATGTGAACGCTACCATAAAAAGCCACTGGAGTTTGCAGTCAGAGCAGAAGTGTTGTAAACTGCTCCAAGCACACATCTGTGGGAAAGGCTTCAGCAGCTGCAGCCCCCTCCTGAGTTTCCTCTTGGCTGAAGTGCCCCGCAGAGAGACTGCTGCCAAGCCAGACCAGCCAGAAAATTACCTATGTGAGTACCACCTTTTCTCTCCACAGCCCTGTCTAGCTGTTAGCTTGAGAGAAACAGCCACAAGCCCTGGATTTCAGACTTTCAGGCTGAAGAAGGAATGCAAGGCTATGCAAGGGATTGAGGAAGTAGTAGAGTGATTCTTGCACCTGAGGCAGAAAACCCCACAAATGTCTTGGCAGTGAAAACGCAGTAATAATAAATAAGAAACAATTTGCGGCCTTTTCCTGATGCACAAAAACAGCTGCCTGCCCCTCTACCTAATGATAGGGCTCGTCCTGGAGTGAGTGAATAGTTTCATAGTTCTTGAAGAAAAACATTCAGAGATCCTATGGGCAGCCCTTCCTTTATCTAGCTAAGGGATGGGGAATCTCAGGTTCGGGTGCCAAATGTTACCCTGTAGGCCTTGGGACCACACCTCCTCTCCCCAAGAGATTTTGCCTAACTGAAATATGTCCTTCCACTTTGATGTTTTGAAATGGTAGGAGTCGCTCCCATTCACTGCTCTGGCCCAGAAGCTCGCCCAAGAGGAAATGCCCTTGGGGAAAATGTTTCCCAACCTCGACCCAGCCTTTCCAGGGGAAATAACCTGAGTGCAGAAGCAGAGCTTGGAATTTCTTTTTGTCTCTTTAGATTCCTCAGCCTCATTCCTGGGCTGCCTTCTGAACTGCTCAGCCAAGCATCATGGAAGAGCCAATGTGCCTGATCGAGAACAACCCCAGTGAACAGCTGCGGGTCAACCAGGAAGCCCTGAAGATCTTGCAGAGCATCCAGCAACCCGTGGTTGTGGTGGCCATCGTGGGACTGTACCGCACTGGCAAGTCCTACCTCATGAACAAGCTGGCAGGAAAGAAGAAAGGTGAGTCTGCAGAAGGAATAGGTGTTGGTGGGTAGAGACTTTGGGCTGGATGGGGCCAGCAAGGTACATTCAGATGTTACTTCATGTAGGTAACCGCTTTTTCAGATATTGGAGAATTCCACACTAAGAGGACCATATTCTGAGGTTACTGCTGATCCCCTTGTACCTGATTCCCTTATTCCTGTCTCATTTGATCCCTATAGGCTTCTCTCTGGGGGCCACGATTCAAGCACAAACCATGGGCATCTGGATGTGGTGCCTTCCTCACCCCAAAAAGCCTGACCACACCTTGGTGCTTTTGGACACAGAGGGGCTGGGCGATGTGGAGAAGGTAAGTTGGAGACACAGAGCAGCTATTGTTTGGGGGAAGGGCCATAGCTTAGTGGTAGGGCAGCTGCCTTGCATGCAGAAGGTCCTAGGTTCAATCCCCAATATCTCCAGGTAGGGCTTGCCGTTTGTGTCTCACGCCTTCATTGTATACCTTTAGGCACCAGGCAAAAACATTCCTTTCCAACTAGGCTTTGGCTGATTAATATTCTACAGCCTTTTAAAATGATTGGGGGGGGGTATTGTTTTCTTTTCTTTAACTATTTACTTTTGTTTTTACCTTTTACCCAGAGATCTTGTGATGAAGGGTGGTATATAAATCTTAATTAACAACAACAACAACAACAACTATACAACAGGAGAACAAGGCTAATCAGGAGCACTTTAAAAGCTCTCAGGTGAGGAAGGATGCTCATAGGAGTAAGGCAAAGGTGAGGCAGTGCGAGCAGAAAGGGATCAACCAAGCAGAGTTCTTTACTGTGTGTAGGGATGCAGCCTAGGTGCAGATCAAGTGTCTAACAGGATTCTGCACTAATTACTTACATCCCGCCCTACAGAGCAATACTGCGAATGACTCCTGGATTTTTGCCTTGTCCATTCTGTTAAGCAGCACCTTTGTATACAACAGCATGGGCACCATTGATCAATATGCTCTGGAGAAACTGCAGTATCCTTTGTACAAATGGTTTCAGGCAGTTCACTGCCAGTTTTCCTGCTTTGCAGTCAGAATAGATGGTGTGTAGATGCTTTCGGTAGCAATGTAGCTGTGTGTGCACGCTGGGAAATGCCTCTTCGTACATACATTTATTTTCACGATACTGGATGGTGTGGTGTCCCCACTAACTGGTGTGTCACAGTTAGTGGGGACACCACACTGGTTTCCAGGAAACACACTAATGGACGAAGATGAACAAAACTGTGATAATAAATAAGACAGCAATTTTTAATCAGTTAGCTGGTTAGATTTCTTTGGGAGGGAAACAGCACTAAAAAAAGACACCTCTCCAATGAGACAGCAAAAATCTGTTAATTCATTTAAATTCAAGTCCTATTGATTTTTATCAATAGAGGGCACCTGCCTTCTTAAAAGAGTCATTCTGCCTTCTCACACAGAAGGAATGCCTCTTCTAGTACTGTGTCTGCTATGTCGCATGCATACATCATCTGAAAACGAAGGAATTGTGCTTTTTGATTTGGAACTACTGTTTTTATCTAGAAGCAAGGTTTATCTAACTGGGTGACATTTCTAATAACGGCCTTTGGAATAGTGAGGAGGGATAGAGGAGGAAAGGTGAGGGGTATTTGAGAGATTACTGCCCTGTGAAGTGGAAGAGGCATTGTAATTTCCTTAGTGTGATCCCAGGTATGTGACAGAGCTGACTAAGCGCATTAAGGTGAAGAGCACACCTGCAAAGGACTCTGAGGGTGAAGAGGAAGATTCAAGTGACTTTCTCAGGTTCTTCCCGGCTTTTGTCTGGGCTGTGCGTGACTTTTCGTTACTGCTGAAACTGAATGGGAAACCTATCACCGAAGACCAATATCTGGAGAATGCCCTGAAGAGGAAGAAAGGTACTGAGAGTCGGAGGGATCCTAGCCTGGATGAGTGCCGGATTTAGGATGGTGTGGGATCTTCCCCCTCACAGGGTGCCGAGCCAACGGGGCACAAAATAATAGCAACAGCAACCATAATAACCTTATCTGTGATTCTCTCTCTCTTAGACAACCCAGAGAAGTTGGACCTTGCCAAGAAATGTATACGCCAGTATTTCCCCAGCTGCAAGTGCTTTGTCTTTGACCGCCCGGCCTCAAGGCGAGCTTTAGAGGAACTGGAGGACCTACCTGAATCTAAACTGAATCCTGACTTTCTGGAGCAGGTTCAGCATTTCTGCAGCTATATTCATGAGCAAGCTCAGGCAAAAGTCATCCAGGGAGGGCACACAGTGACAGGGACATGTGAGTAGAGGCAAAGGGCGTGGGGTTGAGTGGCTCATGGGGAATCCTGGCTGGAGAGGCTGGGGTTTCACCATGAACTTCAGGATACAGCCAAAGGGTTTATGCACTGGAATACGTTTTTGTTTATGGACCAGAATACTTTTTGGTTGTTTTTTCTGCAAGAGACTAAGGGCCTGTCGACACTTCCACTTGCCCCAGACTTTTGCACAGTTTGTGCGGACAATTACCACTTATTTGAGAGCTTTTTCATATATCCTGAACTATCTCATAATAATAATAATAATAAATAATATTTATACCCTGCCCATCGGGCTGTGTTTCCCCAGCCGCTTACATTAGTTCATCATTTATCCAGTTTTACTCATATCATTAATATCTTCTTAAACCATATTTCTCTCCCTTCCTACCCCTTGCAGCACTGGGGCTTCTGGTGGTGACCTATGTGGACGCCATCTGCAGTGGCTCCATACCCTGCATAGAGAACGCGGTGGTAGCCTTGGCGCAGATTGAGAACACAGCTGCTGTGCATGAAGCCATTACATACTATGAAGCTGAGATGGGGAAACACTTGAAGCTGCCCACCGAGACTATCGAGGAGCTGCTGGAAGCGCATGCCCAATACGAGAAGGAGGCTATTAAAGTGTTTTTGGCACGAGCCTTCAAGGATGTCAATCACGAGTACCAGAAGGAACTTGGGGTATGGGGATTAACTCACCAGTGGGCATGAGATAGGGGGCTCTCCATATCTGATATGGGGAAAACTAGGAAGGATTTTGTGTTGGATGGAAAGCTGGATACTCAGAAATGGGAGGTTCCTTTCTATGGGGCAGTGTATTCATTCCTGTCCTAGTTCAAAGACTGAGTAGCCAAGATGTCAAGGGATGAGATCCAGCTCCTTAGCAAGGTTGTGTTGGCCATTGATTGGATGCCATTGGAAAGTTTAGGGAAGTTTTTAATATTTAATGCTGTATTGTTTTTAACACTCGATTGGGAGCTGCCCGGAGTGGCTGGGGAAACTCAGGCAGATGGGTGGGGTATAAATAAATCATTATTATTATTATTTATTATTATTATAGTTGAGATGAGCTAAGATGCCCCCAGGAACACGGAACATCTGGCAACCACTTGGTTTTGTTGGGATGAAAAAGTAACCCTGTTCCCAAGGGAGGTGTTTAGAATGAGGAACTAACTGTGGGAGGACCAGTTTGAGGAAAGGACAGAGGGTAGTAGGTGGGCCACCTTTTTCAGGCATAGTAGACTTACAGCAGGTATCCACACTTACCTTTTGCCTTGCTCTTTCTGAGCTTTAAAACATGGATTGTGCCTGGAAAGAGCAGAGGAAAGGTAAATGTGAATAAGCCCTAGGTCTTTTAACCCTTTTTTGCATCTCTTCTCCTTCTGGGTTGACAGATGGGAAGCCAGTTGGCACTCAGCAGAATGGACTTTCTGATCTGTATCTAAGAGTCATTTTCTCTCATGGATTTCAAGGGCGTTGCAGTCTTCCTCCTGGGTCTCCACGTGCAAGATGCAAGCAGCTTTCTACCTTTCCCTGCTCAGTGCTATTTATGATAAATCTAAAAAGCAGAGTTAGGGGCATTATGGGTGCTAACTTGCTTATTTGGTTGATGGTGCTGGGAGAGCAAGTAGAGCAACAGCCAACTTTCAGAATAAAGTCCTTTTATTTCATACACTGAAACACACTTTGGAACCATGTTATCCTTTGCTCCCCCATTGCACTGGTTCACTGGGGCTAGTGCCTGCGACAAGAGGAACCCCTGAAATTCCTGGAATAGGGAATATAGGACTGTTCTCCATTAGGAAGCACCATTTGCCTCTCACCCTGTGCCCCCTTCTCTCTTCCCCTCCACTCTTCCCTCTTTCCTACAGACCCAGCTGCATGCCAAGCTTCTCGAGTTCTGTTCTCGCAATGAGCAGGCATCATCAGATCGCTGCCAGGCTGTCCTTACACAGCTGTTCCAGGACCTGGAAGAGGAGATTGGCAAGGGGAGCTATTCTGTGGCTGGGGGCTACCAGCGCTTTCTGGATGACCAGAAGGAAAAGGTGGATCAGTATTACCTGGTGCCTGGGAAAGGACTCATGGTGAGTCAGACTTGTAGGCACAGCAACAGGAGGGATAAGAGGACATGCAACACACCCACAAACCACGTTTAGCTTCCCCCAGGGATTAATCCTCCCCTTATAACCTGTGACGGGGTGAGCTCCCGTTGCTCGGTCCCTGCTCCTGCCAACCTAGCAGTTCGAAAGCACGTCAAAGTGCAAGTAGATAAATAGGAACCGCTCCGGCGGGAAGGCAAACGGCGTTTCCGTGTGCTGCTCTGGTTCGCCAGAAGCGGCTTAGTCATGCTGGCCACATGACCCGGAAGCTGTCTGCGGACAAACGCCAGCTCCCTCGGCCCATAGAGCGAGATGAGCGCCGCAACCCCAGAGTCGGTCACGACTGGACCTAATGGTCAGGGGTCCCTTTACCTTTTATAACTGTTTTACTGTTCCTTTGCTATAATAGGTTTCTCCAGAGCTGTCGCTCCATCCCAGTCAGCAGCCCTGTCAGCATTACTGTAAGAGACACTGTGGTGCAATGGTTAGAGTGCTGATCTAGGATCTGGGAGACCAGAGTTCATATCCCTACTTCAGCAACAAACCCGCTGGGTGATCCTGGCCCAGTCACTGCTTCTTTGCTATCTTGCCTCACAGCTTTGTTGCAAGCATAAAATAGGGAGGGCGAGAGCCAGGCACGCCACCTTCAGCTCTTTGGAGGAAAGGTGGGCTATAAATGTAAGCCCTGCCTCACTCCCCTGCCTTGCCTGCTCTCTGCTCAGCCACATTTCTCCCAGTGCAGCTCTGATCCTGAAGTGAATCAGGGTGGGAGAAGATTTCTTTAAAGGATAGTACACCTTGGGGTAAAGCAGAGGAGGAAATGACTTTTTAGATAAATTACGTTTTGCTTTAATTGATTAATTAATACCCTGCCTTTTCTTCAAGGAACAGAAGGCAGTGTGAGTTGTGTTCCCCCTATGTTTCTCTCACAGCAACACTGTGGAATAGGCGAGAGAGAGAGAGAGAGAGAGAGAGAGAGAGAGAGAGAGACTCCAAGATCGCTTCATGGCTGTGTGGGGGACTTGGACCTGGGTCTCCACAGTCTTAGTCATACACTTGAAGTAATACACCTCACTGTCTCTCTCACAAACCCAGCTCAGCTCCAGATGTGATTGGGCCATTAATCTAGATAAAGTACGAATGGCTACCCTGCCATATCTAGACTGGCCTTCAGGTTTTTGCAGTGTCTTCTTCACTGCATATAGCTTTGCATGCAAGCACAAAGCCAAACAATTTGCCTCACTCTACCCCTCTTCTCCTCTTTAGGCTTCCCAGGCCCTGCAAGACTTCCTGAAATCCAAGGAGGCAGCAGCCCAATCCATTTTGCAGGCTGACCGGACCCTCACGGACAAACAGAAGGAGCTTGAAGGTGAGCCCCAGTTCAGAGGCCTCCTCCACAGTCAGGCCTTACAGACCCATAACCATCTTGGCTGGGATAGTTTTAGCCTCCTCCGTCTGAGGTGGGAGTCCCCACTTCCTGTCATTTTTGCTAGTTCCTGATTCCTACCAATTCCCAGGCCTCTGAATGAAAGCCAAACTAGGAACATCTTGGAGGGTACAATGATCAGACCTGCCATTTAATAAATAAAAAAATTGTAATGGCCATTGTGGAGGGGTGACTTTGACTGAGACCACAGGATGGAAGAGGAAAATGTTGCTGGGCATATTCTTGTCATCTGATTAAGGGAAGTGAGAAAGGCCCACTAGACTGAACTTCATTAAAATAACGATGTGATTTCCAATGATATGATAATTTATAAAAGCTGTTTTTTTAATATAAAAAAGCCCTGATACTGAGCTGTCACTGTAGCCCAGCTGAAATGTGATGCAGCAAAAAAAGAACTGATGGTGCTGTATTTAGTACACTATACTAATAATAATAATAATAATAATAATAATAATAATAATAATAATGCTACATACACACCACTCATGTAAAGAACATTCCATTCCCTAAGAATCCTGGGAACTTAGTTTGTTACAGGTGCTGTGAATTGTAGGTCTGTGAAGGGTAAACTAAAGTTCCCAGAATTCTTTAGAGGAAGCTGTGTTTTTAAATTTGATTTCAGTGTATGTACACAACCTCCAAATACGCTAATGCAGCCTTTGCCAACCTGTGTCTTAATGTACAATTAGCATTCACCATCTCTCTTTCCCTCTAGTGGAGCGAGTCAAGGCTGAAGCCTCTGCCCGGGAAGCAGAGTTGCACGAGAAGATGAAAGATGAGGCTGTCCAGAGGGCCCAGCAGCAGGAAAAGAGTTTCGAGGAGCACAAAAGGCAGCTAGAAACAAAAATGGAGGAGGACAGGAGGAAGCTACTGGCAGAGCATGAGATGGTGATGAATGCAAAGCTCCAGGTAACAATATCCTTAGTACTGTAAGCATGATCATTTATGCAGTCCTACCAGCTTTCACTAAAGAGGCCAGAGTCGTCGAAGAAGGAGGAGGAGGAGTAGTTTGGATTTGATATAATAATAATAATAATAATAAATTTTTATTTATATCCCGCCCTCCCCAGCCGAAGCTGGGCTCAGGGCGGCTAACAACAATCAAAATAATCCAACATTCTAAAAACATTCATTATAAAATTAATTAAAATCAAATTAATGGCAACCATTAAGCAACATTCTGTGCAGATTGCCAGGCTGCACCCTGATCAAAGGCCTGGTGGAACAGCTCTGTCTTGCAGGCATCCCGCTTTATCACTACCCGAAGGAGTCTCAAACAATCTCCTTTCCCTTCCTCCCCCACAACAAACACTCTGTGAGGTGAGTGGGGCTGAGAGACGTCAGAGAAGTGTGACTAGCCCAAGGTCACCCAGCAGCTGCATGTGGAGGAGCGGAGACGCGAACCCGGTTCCCCAGATAATGAGTCCACCGCTCTTAACCACTACACCACACTGGCTCTCTATAAGACACTATATTTGTATGCAATTTCTATGCATGTATTTTTACCCCAATCTTTAGCCAAAGAAGGCCTCCTGAGCAGCTCACGGCAATCAGTAATAAGCATTCAGGCTTACAATCTAAAAGATACAGCACAAAAAGAAAAGGGATTGGGAGGGAGGACAAAAAAAGCAACCCCAGGCACTACTTCTTAGTCACAATGTTCTTTTGAGTCTTCTTTCTGGCAGAGTAGAAGGAAGCAAGCTTCCTCTTCCTGCTGCTGCCGCCGCCTCTTTGGATGATGAACGGGGTCTGATTTGTCTCTCTTGCCATTATTATTTTTTCTGGGGTCTTGTGACCATTGGGGAGCTCTACAACATACATCCTTCAGGAATCACAGGGGCAGTTTGTGCAAGATGGCACCATTCTAGCTGACTGAGGATGCCTGTGTCATCTTGAGATAGTCTTCAGGGACCTAACATTAGGGGAAAGAAGCAGTTGGATTGGGGGCATATGGAGAAGGGAGGAGGAAGCAATTGCTCACCTGTCTCAATTCACCACCTGAATTGGCCTAGCTCTGTCCCCGTCTCCTTTATTGCAGTCTCCATCTTTGCTCTGTGATCAGCTGGCTTTGACTTTATTCTTTATCCCTGCCATTCCTTAGGAGCAGAGGCGGCTTCAGGAAGAAGGGTTCAACCGAGAAGTCAGTAGGCTTCAGGGCGAGATCCAGCGCTTGAACGCTGCGATGAGACAACAGTCGAGTGGGGGCTCTGGATGTGTGATCCTTTGAAGCTGCTGGCATTTCCAAAAGGCCCTAAATGGATGAGGAATGGGATGGAGAGGAGAGATCTACTTTGTATCTGGGCTCACTGAGGAGATATCTTTGGTGTGACTTTGTGTGTGTATATGAGAAAAATGATGGCATTTAAAGACAAAACGGGTGAAATTAAACAAGAAGGAAAATCTGATAGTTGATTGTATTCTGTTGGTATAATAGGGTTCATACCTTGTAACCTTGTCTTAACTATTACGTTTATGTTGCAAATAGTTCTAGCTGTTGCCTTCCAAGCATTCGCATACCTGTGGTTTATTTATTTTGGTTTTATTTTATGTCTGTATTTCTTCGACAGTGATTTATGATTGTATATGGACCATGTATATTGCCACTAGATGCTGTTTAATAACAGTGCATTTTGCAGAACCTTATATAACAGCTTTTGGACAATTAATTAAAAAATATGAAAAATAAATAAATTGAAATCGGCCATGGGTAGAGGCTTCTCTGTAAAGGTAACGTGTCTCCAGCTTGAAACAATCTAAAGACAAGACAGTGTGTGGAAAGTTTACTGGGCTTGGATGTGGGGAAATCGTTCTCAGCTATGAAGCTCTGATGGATGGGTTTTAGGAAGGGTGGAGGGAATCGCCCCCATATACATTTCAGATGACATTTTTCACTAGAAGCACCTTTATCTCAGGCAAATCTGCTGCATTTTTCATTGACTGGCTTTTGTGAACAATCCAAAGTTCTTGATTGCTATTAGTCAAATGCAAACCACACCAAATATGGACATCATATTTCCCCCAGGGGAATCAGACTTCTGCTGCTTCTCTCTCATACACAAACACACCTTTGCTGCTGGAGAGCACACTTCAGCTGTGAATATTTGCAGGTTTCCCATCATCTCACTGACTGCTAAAAAGGTGATCTGGAGCCATGCTGTTCGTTGTTTTTCAGACAATTAACATTTCCACACTTAAGGTCTGCCAGTGCTGTCCAGACATGGCTTTTCTATGGTCAGCTAGAAGCAGAATTATAAATGTCCACATAATCAAATGTGGCTTGATATTGCAGAAGAAATTTTGACCGCAAGGCCTCAGTCCTGATCTGTCACTGCCAGTTTTGACCCCATGAGCATATATGTGAAATGTAAGGTTTTTTTTTTTTTGTTTTTTTTAAGAGATATTTATTAAAGTTTTAAACAATAGAACAAACTTCACCATCAAAACAAGAGAAAAGAGAAAAACATTATCACAATCAAGTAAAAATAAAAAATACAATAAAAAACATAAAAAGTAGACCAAAAAAAAGACATAAAAAAGAACATAAAAGTCCGATTTCTTACTTCTTGTTTTCATAACCCTCCTTCCAGACTCCCTCACGTCTCCCTTTTCTGTGTTCCCTTTTACACAATCATATTCAGCAGTACCTTACCCTCTTTCAAATCTTATTCTGTAATATACATTTCAACTATTATGTCTCCAATTTTTCCCTTTATACCAATTTGTTTAAATTTGACATAATATTATTCTAACTTTCCCACCCTTATTCTTCTGAAACATTTTTTACATATTCCTTTCCACTATGTCACTAATGCCAGAAATGTAAGGTTATTTTGTCCCAGCATGAATCATTTTACACTTGAATTGCCTTTGCCATTCCACCACCTGTTCACTCACTTCGGTGAGGTTCTTTTGGTACTCTTTGCAATCTCTTTTTGTTTCAACAAATCTGAATGTATCGTCAGCAAACTTGGCCACCTCACTGTTTACCTCTTAACTCTAGATAATTTATGAGCAAGTTAAAAAGCACAATCTTTGGGATAATACCAATCTTTGGAAGACTGCACTTTCTTCTCCATTTGGAGAACTGTCCACTTATTCCTACCATTTGCTTCAATGAACTTAACCAATTCCTGATCCACAAGTGGACCTCTTATTGAATAACCTTAGCAAATAATGTGCCCATTTTCAGTCCCTGTCACTTAGCTCTGCGGGGGGCGGGGAGCAAGCAAGCAAGCAAGCAAACACCTATTATTCATACCCCACTCCTCTGCTTTTGTATTCAAGCTGGTCCAACCCAGAGAACGCAATCATCAGGTGAAGTGGGGAGGGATAAGGAAGTAGCAGAGTTCCACTCACAGTTCTCTGAATTCAGGTTGCTCCTTGTTAGCCTACTCTTTCTCTTCAAATAAGGTGGCAGTACTATGCATGCTGAATCCACTGAATCCATTCTTGTGATGCACAGGATCTGGCTGCTCCTGGGATAAGCCCTGCTGGAACAGACCAATGGCCCACGTAGCCCAATATTCTGGTCTCACTGTGGCCCAGCAGATGACTTTGAGAAGCCCACAAGCAGGGCTTGAGCACAACAGTATTCTCCCCTCCCGCTGTTTCCAGCAACTGGCGTTCAGAAGCCTTCTGCCTTTGACGACAGAGAAGACGATAGAAGACGTTGATAGTCTTATCCTCCATAAATTTGTCCAGTCCTCTTTTAAACTATCCAAGTTGGTGGCCATCACTACCTCTTGTTGGAGCGAGTGCCATAGCTCATCTATGAGCTGCACTGAATCTTCAGCCTCAGTGGGTGCCTCTGAGTTTTAGTGTTATGAGAGAAGGAGAAATTATGCACACACTAGTGGGGACATTATGAAGGTGTATAAATTATGCTTAATTTTATACACTTTTATAGTAGGCTTGCCCTATTTCAAAAAGTAAAAACCAGGACGCCCCGAGAGTTGTAGAGCTCTTTTTAGGAAGACCCCCAAGGACTGATTTTTTGATGGACTTGCCTAACATCTAGGACAAAGCAATGGCCTTTGGAAATCCCCCCTGGATGTCAATTATGCTTTTGAAATCCCAGTAATATTCAGGAAAATCTGGATGTATGGCAGCCTTCATTTATAGTGTTTCCACTTTCTTGCCTTTTTTATTGTTTTTTTAATATAAAAATATTTTTATTCAAGATTCTTGGTTTACAAAAGTATGTGCAATGTCTCTTTATTCAAGGTGCATTTTCTACAGATCAGTTTCATTTGTTGTGAGACATTAGTGTTACATTAGGAAGTAAAGAGGGGAATGGTGAGTGGGGTGGGGCCAGGTGTTACTTGACTTTTTTTCTAAACTACAAAGACTCAAACGTAATATTTCCTCATAGGGACCCTTGATCATGTTGCATTTGCTTACATTGCATCACAATTGCCATTTTGCTGTCCGGTTGGGAGAAATTGTTTTGCAGCTTCTCAAAATCCCTGTTTCTTTTTGCAACCTCCAGCAGCATAGAACACCAGTCCTAAAATATCTACATTGGCTCCCAGTACATTTCCAAGCACAATTCAGAGTGTTGGTGCTGACCTTTAAAGCCCTAAACGGCTTCCGCCCTGTATACCTGAAGGAGCATCTCCACCCCCATCGTCCAGCCCGGACACAGAGGTCCAGCTCCAAGGGCCTTCTGGCGGTTCCCTCACTGTGAGAAGTGAGGTTTCAGGGAACCAGGCAGAGGGCCTTCTCGGTAGTGGCACCCGCCCTGTGGAACAGGGAACCCAGCAGATGTCAAAAAGATAAATAGTTATGTGACTTTTAAAAGACATCTGTAAGCAGCCCTGTTCAGGGAAGTTTTTAGGGTCTGATGCGACATTGTGTTAGACTTCCCCCAGTCTAACACAGAGCATCTGGTTGTGAACTAGAAGTTTGGTGGTTCAAAGACTGTGGGAAGTATTCCTGCCTTGCAGGGGGTTGGACTAGATGACCCTTGGTGCCCCCTCCAACTCCACAATTCTATGATTCTTTGATTCTATGGCTCATCATCACCACCACCACCTTGGAAATTGAGCCATGTCTCTTCTGCAGGCTTTCGTCACAAACAGAGATGTGTAATGTGAAATGACTGTCAGAATCCGTGACCTGGGAGAAGAGTCGGTGGAAGAAGATTGGAAGAAATTTAAGGACTATTTGCAGAAATATTGTAAAATTATAGAATGTTAATTTGACGTTGGATCGAAAATAAGAGGTGTTAGCAACAAAGTTAAAAAGAATATGTTAAAAATAGATTGACAAAGGATGAAAATATTCATTTATAAATATGTCAAGATAAAGAGTTAAGATAAAGGAAATAGGCCAAGGATTTGCTGAATTGATTAGGTAAATGGGAATACAAAAAGGGGAGGCGGGTGGAAGTCAAGGAAACTAGTAAATGAAGCAAGAGGCATAAAAATGGATCTATTCTTTTTCCCAAAAAAATTCTTTTCTTTTAAGTATGTGTTTTTACTTTTTTGATTATTGTATTTTTCTTTTCTGTATTTTTCTTTTTCTTTTTCTTTGTAAACTCTTGTCTATTTTTTGTAAAATCCCAATAAATACCTTATTAAAAAACAACAACAGAGGTGTGTAATGCTTCAAGCCTTGAAGCAGAAGAAACAACCCGAATTACAGTTACTGAGGGCTGATTCATGAGCTGGGAGTCAGCGAATTACACAACTCAAGCCCGTTGCGTGCAGCGCAGTCATCCCGATTCTCCTAATCACCCCCACCCCCACCCCCCACCCCGCTTCCAAGGCTGCGAGAGTTGATCTGCTCAAAGGACAAAGGCAGTTTCCCTGAAAGGGAAAAGCGAAACTAGAAGTAGACATTTCTCATGCTGAAAGAAGGAAGATTCCAGGCAAGGAAACCCCCAGGAAGCACCCATCCCAGCACCATAAAAAAGCCAGGGGGGAGTTCAGTGAAGGGAGAAGAGGTGAGCCCGGTTCCAGCAAGAGAAGAGCCACAGCAACTTATTGCCTTTGGCAAAAGTTCTGTCCACAAGCAGTGAGACTCAGCAGCAACCCAGATCATCAGCCGCTGCTCCCAGCAAATTAACTCTGTAAGTACCATTTTCCTTCCTCCTGTCCCTCCTGTTGGCTTGAGAGAGACAGGCATAAGCTTCGGAGGCCAGACTTCTCAAAGCAGGGAAGGGACTGCTTCGATGAGTGCAAGGATGCTCGCCAGCTAGTAATAATAATAATAATTTATTATTTATACCCCACCCATCTGGCTGAGTTTCCCTGGGCGGCTAGGGATGGAAGCATCGACCAGTTTCAGCTCTCTCAGCTTCTCGTTCTTCCAGTCTTAAATTTGATTCTTTCCATTTCTGCAGCAATCTGCAATCCCCCTAAAATGTGCCACCTGAGGCAGCTGCCTCACTCTGCCTAATGGAAGGACCGGTGCTGTTTTTGTCTGCGGTCTGCTTGCTTGCTTTAGTGGTTGTGTCGTTCTTGCTGTTACAATATATTAGATCTTTATTGTCATAGTACACACATACATATTCTGGGATCTGCTTGGATGTTTCCGACCTTTTTAAAAATAATAATAAAAAATTACAGATGGGTAGCCGTGTTGGTCTGCCATAGTCAAAACAAAAAAAAATCCTTCCAGTAGCACCTTAAAGACCAACTAAGTTAGTTCTTGGTATGAGCTTTCGTGTGCATGCACACTTCTTCAGATACACTGAAACAGAAGTTGCCAGATCCTTCTATATAGTGAGAAGGTGGGGAGGGTTATTACTCAGAAGGGTGGTGGGAATGGGTGATTGGCAGATAGCTGTGATGAGCCTGTTGACAACGACTGCAGTAGGTCTTACAGGAAAAAACAAGGGGTGAGAAGGTGAAAAATGGCTTTGTCGTGTATAATGAGATAAGAATCCAATGTCTTTGTTCAGGCCAGGTCTCTCCATGGTTTTAAGTTTGGTAATGAGTTGCAATTCAGCAGCTTCTCTTTCCAGTCTATTTCTGAAATTCCTACAGCTATCTGTAGGAGCTATCTGCCACAGCTATCTGCCAATCACCCATTCCCACCACCCTTCTGAGTAATAACCCTCCCCACCTTCTCACTATATAGAAGGATCTGGCAACTTCTGTTTCAGTGTATCTGAAGAAGTGTGCATGCACACGAAAGCTCATACCAAGAACTAACTTAGTTGGTCTTTAAGGTGCTACTGGAAGGAATTTTTTTTGTTTTGAATAAAAAATTAGTTCCCCAGATCTTACAGAAAGGAGTCTGAAGAAGCCCCAGGCTGGCTTTATTAAGAATTCTCCTCATTTTCCCTTACTCATGCCTCAGCTGATGGCAGCCAATTCATTGTTTGTCCCTGAGCTTGCCTTGCTCAGTAGGCAGAGAATACAGAGTAGAGAGAATTCAAACTAGGGAGGGTGGGATGGAATGGAGTTATCCTGGAAAAGGGCACAAGTGCCTGGCTGGCACTATAGAGCACACTGCACAGTGTTTTGTAGCAGTTTTCACTTGTGGGACTAGAGATTTCTCTGGAAGTTGATCTTCAAGCAATTAAGCAGTGGATCCAGACTTAGTTAGACTTAGAGCAGACTTATCGCAAAGTACTGGAAGACACAAGATTTACCCACCCGGGAGGAATGGCAGATGAAGGTGATGGACTACATGGAACTGGCTGAGATGACTGGCAGAATCCGAGACCAAGGAGAAGAGTCGGTGGAAGAAGAGTGGAAGAAATTTAAAGTCTATCTACAGAAATATTGTAAAATTAAGGAATGTTAGAAAGATGTTGGAATTAAGCTATGTGGTTTTAGCAGAAAAAATATAAAGGATTAAGTAAAGAGGAATTGATAACAGGTGAAAATGTAAAGTTACAATATATTAAGATAAAATTTTAAGATAAAAGCAGAAAGGGTAAGGATTTGCTGAAACAACTACTGAACTAGAATACAAAAAAGGGAGGTGAGAGGAGGTCAGGGAAATAAGTAAATGAAAGATAAGTGATGGAAAGACTGATTTGTTTTTAACTGTTTTTATTTTTCTGTATTTTGTACTTTTTCTTATTTTTTCTTTTCTTTTTTTATTTTTGTAATTTCTTTGAAACTTTAATAAATATTATTCAAAAAAAAAAAAAAAAAGACTTAGAGCAGACCCATCAGATCAATGGGACAATCTCATTGCTTGCAATGGATCTGCACATCATACAGAGAAAACACATTCCCCCCTTAAGAATCCTGGGAGCTGTGGTTTATCCCTCACAGATCTACAATTCCCAGCAACTTTTACAAACTACAATTCCCAGGATTATTGGGGGGGGTTGCTTTACATATATGGGGTGTGCTCAGCCCAAAGGTGAACCCAACCCTCACACTATGCTCAGATTCATCAGCTGTGCATGTTTGGGCTACAACAAAGAGGCAAAGTTTCCAGATGTGGTTTGGAATGTGTTTCCAGATGTGGAACAACAAAGAGGCAAAGTTTCCAGATGTGGTTTGGAATGTGTTTCCAGATGTGGAACAACAAAGAGGCAAAGTTTCCAGATGTGGCTTAGAACATAGAACCAACTAAAGGGGAGGTGACCTTGGGCATAGTCCTGTTTGGTGCTGTGCCCTATAACTGACCAGGAACACTGACCACAGTGCTATCAAATCCATTAACTTGGGGTCCTTTCCAACTCGTAAGTTTCTATGAACTATGTAAACAGTTGCAGGGAAAGTCCAGCTCTTGATTTCAAAAGAGGAAATTATTTTAAAAACAATGGGGTTCTGGTAAAAAAAGAAAGGAGGAAGCTGAAACAAGAGCATTTCCAGAAACAGCTTGAAAGCAAAGCAGACAGTGAGTTTCATAATGCTTTTCTGAACACCCTTTAGCAGTGCACAAATAACGTGGCCAGGCTATCCGTTTGTGCATCAAACTTGGATGTCTGCAAAAGGGGTGCCTATGTCTGAGAAGGTAAACCTGCACATGCCCTCTACACAGTTTTATATCTGTACTTTCTAGGGTCCTGATACCACGGAGCACCTGAAACCTTTGTCAATGTGCAGGACTGTTCTAAAAAGGGATAAAATATGATAGGGTTGATTCACAGAGGGTCGACGTGGACCTTAAAAAAGGAAATAGCTAGTGCCATCAATACAGGCCCTTAGTAGCCAGAATAGCAGTGTAATGGGCCATCTACTCATAGGAAAGCTGAGCAGCTATTCTGCTGCGTTTAAAAAAGCCAGATTTTCTGAACATTGGGGGGGATGGATGGATATGAATCTTGTATTGTTATAACTCTACACTTGTAAAATCAAATAAAAATTATTTCAAAAAAGAGAGAGAGAAGTACCTGGGTTTTTCTTTTCACTAGCAATATAGTGAGTGCAGAACCTGATAGTGCAGTACTTTACTTTTTCTCCCAGGAGGTTCTTTGTCCTGACCCGTCCCTCTCATGGACTCTCCGCGGCCTCCGTCAGTGAACATGGAAGAGCCAATGTGCCTGATTGAGAACAACCCCAATGAACAGCTGCGGGTCAACCAGGAAGCCCTGAAGATCTTGCAGAGCATCCAGCAACCCGTGGTTGTGGTGGCCATCGTGGGACTGTACCGCACTGGCAAGTCCTACCTCATGAACAAGCTGGCAGGAAAGAAGAAAGGTGAGTCTGCAGGAAGAATCTGCTCTGTGCTCCTGAGTAGAGACTGGGGTGCTGAATGGGAACATTCACACCACGCCAGAGTTCCCTGAGAAGAGGGATTGATTGGAGGGGAATAAGGAGGCCTCCTCTCAGCTCCCTTAACAAACTACAGGTCCCAGTTTTCTTTGGGGAAAGCCATGACTAGCATCATAGCAGTTCAAGCATAGAGTGTGAATGTGGTCAATGAGAAGGGGGCAGTTATAGTGTGAAGTCCCTTAATACAGTGGTGCCTCGCAAGACGAAATTAATTTGTTCCGCAAGTTTTTTCTTCTTGCGAGTTTTTCGTCTTGCGAAGCACGGTTTCCCATAGGAATGCATTGAAAATCAATTAATGCGTTCCTAGGGAAACCGCCTTCAGACCAGGTCCGGGGACAGTCTGTCCCCCGACCTCTTCTGAAGGCTGGGGGGGGGGGGGGACAAGGGCTTCTGAAGGCTGGGGGGGGGCTGGGGGGGAACAAGGGCTTCGCTGCCGACCCCCAGCATTTTAAAATCTCACCGGGACACGGGGAGATTTTAAAATGCTGGGGGTCAGCAGTGAACGCTTCGCTGATCCCGGGACGGCAGGCAGATCTGCACCGCCATCCAGAGCGGGGCGGGACTTAGCCCCGCTCGGGATGGCAGTCCCGGGATGGCAGATAGCTCTGCGCCGGCATCCAGAGCGGGGCGGGACTTAGCGCCCTGCTCGGGATGGCGGCACACATCTGCCTGCAGTCCCGGGATGGCAGACAGCTCTGCGCCGGCATCCAGAGCGGGGCGGGACTTAGCGCCCCGCTCGGGATGGCGGCACAGATCTGCCTGCAGTCCCGGGACAGCAGACAGCTCTGCGCTGGCATCCAGAGCGGGGCGGGACTTAGCGCCCCGCTCGGGATGGCGGCACAGATCTGCCTGCAGTCCCGGGACGGCAGACAGCTCTGCGCTGGCATCCAGAGCGGGGCGGGACTTAGCGCCCCGCTCGGGATGGTGGCGCAGATCTGCCTGCAGTCCCGGGACTGCAGGCAGCTTTGCGCGGCCATCTGTAGCGGGGCGGGCTTCGCCCCCGGCTCCCGATGGCCGCGCAGAGCTGCGCTGATCCCGGGATGGCAGACAGCTCTGCGCCGCCATCCCGAGCGGGGCGGGACTTAGCGCCCCGCTCGGGATGGTGGCGCAGATCTGCCTGCAGTCCCGGGACTGCAGGCAGCTTTGCGCGGCCATCTGGAGCGGGGCGGGCTTCGCCCCGGCTCCCGATGGCCGCGCAGAGCTGCGCTGATCCCGGGACAGCAGACAGCTCTGCGCCGCCATCCCAAGCGGGGCGGGACTTAGCGCCCCGCTCGGGATGGTGGCGCAGATCTGCCTGCAGTCCCGGGACGGCAGACAGCTCTGCGCTGGCATCCAGAGCGGGGCGGTACTTAGCGCCCCGCTCGGGATGGTGGCGCAGATCTGCCTGCAGTCCCGGGACGGCAGACAGCTCTGCGCTGGCATCCAGAGCGGGGCGGGGCTTAGCGCCCCGCTCGGGATGGTGGCGCAGATCTGCCTGCAGTCCCGGGACTGCAGGCAGCTTTGCGCGGCCATCTGTAGTGGGGCGGGCTTCGCCCCCGGCTCCCGATGGCCGTGCAGAGCTGCGCTGATCCCGGCACGGCAGACAGCTCTGCGCCGCCATCCCGAGCGGGGCGGGACTTCTCTGCTGTCCCGGGGAGATTTTAAAATGCTGGGGGTCGGCAGCGAACGCTTCGCTCCCGCCCGCCAGCATTTTAAGATCGCCCGGGGCAGCGGAGAAGTCTCCGCTGTCCCGGGAAGGCAGGCGGGGGGAGCAAAGACTTTTGCCCCCCGCCGGCCTTCAGAAGAGGTCCAGGACCTCTTCTGCAGGCCGGCTGTGGGCGAAAGTCTTTGCTCCCGACCGCCAGCAATTTAAAACAGGTCCCCGGAGATTTCCCTATGGGCTTTCGTCTTGCGAAGCAAGCCCATAGGGAAATTTGTCTTGCGAAGCGCCTCCGAAACAGAAAACCCTTTCGTCTTGCGAATTTTTCGTCTTGCGAAGCACGGAACTGCACCTCTTCAAGCAATGCACCCTGGGTATTAACGGTTTTAAGAAAAAGGAAACAAACTTGCAAGACGTTTTCATCTTGCGAAGAAAGCCCATAGGGAAATTCGTCTTGCGAAGCAACTCAAAAAACGAAAAACTCTTTCGTCTTGCGAGTTTTTCGTCTTATGAGGCATTCGTCTTGCAAGGTACCACTGTAAGTAAATAAAATAAAATCCCCATCAGCTTTTCTCCTAATAAAAGGTTTTCAAGGGTCTCGGAAGCCAAACGTTTCGGTTTTTGAACACCGAAAACCCAGAAGTAAATGCTTCTGTTTTTGAACGTGCCTCAGAAGTTGAACTTCTGAGGCGGCTTCCTTTTTGAGTTTTCCATACGTTTTGAGGCTTCCATATTGAGTTTTTGGTTTTCGAATGTTTTGGAAGTTGAACGGTCTTCTGGAACGGATTACGTTCAAAAACCGAGGAACCACTGTAAAGACCTTTTTGTATGCAATTTTGCCCAACATTTTTGGAAAGCAGTTATTTTCACTAAAATATGCATTGCCATGCACAATTTACCCTAATGTATGGATTTTTGTGCACATTGCTCGGCTGGACAGCTACGTTTCAAAATCTGGAGAAGTGTGGATTTCAGAGGATGACTGGGTTTTCGGTACACACATTGTTTTGTAAAGCGTGGATATGGTTGGTTTGCCTTTGTAAGCAAACTTAACTGAACTCATCATTCAGAACAGACGCAGTGAAATTCATGAGGTTAGTCATGCCCAGTAACTTCATTGGGTCCACTTTGAGTTGGACTAGCAGTGGATACACATCATATCCCTGTCTCAAGTGCATGCGCAGAACTGTTCTAAAAAGGGCTAAAATAGAGCTGATTTGTAGAGGGTCAATGTGGACCTTAAAAAAGGAAATAGCAAGTGCCATTTGTGGCCAGAACAGTAACAGTAGGCCATCTGCTCTTCAGCTACTTGCTGGCTATAGGTCTTTGGTCTGCGTTCCCTGCAAACGGAAATCCTTCACTCACTCCTTCTGATCTTTTGACCCTGTTCCATCCTCCCTTCTGTGGTGGAGCAGTCATCAAACCCAATTAAGTGGTTGACAAGAGCCTCAAGGTTCCTTTTACAACCAGGCTATTACTGCAGTATATAGTTATGGTGCTTCTTTGCATGTGCAGGGAATATAACAACAACAACAACAACAACAACAACAACAACAACAACAACAACAACAACAACAACAACAGCTTTATTACTTATACCCCACCTATCTGGGCAGGCCTCCCTAGCAACTCTGGGCAGCTCCCAAAAGAATATTAAAAACACAATAAAACATCAAACATTAAAAACTTCCCTAAGCAGGGCTGCCTTCAGATGTCTTCTAAAAGTCACATAGTTGTTTATTTCCTTGACATCTGGTGGGAGGGCATTCCACAGGGCGGGCTCCACCACCGAGAAGGCCCTCTGCCTGGTTCCCTGTAACCTCACTTCTCGCAGGGAGGGAACCGCCAGAAGGCCCTCGGAGCTGGACTTCTGTTTTTGTTTTTTTTTAAAGATATTTATTGAAATTTTCCACATTAATACATTAAAAAATCAAAAAAGAAAAAACGAAAAAAGTTTAAAAACACATAGAGTTCACAATCCTTATTTTCTATAACATATTTCCCTGACTTCCCCACACCTCCCCTTCTTGTATTCCAGTTCATATTGTTGGTTCAACAAGTTCTTATCCCTAATTTTTAACCTTTTTATATTTAGTTCATTTTAAAAGACCAATTTTGCCTTATGGACATCCATATTTATACATCAGTGCTTATTCTTAAAACCTTTTTCTAAAGTCGACCCAGATTCCCTCCCACGACTTCCCCAATTTTCATACAAATAGCAAAACAAAATAAAAGCAAAAACAGATTGTAATTATGCACCCTTTGGATCCCCAACAAATGTCTATCAATCTTCTACTATCAGCCTGGAGATCTCACGTCCGAGGCTCTTAATTCTCTCTCAGTTCCTCTCTGCCGGTTTTTTTTGATAGTCCTTGATATTAAACACCAGGTCTCAGAGAAGCTCTAGCCAAATAGGATCCATGTTTCTTCCAGCCAGACCTCCATCCTTAAAAGTGGAGCTCGAATCTTGTTTCTTGCTCCTTTCAAGTCCAAATGTCCCCAAAGCTCCAACTTCCACCTTGATCAGATTTGTAATCCTTGGATCTTCAGATCTCCACATAAGGAGATCTCTCCATTCTTCAATCTCCAATTCAAACCAGATTTCCGACATCCAGTTCTTATTTTCCTCTGCAGCCATCATGTTAGGCCTCTGGCTCTCCTTTGTCATCTGCAGCATTACAGCTCCTCCTTCCTTTTCCTCAGGAACAACATATATCTCTTTCTCCACACTCTCCAAGTTCTCAAGTTTCTCTTCTTGTCCAGCTGCATAAACTTCCTGAGTCAAGTCCTTATCAAATTCAATGAATTTATTTACTGTTAAGTCCAGAGTTGCAACATTTGTAGCCAAAACATCAATTTGGCCTTGTAACTTTCCCAAGAGAACAAAAACTCTATCCAATTTAGTTTGTATTTTCCCTCCTTCAGCCATTCTTGTAATATCCCAAAATCCCCTCTAGAGGGATTTTGGTTACTTAGTATTCCTTCCAGTTCATATCCAAAAGTCAAGTTAGTTTGTATCAGTTCTTCCTTGTTTTCAGCAAATTATAACCAAATTGTAACAAATATAACCAGCAGAAACAACAGAAACAAAGTTCTCTTTCCCAGCTTTGACAGCTAATTTGACAGCTGTCAAACTCCTCAATACTCCTTCAACAGGCTCTCTCGCGGATCACTCCTGGGTCCAGGGGGGTGGCACTTCAGCTCCCAAAATTAGCTCTTATCCTCCAGTTAAATTACTTATATTGCCAAATCGTGAAATTAATGTCTTTTATCCAATAAACAAGAAAAAATTCTCTCGACCTTAGCTGATCCTTGCTTATGATTATTTACAAGACGGGGAGACGGACTTCCTGCTTGTGCCTTCCCCGATCGTGCCTAATTCAAAAAGAAGGTTTTTCTTTGTAAATCCAATTTCCGTACTACTCACGGGTTGTTGCTTTTAAGGTCCAATTGTTCGCAGGAAAAAGTCAGTGCTCTCCGGCCATGGCATGCGGCTTCACTCTGCAGGAGAAGCAGTCGACTCTCAGCACCGCGCCGCTCACCCCGTCCCCTGTTCCGAAGCCTTTAAAAAGGCTCCTTCACGGGTCGGGGGGGCGCAAATGGTGCCCGCCGAGTCACCAAGTTCACAGGCTTCGCCGCCTGTGATTTCTAAGGGTCTCCGCGTCGCTGCCGCGGCTAGACCCAACTCCTGCAGAGCCGATTCCCTCCAGAGCTCGGAGGGAATCCGCCATTAGCCGTTGGCGCTAACCTGGAAGTCCTTCGGAGCTGGACTTCTGTGTCCAGGCTGAACAATTGGGGTAGAGACACTCCTTCTGGTATACTGGGCTATCCCTTTCATGCTGGGGTCAGGCCTTGGAAAAGAAAGTAAGTCTTTGGCCAAGCCCCTAGAAGATAAGGTGTACACCCACCTGGTGCTATGCAGATGTTTTTGACTACAACTGGATTAGGCTGATGGAAGTTGTGGTCCAAAACATCTTCACCGGGTTGGTGACGGATGCTCCATAGATACCTACTTGTTTGCAAAGGGTGGAAGCCCTTCATTTTAAGAATTGGAGTGAGTACTATTGAGAGTTGGAAAACAACGCCTCCGCCCACAACAATCACACAGGTGATCCCCTGATATCTGATCTCTTTTCCCTTTGTACCCTACAGGCTTCTCTCTGGGTGCCACCATACAAGCAGAGACCATGGGCATCTGGATGTGGTGCCTTCCTCACCCTGAAAATCCTGGCCACACCTTGGTGCTTTTGGACACGGAAGGACTGGGTGATGTGGAGAAGGTAGGCTGGAGGACAGGGCTGGAGCCAGTGTGGTGCAGTGGTTAGGGTGTGGGGCTGAGACTTGGGAGGCCATGGTTCGAATCCCCACTCAGCCACAAAGCTTGCTGGGTGGCCTTGGGCCAGTCACTGCCTTTCAGCCTACTCTACCTCACAGGGTTGTTGTGGGGAGAAACGTGTCACACTTAATGAGATCCCCATGACATCCTAGGTCTTAGGCTAATCTGGAACACTCCCAAAGCTTTTGGACGTAGAGTAGCTGGGCAATGTGCAAACATTTGGAAGTAGGGAGTTGATGCCTTGTAGAGTTTTCTTTTTTAAAATGATAATAATTTTTTAATTCATTTTTAGCTTTAACAATTAGCATCACAAATAAATCATAACCATATACATATAGGATTTTCTGAATCCCCAGACTTCCCTCCACCCCTCCATGGTTTCCATAGTTATTCTTTTCCAACTGCATCATATAATGTTCTCCATATTTTATTTAACCTCAATTCTCACCATAGTTCTCGTTAAACTGCAAGTGTTGTTCTTTTTTTTAACCCTGCCAATGTTTTTAATTGTCTGCAGTGATATTTTAAGTAACTTATAAATTTTCTCCATTCTTTATCAAATTTGTTATCCTCTTGAACTCTGATCTTCCCAGTCATTTTTGCCATTTCAACATAGTCCATCATTTTTGTCAGCTACAGTGGTACCTCGGGTTACATACGCTTCAGGTTACATACGCTTCAGATTACAGACTCCGCTAATCCAGAAATAGTACCTCGGGTTAAGAACTTTGCTTCAGGATGAGAACAGAAATCGTGCTCCAGCGATGCGGCAGCTGCAGGAGGCCCCATTAGCTAAAGTGGTGCTTCAGGTTAAGAACAGTTTCAGGTGAAGAACGGACCTCTGGAACGAATTAAGTTCTTAACTCGAGGTACCACTGTATTCTATTGTAGGTACTTCGTCTTCCTTCCATCTTTGGGATAATAACATACACACAGCTGTCGTAGCGTACATAAACAGTATTTTCTGCTCCTTTTTCTGTTTTTTTCACAAAAGTTATTTTAAACATTTTTTTCAACTCATTATAAGTCATTTGCCTAGGATGGTTTTCTATGCAGTCCTTACATACAACAGGAAAACTAGACTAAGAGCAGCCCCAGAGCTCTTGAAACTCACCACAGTGTGAGGCAGCGGGAACAGAAAATACCCACCAAAGCAGTGTCTCTAACTCTAGCGAGTGCAACAACTCTAGGTTGCTGATATCAGGAAGGCACCATCAATGTACTCTTTCCTGCAAGAAATTAAAACTTTTTTTTAGGTAAACCTAGCATAGATGTTGATATGCTTTTAATCTCTCTTACTGTAGATTTTTTTAAATTAAAAAATTGCCGGGGGTTGGACTAGATGACTCCTCCAACTCTACAGTTCTGTGATTCTATGTTTTCCCTTGTTTTTAGCTTTTTTATTGATTTTTTTTAAAAACAAATTTATTGCAAACCTCTTACAGGCTTTGCCGCAATTGAGCGGTCTATAAATGGCGTCAGATGCAAATAAATAAATCAGGTGCAAGCCCAGGGTGCTAATAATTCCTATCCCTCCCAACAGAGCAACATCGAGAACGACGCGTGGATCTTTGCCTTGTCCATTCTGCTGAGCAGCACCTTGGTCTACAACAGCATGGGTATCATTGACCAGTTTGCCTTGGAAAAACTGCAGTATCCTTCCGTGCAAACTCCATTTCACCTCCAGCTCCCTGATTTGCAGCCAGAGTAGATGGGGCAGGGACTTTGGTTTGCATGGTATCTCCATGAACGTTATGGGATCTCCCCCATGCACTTCTTTGCAGGATACTAGATGGAGGTCGCAAGCCTGCAGTGCCACCGTTCTCTCTGGACTCTTGTGTTTGTTAGGAAAACATTCTTTAAGAAACAGATAAAAGTTCCTGGAAGTTTTAAAGAGGGTTCCAGAATTTTCTTTAGTGTGTGGGAGTGGCACTCTAGGCTTGATTGGTGTCAGCTGGAGGTGCTAATAATAATAATAATAATAATAATAATAATAATAATAATAATAATAATAAATTTTATTTATACCCCACCCTCCCCAATAAAGGGAGGAAGCTGCAGGCTGCAACTTCCACACGAGGAAAGCACACACACACACACACTGTCAGCACGCACGCTGACCACAAGGTTGGAAGTAAGACTATGTGCTGCTGATATTATGAGTTTTTGCTGGGTCAGGATTGTTAATTACTGGACTGAGATTATACCGTGCTGGAGAGATAAAGAAGGAATGTAAATAGCTTGTATATAATAGTAACAGAAATGCTTGTGCAATCAGTCAAGCAACAAAGAAGCTCTTGACTGTGAATTTGAGTATGACTCCTGTTCTTGTCCTCTGCCTTCGGGGAAAACTCTGCTACAAACAGTAAGAAGTGGTTTTACCGAGGTGCCACCACACAAGCAGAAAAGCGCAGCAGAAGTGTGTGGGTGGTAGCCTCTAATAGTGTTATCTAAGTTATTTAACTGAGAGATTATTGCCCCAGGAGGGGACAAGAGTCATCTCCATACATTCCTTAGTGTAATCGCAGGTATGTGACAGAGCTGACTAAGCGAATCAAGGTAAAAGCTACAGCCACAAAGACCTCTGAGGATGGAGAGGAGGAGAGCAGTGACGACTTTCTCAGGTTCTTCCCAGCCTTCGTTTGGGCTGTGCGTGATTTCACGCTGCAGCTGAAGCTGAACGGATGCCCCATCTCTTCCGACAAATATCTGGAGAATGCCTTGAGGAGGAAGAAAGGTACGGGGAAGAGGGTGATGGGATCCCACCCAGGCCTTGCGTCAGCAATCTGAGGGTGTGACAGGGACTGACTCTATCGGGGCGGGGAACCTTTATCCTTCAAGGGGCTGCATTCCCTTCTGAGCAACCTTACGGGGGCCACAGGGCAGAGGAAGGTGGAGCAACGCCTATACAATTGACCTTAGCACAGCAGGTCAGCATATTCCTCACCCAGGCAAGCAAAAAGCCTTATCAGAGTTCAGGGACACAGTTCAGCCAGGCAAAAACTCTCAAGGAGGCTGCAAGGCAAAGCCATTGAGGTTTGTAGCCTGAAGAGAAGGGGTGTGGACTGGTGAGAGTCCTGAGGACTACCCAGAGAGACCTGCAGGGCTGTTTTTGGCCCACAGGCCTGAGATTCCCCATCCCTGAACGACATTATTGTTAGCTTTTTATAACATCCGCGTCAGTGGGAAGTCCAAATTCTATAGACAATGATGAAAAATGGGAGAGAGTCTTTCTGTGAAATGGGGGCATTGAACATAAGAATCCCAAAAAAGCCCTGCTGGCAGGCAAGAACTGTATACGGTCCCCAATTCTGTCATTTTACTCCACAATTTTCTGGGTTAATGGGGTTGCAAACAGATGTTTGTTTCTGGAAGCAATTAACGTGGAAATGAGTGCTAAACCTCTTGTATATTCTGCTAGATTTCTGGAGGTAATCATAATCATAATAATCAGTATTAGTATTATTTCCCAGCCACTCTGGGCAGCTCCAAACAGAATATTAAAAACACAATAAGACATCAAACATTAAAAACTTCCCTAAGGGTTGCTTTATGAGGTCTTCTAAAAGTCAGTTATTTATTTCCTTGACATCTGGTGGGAGGGCGTTCCACAGGGTGGGTGCCACTACCGAGAAGGCCCTCTGCCTGGTTCTCTGTAAACTCACATCTCGCAGTGAGGGAACCGCCAGAAGACACTCGGTGCTGGACCTCAGCGTCTGGGCAGAACGATGGGGGTGGAGACACTCCTTCAGGTATATGGGGCCAAGGCCATTTAGGGCTTTAAAGGTCAGCGGCAACACTTTGAATTGTGCTCGGAAACATACTGGGAGCCAATGTAGGTCTTTCAGGACCGGTGTTATATGGTCTTGGCAACCACTCACAGTCAACAGTCTGGCTGTCACATTCTGGATTAGTTGTTGTTTCCGGGTCACCTTCAAAGGTAGCCCCACATAGAGCACATTGAGGTGGCTTTTACATTGTATGAAAGCTTAAATATAATGCAGATACATGAGGGAAACAGAATGAACTGCTGATGTGGTCTTTCAGGACTACATCACTTAGGATTGCATATGGGGGACTGTTTAGTTGAAAGCACATCTTTGACAGAATCTGCTGGCAAAACGAACAGGAAAACAGGATGAGCTAGAATTTTCCTCCCTGGTTCGTCAGCTTTCTGCAGGTGGGAGGATTTAGGCATAGGGGTGTTTTCACCGAAGCCATTACAAATGCGCCTTCCAAAATGCTGTTGACATGAAGGATTGCACCGCTTGGCCAGCTGAATTTGATCTGAGGCAGGCATGACGTCTGGAGGAAAGATGGAATGCAGCAGCCCAGAAAACTGATGGCTTTGAACTTTCTTGCAATTCTCCCTCTCCAGGACAACCTGAGAAGCTGGATCTTGCCAAAAAATGCATCCGCCAATACTTCCCCAGCCGCAAGTGCTTTGTCTTTGACCGCCCGGCCGGAAGCCGAGACTTATCGGAACTGGACGACCTGTCTGAAAAGATGCTAAGCCCCAACTTTGTGGTGCAAGCGCACCGCTTCCGCCAGCACATATATGAAAGTGCTCAGCCCAAAATGATCGAAGGAGGACACCTGGTGACCGGGATATGTGAGTAGAAGGGAAGGGACCAGAAAAAATGGATGTGTTAGCAAAGTCACTTAAGTAACACAGACGGAGTCCAGAGGGAGAAAAGGAATCGTCGTAACACTTCACAGGAGAGAGGGGAAAGTCCCATTTCACAAGTAGAAATCCCTGACAGATACCCACAACTTAATATAATTGATATAGGAATACAGCATGTCTCACCATAGAAACGCAAGTAGCTAGCTAAAATAAATAATCTGGCTTTCTTCCCTCCCTTTGCAGTGCTGGGGCACCTGGTGGTGACCTACGTGGATACAATCTCCAGTGGCTCCATACCCTGCATAGAGAACGCGGTGGTAGCCTTGGCGCAGATTGAGAACACAGCTGCTGTGCATGATGCCATTACATACTATGAAGGAGAGATAGAGAAACATTTGAAGCTGCCCACCGAGACTATCGAGGAGCTGCTGAAAGTGCACGCCCAATACGAGAAGGAGGCTATTAAAGTGTTCTTGGCTCGGGCCTTCAAGGATGACAATCACGACTATCAGAAAGAACTTGGGGTATGACTCACCAGTGGGCATGAAATATGGGGCTCTCCATATCTGATATGGGAAAAACTAGAAGGATTTTGTGTTGGATGGAAAGTTGGGTACTCAGAAATGGGAGGTTCCTTTCTATGGGGCAATGTATTCATTCCAGTCCTAGTTCAGAGACTGAGTAGCCAAGATGTCAAGGGATGAGATCCGGCTCCTTAGCAAGGTTGTGTTGTTGGCCACTGATTGGATGCCATTGGAGCTAGTTGAGTTGAGCTAAGAGGCCCCCAGGAACATGGAACATCTGGCAACCACTTGGTTTTGTTGGGACGAAAAAGTGACCCTGTTCCCAAGGGAGGTGTTTAGAATGAGGAACTCACTGTGGGAGGACCAGTTTGAGGAAAGGACAGAGGGTAGTAGGTGGGCCACCTTTTTCAGGCAAAGTAGACTTGCAGCAGGTCCTGTTATTTGAGGCCTTATCCACACACCATTTGCCCTGCTCTTCTGAGCCTCCCCACTTAAGCAAGTGGCTGTTCCTATATGGGGAAAACTGAAGAGGATTTGTTGTTGGAAGGAAAGTTTGAGACTCAAAACTGTTTCTTTCCTTTTCCACAGAGGGTAGCAGGTTGATGCTTGCCCTGGTTCAGGGAATGACTGGCCAGGATGTCGAGGAATGAGACCTGGATTCTTGGCATGTGTCATGAATACACCAGCTCCCAGGGAAGAAGTGCAGACAGAGGGAGGGGGGAGACAGGAAGAGAGAGGTCTGCAAAACAAAGCTGAGGGAAGATCAAGTTACAGGGACACAGGACAGGAGCAGAGAGGAGAGCGGGAGAATTCACAGAAGTTCCGAGTCCTGAAATGAGGAAGGGGATAGAGTTGACCCCATTAGCCCTCACTCTCTCCTAATCATAGGACTCCAGAATCGCCTTCCTCACAAGAAGAGGGTAGGCTGCTTTTGGTTTCGAAGGAAGAAAAACCCCTAGTGGGAACATCACCATTGATGGACGGCAGGCAGATGTTGCTGCTCTGTGAACCTCGCCCACGGTTCCCAAGACTCCCTGACAGCATGGTTGTGTTGGCCATAGATTGGGTTTGGTTGGAGCCTGTTGAGGTGAGTTGCCCCCAGGAAGGCAGGGCATCCAGCAGCCGCTTGGTTGTGCAGGGACAAGAAGTTCAAGAAGTTGATCCTGTTCCCAGAGAGGTGTTTTGAGTAAGCAACTAATTGTGGGAGTACCATTTTTTGGAGTGGAACAGAGGTTTGTGGACCAGCTGTTCTCTTCTTCAGGCAAAGTGGAATAGCAGCAGTCCTGTTATCCAAGTCCCCTAGTCCTTCTATTCATTTCTTCTCCCTCTTAGTTGGCAAATGGGAAGCCAACTAATGACAACGAGATTTGGTTCTGGAGTTTCCAGTTGTTGATCTGTAGCTAAAGCCACTTCTTCTCACATCAAGGGCACCTCGGTCACCCCCCTGGGTCTCCAAATGTGCTTTTTGCACTCGCCCACCTGGTTTTATACACAAATGGACGAGAAGGTTGAATTAGGGGCCCTCCAGCCTCTTACTCCGAATAAGTTAATCTTACATTGCATGTTTGGCTTACATCCTGCTTGCATTTGTTGACATTGCTGGGAAGGTTAGCCCAATGAAATTTTGTGCTTTCCTGCAGACTTTCCGTTTGACACAATGAAGCTTTTGACTCTGGTGATCCCATTGTTTTACTTTTCCTTTGGCCTTCTGCCTGGGAAAAGAATGAACCGTGCCAACAGATTTGTCCTTGTTTTTAGGATGTTTAGAGTTTCCAGACTCTCTGGAATGGGGAATATAGGACCAGTGGCGTAGCGTGGGGGTGCAGGGAGGGCCGGCCGCACCGGGCGCAACATCTGGGGTTAGGGCAAATCCACAGGTTAGGGGGCGCAAATCCACGGGTTAGGGGGCGCAAATCCACGGGTTAGGGGGCGCAAATTACTTGCCTTGCCCCGGGTGCTGACAACCCACGCTACGCCACTGTATAGGACCATTCTCTACTGCTGAACGTCTGTTCCTATCTGACGCTATCTGCTTCTTGCCCAACCCCAGGAGCGGCTGCAATCCAAACTTTCCGAGTTGTGTTCTCGCAATGAGCAGGCATCGTTGGATCGTTGCCAGGCGGTGCTCCTGGAGCTATTCCAGGACCTGGAAGAGAATTTCGGCAAGGGGACCTACTCTGTGGCTGGTGGTTACCTTAAGTTCCTGGATCACCAGAAGGAAAAATTGGAACAGTATCACCTGCTGCCTGGGAAAGGGATCATGGTGAGTCAGACTCAATGGGAGAGCAATGGGGGGGGGGGGAGGATGGCAAGGGCCAGAAGTATACCCCTGAGAAAAATAACTCCTTTAGCAACCTCAGAATGTTATTATTAGTTATATAATGCCAGATGTGTACACAGGGCTGTATCCAACAAAGTGATAATGTAAGACCCTATTCGAGCAAGGATTATCGCTGGCACAATGTGGCTCAATCACCCCCATCTCCTTTCCCTGCACCCCCCCCTAAATCTAGGGGTCCCTCTGACCCTTCGGAGTAAATTTGGGGAGAGTGTGGGGTGTTTGTGTGTGGGCGGAGTTGAATAGAAACAAACAAACGACTTCACTCTCTCTCAGGCTTCCAAGGCCCTGGAAGAATTCCTGAATTCCAAAGAGGCAGCAGCACAGTCCATTCTGCAGGCTGACCGGACCCTCACAGAAAAGGAGGAGGAGCTTGAAGGTGAATCTGTTCAGGGACAGCTTGTTAAGACTCGCAGACACATAGGCTGCTTCCACACTGGCCATTTAATGTGGAATCGCCACTTTTTGCTCACACCCTTTTTGTGAGATCTCTGCAGGTGGTCGCGAAGAAAACATCCCCCTCTCATGCCTTTGTGGTTTACCTTCAGCTCTTTTCTGTCCCGCCCCCCCCCCCACGTAAAAAGAAAAGAAAATCTACATTTTTAAAGTTCAGAAGAAGAGCTGTGTCATTTCCTATCCCCATTTAATGAATGTGGGGTGCCCCTGCAGAGCAGATTCATGAAATCTCGTCTGGAGTCCTCCCAGTAGATGGTGACAGGAGGTAGACTAGAATAAATCCGCAGCTTCTTTCGGAAATTTTTTTTAAAATACCGGCATGAACTCACTGCTTGTCTCTTTCTGTGCAGTGGAGCGAGTCCGGGCTGAGGCTTCTGCACGAGAAGCTAAGCGGCATGAACAAATGAAAGAGGAGGCCATCAAGATGGCCCAGGAGAAAGAGCGGAGTTATAAGGAGCATGAAGCACAGTTAATGGCCAAGATGGAAGAAGACAGGAAGAAGATGCAGGCTGAGCACGAGATGGTGATGAACAGGAAGCTTGAGGTAATAGAACAGCGCCCTCTATGGGCAGCCTTGGTCATCTACACCAGAGGTGGGGAGATTTGGGGCTTGGGGGACAGGTCATAGCTGTCAACCGTCCCTTATTTGGCAGGAAACTCACTTATCCCAGCGCCGTTTCCTGCTGCTGTCCCGGATTGATGATATCCCGTAAATTTCCCGGGTTTCAAAGGAAGCAGCTCCTCTCCCTCCCTCCCTGCCGGCCAGGGAGGAGGGAGGCTCCAACTGCGTTGCTTGGCTGCGTTGCTCACCCAATAAGGAGTCTAAGAACGACTTGGGGGTGGAGCTTGCATGCCTTGTGCCAATCAAATCGGCCGCGTTGCCTGGGGACTTGCCTTTGCTCAGCGCTTCCCAGCAGAGAGGTGACGGTGGTTTTCCTTGCTGCATCCCCTTTGCCGGGTTGCTGCGCTGTGGGAACCACCGCTTGAGGCTTCGTTTGGCTGCTTGCTGGGCTTTCTGGCTTTGGCTCGGAGGGGCTCAGAAGTTGAACATACCTGTGCTCGGAATTGGATGGATACGTTATCGATGGCCCACTCACCCTTGCCGGGGAAAAGGTCTGTCTGGAGCGGGGGCACATGGTGGGGTGGGGGGAGGAAATTTCTTATTTTGGCTGCTGATCCCTTATTTTCGAGGCTGCTGATCCCTTATTTTCAAATCTGTAAGTTGACAGCTATGGGACAGGTATGGCCCCCCCAAGGCCTCAGGCTCCTTGGAATCGCCTTAGGCCTCTTCGTAGCTACATTTCTTTTTTTATTTCACTTTTAATTTGTATACCGCCTTTCTATATAACTATGCACAAGGCGGTTTACAGCTACAAAACATGCAATAAAGAACACGAGCCTTGGAATAATCTGATCCAATACAGAAAGTCATAATACAACGTATCTTTAAAATGGAACGGCTTATATCAAATGAAGCAATATTCAGTAATCTAGTAGAATGTAATAGTACACAATGAAATTAACTCTCAATATATGAGCAAATAATAATTAACAATTGCAATGAATAATTAAATTCCTTCCAGTAGCATCTTAGAGACCAACTAAGTTTCTTATTGGTATGAGCTTTCGTGTCCTACTGGAAGGATTTTTAAAATTTTGTTTCGACTACGGCAGACCAACACGGCTACCTACCTGTAAATAAATAATTACTAAACCATGACCAATAAAAATAACTGCAGGTCACAATGCATAAAATGCCACAATACATACCAAACCATGTAAAAGGATCACATTGAGAAACAAAGGACACACCACTGATAACATTATTATTATTTAAATCCCTAAATTCCTCTCCTCCCTTCCTACCTGTTACGGACCCTGCACTGCATTTCCCCTTGAGGGTTTTTGCCTGACTAGAATATGATCTTGAACTTGGATGACAACACTTGCATAAGATTTCCATATGTTAATTTACACAGACAGCATCACGTTTAGAAATAATAACTTCAGTAGAAATACAATGCATCTTGCTCCAGTGAGGAAGGCAGTGACCAGGGGATCTGCGTGGTTGCTCAGTCTGCTGCCTAGGCAAGGCTGGGCAATGTATCGATACATCGTCCCATGTAGGTTTGTAGACCACACCATGAGAACGTTTTCAAAATGAATGAGCTGACAATTTATTTCTGAAGCACAGCTTCCAAAACTCCAGGGGGCAGTATAATTGTGAGTCATCTGACAACTGGCTGGCTGCCATCCCTTTCGGCTCCCTTTCCCCTCCGATGGCAGAATAGTCCCGCTCCCAGCCTCAGTGCCTTCCTGCAGCCGTGATATCTCTACCCGATGTAGGAATCGTGGCTGGGCTGCTTCTTCCTTCTCCTCCTCTCTGTCCAGGGAGGAATGGAAGGAGTTTGCCCTCCAAAGGCGATGGCTCGTCTTCCTCCGAGAGGAGGGCTTCGCATTGCACATGGCACATAGCAAATAATAATAGCACATAGCAAATAATAAAAAAAGAAATAAATATTTATAACCCGCTCATCTGGCTGAGTTTCCCCAGCCACTCTGGGTGGCTCCCAACAGATTTATTATTATTATTATTATTATTATTATTATTATTATTATTATTATTATTGATAATACATAAAACATTAAAAACTTCCCTAAACAGGGCTGACTTCTGAGGTCTTCTAAAGTCAGATAGTTGATTATTTCCTTGACATCTGATGGGAGGGCGTTCCACAGGGCGGGTGCCACTACCAAGAAGGCCCTCTGCCTGGTTCCCTTTAACCTCACTTCTCACAGTAAGGGAACCACCAGAAGGGCCTCAGAGCTGGACCTCAGTGTCTGGGCTGAATGATGGGGGTAGAGACGCTCCTTCAGGTATACCTGCTAATCTCCGTGACCGCTCTTTCACCTAATCTTTGCCCTTCCATTATATAGTTCCATGTTTCAGACATTGTGATATATCACTATACAGTATCTTAGTGTTTAGCTGGGGATACCTCGCGATGTCGAAAACCAGATATCGCCCAGCCCTACAGCCCAGGTGTTGCTGATGAGCCTCTGCTCCCTTCTTAGGGTTCTTGATCTTCCCAATGGATTTGCACTGGGCAGCCTTTATAAACAGAGGGCTATGCTCTATATAGCATAACACAAACGGGCACGCTAGACAGCCCTGTGCCCTTTCATTCATTCCTCCCATTCCAGCTGCTTTGTGAGGAACTGGGGCTGACTTCTATCTTCCTCCTTGCCACTCCCTAGGAGCAGAGGCGCCTTCAGAAGGAAGGGTTTGAGCAGGAAGTCGCAAAGCTTCAACTTCAGATCCAGGCACTGCAGAAGACGGTGGAGAAGCCACCACGGCATCATCGTTGTGTAATTCAATGAAAACAGCATCCCTGGAAGTGTCGATGGGTTGAATAAAGTGTCTAGATTGGCCTCAGGACTGTGGATGAGAATGCAGCTAGGAAGCCAGGGGATGGCGGAGATCTACCTTATGTTACCATTTAGCTGGTGTTTGCAGTCTGTTTGCGCACAAAGGAACCCCAACTCTGCCTTTTTAAGACACAGTCTCTTTCTAAGGGGTCATCTACACCTGCCTATAAAGCACAGGTCTGAGTGGTTTTCCATTTGCCCCACTCCTTTCCCAAGGAAAACCTGCTCTTTAGTTCTCAATCGAAGCAAACAACAAACCCGAATTGCTGTTTGCACCGATCGAGCACTAAAGAGCAGTTCCCCCCCCACCCCCAGGACAAGGGGAAGTGTGGATAAGTTCTAACAAAAGAGCAACACGCAACAGACTGTGACATGAAGACTCACTCTCAGCCTAACCCATGAGTGTAGCCAGGATTTTTGCTGGGGGGTGGGGGCAGGACCAGCTAGTTAAGTATTTCTATTGTTTTACTTGTTCTAGGGTGGGGGGCAGCTGCCTCCTGCCCCCCCCGGCTATGCCCAAGTTCTAACCTACATCACAGGGTTCTCATGAAGATTAAATCTGTATGCTACCTTGAAAGAAAAGTGGGAAATTAATACAATATATATTATCATCTATTTTTAAAAAATAAATGCATATTATTGGTTTTTCAGTGAAGTTGTACAGCTGCAAAAAGGAAGAAATCAATAAAGTACAAGTGAACAAACAGAGATATCACATCATTTTTCCTGTGGAGTAAGATATGGGGAGAGAGGGTATAAAGCCAGTATAGATAATACAGAACAATAAAAACAGCAGCCATTCATGTCAATTCACAGAGCCACCCCCCCCAAAGCCAACGTATGGAGCAGAGGGCTTTAAATGTTTGCAGGTGGAATTAATAAGAGTCAGAAATGGAAACCACACGTCTGCAAATGCATCTGTTAAAGCTATAGCTCACTTGCCCTTTGGTTGCCCTCAAATTATGAGAAAGCCTCTCCATCAAAGCCAGATGCCAGATATTACGACTGTACCAGTTTTCAGTGGAGAAGTCCAAGGGTGTTTTCCTCCCTCCTGCTACTGCCCCCCCAAAAGAAAGCTAATGAGATCCCTGTGAAATAGTTTAGGACCAACAAAAGAGGAAAGTAGAGTTAGTGAGGGAGACTTTGGAACTGTTTGGGGCTGGGTATTTTCAGAGACATGGTTAAATACAAGGCCCAGACCTGAGCCACATGGAGTCAATGCTACCACATAAGAAAGTTGGAGCCCCAAATGGACCATCCGCTCCAGAAATTAGGAGAGAAAGTGGGGCCCATATAGCTCATGCATATCATCATCTTGATACAATTTGAATGCAACTCTGGGTGCTGTGGCAGGTTTGGGCTTAAATGCGGGGAAGCTGAGCTGCAAATGCGTGCTCAACTGCAAAGCTCCCTTGAATGGGGTTTCAGAGATGGTGGTGTAACAGGGAGTCCATGGAGCAACCCACAATCGCCTAACCCTGACTCCCATAGGTTCAGGGTGGGGTCGCAAGCAAGCGATTTCAGCCAGGAGATAGAAGCAAAACAGCAGCCGGTTAGTCTGATCTTCATTGTTGCAACAAGACTTCCCGCTACCAGGAAAACGAAGCAGCCAGGTCAATGGTTACATCCATATTTTAAAGTTTCCCAAAGTTTCCCATAATACAACTCAGGATGCATCATCAAGACATCATAGATATGTCACAGAAAAGGTGTGGCCTCAGGTAGAACCTGAGATCCAGGCATGCCCCTGTCAATCAAATATAGCCTTTCATACTCACCCCATCACAGTACAGAGAAAGGTATTTTCATTATTTTCACTGCCATGACCGTACACTTTGTTGAAGGGAAACTCCCCTCTGGAGTAGAAATAATATATCGAACAGATGGAAAGCTCTTTTATCTCAGTAGGCTGAAAGCTGAGTAAGGTCACCGTAACTTTTGTCATAGAGCTTCAGTATGCTGATGACAATGTAGTGTGGGCACACTCAGAGGATGACCTCCAAACCATCCTAAATATCTTCGCAGAAACTTATGAAAAGCTTGGCCTGTCGCTCAACATCCAAAAAAACCCAAAGTGCTGCACCAACAAGCACAAAACAACCCCTTTGCAGCACCACAAATCCAACTCAATGGTGTAACGTTGGAAAATGTAGATAAGTTCTCCTACCTGGGCAGTTATCGTTCCACAAGGGCCAACATTGATGCCGAAATCCAGTATCACAGCTTTCTCCCGATTGAAGTGCAGAGTGTTTGAGGACGGGGACATTCGCAGGGAAACCAAAATGCTTGTTTACAAAGCTATTGTACTACCAACCTTATTGTATGCTTGTGAAACGTGGAACTGAGAAGATGGATAAAATGAGTGATTTCTATAAAGTTTTCCCATTGAGCCAGTACAGAGATACGTTTAACAGTGAATTGCTACATTTGGTATTGACACTTTCCCTGTTTTCGTTCGTTGGAGACCTGGGTTTCAGCGGGGAGTCGTCGGCTCCTGAATTGAGCTTCCCTTGCAAATGCAATGCCTTTGCAGATATGTATGTTGCTGTTATTTTCTCTTGACACTAGAGGATTTGGTTTGACGGGTGAAAAGGCGGCGAAATACCTCTGATATGTGTACGAGTGAATGGTAATGTGCAGCGGAGACCCTTTATCTTTGCCTCATTGTGTGGAGAGGCAAGACTCGTGGTGGTGGTGGGGAGGTCTCTCACCCCCCTTCCAATTTCCCGGTAGCAGTGGGTGCAGACGTTTCACTGCGCACACGTGTAGGCAGCAGGCGTCCCCGCCCCTCCTACAGTCCCTACAGTCCATGTCACTTATTCCCATCTCCCCTTTCCTCCGAGGAGAAAGAGGCGGCAGACCCGGGTTTTCCTCGCTCCGTTTCATCCTCACAACCCTGTAAGATCCAGAGTCTTTCCCTACCATGGGGGAAAGCGGAGGGTGGGCGAGAGAGATACAGAGGCCACACACATACAAAAAAGCCGTCTAGGATAATGACTCGGGAAAGCTGACCTGGCCTTTCCCACGACCGTGGCAGTGGCGAGGGGAGCCAGGCAGGCTCCAGACATGGGACTTTCCCCCGGGAAGGGCAAGGCGAGATCGCGTCGCGTAAAAAAACGCCCCTCCCCGCAGCAAGCGAAACCGAAAGAACAGCTGCGCGTCGGCGAAGCTTGAGCCGCGGGGTCTCCAGGCAGCGGCTCCTTCGCTGGATTGTCTCCTCGTCTTCCTGGGGGGAAATCCTGCGGCTCCCTTGCACTGCTTTCCGCACCAGGACGCGCCTGCCGTGCGCGCCGGACCAGGTTCGCGTGCCGGGTTCCGCCACTTTCTTTCCTCCCTAAACTTCCAAGAAAGGATTGTGTAACGCGTCGGAGGAAGAGGAGGGGTGAGTTTGCGAGGAGGAGTGAAGGGGGGCTGGGGAGGGAGTCTTTTTGCTTTGTCATTAAAAAAAACCTTTTTAAACAAATAAAACAACACACTGCAACAAACAATTATGATAAACCACAATCTCTTCTCTAATGCTTTTGTATCCGGAGGGTGGTGGGGGGTGAAAGTCTTTGGGAAACCAAACAAGCTATGATTCAGCCGGTCCCTCCCAAACAAAGCCAGGCACTGTTATTGTAGCGAAATGTTTTGGTAGGCAGCCAACGTTTTATTTTTAGTTCTGTTCGTGCAGGTCCTCTGCGAGGAGGAAAGGAGTCTCCTAACAGAAGCCAGCCCCGTCCCCCTAACAGGCTACAGCTGTTTGGGAAATCATGGCTGTTCAAAAGTGCTTTCAGTGGTGTAGTCGAGCCCTTAATTGGCCCCAAAGCAGCGTGATATACCATTTGCACTTGGGGGAACTGGGTGACTGTTCCACCAAATGAAGGAAGCCGGGTTTTCTGAGCCCTGAAAGAATAAAAGGTAGCTGATCAGGGAAAACAAGAGAGGGAGGTGTGTTGCTCTATGAAGTACAGATGCCCTTTGAACAGTGAGTAAAATATGGCTGATTCACAGTGACTGTCCAGTGTGGAAAATGCCCCAACCTCTAAACAGCTACTGGGACCATCACTCCAGCCATCTTTGGCAGCAGCATCTTGAAGTATTCTCCTTCCTGTTCTTGACATTCAGTCCCATCCTGCCCCCCCCCCCTAGAGATTTGGGAGCGGGAATCCCTGATCGGGACCTTGTGCAGAGTAGGAATCAACAAACTCTCCACAACAATAAAAAGTTCCAAAGTTCTACTGCAAATAATCTCTAAATTTATTACAAAAAAGTTGCAAATACAAATCAACACATTGCTTTTAAACAACTAGCAATGCAGTCCATTATTTATTTTTTTAGGTTCTTACTTGTTAATACAGTTAAAGAACTATTCTCTTTCTTGTCCCAGAGAGAGATTCAGATAAGCAACTTGCTTCCCAATAAGCTGGCAGTTTCTGAGAGAGACCCAGACTGCCAAGGATGAGTCACCAATTAAAATAAACACTGAAAATAATTTTCCATCCCCTTGTTGCAGCTGTAGCTGCAGAAACACTTCTTTTTCTTTATTTATTTATTGCACTTGTACAATTCTCTGCAAAACAAACATCCTGCAAATGCAGACCACTAAGTTTCATACACAATGCACACAAACGTAGCGTTTCGTGAGTGTTAAACTTATATCCTTTGCAGCCTACAGATTCCTCAGTGTCCCCGGTCTCCTTCCTGGCCTGGTTTTGACCAGAGCTCAGCCAAGCATCATGGAAGAGCCAATGTGCTTGATCGAGAACAACCCCAAGGAACAGCTGCGGGTCAACCAGGAAGCCCTGAAGATCTTGCAGAGCATCCAGCAGCCAGTGGTTGTGGTGGCCATCGTGGGACTGTACCGCACTGGCAAGTCCTACCTCATGAACAAGCTGGCAGGAAAGGACAAAGGAGGTAGGAACGTAAGACATACTTTTGTGGGGCCGGCCCACAGCATTTTGCCGCCTGAGGCAGTAAAGCAATTGGTTCTCCCCTTCCTCCAAGCACCTCTCCCTTTCTCTGGAAGTGAAAATACAACAAAATCAAGCTGAATAGCAGAAACCGCTGCCTGTTCATGACACCCAAAATCTGCTGTCCGAGGTGAAGTTCTTACTCTATCTAACAATAGGACCGGCCCGTATATTTGCTCTGTAAGCCAGCAGTCAGGTCTTCCTAGCAGACTTGCAGGAAAGTGCTCTTGTGCTCGGGTCTTGCTTGCAGGTTTCCAACAGGTATCTGGCTGGCCACTGTGAAGCCTTTCCCATTGACTCTCATCTCTTTATTTTCTCCATACAGAAGGAGCTTACACTCTTTGCCGATTATTCATTTTATTTCAACAATATGTACGCCACTTAGCACTGTAGTTTGTAAGCGACGTAGAAGGAATGATACAAAAAGATTCAGTCAAATCAGTTTAAAATAACCCCAGATAACACATCAAACATTAAAAACTTCCCTAAACAGGGTTGCCTTCAGATGTTTTCTAAAAGTCAGATAGTTGTTTATTTCCTTGACAGCTGATGGGAGGGCATACCACAGGGCGGGTGCCACTACCGAGAAGGCCCTCTGCCTGGCTCCCTGTAACTTTGCTTCTCTCAGGGAGGGAACTGCTAGAAGGCTCTTGGAACTGGACCTCAGTGTCTGGGCTGAACGATGGGGGTGGAGACGCTCCTTCAGGTCAGGACCGAGGGCGTTTAGGGCTTTAAAGGTCAGCACCAACACTTTGAATTGTGCTTGGAAATATGCTATGTTTTGAATACGGACATCTATGTGTGAGCAGATACTCCTGTTTCCTGTACTACTAGGATTCCCGTGCTCTCTGGGGCTGTGATATCACCTATACCCTCAGTGCATGTGTGGACATCCCTGACGGGGTTTGTACGCTATGGGCTCTGGGACCAGGAGGCATGGGGTTGCTCTGACCACCACATCCTCATCTATAGACATGGAAGACTGCTCTAAAAAGGCCTTAAAAGTGTACCCGAAACAGTTAAGGCAATTTCACACCACCCAGAAACCTGAGACTTGATACACATGACGCCTAAGGCACCTTGATTTACCAGCAAGTCAGAAGTGTTGACATTGTATGTTTTCATTGGCAGTGGTTGAGAAATTGCAGAGCGGCATGCCTCACTGCTTCTGTCCTTCCCATTTCTACACTGCCCGGTATAGGTTTCTCTCTGGGATCCACAGTGCAAGCAGCCACCAAAGGTATCTGGATGTGGTGTCGCTCGCATCCCCTGAAGCCTGACCACACCCTGGTGCTGTTGGACACGGAAGGGCTGGGTGATGTCGAGAAGGTGAGTTAGGGGTGGGGGCAGCCAGGATAGCTCACCATGGAGCCCTTATCTGCAAGAGGACTTCAGAGATCAGGGCCACTCCCTAGGCAGCAGGAGGCACACTAGGATGCAGTGGGAACAGGACAGCACCCCGGGGACCCCAAAGGGTGGAGAGATTTCCGAGAGATCTGAGATTTCAGGGGGGGAAATTGCCAACATTTGCATTCTTGTCCCATACCAGGAGTGGAATCAGTGGATATGACCCATATTGAAATGAACAGGGTGCATAGTGACAATGCTACTTGCTTACTTGATGCAATTTCCATAATCGATCACATAAGTTGTGTAAGTTGCGGAATTTTGCTGCAGCAGACAGCCAGACAAATAACAGTGTTTGGCAAAAGATGAACCGCAGTGGAATGGAAACAGTGCTGCGTACGACACGTGTGGTTTATGATGCCATCTTATGCCCCTAGTGGAGACCTCGGTCCAGTTCTAGCACCTTGTTGCCCAGTAGTTTTATGCTTACTGTCCTCCATTGCAGAGCAACCCTGAGAACGATGCGTGGATCTTTGCCCTCTCCATTCTGCTTAGCAGCACCTTTGTCTACAACAGCATGCACACCATCGACCAGTATGCTCTGGAGAAACTGCAGTATCTTTTTGTAAGAGTGCTCCCTGGCAGAAACACGGGTTAGTGAAGTGTGTGGGAATCCTAATGCTGTGATGTCTCATCAGGCCCTTGTCAGGTGTGACAATGAGGGCTCCAGGGTCCTTAATTGAGGGGCAGGAGTATTTTTAAGTGGAAGTCCAAAAGGGCTTCAAATGAAGGAGCTGGAGGGGGAGAGAGCAGACTTCTCAGAATGATGCAGTACCTTGTAGAGGGGTCTTTGTAGAATTAAAATTTGTTGAGCTTTATGGAATTGGGAACGTCTGTTAGAGGGATTAAGAGACTCTTAAATTATACTAGTTCTGTTTGTACAGCCTCCTTCCTCTCCAGTTTGCCGAGCAACTTTAAGTAAGGTATAAAGGTAAAGGTAAAGGTCCAGTCGTGACCGACTCTGGGGTTGCGGTGCTCATCTCACTTTATGGGCCGAGGGAGCCGGCGTTTGTCCGCAGACAGCTTCCGGGTCATGTGGCCGGCATGACTAAGCCGCTTCTGGCGAACTGGAGCAGTGCATGGAAACGCCATTTACCTTCCCGCCAGAGCGGTACCTATTTATCTACTTGCACTTTGATGTGCTTTCAAACTGCTAGGTTGGCAGGAGCAGGGACTGAGCAACGGGAGCTCACCCCGTCACGGGGATTCAAACCGCCGCCCTTCTGAGCATCAAGTCCTAGGCTCTGTGGTTTAACCCACAGCGCCACCCGTGTCCCAAGTAAGGTATAGCTGTAAGTTAAGAAACATTGTTAAAAGATGGGGGAAAGGAAAAAAATGGGATATACTGTATAGGAGTGATCCATCAAAGGGAAAAAAAGACCGGGGTCCTATTTTGCTGCATGTTTTGATGGGGGTGAGGATTGCATATCCACTTTAGCATATTTTTTTTTAATTTAGCGTTTTCTAAAACAAAACACCTAGGGAATTGTGAAGCTTAGTGCAGTAAGTGAAAATGCCAAGCCATTCCAAGTCAGGGTGATTTCGACTTCTGTGAGGGCAAATCCAGGTTTAAAAGAAAGGTGCATAGTGCCATTTCACTGCACAATTCAATGAGAAGTAAAATGACTTGCACCAGAGAACCCTGGGAAATGTAGTTTGGTGTGTGGGGGGATTAGACTTCTCCCTTGGCACAGGCTTGGCCAACCTGTGGTCCTCTAGTTTGGCTGGACTACAACTCCCACATCCCTGACCACTGGCCCGAATCCCCATCCCTGAACAAAAACTGAAAGGGAGAGAGTCAGCTGAGATTCTCAAGGAAGGACGTTACACAGCCTTGGGGCTGCTACTGAGAAGGCCCTGTCTGGTGCCCCAGTCAATTGTGTCTCTGAAGGGCAAGGGAAACTGAACCTGACTTCTGGGGATGATCACCAAAAGGTAGACAGAGGATACCAGTATAGATATCACAGACACAAAACATTGTAAGGAGGGACTGTTGAGAAACTATTATTCTATTCTGGGATGGGGGTGGGGAAACATGACTCATTTCCTTAACTCAGTCCCCAGCTACGTGTCTGAATTAACTGAGCATATCAAGGTGAAGACATCGGCCAGGCAGAGCAGTAACAGATATGATGAGATGCCTGATGACTTTGCCTTCTTCTTCCCAACCTTCATCTGGACTGTTCGGGATTTCACACTGCAGCTGATGCTGGATGGGTGCCCTATTTCAGAGGACGAGTATCTGGAGCACGCACTGAAGTTGAAGAAAGGTGCTGTGGGGAGCTTTCCTTGCTTGAAAAGATTGGGCCTTGCTGCTTTTGAAGCGGAGGCCTAGTAGGGTTGCTTGTAAAAAGAAAACCTGAAAGTGGTTTACAAAAAGAATGCAACGGTGACATTACCAGTACAGTGGTACCTCGGGTTACATACGCTTCAGATTATATACGCTTCAGGTTACAGACTCTGCTAACCCAGAAATAGTGCTTCAGGTTAAGAACTTTGCTTCAGGATGAGAACAGAAATTGTGCTCCGGTGGCGTGGCAGCAGCAGGCGGCCCCATTAGCTAAAGTGGTGCTTCAGGTTAAGAACAGTTTCAGGCTAAGTACGGACCTGCGGAACGAATTAAGTACTTAACCCGAGGTACCACTGTACAATTAAACAGTTTAAAACTGCATTGCAGGGGGTTGAACTACCGTATTTTTCGCTCTATAAGACGCACCAGACCACAAGACGCACCTAGTTTTTGGAGGAGGAGAACAAGAAAAAAAATATTCTGAATCTCAGAAGCCAGAACAGCAAGAGGGATCACTGCACAGTGAAAGCAGCAATCCCTCTTGCTGTTCTGGCTTCTGGGATAGCTGTGCAGCCTGCATTCGCTCCATAAGACGCACACACATTTCCCCTTACTTTTTAGGAGGGAAAAAGTGAGTCTTATAGAGCAAAAAATATGGTAGATGCTTTCCAATTCTATGATTCTTTGATTCTAAAACAGGTTCCTAATACTTTTTTAAAAAGTATTTAAAATCCACAATAAGATAAAAACCAGATTTTTTTAAAAAAGTCAACATTCTTCAGGTCTGGATAGGCTTGTCCAAGGAAAAAGTGTTTTAGCAGGTGCCGAAGAGAGCATAGGGAATGTGATTGCCTGATGTCAGTAAGCAAGGAGTTTCAAAGTATGGGTTCTGCCACACTAAGAGTGATTTCTTGCAAATGTGGACCTGGTATTGCATGGCAGCTGTGCCAGTTATGCAGATCAAAGCAGTCAAGTGAGCAAATACAGTGGAACCTTGGGTTACATTACCCTCAAGTAAAGTCAACTTTGGGTTGTGAAAGTGGCAAACCCGGAAGTGTTTCACCGCTCGCGCATGCACAGAAGTGCGAAAACTTCAGTTGCGAAAACTTCGGGATACGGCCGGACCTCCGGAACGGATCCCGTTTGCAACCGGAGGTACCACTGTATATGGTGTAAGGCAGCCTTGCAGGTAAATGGTCCCTAGCTGTTGAAGCACTTTATACTAACGGTATTATGTGTAATTTGATTCTATATTAGATGCCCCCGAAAAGCAAGATCTTCCAAAGAAATTTCTGCGGCAGTATTTCCCCAACCGCAAGTGCTTTGCCTTTGAATGCCCAGCCTCACGGAAAGACTTGGCCGTCTTGGAAGACCTCCCGGAATCGAGGCTGAGCGCAGAGTTCGTGAAGCAAACGCACTGTTTCTGCAACTACATTTATGAGAACGCCCAGGCCAAAGTGATCCAGGGAGGGCACTTGGTGACTGGGACATGTGAGTGGAAGCAGGGGAAAATATACTGAAAAGGCTCCTGGAATATTCCATATGGGGCAGAGGTTGGGCATCTTTGGCTCATCAGGGTTCCATTTTGACTTATGAGGCCATTTTTTCCAAAACCATAACCGCCTCTCTATTAGCTAATATCAGTCCAATGCATGTGTGACATCAGCTGTTGGGTGGGGGGGGGGGCAATTCTATGTTGGCTGCTCATACCAGTTCTCCACACAAAAAACTGGCCCACGCAGCCAGTACAGCAGGATTAGGGCTAATCCTGCTCCATTTTTCTTTAGGGAACTCACCCATGTAGCCAGAGCAAGGAGGATTTAACCCTCATTCATCAGGTGATGAGTGGGGAGTTCAATCCTGCTCGGTTTGGCAGGATCACAGCTTCCATTGAAACAAAGTCCCCCTGTCCCCTCACTTTAGCAGTGCCTTTCTTCCTGCAAGAGGCTTTGAAGTCTGAACTTCAGAGCACCAAATCGACTGTGACGCCAGGTGATGGTCAAGTGGGTTGCCCTGCCCACTTCTCACATTTGGTACCAAAGGTCAGTTCTCATAAGAATCTGGCCCATGAAGCCAAAGAAAATTCCCAGTCCAAATACAGATCTACTCAGAAGCAAGTCCCATTGGATTTGAGGGAGTCACTCGCAAGTATAGAGAGGATTTTTAAAAATCTTTTTGTTTAGTGCAAGCGGCCAAAATTTAGACATTAGTTCTTTGGAGAAGGGTCTGGTGTTGTATTAAGAAAGAACCCTCTGGATTTGATGAACTAAAACAGCTGTTGCCTCCATGAGTTCCCTGGATGAAGAAAGACAGAAAGTTAATTAAATAAAATAGACAACTGAGTTAGCCTGCCCTCCTCTCCCTTTTGCAGCCCTGGGGAGCCTAGTGGAGACTTACGTGGACTCCATCCGCAACGGATGTATGCCTTGCATCGAGAATGCTGTGGTGGCCTTGGCTCAGATCGAGAACGAGGCCGCCGTGAAGGATGCGCTGAACCGCTATGAGGCAATGGTGGACCTCATGTTGAGTCCTCCCACTGAGGACGTCACAGAGGTTCTGCAAGTGCACGCTGCTTGCGAAGAGGAGGCCATTCAAGTGTTCCTGGCCCGTGCCTTCAAGGACGATGACCAAGTGCACCAGAGAGAATTAGGGGTACAGGATTCTATGTCTCTTGTGGGAATAGGATGTTGGCCCTATTGGTTGGTTTCCCAAGTTCAAAGAGCCTTTTCTGTCTGCTGCAGAACTCCTGTGCATCCCAGCAAATCCTGGAGCACGTTCTAAGCCAGGGACAGCCAATGTGGTAGCCTTCAGATATTTTGGACTCTTAGTTCCCACCACTCCTGACCATCTCCCATTCTGGCTAAGGATGATGGTAGGTTGGGAGTCCAGCAACATCTGGAGGGGAGCATATTGGCTGACCTGGTTCTAAGCATAGGATGCTGCTCAGGCCTTTTGGACCACATTCTTGCCCTGAGTAAATGGCGGGGGTATCTTGGACAACATTGAAGACTCTTCTGTGACTTCAAGTTACAGGGGAAGATTGGCAGTGGTGGAGAAGCAGTATTTCAGGGAAGCTTGTCCCCCCATTGATCTCCTTTTTAAAATAAAATACTTTTTTTATATTTCCCCCATTTTTAACAAAAGGAGAAATAGTATCTTAATCTGAGTTGTTCCCCTATCATGTTCATGAGTAGGGATGGATTAGCCTGTCAATTTTGGTTTGTGTCAGTTGCTCGTTTTTCCAGTCTTAAATGGGAAAATCTCAATGAGTTTCCAAGGAACAGCAGGGTTATATCATCTGAAATTGCTCCAATTAATATCTGGGCCCGATTCAGAAAGATTGGTTGGAGATTTCCCCCCCAAGTTTAGGATGAACCAGCTTAGATGGCGGACGATGAAGATCTGGGTTGTTGGAAGGAGTGGACCACCTATGAACTGCCTTGGTCAGCTGGACCAGCAAAGAGGTTCAGGGTTGGAGAACTCCTGGAACAGGGGATAACAGGCTTTTCTTTATTAGGGAACATCTGCTTTATCTGACTCTGCCCACCTCTCTCCTCCAGAGGCAGCTACAAGAAAAACTTCAAGAGTTGTGCACTCGCAACGAGCAGGCGTCATCAGACCGTTGCCTGGCTGTGCTCCTGGAGCTATTCCAAGAAATGGAGGAGAGGATTAGCAATGGGGAATATGCAGTGCCTGGTGGCTATCAAAGGTTCCTCGAGGACCAGAAGAAAGTAGTGGAGAAATATCACCAGGCACCTGAGAAGGGAGTAATGGTATGTTGGTCAGCAGCCTTGGCTTCTTGGGTTAAAGTTCGAGCCTGCTCTTGCATGGGGTTTCCTATTTTCAGTGGGTGCTTCCAGATGGGAGCTTAATATTACAACTGGGTCATTTGGATATTGCAAACAAGTCACTGGCAATAGGATTTTAGTTAAGTTTTTCGTATGGTACATCCAGATTAAGGGGGTACGGGGGATATGGACTTGCCCTTTGATGGCAGAAACACCAGTCACATGACCTGCCCCATACATTTAAAGCACACAGCTTCCTCCAAGGAATCCTAGGGATTGCAGTAAAACAGTTCCCAGGATTCCTTGGGGAAAGCTGTGTGCTTTAAATGGATCATGTGACATGTGAGGTCACTGTGAAAATTGTGTATGCATGAGGATTGCCAGTTCACAATAGATACCCACCTGGAAGTGCCCAGAGCCGTCTTTTGTGATTCTTCTCCAAGTTCCAAATGAGCCACCTCACTCTCTTCTCTTCAGGCTCCCCAGGCCCTGCAAGACTTCCTGGAATCCAAGGAGACAGCAGCCCAGTCCATTCTGCAGGCTGACCAGACCCTCACGGACAAACAGAAGGAGCTTGAAGGTGAGCGCCTGTCCAGTAGGCTTTGTTTGCCTTGAAGACATACTGGCCCCAACAGGCCATTGTAGCTGCGAAAAGATGATAACACAGTAAACAATGGATTGTATCTACAGTCATACCTCGAGTTGCGAATGTGATCTGTGCAGAAGGCACTTTCACATCCCGCAGCATTTGCAGCCTAAAGTGCTGCGTCTGCGCATGTGCGTGATATCATTTTGCGCTTCTGTGCATGCGTGTGACATCATTTTGTGTATTTGCGCGTGCGCCGAAACCCGGACGTAACCTGTTCTGGTACTTCCAAAATACGCAACCCACAGTGTTCATAACCTGAGGTATGACTGTAATGCTGGTCCTACAGAGTGCACCCAGTGAAGTTAATGAACCTAAGTTAGTCATGTCTGTTAAGTTCAATTGGTCTACTCTGAGTAGGACCAGCATTGGACACAACCCACTAAGACTCTGTGTAAGCACAGTGGTAGGTACTCATTATCCGAAACCTAGAGCAAAAGTCTGACAGCTCCCTCTGTCCCCCTGCTCACATCATTCCATGGGATGGACTGCAGCAAGGAGATGGCTTGTCTGCACCCAAGTAAAGATAAACACAGTCTTCATGGGCTCAGTGGTCTAAACCACTGGGCCTCTTGGGCTTGCCGATTGGAAGGTTGGCGGTTCGAATCCCAGTGACGGAGTGAGCTCCCACTGCTCTGTCCCAGTTCCTGCCAACCTAGCAGTTTGAAAGCACGCCCGTGCAAGTAGATAAAAAGGTACCGCTGTTGCGGGAAGGTAAATGGCATTTCTGTCTGCTCGGGTTTCCATCACGGTGTCCTGTTGTGCCAGAAGAGGTTTAGTCATGCTGGCCACATGACCTGGAAAGCTGTCTGGGGACAAACGCTGGCTGTTTCGGCCTATAAAGCGAGATGAGTGCCGCAACCCCCTAGTTGCCTTTGACTGGACTTAACCATTCAGGGGTCCTTTACCTTTTACCTTTACATCACATGGAAACACAGGTGCCTGGTATTAACCATTGCCTGGGGTCTCTTGGGAACACAAGTGGGTGGTATTAACCATACCTCCCCCTCTAGCTATGCCTGGGACCTGTGGATACATCAAAGCATGTGAAGCACACATGAGCTCAGTGCTGCAGCTGCTGCCGATTAGGCAGGGGTCATCTTGACCATCAATATGCAAAGTTTCCAGACCAGCTTACCACACCAGGCCTGATCCAGGAGGCTGTTCTTATGTTCTTCATTACAAGAGGACACTTCATTAAGCGGTGCTTCCATGACGAGCAACACCTACTTAACACTCCCTCTTCCACCCAGCTAATGAGCAGGAGCCCTGACCCACCAAATTACAGGCCACTCTAAAGAGCAGGGCTCATTGCAGGGAATGGGGTGGCTATGACCTTCTGGAGGTGGCTGGACTGCATCTCCCATCCCTCACTAATGGTCACATTGGCTGAGACATGCTGAAGACCCAACTGAGATCTGGAAGGCCCCCTCTGTTCTACAGCTCAAAAAACACCACTAGTGGGAGAAGACATTCCTGCTAATTGTGTTCCTCCCCCACTATAGTGGAGAAAGCCAGGGCTGAGGCCGCCAGGCGGGAAGCTGAGCTGCAAAAACGGATGCAAGAACAGGCCGAGCAGATGATCCGGGAAAAGGATCGGAGCTATGAGGAGCACAAGCGCCAGTTGTTGGCCAAGATGGATGAAGACAGGAGGGCCCTCCTGGCTGCGAATGAGAGATTGTTGAACCACAAGCTCCAGGTAACAGCCCTTCTCTGCTCCCATATTGTTTGCTTTTCTTAAAAATGAGGTTTCAATACATGCAGTTCCTTATGTGTAGGTCTCATGATCAGCAAGGGCACACCAGTAAGTGGAGCTTAAGGGGGACCTCCAGAATTGGTGTTTCATTGTATCCTACAACATGTTCTTGACACAATGGTTAGTGCACTAGGGATGGCTATATTATTCTATAGGCCACAGTCACACCATACATCGAAAGCCCTGGTGATACCACTTTGAACATCCGCAGCTTCCTTCAAAGAATGATGGGAGCTGTCGTTTGGTTAAGGATGCTGAGAGTTCTTTCGGAGGCCCCCTATTCCCCACCCCAGAGCTATAATACTCAAAAGTTCCATGTGAAAAGGGGTTGATTGTTCAACCCCTCTAGAACCACCCTTCCTCTTGAACCTTTGAATGAGGCTAGAGAGCAGAGCATGTGTAGAAGCTAGCCTACTGTCAGACACAGGTCTCCGTTGTTGGTGGAGTTGACTCTTCAAGGAAACGAATATGCAACTTGGCCTCGTGGTCATCAACACTCCCCAGTAGGTCTTGCCCCATGGAAAGGTTGCCAGGACTGAAGGTCCCTGTCTTCCACCCTCTCTAAGGCTCCTCCTCCTCCTGGATGTTTCCCAAGCAGTCTCAAACTGCATTGGCATGCCTCTGGCCTCTGCTTAGCCCATCTCGGAGACCACTGGTTCTCAGAGGCAAGTGGAGAGGGGAGTTTGTCGCAGCAGGAGAGGGAGACTTCCTGGGTTCTTCAGCAGTCCCTTGACCACCCCCGCTCCTCTGCTTCAGCCTCAGAGTCTGAACTGCTCCCTGTCAGGTTCTTCCTGCTCACTAAACCCTGTGCCCCTTCAGCATCTGACGCCTTCTCCTGTCCAGCCAGTCCCTGACACCTACTATACAAGGCTACAAAATTTACATGAATTGCTCCAACCACTTTTGCTTCTGCCCCCTCCCATCACTGACATGTGCTCTCTGGAAGATGGTCCAGAAGGAAATGTGACCCTCGTTGCTTCATGGGCAGGGGATGAAACATGTTTTTGTTTGTTCCTTGAAAACTTCCATGGATCCTGGGATCTGCTGGGAGCTGGCAGCTCTGGGTTCTGTTGTAGACTAGTTCCATCTGTTTTGTGATCCTCTATTCTCCCCCCCCTCTCTCACACACAAAATGTGTTACAATTAACAGATGCTGACTTCGTTATGCATCTCTCCACCCCCTTCCTCTGACAGGAGCAGAGGCGTCTTCAGCAAGAAGGATACCAGCAGGAATTCTCAAAGCTTCAATCTCAGGTCCAGAGCTTGGAGTCTCAGATACAGCAACAGAGGAGTCAGAAAAGAAGAGGATGTGTGATCTCTTGAGGACTGCATCTCTGAACAGCCCTGATGGACTGAGTGAACGAAGGGCAAATCCTGGCCTGGCCTCAGGGCTGTGGATGTGGTTCAGCTGGGATGGGAAAAGGAGAGAGCTCTACTTTGTACCACTTTTAATAGATGTTTGCAGTGTGTATATGTGTACATGATAAATTTTTTTTGCTGCATTTTCAAAAGAGCCGGGATAGGTCGCAGAATGGAGGTTTCTGTGTAAAGATTAAGAGTACAGTGGTACCTCTGGTTACAAACTTAATTCGTTCTGGAGGTCCATTCTTAACCTGAAACCGTTCTTGACATGAGGTACCACTTTAGCTAATGGGGCCTCCCGCTGCCACCGCACAATTTCTGTTCTCATCCTGAGGTAAAGTTCTTCACCCGAGGTACTACTTCCGGGTTAGCAGAGTCTGTAACCCGAAATGTTTGTAACCCGAGGTACCATTGCATTGTATCCAGGCTTACAATGCAATCCTAATCATATTTACTCCAAAGTAAGTCCTGTTGTATTTAGTGGGGCTTCCTCCAAAGCAGAGTTCGGGTTGAAGTCTTAGACATGTTTAGAGCCGGTGAAGCCAGCTGGACTTAGTTAGACTAACATGATTTCAACAAGTTTGCTCTAAGGCTGTAGTTCTAACTTAATTGATTTTAATAGGACTTGCTTTTGATACAATACGATTATCTTTATTGTCATTGTCCCATACAGAACAACAAGTAGGCTTGGTTAGGGTTGCATCCTAAACTGGGCTCCAACCCAAGATTTTCAGCTTGAAATTATCTGAAGGCAAGTTAAGTGTGTGGAAAACCTATTTGGTTTAGATGTTTGGAACTGACCACTGATTTTTCTATCCATGAAACTCAGAAGGATGGGTTTTAGGAAATGGGAAATAGAGGTCATCCACCATCATCCCACTTGTTTATTTCAGTATGTGTGTCATTATTCCTGAAGGGCATCCTTTATCTCGGGCAAATTCACTGCACCTATGTACTGACTTCTGTTCTAAACAATTGCCTGTGTCTGTGTGGAGTGAATCAGTCTTCAGAGGGCATTTACAGTGTTGTCTACGGTTGTACACTGAACTGCATTTTGATATGGATGGTGCTAATATAAAACCAGATGGTTGGATCCAACTCTTAGGAAGGAGATAGGAAGCTGCCTGATACATAGTCAGATCACTGGTCCATTTGATTTTGTCTGCACTGACTGGCAGCATCTCCCTGGGGTTTCAGATAGGGACATTTCCAACCCGATCTGGAGATGCCAGGAATTGAACCGGCGACCCTCTGCATGCTAAGCAGCTCCTCTACCACTGAGCTACGCCTTTGCCCCCTCTCCCGCATTGCTAAGAACACTCAGAATCAGCTGTGTGACGGGGCTGTTGCTGCCCAGTCCACATGTACGAAGCAGCTAAGGTGGAGAATCCCTCATATTTGGCTCGTGGTGCTGTGCGTTATGAACTGGTCTGCAGCCAGCAAGATGGGTAAATGTCTAGCTGCTGTGCTTTTGCAACCTCTGAATTCCTCACCCCCAAACCCAGATTCCTGGCATCCCTCCAATCACCAGTGATCTGACAAGGGAAGGAGGGAGGAATCTAGTCAGTTTGCTGGACTGGGGCTGCTGCCAAGTCTTTTGAGCTGAACCCCCTCTCCCCTTGTGCAAAATGAGTGGGGGGGGGAATATTATGCACGCTTACTCTGAAAGTATTGCAGCTTGAGACCTGTCACTATGAGAATTGTAATGAAATGTGCATGAAGTGCTTGTGTGTTTCAGTATTATTTTGAAACGAAAGCTTCTGTCTTTGAATTCTCCTGCTTTGTTTCTCGTCTCTTCAGCTAACATCTTTTGAAATGTTTTTATTTTGGAGAGTTGTTGTACCAGCTAGCATTGCCAATTCTATCCCATTCCAGGAAATCAGGCAATCAACACTCTTGCCGAGGGAAAGAGTTCAGTGATCTCTGTGTCCAGGGCAGCTGTTTACCAGCTCCATCTGGTACGTAGGCTGAGACCCTATCTGCCTGCAGACTGTCTCGCCAGAGTGGTGCATGCTCTGGTTATCTCCCGCTTGGACTACTGCAATGCGCTCTACGTGGGGCTACCTTTGAAGGTGACTCGGAAATTACAACTAATCCAGAATGCGGCAGCTAGACTGGTGACTGGGGGCGGCTGCCGAGACCACATAACACCGGTCTTGAAAGACCTACATTGGCTCCCAGTACGTTTCCGAGCACAATTCAAAGTGTTGGTCCTGACCTTTAAAGCCCTAAACGGCCTCGGTCCAGTATACCTGAAGGAGCGTCTCCACCCCCATTATTCTGCCCGGACGCTGAGGTCCAGCGCCGAGGGCCTTCTGGCGGTTCCCTCATTGCGAGAAGCAAAGCTACAGGGAACCAGGCAGAGGGCCTTCTCGGTAGTGGTGCCCGCCCTGTGGAACGCCCTTCCAGCAGATGTCAAAGCGATAAACAACTACCTGACATTCAGAAGACATCTTAAGGCAGCCCTGTTCAGGGAAGTTTTTAACGTGTGATATTTTACTGTATTTTTGGTTTCTATGGATGCCGCCCAGAGTGGCTGGGGAGGCCCAGCCAGTTGGGCGGGGTATAAATAATAAATTATTATTATTATTATTATTATTATTATTATTATTATTATTATTATTATCTCAGTACCACTCACAGGTTTTGTGTTGGGGAGCCATTATCTCCCAAGGTTAGGATACCATGTTAAATCTTAAAACTAAGACAAGGAACTAGTCGGTTCTCAGTATGACAGTTGAGCAAGCAGACGCAACTGCCTCATTTGCTTGTGAAACAATTCCTCCCTTGAGAAAGACTTGTGGTTACAGCTAATTGCGGCTAAAAGGTCACCTCTTTGGACTGCCACGGCTTTCCCCATCAAATGCAGACCCTGAAATTTGTTTAAAGAGTGTCTAGTCAAGTTAAAGGAAGGCGGGAAGTTATGAGTGTGGTTGGGTGAGGAAATAGTAAAAAGTGAGGTCAGAGAGAAATGAAATGCAGAAAAGTACAGGATTGCGGCAATTCTGAGGACGCAAGGTGGGAGACAGGCAGAGGGGTGCAAAAAAGGGAAGGGGGAAATGAGTGGCTGCTGGCTCCTGCCCCATCAGGGCAACATTTGGGGGCAGATGTCCAGGGCCCAGGGCCAGGCTTGCTACTGCAAAAGACTGAGGGTGTGTGTTCGCATTACTGCCTCAAAGTGAAGTTGTTGAGGGTTTTTTGTGTGTGTGCATTTCTCATCTCTCTTTCTCTCTATCTCTCCCTGTTCCTTTTTATCTGTAAAAGAAAATAACAAGCATTTGAAACATTCAGAAATAATAATTAAAATCAACCATAATCTAAAACCAGATTAAAACACATGACAGCCGGATATTCAATATGCTCATAGCCCCCCCTCCCAGGTTGGTCACCCCTGTTCTGGTGCCACAGAATAATTTTGCACGCCACATCAATCTGAGGTGCAGGGTTCAATTTCCATGGAATGAGGGTCAGTGGTGACTGTGGTGTCTTTATGATATATGGTTTATTTGCATATATAAGGTAAAGGACCCCTTGATGGTTAAAGTCCAGTCAAAGGCGACTATGGTTGCGACGACACTCATCTTGCTTTCAGGCAGAGGGAGCCAGCATTTGTCCACAGGCAGCTTTTTGGGTCATGTGGCCAGCATGACTAAACCGCTTCTGGCACAACGGGACACCATGACGGAAACCAGAGCGTACCTTCCTGCCGCAGTGGTACCTATTTATTGCTTGCACTTGCTTTTGAACTGCTAAGTTGGCAGGAGCTGGGACAGAGCAACGGGAGCGCATCCTGTTGCGGGGATCCGAACCGCTGACCTTCTGATCGGCAAGCCCAAGAGGCTCAGTGGTTTAGACCACACCACCACCCCATTTGCATATTTACCTATTTGTGTACACGCCCACCCACCCTGACAACAGAAATCAAGCATGGTTCTCCTTCCCTGGCTTCCGCCTGAAGCGCCTGAAGGCTGCTTCCAACTCTCACACATGACTCTGCTGCGCCTACCAGCCAGGTGAGGGAAGGGGGGGCACCCATTTGGCACAAAGCTACTTCCCTTTGTTATAGGTAAAGGGACCGCTGACCATTAGGTCCAGTCACAGACAACTCTGGGATTGCGGCGCTCATCTTGCTTTATTGGCCGAGGGAGCTGGCGTACAGTTTCCCCAGTAAGTCACCAAGAAGATGGCCTGGCTAGTTCATAACAGATTTTAACCCTTGCTGTGGGTCTAGGAGCCCAGGAATTAGGGCTTGGGCATTATGCAAACTACTAGTAAAGGTAAATCGCGGACAACTCTGGGGTTGCGGCGCTCATCTCGCTTTACTGGCTGAGGGAGCCAGCGTACAGCTTCCGGGTCATGTGGCCAGTATGATTAAGCCACTTCTGGCGAACCAGAGCAGCGCACGGAAACGCCATTTATCTTCCTGCTGGAGCGGTACCTATTTATCTACTTGTACTTTGAACAAGTAGGTTGGCTTTCGAACTGCTAGGTTGGCAGGAGCAGGGACCGAGCAACAGGAGCTCACCCCGTCGCAGGGACTCCCCCCCCCAAAAAAAAAAACTCACAACACTAAAATCCCACAAAAGCTAGGCATATATCAAGTTCATAAGTTTATTGTTCTAGCCAAAGTCCACAACAAACTGGCGCCAGGCAATAATAATAGATTAATACAAAACAGCGTCCATAAAAGGGCATACATAACTGGCAACAGTTCAGAAACACCCAGATCCGTGCGTGAAGATAAATAAAAACTCAGAAAGGGAGGACGCGGCTGGCGCTGCCGGGAACTCTCCGCTCTTCCTGGAATCCTGCGCTTACAATCAGGGGCTGCTTTCACTTTCACTTCCTGGTCGCGAACAAAAGCCCCGCTGAGCAGGCGAGGAGCCAGAGTTAGCGGGGTCGGCGGGAGAGCGCGCGGGAGGTCTGGGAGCCAGAGGCCGCTGCTGCTGTCGAGAGGTAAGGAGAGCGACCGGGCCACATTTCGGGCGGACCCCGCCGTGATCCGCAGTTGCGCCGCGATCCCTGTTGCTGAACAGCCGCGGAGGCGGAGCTTGGAGAGCCACCTCCTCGTTTGCCTGCTGCGAGAATCCACACGTGCAATCCCAGCCCTCTTTACCCGGGAGTCATCCGCGTGGCATAGGTGCCAACTCCCTGGGGCCCTGGTGGGTGCGCCATCGCCCACAAAATTCCCCATGAAGGGGACCGGGCACCCACAAATTTCGGTGCCAGGGTCATTCACGCTGCATAGCACCCACGGCCCCGGGGCCAAGTTGGCACTCCTGCCCCGTGGGGTTAAAGGAAAGCTTCCTTCAGAGTAGACGTTGCACCGGAAAATTGGGAACCGCTGCGCTCCTGCGCGAGAGGAGAGGGGGAGAGCCGTCGCCGTCTGGTTTACTTGCGAGTAGACGCGCGGTGGATCGGTTTGCTGGTGCACATGCAAAAGCAGAGCAGCGGCGCTCACGGGGCAGCGAAGGGCCGGTTGTTTATTCTGGGATCCCCACCCGAGCTAGTTTTAGCCAGCCATTTGGAGCGGCGCCGAAGCGAAGCTCTTTTTGCTTACGAGGTGCTGCCAAATGTCTCCGCGCGTCTGAGGCTGGTTTAGCGCCAAGCTGCGGGGGGGGGGGGGCGAGGGGCGGCGGCGATGAGCTAAGGAAAGAGGTTCTAGCCAGGGATGTCAACTTCAATAAAATTGCGGGGGTGGGGTGGGGAAGGTAAGCCTCGCACCACATAAACGGTCACATGGCACGGCGCACGCACATCGTTTGAATGGCAATGGGGGGGGGCGCGACCCCTCAAACATTTTATTTCGGGGGGCGGGCGAAGGGACCTCGGCCCCCTAGGATTTGGCTCCAATGATGCTAACTAAGAAGATGAGTTTTGTGTATTTGGCACCATTACCCCATTGGTTGGGGCGTGTCTCGTGAGAATCGGCCTGGGGATTCCCACACGAACCCTCTGCGGTTTGTGGTTTTGCGCGATGGGATGGAGGAGGTTGCTTTGCAGGCTGCAAAGAGGCCAGTCAACCTTCCGGGTCCTCTGTGTGTCTCTGGGCAAGCAGGGCCTCGATCCTGAAACTGAAGCAAGTTTTAGCTGCCCCAGTAATTATCACAGGGAGGGAGGGAGACCCCACGAAGCTGGTGGTTTTGAGGTGTTTCTCGAAACACGGGGCTCCCCAGAGATTCTTGGGTGAGAAGTTTGCTCAGAACATAGTTTCTTCCTAACAATAACAGTAACAGAAAAAATTGTTTGTCTAAATTGTATGCCACCTTTCATTTCCAATAAAAGCCATGGCAATTTACATAAAATTAAAAATATTAAATCATCATCATCATCATTATTACTACTACTACTACTACTGTAACTTCAATATGTGTGGTGTTTTGCAAAAGGTTAATTCCTTGCCTTGAGGATCTTACAGTCTAAAATATGACGCAAGAAAAACGAAGGAAGAGGAGAGAGGTGAAGGCAGAGTTTATAGGGAGAATGCTATTTTAATAATTTCAGGGCCACAAATGCAGGGATGTGGACCTGCAACCTTCTAGATCAGGGGTCAGCAAACTTTTTCAGCAGGGGGACAGTTCCACTGCCCCTCAGACCTTGTGGGGAGCCGGACTATATTTTGAAGGAGGGAAATGAACGAATTCCTATGCCCCACAAATAACCCAGAGATGCATTTTAAATAAAAGGACACATTTGAGTCATGTAAAAACACACTGATTCCCGGACCGTCCATGGGCTGGATTTAGAAGGTGATTGGGCTGGATCCGGCCCCCGGACCTTAGCTTGCCTACCCATAGAATCATAGAATCATAGAATCATAGAATCATAGAGTTGGAAGAGACCACAGGGGCCATCGAGTCCAACCCCCTGCCAAGCAGGAAACACCATCAGAGCACTCCTGACATATGGTTGTCAAGCCTCTGCTTAAAGACCTCCAAAGAAGGAGACTCCACCACACTCCTTGGCAGCAAATTCCACTGTCGAACAGCTCTTACTGTCAGGAAGTTCTTCCTAATGTTTAGGTGGAATCTTCTTTCTTGTAGTTTGGATCCATTGCTCCGTGTCCGCTTCTCTGGAGCAGCAGAAAACAGCCTTTCTCCCTCCTCTATGTGACATCCTTTTATATATTTGTACATGGCTATCATATCACCCCGTAACCTCCTCTTCTCCAGGCTAAACATGCCCAGCTCCCTTAGCCGTTCCTCATAAGGCATCGTTTCCAGGCCTTTGACCATTTTGGTTGCCCTCCTCTGGACACGTTCGAGTTTGTCAGTGTCCTTCTTGAACTGTGGTGCCCAGAACTGGACACAGTACTCCAGGTGAGGTCTGACCAGAGCAGAATACAGTGGCACTATTACTTCCCTTGATCTAGATGCTATACTCCTATTGATGAGGCCCAGAATTGCATTGGCTTTTTTAGCTGCCGCGTCACATTGTTGGCTCATGTCAAGTTTGTGGTCAACCAAGACTCCTAGATCCTTTTCACATGTACTGCTCTCAAGCCAGGTGTCCCCCATCTTGTATTTGTGCCTCTCATTTTTTTTGCCCAAGTGCAATACTTTACATTTCTCCCTGTTAAAATTCATCTTGTTTGTTTTGGCCCAGTTCTCTAATCTGTCAAGGTCGTTTTGAAGTGTGATCCTGTCCTCTGGGGTGTTAGTCACCCCTCCCAGTTTGGTGTCATCTGCAAATTTGATCAGGATACCCTTGAGTCCATCATCCAAGTCGTTGATAAAGATGTTGAATAAGACCGGGCCCAAGACAGAACCCTGTGGCACCCCACTAGTCACTCTTCTCCAGGATGAAGAGGAACCATTGATGAGCACCCTTTGGGTTCGGTCAGTCAGCCAGTTACAAATCCACTGAGTGGTAGCATAGTCAAGACCGCATTTTACCAGCTTCTTTACAAGAATATCATGGGGCACCTTGTCAAATGCCTTGCTGAAATCAAGGTAGACTACATCCACTGTGTTCCCTTGTTCAAGATGACAGAATCATGGAGTCAGAGAATTGTAGATTTGAAAGGAACCCTGAGGGTCAGTGCAGGAATCTCAACAGGTGGTCCCCCATCCAAATCGAAACCATACCTGGCCCTGCTTAGCTTTGCAAATTCGTCAGCGGTTTTGTTGCTGCGCCCCATTAAGGCAATAAACCAGTTGTTCAAATGGTAATAAATATAATATCTTGGCAGTGTACCATGAAATCATTAAAACTTCCAGAAATTATAAATTCATGGCATACAGAACAAATGGTCAACACTGAATCAAATTTATTACCTAAATTTTTTAGTTGTGTTTTATTAATGGATTTATTTGCACATTGCTTGTGCACATTATAAATCATCTATCTTATGTTCACTGGTGGTGGTGTAAATATGTAAACTTTTTTTGGCAAAGGGAGTTTAAGGAAATAACAGAAATCACTGGGTTAAAGCTGACCGAAAGTCCAGAGGTAGCATTATTATCTATTTACAATGGGGTGGAAGGTTCACAGGCTATGAAAGACTTGCTTACAAATTTATTGACAGCTGCACGAATTACGATAGCTAGGAAGTGGAAGGGGCAAGCAGAATATAAAATGGAAAAATGGTATAAAGAGGGGTGGGTTATAGCTATTAATGATTAAGTAATATGTGCCATTAAGATAAGATGGGGAATATGCAGGAGAAATGATTTTGAGGAGATAGGGAGAGTGTTTGTAGAATTTATACTGTTAAAATGAAAGGGGTCAAACCATCGCAAGACGTGTTGAAATTTTGGGATGTTAGATAGTTGCAATGGAATGGTCTCGGGGGTGGGGTGCACATTTTTATTCTTATATATTTGTGATTATTACTTTGTCAAAACAAAAAACAAACAAACAAACATCTCTCTAAATATAAATAAATAAATAAATAAATAAATAAATAAATAGCATCTTTCTGATTCTTCTGGCTGCTGGATCCATGCAGCTCATATTTTTGATTCATAGGTGTACATGAAATATATCCCATGGTGACTCTTCCTGGTTTTCCACCTGTCTCCTACCCCAAACAGTACTTTGAGGTTTAGAGCAATGGCGCCTGAAAGCCACATGTCTGAGCCCATCTGCCTGATCGAGAACAGGGACAGGAAACTCTTTGTCTGTGAAAAGGCCCTTCGCCTGCTCTCCGAAATTCGCCAGCCGGTGGTGGTGGTTGCCATTGTAGGACTCTACCGAACGGGCAAGTCCTACCTCATGAACAAACTAGCTGGCAGAAACTCAGGTGAGAGAGAAAATTGCAGTGAACCCTGGAGAGGGAGGGGAGCAAACTCTACATTTAAGTGTTTTATGCTCAAATGGGGGGGGGGTGTACCACAGAGTGCCCTTCTGTGCAGAGAGAATCATGTAGTAACTTATTCCAAGCACAATTCTGGTGCTGACCTTTAAAGCCCTAAACAGCCTCGGCCCAGTATACCTGAAGGAGCGTCTCCACCCCCATCGTTCAGCCCGGACACTGAGGTCCAGCGCCAAGGGCCTTCTGGCGGTTCCCTTACTGCGAGAAGTGAGGTTACAGGGAACCAGGCAGAGTACCTTCTCAGTGGTGGTGCCAGCCCTGTGGAACGCCCTTCCTTCAGATGTCAAGGAAATAAACAACTATCTGACTTTTAGAAGACATCTGAAGGCAGCCCTGTTTAGGGAAGTTTGTAATGTTTGATGTTTTATTGTGTTTTTAATATTCTGTTGGGACAGGAGCAACCCAGAATGGCTGGTGAAACCCAGCCAGATGGTGGGGTATAAATAACAACAACAGCAGCAATTCAAGGCCAGTTAATGTGTTGCAAGGCAACAATGTGGACACAACTTCCACAGGAGTCCAGCATGCCTCTAATCCTAGTTTTCCTGGTACATCTCTTTGGAAAATGTAGAACATTAGTAGAGTATCTGATCTGCATGTATAAGTTCCCAGGTTGAATGTCCCTAGTCTGAAAACCCTGGTGAATTGCTGTCAGTCAGGGTAGACAATACTGGGTTAGATGGGCTGATTCAGTGTCAGGAAGCTTTCTAGATTCCTAAACAGAAGCCCACTTTTCCTACCACCCCACCCCCCTATGTGGGAGAGGGAGAGGGAACTGATGTAAGAGCATTCCAAGAGAAAGGGCGTCAGCACCATTCCCTGATCTTACTAGCTCACATGATTCCGGTTTCCTAAATCCTGAAAATTTGCTTATCTCCATGGTTAGGTTTTCCCCTGGGTTCTACGGTGCAGTCAAAGACCAAGGGAATTTGGATGTGGTGCGTCCCTTACCCTGGCAGGCCTGGTCAAACCCTTGTGCTTCTGGATACAGAGGGACTAGGCGATGTGGAAAAGGTAATTCTGAACTCTTGGATGGTGCACCTGTTGAATTTCTGCCTAGCATGTATGGGCAAAGGACATAACAGCATTTGTGACAGGGCCAGGTGCAACATACCTGCCACCGTACCCAGCTGCTGAAGGATCATTGCCAGGTATTTGTCTACAGAACCAGAAAATGCACACATCAACAGAGATAAATGTTTTATACATTCAAAGTGCAAGTCTGAGGCTGAAACCAGGTCTCGGCGAAGGGACTGTGAAAACAAGCAGGTGTGAGGCTGCCGACCTCTTTGTAAACTACAGGAAAGCCCCAAGTATGACTAATTATTTTGGCTGCTGGGGTTTTGATGGCTCAGCACAATTTATGTAATTTTTGGAATTTCCAGTCAGTTGAAGTTGAGAGCTGGAAGAAGGTCTATAGTGTGAATCTGGTGCTTGTTGCTTTCCCATCCACAATGGTATGGGATAGCAAAGGACAAGCTCGAGCCTACATGAGCAAACATCGCTACACCAATGGTATTTCTCAACTTCCTTGCACACTTGTGCTTTAGAGTTGCCACTTTGTTTCTGGCAACAATAGTGTCGGCCTGAGGAACAGAAACTGTTTAGAGAAGTTTTTAATGTTTGATGTTTTGTTGTATTTTTAATATTCTGTTGGAAGCCTCCCAGAGTGGCTTGGGAAACCCAGCCAGATGGACAGGGTATAAAATGATGATGATGATGATGATGATGATAATAATAATAATAATGATAATAATAATAATAATAATAATAATAATAATAATAATAATAATAATATAAATTAACCTTGGGAAGCTTTTCTCTGGAACAAGTGTTGGGCAAAGCTTTCCCTGCTTGATTTTGACGTGACTAGCCTAGCTGCTGTTAAAAACCCAGAATCGGGGCTCAAAGGAAGGGAGTTTAGGGACAGCCCAGCACCAACAGCACTTTGGTTCTCAGTAGTGCAACTGCGTCAGTGGCAGTCCTTAGCCCGCTAGGCCAGCTTTCCCAGGGCCAAGTAAAAGCAACAAATAACTTGAGAATGAATCAGTACTTATGTGTTGTGCAGCTCAGTTGGTTAGAGCGTGGAGCTGATAATGGGAAGGTTGCAGGTTCGATCCCCGTATGGGACAGCTGCATTGTATTCCTGCATCGCAGGGGGTTGGACCAGATGATCCTCAGGGTCATAGAATCAGTTCTATGATTCTGTGAACAATATTTGCAGCAACACTGCGGTGGAAGGGGAGAAGCAGAACCTAACAGCTTTCTGTGACATTAACATCTGAGAGAGTGCTGGAGGTGAAATAGTTAAACAGGTTACCCAATCAGGACCCAGGGGCTTGGAGTCAGAGGGATTATAAAACCAGCTCTGGGAGGGTTGGGGGAGTTTGTTGGGAGTTGGGTGGTTGGTTGGAGTGGGAGTGAGTTGGGATAGAGTTTGTGGGTAGGTTGAGTTAGTGTAGCAAAATAAGCGGAGTCAGGAACAGTTAGGGGCTAGGAAGACAAGTAAATATCTGAGAGGTGGTTTAGTGAGTGAGAGCAGGTAGTGGAAGTTATAGGTCTGGATAGGCACCCCATGAATGTAATTGACTGATACTGTTTATGAAACCACACGCTTGTTAAACTGCAATAAACAAACAAAAGTTTATGTTCCAATTTAACCCTGACTGGACTCAGTATTGTCCCAGGTAGGGCTTGGGTGTTGGGAGCGAGAAATAAAGTGGTGCCACAGGGATCAATAGACGGTGAAATGGCTGGGGACCCTGTGTGATTGCCACACTTTCTTCCTCCTTTCTTAGGGCGACACTCAAAACGACACCTGGATCTTCGCTTTGGCTGTGCTCCTGAGCAGCACCCTGGTCTACAACAGTTTTGGTGCCATTGACCAGCAAGCTATGGATCAGCTTCAGTATCCTTCCCAAGCACTAACTCTGATTTTCATTTGCTGGAGGGAGTTGGAGGAAGTCCTGTATTGGCTCTCTCTCTTTAGGACATTGCCTCTTGTTACTCGAGAGCAGTAGGAAATATTTTTCAGCCCAGGGGCCACCTTATTTTATGTGCAACCTTCCAGGGGCCATGTGTCAGTGGTGGGTGGGACCAGAGGCAAGAGTGTGCAGAACAACGGGTACAACTCTAACCTTTGTAGTGTTAGGTTTTCATCCTTTTTTGGTATTGTGACCCACAAGTCCACAGAGCAAGCCAGCAGTAAATCATACCGTTCAAAGTTGGTGATAACTTAGAAGAGGAGGAGTCAGACTGGGAAGAGGAAGTCTCAGAAGATGAGGAGGTTATGTTAGCCCCAAAATGGAAAACGAGTGAGGTTCCAACCAAAGAAGAATGACAACTTACTTGACAGAATATTCACAACTTGCAGGCTTAGCATACAGAGTAAGAGAACAAGAAGAACATACAGTTAAAGAAGATTGGAAAATGTTTATTGAATATATGGAAAATAATTGTGCCCAGCTGAAAACGCTGGCAACATTAAGTTAAATTCAACAGTGTAAATGAGTTTTGATGGATGCAATAATGGTAAACTGAGTGGTATAGTTTTTTGTACAATATGCAGGGATTTAAGATATGTAAAATGAACCATGGAAAGAGAAGAGAAGTCATTGATATCTTAAGGATGTAAAATGAGAATTTGAAATTGTAAAACAGAAAATTTAATAAAAATTATATACATAAAAAACAGAAAACAAAAGAAGATGAGGAGGTAACAGGAAGAATCTGTGGCAGAGAGCAGTCCACAATCAAAGGCAGAAGCCAAAGCCGGCGAGTGGGAGGACACCAAGAGGAAGATGAGTCAGGTCAATGAAAAGTCACAGGAGTCTCCCCATCCTGCTGCTACAATCTTCCCTCCCCACTTGCCTCCCAGAACCAGAAGAGGGCTGAAATGGGCAGAGCAGTGGCAAGTTGCATGCAGGCGCAGTCTCTGATTGTTTGGGGAAAGCCCTGGAGAGGAGGGACCTAGACTGCTGTGGGGAGGCGGGGACTTTCAGTCTCAGCAATGGAGTCATGGGGCAAGACCTACTGGAGGTGAGCTGCTGCGCTCCTTTGGCCTGACACTCAACCAAGTCCATGAAGATCCTGCTTTTGCTAATAAAGAGTTAACTCGCAACTTTGAACATCTTTGACATCATTTTTCTAAAACTGCCATCCATGTGCCACATAAAGTTGAAGGGCTTTTCTCTCCTGCTGTAACTTTGTTTTCCTGTGGCAATAATTTCAAAGCAGGCCACCTTTGGGGGCGGAGTGGGGGGGGGGGGAAAGAGGCATGGAAAGGGCACGTTGTGAGGAAATAATCACCACAAATGCAGCTGCATGAGAATTTGTTCTGCACATGCAATGGAAAAGGTTAATGAGATGGTGCTCCAAAATATGCAGCAGTTTAAAGGTACAGGACCTTTCTCATTTGCATCGAACTATCTGTTCTGTGGGACACGGGTGGCGCTGTTGGTTAAACCACAGAGCCTAGGACTTGCCGATCAGAAGGTCGGCAGTTCGAATCCCCGCAACGGGGTGAGCTCCCGTTGCTCGGTCCCTGCTCCTGCCCACCTAGCAGTTCGAAAACACGTCAAAGTGCAAGTAGATAAATAGGTATCGCTACGGCGGGAAGGTAAACGGCGTTTCCGTGCGCTGCTCTGGTTCTCCAGAAGCGGCTTAGTCATGCTGGCCACATGACCCAGAAGCTGTACGCCAGCTCCCTCGGCCAATAAAGCAAGATGAGCGCTGCAACCCCAGAGTCGGTCACAACTGGACCTAATGGTCAGGAGTCCCTTTACCTTTATCTGTTCTGTATTGCATGACTATTGCATGGTGGGGGTATTTTGAGGGGCTGCTTGTTCTCCCCCTGTGCAGGCAACTGGTCTCTTGATTCCTAAACCTGGCCAACAGCTATGTGACAGAGCTCACGGAGCGCATCAAAGCCAAATCGTCCCCCGGGGGCGGCAGTGAGGGACTGGAAGACTCTGCTGAGTTTGTCCGCTTCTTCCCAAGTTTTGTCTGGGCCTTGCGGGATTTCACCTTGCAGCTGGAGCTGAATGGGCGCTCCATCACTGAAGACGAGTATCTGGAACATTCCTTGAAATTAAAGAAAGGTACTGACAGTGGCGGGCGAATTCAATGGCTTCCCCCAATGAATGCCAGGAAGTGCTGTTTGTTAAAGGTGCTGAGGTGTTGGGAAACTACTCTTCCCCTTCCCAGACTACAGAGTTCCTTGGGAAGGAGTATTGGTTGTTAAACCACTCTGGGAATTGTAGCTTTTGGGGGAGATTAGGGGTCTCCTAACAACTCTTCGCACCCTTAACAAACTCCAGTTCCCGGAATTCTCTGGGGGAAGCCATGACTGGTCAAATTGGTATCATAGTGCTTTGAAGTACAGTATTGTGTGAATGTGGCCTTAGTTTAATACCAGTCTAGGTGTGTTAACGTCATGTCTTTACTACCTAGCAGAGTCGTGTTTCAAAGCACGTTTGATGTGTTTACACATCACATTTATTTGAAACAGTTGCAGCTTTCCTCTGCACAAAATTCCTCCCAACAAACCACAATAAAATACAGTATATAAACTGTTTCAAAGGGGTAGCCAAGTTCCTCTGTTGCAGCAAACACAACGGAACCTTGCTAACTTACTAACAGCTGTAGGAATAACTGAGACCACAGGTTGAATGTGAGTGAGCTGTGCGGAAGCAAGCTAATCGGCTAGCTTGGCAGAGCCTCTTTTATTGGCAAAAATCAACAGTTGCAAAGCAGTAGTGAAACCACTCTGAACTTTAACATATTTCCATCTAAGCACATTCCCAGCATTAGCAAATACACATGACAGCAGGTGTTTCCCTCAAATGTCCCCCCCCCATACTTGATAACACCTGCTTTCCCTGCCATGCTCCAGCCAAGCGAAATGTCTAAGCAAACAGTTTGTGAAAGGACAACAAGGCAAAAGGTCAGGGAAAGCAAGCGTAGCATTGACATGCTGTGGCACGTCTTTGTGCGAGGTTTGCCTTTGCAAAACAGAGCGTTACCCCCACAAACAGCCAGCTCTGGTAGGCTGCAGTCAGCATGGACATTGCTTAGGGATGATGGGAGTTGCAGTCCCATGACACCTAGAGGGCACTAGGCTGGCTAACCCAGCTTTGTAACTTGCATGTGTGTATATATCTGCCAACTTGGGATAACATTCCATGCACCTGAGAGAGTAAGCTTATGCCATAACATACTTGCTAGTCTTTAAAGTGCATGAGACTGTTGTTTTTAGCATATATATTTAAAAACACTCAGAATTCATAATGCATCTGAAATTACTAGTTGTTGCTTAAAACTTAGAAACTTAGAAACTCGTGTCTATAGGCTTGCCATCTAAAGTAAGATCTAGTAGTCAGAATGGGGGGGGAAGCAAGGAAGAGCGGAAAGGGTTGTGCGCCTATGTACTTAATAAGGATAACCATGAAGTATAGTATGCCTTCCCTTCTGTAGTATGAAATATCCACCTTGCTCAAATCCCACTTTTTCTCTTCCATGTTCCAACCCACTGGTATCTTTGCATTTCCATGTGCCATTTCAGATTTACCCACAAGCTCCCCATCTCCTGTTAATATTTGTACTGGTACTGTATTTGTTAGAAAATGTATTTTACAAAGAGTGATTTGTACTGGGGGAAAGAAAACCTATGTAATGTAACAGCTGCAGAATCTTGTGACTCCGATTAAGGTCACAGAAATGCTGACTCATTGCCTTGATGATTTGTTAAGTCCCTTTAAAAGTGAGTGTGTTTCTTATATAGGAGGGGAGGGAGTTGGAGGTTGTCTTGTTGTTGTTTCATTGACCAACAACAACAACAACAACAACAACAACAACATGGGAGTGTGGAAACTTCAAGCAGATGCTGTGTCTGGAGGAGTTTGTGAAGACAGACAAATCAGCAACTCAGCGGTTCTCAACCTGTGGGTCCCCAGATGTTGTTGGACTACAACTCCCATCATCCCTGAGCTCTGGCCTGGCTAGCTAGGGGTGATGGGAGTTGTAGTTCAACAACCTCTGGGGACCCACAGGTTGAGAAAGGCTGTCTTACTGCTATGAAAGAGTTTTTGAAGCAAGAAGCAAAAAGATCCTCTCTTGGGCTCAAATGCATTGTATTGGACTTTATATGCACAAATAATACTGATTGTTAACAGCTGCCACCCTGCAAGTAAAGAGTCATCTTCAGAGTCCTGGTTCTGGAGGCTACTTCATCATGAAGGCTTTGAGGGTGAAACCCCTGCATGACTCAGGAAAATAGCTAACATCTCCATCATCTTCTTTCCAGGCGATGCCTCTGATGTTCAGCTGTACAACCTGCCTCGCAAATGCATCCGGATGTTCTTCCCCACTCGCAAGTGTTTCATTTTTGACAGACCCACTACTAGGAAGAACCTGCCCCTTCTGGAGTCGATGCAGGAGAGCCAGCTGGATCCCGACTTTGTGGAACAAGCCGGCCACTTCTGCCGTTACATCTATAGTACATCCAAGGAAAAGACCATCCCTGGAGGACACCTTGTCAATGGCCGCTGTGAGTCCTGGTAACTCTGTAGTCCTCCTCAGACTAGCTGGTTGGCAGCTGGATGGCCCTGTGCACCTGCCATAATTGCCCCAGGGAGGAGCTTGGGATCTGGCCCGCCATCCTAGCTACTTGGTTTTGCATTGCAATGGGCCACTGTGAGCACAGGCAGTTCAGTGTGCCCTCCCATAACCAGCTCCTTTTCTTTTTCCCCCTGGTAGTGCTGGCGAACCTAGTGACAACCTATGTGGACACCATTCGCAGTGGGCAAGTGCCTTGCATGGAGAGCGCAGTGCTGGCCTTGGCTGAGATTGAGAACTCGGCTGCTATCCATGATGCTACTGTGCGCTACAGGGAGCTGATGGATCAAAAGCTGAAGCTTCCTACGGAGACAGTGCAGGAGCTGCTGGGGATCCATGCCGAGTGCGAGAAGGAGGCCCTGCAGGTGTTCCTGGCTCGTGCCTTCAAGGATGACCAACAATGGTTCCAGGTGGAACTCATGGTAGGTTGTCCCTTGATATCTTCGTGTTAAGAGGTGGTACATTGAGAGTGTCGGTCTGGTTGCAAAACAAACATGGAGCAAACATGTTAAGCCTGGACGGTTGGAGAACCACTTGGATTTGTATGGCTCAGACTAAAAAGGCTTGTCTTGGCTTATTTGTTGGTTTGAAATGATATTTATATGTAGTGTACATTGATTTTATTCAGACTTTTTTTAAATGAATTTTTAAATTTTGTTTTACAAGTTCATTCACAGAAAACTATTCTTGCAAATATTAAAATTTAACACAAGATCATTTCGAATCCTAGGACTTCCTTCTTCCTCTCTGTGGGTTCATTGAAAAACTTTTCCAGCTGTCCATCCAATTTACAGTCCTCTATTATATCCAAAGTCTATACAGTGGTACCTTGCATTGCATACGCTTCAGGCTACAGACGCTTCAGGTTACAGACTCCACTAACCCAGAAATAGTACCTCAGGATAAGAACTTTGCTTCAGGATGAGAACAGAAATTGAGCAGCGGTGGCGTGGCAGCAGCGGGAGGCCCCATTAGCTAAAGTGGTGCTTCAGGTTAAGAACAGTTTCAGGTTAAGAACGGACCTCCGGAAAGAATTATGTTCTTAACCCGAGGTACCACTGTATATCATTGCAAGAGTTATTCAAGAGTTCAAGTGTTTACAGTGGTCTTTCAAGTACAATCTATATTTGTCCCATTCTCTGTTGAAGTTTTGATCCTCTTTCCTTAGTTTTTCCTTAGTTTTACCCAAATATTCAGATTTTTGTCCACCACACGGGAATCTTTGGGTGGAGGGTGGTTAAGAAATTTCTTGAACAATTTTATTCTGAAAATAAATCTGTGGCGCACAAAGTCTGTTCTCCCAGACTAGAAATGTTTCAAAGTGCTTAGCTATGTCTCAGCTTTATTTTGTTTGTGTTGCCAGAAAACCATGGACCAGATGAAGGAGGGCTTCTGCCAAAAGAATGAGCAGGAATCTTCAAAACTCTGTTGGGCTGTGTTGATGTCCTTGTCTGGGGAGCTGGAGGAAAAGATCAAACAGGGGGTTTACTCCTGTCCTGGCGGTCACAAGCTGTTTTCGGATGACCTGAAGGAAATGGAACAGAGATACCACCAAGAACAGAAGAAAGGAGTGATGGTGAGGAAGGGCAAGGGCTGCTAAATGAACATTTTAAAGGGGTATTGTAATGTTTCTGGGGAGCTCGGCTGATTGGAGGGTGGGGATGCACTCCAAATCATGGTATTCTCAGAATTCAAATTGCCAAAACCTGAAACACATTTCATAGGTGTGGCTGAAATAGGTGCAAAGTTCATATCTGAGTACCAGAGCTGAAGATGGGGTACTGAAATTGTGACTGGGGAAACCCAGCCAGATGGGCAGGGTATAAAACAACAACAACTCTTGCTACACAATTGCACCATTTTTAAAATTCTGAATCCATGAAAAATTAAGGCTTGTCTGACTGCAGTCTTAATAGCTCATTGTTCAACCCGGTAGCAAACAGAAAGGCATACAGCTGAAACAAGCTCAGATTCCTGGTCCAGTCGAGAGACATATAAAAAGTAGACTGGGAGAGAGATTGTGGGAGGTTGTTCTGCTTCCCCCAGCAATGTGCCTGAGCTTCCCGATTTAGGACCTATATAGATGTGACACAAGAAGTCCACAGTGCTTTGAATTTTACTTAAAATCAATTGCTAGAGATTGCAGATTGGAGTAGAACACAGTGGCACTGAGAGATCCTTGCGTTATGGGATATTTGGAGGGCTGTTTAGATCAGGAAAGCAGATGACCTTTTCTTCCATCCTGGCTGCTCCGATGTGATGTGCAGTCCCCAGCAGTGTTAAGTAACTTTCAGAATGCTAGCAGATCCAGTCACAGGCATCCCTCAACATATCTGCTTAGGCTCTTAGAGGGCCACAATTCTAGGGGTGAATAATACAGAGGATGCGGGTAGCGCTGTGGTCTAAACCACTGAGCCTCTTGGGCTTGCTGATCAGAAGGTCGGCGGTTCGAATCCCCACGATGGGTTGAGCTCCCATTGCTCTGTTCCAGCTCCTGCCAACCCAGCAGTTCAGAAACATGCCAGTGTGAGTAGATAAATAGATACCGCTGTGGCGGGAAGGTAAACCGCGTTTCCGTGCGCTCTGGTTTCTGTCACGGCGTTCCATTGCACCAGAAGTGGTTTAGTCATGCTGGCCACATGACCCAGAAAGCTGTCTGTGGACAAACGCTGGCACCCTCAGCCTGAAAGCAAGAGGAGCGCTGCAGCCCCATATTCACCTTTGACTGGACTTAACCGTCCAGGAGGAGTCCTTTTGTAATAGAAGAAGGAAGTCCACAACCCTCAGCTGCAGGATGAGATCTACTTTGTGCCTGAAATGAAATGGGTGCCTGCCAGGGAGTCAAATGCCATCTGGGCCATCTATCTTCTCGCAGTCCATGCTTCAGACAGTCTCCTTTCCTCTTTACTATTAACATCACTGCAGAAATGTTCATGCATTTGTATTTCTCCTTTGTTACCTTATTAAGCAAAAATGGGAAACTTGAAGCACGCTGGGGACCCAATCTGTTTTAGCCGGCCTCTCTTCATTCACTCTGCTGACTCTTCTGTTGCAGGCAGAGACAGTCCTACAGCAGTTCCTCAAGGAGAAGGAGAATGTCAGCAGAGCCATACTGCTAAGTGATCAAGCTCTGTCAGAGAAAGAGAAGGAAATGGCAGGTAAGGGGATGGGAAAGTAACATGCATGGGGCTCCCTGGTCAACAATGTGGCTCCCTGGAGGTCTTCCGCTGGGGCCCATGAAGACTCTGGGCCTCCCCACATGCTGCCCACTTGGTCATGAGGTTTTGGGTGTGGTTATCTTTTTACCCCTTGAAAATGACATAGAAGCATGTTGGAAAAAGGGACATTTTCTCCCACTTTCTCTTTCAGTTCTATGTGCTTTTCAAGCTGATGGTATAGGGCTGTATATAAATTTTAATAATAATAATAGTAATAATAGTAATAATAATCTGCTTGCAGAAAGCTTTTGCAGAGGTTTGATTAGATCCAGCATTTGTTAAGCATTTATTGCGATTTGTTTATGACATTTTGAACATTCATCCTGACTTGCTTGTAGGGTGCTTATACATTTTCCCTTTTACTCATTCACATCCCACAATTCTCAGTTCAATTGCCTGTCACTTTCCTAACAGCAGAAAAAGTTCTTTTTCAGGTTATGGACATGCCAAAACCCAGAAGTACCAGAACGGGTTACTTCTGGGTTTTGGTGGTCGTGCATGCGCAGAAGCGCTAAATCGCGCTTTGCGCATGCCCAGAAATGCTGAATCACAACCCGTGCATGCACAGATGTGCCCCTGCGGGTTGCGAACACTGTGGATTACGAACGTGCATACTGCACGGATCACGTTCGCAACCCAAGCATCCACTGTATTAGGAAATTTAGGTTTGCACATTCAAGTAAATTAATGAATTCTGTTGCCCTAGCGCAAGAATTCCACTTAAAAAACTTTTTCTGCTGTTAGGAAAGTGACAGGCAATTGAACTGAAAATTGTGGGATGTGAATGAGTCTGTAACCCGAGGTATGACTGTATTCACTTGACTCCGTCCCACAAACTACTGCTCTGGAATATTTATTTCTGCTACAACTTTTCTAGTTGTTTTGGGGCTTCCTACTTTCTCCAAATACAGATATGAACGGTATGCAGGGCCACTGAGTATTAACAAACTTCAAGCAGTAATTCTGGCCCCTTTAACCCTATTTTAGCCAAACCCAAACTCCATAGCAGTCAGTAACCGTAGAACAATATCTTGTGGCTCTGCACAAACACCTGCGGTTATTCGTTCTTCCTTTTTTTCATTCCTGGGACAGAGGCGAAGGCAAAGGCTGAAGCTGCACAGCGAGAGCAGGAGATCCAGAAGCAGAAGCAAGCTGAGCTGGAACAGAAGATGGAGGATCAGAAACGGAGCTACGAGCTGAACATCCGTCAGCTGGAGGAGAAGATGGTGAAAGAAAGGGACAATCTACTGAAAGAGCAGAATATGATGATGGAGAGTAAACTCAGGGTAACTATCACAGGCCCATCTTGGGCCTCTTCTCTATTTGCAACTTGCAAACACAAGAACGCTAGTTTGGGTGGTTCTGGAGTTCTGTGCTTCCTTACAAAATGGATCAAGTCAGGCTCAGGGGAGTGTTAGCCCTCTTCCTCACAAGCCCAGGGCCCCTATCTAATTTAGTTAGCAGTGTTTTTCCTGGTCAGGCATCCTTGTGAGACACACTCAGCTGTGGAGTGAAGCTTCTGGGGTTGGAAGGAAGTTCGTCGTGATCTGAGCCATCTCCTTGACTGTCAAGTCGCAGACAATGATGTTAAAAACTTAAATTCCATTCAATTATATGCCTTCTTTAGAACACCAGAAGAAAGCTTTTGGCTTTCAGTTTGGCTGAAAGTATTCTTAAGCACGGGACACGGGTGGTGCTAGGACTTGCCGATCAGAAGGTCGGCGGTTCGAATCCCCACGATGGGGTGAGCTCCCGTTGTTCAGTCCCAGCTCCTGCCAACCTAGCAGTTCAAAAGCATGTCAAAGTGCAAGTAGATAAATAGGTGGGAAGGTAAACGGCGCTTCCGTGTGCTGCTCTGATTCGCCAGAAGCAGCGTAGTCATACTGGCCACATGACCCGGAAGCTCTACGCCGGCTCCCTTGGCCAATAAAGCGAGATGAGCGCCGCAACCCCAGAGTCGGTCACGACTGGACCTAATGGTCAGGGGTCCCTTTACCTTTTTATTCTTAAGCACACCGAAAGCCGAATCACACCCCTTTGCTTTTGATGTGAATGCTCTCTCTTTTTACAGGAGCAAGAGGCTTTGCTGAAGGATGGATTCCAGAAAGAAGCAAATCGACTAAATGGGGAGATTAATCAGCTGAGACAACAGACTGAAAATATCAAGAAGCCATCTTGGTTTGCCGGGGTGTTGGGTGGTCTGGTAGATGTTGCCACATGTTTTTTGCCTGGTATTATCCCCAGACTTGCTGGATCGCTGGCTTCTAACTTCATAAAGCGCTTGTGATCAAGCAGGAAAAGGCCTACAGATCAATTACATTTGTCATGAGACAGTGGTGGTGAAGGCATCCTCTTCTATTTCTCCCCGTGTCAGTTTCAGTCTCAGTTTATTAACTTTTCTAGTAAGGCTGTTTCCCATACTACTTGATACCAGTGTTCCATGTTTATTCCTGACAGGTCCCTCCAGTGTCTGCCTATGATGTTTCTGGCTGCTGAGAGTAGGTGGGCTGTTATAGTGTGAGTGGGTATTGCTATCTTGGAAGATGTTTAGTAGGGCCAGTTCTGGGGTGACTTCTAGTACCTGTTTAGTTATTTTGTTTCTTTCTTGTATGACTGTTGTCCAGAAGAATTGGGTCTGAGGGCATTCCCACCACATGTGGAGGTATGTGGGTATGTGCCTGTGGAGGTCCAGCCTCTCCAGCATTTTGGCGAGGTTCCTGGGCATATCAGCACCAGTTTCCGTGGTGTTAGGTACCATCTGTATATTGTATATTGTGGATACCATCCCCTTGCTATGTTCTGTTGTTGTTAGGAGAAGGTTTTTGAAGGTGGTCAAGGGCCTAGTAGCTGTTGATTTTACTACTGGATTGTTTAAGAAGGCGTGTAGTTGATGGTGTGTTAGCCAGGGCATTTGGGTGTCCCCTAGCTTAGCTTCTGTTGTTCCCTGAAACACCCACATATTAATATATTTGCCAGGATTTCCCCACCCTCCCCATCGGAACTGACACTTCCTTTTTCTTCTTCCCTGACATTTGTATGATTAAGTTAATAAGCAAAAAGGAAGCTGTAAAAAAATTCCACTTGCGAGTGGGAGGCAAGAATGTCTTCCAAGAGTGTATTGAAGATGCAGATTGTGTGCAGATTTCCTTGAACACCTTATAATAGTGCTGTATTTGTCAAAGGCAACCTCTTTAAAGACAAAGCCAGTTAGGTACTTGCATGCCTGTTGCCTACGAAGAACTTTTTGCCATACAGTGCCTCAGGTCACATGAAAGCCGCTATGATGAAGAAAGCTGCTGTGTTGATGTAGCCTGAGTGCCATATTGCAGTATTAGTAGAGTGATGCTTACCACAGACTTGACCTGATAATGTGGTTGGGTGCAGATTGTAAGCGAATGGAAGCTTACAAATTTGACCGTCACATTTGAGGGTAGGTTTAATTGCTGGATTTGAAATATGCCTGTTTGCTTTGATCTTGTACTGTACACTTGTTGTTGTTGTTGTTTATGTGAATAAACATCTGGCAAAATAATAAAATAATTCTGGAGTTCACAACATTGTATTTTTAATTGTGTGTTTCATTAAATTTTCTTGTGGCGTGGGAGAATAGGTGCCTTATTTATTTATTTAACTTTTTTCTCCCAAGGAATTCAAGGTGGCATACTCCTCACTGAATCTCCGCAACAGCCCTGTGAGGTTGGTTAGGCTGTGAGCGGCTTTGAATGCCCCATGGTCATCAGCCAAGTGTCGTGGTCATGTGGGGATTCGAACTCTGGTCTCCCAGGTCCTTGTCCAACACTCTTAACCACTATACCAGCCTGGACAAAGATGTACAATATCCAAGAAAATGTCATGCTATCTGAATTTGCTTTTTGTAACAGCCGTGTGCCCCAAATTCTACTTATAGGCCCCAGCACCTGTTTTCCAGTCAGTCAGAAGCACAGTGTTTGCTGGAGAAACCCTGGCCTGATAGAAAGTCTCAAATCTCACATGCAATGGGGCCAGAGTTTGAAGCCAGGGTTGACTCCCAATCTGCAAAAGGTGAAGAGGAGTTTCTGCACCGAGGCGAAGTTGAGTTATATCAGGAGCAGCAAAGTGGGAGGGTAAGACATAGGGCTTGTGCACAGCAGAGCAAAAGGTTCTTTAGCTTGTAAGTTTCTTGTTCTAGCCAAAGGCCATGCCTAACTTCTATTAGTATTAATAAAATAATACAGAACATATGTCCATAATATAAAAATTCATAATATAAAAAATGACTTTGCCAAGTTCCTGAGCATTAAAGCACAGTTTCCCTTGTGCATTCATGACAGCTCCAATTCTGATATTATTTCGCCTTTTTAAAATTCAGTTTGCCAACATCCACTGTACTGGCATTTTCTCCCATTATGAGATCCTGTTGGTCTGCACCAAATGCGGTCGCCTTATACTCTTCTGGCCAAATTTTCATTAAATAACAAAGCGAGGGACAACCCCTTATACATATGATACGTGGTCCTAATTATATTGACAGAGATTGACGTCTCACGTCAATTCCTCATTATAAGTTGGCTATATGAGGATGCCCTCACTATACGGATAAATATATAAAGATTTAAAGCTACAATAAGCCTTGAAACCAGGAAGCGCCAGTTACTGGCCATATGTGGTAATATATCCGGCAATATATATGATCATTGCTGTGGTTTATTTTTGTCCCACTTTTGTTGTGCTGTAGCTCCTCCAGGCAGCAATAATGTGGAAGCACTAGGAAGCAGAGCAGAACATATCTGTCACTAATGCACTCTTAACTGTGCAGAGAGCACACTGCAGGATACAACCACAAATAAAACACCAGTCAGGGAGGGGGGAACCTGAAGACTCCCATATCTGATAAGGGAGACATATTTCAAACTGAAAATCCCGACAGAAAACTTGTTGAGCTTTTTTTTTTGGCAAAACAAAACACTGTTTTTGAGGGGAAATGGCACTGTCAACTTAGGTATTCCAGATACAGTGGTACCTTGGTTTAAGAACAGCTTAGTTTATGAACAACTTGGATCAAGAATGCGGCAAACACGGAAGTAGTAGTTTTGGTTTGTGAAGTGTGCCTTGGAAGCAGAACATGTTGAGTGTGTTCCATTTGTAAATTGAGTCGCCTGCTGCTATGGGAAAGCACATCTTGGTTTAAGAATGCTTTGGTTTAAGAACGCACTTCCGGAATGGATTAAGTTCGTCAACTAAGGTACCACTATATGTCAGCCGAGTTCACCCTCAATTACCAAATGTTCTGGAAAACTCAAGTTCACATACCAATTTGGGACATTTGGGCTGGATTAATCAAAGTATTGCCTGGTTGTTTAGTCGTTTTGTCGTGTCCGACTCTTCGTGACCCCATGGACCAGAGCACGCCAGGCACTCCTGTCTTCCACTGCCTCCCGCAGTTTGGTCAAACTCTACCACCTCCAGCTCTACCATTCGATTATTCTTACACACGCTCAAAGCCCACCCGCGCACATGTCGCTGCCTGAAGTGGGACTGCAAATGGTGCCTTTCCACCACTCAGACCAAAGGCCAATCAAGTTCATTTGGCCCCCGAGGCAGAAAAATCTCACAAGTGCCTTTCCCCCAACGTGGAGGGTGTTGTAAATAAAATATGCCCTTTTTCCCTTATGGGGTATCCAAGAGCCCATATAGAGTCCTTACATAGGTTCCCAGTGAATCTTCTGTGATGTATGCATAATGTTTCTGGGGGTGGTCTTGATCTAGAGAATGGGAATTTCAAAAGTCTTTATAAGCCCTTGCAGGGCATTTTGGGGGGGTCCTCCTCCTCTCCTGCGTGTGAGGGAGTACCCTGTTGCAACAGATCAATAAAGATCAAGCTTACTAGCTGCTTTGCTTTTCAAATATTCTCTGGTTGGCCTCTGTTATTTTCTCCTACCAATAGGGAACCTATGTAAGGACTCTATATGGGCTCTTGGATACCCCATAAGGGAAAAAGGGCATATTTTATTTACAACAAGGGGGAAAAGAAAATAGAATTAAAACGAACTAACCGCTCGATGCCCCCCCTCCCGGGGCAACGCACACAAACGAGTCATTTTGCGCAGGGATTTATTCGGTTTGGGATCAAAGTGCTGCAAGGGTAATTCAGAAAAAAGTCCCTATTTTTGTCTGGAGACGGGAGGGTTTTTCCTCGTCTTCACGGTTGCCAGGGAGATCTATGTCGAGCCGGGCGTGAGAAGCTCTGATTTCCTGGAACCGCTCGCCTTGGAAGGAAAGAGGCAGCTGGATGCCTGCTTTCACTTTCGGTCCTGCGCTATCTCGCCACCCAGACAGGCCAATCTCACGTTCCCGCCCAACCCGCCCCCTTGGCCAGGAAGCGGCGCATTGTTGGCGGCGCCCATGAGTCTGGATGCAGCATCCTGTTCTCAGGAGATGGAACAGTTCCAGGCAGCTGGGAGTCAGGAGCATTTTGCCGCCTTTGGCCCCCTTCTAGGTGGTCTCGTCCTCGTTTAAAGCCATATCCAAATCGGTGGCCGTCCTTGCCTCCCGTGGCAGTGAGTTCCAGTTTATCTATGCGCTGCCCAAAGAAGCATTTCCTTTTATCCACCCTGAATCTTCCAACATTCAGCTTCCTTGGGATGTCCACGAGTTCTGGGGTCATGAGAGAGGGAGGAAAACGTGTCTCTATCCGCTCTCTCCATGCCATGCATAATTTTGCAAACTCCTAGCACGTTTCCCCTCACCCGCCCTTTGTCTAAAGCCGTGGTTCCCAACGTGGGGCACACGCCACACAGATGGGCAATTTGATTTTTAAGGGGGGCAACTTGAGAACGATTTATTAACAGTTAATGGGCTTTTAGGCTTCCTCTACGTGAATAGGAGTTCACTTTTTGAATAATACGAATTGTATGTCGGGGGGGGGGGGGCACCAGGATTCTAGAGATGCTTAGGTGGGCAGGGCAGGTTTGCAATGCCTGAACTTTGCTCCCTGGCAAAGTTTGGGGGTTGTAACCAGAAGTGGATTATTGCGGGGCTCAAATAATTCCTGAACGTGGCTCTGTCCAGATTTTGATGGACTCCTGCCTGTCCCGGCCAGGATAACTAACTGTAAGGTGGGGGGGGGGGATGAACTTCCGAGTCCAAAACATTGGGGGGGGGGCGCTGGGTTGCCAAGCCCTGTCTTAGAAGCGGGGTGGGGCGGAGAGGTTCACACACCCCTTCGAACCTCTCCAAGTAACAACTACTGCACTATTGCACTGATGGCCAACTTTAACGTGTTTTTAATATACTTGCAAGAAGACGCCTGGAGACCTTCCGCTGGTAAGCGGGGAGTAAAGACTCCGAAATATATGTCTGGGCTCGGCATTTTTTAATGCTAAGTGCCTTGTCTTTTTAATGTTTCTTTGCACCAGGTTCGGATTGGCAGATCTTGGGGCTTCTAGCAAACAAAAAGGAGGGGAAATTCTGCTCGAGGAAATCTCTGGACTTTTCTCACTTGACTTATGAGCCTCGCCCTCTGCTCCGCCTGCCCGGTGCCACCTTCCATTGGGCTCGGGCGAAACGAGCCCGATTTCCTCGCCATCTCCTTCGAGGTTTTGCTTGCTGCTGCTGCTGTGACTAGCGTTGGATCTTTGCAGAGGTGAAATCGCCAGGCAGAGAATAAAGGAAGAGAGAGGGGCGCTTTCCAAGAAAGAGATCCAGAGCGAGTAATCCGAGCCTTCCACGAAGAAGGTACGAAACCGGTCAGTTCATTGCTGTCAAGGCGCTGGGATTTGGCCGGGGAGGGTGGGAAAGTGGACGGGGGTGATTTTGTGGGAAAGCAACTGGCAGGCAGGGAAAGGGTTAAGTCAGCCTTTCCGCGCCCCTCCCCCAATCTTTGCAAGGGCGAAATCGGAAGTGCGCAGTTTTTAGAAAAGGGTTTAAAGTGAATTTTGCTCTCCCATGCTAATACAGTAAATCTATCAATAGCACCATCTGTGTCTACCCTGAAATGGGCTCCACTGTATTCAGCGGGACTTATTCCCGTGTAAATGTATATGGGAGTAATGTGTAAGCATTCTATACAGTCCTTACTTCTGAATATATATACTGTATATATAGACAGAGAGAGAGGGAGAGGGAGGGAGAGAGAGAGAGAGAGAGGGAGGATTGCACTGGAAGGCTGCAAGCTTGAACACACTTTGTATTCCCTCCTTGAAAGCAGTGGGCCTTACTTCTGAGTAAGCTTTGCAAGGTTCCTGCTGTCAATCTGCAAATCTGATTCACTGGTAGAATTGTATTGGAAGGAAAACCTGGACTCCATTAAAAACAGCACATTTTTGTTATGACAGCGCATGCCTCTGATAAAGATCTTAAAACTCCTTCCCTTTTTCTAGTTTGATTTTGTAACATATATCAGACTAGAAGAGTGTATTTTATTGTATTAATAAAATGATGTTTGACTCATGTACTGTACTTAAAAAAAAGGGGCCTGCATATTAGATCAATTTCCTCCCAAAATCAGTTTAAAAGGTTGTAATTCTATACACAGCCCTCCCGCTAATAGATCAGCAATGTGAAAAAAATGTTAATTATTTTTAGTGTCAGTACATAAAATAAAAGGTGGCAGTCATTCACCTTCAAGAAATAGGCATTTGCTCTTCTGTCTCTTCTGCTATCATAAAAATAAGGAAATATTTTAACTTCTAGCCAACCCAGTGTATTTACACTACTGGGCAAGGTGCATAGCAACAGGGCCGTCTTAAGTATATCTGACGCCTGGTGCAAAGATCCCTCCAACGAGGAAGAGGCGGAGGCTGCAGGTGCAGTGCTGCTTCAGCGAGGTGGGCGAGGGCAGTGAGCTGATGCCAGCTCACCATGTCCAGCCTCCGCCTCTTCCCTGGCACCCTGTGCCACTAGCCCCTATAGGCAAGATGCCCCTGCATGGCAAATAAACCGCCCCCCCCCACCTATGGCTTTCAGTGTCAGCATCTGATGCCAAGGACCTCAAACCTCTAGAACAGGTGTAGACTTGTCACAGCTATCCTGAGAATGGTGATCTGGGCAACGTGATCTGTGCTGTTCCTAACGTCTTGCCCTGCCAAGTCAGGTTTCACTTATTCACTCACTCCAGGGTTTCCAGCTGTTGTTGGACTACAAATCCCATCATCCCTAGCTAGGAGGACCAGTGGTCAGGGATGATGGGAACTGTAGTCCCAAAACAGCTGGAGACCCAAGTTTGGGAAATGCTGGCTCACTAATAGGCAGAGACACACTTGAGTTTCCACTGTGTTGTGAGCTCCTCTGTTTTTCTTTTGCAGACCCATCTTCTCTTGCACGATGGCCCCAGGGCAGGTCCACATGGAGGCTCCTGTTTGCCTAATTGAGAACATGCCGGATGGGAAGCTTGTGGTGAACCGGGAGGCTGCAGAGGTGCTTGCCAGGATCCGCCAGCCGGTGGTGGTGGTGGCCATTGCGGGGTTGTACCGCACTGGCAAGTCCTACCTCATGAACAGGCTTGCTGGCAAGAGAAAAGGTGACTGGCTTCATGAATAATCCCCGTTACTCCAGGGAAGGGCTGGAGTCTAGTAGCTTTGCATGAGGCCTCTTGGGAGCAGGGGCAGACTTCAATAATATTTTGACCTCCCTGAGCGAGGCTAAAACCCCAAAACAGATCTTCTCAATTATGGAGCTTCACAATTTTGCACCCCTTCGGTTCATTGCCCTGTGCAGGGGAACCACTTTCACCACCCTTAATCCAGCACTGTTTGGAGCAAAGTAATGACATCTGCTACAGCTGGAATTGGCTTTCAGGGCCCCTGGGTTTTCTGCCTAGCCTAGGGAGAAGCATAGAGACAGAGGAGTAATGGCTGTCGTGGAATATTTATATAGACTTATCAATGTGCATGGTGTATTTCAAATAAAATCGCCAATAGGTCCCTGCCCTGGGGAGCCTCCAATCTAAATTTCAACAGGCGAGAGTAATAAGGAGCATCAGTATAAGTAAATGGGGTTACACAGACTTGGCTTCTTTCCCAACATATCTACTTTGATTCTGGGTTTAAGCCAAAATAGCCTAGGGAGTAAAGTGATCTTGCAGCCTGATCCTCAGAAGTGAGCCTCGTTGGGTTCAATGAGGCTAAATCCTGAGGAACTGTGCAAAGGATCAAAGCCTTGGGAGCTCTGGCTTTCTTGATGGGAATCATTGTCTGCTCCTTCCTCAGGTTTCTGTCTGGGTACCACAGTGCAGGCGCAGACCAAGGGAATCTGGATGTGGTGCCTCCCTCATCCCAAAAGGCCTGACTTCACCCTGGTGTTACTGGACACAGAAGGGTTGGGTGATGTGCAGAAGGTGAGCTGGGGGAGATGGCAGCTGGGGGGGGGAGCTGTGGAGGACTAGCTCTTTCAAAAGAGCCTCAAAATACGTTGAGCTGGTGGCCAGCAGTGGGGGATGATATTTATGTGAATTATCTGACATCCCTGTGTCACACGTTTGGGAATGTCTTTGTATCTCAGAAACTGGTACAGCCATACCTGGAAGTCAGATGGAATCCTGCACCCATTCGGAAGCCGCAGAAGCCACGCCGGACATTCGGCTTCCGAAAATCATTCAGAAACCAGAACAATCACTTCTAGTTTTCAATTGTTTGGGAACTGAAACCTTTGAGTTTACAGGTGTTCAGCTTCCAAGGTTCCACTGTAGTAGGAAAAAGTAAGATTCTGGAGGGGAAAAAATGTTTTAAAACCCTATGGCTATTCTTTATTAAAATGTAGAAACTAGAGAGGTCTTGGTGCAGGTGGTCAGTGGATGGGACACTGATGGAACCCCACAATATTATATTATTATTTCAACCTTCAGCACATTTTATGTATGAATGTATAAAAACAGAGGAAGTCAAGGGAGCTTTCCAAATGAATAAGGACACGATATCACTATTAATCAAGAAATATGAACCAATCTGTAAAAAATGTATAATTTTGACAGTCAATACATTGAATTAACACCTGAAAGAGCCAGAATAGAAAATGTTGTGTAGCAGATAAATTAGAAGCTGCTGCAGAAGAAGATTTATCAGGTGACAGTAAAGGGGGGAGAATAACCAAACTTCTGTGAGTTCAGCATTCTGCGTCCCATAGGAGAAAGGTCCCTTTCTTACTTCCTTGCTAGCCAAACATGGGAAGGTAAAGGGGTCTGCTCTTACTTTCAGGACCACATAAATGGGACCCATGTCTCTGTATGTGTGTGTGTGTGAGAGAGAGAGAGAGAGAGAGAATGAGACAGGATGCTGCACAGAGAGAAAGCACTATGCCAGAGGTTTTCAACCTTTTTGAGTCCACAGCTCCCTTGACCAAGTACATTATTTCTATGGCACCCTAATGGGGCTCAGGAGTCCAGTTATGTCACCCCTTGGCCTGCAGAACCGGCAGCCCCACACCCCTTTTCAAACATCCTCCCTTGTGGGAACACCCTCCCTCAGCCTATCTCTTCTGTCTCCTTGGGAGTCCTCTGGGCAGCTGCTGCCCCTGGCCTCTGAGTTGCCCCCTGTCCTCACACTGCCCCACAGGGGCCTGGGAAGGACCCCATGGCCAGTCCCAGAGGCACCATTTGCCTGGGGAGCTTGTAGCCAGGGCTGCTGCAACAAGCAGATGTGCAAGCCTTTGGGAGGCAGAGACGAGAGAGGAGGGAGGGAAGGAATGCGGGACAGAGGCCAGTGTTGCCCGCAGCACCCCGACCATCATTCAAGGTTGAAAACCACTGCACTATGCAACCCTGTCATGCTGGAAAAATTTGCCAATACAGTGGTACCTTGGTTTACAACCATAATCCGTTTTGGAGGTCTGTTTGTAAACCAAAACAGGTTGTAATCCAAGGTGCACTTTTGCCAATGGGGCCTCCGCCCCCAAAATTGTTTGTAATCCGGAAAAAAAACCACGGGTTGTAATCCAAAAAAAGGTTGCAAACCGGAACACGCATTTCCAGGTTAGATGTGTTTGTAATTCAAAACGTATGCAAACCAAGACGTATGCAAACCAAGGTACCACTGTATCTACTTTGGGGTCTAGCTCTGTGCCCTTTTGACAGCTTCCCCCAATTGATTTTTGCTGTGGGTCAGCAGTTCTTCATAGTCAAAAAGGTTCCTTACACTTACCTTAGGGGCTAGAAGCTGGCTTCAACATTTTAAGTAAAAACGTGCTTGATTCCTGTGCCCAATACCAAATTCTGTTACAAGCCCAAGGATTGAGTGGCACGATATACACAGTAATAGAAAATAAATAAATATGCTTTAGCTCTTCCTGGGGCACGTGCCCACAGTTGTGAAATGCGCACAACGGCTAAGCACCACAAGCCTTCCAAATGCAGTCTGAACAACTGCAAGCAAGTCACGGTTTGCAACGACTTCGCCTAGTGCAACAGAAGCAACAACACAAATCTCAAAGCAGCTGCTTTGCACATGCAGGTCCCAAAGGAAAGAGCTGCAGATGAGAATGGGGCATCAGGATTTCGGGTATCGGAGGCTTCGAAGAGAAGTCTTTTAAAAAAATGTCTGTATCTGTTTCAGGGAGGCATGGAGAATGATTCCTGGATCTTTGCCCTGGCCATTCTTCTCAGCAGCACCCTGGTGTATAACAGCATGGGCACCATTGACGAAACGGCCATAGAGAAGCTCCAGTATCCTTTTTGCGGCACCATCAGTTCCAACCAGCCTCACAAGACTGGGAAGGCAGGACCATGTGGCAGCTGGATGTCTGTGTAGGGCAGCACTTCCTGGGGGGGGGGGGGAGAAAGCTTTTGGTGTAGTTGCAAGTGGAGCAAACCTTCCCTTTCCAGGTCTGTCTTGGAACACAAAGTGCTGGGGGAGTCCGGGGTGGGGGGGGGGGCAAGGAAACATGCAGGGCATGTAGCTGATGGGGGTGGGGCAGGCAGCCTGCCAAGGATCAGGTGAGCAGGTCACTGGGGCAGGGCAGGGATGGGGAGCCTGTGATCTTCCAGGTGTTGGTGGACTCCAACTCCCATCAGTCCCAGGATGGGAGTTGTTTGCTCAGCCACATCTGGAGGGCCAAATGTCCACCCATCCCTGGGTTTGTGCTTTCGGAATGAATAGATGAGGGTCAGACCACCCATGAACACAACTGGATACAGTGGTGCCCCGCAAGACGAATGCCTCGCAAGACGGAAAACCCGCTAGACGAAAGGGTTTTCCGTTTTGGAGGTGCTTCGCAAAACGAATTTCCTATGGGCTTGCTTCGCAAGACGAAAATGTCTTGCGAGTTCCTGCAGGGTTTTTTTCCTTTCCCCCCCTTTTTCCCAAGCCGCTAAGCCACTTATCAGCTGATCCGCTAAGCCGCTTAACAGCTGGGCCACTAAGCCGCTTAACAGCTGAGCCACTAAGCCGCTTAACAGCTGACCGCTAAGCCGCTTAACAGCTGACCGCTAAGCCGCTTATCAGCTGATCCGCTAAGCTGCTTATCAGCTGATCCGCTAAGCCGCTTATCAGCTGATCCGCTTAGCCGCTAATAGGCTTGCTTCGCAAGACGAAAAAACCGCAAGACGAAGAGACTCGCGGAACGGATTCTTTTCGTCTTGCGAGGCACCACTGTAGTTGAGTATAGGGTCCTCATTCTCCACAAAAAACCCCCACCACAAGCACCTGCCTGGTGTCCCAATCCAGAACAGGACTTCAGTACGGAGGAGCCAAGGGCTTTAACCGGTTACCCCTGCTGTGGTCCTGATTCAGATTGGATCAGGATCTGGGTGCGAAAAGCCTGGAAAAGAGGAGACCGAGAGGAGATACTAAAGCCATCTTCAGATCTCTCAAGGGTTGTCACACGGAAGAGGGGACAACCTTGTTTTCTCCGGCTCCAGAGGCTAGGACCCGAACCAGTGGATTCAGGTTACAAGAAAGGAGATTCCGACTTAACATCAGGAAGAACTTTCTGTCTGTCAGAGCTGTTTGACAGTGGAATGGTCTCCCTCGCGAGGTTGTGGACTCTCCTTCCTTGGATGTTTTAAAGCATCTGTCATGGGTGCTTTAGCGTTCCCTGCATTGCAGGGGGTTGGACTAGATGACCCTTGGGATCCCTCCCAGCTCAACGATTCTATGATTCTATGACATATCACAATTTGCATGGCAAAAAGGCACCATTGACTTGGATCTTTGCCCCACTTTATTTTGCAGTGCTCATTGCAGGTATGAGGCTCCTGGTCAAGACTGGGATTGCAGGGAGAGCGAAGGGTTAAATGTCTCCTGTCCCAGGATCCTGATCTGTATCTCTCACACTGCACTGTCAATTTGTGTGTGCGTGGGACACCTTGCATTAAATGGCAGGCCTACAGAGTTAAGGTCATGTAGTTTCACCTTCAGCTGCAGTTCCTGTTGGGAACTCCCTGAAGTGTGCTTCACTGGCAGGCAGCTGAAGAAGGGCATCTAGGAACCCCCGAAGCAAGCAGGAATGGAAATGGGCCCTAATGTGTAAAGCAAGATATGCCAGGAGGGGTTCGGGCCAGGTTCAGCCCCAAAGCCTTGCCCAGACCTCTACTGTGTGCCCACAGTGAGGAAATCACAGGTAGAGACACAAACCGTTCCAGCCGATTCATGACTTGGGAGAAGTTCAGATTGCAAAGCCCAACAATAACCTTGCAGTCCTTTTCCTTAGCAAGCTCCAGCTATGTCACTGAGCTGACAAAAGCAATCAGAGCAAAATATCCCTCCGGGGATGGCCAAGAAGAGGAGAATTTCACCGAATTTGGCCGATTCTTCCCAGACTTGGTTTGGGCCTTGCGGGATTTCACACTGCAGCTGCAGCTAAACGGACGCCCTATCAGTGCAGACAAGTACCTGGAGAACGCCTTGAGATTTCTGCAAGGTGCGGTAGCCGAAACCAAATGCAACATCAGGACAGATCCTTCCTTGGCCCTTCTTGTTTCCACTTACCTCCTTCTAATCGATTGAGTTTTCTGCTCAGCAGGGAGATTTTGAAAGGTGTTCTGGGCATCGCTACCCGCTGATGACAGAGTATGCTTGCTGGGGTTGCTGGGAGTTGTAGTTCTGCAACATCTGGAAGGCCACAGATTCCCTACACCTGGATTAGAGAAACCAAATGACACCTGCAGACTGTCACTGTATTGCAAGAGGGATTCTAGTGCATTCTGGAACTTTAGGTCGGCACAATACTAACAAAGAACTGCACCGCCCCCCCTACCCACACCCTTTCTTCGTCTTTTCTCTTAGGTGATGCTGAGCACATCCAGAAGCACAACATGGCCAGGTCATGCATCCACAGTTTCTTTCCTTCACGGAAATGTTTCATATTTGACCGTCCAACTAACAGGAAGAAGTTGCATCTGCTAGAGGAACTGAAAGAAAAGGATTTGGAGGAAGATTTCTTGGTACCAATGGCTCATTTCTGCCAACATATCTGGGAAACATCGCGACCCAAGATGATCCCAGGAGACCGAGTTGTGACTGGAACGAGTAAGGAAGCTCCAGCAAAATTGTAGGCTTGGGGGATGTAGGAAGCTTTCTTTCATTGAAGCCATAAGGAGCAGTGTATTGATTGTGCTGCAGAACGTCATGGAGGTGTGCTCTTAAACCCTTTAGTGTTGGTCAATTACCTGTGTTGCACTTTGAATCAAGCCCAATATAGCTTTGCCCAGCTTCGTTATGGTGCCAATAACAGCTGTCAAACTGGTGGTGGACGGAACCTTTGTCACCAGAACAACATGAAGGTGTAAGGAGCTGTTGGCCTGACCATTTTAGATGGCTGAAGTTAGCAGTCCAGCAGGGATCAGGTGACATCAGAAACCAATGGGGTTCCCCCCTCCAACCATATGAAGGGCTAGTTCTGCTCTGGCCCAATTGATTGTCTGCTGAAAGCACCTTTGCCAGCAGGTGAAAACGGTGGAGAGATGAGAAACAAAGGAAAGTTGAAATGGACAGATTCGCTAATCCCAAACAATGAGTTGTTTTGTTATACAGTGGTACCTCGCAAGACGAATGCCTCGCAAGACAAAAAACTCGCTAGACGAAAGGTTTTTCCGTTTGCGAGTTGCCTCGCAAGACGAATTTCCCTATGGGCTTGCTTCGCAAGACGAAAACGTCTTGCGACTTTGTTTCCTTTGTCTAAATACTAATTCGCAAGACGAAAAATTCGCTAGACGGCAAAACTTGCGGAACGAATTAATTTCGTCTTGCGGGGCACCACTGTACTGTTGCCCTGGCATTTGGAAATGGTCAGCCTGCTGCAGCACCCTCTAACCTGCTCTTTGTTCCTAGGGCAGGGATGGGGAATCTGTGGCCCTCCCAAATCCTCAGTCAGCATGGCCAATGGCCAAGCGTGATGGAGTTTCAGTCCAGCAACACCTGGAGGGTCACAGGTTCCCCATTCTGCAACGAGAACACGCAAATTCTGTTGCATAAATTATGCAAATAAAATGAATTGGTTTGATTTTCATTATTTATTCTGCTTTCAGTGTAGGTTTTTAATTTTTTTTAAAAAGAGTTTCAATTTTAGAAGAAGCACAAAGGGCAAGAACCAGAGTCCAGCACAGAGGGATCCAATTAGGCCTGAGATTTATAGGGGGCGGGAAGTAGAGCAGAGCAAAGTAACTATGAGAGAGGGGGAATTGGATGGTGGTCCTCATCCCCCTCTGCTTTTTCACGTCTTCAAGCTCTTATTTGTAGCTACGAAGGCTAGAACCCTTCTTCTGAAAACAAATGGGATTACTTTATACTACATTAGGTGCAAGATCCTGATCCTGTTCTTGCATGACACAAGAGATACAGAATACTTGGTCCTCACTTTCTTGCTGATGTGGGCGGACACTGCAAGGCAGTTTGGGTCTGCAAATTCTTTCTCAGCGTAAGGAGGTTAATCAAGCCGTGCATTCAACGTCTATTACCTTTGATTATTTGGCTTCAACAATCTTTCCCTTTTCAGTGCTCGCAAGCCTGGCAAAGACCTATGTCAATGCTATCAATAGTGGGGACGTGCCCTGCTTGCAAAACGCAGTGCTGGCCTTGTCCAAGATTGAGAATTCGGCTGCTGTGCATGACGCCATTTCCTGTTATGAAGAACGGATGCAGCAGCTGCTGCAGCTGCCGACCGACACTCTTGAAGAGCTGCTGAGGGCACATGCCAAGTGTGAGAGGGAGGCCATTGACGTCTTCATAGCCCGTGCCTTTGGGGACAATGTTAAACAATTTCAAGAGGAGCTTGAGGTGTGTTCTCTTTAGTGCCTTATCAGCTGCCTGCACTTTAGCCCATGTCCATTTATTTATTTAATATGCTTATATATCACTTTTGGTCACACGTGACCTCGAAACAGTTCGCATAAAAATAAAGCGTTATCATTAAAAACACAGATTAAAAATCACAACAGAAGAACAGTGACATAAACAGTAAAACCACAAAAATCGGTGCTATAAAATGTTTTACTGTGGCTTCATAATTGTTGGAAGTTGCCCAGAAGTGGTTACTGTAGATGGGTGGCATATAAGTAATAAATTATTATTGCAGTTGCAGACAGTTCCCACATTTGTGTGTGTGTGTGTCTTGACATAACTATTTCAGTTAAGTCAATTTCACACTGATTGAATTTTGTAGTGTAAACAACAACAACAACAGTATCCCTCACATCTGACCAGGTTGCCCCAACCACTCTGGGCAGCTTCTAACAAATATAAAAACGTATTAGTATGTGGCCTTAGTATGTCTTCCCATTGTATAGTACACTGGGGAGGAAACTTTTCATCATTGCTAACGTGTCATCTTTCTGCTGCTTTGTTCTGTTTTCGTCCGGTAGAATAAGTTGAATCAGAAAAAGAAGGCATTCTGCGAAAGAAATGAGAAGGTGTCTTTGGACCGCTGCCGTGATGTGCTGCGCTTTCTTTCCCTGGACCTGGTATCTGAGATCCAGGAGGGGATTTACGCAGTGCCTGAAGGCTATAAGCGCTTCCTTGCCAAGATGAACGAAATAAAGGAGAAGTATGATGCATTTGAGGGAAAAGGGGTTCAGGTAGGACAGGAAGAGAAGCACTTCTGTGACACTCAGAGAGGTGGGGATCCTGTTGCTGACTGAGGGCAGACTTACAGTGCAATCTAATGCATGATTACTTGGGAGTATGTCCCACTGAATTCACCAGTTGGGGGTAAAGATGCAAAGGTACTAAACTGGTTGAAGAGGAATCTTCTCATTGCAGGATTGATAGCAATCACAAACGTGTCTGAAAATTGTCCTCTCCTTAGTGAGTTTTACAAATACTTCGAAACATTTTTAATGCCGATCCACATTTTATTAACTTTTATCAATTGTTATTGTTAGGATCATCCTACTCACGTGTAGGACCCTGGCAGAGACATATGCCCAACTGGCATGTTCTCTCCCTCCTGGTCGATCATTCGGGAGTTTCAAAAGCTTTCTTTAGCCCGAACATCACAGCGACTGATACCAAGAAGCATCAGCACAGTTAGGGATCCTCAGAGTATTTGCAGTTTGCGTAATGGAACACAGTAGCACAGCATTTTGGCTAATCTACTTTATTTACATATAATACACTCGGAGAATTCTGCTTTAGCTCCTTCTTCTTTCTCATCAGACAGCAAAGAGAGAAAGAACAAAGGACAATAGTCCCACTTCATGGAACACAGTAATACCAAAACATCCTATCTCCATCACTTCCCACACTGTGGAATGAAAACATACACTGTCATGTGATAGACAACAATCTCATGACTGCAAACACAGAGCAAGAATCCTAACAGTTATATCACTGGTGGTTTGTTTTTTTTTTACTGTTCTTTTCTGGCTCATTTTAAGGGATATAGTTGTTGTTTTTAGTTGTGATGATTTCTCTCCGTTACCTTGTGAGGACATCTGTTCTAAAAGGCTGGATATATATCTTTCAATGAGTAAACAACATCAGTTTCTCAGCGTGTCAATAAACTACTTTTATTAGTATTAGTAAACTACTTTTATTAGTATTAGTATTAGTATTAGTATACTTTTATGTAGTATACGCTTACGTCATATACTACCTTTGGGTCTTTAATTCCAACAGGACAGAATATTCAGTTTCCTCATCTTTTGGCAAAATTAATAACTTTTGCTCCCAATGTATTATCAGGCAGACAGAGCTCTCGAAGAATTCCTGAAATCCAAGGAGATGGTGGCAAAATCTATCCTTCACATGGACAATGCCTTGAGTGGCAAAGAGAAAGAAATTGAAGGTACAGATTTGGGCAAACAGAAGTGCTATAATTCATGAATACCACAGCTTAATTGCCACCGTAAGTGTGGGGACACCAAAGGTTTTAATTGGTGTCCAGAAGATAACAGCATGGTGAGGTTCTAAAGCAGGGTTTCCCAAACTTGGGTCTCCAGCTGTTTTTGGACTACAACTCCCATCATCCCTAGCTAGCAGGGCCAGTGGTTACAATTATTGGAATTGTAGTCCAGAACCAGCTGGAAACCTAAGTTTGGGACCCTGTTCAAAAGTCCAGATCAGGGTTTCCCCAAACCCTGAGTTCATTGACACCTTGATGAGTTTATAAAGTTGTAATTGACTGCTTCTTAGGAATGTAAATGAGGGGAAAGTGCAGTGTGGGTGTCAGATGTGATGGTGGTTGCTCGTGTGTAACCAGGCAAGACACCGACCTGTCTTTTACAGGTTTTATTGTGCAAACTATTTATAGTGCAGATCTACAAAGTTCATGTCCGTCTTAGTCACTTGCAGAATCCGGGAACGGCCCCTTCCGGCTTCTCCCCCAACATAAGAACTTTGGCACCCCAAGCCTCCTCCTCCCCTCCATGCCTTTCACCCCTCTGCGCAAGCTGAGCGATGGAAGTGGCGTGCGTCCCTCCTGGCCAGCCTGGCGAGGTGAGGAGCTGGGGCTCTCAGCAGCACCCTTTCCTCGCTTGGCTGGCCCCTTCCCTCTCTTCTCCATTGGAGGTGTGGCTTTTCCCACTGCTGGAAGAGGAACTGCTCCTCAGGCGCTTCGGAGGCTCCACCTGCCTCCCTCCCCTGTTCCGATGGCAGTCCCCTGACAGTGGGGGTTATTTCTTCAATGCTGCAAAAGCAATTATTTAAAAAGTGAAACACTGCACCTATGCATCACTTTTTAGCAATAAAGCAGCATGCTCTGAGAATACTATTGTACTGTATTGTGGAACCATCTTATTAAATTCAGGGGTTCCTCACTGGCAAGGAAGGTGGACCCTGTACCCATGCCCTTTATTTCTAGGCATAATAGTTCCTATTTATTTTTTCTATACCTTGTAAACTCTTGTGTTTCCTAGGCCCTTTTCTACCACCTTTCTGCCCCTTGGTCTTTATTTACCTGTTGCACATTCCTGTCGATCCCAGGGGATTAACATCTGCCACTTGGGGAAATCTTGGCCTAGATCCACCAGTGCAATGGCAAGCCCCAGAGGGAGGCCTGAGCAGAAAATTATAGCGCACGCAGACAGCCAGGTTCATATGAGCGTAGAGGGTTCCTCCAGATTATTCACCTTGGATGCCTGATCTGACTGCCAGCAAATCACTGCCTCTGTTTCTTCCCTGGACCACAGCCCAGCGTGCTCAGGTTGAAGCAACCCAGCTGCAACAGAGGCTTTTGGAGCAGGAGCTGGCCAACCTGGAGCAAATGATGGAGGATAAGAAGCGACATAATGAGGAAGGCATCCAGCGGCTGAAGGAGGAGTGGGAGGAAGAGATGAAGAAGATGAAAGAGGAGGCTGAAAGGAGAAAGAGGGATTTCCGCAAGGTAATGAGAGGAATGCATGGCACTGTATTGTTTTTTTATTTACACACACACACACAAAACTTTCTTGTGATCCATAGACCCAAAATACACAGTACAATTGTTTTTCCATTTACATTGTCGCTGTTGTTTTAATTTCATTTTTGTATTATTCCCTTGTATTCATGGATGCATATTTGTACTTACCTTCACACTGATTTGAAGCCGCTTTGTGTTCTTCCCAAAAGAGGCTCCTGGGAGGCCGGAGGGACATTGCTGGAACAGCTCTTGGGTTGGGGCAATTGGCTAAAATGTTTTAAACACTTCCAATTTTGGTTTCTCTGTTTTGTTTTGTTTTTGTGTCGGGTTGATGTTGGTTAAATGTTTCATTGGGGTTGGCGGTTATTTTAATTTGGGTATAACTGTAAACTGTTTATTATTGTTATTGTTATTATTGATTTATTGGTTTGTTTGTTGCCCGTGTAGGATATTTTGTTTTTTTTAATATTTGATGCTTTGTTGTGTTTTTATATATGTTGTAAGCCACCCAGAGTGGCTGAGGAAACCCAGCAAGATGGGTGGGATATAAAATTTATCATCATCATCATCATCTCCAGCTAGGAGAAAGTGTTTTCAGAGAGCCCCTCTCCAGCATGCTGGGAAATGCATGTTTATTTTGTAACCAAAGGCAACGTGGGCCTTGTGACCCAAGACAGGCCTGATTCCACCATGAGTTTGTATCTGTTGCCCTCACTCATCTGTTTTCTCAGTTGAACAATGACCGTGTGCTCCTTGTCTCTCTAGGGGCTGCTAAGACAGAGGTTTTTGCTGATGGCCATGGAAACAGAAGTGGAGCTCCTAAGTCTCAAGGCATAAAGGAACAATACCTCAGGGCTTATGCTTACTACAGAAGCTGTCTACAGTGGAGTTTTGAGGACCAAATAAAGAGGCCTAGAAGTCAGGACATAACCGCAAGGCTGGACAACTGGAAACTTCAAACTAGTGCAGCTTATGGCAGCCTGCTTGTTGACTGGCACGAGGTGTTGAATACCACATTGCCTGTTTTGAGCCATCTGCACTACCATATTTCTGCAATCACTTTGAAGTGCTGATTATGACTTTTAAAAGGTGATCAGCCTGGTTTCCTCAAGGGATGTCTCCTCCTATATGAGCCTCCCTCATAGGAAGAACTTACAACAATGGCTTGGTCCAGCTTCTGTCTAATGAGGAAGTCATAAGAGGAACTGCTTTCCAAGAAATGGTTCTACTGTCACCGCCTTCCTGCTGGCTAAATGAGAAAAGCAAAGCAATAATCCTGTTTATTTCAGCTGGCCTGTGCTGTTTTGTGTTTCTTTCTCTTATTGTCCCGCTTCAATGGGGCATTGTGTTGTTGTATTTTAAATCTGTAAACCACTGTGATATAGTTTATGAACAGATATATGTAAATTTCAAATAAAATAAATGTGCAGTCCTGAGTGTGTCTATTCTGAAGTCGTATTAATTTCAGCAGAGTTACTCTCAAGTGTGCATAGGACAGGCTGCATTCTTACACCATATCTCATAACACTGACTTCATACCATGGTTGGCTAAGGGAGCATTCACACAATACATATATATATCATTATGTGTTAGTTTACCTTGTTGAAAATGCAGATTTCTGTTTAAACATAGCTCTTCTCTTGATAGGAACACCTGGGAATTTCCTTTTAGTTTTTATCATGTTTATGTCCCCTCTTTTCATGCGTTGACAGATGTTTTAAATACATCGCTGTAGTACTTGTCATACTGCCATTAGTTGTCACTATAGTACTCCCCGCACAGCTAACAGCGACTGCAGCAGCAATTTGTGAGGAAGGGGAAGGAGACATCTTTTGGGCAGGGAAACTCATCATTCTTTAAATCCCTGTGGTTCCAGTTTGATGGGACCAGACAAACCGGAACAACAGGTCCAGTTTACTGAGAACTACTTTTTTAAAAATTATTATTTGCATTTACAGAAACAGGAAGAGAGAGCATATTTAACCCCCTCCCTCTGCCCCACTTACAACTTCGTACCAAACACAGCATGTATACTAATACCAAATGACTTCCCTTCCACGCTTTTCCTGCTTTGTTTGCTTCTCTACTACTCTGTGTAATCCACATCTTTTTTAATTATCCAATTTGTTATCTATTTAAAACTCTTTATCTCTGCTGGATTTAGTTCACTGAGAACTTCTTGAGTGCAGTGGGCTAGCAGATGGAGAAGCATTCGTGGCTGCTTTGATTTCTAATGTGTACAAGAAATTTCACAACCTTAAACACAACAAAATTAAGAGCTAAGAAACAGAATTAGTGAGAGACTGGGTTGCTTTGGGTTTGTTTTTATTTTCCCCACATCTTCCAATTTGGGCAGTAGGATTATCCTGTTGGTTCTAATGGGCCACCTGTTTCCTAGGAAGCAGTTAACAGTCTGTGCAAACCAGCGAACATTTACCGTCTCCTAACAAGCTTGCTTGACGTACGTATTCCTTTCCTTTCTCTGCTGTGCCATATTTCCCCCTTACCAAGAGGCAGCAGGAACCAAATTTTGGCTTCGCACAGGGCTCTGCTGGAATTTGAGAGCCCAAGATCCACCACTGCTGCTGTTTTCCCTTCTCCTCCTCATCACCTGCCTACTGAGGCACCTGTGTCACTCTGCCTATTGACAGGGCTGGGCCAGTCATCTACTTGTACAGTCTCAAATGCTTGATTATCAGCGATCAAGTTTCACATTTCATACAGTGAAAAAACTTCCCATTAATCCCTGAACAGCAAACAGTGAGTGACAGCCAGGCTTTTTTTTAGTACTCTGTGGTTTTGCCCAATTCTCCGCTTTTGCCCAGTTGTCTTGCCTGTCCTCTGGTATTTCCCCTACATGTGCCATTTGTTGGCATCTGTCTGTCTCAAGAGACAAAGGAGTGCACCTCCGGGGGTGAAGTCAAGCCGCTGGAAAATCACAGCACTGGTTGTGGCTGCAGAGACCGGTAACTTAGCTGCTGCCTCCCGTGTTGTTTTTGCTGCATTAGCAACACTGAAGTGACCTCTCCACGATGCAACCCTGGGCAGTGTGCATGGAGGTCCTGGGCTGCCCAGACGACAAGGCCCTGCTTCTCAGCCTCACTGATGTGGTCCAAAGGAAAGCATACATTTGGCACCAGCTTGACTGCAGGAGTTGCTAGAAGGAGGCATAAAGTCATAAGGCTATAAACAGAAACTAGGCCATTTATTTTATTTATTTATTTTCTATACAGCTTTGCATGCCTGAAAAGAAATAGCATATAAGAAAACAAGTTGGACACAACAATTCACAGTTCTCTAGCCAGTTAGAAACTCAGATATATAAGCTGGGCGCCAAATGGCTCCTTAAAACAGTACATACAGCGGAAGAGATAAGACCGCCTTCTGCTCCCACACTCTTCCCAGACAGGCATGTGATTTACACCAATCTCATCTGCAGCATCGGAGGCGGGAAATACTAACAGGTTACAGCCGCCAAAAACAGAATGTCTAGTTGCCATTTTGGGGCCAGGAGGCTCAAAAGTCATATTTTTCAATACAACTTTTTGGTTCCTGAAATTTGTTCTGATTGTGCAGATAAAATATTACAGAGAATTCTACAGGATGTTTAAAACAGGCAAGAGCCAAGGATCCCCAGGCATCCACCTTCACCTGGTCCCAAAGTGGCCAGTAACCGGGTGCAAAATGCGCTTGGCGAATTTCAAACACTGATCTATACATAACACTGCAGTGAAGGTGTGGATGTGGTGATAAGATAGGGAAGTCAGCAGAAAACTAAGAACAACTAGCCCCATTTATTCCCATGCTGGAACTATTTTTTCTTTGGTGTGCTCCTTACATTCCTGGGTGGGTTTTTACTCCTTGGTGTGCTTTTTACACTCTGTGGTGCACTTTCACTCCTTTGTTGATTTAGAGCACTGGAAAGAATGTTACTCTGCATCCTGTACTGCATGAACTGTGTTCCCACAGTTGTAACAGTTGACAACAATTTTTCTATAGCAGACACCACAAGGGCCACCTTGGAGTTATTACTTTCTTCTTTGAGACGTTGGATTTCACTTTCCATCTCACTGGCCCTCTGCTGAAATCCTTCCTTCAGCAGTTCCTCTTGTTCCTGGGAAGTTGAAAAGCACACAGAGACAGTTTAGTTGATGGATGGATAAGAAATGGGGCAGCATCTATGAACAGGGATGGGATCAGGCCAGACCTGAACCACTTTGTGTGGCAGTTGTGTTTTCGTTGCCAACCAACGCATTTCCCACTGCACTGTGTTGCCAAATGGCCTCCCATAAAACCAACTGTCTCCAAACTAGACCTGCTTTTTTATTTTGAGCATATAGGGATTTGTGCAAAATCTGACGTGGTTAAGAGCAACAGGAGCTTGGCTATGCACAACACACAAAATTCAGCATAATCCTGCTCTGTGTCCTCAGGCAAGCCAATCCCAGCTGGACCCATACCTTCACAGATAAGAGCTACAAATATTAATGGATTCCCATCATCCATGACCACTGGCTGAGGCAGATGGGAGCTGGAGGCCACTAACATTTGGAGGGTACCATGCTGAGAGTGCAGCTTTCTTGCCTCATTCTGCACCATCCATCAGTGGCTGCTTGCCTGGAAGAGCATATTATGCCCATTTTAAAGCAGATTCCCTAAGTTAGGGATTTTCCAGGCACAAATCAAGGTGACGGCAATCACCATTAAAGCATTAAATAATTTGTTCTTGATTTTGCTTGAAAGACATAGGCTTATTTGGCCTGTATAAAGAGGGTGATGATATATCCGGGAATATATGGTTTATGCTGAGACATTTAGAAGGGTAAAGGAGGCTGTCTGTGAACCAGATTTGGCCTTGAATGGAGGAAGAGTTCTGCTTCTAAGCATCATCCTAAGGAGAAAGCAGGAGCAGGGGAAATGGGACCCTCCAGATTTTTCTGGTCTATGAGCACTGGCCATACTGACTGGGAAAGATGAGAGTTGGCTCCAGCCACATCTGGAGGACCACAAACTCCCCACCCCTGGCCTAAATATTGAATCTTTCAGTGGTTCAGTCTGCATCTGACTCAGCTCTCTTTACCTTGAGTTTATGCCGTATCATCTTTTCTGTTTCCTCTTCCATCAACTTCTTCTCTTTCTCCATCTTCTCCTTCAACAGCTGGAGCTGTTCATCGTGGCTTCGCTTCTCATCCTCAATCATTTGCTTCAGTCTGGCCTTCTCCTGCTCCAACAGCTTCTGCTGCAGCTGGGCTGCTTCGGCCTGAGCGCGCTGGGCTGGGGGCCAGCGAAGGAAAAGAGACAACATGAATACTGAGGGGGCTGCCATCTCCCCTTCACCCTGTGTTCTGTTCAATGTTCTCTCCTTGCCTGAAGATGAGAATACTACATCTGTCGCTATGCCATTCTGCAAAAAGGTACCACAACTGTAACCCTTCCCTGGGAACTCAGAGCCCAGCCAGAGAAGGCCAGGACGTTTACTTTCTAATACATATAATTTATAACATATACTCATTGCCTTAGATATGCACCTTCAATTTCCTTCTCTTTGTCGGTCAGGGCGTGGTCCATCTGAAGGAGAGAGTTTGCCACAGTCTGCTTGGATTTCAGGAATTCTTCAAGAGCTTTGTCTGCCTGATAACACATTGAGAGCTAAAGTTATTCATTTTACACTATAATGGGGGGACGGACGAGATTATATACTGTGATTAAGGACAAAAATTGGTGTATAGTAAATTAATAATTGTATTAATTTTTGTAATAATTGTATTAATTAATTAATCTTAATGAGGTGCTGAGAAATTGATAATAGTGGTCCCTAATCCCTCTCTTATGGTGCTGGAGGAGACTCTTGAGAGTCCCATGGACTGCAAGAAGATCAAACCTCTCCATTCTGAAGGAAAACAGCCCTGAGTACTCACTGGAAGGACAGATCCTGAAGCTGAGGCTACAATACTTTGGCCACATCATGAGAAGAGAAGACTCCCTGGAAAAGACCCTGATGTTGGGAAAGATTGAGGGCACAAGGAGAAGGCGACGACAGAGGACAAGATGGTTGGACAGTGTTCTCGAAGCTACCAGCATGAGTTTGACCAAACTGCGGGAGGCAGTGAAAGACAGGAGTGCCTGGCGTGCTCTGGCTCATGGGGTCACAAAGAGTCGGACACGACTAAACGACTAAACAACAATCCCTCTCACATAGCCTAGAAGACAAAGATCTCTTTTAAACTATTTTATGTAAACCACTTTAATATATTTTTCATTGAACAGAGTTTATTCATTTTGGTAAGTAGACGAACAAACTAATTCACTTTGAATCAAGCCCTATTGAATTCAGTGGGGCTTACTCCCAAGAAAATATTCACAGTATTGCACCCCAGGTCTAAAGTTTGGATCTGTCCTCAGTCAGTATAAGAATGCTCATTCTTTGGATATCACAGAAATGCTGGCTTCCTGCCCTACCTGAATTCCTTTCTCAGGTACCAAGTGGTATTTCTTCTCTATTTCGTCCCGTTTCTCCAGATAACGCTGGTAGCCACCAGGCACAGAGTAAATTCCTAATCGGAGCTCATCTTCTAGCTCCTGGGAAAGATCCATCAGCACAGCAAAGCAGCGGTCAAAAGACGCCTGCTCATTCTTCCTGCAGAACTCTTCCTTTTTCTGCTTCAGCTCTTGCTACGAGAGACAGAAAATTGGCAGAAAGATGATCTGTTAATAATGATGAAAAAGCTTTTCCTCTTCAGTGGAAAGACTTACTAACAAGGCCACATCAAAACTGCAGTACAAATTTCAATTGACTTAGCTGTCCCCACTCCCACCAAAAATCGTGGGAACTGGCTACAACATCAATGATCTATAAGGGCTGCATTTCTAAAATGTAGGCCAGTTTAAATTGTCTGGCTCCACCCTTCCTAAAGTTAAAAACTAAGTGCGTAACCAATCAAATTGCAATCCTACCAGTCTTCTAGGATATGTGTTTGTCTTCCATTTCATCTAGAGAATGTGTCTTTCACAGATAACTAAGCGAGCAATCCTACAGCAAGATGCTCCACAATGAACGGGCTAGGATCCAGCGGATCTCTGGCTGAGCCAGGAAGTTCCCCACACAAGCAGGCTATGCTGGCTTAGCTCCCTCATTCTCGGTTCAGTCGGGGATACACCAGAGTATCCCCCCAATACCGATTCAGCCATGACTCACATCTTGAGCTGGCCTAAAGCCTGAAAGGGGGGCATTTAAGGGGCATGGTGGGGGCAGGACCGGGAGGGGGGTCCTAATCCTATTCTGCTCAGTCATGTGACCTGGAAACCCAATGAAAACTCAGACGGCCAAGGGGATGGTGCCGTTCAAACACTTATTTTAAAGGTTTGTTCTCCCTCTGCCAGGCTTAGGATTGCTATGCAAGCAGTAGCTCAATGGCTGAATGGAGTTTGGTGTATAACTTTACACCAGCTTAACTTACACCGGCCTGCTTTATGCCACCTTTCTATGTTCCTTTTTGCCTTTGGATAACAAGAGGCTGTCTCCATTCTGAAGAGAGAGATTTTTAGAAAACCGTGCGAGTTTTGGAGGACCCTCCTAGCTGTGATGCTCAGAGCTATGCTAGGTAAGCGTTTATTCTGCTAAGTTTTATTTATTTTTTCCTGATCTTGTTTTCTTCTAAATGTTTCCTTCAGCCAATTAACATTTATGTAGGAAGACAAGAAGCTCCCTCGTACAGAGTCAGACCAGTATTGTCTATCCTTGGGGCAGAGGTGTTGTTTTTTTTAAAAAAGAGAACAGATTTACCTTAAGCTTCTCTTGTGATTTTTTTACCAACTCATTGCCAAAAGCATGGGCCATGAAGATGCCAGTGGCTTCCTTCTCACACTCTGCGTGCACCGCCAGCAGCTCATTGACGGAGCCCGTGGGCAGGTTCAACCGCTGCCCCATCCGCTCTTCGTAACAGGAAATGGCATCACACACAGCTGCTGCGTTCTCAATCTCTGCCAGGGCCAGCACGGCATTCTCCAAGCAGGGCAAATCCCCGCTGTTGATAGCATTGACGTAGGTCTTCACCAGGTTCAGAAGCACTGAAAGGGAAGAATTGGGCAAAGTCACCAAAACAGAAATGGCAGAACAGGGATGCCCATCCCACTTAACTTTTGTACACCGAGGAATTGTATCCCGAGTCAAACATCTTTCAAACGTTTGTACTATAACTGGGGACACATCATCCACTGTACCTGCAGATTTCTCATAAAAGCAAAGAAATAGATATTCTGCACAAAACAAGAGGCAGAGAAGACATGTTTTTAAAAGGAATGTTCTAGCCCTCATGCCTGTAGAAAATAACCTGAAATGTGAAGGAAGCACTTGGGAATGCTTAAAAAGCAGAGATTACTATTCTCTGCCCTGCACCCACATCTCATTCCTAATTATTATTACCTCTCTATGCTACATATGTATTATTGCCTTCCGTACTTCTGGTTCTTGCCAAAACTGGAAGCAGCCCAATCCATAACTCATCATCAGCACAGTGTGTATCCTGCAGTCCTGGGGCCACACTGTGATAAGTATGAAACAGCACAACTGGGCTCAGAACCCAGCTCAGAACCAATATTTTATTGAATACAAAAAAATAAAACATCAACAAAACAAAGAACAAAGCCCCTATATTAGCAGCACCATGGGGAATTAACTCTGCAGAAATAGGCATGGAAGCACTTGGTCTATTAACTCTCAATAAATAAAAGGGGGAGGTGGTGAACAGGATTTTTAGTAGCCAAATGTCATGGGTTCAAGTCCTACATAATAAATTATGTAAGCATTTAAAACAATGCATGCAATGTTGCTTTCTGCACAAATGACACAACCAAATTTCTCTGAAAGTAGAATTTGGGTTCCATCACAGAATCGTTACTGTATTTTATTCTGTGTATATAGTTTTCAAAATAAATTCTAGCTAAATGATGTTCAGCAGGCAATCAAGTGAGCAGCTTACATGCAATTCAGCCTGCACGTGAACAAAGAAATCGTCAAACTGCAGAGCAAGGACAAACTAAAGCATTTTCTACAGTCAGGTGGGTCACTATTGGTTTCTGATGTCACCTGATCCCTTCTTGGCTGGTAGCTGAGTAACACCATTCACCTCAAGCTGACAGCTTCCTACACCCCCAAACTGCTCTGGAGGAAAAAGCCCCCCATCCATGGGGTTCCCAGACTGAGACCAGTTATTAGTATTATTAGAACGGGACTGGGTAAAACTAATTACTCTAATCAGAATGGTTCCCTACCCACCAACCCCAGCCTACAATCTTTCAAAAATGTTCCCTACTTCTCCCTGTCACAACTTGGCCTCCCGGGACTGTCTTGGGTCGCGATGTCTCCCAGATGTGTTGGCAGAAACGAGCCACCGGCTCCAAGAAATCTTCCTCCAAATCCTCTTCTTCCAGTTCCTCCAGCCGGGACAACTTTTTCCTGCTAGCTGGGCGGTCAAAGGTGAAACATTTCCGCGAAGGAAAGAATCTGCGGATACATGACCTAGGCATGTTGCACCTCTGGATTTGCTCACTATTACCTGGGGGAGAAGAAGTGTGAGTACACAAGACAATCGGTTACTATCGCCAAATTCCACAGAAAATGTGCCAACCATCTCCCTGGTGGAGCAAACTCACCTGGTTACCTGTAAACATTCAAGTCTCCATGCCAACTCGACTGACACCTGAGGTCCCAAGGCTTGCTGTAAACTGAGTTAGGATATTGCTCTCTGTTTCAGCACTGCAATGTTATGGCCTTACTCCGAGTACAGTGGTACCTTGGGTTAAGTACTTAATTCGTTCTGGAGGTCCGTTCTTAACCTGAAACTGTTCTTAACCTGAAGCACCACTTTAGCTAATGGGGCCTCCCACTGCTGCTGCTGTGCCGCCACGGGGCAATTTCTGTTCTCATCCTGAAGCAAAGTTCTTAACCCGAGGTACTATTTCTGGGTTAGCAGAGTCTGTAACCTGAAGCGTCTGTAACCTGAAGCATCTGTAACACGAGGTACCACTGTATATATTTCCCTCTTCATAGTGCACTTACAGCTCGCATGTGTATATTTGAGATTAGCAGGTAAGACTCCTATGTCATAGGAGTTTCAGGGAGCCCAGTCCAACTGTACAAGCAACTTAGCTTGGTGTTATGAGGTTTTTCACAATTTTGTGGCTTTTAGCTTTTACAGTTTGGGTATCAACATTGTAATTGTTGTAGGGCATTTGTAAACCTCCCTGGGAGCACAATTGAGGATTGGCATGAAGAGTTATTAGTAATGCAGTCTGCAGCCAGAGACAGGTGCCTCAGGAACCGGTGTGATATATCTCTGTGTCTTGCTCCATGTAGCACAGGGGAAATCAGTTCAACCTCTTTAGCCCTCAGTGGCTATGTGACTGGATACATTCACCCACCTGAATATTAGGCCTTTTTGACTTAGATCATTTGTGTACCTCTCAACTAACGGTGTCCTCTCTCCATCTCAGACACTGCATTTCCCCCCTTGCAGTTACTATACCTTTCTGCAGTCTCAAGGCATTCTCCAGGTACCCGTCCTCAGTTACAGGGTATCCATCTATCTCCAGCTGTAGTGTGAAATCCCGCACTGCCCAGATGAAGTCTGGGAAGAAACGGACAAATTCGGCAGAGTTCTCCTCCTCTTCATCTTCCCCGGAGGAAGCTTTGGCTTTAATCCTTTTTGTCAGCTCAGTGACGTAGCTGGGGAGTGCTAAGGAAAACAATTCCAGGGCTGGTTGGGGGCCTGTTTGAACCTGCAGTTGTGGGCTGGCCGGAAATGATGATACAGCTTTTGAGCAGAGAGATTTACACTACAGAAAGACCACATATAGTCGTACCTTGGAAGTCAAACAGAATCCGTTCTGGAAGACTGTTCAACTTCCAAAACGTTCAGAAATCAAAGTGCAGCTTCTGATTGGCTGCGGGAAGCTCCTGCAGCCAATCGGAAGCCGTGCCGGACGTTTGGCTTCTGAAAATCGTTCGAAAACCGGAACATTCACTTCCGGTTTTCGATCGTCCGGGAACCGAAAAGCATGAGTTCCAAGGCATTCGGCAACCAAGATATGACTGTATTGCAACTGTAATTAAGGCAGGGTTTTGTGGCAAGGGGCTGGCATCTCTCATTTTTACACCTTAAGGCCAATTCCTGATTTTATGCCTTCTGGAGTTCCTGCCTGCACCCCCTCCCATGGAGTGAAACCCCTAGGGGGACAACTTACAACTGCCTCCTCCTAGTTCCTCCAGGCCAAGCGTGCAAGGCCAGCTGGGATTTCTGATGCCCCAAAAGGATACTGCAGGTTCTCCAGCGCATTTTGATCAATGGTGCCTATGCTGTTGTACACCAGGGTGCTGCTGAGCAGAATGGCCAGGGCAAAGATCCACGAGTCATTCTGTGTGTTTCCCTGAAACAGAAATATAATATCAGTTAACACCAGGGGGGGTTTCAGCCGGAACTCACTGGAACTCAGTTCTGGCACCTCTCTGGTAGACGCCATTGCCATTAATACCAGGTCAACACACAACACAATTGCCTCATTACATAAATCATGTTCAGAATACCACAACACAAACGCCTCTGACTGGCAACTTCTGCATTCCTATGGACTATTTCGGCTGAAAAAAACCTCCTGGAAAATCTCCTGGAAACCTTGTCACTGAAGAAGCCCAATGGGCGAAACAAGGGTCTATCCTGAGAACTGGTCTTTCATCAGCTGCCTTATTGTTACTAAGTTTGTTACACTCTGAAGACATAGGACAATGCAGAAGGAAGATATCAGTATGTTGTTTCCCACAGGAACTGTATGTTGTAATCGTTGGACTTGACAATCTTTGGACTTGACTATCCTTAGATGTTATGACAATAAAAACATATAGGGGGTTAATAGTAACATGATATGATATTGCCACCAGGAACTGTGCTTTGCAATTTTTTGATATGACAATTATATATAATGTTATGTTACTTTACAGCTAGTTACAGTGTGTGTTGTGGTATTCTTAACACCAGGTCAGCATATTTTGTCACAAGGCTCTTTTGAAAGGGCTAGTCTTTCGCTGTCATGCCAGCTGCCATCTCCCCCAGCTCACCTTCTGCACATCACCCAACCCTTCTGTGTCCAGCAACAGCAGTGTGAGGTCAGGCCTGTGGGGGTGAGGGAGGCACCACATCCAGATGCCCTTCGTGAGCCCCTGCACTGTGGCACCCAAACAGAAACCTGAGGAAAGAGCGGGCAATGATTCAGAGACAGAAAACAACAGGTGCCAAGGCTTAAGGCGCAGGTCACCGGGAAACCCCACTGAACTCAATGAAACATTTGTCACATCCCCATCATAGCTTTAAAGCACATGAGTTACACACACACACACACACACACCCCCACCCCAAGAATAATGGGAACTGTAGTTTGCTTGGGTGTTGGGAATAGTAGCTTAGCAAGTAGTGAAAGAAAACTTGTGCACAAAACAAAGAAGAACCTATGTAAGCTGTAAAGTGTCGAGCACATTAAACTTGGGACTAGGATGCGGAAGAACAGAGTTGGAATCCCCACGGGGAGACATTGGGCTAGTTCAGGGGTCAGCAACCTTTTTTAGCCGTGGGGCAGTCCACCGTCCCTCAAACCATGTGGTGGGCCAGACTATATTTTGAAGGGGGGGAAATGAACGAATTCCTATGTCCCACAAATAACCCAGAGATGCATTTTAAATAAAAGGACACGTTCTACTCATGTAAAAACACGCTGATTTCCGGACCTTCCGTGGGCCAGACTGAGAAGGAGATTGGGCTGTAGGCCTTAGGTTGCCTACCCTAGTTGCTGTCTCTCAGCTGAACCTATCTCACAGGGTCTCTGTGAGCAAAAATGTATATGGGGAAAACTGAATACCACCTGGAGCTCCTTGGAGGAAATGTGGGGTGGGGGTGTATATATATATCTACGAAAAGCAAATATATATATATATATATATATATATATATATATATATATATATGGTAAAGGTACCCCTGCCCATACAGGCCAGTCTTGACTCTAGGGTTTTGCGCTCATCTCACTCTAGAGGCCGGGAGCCAGCGCCATCCGAAGACACTTCTGGGTCACGTGGCCAGCGTGACGAAGCTGCTCTGGCGAGCCAGCACCAACGCAGCACACGGAAATGCCGTTTACCTTCCCGCTATAAAGCCGTACCTGCCATATTTGCGGAGCCTCCTGTGAATTCTGCTGAGTGGGGACCCCTGACTCAAAGTCCTATCTCCCCTCTGGTTCTATATAAATATTAATTTACTCCTCTTCATCCATGCTTCTCCCCAGGCTAGGCAGAAAACCCAGGGGCTCTGATACCCTGTTCCAGAAACACCAGACTCCACTGCCTTGCTCCTCATGCAAAGCTGCTAGACTCCAGCCCTTCCCTTGAGTAACAGGGAATATTCATGAAGCCAGTCACCTTTTCTCTTGCCGGCAAGCCTGTTCATGAGGTAGGACTTGCCAGTGCGGTACAACCCCACAATGGCCACCACCACCACCGGCTGGCGGATCCTGGCAAGCACCGCTGCAGCCTCCCGGTTCACCACAAGCTTCCCATCCGGCATGTTCTCAATTAGGCAAACAGGAGCCTCCATGTGGACCTGCCCTGGGGCCATTGTGCAAAAGATGATGGGTCTGCAAAAGGAAAACAGAGGAGCTCACAACACAGTGGAAACTCAAGTGTGTCTCTGCCTATTAGTGAGCCAGCATTTCCCAAACTTGGGTCTCCAGCTGTTTTGGGACTACAGTTCCCATCATTCCTGACCACTGGTCATCCTCTAGCTAGGGATGATGGGAGTTGTAGTCCAATTCAAGTTTCTCTCTGCCTGTGAGCGTGTGAATGAGTGAAACCTGACTGGAAAAAGAGTTCAGGAAGGGCACAAATCACCATTCAGCTTCGCCTCACTGGGATCCCAGATATCTTCTGGCACCTGAAAGTTACCCAGTTGGACATTCTCAGGATAGTTGTGACAAGTCTACATCTGTCCGAGATGCTGTCATTTTTCTTTCATGCACACCTGGAAATAGACTTTGTCCCTGCTGTCACCATTCCCCCCCAGCACCACACCTATGGCTTTCATTTTATCGGAACTGATGTGAAGCCGGCAGAACTGCCCCCCTCCCCATTTAAGAATACATTCTGGCGTGCCAACATTTTGATTCCCACCCCTCCCATGCCTCTGTTGCAAGAGCCACGTATTATTTATACTATCGGCAAAAGTTCTCTTCTCCCTCACTTTCCATGAACCCATTCAAACTTTTCCCAATGGTTATTATTCCCTAAATCAGGTGCACATCTACAATGGGACCCCGTCCACTCTGGCAGTTTCCTTAATTGTTTAAGAGGGGGAAATATGGCACAGCAGAGATAGGAAAGGAATACGTACGTCAAGCAAGCTTGTTAGGAGACGGTAAATGTCACAGTTCTTCCTCCAGGCATAGCTCCCTTATGAGGAGTCCCAGGGCCTGAGGGTGGGGCAAGGCAGGTGGAAGGAGGCCTTGCCTGATGAAGTCTCTCCCCTCACAGTTCTTCCTCCAGGACCAGCTCCCTTATGAGGAGACTCAGGGCTGGAGGGTGGGGCAAGGCAGGTGGAAGGAGGCCTTGCCTGATGAAGTCTCTCCCCTCACAGTTCTTCCTCCAGGACCAGCTCCCTTATGAGGAGACTCAGGGCTGGAGGGTGGGGCAAGGCAGGTGGAAGGAGGCCTTGCCTGATGAAGTCTCTCCCCTCACCAGGTTTACTTCCAGGTTTACGGTGTTCAGGAACCAAAACGTTCCAAAACAGAGGCATTTGGGAACCGAGGTTTGACTGCATCTTTCCCGTAAGGCTGTGGCAAATATTACAGCCAAGAACAGAACCAACCAGATCCCATGCCCAGCAAAGTGGAAACACAGAAAACCGGCAGCCATTTAACATCATCTCCTTCATGTCCACTGAGCTCTCAACTGTGGAGTTAGCACTTTTGCAAGCGCCTCACATGATGTTTGTTCTGGTCTTGCAAGGAATTCTTTACCAGATTTACGCTGGAGGACCTACTGTTGACAGAATGATGCCTCCCTCTGTCTGCAATAGATAGGGAGGGTCCCTGACCATGGCTCTTTTCTCTGGTGAAAACCACATTTATTTTGAGTTTGTGTGTTTCCCCTCATTTTCTAGTTTCCCCCTCATCTTCTATTGTGTGTGTATTTTGGGACTGTTTGGGTGAAGTCAGGACCCACCGCAGGTAGCAAACTATCTCCTTCCCCCTCATTTCCCAGCCCCCAAATGCCAGGGGTTTAGGTCAAGCAATGGAGCTATGGATGTGTGGAGTTTAGCATAGGCGCAAATTCCTAGGGGCTGAGGTCCATTTGCCCACCCCCCTTAAAATATTTGAGGGGTCCAGCTCCCCCCCAACAAAAGTTTAAATGGTGTGTGAGCACTGTTGTGACGTGGGGTTTGTGATTTCAGCTCTCTTGACATAATATGCTGGAGACAGTTCTCTAGTAACACTTCTTTATTAAAGCAAACAAGACTGAGGTCTGAGGAGGGGAAAGCTACATTTATAGGGACAGGGAACTAGCTAGAAAGGATACATTTTGGAGGGAACACTATCAGGCAATCACAGTCCTGCCTTTTGGAGGAAACCAATAAGACAGAGGATCCAAATACAGCAGCTTAAATGAACCAATAGTAGCTGTACCCTCTGGAACCAAAAGGCAGTTACTTTACCCTAATGCAAATACAGACAATAATAATACAGATATAAAATCCTTTGACTCAATACACAACAAGCACCATACCATGTGATCGATTATGTGGAGCGGGGCTTACCTGGGCCCCCAATATTTTATTCAAGTTGGCACCCCTGTAGTGTAGTAACTACAAAGTGAGCCATATGCTGTGGCAGATTGGGGTTATAGGGACACCCAGTGTGTTTCCCTCTGTGCTGACAGCAGCTGCCCGACGTGTATCACTTCCCACTTGCTTCTGTGGACTTGCATTTGTCATTTTACCTCTCATTCACTTTGGAGAGGTCCTTTCTCAGCTCTTCATGCGCTCTCTCTCTCTCTCTCTCTCTCTCTCTTAAGGACCCTGAGCTATTTAGTGTCTTAGGAAACTGGCCCGCCCCTCCGCCCCCACACCCATTGCTTAATTCTTTCTCAAGCTCTGGGAGGAAGACCTTTCATTGACTACAGACAGCCACCCAATCTTAAACAACTCGTCACCCACAATAATACAACAACCAGACTTAACATGGACACTGGTACCAGAGCCTGCAATAAACCCAGATGCCAACTTTGCTGCCACATACACCCGGACAACACCATTACTGGCCCCAACAACATCAAACATACCATCTCAGGACTATTTAATTGCTCATCTTCTAACATTGTGTATGCCATCAAATGCCAATAGTGCTCTTCAGCTCTCTATATTGGATAAATAGGCCAAACCCTACGCCAGAGGATAAATGGGACATAAATCTGATACAGTGGTACCTCAGGTTACAGACGCTTTAGGTTACAGACACCACTAACCCAGAAATAGTACCGTGGGTTAAGAACTTTGCTTCAGGATGAGAACAGAAATTGAGCAGTGGCGGCACGGCGGCAGTGGGAGGCCCCATTAGCTAAAGTGGTGCTTCAGGTTAAGAACAGTTTCAGGTTAAGAACGGACCTCCAGAGCGAATTAAGTTCTTAACCCGAGGTACCACTGTATCAGGAATCACAAGACAGAGAAACCAGTAGGAGAACACTTCAATCTCCGAGGACATTCTATACAAGATCTCAAAGTAGCTGTCTTATTACAAAAGAATTTCAGAAAAAGACTGGAAAGATAAGTTGCTGAATTGCGTTGCAGGTGGCGCTGTGGGTTAAACCACAGAGCCTAGGACTTGCCGATCAGAAGGTCGCCAGTTCGAATCCCCGCGGCGGAGTGAGCTCCCGTTGCTCGGTCCCAGTGAAGGGGTACAGTTAGGGTTACCCCAGAAAGCCCTAAAAACTGTTTGTGAATCCCCCACCCCAGCCAGGCCTCGGCATACGCATTTTGAAAACTGCATATTCCTCTAAGACAAAAAGCATGAGCTAAGCAGTCCTCTCTGTAACAAAAACGCTGTAACAAACCCATAGCTGAGAACAGAAAAACTTTCGCTTCCCAGATCCAAATAACCTTGTCCTGGTACATTGACTTGCAACATACTTCCGGGAACAGAGCCAGAGAACGAAAAGCAACATTTCTATGTAAGAACCTGTGAAGGGGGAGAGGAAAAAGGGGGTTTGAAAAAAGGATAAAACCTGCTTGTAAAATGTTTTCGGCGCGGCCTGTCTTTTGTGAACTGATTCACACAGGTGCCTCTGCCCTTCCGGATGGCAGAATAAAACGCTCTTTCTCTGGATTAACCCCTTGGTGTCGTTTGGCTCCTTTTGTCTCTGCTCGGGTGCAACAATTATTCCTACCCGTGGATTAATAAGGCTACATATTTCTGGTGCATTGGCCGGGAAAATCACGTTCCCCGAGATCGAGGGACAAAGAGGTCCAGGGCGTCACTGCAAGGCGAGCAGCTCGGGATACTGGGTCAGCAGTTCCAGTGCACATCCTGCCAACTTCGTGGGAGGGACTGGCCACCCGTTCCTGAGTGGACACGCGACAAAGTGACGGAGAGAAAGAGCAACGGCCGTGCAGAAAGAAGGTACCTCGAGGAAAAAGGTAAGCTCCACAGGGTATAGGTGGGAGCAAGCTCCACAAGGATAGGTGCGAGCAAAAAGAGAGTCTGATCAACTCCGCCAGCAGGGTAGAAGAAGTGCCACTGGTTTTGGTGTCGCCCAGAAAAAGCAGCAAAGGGTGCTGCTAGGGCCCCGGTCGAAGTCTAAGCGCTGCCGGTTATGGTTGGTTGTTGGTTTTGTGCCCAGAAGAAGCAGTAAAAAAAAAGGTGCTCTTGGGCCCCGGTCGAAGTTGTGAAGCACTGCCGGTTGTGGTTTTGGTTTTTGGGGAAAAAGGGATTGGGGGAGGTGTATGGGTTTTTCTGAATGTGCGTGTGGGGACACTCCAGTGAATGTTTTGAGTGTGTGAGACGTTGAAAGCAACGTCTGGCCTGTGACTGAGTGAAACAAATAACGTTAGGAGGGCTGAGTGTCCCAGTGTCCCCAGGATCCCAGAGTCATGGGAAACAAAAGCAGTAAAACAATTCTTGAGACACCACTACAGAGCTTTCTGGAAAACTGGAAAAGTGCCACGAAAGCAGAAGAGTGGGGATGTAAACTCAAAAAAAGCAGACTCCAACATTTATGTGAAGTTGACTGGCCTTCGTATTGACCAGAATGACCTCCTGGAGGATCCTTTGATCCAAACTTGGTCAACATTTTATGGAGTAACATTTTCAAGGCCCACACAGATCAGATTCCCTATATTTCTATCTGGAAAGCCAATGTGGATCAAAATCCCTCATGGCTTCAGACAAATAGAATTGTGACTGCCCAAGTCAAACTGTGTTCAGTACAATTACAAGTTAAAAAAGCCACCAGTTTTACCAGTCCTAGAAGAGGAGATAATTACCTCCCCACTGCCATATGCAGCCACTGCGCCCAGGCAACCAAATCTGGGAGCAAATAGGGCTGCTTCTCCGCCCACTGCCCAGACTGAAGACCCAAATGAGAAGATTCCCCCCTCTGCCCCTCCCCAACCCCCTTGTGATGCAAGCCAGGAAGGTGAAGAGAAAGGTGTTGATGATGATGATGATAATGATGATGATGAAGACTTCAGAAAAACTCTAGATAAAGAGATAAGATGGACTAGTAAGCAGTTTGACAGAGTGTTCCAGTATGTAGAACCATTTAAAACAGAACTGGATGTGGCCCCCTGGGTTCTAGAAGCAGCCCAGTGCCAGGGTGAGAATTGGAGAAAAAAGCAAAAGGTTTTGAGAACAGCGTGGGACAGGGCAACAAAACATGTAGAGACACTTAAATCGAAGGCTTTGTCCAAGCCCACTGTGGTGGCCCCTCTCAGGCAAGTGTATGATCCTTTGGAACAGCCAAATGATCAGGGTGTTCGACCCCCAAGGACCTTTACCATTCAGCATGTCCCTTTTACAAGCTCCGATATTTGCAATTGGAAAAATCAAAATCCTTCTTTTGAGGAAAATCCTGCAAAAATAATTAGACTTTTTGAAGGTGTGTTCAAAACCTATATGCCTACTTATGATGATGTAAGTCAGCTTTTGGACACAATTCTGACCACTGAGGAGGTCCGCAAGGTAAATGCCTGTGCCAAGGAACAGCTCAAGGCAGCAAATAATACTGACGCTGCAATTGAGGTCTCTTACCCCAGAAGGACCCCCCCTTGGGATTACAATACTACAGAGGGAAGGGCGGCCTTAGAGACTTATCACAGAAATGTTTTAGAAGGCATGAGACGGGCAGCGAAAAGGCCTACAAATATGGCGAAATTATCTGAGATTTTCCAGCTGCCCAATGAGCCTCCAGGAGTATTTTTGGAGAGATTAAAAGAGGCATTCCGCAAGTACACCCCCATAGACCTTGATGATGATGCCCAAGAGGTGATTGTAAAAACCACCTTTGTGATGCAACCAGCTACCCTGAACCTCACACTTTCTGGATTTACAGTTCAGCCACAAAAACCCAGAAGGCCAAGAGTTACCCACCCCCCTGCCCAAAAGTACTAACCTGAAGAAGTGACTTTCTTAAAAAGCAAGTGAATGCTTTCTGTGAACTTTGTCAAGTTTTTCTTTTTAAGGTGCAATTTTACTCTGAAAAAGGAGCTGCGGCATAGGAATTGATATTTTGAGGAATTTGAAACTTTGCCAGAAGCAAGGAGCGCATTGTTCTTTCTACAGAGACTGGCAAATCAACTGAAATTTGCAACATGGTTTACAGGCTGCAAAAGCTCTAAAGAAAAAAAAAATAGTGCGCAGAGACAAAGACTTTTAAAAACTCAGCTGGCAAAACTTAACCCAAGGAACAGAACTGTTAACCCCTTGCAAAGTTTCCTGCCAAGCATCCCCTTTGAGTTAATATACCTTGTATGTGAATGTTATCTATCAATTTGTTCTGTGCAATCGCTGCCGTCTTTGTTATCTCTTCTCTTGACAGGTAAACCGGCCAGAGGCTGTCCTGTTTCTCTACAGCTGTTAAAGTCACCGACATCTGTAACACCTGATCTACACCTGACATCGGCCCAGGCGCTCCAGCATTGTTGGAGGGGACCAAAGATGCCCAAGCCCACCAGACGACCCGACGCCCACCAGACTACCGCCCTGCCTACGTCACTCCGGACGCTGACGCTTGGCACGGCTCCAGAATCCAGCATGGATTGAAAGAGGGCATTTTCTCATTTTCTTTTCTTTTCCTTTTTCATAACTGAACTTTATTGAAGGTACCTGGCCCTGGTTTGCTTTACGCCACCCCTGCAGAGGAGGGTGTCTAGTGGGTCTTTTCTTTCAGCGTGATTACACCCCAGCCCACTCTCTGGCACTTACCTAAGCCCCTCCCCATTCATACAATGGCTCAAATACAACTGTGGGTCCCCATGCTGGTATTTCTGCTGCCTTTGACCTTTGAAATGCCAATACCACTCACAGTGACCAGACAACTGCTGCAATCGTGGGGGGCCCACCACACATATAATAAGTGGATTCAGGTTGCTGAGATGGTTGCGTTCTCTGCAAATTGGACCAATTGTGCCGTCTGCACTCTGGCCCCTGTAGATGCTCTGGGAGGAATGCCACTCCTCCCTGTGCCTTGGAATGAATCCTTGGTTACGACTCCACTTGTTGCCTTCCAGCCTCTGGGCAACCATTCTTCTTTATGGAATCATTCCGTCCCTTTCCAGGTCCACAGGATCACTGGCTGCCTTTGTGTCAACAAATCAAATGATGCAAGTGACTCTCAGACCTATGTGGGCACTTCCCACTGTGATCGTACCTTCCCAGCCCCAACTAACATGTTTGAGTCCGAGACAGGAACCTTTTCTGGTTCCAATTTGACTGCATGCCTGGCCCGCTTGCTGAGAGGCACCATATCTGCCCATGGTCAGGACGTTTACTGGGTGTGTGGCAGGAAGGCCTATCATGCCCTCCCAAGAGGATGGTATGGGGTCTGTTTTCCAGCCTACTTAATACCCCCCATGTGGATTCCTGACCAGATTGCCTCTGCACCCCGTAGAAGGAGGCATTCGGCTGACCTGGCAACACTTGCAGGTGGCAGCTCCCAGAATTGGGGCAAAAATCAGTGGCCTCCGGAAAGGATACTGGCCCATTATGCTCCAGCCTCATGGAATCGGGGAGAGAAAATCTCTGGGGCAAGGGGGCCAATCTATAACTTGAATCGCCTAATCAGACTCCAGGCAGTGGTAGAGATTGTTGCTAACACGACAGCCACGACCCTTAGGCTAATTGCCACGCAATTGGATGAGACACGCAATGTGTTTCTCTCAGTCCGATTAGCGTTGGACTTTCTCCTGGCGCAACATGGCGGCTTTTGTGCAGCGTTAAATCTCACAGGTGGGGCCTGTTGCTTTAACATCTCTGATCATGGTGAGGCCATTCGCAATTTGGCAGCAGGACTTGAAACAGTGGCCCATATTCCTACCCAAACCTGGGAGGGATGGGACATGTCATGACTTGACTGGTTGCCAAACCTAGGATGGGTAAAAGGCCTGTTTTTGCTGCTGCTAGGCCCACTTTTCATTTTGCTAATTTTTTGCTTTTCTGTACCTTGCCTGCTGCAATGCTTGCATACAATGACACGCAATATGATTTCTCGCATGCTTTGCCCCCAGATTATAGCTCTGACCCGAGAATATCAGCCTGTGCCTTCCTGGGACGAGCCTTTTTAAGAAAAAGGCTGTCCAAATTTGAGAGGTATGGAATGAAGGGGTACAGTTAGGGTTACCCCAGAAAGCCCTAAAAACTGTTTGTGAATCCCCCACCCCAGCCAGGCCTCGGCATACGCATTTTGAAAACTGCATATTCCTCTAAGACAAAAAGCATGAGCTAAGCAGTCCTCTCTGTAACAAAAACGCTGTAACAAACCCATAGCTGAGAACAGAAAAACTTTCGCTTCCCAGATCCAAATAACCTTGTCCTGGTACATTGACTTGCAACATACTTCCGGGAACAGAGCCAGAGAACGAAAAGCAACATTTCTATGTAAGAACCTGTGAAGGGGGAGAGGAAAAAGGGGGTTTGAAAAAAGGATAAAACCTGCTTGTAAAATGTTTTCGGCGCGGCCTGTCTTTTGTGAACTGATTCACACAGGTGCCTCTGCCCTTCCGGATGGCAGAATAAAACGCTCTTTCTCTGGATTAACCCCTTGGTGTCGTTTGGCTCCTTTTGTCTCTGCTCGGGTGCAACAATTATTCCTACCCGTGGATTAATAAGGCTACACCAGCTCCTGCCAACCTAGCAGTTCGAAAGCACATCAAAGTGCAAGTAGATAAATAGGAAAGCCTTTGACAATATTTCTTGGAGTTTTATGAAGAAGAATTTACAGGGGATGGGGGTAGGTTTTGAAAATGGTATAGGTGCAATTTATTCAGAACAAAAGGCAAAATTAATTGTGAATAATGTGATGAGAGAAGAGTTTAAGATTGAAAAAGGGACACGACAAGGATGCCCAATTTCTCCATTGCTTTTTATATCGGTCCTAGAGGTTTTGCTAAATATGATTAGAAAGGACCAAGAGGTTAAAGGTATACAGGTGGGAGCTAAACAGTATAAATTGAAAGCATTTGCTGATGATTTAGTATTGACCTTGCAGGAGCCAGAACCTAGTATTAAAAGGGTATTGGAACTGATTCAAGAATTTGGACAGGTTGCAGGTTTTAAGTTGAATAAGATGAAAACCAAGGTTCTAGAGAAAAATTTAACTATGAATGAGAGAGAGAGGTTTCAGGAGGAGACAGGACTAACATTGGTTAAAAAAGTGAAATACTTAGGGGTTAACATGACTGCTAAAAATGTGAACTTATTCAAGGATACCGTATTTTTCGCACGATTGGACGCACCGGACCATAGGACGCACCTAGTTTTTTTAGGGGGAAATAAAGGGGGGAAAATTTCCCTTTATTCCCCCCCCCCAAAAGCAGGTCAGGGAAACCGAACCAGGTCGAGGAACAGCGGGATAGTGGCGCTGCGCCTCCCTGCTGTCCCCCGAGCTTGTGGGGCTGGCTGATGTCTGCCTGGCGCGCGGGGCACTCTGCTTCAGGGCGCCCCACCCACCGGGCGGCAGGCTGCTATCCGCAGCATGGGGAGCCCTGTGGGGAACTCCTGCAGGGCTCCGCACGCTGCAGATGTCTGCCCGGCCCGAGGGGCGCTCTGCTTCAGGGCGCCCCTCGCGCTGGGCGGCAGGCTGCTATCTGCAGCGTGGGGAGCCCTGCGGGGAACTCCTGCAAGGGTCCCCACGCTGCGGATGTGTTCCCGAAGCGCCGGGCGCTCTGCTTTCAGGGTGCCCGACGCTCCAGGAAGCAGGCTGCTATCCGCAGCCTAGACATCCCTGCGGGACCTCCCGCAGAGCTGCCTAGGCTGCAGATGTGTTCCCGAAGCACCAGGCGCTCTGCTTTCAGGGCGCCCAACGCTCCGGGAAGCAGGCTGCTATCCGCAGCCTAGACGGCTAGCGGAGACCTTGCCGGCACCCAGAAGCTTGGGGCGTGCTGAGCTCCGCACGCCCCAAGCTTCGGGATTAATGCAGCGCTCCGCTAGCCGTGGGAGAGCTGGGTCTCCCACGGCTAGCGGATAGCTTCCTGAAGCCTCGAGAGCGAGAGGGGTCGGTGTGCACCGACCCCTCTCACTCTCCAGGCTTCAGCGAAAGCCTGCATTCGCTCCATAGGACGCGCACACATTTTCCCTTGCTTTTTAGGAGGGAAAAAGTGCGTCCTATGGTGCGAAAAATACGGTAATTATGAAAAATGTTGGACTGAAGTGAAAAAGGACTTAGAAGTATGGACAAATTTGAAATTATCATTGTTAGGCCGAATTGCTGTGATAAAGATGAATGTGCTGCCAAGGATGTTATTTTTGTTCCAAACATTGCAAATTTTGGATAAGATGGATTGTTTCAAGAAGTGGCAGAAGGATATTTCTAGATTTGTTTGGCAGGGCAAGAAGCCTCGAATAAAATTTAAGATATTAACGGATGCTAAAGAAAGAGGTGGATTTGCCCTGCCAGACCTTAAACTTTATTATGATTCAGCTGCTTTTTGTTGGCTGAGAGAATGGCTGCTTCTTGAAAATACTGAAGTGTTGGATTTAGAAGGTTTTAACAATGTATTCAGATGGCATGCATATTTGTGGTATGATAAGGTAAAAGCACATAAAGCATTTAAAAATCATATTGTTAGAAAAGCATTGTTTAATGTTTGGATAAGATATAAGGATTTGTTAGGGGAAAAAACCCCAAGATGGTTGTCACCAATGGAAGCAAAGGCACAGAAAAAACTCAATATGGAGGCCAAATGGCCGAAATATTGGGAAATTCTGGAACAAGATGGAGAGAGAATAAAATTGCAGAGCTTTGAAAAATTGAAAAACAAAGTGCGAGATTGGCTCCATTACTATCAAATAATGGAGGCATACAAATTGGACAAAAAAGTTGGTTTCCAGGTGGAAAAATCAAAATTGGAAACAGAATTGTTAGATCCAAAAACTAAGAATTTGTCAAGAATGTATAACTTGCTGTTGAAATGGAACACTCAGGATGCAACGGTGAAATCAGCTATGATTAAATGGGCACAAGATGTTGGACATAACATAATGATGGCTGACTGGGAACAGTTATGGACCACAGGTATGAAATTTACGGCATGTAATGCCTTAAGACAAAATTTAATGAAAATAATAATAATAATAATAATAATAATAATAATAATACCCCGCCCTCCCCAGCCAAGGCTCAGAGCAGCTTACAAGCAATAATAAAAACAAGATGAATGATTACAACTTAAAAACAAAAATAAAATACAACATTAAAATAATGGAACATTAAAATATTAAAATGTAGCCTCATTGCATATAAAAATGATTTATAGGTGGTACATGACACCAGTTAAGCTTCAAAAAATCTACCATTTGCCCGATAATAAATGTTGGAAATGTAATGAGACTGAAGGTACATTCTTTCACCTTTGGTGGACATGCCCAAGGATTAAGGCATTCTGGGAGATGATTTATAATGAAATGAAGAAGGTATTTAAATATACCTTCCTGAAGAAACCAGAGGCCTTTCTCCTGGGCATGGTCGGCCAATTGGTGTTAAAGAAGGATAGAACTTTTTTAATATATGCAACAACATCAGCAAGAATACTCATCACGAAATATTGGAAGACACAAGATTTACCCACCAGGGAAGAATGGCAGATGAAGTTGATGGACTACATGGAATTGGCGGAAATGACTGGCAGAATCCGAGACCAGGGAGAAGAGTCGGTGGAAGAAGACTGGAAAAAGTTTAAAGATTATTTACAGAAATACTGTAAAATTAATGAATGTTAGAAAAATGTTGGAATGAAGTTACAGTATATGGCTTTAGTAGAAATGTTATAAGGAATTAAGTATAAATAGATTATTAGAGCATTAAAGGGAAAAATAAGGTTAGAATGTGTTAAGACAATTATAGGATAGAAAATAGAGGAAGATGGAAAGGAATTGCTGAAACAATTAATAGAAGTGGAATACAAAAAGGGAGGTGTGAGGAGGTCGTGGAAATTAGTGAAAGAAGGATAAAAGATTGAAATTGGACTGTGTTTTAAATGGTTTTTGTTTTGTTTTGTTAGTTGTATGCTAGTGTTTCGCAGTGTTTTTTTTATATTGTATTGTATTATTGTATGTTTTTTCTTTTTTGGTTTTTTGTAGTGTTGTGTTCAATCTGTTGGAAAACTAATAAATATTATTATATATATAAAATAATAATAGAGAAATAGGTACCGCTCCAGCGGGAAGGTAAACGGCGTTTCCGTGCGCTGCTCTGGTTCGCCAGAAGCGGCTTAGTCATGCTGGCCATATGACCCAGAAGCTGTACGCCGGCTCCCTCGACTAATAAAGCAAGATGAGTGCCGCAACCCCAGAGTTGGCCACGACTGGACCTAATGGTCAGGGGTTCCTTTACCTTCACCAAACTTAAAACCATGGAGATACCTGGTATGAATAGAGACATTGGATTCTTATCTTATTATACATGATAAAGCTATTTTTAGCCATCTCACCCCTTGCTTTTTCCTGTAAGACCAATTGCAGTCGTTAACCACACCTATCAGGCAATCACCCATTCCCACCACCCTTCTGAGTAATATCCCTCCCCACCCTCTCACTATATATAAGGGTCAGGTGACTTCTGTTTCAGTGTATCTGAAGAAGTGTGCATGCACACGAAAGCTCATGCCAATAACAAACTTAGCCGATCTCTACGGTGCTATTGGAAGGATTCCGCCCCGCCCCGCCCCAATCCCTTAATTCCACCTGCCTTTCTGTTTGCTCGTTTCCCAGAATCGCGCGCCTTTCAGAGAAAGAGGTGCGCAGCCCGGGCACTTTCGCTTTCGGTCCTCGCATATCTTGAAGCCTCGCCAGGGCAATAAAGGAGGCTGACTGGTCGCGACGACCTCCCATTTCCTGGAAGAGCAGCTGGGGCGCTGCAAGAGCTTTCGAGCCACAAAAGCGTCTTGCAATTCCCGAGTTCTTGCTCTTACCCCGAAGGCGAGGCTTGAGCTTCTCCTGCCGTCCCCTCCCGCCGTCTCCGCTGGGAACTCCGAGCAGCGCTCTCTCCCTCTTCCTGCCGGCCTGCCAGCTCGTCTGCAAGAGAGAACCCGCAACAGTCGAGTCCGGTCAAGACCCATCCTCCCGAGGCCCGTCCCTGCAAAAAAGAAAACAACACCAAAAAGTAAGAAACGGCAGCTTCGCGATGTCGCTGTTGTTGTTAACCCCTAGCGCTCCTTTCTTTTTGCAAGGTAAACACGGCGCGGGAATCTTAGCCAGGAGCAAAAGCAGCCGAGGGAGTGTAGGAGCCAATTCGGAGGGGCCGAGGGGTTTTTGCTCCCCAATAAAATATTTGTGCCCCCACCCCAAGTTGAAGGGCATTGTCATTCAAATGGGGAGTGTGCACCGTGTCATGTGATCGATTATGCGGGGTGGGGCTTACCTGGGCCTCCCCAATATTCAAGTTTTGACACACCTGCAAGGAAGGGAATCCTAGCAGCGGGAAGGTGGCTGGCAAGGAAAGGGTTAACCAAACATGCAAGTCCCGTGCCGCGCCCCCCCCCCCCGCACTGACCTTTGCAGTGGAGACTTTTGCTTTCGTGCCTGCAGCGTGCAGCTAGAACTTTTGCTTCAACTTTTGCCGATAGTATAAATACGTGGCTCTTGCAACAGAGGCACGGGAGGGGTGGGAATCAAAATGTTGGCACGCCACAATGTATTCTTAAATGGGGAGGGGGGCAGTTCTGCCGGCTTCACATCAGTTCCGATAAAATGAAAGCCATAGGTGTGGTGCTGGGGGGGGGGGGGGAATGGTGACAGCAGGGACAAAGTCTATTTCCAGGTCTGCATGAAAGAAAAATGACAGCATCTCGGACAGATGTAGACTTGTCACAACTATCCTGAGAATGTCCAACTGGGTAACTTTCAGGTGCCAGAAGATATCTGGGATCCCAGTGAGGCGAAGCTGAATGGTGATTTGTGCCCTTCCTGAACTCTTTTTCCAGTCAGGTTTCACTCATTCACACGCTCACAGGCAGAGAGAAACTTGAATTGGACTACAACTCCCATCATCCCTAGCTAGCAGGCTCCAGGCGCAGTGCTGCTTCAGCGAGGTGGGTGAGGGCAGCAAGCTGATGCCGGGAGGTGCCGCGTCCAGCCTCCGCCTCTTCCCTGGCACCCTGCACCACTAGCCTCTATGGGCAAGACGCCCTTGCATAGCAAGTAAACCGCCCCCCCCCAGACCACCTTTGGCTTTCAGTGTCAGCATCTGATGCCAAGGACCTCAAGCCTCCAGAACAGGTGTAGGCTTGTCACAGCTATCCTGAGAATGGTGATCTGGGCAACGTGATCTGTGCTGTTCCTAACGTCTTGCCCCGCCAAGTCAGGTTTCACTCATTCACTCCAGGGTTTCCAGCTGTTGTTGGACTACAAATCCCATCATCCCTAGCTAGAGGAGGACCAGTGGTTTCCAGCTGTTGTTGGACTACAAATCCCATGATCCCTAGCTAGAGGAGGACCAGTGGTTTCCAGCTGTTGTTGGACTACAAATCCCATCATCCCTAGCTAGAGGATGACCAGTGGTCAGGAATGATGGGAACTGTAGTCCCAAAACAGCTGGAGACCCAAGTTTGGGAAATGCTGGCTCACTAATAGGCAGAGACACACTTGAGTTTCCACTGTGTTGTGAGCTCCTGTTTTCCTTTTGCAGACACATCTTCTCTTGCAAGATGGCCCCAGGGCGGGTCCACATGGAGGCTCCTGTTTGCCTAATTGAGAACATGCCGGACGGGAAGCTTGTGGTGAACCGGGAGGCTGCAGCGGTGCTTGCCAGGATCCGCCAGCCGGTGGTGGTGGTGGCCATTGCGGGGTTGTACCGCACTGGCAAGTCCTACCTCATGAACAGGCTTGCTGGCAAGAGAAAAGGTGACTGGCTTCATGAATATTCCCCGTTACTCAAGGGAAGGTCTGGAGTCCAGTAGCTTCGCATGAGGAGCAAGGCAGTGGAGTCTGGTGTTTCTGGAACAGGGTATCAGAGCCCCTGGGTTTTCTGCCTAGCCTGGGGAGAAGCATGGAGGAAGAGGAGTAAATTAATATTTATATAGAACCAGAGGGGAGATAGGACTTTGAGTCAGGGGTCCCCACTCAGCAGAATTCACAGGAGGCTCCGCAAATATGGCAGGTTATTTTTTATTACGTATATATATATCCCACGTTTCCTCCAAGGAGCTCCAGGTGGTATTCAGTTTTCCCCATATACATTTTTGCTCACAGAGACCCTGTGAGATAGGTTCAGCTGAGAGACAGCAACTAGGGTAGGCAACCTAAGGCCTACAGCCCAATCTCCTCCTCAGTCTGGCCTGCGGACAGTCCGGAAATCAGCGTGTTTTTACATGAGTAGAATGTGTCCTTTTATTTAAAATGCATCTCTGGGTTATTTGTGGGACATAGGAATTCGTTCATTTCCCCCCCTTCAAAATATAGTCTGGCCCACCACATGGTCTGAGGGACGGTGGACTGGCCCACGGCTAAAAAAGGTTGCTGACCCCTGAACTAGCCCAGTGTCTCCCCGTGGGGATTCCAACTCTGTTCTTCCGCATCCTAGTCCCAAGTTTAATGTGCTCGACACTTTACAGCTTACATAGGTTCTTCTTTGTTTTGTGCACAAGTTTTCTTTCACTACTTGCTAAGCTACTATTCCCAGCACCCAAGCAAACTACAGTTCCCATTATTCTTGGGGTGTGTGTGTGTGTGTGTGTGTGTGTGTGTGTGTAACTCATGTGCTTTAAAGCTATGATGGGGATGTGACAAATGTTTCATTGAGTTCAGTGGGGTTTCCCGGTGACCTGCGCCTTAAGCCTTGGCACCTGTTGTTTTCTGTCTCTGAATCATTGCCCGCTCTTTCCTCAGGTTTCTGTTTGGGTGCCACAGTGCAGGGGCTCACGAAGGGCATCTGGATGTGGTGCCTCCCTCACCCCCACAGGCCTGACCTCACACTGCTGTTGCTGGACACAGAAGGGTTGGGTGATGTGCAGAAGGTGAGCTGGGGGAGATGGCAGCTGGCATGACAGCGAAAGACTAGCCCTTTCAAAAGAGCCTTGTGACAAAATATGCTGACCTGGTGTTAAGAATACCACAACACACACTGTAACTAGCTGTAAAGTAACATAACATTATATATAATTGTCATATCAAAAAATTGCAAAGCACAGTTCCTGGTGGCAATAACATATCATGTTACTATTAACCCCCTATATGTTTTTATTGTCATAACATCTAAGGATAGTCAAGTCCAAAGATTGTCAAGTCCAACGATTACAACGTACAGTTCCTGTGGGAAACAACATACTGATATCTTCCTTCTGCATTGTCCTATGTCTTCAGAGTGTAACAAACTTAGTAACAATAAGGCAGCTGATGAAAGACCAGTTCTCAGGATACACCCTTGTTTCGCCCATTGGGCTTCTTCAGTGACAAGGTTTCCAGGAGATTTTCCAGGAGGTTTTTTTCAGCTGAAATAGTCCATAGGAATGCAGAAGTTGCCAGTCAGAGGCGTTTGTGTTGTGGTATTCTGAACATGATTTATGTAATGAGGCAATTGTGTTGTGTGTGGACCTGGTATTAATGGCAATGGCGTCTACCAGAGAGGTGTCAGAACTGAGTTCCAGTGAGTTCTGGCTAAACCCCCCCCCCCCAGTGGTAACTGATATTATATTTCTGTTTCAGGGAAACACACAGAATGACTCGTGGATCTTTGCTCTGGCCATTCTGCTCAGCAGCACCCTGGTGTACAACAGCATAGGCACCATTGATCAAAATGCGCTGGAGAACCTGCAGTATCCTTTTGGGGCATCAGAAATCCCAGCTGGCCTTGCACGCTTGGCCTGGAGGAACTAGGAGGAGGCAGTTGTAGGTTTTCCCCCTAGGGCAGGGGTGTCAAACTCAAATTCATCGGGGGCCGCATCAGCAGTTTGGTCACCCTCAAAGGGCCGGTTGTATCTGTAGGACTATGTGTCCACTCTTTATTATCATAAATTATTGTCACTGCATTCAATTATTACTGTTTTTTGTAATAATGTAGACGGTCCAGAAGGATGTTATGGTCGATTGTATCAAAGGCCACTGAGAGATCCAGCAGAACTAGGAAACAAAGTTGTTACAAATAATGAGCCCTAATGAGACGATTGCTGCAATCCTATGTGCATTTACTTGAAACTCCTGTCGAAGAAAGTGAGGCTGGTTTCTGAGTAAACATACACGGCATGGGGCTGTAAATAAAATGTGTGGGGGGGGGAGAGAGAGGGGGGAGAGAGAGAGAGAGAGAGAGAGAGCGCTCTGACAGGAAAGCATCAACATGCCTTGTGCACTCTCATTTTCCTTGGCTAATTCCCCTGCCCCCCCCCCCCCAATCTCGGGGTGCCATTGCATAGCGCAAAAGGCGAAAGAGCACGAGCGCGCTGCCTGCAACTGGATCTCCGGCTTCTTCCTTTCCTTCCCCGAGGCGGGAGGGAGAGATCAAGGCGGAGCTGCTGGCAGGGAAGGGCTGCAAGGAGCCGCGTCTGATCTCCTCCCAGGAATGTGCCAGCGGGACTGACATGTGCCGGAAGGCAGGGAGAACCGCCCAGTGCCGCTGCGCGGGCGCGGAGTCCAACTTGTGGAGCTGAGATAGAGAGCCGGGCGCCAGATCGCCTTCCTCGCTTGGCTTGCCGCGAAATTGCAAGAGGAGGAGGAGGAGGTGGGGGCGGGGAGCGGAGGGGGTGCCAGGGAACACAGCCCCCTCCCATCACGGCCATTATCATCGCCGCCCCCACTTTACATTTATTTTAAGGGTGTTTGGAGTGTGCGCGCGCGCCTCTCTCTCCCCCCCCCACCAGCCACCCCATATTCCCAAAGAACAACTTGATTACGGGCATCGTAGGTCCTGGAAAGGCTGGCTGTGAAAAGATGGAGAGGGAGGTGAAATGAAGAGGAAGGGAAGCCCCGGGCTGGTGAAATCCAGCGCGGAGGAGAAGAGGACGCCTCCCGCAGGGCGAGTTTGCACGCCGGAATCCAGCATCCCCGGAGAAAATCCAAGGCTGGAATAAAAAAGTTTCTCCGAGGAGAAAGACTCCCCCTCCGCAGCACGGAGAGACCTGACCTTCCGCTTGCTCTTTTTGAGCAGTGAGCGGGAGAGAGAAGCCAGCTGCCCGCCTCGCTTCGGCCCCCGACGACGAAGGCGCAAGTTGAGAGACGCGGGGACATTTGAAGCAGCAACCACGTCCTTAAGAGCGACGGGGGGGAGGCGAGTAGGGAGCCGCACCATGTAAACTTTCTTGGGTCAAAATAAAAAAAGCGAAAATAAAAGGTGAAGGCTGCCGGCCGCGGGAGGCTACACGGGCCACATGAGGAGGTCTGGTGGGCCAGATTTGGCCCGCGGGCCTTGTGTTTGACACCTGTGCCCTAGGGGTTTCACTCCATGAGAGGGGTGCAGGCAGGAACTCAGAAGGCATAAAATTAGGAATTGGCCTTAAGGTGTAAAAATGAGAGATGCCAGCCCCTTGCCACAAAACCCTGCCTTAATTACAATTGCAATACAGTCGTATCTTGGTTGCCAAATGCCTTGGAACTCATGCTTTTCGGTTCCCGATCGAAAACCGGAAGTGAATGTTCCGGTTTTCGAACGATTTTCGGAAGCCAAATGTCCGGCACGGCTTCTGATTGGCTGCAGGAGCTTCCTGCAGCCAATCAGAAGCTGCACTTTGGTTTCTGAACGTTTTGGAAGTTGAACAGTCTTCCAGAACGGATTCCGTTTGACTTCCAAGGTACAACTATATGTGGTCTTTCTGTAGTGTAAATCTCTCTGCTCAAAAGCCGTATCATCATTTCCGGCCAGCCCACAACTGCAGGTTCAAACAGGCCCCAAACCAGCCCTGGAATTGTTTTCCTTAGCACTCCCCAGCTACGTCACTGAGCTGACAAAAAGGATTAAAGCCAAAGCTTCCTCCGGAGAAGATGAAGAGGAGAACTCTGCTGAATTTGTCCGTTTCTTCCCAGACTTCATCTGGGCAGTGCGGGATTTCACACTACAGCTGGAGATAGATGGATACCCTGTAACTGAGGACGGGTACCTGGAGAATGCCTTGAGACTGCAGAAAGGTACAGTAACTGCAAGGGGGGGGAATGCAGTGTCTGAGATGGAGAGAGGACACCGTTAGTTGAGAGGTGCACAAATGATCTAAGTCAAAAAGGCCTAATATTCAGGTGGGTAATGTATCCAGTCACATAGCCACTGAGGGCTAAAGAGGTTGAACTGATTTCCCCTGTGCTACATGGAGCAAGACACAGAGATATATCACACCGGTTCCTGAGGCACCTGTCTCTGGCTGCAGACTGCATTACTAATAACTCTTCATGCCAATCCTCAGTTGTGCTCCCAGGGAGGTTTACAAATGCCCTACAACAATTACAATGTTGATACCCAAACTGTAAAAGCTAAAAGCCACAAAATGGTGAAAAACCTCATAACACCAAGCTAAGTTGCTTGTACAATTGGACTGGGCTCCCTGAAACTCCTATGACATAGGAGTCTTACCTGCTAATCTCAAATATACACATGCGAGCTGTAAGTGCACTATTAAGAGGGAAATATATACAGTGGTACCTCTTGTTACAGACGCTTCAGGTTACAGACGCTTCAGGTTGCAGACTCTGCTAACCCAGAAATAGTACCTCGGGTTAAGAACTTTGCTTCAGGATGAGAACAGAAATTGCGCCGTGGCGGCACAGCAGCAGCAGTGGGAGGCCCCGTTAGCTAAAGTGGTACTTCAGGTTAAGAACAGATTCAGGTTAAGAACGGACCTCCAGAACGAATTAAGTACTTAACCCAAGGTACCACTGTACTCGGAGTAAGGCCATAACATTGCAGTGCTGAAACAGAGAGCAATATCCTAACTCAGTTTACAGCAAGCCTTGGGACCTCAGGTGTCAGTTGAGTTGGCATGGAGACTTGAATGTTTACAGGTAACCAGGTGAGTTTGCTCCACCAGGAATGTGGTTGGCACATTTTCTGTGGAATTTGGCGATAGTAACCGATTGTCTTGTGTACTCACACTTCTTCTCCCCCAGGTAATAGTGAGCAAATCCAGAGGTGCAACATGCCTAGGTCATGTATCCGCAGATTCTTTCCTTCGCGGAAATGTTTCACCTTTGACCGCCCAGCTAGCAGGAAAAAGTTGTCCCGGCTGGAGGAACTGGAAGAAGAGGATTTGGAGGAAGATTTCTTGGAGCCGGTGGCTCGTTTCTGCCAACACATCTGGGAGACATCGCGACCCAAGACAGTCCCGGGAGGCCAAGTTGTGACAGGGAGAAGTAGGGAACATTTTTGAAAGATTGTAGGCTGGGGTTGGTGGGTAGGCGACCATTCTGATTAGAGTAATTAGTTTTACCCAGTCCCGTTCTAATAATACTAATAACTGGTCTCAGTCTGGGAACCCCATGGATGGGGGGCTTTTTCCTCCAGAGCAGTTTGGGGGTGTAGGAAGCTGTCAGCTTGAGGTGAATGGTGTTACTCAGCTACCAGCCAAGAAGGGATCAGGTGACATCAGAAACCAATAGTGACCCACCTGACTGTAGAAAATGCTTTAGTTTGTCCTTGCTCTGCAGTTTGACGATTTCTTTGTTCACGTGCAGGCTGAATTGCATGTAAGCTGCTCACTTGATTGCCTGCTGAACATCATTTAGCTAGAATTTATTTTGAAAACTATATACACAGAATAAAATACAGTAACAATTCTGTGATGGAACCCAAATTCTACTTTCAGAGAAATTTGGTTGTGTCATTTGTGCAGAAAGGAACATTGTATGCATTGTTTTAAATGCATACATCATTTATTATGCTTCTGCAGCAAGCAAGGACTTGAACCCATGACAGTTGGCTACTAAAAAGCCTGTTCACCCCCTCCCCCTTTTATTTATTGAGAGTTAATAGACCAAACACTTCCATGCCTATTTCTGCAGAGTTAATTCCCCATGGTGCCGCTAATATAGGGGCTTTGTTCTTTGTTTTGTTGATGTTTTATTTCTTGTATTCAATAAAATATTGGTTCTGAGTTGGGTTCTGAGTCCAGTTGTGCTGTTTCATACTTATCACAGTGTGGCTCCAGGACTGCAGGATACACACTGTGCTGATAATAAGTTATGGATTGGGCTGCTTCCAGTTTTGGCAAGAACCAGAAGTACTGAAGGCAATAATACATATGTAGCATAGAGAGGTAATAATAATTAGGAATGAGATGTGGGTGCAGGGCAGAGAATGTTAATCTCTGCTTTTTAAGCATTCCCAAGTGCTTCCTTCATATTTCAGGTTATTTTCTACAGGCATGAGGGCTAGAACATTCCTTTTAAAAACATGTCTTCTCTGCCTCTTGTTTTGTGCAGAATATCTATTTCTTTTATGAGAAATCTGCAGGTACAGTGGATGACGTGTCCCCAGTTATAGTACAAACGTTTGAAAGATGTTTGACTCGGGATACATTTAACAAAAGTTAAGCGGGATGGGCATCCCTGTTCTGCCATTTCTGTTTTGGTGACTTTGCCCAATTCTTCCCTTTCAGTGCTTCAGAACCTGGTGAAGACCTACGTCAGTGCTATCAACAGCGGGGATTTGCCCTGCTTGGAGAATGCCGTGCTGGCCCTGGCAGAGATTGAGAATGCAGCAGCCGTGTGTGATGCCATTTCCTGTTACGAAGAGCGGATGGGGCAGCGGTTGAACCTGCCCACGGGCTCCGTCAATGAGCTGCTGGCGGTACACGCCGAGTGTGAGAGGGAAGCCACTGGCATCTTCATGTCCCGTGCCTTTGGCGATGAGTTGGTAAAAAAATCACAAGAGAAGCTTGAGGTAAATCTGTTCTTTTTTTTAAAAAAAACAACTCCTCTGCCCCAAGGATAGACAATACTGGTCTGACTCTGTAGAGGGAGCTTCTTGTCTTCCTACATAAATGTTAATTGGCTGAAGGAAACATTTAGAAGAAAACAAGATCAGGAAAAAATAAATAAAACTTAGCAGAATAAACGCTTACCTAGCATAGCTCTGAGCATCACAGCTAGGAGGGTCCTCCAAAACTCGCACGGTTTTCTAAAAATCTCTCTCTTCAGAATGGAGACAGCCTCTTGTTATCCAAAGGCAAAAAGGAACATAGAAAGGTGGCATAAAGCAGGCCGGTGTAAGTTAAGCTGGTGTAAAGTTATACACCAAACCCCATTCAGCCATTGAGCTACTGCTTGCATAGCAATCCAAAGCCTGGCAGAGGGAGAACAAACCTTTAAAATAAGTGTTTGAACTGCACCATCCCCTTGGCCGTCTGAGTTTTCATTGGGTTTCCAGGTCACATGACTGAGCAGAATAGGCTTAGGACCCCCCTCCCGGTCCTGCCCCCACTATGCCCCTTAAATGCCCCCCTTTCAGGCTTTAGGCCAGCTCGAGATGTAAGTCATGGCTGAATCGGTATTGGGGGGAAACTCTAGTGTATCCCCGACTGAACCGAGAATGAGGGAGCTAAGCCAGCATAGCCTGCTTGTGCGGGGAACTTCCTGGCTCAGCCAGAGATCCGCTGGATCCTAGCCCGTTCATTGTGGAGCATCTTGCTGTAGGATTGCTCGCTTAGTTACCTGTGAAAGACACATTTTCCAGATGAAATGGAAGACAAACACATATCCCAGAAGACTGGTAGGATTGCAATTTGATTGGGTACGCACTTAGTTTTTAACTTTAGGAAAGGTGGAGCCAGACAATTTAAACTGGCCTACATTTTAGAAATGCAGCCGTTATAGATCATTGATGTTGTAGCCAGTTCCCACGATTTTTGGTGGGAGTGGGGACAGCTAAGTCAATTGAAATTTGTACTGTAGTTTTGATGGCTGCTGCCCAGGAGGTCTCCCCTGAGTGAGTGCTTGAGGGCCCTGCTCTTGCCACCTACCATCTGGCCTGGGGCAGGGCCCGAAGCCTCATAAGGACTGCGTGGTGCTTGCTGCCGCTGCCCAGGAGGACTCCCATGAGTGAGTGCCTGAGGGCCCTGCTCTTGCCACCTACCATCTGGCCTGGGGCGGGGCCTGAAGCCTCATAAGGACTGCGTGCTACTTGCTGCCGCTGCCCAGGAGGACTCCCCTGAGTGAGTGCTTGAGGGCCCTGCTCTTGCCACCTACCATCTGGCCTGGGGCGGGGCCTGAAGCCTCATAAGGACTGTGTGGTGCTTGCTGCCGCTGCCCAGGAGGACTCCCCTGAGTGAGTGCCTGAGGGCCCTGCTCTTGCCACCTACCATCTGGCCTGGGGCGGGGCCTGAAGCCTCATAAGGACTGCGTGCTACTTGCTGCCGCTGTCCAGGAGGACTCCCCTGAGTGAGTGCCTGAGGGCCCTGCTCCTTTCTGCCACTTACCACCTGGCCCAGGGCGGGGCCTGAAGCCTCATAAGGACTGCGTGCTACTTGCTGCCGCTGCCCAGGAGGACTCCCCTGAGTGAGTGCCTGAGGGCCCTGCTCTTGCCACCTACCATCTGGCCTGGGGCGGGGCCTGAAGCCTCATAAGGACTGCGTGCTGCTTGCTGCCTGCTGCCCAGGAGGACTCCCCTGAGTGAGTGCTTGAGGGCCCTGCTCTTGCCACCTACCATCTGGCCTGGGGCGGGGCCTGAAGCCTCATAAGGACTGCATGGTGCTTGCTGCCGCTGCCCAGGAGGACTCCCATGAGAGTGCCTGAGGGCCCTGCTCTTGCCACCTACCATCTGGCCTGGGGCGGGGCCTGAAGCCTCATAAGGACTGCGTGCTGCTTGCTGCCGCTGCCCAGGAGGACTCCCCTAAGTGAGTGCCTGAGGGCCCTGCTCCTTCCTGCCACTTACCACCTGGCCCAGGGCGGGGCCTGACAGGCCTCACTAGGACAGTTGTTACTGCCGGAGGGGCACAGAGTGTTTTTTAAATGTTTTTTTTAAAAATTCTTTTGGATTTTTTGTATGTGGGGGGTGGGGGTGGGATGGATGTTTGGTTGGGCTGGGGGAATTATTTTTTACTTTGATGTTTTTGTAATTTTTACATTTTTTTGTTTGTATTGTTTTATTGGTTTTGTTTGTTTGTTTAAGGTCTTATTTTGTTCTTAGGGGGAGGGGTCAGGGCTGCCGGGGAGTGGGCCCCAGCCCACAAAATGGCTGGGGCATGTTCCACAGGGGGGGATGCACTGGGGCAACCGATCTCAGTGATCACGGGTAGGAGGAGGAGTTACGCTAAGACTAGACCATGTCATTACAGAGGGGGCAGGTTTAGTCGTTGTCTGAGGACTATTCCTGCCTCCGGGTCTGGTCCTGACCGGATGGATACTAGAATCAGCAAGGGATACCCACATGACCTGAAGGTGCTGCTGTGCAATGCCAGGTCAATGATTCATAAGACCACTGCCATCCATGACTTGATCATGGATGGAGGACTTGACCTGGCATGTGTAACAGAGACTTGGTTGGATGAAGCAGATGGGCCTGTCCTTGCCGCTGCTTGTCCACCAGGTTTCTCTTACGCACAGCAACCCAGGTCATGTGGGCGGGGAGGGGGGGTTGCAGTGATTTTTAGGAAGTCATTAGTTTGCACCAGGCGTCCTATTGGGAAGACCCAGTTTTCCGAGTGCATGTTCTGGAAGTTGGGCAATAGGGGCAGTACAGGATTCCTTTTGGTGTACCGACCTCCCCGCTGCACCAAGGATTCCCTGCCCGAGCTGCTTCAGGTCGTGGCGGATGTTCTCCTGGAGACACCTAGCCTGGTCGTCCTAGGGGATTTTAACATCCATGCCGACACGACCTTACAAGGGGCCGCTCGGGACTTCGTGGAAAGCATGGCCTCCATGGGGCTGTCCCTGAATAAGTCTGGCCCAACCCATAGCCACGGACATGCCTTGTACCTCGTGTTTACCTCTATGGATGTTGGTGATCTGACACTAAGTAAAAGCGAAACGAAAGAAGTGCCATGGTCAGATCACTTCCTGGTGCAACTGGACTTCTCTGCGACCCATCCCCACTGCAGGGAGGTGGGACCAATTCGGATGGTCCGCCCCCGCCACTTAATGGATCCAAATGGTTTCCAGAGAGTGGTAGGGGATGATTTATCCCATGTTGATGGCCTTTCAGCTGATTCCCTGTTGGCCCGCTGGAATGTGGAGTTAACCAGGGCTATTGACTGTTTGGCTCCGAAGCGCCCTCTCCGATTGCATGGAGCCCGGACAGCCCCGTGGTTTTCCACGGAGCTGAGGGCAATGAAACAATCGTTGAGACGGCTAGAGCGCCGGTGGCGGATAACTCATTCCGAATCTGACCGGACACAGGTTAGAGCTCAACGTCGAGCCTACCAAGTGGCGATAGCGACGGCGAAGAAGAATTTCTTCACCGCCTCTATTGCATCTGCAGAAAACAGCAGCAGGAGACTTTTTCAGGTGGTTCACAATTTAGCGGAACCACCTGCAACATCGGGGCCCAGTACGGGCCACACGTTCTCCTGCAATGATTTTGCAAAGTTTTTTGCAGATAAAATCGCTCAGATTCGGGAAGAAGTAGACTCCACCGTGGGAGCAGGGCCGGGGTGGGAGAGTGCTAGAGTTCTGTCTAGTCAAGTTGAGTGGGATCAATTCCAATCTGTTACCTCCGAGGATGTGGACAGGCTGCTTGGACGAGTGAAACCAACCACCTGTCTCCTGGATCCTTGCCCATCCTGGCTTATAAAAGCTAGCCGGGAAGGACTGGGCGATGGGCTTCGTGGGGTGGTGAATGCTTCCCTCCGTGAGGGAGCCTTCCCAGACCTGCTGAAAGAGGCGGTTATTAAACCGCTTCTTAAAAAACCATCTTTAGATGCGGCCACGATGGCCAACTATCGCCCAGTCTCAAATCTTCCATTCTTGGGCAAGGTGATTGAGCGAGCGGTTGCCGAACAACTCCAGGCACGCCTGGAAGAAGCGGACCATTTGGATCCCTTCCAGTCGGGATTCAGGCCTCATCATGGGACTGAAACTGCCTTGGTCGCACTGGTTGATGATCTCCGGCGGGCTAGGGACAAAGGTGAGAGCTGTTTCCTAGTTCTGCTGGATCTCTCAGCGGCGTTTGATACCATCGACCATAACATCCTTCTGGACCGTCTTCAGGGGCTGGGAGCTGGAGGCACTGTTATACAGTGGTTCCGCTCCTTCCTCCTGGGCCGGGTTCAGAAAGTGGTGGGGGGGGATGAGTGTTCAGACCCCTGGGCCCTCACTTGTGGGGTGCCTCAGGGTTCGGTCCTCTCCCCCATGCTCTTCAACATCTACATGAAGCCGCTGGGAGAGATCATCAGGGGATTTGGGCTGGGTGTTCATCAGTATGCGGATGATACCCAGCTCTACCTCTCTTTTAAATCAGAACCAGTGAAGGCAGTGAAGGTCCTGTGTGAGTGCCTGGAGGCGGTTGGAGGTTGGATGGCGGCTAACAGATTGAGGTTGAATCCTGACAAGACAGAAGTACTGTTTTTGGGGGACAGAACGTGGGCAGGTGTGGAGGATTCCCTGGTCCTGAATGGGGTAACTGTGCCCCTGAAGGACCAGGTGCGCAGCCTGGGAGTCATTCTGGACTCACAGCTGTCCATGGAGGCACAGGTCAAATCTGTGTCCAGGGCAGCTGTTTACCAGCTCCATCTGGTACGTAGGCTGAGACCCTATCTGCCTGCAGACTGTCTCACCAGAGTGGTACATGCTCTGGTTATCTCCCGCTTGGACTACTGCAATGCACTCTACGTGGGGCTACCTTTGAAGGTGACTCGGAAACTACAACTAATCCAGAATGCGGCAGCTGGACTGGTGACTGGGGGCGGCCGCCGAGACCATATAACACCGGTCTTGAAGGACCTACATTGGCTCCCAGTACATTTCCGAGCACAATTCAAAGTGTTGGTGCTGACCTTTAAAGCCCTAAACGGCCTCGGTCCAGTATACCTGAAGGAGCGTCTCCACCCCCATCATTCTGCCCGGATGCTGAGGTCCAGCGCCGAGGGCCTTCTGGCGGTTCCCTCATTGTGAGAAGCAAAGCTACAGGGAACCAGGCAGAGGGCCTTCTCGGTAGTGGTGCCTGCCCTGTGGAACGCCCTTCCAGCAGATGTCAGAGCGATAAACAACTACCTGACATTCAGAAGACATCTTAAGGCAGCCCTGTTCAGGGAAGTTTTTAACGTGTGATATTTTACTGTATTTGTGGTTTTTATGGAAGCCGCCCAGAGTGGCTGGGGAGGCCCAGCCAGATGGGCGGGGTATAAATAATAAATTATTATTATTATTATTATTATTATTATTATTATTATTATTATGTGGCCTTGTTAGTAAGTCTTTCCACTGAAGAGGAAAAGCTTTTTCATCATTATTAACAGATCATCTTTCTGCCAATTTTCTGTCTCTCGTAGCAAGAGCTGAAGCAGAAAAAGGAAGAGTTCTGCAGGAAGAATGAGCAGGCATCTTTTGACCGCTGCTTTGCCGTGCTGACGGATCTTTCCCAGGAGCTAGAAGATGAGCTCCGGATGGGAATTTATTCTGTGCCTGGTGGCTACCAGCGTTATCTGGAGAAACGGGATGAAATAGAGAAGAAATATCACTTGGTACCTGAGAAAGGAATTCAGGTAGGGCAGGAAGCCAGCATTTCCGTGATATCCAAAGAATGAGCATTCTTGTATTGACTGAGGACAGATCCAAACTTTAGACCTGGGGTGCAATACTGTGAATATTTTCTTGGGAGTAAGCCCCACTGAATTCAATAGGACTTGATTCAAAGTGAATTAGTTTGTTCGTCTACTTACCAAAGTGAATAAACTCTGTTCAATGAAAAATATATTAAATTGGTTTACATAAAATAGTTTAAAAGACCCTTGACTTGTAGGCTATGTGAGAGGGATTAGGGACCACTATTATCAATTTCTCAGCGCCTCATTAAGATACAATTATTAATTTACTATACACCAATTTTTGCCCTTAGTCACAATATATAATCTCGTTTGTCCCCCCATTATACTGTAAAATGAATAACTTTTGCTCTCAATGTGTTATCAGGCAGACAAAGCTCTTGAAGAATTCCTGAAATCCAAGCAGACGGTGGCAAACTCTCTCCTTCAGATGGACCACGCCCTGACTGACAAAGAGAAGGAAATTGAAGGTGCATATCTAAGGCAATGAGTATATGTTATAAATTATATGTATTAGAAAGTAAATGTCCTGGCCTTCTCTGGCTGGGCTCTGAGTTCCCAGGGAAGGGTTACAGTTGTGGTACCTTTTTGCAGAATGGCATAGCGACAGATGTAGTATTCTCATCTTCAGGCAAGGAGAGAACATTGAACAGAACACAGGGTGAAGGGGAGATGGCGGCAGGGGATGGCAGCCCCCTCAGTATTCATGTTGTCTCTTTTCCTTTGCTGGCCCCCAGCCCAGCGTGCTCAGGCCGAAGCAGCCCAGCTGCAGCAGAAGCTGTTGGAGCAGGAGCAGGCCAGACTGAAGCAAATGATGGAGGATGAGAAGCGAAGCCATGATGAACAGCTCCAGCTGTTGAAGGAGAAGATGGAGAAAGAGAAGAAGTTGATGGAAGAGGAAACAGAAAAGATGATACGGCATAAACTCAAGGTAAAGAGAGCTGAGTCAGATGCAGGCTGAACCACTGGAAGATTCAATATTTAGGCCAGGGGTGGGGAGTCTGTGGTCCTCCAGATGTGGCTGGAGCCAACTCTCATCTTTCCCAGTCAGTATGGCCAGTGCTCATGGACCAGAAAAATCTGGAGGGTCCCATTTCCCCTGCTCCTGCTTTCTTTTTAGGATGATGCTTAGAAGCAGAACTCTTCCTCCATTCAAGGCCAAATCTAGTTCACAGACAGCCTCCTTTACCCTTCTAAATGTCTCAGCATAAACCGTATATTCCCGGATATATCATCACCCTCTTTATACAGGCCAAATAACCCTATGTCTTTCAAGCAAAATCAAGAACAAATTATTTAATGCTTTAATGGTGATTGCCGTCACCTTGTTTTGTGCTTGGAAAATCCCTAACTTAGAGAATCTGCTTTAAAATGGGCATAATATGCTCTTGCAGGCAAGAAAGCTGCACTGTCTGGGAGCTTTTCAGTGACTCACTGTGGCTTGGTAAAACCTAGGTTCCATATATTCAATAGATGTTAGCTGGCATTTCTACAGTACTTTTCCTGAGTGTTCAAACAACTTCTTATACAATTCCTTTGTTCTCTTTACAACAACCCCTTGAGGTGGGTCAGGATCTAATTTTGCCCATACAGTATAGGATGGAATAGTCCGCATGGTACCCTCCAAATGTTAGTGGCCTCCAGCTCCCATCGGCCTCAGCCAGTGGTCATGGATGATGAGAGTCCATTAATATTTGTAGCGTTGACTGTGGCTCTTATCTATGAAGGTATGGGTCCAGCTGGGATTGAGAGATATTGGCTTGCCTGAGGACACAGAGCAGTACTCTGAATTTTGTTTGTTGCATATAGCCAAGCTTCTGTTGCTCTTAACCACATCAGATTTTGCACAAATCCCTATATGCTCAAAATAAAAAAGCAGGTCTAGTTTGGAGACAGTTGGTTTTATGGGAGGCCATTTGGCAACACAGTGGGAAATGCATTGGTTGGCTACGAAAATGCAACTGCCACACAAAGTGGTCCAGGTCTGGCCTGATCCCATCCCTGTTCATAGATGCTGACCCATTTCTTATCCATCCGTCAACTAAACTGTCTCTGTGTGCTTCTCAACTTCCCAGGAACAAGAGGAACTGCTGAAAGAAGGATTTCAGCAGAGGGCCAATGAGATGGAAAGTGAAATCCAACGTCTCAAAGAAGAAAGTAATAACTCCAAGGTGGCCCTTGTGGTGTCTGCTGTAGAAAAATTGTTGTCAACTGCTGCAGCTGTGGGAACACAGGTTATGCAGTACAGGATGCAGAGTAACATGCTTTCCAGTGCTCTAAATCAACAAAAGAGTGAAAGTGCACCACAGAGTGTAAAAAGCACACCAAGGAGTAAAAACCCACCCAAGAATGTAAGGAGCACACCAAAGAAAAAGTAGTTCCAGCATGGGAATTAATGGGGCTAGTTGTTCTTAGTTTTCTGCTGACTTCCCTATCTTATCACCACATCCACACCTTCATTGCAGTGTTATGTACAGATCAGTGTTTGAAATTCGCCAAGCGCATTTTGTACCCGGTTACTGGCCACTTTGGGACCAGGTGAAGGTGGATGCCTGGGGATCCTTGGCTCTTGCCTGTTTTAAACATCCTGTAGAATTCTCTGTAATATTTTATCTGCACAATCAGAAAAATTTCAGGAACCAAAAAGTTGTATTGAAAAATATGACCTTTGAGCTGCCTGGCCCCAAAATGGCAACCAAAATGGCAACCAAAAACAGACATTCTGTTTTTGGCGACTGTAACCTGTTAGTATTTCCCGCCTCCGATGCTGCAGATGAGATTGGTGTAAATCACATGCCTGTCTGGGAAGAGTGTGGGAGCAGAAGACGACCTTATCTCTTCCGCTATATGTACTGTTTTAAGGAGTCATTTGGCGCCTAGCTTATATATCTGAGTTTCTAACTGGCTAGAGAACTAAGTGAATTGTTGTGTCCAACTTGTTTTCTTATATGCTATTTCTTTTCAGGCATGCAAAGCCGTATAGAAAATAAATAAATAAAATAAATGGCCTGGTCTCTGCCTATAGCCTTATGATTTTATGCCTCTTCCAGCAAATCTTGCAGCCAAGCTGGTGCCAAACACATTGCTCTGCTTTCCTTTGGACCACATCAGTGAGGCTGAGAAGCAGGGTCTTGTCGTCTGGGCAGCCCAGGACCTCCATGCACACTGCCCAGGGTTGCATCGTGGAGAGGTCACTTCAGTGTTGCTAATGTAGCAAAAACAACACGGGAGGCAGCAGCTAAGTTACTGGTCTCTGCAGCCACAACCGGTGCTGTGATTCTCCAGTGGGTTGACTTCACCCCCAGAGGTGCACTCCATTGTCTCTTGAGACAGACAGATGCCAACAAATGGCACATGCAGGGGAAATACCAGAGGACGGGCAAGAAAACTGGGCAAAAGTGGGGAATTGGGCAAAACCACAGAGTACTAAAAAAAAGCCTGGCTGTCACTCACTGTTTGCTGTTCAGGGATTAATGGGAAGTTTTTTCGCTGTATGAAATGTGAAACTTGATTGCTGATAATCAGGCATTTGAGACTGTACAAGTAGATGACTGGCCCAGCCCTGTCAATAGGCAGAGTGACACAGGTGCCTCCGTAGGCGGGTGAGGAGGAGGAGAAGAAGGGAAAACAGCAGCAGTGGTGGATCTTGGGCTCTCAAATTCCAGCAGAGCCCTGTGCGAAGCCAAAATTTGGTTCCTGCTGCCTCTTGGTAAAGGTAAAGGTACCCCTGCCCATACGGGCCAGTCGTGTCTGACTCTAGGGTTGCGTGCTCATCTCGCTCTAGAGGCCGTGAGCTGGCGCCGTCTGAAGACACTTCCGGGTCACATGGCCAGCGTGGCGAAGCTGCAGCTGGCGAGCCAGCACCAGCGCAGCACACGGAGACACTGTTTACCTTCCCGCCTTAGTGGTACCTATTTATCTACTTGCACTTAGTGCTTTCGAACTGCTAGGTGGGCAGGAGCTGGGACCGAACGACGTGAGCTCACCCCGCCGCGGGGATTCGAACCGCCGACCATACGATCGGCAAGTCCTAGGCACTGAGGTTTTACCCACAGCGCCACGCGCGTCCCTGCTGCCTCTTGGACTCCATTCTAAATGGTTGTGGTGTCCTCTGTGGTGCTTCCAAAGCTCTGCACCCAGGGTGATTGAACTGGTCATGCTTTCCTAAATGTGGGTCTGGCAGCAGCCTTCCCAGCAGTTCCGACTGAGGTCCCCCTGCCGCCACTCCTTTAGGACGACAGAAGTGAATGTGTCCTTCAATCTGCCCTGAGACCTGCAAGCTTCCCTGCTGCCTTCATGTGTGCTGGAGGGTGCTGCCCTGTTACCAGTGTTGAAATAATAGCTGCCAGTCCGGTCAGCTACTTTATGTGGACTGTGCCTCAGGCGGCAAAATGTCTTGGGCCAGCCCTGGGAGCAGCCGGTTCATTAGACTTCTAGCCTTCCATTTTGCTTTAGCCTGTGTCAAAAGTTACTTTTCCTCTCTCAACTGTACTATTTCCTCAGTGTGGTGTGAGCTCCTCAAAAGCACCCCAAAGAATTTTGGGAACTGTAGTATGCCCACACAGAGCTGCAATTTCCAACACCTTTAACAGACTACAGTTCCCAGCATTTTTGGGGGGAGGGGAGTTTTGTGACACCCGTAAATCAGCTGACAATAAATCATAAACAAAACAAAACAAAACATTCTTTCCAGTAGCACCTTAAAGACCAACTAAGTTAGTTCTTGGTATGAGCTTTCGTGTGCATGCACACTTCTTCAGATACTCAGATACTGAGTATCTGAAGAAGTGTGCATGCACACGAAAGCTCATACCAAGAACTAACTTAGTTGGTCTTTAAGGTGCTACTGGAAAGGAGTATCTGAAGAAGTGTGCATGCACACGAAAGCTCATACCAAGAACTAACTTAGTTGGTCTTTAAGGTGCTACTGGAAAGAATTTTGTTTTGTTTTGACTATGGCAGACCAACACGGCTACCTATCTGTAAATAAATCATAAAGACGATGCTGTGTCTGAATAGTCAAAAGCAGATTTTTACAGCTTTTGAACCACCATTCCTTCCTCAGTTTGGAGTTTTAAGTGCTAATGTGAAAATTAGTGCCCCTGAAGGGTGTGGACACTATTTTTCTTTTGCTTTTCCTTGTGTCAAAGTTATTTACCCTGCTCTCAGCAGTACTGTTTTTTCAGTGTGGTGTGGGCCCTTCAAAAGCACATTCCTCCCCCTCCAAAGAATCCTGGGGGCTGTAGTGCAGTCCTCACAGAGCTACAATCCCCAGCACCTTGAAGAAACTACAGTTCCCATGATTCCTTGGGGAGAAAGACCTGCTTTGAAAGTGCTTCGAAGGCATCGTGTGTAGCAGCCTGTATAATGCAAATAGGGCGAGGGAAGGTCTAGCTGGGAGAGGACCCGCCCCCCCCCCCAAATCCTAGAAGTTGCCGCTGCCAGCCAGTGTAGGCAATACGGAACCAGATCGGTCTGACTCGGCACAAGGCAGAAACCTCCTCAACGCACCATCTCTGCCACTTAAGAGGCGGACGGCCCCCTGTCCGGGCTGCTTTAGTTGAGACTGCGGCATTGCAGGGGGTTGGGCTAGATGACCCGCGGGATCCCTTCCACGTCTGCAATTCTATGATCCCAAGAAAAGCATTCAACTGCGGGAAAGGTGAATTCCCGGTATCGCTTGCCTTTCCGAGAAAAGGGCAGCCGGCGAGCTTTCGCTTTCACTTTCGCTTTTATATATATATTGGCAACGGGACGCCAGTTTTCCGGGGAAGGGTGACCTGGGCAGTGGGTGCAATTTCTGAACCTTTTTCCTGCAACCGAGACAAGAGGCGGAGCTTGGGGGATCGCTCCCTCTCTGAAGACCCAAGGCAAGCGGAGAGCGCTTTGCAAACCACCCGGGAAAACTTCGAGCTGGCGGGGGAAGAGGGAAAAAAAGCGAAACATCGCAGCTTTGGATTCCTCGCCCCTCCTCTCTTTTTGCGAGGTAAACGCGGCGCTGGCATGTGGGCGGGAGCCAAAGCTGGCGAGGCTGGGAATCCGCGCGGGGAAGTGGCTGGCAAGGGAAGGGTTAAGCATTTCCACCCTCCGCTGCAAATCGCCCCAGGCCTTTGCAATGGAGCCTGCGGAAGGGGGCTGGACGCCCGCGCGGCGCCTGCAAGAACTTTGCTCCCTTTCGCTAATATAAATGCTAACACGTATCTCTTGCAACGCCCCCATCCCATGTCTCCTCGGCAGTAACTGCCACTGTGTCCTGCGGTGCTTACTTTCAGGTAAGCGTATGGGGTTCAGTTTCCGAGCTCTGAATAAACTTTCATCGAGTTTATGTTTCAGGTTTCATTCACTAGAAAGTAGTAATAAGCTGATAAACTTATATTAAAAATATCGTTTTAAAGTGGTGCTGCACTGTTGATTTGCCAGTATGATTCACTAATCAAACTGATTGTGGGGTGGAGGGAATCGGGGGCTCCCACTATTGTAGATAAACTTTACCTTTAAAGGAAGTGTTGTTATTTAGAGAGGTATTCCTTGTGTTTCGTACTGAGATATTTCTGTCAGGTTCTGGGGCTTGAGCCGGGAACACCCTTGTTGACTGCGGCCAACCTAGCAACCTCCTGCCACTGGCTTTGTGTTCTCAGGCCTTAGTTCACCAGGAAGAGAGCTAGTGGCACACACCCTTGAGACAAACAACAATGGCAGCCTGGCGTCAGCAGCGACTTGGGCAGCTCCTGCCCTGCCCTCAGAGGTACCAAGGCAAGAGTTCCTTTGGAGACCTCCTGCTGCATCAGGGCCTCCCTCTGCTGTGCCAGCCTAGGGTCAGTGGCTGCGGCAGCAGGCTGTGGCATAATGAGCGCCTCTGTTTTCCTTTTGCAGACCCATCATCTTTTGCACGATGGCCCCAGGGCAGGTCCACATGGAGGCTCCTGTTTGCCTAATTGAGAACATGCCGGACGGGAAGCTTGTGGTGAACCGGGAGGCTGCAGAGCTGCTTGCCGGGATCCGCCAGCCGGTGGTGGTGGTGGCCATTGCGGGGTTGTACCGCACTGGCAAGTCCTACCTCATGAACAGGCTTGCCGGCAAGAGAAAAGGTGACTGGCTTCATGAATATTCCCCGTTACTCAAGGGAAGGGCTGGAGTCTAGCAGCTTTGCATGAGGAGCAAGGCAGATGTGTCTGGTGTGTCTGGAACGGGGTATCAGAGCCCCTGGGTGTTCTGCCTAGCCTGGGGAGAAGCATGGAGGAAGAGGAGTAAATAAATATTTATATAGAACCAGAGTGGATGGGAAGGACTTTGGGGCAGAAGTCCCCACTGAGCAGGAAGCTACCTTAATATGACAGCTAACACACGTTGCCATCTTAAGGGGTATCCTAGGACTATTACCTAACTGCCCCACTGAAGGAACATCAGCCCAAGTGGCACTTTGCAGACTCCATGGCACCAAAACGATAGGCCCCTCCTGTGAGTATATTGCAATATATATTTCAACAAGAGAGTACAGTTCAATAAGAAGGAGAATCAATGTGAACAATGGACTCAATAGGTCCTGGTTGCTCCTCAAAGTCCTGTGAGGTGTCTTGAGGATGTCTGGAACCCTGTGGCAGCTGGGCCTTGAGCCATACAGAGTTTGTCATCTGATCCTAGGTATCTTTACTCAGAAGTAAGTTCCACAGAGTTTAGAAACTCTGTGCAGGATCAAAGCCTTCAACCTTGGCACCCCTTGTTTTCTAGAGTGGTTGGGGCAACCCAGTCAGATGGGTGGCATAATAATAGTGATGATGATGATGATCTGCTCCTCCCACAGGTTTCTGTCTGGGTACCACAGTGGAGGCGCTCACCAAGGGCATCTGGATGTGGTGTCTTCCACATCCCTACAGGTCAGACCTCTCACTGGTGTTACTGGACACAGAAGGGTTGGGTGATGTGCAGAAGGTGAGCTGGGGGAGATGGCAACTCAGGTGGGGGCTGCAGAAGCCCAACACATTCAAAAAAGCCCTGTGACAAAAGGCGTTGGCCAAATATTGATAGGGATGGCCGATACTTATGCCAGTTATATCCCCGTGTTACACATTTTGGAATGTTCCTGTAACCCAGAATTTGGTAGTAGGATAAAAGCAAGGGTGGGTATAGCTGGCTGTTTCTGGCCCCCCAAGTTGTCCCCGCCCCAAACATGCCATTTTAAAAGATGGCCGCACCCACTTTTATAATTTGGCCACACCTACTTTGACATGTGACTTCCAGAAAGTTGGCCATATGCCAAGGTGGAGGCCCTTGGGGGGAAAGTGAAGAAAGTTAGCCTCTTTTGCTGGAGGGGCCAATATTTATTACGAAACTAAAGGATTCTTGGTGCAGGTATTTGTGGTTTGCAAATGGGGCATGTATCATGTTTACCCGAGTGACAATTCATTGAGACACGGTGCAGCTCTGAAAAACATTTTAAGTACACAGAAAATGGTGCCACTCAAGGAAGTTTACAATGAACTATAGTGCTTCACTGAAGAATGAGAGTTCTCGATGAAGGCATGATATTTTAATATGCCAGTGGGGTCATGTTTACTAATGCCCTATAGGTGCTTTATATTTATAGTTTTCCTGGGACACATTAGACAGCAAAAATGATATTGAAACATTTAATGTTTTGTATCAACAAAGGTTTCAGTTTCAGGCTTGTTTCCAGCAATAACTGCTTTGGGTGTGCCAGGGCACATTTTCCACTTGCCAGAGTTGTGCCACACAAGGTAGTTAGTCATCGCAAACACAAACAGTGATTTTGCAGTCAACTGTGTGGGCTGTGTTTGCTTCGTCTTGAAATGATAAAAAAATCCCCCTGAAATTCATGGCCTTAATGGTAAGGAGTCTTGCATTTATTTGCTCATTTTGCAAGCTGCACGCAGGTTTTTTGTTCTCTGCACCATCTAAATGGCAAATGATGCTTCTTCCATGGTGTGTGTGTGATTGAGAGGTAAGGAGAACAAGAGTGGTGCAGTGCTGGAAATTCTACTGATCATTATTTTTGGCTCTGTCCACCAATGGCTGCATGTACCCTGGTTAGCTTTTGCTGTGGTTCAGCAGGTTTAACCACTCTTACCTTGTGTGCTAGAATTTACCCTTTATATTAACTGAAAGTTTAAATTCTCAGGATACTGAGTTCCTGTGCCCGTCACCAAATTCTGGTACAAGCCACTATGGAGGTTGTGTGACAGGCTGAGTGTCATGGATGTAAAAAAACCCTAAACATATCTGTTTGGTGCTTGTGGGGTAGTTGCCAACAGTTAGCCAATATGCCTCTGCAAGGCTTCCAAGTGCAGTCTAAGATGCTGCAAGCAAGTTATGATCTGCATTCATTTCCAAGAATTCCTTAACCTGGTGCAAATGGAGCAGCGGAAAAGCAACAACACAAAGAGTGCAGCTGGCAATGGGGCATTGGGATTTGGGGTGATGGACTCTTGGGATGTCCTCGAAAGGCCCGTTTTGTGTTTCAGGGAAACACACAGAACGACTCGTGGATCTTTGCCCTGGCCATTCTTCTCAGCAGCACCCTGGTGTACAACAGCGTGGGCACCATTGACCAAAATGCCCTGGAGAACCTGCAGTATCCTTTTGGGACATCAGAAATCCCAGCTGGCCTTGCACGCTTGGCCTGGAGGAACTAGGAGGAGGCAGTTGTAGGTTGTCCCTCTAGGGGTTTCACTCCATGGGAGACAGATCTCTTGATGCAGAAGCAGGTGGAATGAACTCTCCGGTCTGAGACTCCGTGATGCTTAGAGTGGTCTGTATGATGCTGAGGAACTACGGGGTGGTGGAGGAGGAAACGCAGAGGGGATGTAGCTGATAGAAGAGGAAGGCAATCTCCCAGGATTGGAAGGTGGGTGAGCGAGGAGCTCTTTGGGACACATTGTGAGGGGCGAGGATCAGTGATCACTGCTGCAAACTGGGAACCTCCAGAGACAGATATGGGCGGGGGACGGGCAGGAACTCCAGAAGGCATAAAATCAGGAATAGGCCTTAAGGTGTAAAAACGAGAGATGTCAGCCCCTTGCCCCCAAACCCTGTCCAAATTACAATTGCAATATGTGGTCTGTCTGTAGTGTAAATCTCTGCTCAAAAGCCCTATCATTATTGCCAGCTAGCCCACAACTGCAGGTTTAAACAGGTTCATCGTTTGGCTGAATTCAGATCCAACGCCCCAAACCAGCCCTGGAATTATTTTCCTTAGCGCTCCCCAGTTATGTCACTGAGCTGACAAAAAAAAGATTAGAGCAAAAGCTGTAGGTTTCTTTGTTGGGTTTCACTCCATGGGAGACAGATCTCTTGATGCAGAAGCAAGTGGAATGAATTCTCCTGGTCTGTCTTGGAACAAATACAGTGGTACCTCGCAAGACGAATGCCTCGCAAGACAAAAAACTCGCTAGACGAAAGGGTTTTTTGTTTTTTGAGTTGCTTCGCAAGACGATTTTCCCTATGGGCTTGCTTCGCAAGACGGAAACGTCTTGCAAGTTTGTTTCCTTTTTCTTAACACCGTTAATACAGTTGCGACTTGACTTCGAGGAGCAACTCATAGCACGCGGTGTGGTAGCCTTTTTTGAGGTTTTTGAAGACTTTGGTGATTTTTGAAGCTTTCCCAAAACTTTCCCGAAACCGTGCTTCGCAAGACGAAAAAAATCGCAAGACGACAAAACTCGCGGAACGAATTAATTTCGTCTTGCGAGGCACCACTGTAGAACCATAGAATCGTAGAATTGTAGAGTTGGAAGGGACCCTGAGGCTCATCTAAGCCCACCCCCTGCAATGCAGGAATATATATGGCTGTCACGTACAGGGATCGAACCTGCAACCTTGGCGTTATCAGCACCACACACTGACCAACTGAGCTGCTGAGGAACTGGGTGAAGGGCAAAGAAACAGAGAGAGACATAGCTGAGGGGCAGGTTAGGCAAACCCCAAGGATCAGGTGCTGGGTGAGGAGCTCATTGAGACACAGTGTGAGAGCTGGGAACCCCCGAGGGCATGTCTTACTGAGAGATAGGTGGAAGGAGTAGGGGAGCTAGGAATCCTAGAAGGGGTGGAGTCAGGAATTGACCTAAAGGTGTATAATAAGAGTTGTCAGCAGGGCATAAGGCCACGATGTTAAAATAAGTCCCTTGCCACAAAGCTCTCCCCAAACCACAACTGCAAGAGGTGGTCAGTCTGTAGCGTAGAAAATCTCGCTGCACCTGCTCGGAGGTCAAGTCATTCTCCAGCCACTGCTGCATCTACAGACAAGTCTAGCCAGTGCATGATTTGGCTGAAGTTCATATTGCAAATCCCCAGATCATCCCTGGAATTGTTTTCCTTAGCACTCCCCAGCTATGTCACTGAGCTGACAAAAAAGATTAAAGCAAAAGCTTCCCCCGGGGAAGATACAGAGGAGGAGAATTCTGCCGCATTTATCCGTTTCTTCCCAGACTTCATCTGGGCAGTGCGGGATTTCACACTACAGCTGAAGATAGATGGACAGCCCATCACTGAGGACGGGTACCTGGAGGAGGCATTGAGACTGCAGAAAGGTACAATAACTGCAAAAAGATAAGGCAGCGTCTGAGATGGGAAGGGAAAGCTGGAGCTTGTTAACAGCCTAGAGGACACTGTTAATTTGGAGGCATACAACTGATGTAAAGAATAAAGTCCTAAAATTCAAGTGAGTGCACATGACTAGTCATGTACCCATTGAGGGCCAAATGGGTTTAACAAGTGTCTTGCCTGATGGAGCACACATATGGGTACATCACAACAATACATCAAAACTGCATACTGCCAAGTGTACCATGTTGCTTGTGCCTTTGGACTGGGCCTCCTGAAACCCCTCTGACCTAGACACCTTGCCCAATAATCTCACATATACATGTGTGAGCTGCATGTACATGCTCAAAAGCGTCATTTATACCATCACATTTGCAGTGCTGAGTCAGAGAGCAATATCCTAACTCAGCTTACAGTAATTCCTGGGTCCTCAGATGTTGAGTCAGCATGGAAACTTGAATGTGTACAGGTAACAAAATAAGTTTTCCCCACTGGGGAGATGAATGGCATGTTTTCTGTTTAATTTGACAATATTAATAAATTGTCTTGTGTACTCACACTTCTCCTCCCCCAGGTAATAGTGAGCAAATCCAGAAGTTCAACATGCCCAAGTTATGTATCCGCAAATTCTTTCCGTCACGGAAATGTTTCACGTTTGACCGCCCAGCTAGCAGGAAAAAGTTGTCTCGGCTGGAGGAACTGAAAGAAGATGATTTGGAGGAAGATTTCTTAGAGCCGGTGGCTCGTTTCTGCCAACACATCTGGGAGACATCACGACCCAAGACAGTCCCGGGAGGCCAAGTTGTGACAGGGAGAAGTAAGGAACGCTTTTGCAAGTTTGTAAGTTGGGACAGGTGGCAGTTGGAAACCATTTCAATAGGAGTCATTTCACACTCTTCCGTTGTCTCTCGAGACAGGTGGATGCCAACCAATAAAAACCAATAATTGGCCATTGTACAGAACACCTCAGAGCTCTCCAGGTGTTGAAAGTACACCTAACACACCTTAGTGCTGGTCAGTGACCTCTGTTGCACTTTGGACTTGAGACGTAGATACTTTTGCCTGGTGTAGTTCTGATGGTACTACAGTCGTACCTTGGTTTTTGAATGCCTTGTGACTCGAAAATTTTGGCTCCTGAACGCCGCAAACCCAGAAATGAGTGTTCCGGTTTGCGAACTTTTTTTGTAAGCCAAACATCCAACGCGGCTTTCACAGCTTCCAATTGAGTGCAGGAAGCTCCTGTAGCCAATTGGAAGCTGTGCCTTGGTTTTTGAACATTTTCAGAAGTCAAATGGACTTCAGGAATGGATTCCGTTTGAGAGCCAAGGTATGGCTGTAATAACAACTCTCTAACTGGGAATTTCATTGGTGGAACCTTTTCCCCTCTGTGAGCAGAGCAGCTTGTGGATGTTGCGATGTCTGCTGCATAGCAGCGCCACCATTCTAGTTGGCTTAGGGCGAAGGGTGTTACTCCAACAAGCCCATTAGGGATCAGGTGACATCAGAAACCAATAGGGTCCCATTTGGCAGTAGAAAATGGTTGGTACTGCCCTGACTCCTCAGTTGGAGCAGGTGCAGACTAAGGACTTGTCCAAGCCAGAGCAAAATATGGATTTGCACATGCTGTCTCCCCATTAATCTAGGAGTGTTCACATGACATATTCTCTTGTCTCAGTGCTCCCCTTGCCTCCCCCTTTCCCTTCTTTAAAGTACAAGTTTTTTTGAACCTAGCCATTTCATAATTTCCAAGGATCAACTTTTAAAAGCATTTAAAAGAGGAAATTGTTAGTGTTTGAAAAAGAAAAGGTTCTGACCTCCTTTCTACTCCTTTGCCTAGTCCTCAGACCTTAGTTGGCACAAAATAGTTTTTGTAGTCTTCTTCTCCAACCACGACCGACAGCTTTTACACACGCTTTCTACCATCTAACCAACCCACACCCAACACTAACATTGAGCACTCTATATATACAGGTACAATTTGGTTAAAAGTTGCGTGAGTCATTGTAGGCCGCTGGCTCATGCTGACTTAGTTCTTTTAGCATTAAAGAAACAGCGGCCAATTTTTAGCCGTGACAGAAATGTCCAGGACAACAAATGCCCCTACTTTAATGGGGAGACAGGTAAGTAAGTGCAAATCCACATTTTGCTCCGGTGTGGCCAATACCTCCGTTGCATGTAAACAGCTCACCTGATTGCTGAGTTGTGGGAGAGAGCAAGGGAGGAAGGCAAACAAGAGTAACTGGGAGGAGGTATGTGTTGGATTTCTATCAAGATCCCTCCCTGCTTTTTCAGCCAAGTGCTATCTACATGTATTCAAGTTATTTCCTGCAGCCACAAGGGACAGAATCTTTCTTTTGTAAATAGAAAACGGGTGGCTACTATGCCTTTTTTATTACGTGCAAGATAACTGTTTTCTGCTCTCACTTAGTGAATCTGCAGCTACAGCAGAATACTTGATGCAGACAAACAACTCAAGGGTGTTTGGGGCCTGAAATTACTCTTTCAGTGCAAGGAGGTTAGTTCTGTGGCTTCACTGATCCTTCCCTCTTCAGTGCTTGAGAAGTTATTGAAGATCTACGTCGATGCCATCAACAGTGGGGATGTGCCCTGCTTGGAGAACGCAGTGCTGGCCCTGTCTGAGATTGAGAACGCAGCTGCTGTGCACGAGGCCGTTTCCTGTTACGAAGCGCTGATGGGGAAGCGGTTGGCGTTGCCCACAGACGCGGTGGATGAGCTGCTGGCTGTGCATGCCGAGTGCGAAAAGGAAGCCAATTCTGTCTTCATGGCCCGTGCCTTTGGCATCACGCAGGTTAAAAAATTCCAGGAGGATCTTGAGGTATATGTGGTTTCATTTGTGCCTCGTCAATTATCTCTGCCAGTGTGGCTGGAAACAGAACTTAGGGTCATTTTTTAAAAGTTCCTTCCCTGCTCCTCAGTCTGTTTTGCAGGCCTGAAAAAAGGCCTCAAGAATGCTGAAATGTAGACAAATGTAGGTCCTCTGCCCCCTCAGACGCACCCCATCTGCATCATACATTTGAAGCAGTTTCATATCACTTTAAACAGCCATGGCTTCCCCCTAAGAATTCTGGGCGCTGTAGTTTTTTCAACCACGCTGGAGACTGTAGCTCTCTGATGGGGAATAGGGATCTCCTAACCAGGGCTGGCCGAGACATTTTGGCACTCGAGGGAAACCACAAAAAGGCGCCCCCACCTCCTGAAAATCTACATCAGGAACAAGGCGGATGGGGAGAAGAAAGATCTACATCAGGCTCTGCAGCCCCTGTGGATTTTGCCATCTGAGGCGGTCACCTCACCTTGCCTCACAGGCTGGCCGGCTGGCCCTCTCCTAACAATTCTCCAAGCCAACTGCAGCTCCCCAAATTCATGGGAGTCCTATAGTACTTTAAATGTGCAGTGCAAATGGAGTCATGGAACCAGAAACATTCTCAGTGGTCAGAGAGGAAGCCCACAAGGCAGAGAATGCAATTAAAAACTGAACTTTGGAGAAGGGCTGGAGCACCAGAATAGAGCACCTGTTTTGCATGCAAAAGGTCCCAGGTTCATTCCCCTGCATCTCCAGGCATTTGTGAAAAAAGATCACACTTAGTAAAGCTTATTTAGACAAAATCCTGTTGCACAGCTATAGATGTCATGGCTAGCAGGGCCTTCCATAGCTTACTTATTTATTGGGTTTATATGCCGCCTTTTCTTCCAAGGTGGTTTAAAACACCAAAGCAAATAAAAAAGGTAAAGGTAAAGGACCCCTGACAGTTATGTCCAGTCGCAGACGACTCTGGGGTTGCAGCGCTCATCTCGCTTTACTGGCCGAGGGAGCCGGCGTTTGTTCAAGGAAGTTGTTCCGGGTCATGTGGCCAGCATGACTAAGCCGCTTCTGGCGCAATGGAACACCGAAACCAGAGCAGGACACGGAAACGCTGTTTACCTTCCTGCCGGAGTGGTACCTATTTATCTACCAGGGCCGTCTTAAGCATACCTGGCGCTGTGGTGCAAAGACTCCTCCGGCGCCCCACCCCACCCCACGTTTCCCAGAGTTGTTGACTTTTTCCCAAGCCTCTGCAGGGATCACTATCCTCCTGTGGTGGCTTGGGAAGGAAGCTGCACGCCTGCCAGCCATATGGTTGACGCGGCGCAGCTGGCAGGCATGCAGGAGGGAAAGGGGAGGCCTCTGGCAAAGCCGTGCAGCTCCCCCACTCGCTGGGGTGCCCTAGTGGAAAAGACGGCTCTGTTATCTACTTGCACTTTTGGGTGTGTTTCCGAACTGCTAGGTTGGCAGGAGCTGGGACCGAGCAATGGGAGCTCACCTTGTCGTGGGGATTCGAACCGTCAATCTTCTGATTGGCAAGCCCAAGAGGCTCAGTGGTTTAGACCACAGCACCACCCGCATTATATTAAAAGAAGACTGACAAGAGTCCTCTCATGCCAACTGGGAGCTGATGGTATGTGTACTTCCTGGCCTGGGCTCCTTCACTTCTGCCTGAAACTTAAATGGTTTTCTCAGAGTCTCTTTGTCCAAAATGGAGACCCTTGCATGTTGTCCCCAGGCAGCGACAGACATTGAAATGCAGGCCAAGTTGACCTCAACTCATTTACTTACGTAGCCTAGAGAATGCTAGCAGCAAGCGGCACATTTTCCAAGTGAAATTGAATATATGTGCATCTCCCAATAGACAGGTGGTTGAAAATGGCAAGGGGGCCTGGCTCTGAATTCAAGGAAAGATGTGGTTGGACAAATAATAAAACTCACGTCCACCACAAATAGTTCCAGTTCGACTGAAATCTGTGCTGTTGATTGTATGTGGTCTTAGTATGTCTTTCCCATTGCAACAGGGTACAGAACAGGGCAAGTTCCCCCTTGTCGTTAACACACCATCTTTCCGCTGGTTTTGTTTTCGCTTTGTTCCGGCAGCTTCAGCTGAAGCAGAAAAAGGAAGAATTATGCGAGAGAAACAAACAGGTGTCCTTTGACCGCTGCAACCATGTGCTGGTGGAGCTTTACCGGAAGCTGGAAGATGGAGTCCACATAGGAATTTATTCTGCTCCCGGTGGCTACCAGCGTTATCTGGAGAACTGGAACAAAATGGTGGAGGAATACCGTTTGGTACCCTGTAAAGGAATTCAGGTAGGTTCACTACTTGGAAGTACCTGAGCCAACTTTTCCTCAGCATCCAAAGATTCAGCATTCTGGTGCTGATGGAGGGTAGAAGCAGACTGTAGACCAGAGTTGAGGAGCCTCAGGCCAAAGGGGCCAACTGTGACCATCCAGCCTTCTCCTTCTGGTCCTCTGGACTCTCCCCAGGCTACAGCTCCTTAGCCATACCCTCTATGCCCAGGTCACAGCCCTCATTAGCCTTACCTTAGGGTTTCTGCCTTGCTGGAATGTGCCCCTGAACTTTCATAATGTGTCTTGCTTACCTGTATGGAGGACAGAAGGGTGTGTGTGTTTGTGCGTAAAACTAGCATATTAAACAGACTAGCATATTACACATGTTGCTCCTCCCACTTTTACCTGTGGCTCCACCTGCCACTAGCAAGCACCTCCCAGAAGTTTCCCAGTAGGGAAGGGGGTATCAGTCTGAGGGGGGGGGGGGAAGGATTGCCGCCTTTACTGTAGATGTAAACTGCAATCCAATGCACATTTACTTGGGAGCAAGCCCCACTGAATTAAACAAGATTTGATTCAGAGTAAGTATCCCAAAGATTGCACTGTAAAATCAGTTTAAGAGGCATTCCTTCTTTGCAAGCTATGTGATAGGGATTGTTGTTGTTGTTTAGTCGTTTAGTCGTGTCTGACTCTTCGCGACCCCATGGACCAGAGCATGCCAGGCACTCCTGTCTTCCACTGTTTCCTGCAGTTTGGTCAAACTCATGCAGGTAGCTTCGAAAACACTGTCCAGCCATCTCGTCCTCTGTCGTCCCCTTCTTCTTGTGCCCTCCATCTTCAGGTCACTGACATCCATTTCTCATAACAAACTTAGTTGGTCTGCAAGAAGATCAAGCCTCTCCATTCTTAAGGAAATCACCCCTGAGTGCTCACTGGAAGAACAGATCGTGAAGCTGAGGCTTGAATACTTTGGCCCCCTCATGAGAAGAGAAGACTCCCTGGAAAAGACCTTGATGTTGGGAAAGATGGAGGGCACAAGGAGAAGGGGACGACAGAGGAAGAGATGGTTGGACAGTGTTCTCGAAGCTACCAGCATGAGTTTGACTAAACTGCGGGAGGCAGTGGAAGACAGGAGTGCCTGACGTGCTCTGGTCCACGTGGTTACGAAGAGTCGGACACGACTAAACAACAACAACAAAGGTGCTACAGGAAGGCATTTTGTTTGTTTGTTTATATCCATTTCTCAGCATCTCACCCCAACTACTATTCAGTTATTTGCTACATTAATACACCAAGTTTTTTGTTGTTGTTGTCTTTAATCCCTGCATGTAATCTGCTTTGACTCCCCCCCCCCCATTTTTGCATTCAGTTAATAACCTTTGATTCCGATCCTTTATCAGACAGACTGTGCTCTTGAAGAATTCCTGAAATCCAAGGAGACGGTGGCAAAATCTCTCCTTCAAATGGACCGCGCCTTGACTGCCCAAGAGAAGGAACTTGAAGGTGCAGATCTGGAGGAGGGGACTTTGCACATCATAAATTATATGTCATTGTTCTGGCCTGCTCTCGTAGGGCTCTGAGCTCCTAGCAAAGCAGGTTATAGCTGTGGTACCTCTTAGGTTTATGATATTGTAACAGGTGTGGTGTTGTCACATTGGGCAGGATAAAACCCCAAAAGCACTGGGTGAAAGGGCAATGTCTGTGATCTTACAAGGTGCTTGTCTTGTTGTGTAGCCAGAGGCTCTTATGGCTTGGGGTAGGAGGAGTGATCAAGGGATACCCTGAGAGAGAGTATTTTAATTCTGAAGTGTCCCTGGGAAAGGCGTATATTTTGGTCTGGAAGGACCTGGTACAGTGGTACCTTGGTTTTCAAACTTAATCCATTCTGGAAGTCTATTCCAAAACCAAAGCGTTCCAAAACCAAGGTGCACTTTCCCTTAGAAAGTAATGCAAAACGGATTAATCCGTTCCAGACTTTTAAAAACAACCCCTAAAACAGCAATTTAACATGAATTTTACTATCTAACGAGACCAACAATCATAAAATGAAAGCAATAATCAATGTACTGTACCATAAAATAAATAAGATCATAGTCATTGTTTGGATGGGGGGATTTTATCCATTTCCGCAGTCACTCTATATCTATCTATCTATCATCTATCTATTTATCTATCTATCTATCTATCTATCTATCTATATCTATCTATCTATCTATATCTATCTATCTATCATCTATCTATCTATCTATCAGTAGCTGAACTAGGTTCCATATAGCCACAAAAACAAATTAACCGAAAAAGCCTCAAAAACAAAAACGCAAAATAAACAGCAAAAACAAAAGCTCCAAGGTACCTTGGTTCTTGAACTTAATCTGTTCTGGAAGTCCGTTTGACTTCCAAAATGTACAAAAACCAAGGCGTGGCTTCTGATTGGTGCAGGCTCCCTGGAAACAATAACCAACAGCCGCATCAGACATTCAGTTTCCGAAAAACGTATGAAAACCAGAACACTTCTGGGTTTTCGGCATTTGGGAACCAAAGCGTTTGAGAAGCAAGGTGTTTGAGAACCAAGGTACCACTGTAAAGGAAATGGAGATTCTTCCTCCAGATTGCCCTCAAAGTTTTAAAGAGTATTAAATATAAGACATGTAAACTCTTGGGTACATAAGAGATGCCTAAAAGATAACAATGGAGGCAGCCTGATGAATATGTCCAGGGAATGTCTTCTCAAGTCTGGATGCCACCACAAAGCAGGCCCTGTCCCCACCTCAGCTTGGAAGTTGGAGACACTCAAAGAGTGAAGGCTGTAAAACCAGCCATGTTCATAGGGTAGCAGGGGTGGTCCTCCAGATTATGCTCTTTCAATGCTTTCCTGTCTGCCAGCAGTTCAGTTTGTCCCTTTTTCTTCGCTGGCCCCCAGCCCAGCGTGCTCAGGCCGAAGCAGCCCAGCTGCAGCAGAAGCTGTTGGAGCAAAAGCAGGCGCAGTTGCAGCAAATGATGGCGGATGAGAAGCGAAGCCACGATGAACAGCTCCAGCTGTTGAGGGAGAAGATGGAGAAAGAGAAAAAGTTGATGGAAGAGGAAACAGACAGGATGATAGAGCAGAAACTCAAGGTAAACAGAGCTGAGCAGATGCTCGCTCACTGCAGTATGTAATCTTTAGGTCAGGGTTGGGGAGCTTGTGGTTGGGTCCAGCTCTCATCAGCACAAGCCAGCATGGCCAGTGCTCAGGGGCCAACAAGGTCTGGAGGGTCATATTTTCCTAGTCCCTTTTCAGTGACTCCCCACCAGTCATTTATATACCCTAAGATATCATCACCCTCTCAGTGCAGGTCACATGTTGTTTAGGTAAAGCTTGGATCCAACTCATGTAGTGCTTCTTCACAAATCCCTGAATAATAATAATAATAATAATAATAATAATAATAATAATAATAATAATAATAAATTTTATACCCCGCCCTCCCCAGCCAAGACCGGGCTCAGGGCGGCTAGCACCAGGTATAAAAACAATTGATTAAAATACAACTTAAAAACAAGATTAAAATACAACATTAAAATTTCAGCCTCATTTCAGTAGAAACTCAAATAAAAAACTTTTTGGGGATGAAAACGTCAAATCTTCACCAAGGCCAACTATCCAGACTGGTCCTACGTGGGCCAGAAAAAAGCCAGGGAAGTCCCCAAATAGGAGTTCCATCACAGAAGGAGAAAGAAAAAAGGAAAGAGGGGGAGGGGATCAAGATGATTCCAAGCCAAAGGCCAAGCGGAACAACTCTGTGTTACAGGCCCTGCGGAAAGAAATCAGATCCTGCAGGGCCCTGGTCTCATGAGGCAGAGCGTTCCACCAGGCCAGAGCCAGAGTTGAAAAGGCCCTAGCTGTGGCTGAGGCTAATCTGACTTCCTTAGGGCCCGGGACCACTAGGGTGTTGCTATTTATGGACCTTAAGGTCCTCCGCAGGGCATACCGGGAGAGGCAGGCATACTGGGAGTATGCTTATTGTTATTAAGTTGATTTAAGTAGCTTTGAAAGGGAGGGGAGGTTTAAAAGTCCACCCGACAGCTCCCAGAGTCTTTTACTGATAAATGTTGGCAGATATTTTCATAGGTTGAGCCTTTTTATCAGGGTAATTTGGTCATCAGAGCTCCTACTCACACAGCAGAGACTCAGTTGAGACTTGACCCGGCGCCATCTTCCATTATTATTATTATTATTATTATTATTATTATTATTATTATTATTATTGAAAACCAATTCTAACTTGGAGACAGTCTATTTTCAGGTTGTGTACACACAACATCTCATTCTAGAATTGATGGAGACTGAGTCCTTGTTTTTTCTACATAGTCCACAAACAATCTGCACATTTTTATCCCTGATAAGTGCTTCTTGAGAAACGGCTGCAATTCCAAAAACAAAAGCTCATTGCAGATTGATTATGTGTTACCCCACAGTGTGTCCACCCAAAACCAGACGTAAATGGTCCCAGCCATGGGGCGTATGTTGGTGTGTGTATCCATAGCTGCTCAATGACATTGTGGGTGAGCATGTTTCAAGATCGCAGTCAGTACTTTCATCCTTCATTCTGCTGGGGCATGTGAAGTAGCCACACTGGCCCTTGTCTTGTGCATGGTAGGATCTAGAATCAATCTGGATTGAAAGCAACATGATGAGGATGAGCATAAACAATTCTAGATTGAGCAAAACTACATTTTTTGTGCTATTAACACTAACACCTGGGTGTGTACGCAGCCTCAAAGGGTGCCTCTCATTTGGCAGCATGCTGGGAAAATGTACATTTTCATATCCAGCTAGTGTAGTGGACATTCTGCTCCAGTCCTGGTCTTATTCTATCCTGTGTCTGTAATTTTCTGCCCTCGCTCTTCGATTCTTAGTTGAACGAGTCTCTGTGTGCTCCTTAACTTTCCAGGAACACAAGTTGCTGCTGAAAGAAGGATTTCAGAGGATGGCAAGGAAGATGGAGAGTGAAATCCAACGTCTCAAGGAAGAAAAGAAAAGCTGGCAACGGGTGTCGTCTCTAGTGGAAAATTTGATCCCAGTTGTGTCATCTTTGGTGATGCACAGTGTGCATCTTGCAACAGTTTCTCAAACTGGGAGCACGCCAAATAAATAGTTCCAGCATGGGTGGGGGGGTGGAATTAATGCAGATTGCAAGGTTGCATTTGAATGTATTATTAGATGCATCTGCACAAATCAGGAAGCATGAGAGCTGTATCTATACACCTTTAAAGCACATTCAAACCATGTTCTTTCCCTCAAAGAATTCTGGGCACTGTAGTCACAGAGTTAAAAATTCCCAACAATTCTAAACAAACTACAGTCCCCAGAATTCTTTGAGGGGGTAAATGTGCTTCCAATGTGCTTTAAAAGTATAGTGTGTGTGCAGTGTTAGCCTTTTGTCCACTGACATTTACTTAGGATAAAGATTATGCAGGGAAATGTATTCTGGGTAGGTCTCCTAAGAGAAAGCCAGCTATTAGCTTGTGTATGTGTGTGTGTTTGGAACATGGTTGTGAATGCCAAAGTGTGAAGTAATGTTACATTTTTAAGTCTGAGCTTCACGATACACAACTTGCAACCCCTGCTCTGGAGTTCCTTTGTGCAGAACTAAAAATAGGATAGGCTATTTCTAGAAAGAAAACAAGCCGGCCTTGCATTGCCCTCTAGTGGGCAGAGACCAGATGGTGATTGTCTACATAAAGTGTGTCTACTTACCGTATTTTTCTCTCTATTACACGCAGATTTTTTCTCCTAAAAAGGAAGGGGAAATGTCTGTGCGTGTTATGGAGTGAATGTGGGGGGGGGGGTCCCTGGAGCCGATTAGGGGAGCGCAGGAACAAAAATCAGCAAAAATCAACCGTGCGTTGTGTCGGAGAGGGAAACCTGAAAAGAGGAAGTGGTTGCTTTCCTGCATTCTGCCTCAGGGTCTTACTGCCCACCCTCCTCTGTTTCGTTGCTGTGTTTGCTCAAACGGAACAAAGAGCAGGCAAATCCCCTCCCCTCCAGGCAAGCAGAGGGGAAAGCAGAGGTCTTTCCTTCTAATTCCTCTCCGTGCTCCTCGCAGGCAGCCAGAAAACATGCAGGAGGAGAGAGAAAGCTGGCTTCGGTTTGTGGAAACTTTTGCCTTTCTTTCCTCCCTCCCGTAAAATCTCTCTCCTGCTTTCTTAGCCAGCTGCTTCTCTGCACACCGCTCTCTTGTCCCTTCTGTGTTTTTCCTTCACTCCCCACTTAAAATGTAGTTACAAAGCATGGATCCACATGGATCCTCAGGATCTTTGCATTGGGCCACCCCAAATTCACCATCAGATCACATAGCAGCCTGCCCCCCAAAAATCACACACCCACTGTTGCCTGGGGCTGCAATGGTGCAAAAATGTGGTTAAAAAGCATGGATCCACATGGATCCTCAGGAGCTACCCCAAATTCACCATCAGATCACATGTCTGTGGCCACAGCATGAAGCACAAAAATGATACATCCACTGTTTCATTCAGAATTTTTTTCCTTGTTTTCCTCCTCTAAAAACGATGTGCGTGTTATGGTCAGGTGCGTGTTATAGAGCGAAAAATACGGTAAATATCAAGGATCACACCTAAAGCCAATATTGTCTATAGTCAAAACACATTGGGTTCAATGGCGGGTGGGATTGCCAAAGTCATTTCCCTCCAAGCCCCACCCCCTTAAAAAAATAAAAATCCACACACATAAAGCTGAATGCACACAAGTTAAGTGTGCGTAAGTTGCAGTCTTGCTGTATTTGACTCAAGCAGCCTTCAACCAACCTGATCCCCTCCTGATGTTGTGGGACTACAACTCCCATCATCCATGACTATTGGCTATTGGCTATACCAGCTGGTGGGAGTTGTGGTTCGCAACACCTGGACGGCACCATCTCTGGGAAGGTTGGTTTAGCAGCATCTACAATGATTACCACCTTGACCTAGTGCATTGTTGTTAAATTTGATACCTTCTGTCTCCCTTCCTCATCTTCTGCAGCCAGGCACAACTTAAATTGATTCCCTTCTGGAATCTGTTGTGCGCAAGAAATCAGCTCTGAAATATATGCAAGAGCAGAACATGCTCAGAGCCAATTTCCCTCTGTGCCGCGTAACAACAACCTGCTGCATGTATCCAGGGTTCAGTCTTTGCCCCTGTGGTGGGTGGATGTGCTGGAATTGCAGCCTGCAGTGCTGATGAGCTGGGTTTGCCCGCACGAGAGTAAAATGTGAAGCTACCAGCATGAGTTTGACCAAACTGTGGGAGGCAGTGGGTGACAGGAATGCCTGGCGTGCTCTGGTCCATGGGGTCACGAAGAGTTGGACACGACTAAACGACTAAACAACAACAAAATGCATTTATCCAAAGTATTATACTTCCTTTTTATCCTTTGTTGTTCTAAATCACAAATGCTATGTCAATCCTGCTAACGTTTTTAGATTTTTACAGTGTTCTTTAATATAGTCTATAAAGTTATGCCATTCTCTGTTACAGTGAGGGGGGAAGGTATTTGATCCCCTGCTAAATTTGTCCGTTTGCCCTCTGACGAAGAACTGAGCGGTCCATAATTTTAATGGTAGGTTTATTGTAGCTGTGAGAGACAGAATAACAACAGGAAAAACCCCAGAAACCCAGAAGACAAAAGTCAGAGATTGATGTGCATTATAATGAGTGAAATAAGTATTTGATCCCTTTGCAAATTTAGCAGGGGATCAAATACTTTTTCTCGTCACTGTAAATTTGTCACCCTCTTGGTGCCTGATCTTCCCTGTCAGCCTTGCTATCTCCGCATAGTCCATCATCTTCATTATCCGTTCTTCTTTCGATGGGGCTCTTTCTTCTTTCCATCCCCGGGCAAATAGCATTCTTGCTGCTGTCATCACATACATAGACAGTACTTTCTTATCCTTTTGGTAATTCTTCTCATATTATACCTAGTAAATAGGCCTCTGGTTTTTTTTAACAAAAGTTATTTTAAAGTTCATTATATATCATTTCCCAGAAGGCCTTAGCTATTTTACAGATCCACCACATATGATGAAATGTACCAACATGTGTTGGTCAAGTTCTTATACATTTTTGCTAGTCTTGTAGGAGTCAAATACCATCTATACATCATTTTCATTTAATTCTCTTTTAACGTACAGCAGGCTATAAATTTTAAATCCTCATTCCACAACTTCTCCCATGAAGCAAATTGTATATTATATTATATCCCACATCTTTTGCCCAGTATATCATTACAGATGTTACTTCCTCATCTTTTGTTTCCCATTCCAGCACAATTTATACATTTTTGACAGAACTCTTTCATTATTTTCCAACAATTCTTTCTGCATTATCAAAAGTTCTTTACGAAAACTGACTCCTTTATCCAACCTGAAAATCATTTAATTGATGATATAGGAGCCAATCAGTTAACAGATGTCTTATGTCTTCAAACTTTTTTACTTTTAATTGACTTTCCTCCTCAGTTAGCAACTCTCTATATTTTGCCCATTCTTTTTCCATACTTATTTTTTTAACTGACAATGCTTCTAATGGTGATAGCCACCATGGGATTTAATTCTTTAATAAATTCTTATATTTTTCCCAACCAGCATAAATTGATTTTCTAATAATATGGTTTAGAAATCCCCTATGAACTTTCGCTTTTCCTTACCAGAGATATGCATGCCATTCAAATCTATTGTCATGGCCTTCCAGATCTAAGATATCTGGGTTCCTCAGTGTCATTCATTCTTATAGCCAGCAAAGACAGGACGCCTCATAATATAATTTTAAATCCGGTAAGGTGAATCCACCTCTTTCTTTAACTTCTGTTAATAACTTATACTTAATCCTAGGTTTCATCCCCTTCCAAATAAACTTAGATATATCTCTTTGCCATTGTTTGAAGTGTCCTGTTCTGTCGACTATTGGTATAGATTGAAATAAAAACAACATTCTTGGCAATACATTCATTTTTATTACTGAGATTCTTTCCCATAATGATAATTTAATTGTTCCCCATATTTTCTATGTTTCTCTTAATATCATTCCAAACTTTTATACAGTTGTCTTTAAAAATGTTTATATTATTTGTTGTCAGCCATACCCCTAAATATTTCACCTTCTTTTCTATCCCCAGCTCTGTTATCTGTCTCAGTTCGTTTTCCCCCTGTTCTGTCATATTTTTTTTACCAACAACTTAGTTTTATTTTTATTCACTTTGAAACCTGCGACTTGGCCAAATTGGTTAATCTTATCCAACACCCTTGGTATACTTTCCAAGGGGTTTTCTACCATTATTACCAGGTCGTCCACAACACAGAATGCATTCCATGTAAGTAGAATTCATTCCTCAAGAGCATTTGGAATCTTGAAACTGGCACAGAGTATGGTAACTTGCTTGTTAGCAGGAACAAACTGTTACCTATCTTACCTGTTTTGAATCATCTGCCTGGACTGAGAATTTGCTTCTGGACCCAGTTCTTGCTTTTTAAAGCCATCAATGGCTTTAGGGGCTCTGATTTTCTTTAGCATTGCCACCTCCCATGTGAGCCTCCCCAGCATTTAATATATTTTGATGGGGCCTGGGTTGCTTCAGATTCTACCTTATGGGGAGACTAGATTGGCCACTACCAAGAACAGGGCCTTCTCTGTTGTAGCACCAATGCTCTGGAACTTCATTCCACGACAGTATCACCACTGCCTCCCTGTTGGCCGACTAGATAAAAACGTATTGATTGCAGTTGGTCTTTGAAAACTGCCGTATCCCACGTTTTATGGCTATTTTGTGGTGTTGTTTCTGCTTGGTTTGAATGAAGAATGGTTGTATTTTGAATCTGTAAACAACTGTGGTGTATTCTGTGAACAGGCGTATTTAAATAACCTTAAATAAATAACAGTGCAATTGTACTAGTCTGTGAATTGCCCTGTTGTGTTCAATGGAACTTACTCCCTGGTAAATTTGTATAGGTCTGGATTGCATCAAACTGGGTGTTCATACCCCAAACATCATGACAGCAGTACATCATTCTAGTGCTGATGGGAAGAGTTTAAACAATCATAACTATGTGGGTGTCTTTAATGGCTACAGATTTTTGTTTAAACATATATCCTCTCTGGAATATTTGGGTGTTTCCTTCTGGCTTTTAAAATATTTACACCCTTCACTCCTTCTCCTTCTTTGGCCAATGTTTTAAATACAGCGCTGTAGTATTTGTCATACTCCCTATCTGTCACTAGGTGTTGCTGTCGTGCACCCTGCACAGCTAATAGCAGTGCATCAGCACTTTGTGACAAAATGGGAAGATACATCTTTTGGGGAAGGAAACCCATTGTTCTTGAATTCCCTGTGCTCCTGGTTCCAAGGGACAAGGCAAACTGGAAGAACAGGCCTTGTTCACTGAGAACTTATTGAGTGCAGTGAGTTAGCAAATGGAAAAGCATTTATGGCTGTGTCACATTCCGTTTATTTCAATGTGCCTTGCAAACTCCCCAGCGGGCTGCTCCTGTGATTTTTAATGAGCACAAGAAAAGCTCGCAGCATTAATATAAAATTAAGGACTAAGAAATGGGGAATTGGTGAGAGATGAGATTGCTTTGCTTACAAAAATAAATAAATATCTACCCCTTCCAATTTTGGCAGCGGGATTATCCTGTTTCTTCTAATGGGTCTCCTGTTTCCAAGAAGGGCAGTTAGCAATCTGTGCAGACCAGAGAACATTGACAATCTCCTAACAAGCTCGCTTGACGTACTGATGCATTGCCTTTCCCCGATGTCCTATACTTCCCCCTCTGATGTGCCATATTTCATTCTGGGAAATGGCCAGAATGGATGAGGTTCCAATTGAGATGTGCACCTGATTTTAGTGAATAGCCATCGGGGACAGATTGAATTTGCTCATGAAGGAGGAGGGTGCTCCATTACTATTCAGGCCTTCAAGTCTGTGGCAAGTGCTAAGAACCAGATTTCTGTGCACTGCAAAGTGGGAAAGTAGGAACTCGCTGGCCATTTAATGTCACCCTAAGGACAACAATGGGGTTGATGATGGAGGGGAGGTAACAGAAGCAGCAGCAACAATGGCAGGCAGGGAAAGACCATGGGCAAGAGAAGAAGCAATGAGATAGAGAGGTAAAGAGAAGGAAGGTGGCAGTCATATCTGGGGGAGGGAAAAGGCTGGATGGAGTCGGGCAAGGGAGCAGCAGTGAGTGAGGAGAGCTGGTGCGAACAATAATAATAAATTTAATAATAATTTTTTATTTGTATCCTGGCCGAGGCCGGGCTCAGAGTGGCTAACATCATAAAAACAACACAATAAGCATAAAAACAGATATTAATTAAAATACATCTTAAAATTAATTCAGACAAGTTGAAATCTGGGCAGGTGGCAATTATCAGGGTGGAATTGATAATTAATAGTTAATAATTGCCAGGACCAACTGTTTCCACTCATCATACAAGGACCTGTGAGTGGGTTGGGGGCCTCCTTCGGGCTTGTTTTATACAAAGGAAAGTAAGTCAAACTGTATCCCCCCACAAAGGCCTGGCGGAACAGCTCTGTCTTGCAGCCCCTGTCAAATCCCGCAGGGCCCTGGTCTCTTGTGGGAGAGCGTTCCACCAGGCCAGGACCGTGGCCGAAAAGGCCCTGGCTCTAGTCGAGGCCAGTCTAATTTCCCTGGGGCCCAGGATCTTCAAGGTGGTGTTGTTAGCAGACTGTAAGGACACATAGGACACATTTGAAGTGTGGATGCCTGGAGCTTTGGATTTGAGGGTATTCTAAATTCTAAAAGAGATAGCTCAGTCAGTAGAGCGTGAGCCTCTATCTCAGGGTTGTGGGTTTGAGGCCCCCATCGGGCAAAAGGATTCCTGCATTGAAGGGGGTTGGACTCGATGACCCTTGTGGTCCCTTCCAACTCTACCATGCTGTGATGCTATGAGAAGCTCTGATAATTCCCATCTGTAATACATTTGTGCGTGTGTGGCTTGTATTGCCACTGCTTCCACACATCCCATTTCATTTAAGCTCTCGCATTGATTGGCCTTACCTCAGAGACGTGCTTCCCTAATCCACAAGCATTAAATGATCCACATAAAAAGCCATATTGTGCCTGGGCTGATCTGATCTGTTTGCTAGCAGAACGCTCAGCAAACAGAGACAGGTTCAGATTATCGATAGCAGGGCAGAGCTGGGACTGCCACATAAGGGAAGGATGTGTCATAAGACACACAGAGAACGATGTCTGAACATGGATCCTTGATGTTCCATGTAGATCAAAGAGAAGAAACTGTCCCATGCCTGGTTCCTGGTGGGAACCATTCTGCTGAAGGAGGACCTTCCTCTGCAGGGACAACAGAATTACTGTGCTGTCAGGTGAAAGGCCGTTTACAATAACAACAACCTTCATGGACATGTATTTTGGTTTCTTCGTTCTTGAAGGGGTCCTGGCGGTGGCCATTATCTCCATCAACCTGCTGGTTTGTGCCACTGTCTACCTGCACAAGGAGCTGAGATGCATCACCAACTACCTGATCGTGTGCCTGGCAGTGGCCGACCTTGGTGTGGGAGCCCTGGCCATTCCCTTCTCAATGGTACTCAGCATGGAGTATGTCCTCTGTTTCTACACGTGCCTCTTCCTCACTTGCTTCCCACTGGTCACCACCCAGTTCTCCATCCTCCTCCTGCTGGTCATTGCCATCAACGCCCACCTGAAGATCAAGCTGCCCAACAGGTAAGCCAAGGGTTCTTTCTTCAGCATCCAGCCTGTGAAACTGAGTGAGTGCATGTGAGCCAGCAACATCTATGCACATGACCAACTCCTTAGGGGTTCTGTAAATGCTGGTGCATCATTTATGCTAGTGGATCCCAACCTTTTTTCTTCCATGGACCATTTGAAAATCGCTGATGGTTCTGGTGGACCACTCAAACGATTTTTCTGCCAGTTGTAGCAATGGCAATGTATTGTGCTCGATGCTATCTGCTTTGTAATTGCATTTTTATTGCTTCTTTTATTTCTCATTTTGTATTTTACTGTGTTACCATTTGCACTGCATAGAATTCCGCTTGTAACAATAAAACGCAAGAAATAAAAGGAGCAGTAAAAATACAGTTCAAAATCGATATGAATATATAATTATTTCATTTCATAAAATTTATACACGACTTGACTGTAAAAAGAAAACCCTCAAAGAAGTTTACAAAAAGATAAAAACAGTAAAATCAAGAAAAAATTACAGCCGTACTTTAAAAAAAGACAAAAGTTAAAATACTAAAACAGGTTAAAATTACCCTGACTTTCTAAGCATCTGGGTAGTCTTGTCTAAAGAATGTTTTTAGATGATGTGATTAGAGTAGCAATGGAAGAGCTACTAATGGAGGCAAGACTTGTTTGTTGACCGTAGACAAATGACACCTGACTCCATAGTCACATGACACTCACAAGGATTATTTTCTGGACAGCTACGCCGTGCACGTGAAGAAGGGAGGGATGGTGATCATTGTGATCTTCTGCTGGCTGCTGTCTCTGCTGATAGGTCTCTCACCAATGATGGGCTGGAACCGCTTCCAGCACTATGTGGAGACCACCAACAAGACGCTGTCTTTCAGCTTCCCTTCCGAGAGGAAGGCCTTCGTCATCATCGCCCGCGACCTGCCTTACGGAGGCTTCCTCTCCAAGGTCTATCCACGCCAAGAGAACCTCAGCTACTCTGAGATCCACAGCGGACACCTGGGCCTCTGTTCCTTCACCTCCATTTTCAGCCCCGAGTACGTGGTCTATTTTAACTTCCTGATCTGCACCCTGCTGCCCTTGGCCGCCATGTTGGGCATCTATGCGGACCTCTTCCGGGTAGTCCGCGGCCACTTCCAGTCGCAGGCTCCTTGGCCAGGCAAGAAGAGGGAGTTGCAGATGGCCCGCACCCTCTTCCTCTTGGTGGGTGTCTTTTGCATTTGCTGGATCCCGCTGCATGTCATTTACTGTGTCCAGCTATTGTGCCCCGACTGCCAGCGCTATGAGTCACTGAACCGCATGGCTGTGTTGCTCTCCCACCTCAATTCCTTGGCCAACCCGCTAGTTTATGCCCTGAGGAAGAAAGACTTTGGGCTAGCCCTCCGATCTGTATTCCTCCACCGTGTTCTGCACTGGCCCAGGCTGAAGGCCTGCTTTTGTCCCAGCCCCAAAGTGCATCCCCAGGCCTGAAGGAAGACAGAGAGCCACTCCTTCTAATAGCAGACTAAGGTGGTGAGTGCCGACAACAACATAGCCAAAAACAAGTCCACGTTACCCTTTGCAAAGGTGTTCCCACCTTGGCTAGAGACAAATTGGGAATGGCTTCAAGGACTTACAGCATGCCTGGATAGCTAAGTCGGTTAGAGTGTGGTGCTGATAATGCCAAGGTTGCAGGTTTGATCCCCGTATGCGACAGACAAGTACAGACAAGTACCTATTCCTACATTACAGGGGGATGGACTAGATGATTCACAGAGTCCCTTCCAACTCTACAGTTCTATGATTCTATGACTCCAGTTGGTGTGAAGCTGGCTTGAGAAACAACGCAGCCAACAGCAGCCTTTTATATCAAAGTACAGTCCCATCGTTCATTTCTCCTCTGGTCACTGCTATGGGTACACGATTTGACTGCGAAACACCATGGTGCATCGGCAGCAGCACAACTGGATGCCTTCATCTGCCCCAGCTGCAACAAAACATGTCACTCCTGCATCGGCCTCTACAGCCAGAGTAGGCACTGCAAATGTCAAAGAGTTTGCAGATTAAAAAGCCAGCACGAACTGCAGTGAGTGCACAGTAATTGTTAGTATGTAGGCAGCCTGAGAAACAGGAGGGGAGCTATGAATATGCTCAGGGGAACTCTTTTGAGGTTTTACAGAATGACTTTTTTTTGCTAAAAGCAAACCACCAACAACAATCTGGGCAAAAAACTCCAAAACCAGCCCAATGTGGACTAAATCAGTAGCCACAATATGTTGAATGCCGGGCATAGGAGAGATTCGGTTCAGTTTGCATTTATAGGCAAACCTACCTAATTTGCATTTTCTGAAACAATCTCTGCACTGAAGCAGCTGTCCTTTGAAATCTGCACTTCTCGGAGTTTGCAGTTCTCCAGCCCAGCGATGCGTACAAAAATGTATATGCCAGGGTAAAGTGTGCATAAAAATGTATATTGCAAAAAATGTATTATGTAAGTGAACTGCTTTAGAAAAAATGTCTTTGCTGGGCAATATTGCATCCAGAGATGTGTGTATTAGGAGAAATTCACATTAAATTGCTGTCGATTTTCATGAAGGTGTAAATATAGAGAGCAGACCGATGTGGAACTGTGGAGAACTGACCTTAAAGAGTGGAAAAGTGAGAAACTGAAATTGCCAGATTCACCAGTTACTTGTTGAATGCCAATTGGAAAGAAAAATGGAAAAGCACCATGTGCATGTGTGCATGCAATGCCCTAGGTGCCAGGATTCTTTGTGTGATGTGCTTTAACTGTGCAGTGTGTATGCAGCCAGTATGCAGCCTGTGGGCATGTGGGGCAGTCCACACAGCTCTAACCACTGACCACCCTTCAGCATTTGCCTCCTAAAGCAGTTGCTACACTCTGCCCCCCTGGTAGGGCCAGCTCTACCCACCAATCACCATCCATAACTATGTCCCTGCCTGTCCCCTTGGTCCAATCTACACCACTGCCCAGGAGGAAAGGGCAAGGCAAGGTTGAGGCTCATCCTCCTTCTCTGTTCCCTCAGAGAGCAGGAGAGCAGCAGGAGCAGGACCAGAGGGCACTGGGAATTGACCATGAGGTCCTTCCTGTGTGGCAGATCTGACAATGCCCAGCAGCGATGCTGCCTCTGAATAAGCCAATGAAGACAAGACTTTAATAAGAGCCTTTAATTAGGGTGAAGCTGAAAGAATTTTTGTCAGGTGCAGCTTGTCAAACCAGAGTGGGAAAAGCTGGTACCTGGTGAAATTTCCTCTTCTGTGTGATGTGAACATTTAAAGGCACAAGAGGAGCCCAATTCTCCTTTGTCCCTCGCCTCCCTCCCTTTGTGCGTCTCCTCTACCTTTGGGCACCATCAGCTAAGTGCAATTGAGAGAGGCCCACTTAAGACAGCAATAGGAAAATCGCTTCCACCCACAAAGCAATTATTGAAAATGAGGGAGCTGAACTGCAGAGAGCTATTGAATATTGCGGCATTAAAGCACATAATGGACATCAGGAACTGTCGATAAACCCATTATTTAAACAAAGACTGTGGCTCAGCCCTCGGTATTTTTAGAACCTTAAATTAAGCTAATGAAATTGATTCTGTTTAAAACTCGGCGCAATAAACCTCACTTTTTATCTATGGAGGTAAAATAGTCAAGAAGGAAAAGAACCATGGAAAATTTGGAAGGAGCAGGCATGAGAGAAAGATGGTTTCAGTTATTGGTTGTTGGTTCTCGTGATGCCCAGGTTGCTTCTGCAATCTCCAGTCTCCAGTCCACAAATAATTTCAGTCCAGGGTTATCTGTGTGTGATAAAAGTTTTCTCCTCATGAGAATTGCCACCTCTATTATTATTATTAATATTATTATCAGCAGCAGCAAGTCTATGTGTCTCTTGGAGCTATGACCCAGGCATGAATCACATTTGTGTGGCAAGCTTCAAAAGTTAATTGCCACCTGTTGCTGCTATCAAATATAAAAAACGGTGCCCCTTTTCCTCATGGAAATCAAGGCAGTTGATAGGGAAACTGTAGCTCAGTCCAGATTGAGCAATGTGCAATTCCTTTGCCAGGGGATAATTTAATGTGCCTTTTAAGCAAAGCAACGAGACTGGAGTTGTAATGGGGTATAAAAAAACAAATGGAACTGGCCAATTTTCTTGTGGTCTTGCCTGTATTTTGAGGGGACCTGTGCTGATCCAAAACATTTTGCTACCTGAAGTAGAGCCCAAGTGCCCTTTCCCTCTGGAAAAAGAGGTACCAGAACTCACAATGAACACTTTCCTCTTTCTCTTGGAATGGCAACCTGAGAGTTGTTGGAACTGAATTCTGGCGAGTTCCAGCCTGGGGGAAAAAAAGAAGCAGCCCTGGTGCTACACAAATCATAGAATCATAGAGTTGAAAGGGGCCCTGAGGATCATCTAGTTCAATTCCCCGAAGTACAGGAATACACAGCTGCCCATACAGGGACCAAACTTGCAATCTTGGTGTTATCAGCACCATACCCTAACCAACTGAGCTATCCAGGCTGAAGCATGTTGCTTCTCCCTGCTGCATGGTAGGGCTGGCCCTGGATTGGACCAGATTAAGGGGGGCATAAATTCACTATTTAAATGTCTGTCCAGTTTAAAGAACAATAAGGGAAAGCAGTGGCCTTGAAGTTGTTCATTAACTGCAGATGAAAAGAAGACTGACTAGGTAGAAGCTAGTCAGACTAGACTAGGTAAAAGCCTATGCAGATGCTTAAATTTCCTCTAGCCTCTAAGGCCTGCAATTTCAAGAATCTTCTTTAAAAATGAATGCATTAATTGAAAAGGAAAGGTCAGGAGAACCAAATCTCTTCAGAACATTTGGATGTTATTTGAAATGTGTACAACAGACATTCCAAAAGCTTTTGTGCCTTTCGTAATTTGTAGTCTACAGGTCCAAGAAGGTGCCAGAGTAATAAATGAATTAATTGTTTGCATCAGTCTTCACTGCAAAGGTTGCACACACACAAATGCTTGACTACTTTTTTTCTGGAAGAATGTCTGAAGAAGTCAAATACAGGTAACAAAGAGATGAAGCAGCATGGTTAATGAAAAGAGTAAAAATTAGCAACTTGCTGGGTTTGGATGACACATAGCCAAGAATCCCATAAAAGTGTCAAATTTCCAACAAAACTATGTAAATTCCTTTCAGTCCTTTGGCAACACCATTTTTTTTAAAGCATCTGGAGAGAAGCAGAGAAATGAAGCAGAAAAACCCATTATGCCTAACCTGCCTAAGCAAATTGGTAGATAGCACTATTAAAGCTAGAACTATTAAATATATAGGCAAAGAAGTATAGCTGAATAAAAATCTGTATATTTTCTGCAACGGGAAGGCGATGCAAGAATTCTTTAATAAGAGTACGTAAGTCACCTGGCACACGTTTTGAATGGGGTTCCAAGGTTGTTTTGGCAGTTGTAACGGTAGTTTTTATTACTTCCCTAGCAACCAGGTTAACAAAGAAGCTTGTGAGCACCTTAAAAACTTCGGCTAATATATTAATATTGTGGACATAAGATTTAAAAACACTTTTAGCTTTTTCTGGAAATACCATTATTTAAAAATTCGCCTTATTTCGTCTGCTGTTATAATTGTTTATCTTTATTTATTTTAGCTTATAATGTATACAAACTTTATCCTCCCCCCAAAAACCAACAAATTTATATAAGTACTATTATTAATAATAAAAGCAATAACCTGTATCACCTGCAAATCTGTTTCCTCTATAAAGCACCAATCAACGCTCAAAGTCAAAAGAAAAAGTGAGATTCTAACACCCCGCCCCCCACCAAATTACTCACGAGGCGAACGATGGAAACTGGGCTAGACCAACTTCCGCCCTTTTGTGGGCGAAATACAAAACGCTTCCGCAGCTTCCGCTTCCGCCGCTGAGGTGTGCGTGGGGGGGTTAGAACTCAAAGGCGGTGTATGCTCCTCCCGCGCGCCGCGGTGATTGGGCGCCCCAAGTCTCGCGGCCCACTATTGGCTTACAGAACCTCGCGACGCCCGGAGCCCTTGTGAGTAGCGGGTGGGTAACCCCTCTCGCTCTCTTTTTTTCCTGGAGCGCAGCGGCAGGAGCACGGTGAGCGGCCTCGGGGAGCGTGGTGGGTAGGCCTCGGTCCTCTCGGGGAAGGGCTTTCGGCGCGCCCGAAGGCTGGCGGCCTAGTCTCCCGCCGCCCCTGGTCCGCCTGGCCTGGCGTCGCCCGTCCCACTGGGCCAAGAGCGTGTGGACGGGGATGCTCATCCAGGAGGCGCGCGGGGAGCCGGCTTCCATGTCTCATGAGGCGGAAGAGGAGAGACGGGGGCCTGGCTTGCGCTAAAAGCCCCGTGTTCTCGTTACCAAAGCCATAACAAAGTATACATTTCCCCCCCAAATCGCCACGTCAACTTTAAAATGTGCTTTGTGCACAAGGCGAAGAAAATTTATGTATTATTGCGATAGCAATGTTCCGTTTTCCAAATTGCGCGTCAAGTTTAAAATGTGCTTTGCGTTATTCCCATGGGCACAAGGAAAAGAAACTTCTTTCTTTCCTATACATATTTTTTACATTTCCCAAGCTTAGACCAGGCTAAAAGAAATACATGGTGAAATAGTGTGTATGGTTTCTTAGAATTCGTTCCCTCTGCTTTCAGTGGAGCCTACTCCTAAGTAAAGTTTTGCACAGGACTGCAGCCACCTTGTTTAATTCTCTGTATTCTCAGCTATAGAAGAGATAACAAAAATAAAAATGGGCCTGGGTTGGAGAAGATTTAAAAGGGGAGAATGTAATTGTTATTACTCTGATTCGTAAAAATGCTTCGTAAATGGCAAACGAGCCTTAAACTAGAATATACATTGGACAAGAAACCTGTAGGCATTTCAAAACTAGAAATGTTCTCCCTGCTGCAGCCTTCGTCCACTTTAAACAAAAATAAAATAAATAAAATAGGCATTATTGTTGTTAATAAAGTTGTCGTTGGGTTATATGGTGTGCTGCGGAGTAAAATGCACAAAGCACCTTGGCCTAAATATGTATAAATACTTCAGTAAGTATGAACCACCAACCATATTCTAAGCTGCAGCTCAGAATTTGATAGACATGGTACAAATGGAAAAGAATGTGAAGGAAATGCAAGCGTAGGAGCAAATGCAGATTGATGGGGTTTGATGGATATTGCCTTGATGCCCTATAGCTCTTGAATTCCTGACCTGTAGCAGAGGTCAGAAAATACTTCTCTTGCAGCTGTTCCTTCTCTGGCTGGTGGATGGGGCCAGGTTTGTTGTGATTTTTGCCATAATTTTCTTCCTGGGAGGCAGCCTTCCATTGGTCCTTGGGATGGTTACAGAGGTCAAAATGTGCCTCCTTTCAGCTCTGGTTAAACTTCCTAAAGGTGAGCACTTCAGGTAGGGTTCCCCCCCCCCCAACTCAAAAGCTTGCCATGACTTTGCTTGGTCTTAATATTGCCCAACTGGGTTTATTGGGAGTTCCCCCTGCTCCTGAACTGGCATTAATTCATACTTGTCTTTGCTGCTTCCCCCACCCCTCTCTTCTGTAGATGCCTGGAGTAACCGTAAAAGACGTGAACCAGCAGGAATTTGTGAGGGCCCTTGCAGCCTTCCTCAAAAAGTAAGTTGCCTGAAAAATGAATTGGCAGTTAAGAGCTAGTCCCATGGATTTGATAAGGGGATTAACTGCACTTGTTAGTTAAAAAGAAGGGAGCACAGTCTACCTGCCCTCTTCTGCTAATTGCTTTGTGTATGTATGTATGTATGTATGTATGTCTTTACTGTGCTAAGAGTGCAACACTTAGCCAAACATAAGGAAATGCTTCCTTTGGTGTAGTGATGGCTCATCTAATGGAGCAGTCTGTCTAGTAACATAATTTTAAAATGGTGCTTAGGTGCAGCTAGTTGTGCCAGAATGAGGATTGCGAATAAGAACCCAAAGCCATTGAAAGCTTTGCAGTGTGGATAGATGGCATCTTGTGGACGGCTGGGGTTCCTGATTTCAGCAAATATCCCTTTGGGAACAGGACATTTGTTTTGAGGTTTATACATTCATGAGTCTTGGCAGACACAATGCTTGAAGTGTGTATGTGATAAGGGTTCCCCCCCTCCAGTAAAACTAAACTTTAAAAAATAAACGGTGACTTGCCCATTTAATCAGTGATACCCTTTTATCTGATCAGGTTTTAGTCAATCTAAATGTAGTCTTAAGCATGCCTTGTGGGATCTGTAAGTGGAAGTGCAGTTGTCCAGGCCATCTTTTGTCCTGAGCACAGATGCATCATTTGCCTCGTTCCTGGGTGTGACTGTAGATGCAGCTGTTCATCACTTAGTTGTATCTGACTGTGTTTTCTTCACAAGGTAGAGAGTATGTGTTAGTTTTTAGATAATCCCGCTGTGGGTTAAAGCCTCAGCGCCTAGGACTTGCCGATCGAAAGGTCGGCGGTTCGAATCCCCGCGGCGGGGTACGCTCCCGTCGTTCGGTCCCAGCGCCTGCCAACCTAGCAGTTCGAAAGCACCTTCGAGTGCAAGTAGATAAATAGGGACCGCTTACTAGCGGGAAGGTAAACGGCGTTTCCGTGTGCGGCTCTGGCTCGCCAGAGCAGCGATGTCACGCTGGCCACGTGACCCGGAAGTGTCTGCGGCCAGCGCTGGCTCCCGGCCTCTAGAGTGAGATAAGCGCACAACCCTAGAGTCTGGCAAGACTGGCCCCTACGGGCAGGGGTACCTTTACCTTTACCTTTTTATAATTGAAACTATATACAACATATATAAAATCTGTTTAAAACATACCAGTAATTACAATAAAAGCAGCACAGCACCCGCCCACCCTTTCATTAAAAGAAGTTAATTCCCGAAGGACCGTTGGAATTGTTGACAGCAAGGAGGGAGCCAGCCTAGCTTCTCTAGGGAGGGAGTTCCAAAGTCAGAGCAGCCACCGAGAAGGCCTTCTCCTGCATCCCCACCAAGCATGCCTGAGATTGTGGCGGGACAGAAAGAAGAGCCTTCCCAAAAGATCTCAAAACCCAGGCAGGTTCACATGAGGGAATACTATCTTTCAGGTACTTTGGACATAAGCTATGTGGGGCTTTACAGGGGATAACCAGCACTTTGAATTGTGCCCAGAAACAGCCAGTGGAGTTGTTCCTAGTATAACCAGTCTCATAACCAGCCCCGGTCAACAATCTAGCTTCAGCTCTTAGAGCCAATGGACATTTCCGAGCACTTTTCAAAGGCAGCCCCATGGTAGAGTGTGTTACTGTAAACCCTGAAACCACACATTCTAATAGCTTACCCCAAAATAGGATATTGGAGGCTGGCCAATAATTATCCGGTAAAGTGGAATTCAGGGAGGACTTTTTCAATAGGGTCACTATAACCACTGCATTCAGCCAGTCTGCTTTTGGCCCTTTTGATGAGCCAGATAGGGCAAAGATCTAGCACACATGTGGTAGCTCTCACATTTCCAGGCTTTTATAACTTGAAAAGTATCCATTAACACTGGACTCGTATCAGTTATAGCATCCAAGTTAGAACACATCTGAGCAATTTTGTCAGCAAAGTGCTTGAGCAAATAGTTCACAGTGGGCCATTGAGTGGTCCACGTTTTCATGTGGGCCTACCTGTGAGAGACCCCTGACCACTCAAAACAGCTCTACAGGATGGCTCTTCGCTGACACGTGAATAGGTCTTCAAAGAAGAGATTCTAGTCTGTGTTTGGTCAGGCTTATTCCAAGTTTTCTGCTAATATCAGCCACACATCTTCAAATACACTCAAACGCAGCAGACTGCAGGAGAGGGCACCTGGTCAGGGGGATGCAGTCATGATAGACCATTGCAATTCTGCCCCCCCCCCCCAGGCCTTGCTTGCTGTTGTACAGAGAATGCCGGTGGGCAACTTCAGCTAATCAAGTCTCTTAATTCAAGCCTAATCAGCATTCTTTTGCAGGATCAAGTCCTGGGTAGCGGTTGTATCCCATTCACCGACCTGGCAGCATGTAATGGAACATCGATTAATTAGCTTTTATTTTTATATGGTTATGTTTGTAGGAAGACGTTTTAGGGTCAGAACAGTCCTTTGAGGGTTTGACTAAGGAATAGTGACTCTGCTGGTTTCATAAGTGGTGGTTTCAAATACAAAAGCTATTGGCGCTGCCTTAGAAGAGGCCTTTCTCCTTTATTCACAACAGGAGAGAGTTCCTCCTTTGATTCAGGTGCGGGGAACATCCATAGCTCAGTGGTAGAGCATCTGTCTTGCATACAGAAGGTCCCTGGTTTAGAACAGTTCTTTCTCTTTCTTTCTTTCTTTCTTTCATTCATTCATTCTTTCAGAGGTATGTTTTTGTTTTTTTTAAGTTGCCCCACTCTTCAGCCAAAAGGGACTCTTAAAGTGGTTTTCACATCAGTAAAAACAAGACAGGACCCTGCTCTTAGGCTTACGAAAAAGACATGACACAAAAGGAAAGTTAATTGGGAGGGAGTGGGAAATATGCAAACTTAGGTACCAGTTATTTGTTACAAGGTCTACTAATAAGCAGCTGGGATTGAAACCAAAAGAAGCCAGAAAGTTGCTGGGCTGCTTGCTTGCATTGTTGGAGTGTCTCTGTCTCCCTTCTCTGCCACAGGTGGCAGGTGACGAGGGAGGAGGGACTGGACACCCCTCATCTCTTTTTGCCTCCCATTTGCTGCAGCTTGATGGAATTGCCCCAGTCAAGTGAAGTCTTAAGGCTGGAAGCTGTTCATGCAGAACATGTGAGGATCTAGCAAATGATAGTTCAGTGAGGCATGGGTTTGAGCACTTGTCTTCTGGTGATGAGTAGGAGAAAGAGACTTACCTTTTATAATGTGAAAATACCTTTGAGGTATGTGCTGCCTTTGGGCAAAAGTGATAGCTTGGCTGAAATAAAATTACTGCTGCTTATTTGTATGGTGATAACTGGTGTTTGAATTGTTCTTGCAGGTCAGGTAAACTGAAAGTACCTGAATGGGTGGACACAGTCAAGCTAGCCAAGCACAAGGAACTAGCTCCATATGATGAGAACTGGTTCTACACCAGAGCTGGTAAGGAACTGGGCAGATATAGTAACATGCAAATATGGTGCAACGTCTTACTTTTTAAGAACAAAGTTCATAATTCTTTTTAACAATCCATGATTGTCTGCATAAGTGTTGCGTTGCATATTGCATCAGAGGGACCAAGATAGATCCTGCCACTCAGATCTATTAAGGGCACCACTTTTGGAATGAGAATGTTGTAGGATAAGTGCAGTGCATTAACTCACTGGTTTGGCACCTGACAACTTCATGAAAATGAGATGCAAATTACGTTGATTATATACAGCTAATGGTAATGCTTGCCATTTATACAGCAAAATGTAAGTGCTTGAAGCAGTTCACGTACATTATTAGCAGCAGCATCAATGCACATGGTACTTTATAGGCATTTTATAAGTGAAAATGGGTCACTGCCTCCAAGGAGCCTACAATAAGAGGGAAAACATGGAGAGTTGGGGAGTGAGACATGTAGGACAAAAGAGTGGATATGAGCAGATACAGTTAACATGTGTAGCTTAGTGTCATTATCCCAATAATCCTTCAAATTCCTCATGCCTCTTTATCCAGCATAGTTGAAAATGCTTGAGTTTGGTGTGCAGTTAGGGGGAGTTTGGAGATGACAACTTCTTGGGGGATAGCTAGTGTTCTGCTCTAGGAAATGAGCCCTCTCAGCAGCATAAAAGAAAACCATTTACTATTTTCATTGAAAGGCCGAGTGTGTCTTCCCTGATGTAGACCATGAATAGTTAACTGTGTGCTTGTGATGGTGCATTATTAGCTTCCCTGTGCCAGCCACGCCTACTTAGATAGATGACACATTGGATAGACATTATGCAGCATTCACATGTTTCATTAAGAGCAAGTTACTGGGGTTCTAAAGACATGAATCAGTTGCTTGCTTTTGCTTCTTTTTCCTGATCTTCTCAGGATTGTCACTAGAGGTCTTGCCACCTCACCGCACCCAATCTCTGTCAGTGCTGGGTGCTGAGGCAGTGCGATTTTTCACAGGCTCAAGTCATGTGCCTTTTGATTTGCATGCCCATAGAAGGAGGAAGACACAAACAAGTGTTGGTAGCCGGCCAAGCAATCTGTCTTGGTTTTCTTCCCGCTGCCCCCCAAGGCCCAAGATAGTTTTGTTCCTGACTTTAGGCAGCTCCTAGCAACAGTTGGTGAGCTTTAGAGTTGCTCTTTGTGGAGATCTTGCACTGTTCATTCACATGTCGCTAGAATGCCTTCTCAAATGCACACATCTGTTTGTATTCATGGTAAATAACGCAAACCAATTATCTGTCTTTTCATGTCTCGCTTTCTAAATGCCCCTCCACTGTGGCGATGATTTACAGGGAAGCTCTAAAGTCCAATGTGCTTTTCTCTCGCAGCACTACCGCAGTGATGTCTATTAAGTGCCGTATTCCCAGATGTTGTCTTTCTGCTGTAACTGTTTTAGCAAAATGAAGGCTTGAGAGGTTGCCTTGCGGCAATATGGCCTTAGGCTGTGTCTGTTTTTGTCTGCTTGAACGGTGGCCTCAAAGGACAAAGCAGGTGGCTCTGTACAAAAGCAGCCATGGCGGTGAAAAGTGCTCTGCCCTCCGTGCTACTTTCTGCACTACCCTGTAGTCCTGTTCTAGGTCTAAATTGGGGTTTTTACACCATTTCTTGTTCTCAAGTGATATTAACAGTATGGTGCTCTGTTGTTTCTCTGGAGTTGCCACACTGTGTTTGGCTAAGGTTCCTCCAGCTGGATGATCTTAGGCTGACAACAATTGTGCTCATTAACAGTTCGCATGCTACTGTTGGCTACTTTTGTGTGGTTGGTTCCTTCTTTAACGGGAGTAACGCATTCAAGCATGCAGCCAACTTAGTGTGAGCTTGGAGACTTTGGCTTCTCATTCTGGAAATGTTGCCCTGCTGGAATTGGGAGTTCTCGGCTCGAATATCACACTGCTCAAATGAGTAAACCAGCCTTCTTCAGATCAGTGCCCTCCAGATACTTGGAGCTACAAACCTGTTTCAGCTCCAGCCAGAACAGCTGATGGTTAGGAATGGCGGAAGACGTTCTCAGAGACATCTGAAGGGCACCAGGTTTGAGAAGCGTGGAGTACCCTATTCCTGTGAATAAAAACACGAGTGGTGTGCAAGGCAACCTTTTGAACCAGGGGGGTCTTGATAATGGGTCAGTCAGTGTCTAGAAAACTTACTTTGCGGCTGTATCTTGTGTAGGAAGACAAAGCCAAAATGTTTTGATTGAAATAAACAGGAAGAAGAGTCAGGAAGTGATGTGTTGTTTGTGTTTTGGTTTGTTTGCAGCATCCACAGCTCGCCATCTGTATCTCCGTGGTGGTGCCGGAGTTGGCTCCATGACCAAGATCTACGGGGGCCGCCAGCGCAACGGCGTAATGCCCAGCCACTTCAGCAGAGGCTCCAAGAGCGTTGCTAGGAGAGTGCTGCAGGCTTTAGAAGGGCTCAAAATGGTGGAGAAAGACCAAGATGGGTGAGTCTCGGTACCGAAAGGACGCAGAGAGCTTGTGCGACTCGGTACCTCAAGAATTACACTTGTAAGGGAGAAAACTGCTGCAGGGTATCATGGCCGCCTGCCCCACTTGCAAAAACTTCAGGTTGTGGTCAATACATTTTTACTTGGAGTAGGATCTCTGAAATCAACAAGCCTAACCAGTGTCCATTGACTTCAGTGGGTCTACTTGAGTAGAATTGCCTACAACCCATAACGTGCCACAGCTGACAACATACAGAGGTCCGTTCATCAGAACTTGCTTATATTACTCATGATGGCTGCATAGAGCCTTCATGTTCAGAGGCAGTGTTATCACCCAGTATTAGTTGCTTGGGAAAACAGCAGAAGGTGGCCATGACCTTTGGTGCCCTATGATTTGGCCACCAGGAAGCCTCTGACTAACCATGGATCAGAATTGCTGGACTAGGTGCACCCTTGGTTTCATCAAGGAGAAGCCTTATGTTCACTAAAGGTTCCATCGATCCATACTTTCATGTGTGGATTAGTTATGTGCTCCATTGCCTATTGGAAGGACTATGGGGTGAGGTTGTGCACGTTCCTTGAAAAAGATCATAAATCTGCTGGGTGATGGTGAGTAGGGTAGAGAATGGCCCACAGTAGCGACAGAATTGCCTTTTTAAAAGTGCTGATACTGGTCATTGCTTTCTTTCAGAGGTCGCAAACTTACTCCTCAGGGGCAACGAGATCTGGACAGGATTGCAGGACAGGTAACCTTTTTTTCACATGAATCATTTCTACAAGAGTACCCGTGTTAGTCTGTTGCAGCAACACCAAGGAAAACCCTTGTGGCACCATAAAGCATTCTTGTAAATAGCTCCCTGCCTGCAAGCCGTTAGAATTCTATTCAGGGAACCAACCTGGACATTTTTTTAAGTGCCACCCCCCTTTTCAAGGCACAGAAAAATAACCTGTTCAACGTGGGCAGGCTAGATTGTGTAAAAATTTGCAGATCACTTAATTTTGTAGAGTACTTTTGCAAAGGTGCCTGTTGCATAAGTTTTATTTAAAATATTTTAGGGTTGCTTTTTGGCATATGCCTTTCCAATGTTGTTTTACAGTCAATTAAGGAAAAGGAAAACAACAATACAAATTTTTAAATTCTGCTGTTGTTTAGGAAATCACATTCTGAAATAAATGCAAGAGGCTTTAAGATACTAGAAGCATCTTCTGTTTCTGCCACAAAAAACTGTTCTCGGTTGCAGGGTAGGAGAAGGAATGCTGGAAATGAATCATAATTTCCCCCCCAGTTGCTTTGGCTTGAAAGTGTTCCTATTACTTAAAGAATTGCACTATCTTACTTGAAATGCTTCACAACGAAAGGAGAATTGAACAGAGAGTGAGTGAGTTAGGATCAACAACTTGCGATATCATTTCAGCAAAAGTTCTGCTGTGGCATAAAGCGAATCCCTAGCAGCCTGCCTCTCTTCAAAACTCATTAGAAAGAGCTGTGTTGTGTAGATCTCCGCAGCTTTAGATTTGTTCCTTAAAAATTTACTTGATAATCTCTCCCCAATAAAACTCTTTTTAACAGCCCCAGTGCCATCAGATAAAGTGCCTGAATGATGTTGCATTAACTAGCTCTCTGTTGACATTTACAATGTACTGTGGATGAATTATTCCTCGCAAACGGTTGCCTTTACAAATACATAGAAGTTATTAAGTGCAGCATGTCCAAGCAAGTACCAGAATGAAAAATCACACAGAGTTGATAGATGTCTCTCATTTCTAGCGGTTGAGCTAGACTGTGAATCTGAGTATCTTGAAATTTTCCCTTATCGGTTCTTTCAAAACTACAGTGCTCCATATAAAAAAGAGCACACTGAAGGAACTCCAGTTCAGCTGCTAGTTAGCCGAGTTCAGTTGGTGACTGAATTTATCGTTCTATAATTCTGAAGGGGCAAGCCTTGCGTTCTGTAAGGAGGCATGGATTTCTCATCCAGAGGCTGTGGGTGATGTAGACCAAAATGCGTATGTAGAACCCAGCTCCTCCTAGGCTGTTTTATGTGCCATCTATATAAACTGTCAGTGTTCAGGCCAATGGATCGTGCCTTTCTTCATAGAGATGGAAGTGGCCCCAGGGATCAGCAGCTTTTCCACCTTGGTGTTTTCCAAATGTTTTGGAGTATAACTCCATCATCCCTGCCATTGACTGTGCTGGTTGTGGCTGATGGGAGTTGTAGTCCAAAGCATGTGCAGAAAGTTGGACTAAATGTAAGTCCTTCATGGTTCCCCCCCCCCCCCCAAATACAGACCTTTTTCTTCTCTTCTTTTCTAGGTGGCAGCTGCAAACAAGAAACATTAAAGTGAATTGCAGTTCAGAAATAAAGTCCTTTATTTACTGATGTTGTGTGTGTTTTTCTGAAGGCTTCACTTCTCCCACCTTACTTCCTGCGCACCCTCCGGTCTTTTTTGTAGTATCTGAATCTTGACCACATAAACTGCCTACCATTTCATAACCTAAACCACCATTTCAAACCTTTCTTCAAAACAATGAGGACTAAAATCTTCAGGACGAAAACGTCATGCCAGCTGCAAATATCCCCGCTTACATGGGCAGCTGCAGCTATATGTAAAAAATTTATATGCAAGTGTGGATATAATTACTGCCTTTAAAAAAAGCACTGCCTCCCTGAGAAATACTCTGTGCTCAAGCACAGTTCATTCAGATTAGGGATGCAGTCTTTAATTGCTAGATTAATAAACTAAAGCTCTTGCTGTTGTGGGTCAATTTTAATTGGAGAGAGCAAACTTTAATTCGTTAGAGCTGCTAGTAAGGGCACACTCTTCTTTTATTTTATTTTTAGCTATTTTGGTTCCAAGGTGGAAAAAATATTAAAAGATGGCCTTTCTGAAAGTTCTTATACATATCCTTCAATAGTGAGGTTTTGGTGATTTGAAAATAAAAATTTAATTGGTTAGAAAGCAGAAGATTCTGTAATCAGTTCACAACCCTCTGATTTGCGTCTTGTGTATTCCATATGGAAAACTTATGCTTGTTTGATGAAAACAGTTGCCAAATTTCATTAAAGTGGGTACCTTTGCCCTGCCTTTCCAGTGCAATTTTTTATTGGATTAAACCCCTCATCAGAAAATGGATTCTCTTTTGCCACTGTTCTTACACTCGCTGCTGACAACTCGCTTTTAGGTCTTGACTGACAGTTTGACATTCTCTGGTAGGTGTTGGAACTGAGATGTTAATTTTAACTTGTGATGCCCTTGCCCCAGACTTCCCTGATGGCAAACTGCTTAAATGTGAGAAATTTACTCAATGAGAGCTATAGGCAACACAACTATTCTGTGGTCTGGTGTTAATTTGGAGAATATGGCGGTTGGATATGAACTTGATTTGAAATAAAAAGTTATAACTGGGAGAGTGGTGTGTTTCTCTCTTTACCTCTGCTTCCTGGTCTTTATATTCCCGCTGCAATTCTGGGGTGGATAAGAAGAGCCAGCTGGATCAGGCCAGTGGCCCATCTAGTTTGACATCTCTAACAGTTGCCTTTGGGAAATCAGCAAGCTGGATTCGAGCAGGAGCGCTCCTGCAGTTTCCAGTAACTTGTTCAGAAGCGTTACTTTCTCCACCTAGAGACAGCATAACCATCCTAGTTAGTACCCATTGATAGCTTCCATGAATTTGTCCAGCCCTCTCTTAAAGCCATCCAATTTGGTGACCATCACTGCCTCCTGTGGGAGCACGTTCCAGAATTTAACTGTTGCGTAAATAAAGTACTTTTACCTGTTTCAACATTCCATCTTTATTTTTTTATGCAACCCTCAAATCTGTTCCTTTAAAAATAAAATAAAACAACACTTAGAGACTGCATGAGTTGTGGGTTAGCCCCAAGGGCTTTTTCCTCCCTGAAGTTTATGAATGATTTAAAACATGGGAATTTGGAATAAAACTGCCACCTCAGCCTTAACTGTGACTTTGACGGTGGCGCTGAAGCCCAAGAGTGTTTCTCTGCAGCTTGATGCTAATGTACACTTCTGGAATGCCTCTCAGGAGCTCAGCACTTTACAAACTCAATTAAGAATTTGCGCCACTCCTGGGAAAATGGGGGGTATCTCAAGCTGCTGTGCAGTAGAGATGAGGACATTTGGCATAATCTGATAGTGTACACAAAACTTGCCTGTGTAAGCCATTGTATCTCGGTGAATCAACACACCAGGAAAACACAAACTTTAAATCTGTTTTTATTGCGCTGCCAACTCCCACCTCCAAATTGGAGCTGTATTTGCAGTACCTGCCTCACTGATGATGTTCAGATGATGCGTTACATTCTAAGGTTGGCATCCTGGGTGCTGTATGTAGGAATCGTAGCCACTGCTAATTCTGGAATTTACATTTTTGTACGTGTGTTTTTGCATGATATAGACATACACAAATCTAGTGGCATCCAGTGCAGGTTTCTTCCTAACATTTAAACCTTGTCTTCAAGAGACTTTCAATGAGAGCAGATAGACAAAACTGCTAGCTCAGTTGGTACAGCATGAGACTCAATCTCGGGGTTGTGAGTTTGAGCCCCACTCTGGAGGGACGTGGGTGGTGCTGTGGGTTAAACCACAGAGCCTACGACTTGCTGATCAGAAGGTCGGCAGTTTGAATACCCACGACGGGGTGAGCTCCCGCTGCTCGGTCCCAGCTCCTGCCAACCTAGCAGTTCGAAAGCACGTCAAAGTGCAAGTAGATAAATAGGTACTGCTCTGACGGGAAGGTAAACGGCATTTCTGTGCACTGCTCTGGTTCGCCAGAAGCGGCTTAGTCATGCTGGCCACATGACTCGGAAACTGTACGCTGCCTCCCTTGGCCAATAAAGCGAGAGGAGCGTCGCAACCCCAGAGTCGGTCACGACTGGACCTAATGGTCAGGGGTCCCTTTACCTGCGTTGCAGGGGGTTGAACTAGATGATCCTCGTGGTCCCTTCCAGCTCTAGAATTCTGTGATTCTACTTTGAGATTGCTGTACCAAAGGAGAGCAGACGTTGGCTCTGCCATTAGCCTGTTGACACAAATTCTACTGGATTGTGTGTGTTTGTGTGCGGTTAATCCATTGCTGAAATTACCTCCAGTGTTGGAAGAAATAAGCCTCTGAATACCAGTTTTTGGGAAACTCGAGCGGGGAGAGTGCTCTTGTGCTCAGGTCCTCCTTTTGACCTTTCTATAGGCATCTGGGCGGCCCCTGTGAAAACAGGATACTCGGCTAGATGGGCTGTTGGCCTGATCTAGCCTTCTTAGGTTCTTCTTAAATTTGTTGTGACATAAACTCTCATACAGCCTACTTCATTGGATGTTGCAGGTTGGCAGGTGTGTGAGTGTGTGTAAAACGCACGTGTGGGTATAGAGAAACTTGTGAAGTGTGGGGACAAAAGGTTGTCAAAGGCAAGTTCTTGAATTTCACGGTCTCTCGGTCCGGTTTAATTCCCCTCCCTTCTACGTTTCTGCCTGTCTATTCGAAATAATTCAAGCATCAGACAAAACGAGTGCTAGCCCACAAAAGCTCGTGTGTAGCAGGGCAATGCTATATGTTGGCTGAGAAACGAGCCCTGTTAGTTTATAGAATTGCAGTCATGGGTAAGTTTATAGAATTGCAGTCTTAGTTTTAAAGGGCTGTGGGTTTGTCGTCTTGAATAGGGGACACGTGCCGGGATTGCCAACTCTTCCACTGTCCTTGCTTCTCTGCCTTTCAAAAGCCTGTAATGCAGGAATGAAACAGGTGAAACCTATCCAGTCTTTACTGGGGCGAAAAGCTCCACAGAAGAGGCAGGGGCTTAGACACGCTTGATCAGGCCCATGGGGTGCTTACCGATTAATATGTGCCTGGAGGTAGCATGAGTGGAATAAGAAAGTGGCAGCGTAAGCTATAATTCTGCATAAATGCAAATTAAATAATAGATATCTAGGCTACCTTAATAGCCTCTAGAGTGCAAGAACCATATGCCACAGGGCTGACGTTAGATGTTGGTGGCATAGGCCTCTATTCCCGTCGGGCTGTTTCCCTGCTATACTTTTCTCCTTTCTGCACGTAATTCAGTCTGCTGCTGATTTTTCTTCTCATTTCTCTTCCAAGCCAGGCCACTGAGGTTTTCCTATGGGCGGAGGGCAGTGTTGGGAAACGGCTGCTTCGGTCCCCCTTGGCAAAAAAAGGGCACACTATGTCAAAGGGGCAGAACAGCCTGTTCTCCCTTTGGCACCAGTGTAGCTTTTGCAGTAAAAAGCGTCTTGGAAATCCTGTCAGAGGAGGAGGAAGGAGGCGTTCTGGGGGTGTTAGGAGGAGTTTGTCATTTGTTGCTGTCAAGGACTGCCAAAGGTAGATGTTGATCCCTGACATAAGCTAATGAGTTGAGCTCCTGGGGAGCCAGAGTTTAGGCACCCCCTGGTTTAAAGGCGTCTCTCGTCAATGCAGGTTGGGATCCATGAAAAATTGGCTCTCAGTGGCCAGGACAAGACTTGCCTGTTAAACGCTGAGCGGGAAAGTGTGGCGATGTTTGTGCAGGGGACTGAGCGGAAATCGTGTGGAACGGGTTTTTAATATGCTGCAGTCTCTCTCCAGCCGTCTTTTGAGAGGCCCTTCTGGAAATAATTAGAGCTGCTAAGAATTGTTAATTCAATATACGTAACAGCGGGGGCCTGGTGGGCCTCCCCCCACCCCACCTGTCGCTCCTTTGCCACCCATAAAGAGGCATTAAAATGGGGGAGATTTACAGCCTTCAGCGGAGAGGAGCGTTGCAAATTTTTAAATGGCGCCTTCGACAAGCGACAGGCAACGAAGTAATGCGTTTCTGATAGTGCCGCTGATCTGGAAGCGGGATTTGAAAGGGACGCAGCAGCTGTTGTTTACAGCTGCTCAGCTTGAGTGGAGGGGGCTGAGATTTATCACTTGGGGAAGCAAAATAGTTTGGAGGGGGCCTGATGCCTTCAGTCAGTCATTTTTGGATGTTTCCTTTTAATGGCACCCTATAGCTCTGGGATGGGCCCTCGTTTGCCAGAGCAGAGAGCTCTTGCTCCCCACCCCAGCTGAAATCATTATTAAAGCTGGAGATAAGGGAGAGGAGGGAATATATCTTCATCAACAAGGCAGGGTTATGATTCATCCTAGAGTTGGAGCCAACATCAGCACACGGCCCGGCGTGATTGAGTAAACAACTCTGATGATGTTTCCAGCATCATTACAATTTCATTGGGATTAGTTTGGTTTAAATATCAGTGTACTGAGGATGGGGGCGCATTTCAAATGAGTGGATATTCATGCCGACAGGCACCCATTCAAAATCCAAAGCAGTTCCTTGGAATTTGCATCTTGAAGAGATTCTAACGTTTGCCTTTGTCGAAATTTGGGAGGCTGCTACCGACGGGGGCAAATGGCACGTCCTCCTCAACTGGAGTACGGCTTTCAAAACGGAATATCCCTCACCTCAGCCACAACACTTGTTTTCTGAATTTGATTTTTCCCCTCTTTTGTTCAAAGCCAAAATTAACTTAAACATTTCAGATTTCAGATGTCGTTGACATTTAATTAAGAGCGAGTGTGACACATGTAGGGTTGGCACGAGCTGAGCTCTGGAAGGGATGGTGGATCTTGGAGAAGACTTTCTCCTTGCGCTGGTGTGGGGCCTGGCATTATCCACAAGGTGGCACTCAAGTGAATGCATTTCAGGCTAATTTCCAAGGCAAGGGAGGTGTTGTGATAGGGCCTTTTCTTTTCTCTTTTAAAGGGCAATAGATTTAAGGAGGGAAGCCTCACTGAGGGGTGTTTGGTAGCCTCCACCCAAACAGAGGAAAGCGTGTCATTCAGGAGCTTGAGGCTTAGCTGAGGCAAAAAAGTCTCCAGAGCATTGCTGGAGGCTCTGCTGAGGGAAAAGGTGCGAGATGTTGTAGCTGTAGGCCTTTCTGCTCCCATTCTAAGACACCACCTGCCGCCTGAAGCCACATTCAGGTAAAAGGACGGTGAAATTTTGACATTTTAAGCGCCATTAGGCCTAGCTATGGGGAAAGGCCTGAGGGGGACACCAAGGAGTCCTCAGTGGCTGAGTGAGGGAAATGTCTAGGGCGCCGAGGTCCACTGCTGGGAGAGGGAAAGCTGTACAATAATTATATTTAAATTGTCAATATGAACTGAAATGGGCCACACAAAATAGGTAACCAATATTGCATGTCTGGGAGTGTCATCGCACCATAAAAAGGGGCCACCTGTTGATTTCTGCAGAACAAGATTTGGATTTGATGTATTTAGAGAGGTTGCATGCCACACTTCTTAAAGTGGCTGTTAAAGGCAGAAGAGCAGACCTGGTTGGGTTTTTTCCTAATCCTTTGGCAACCCTACACCATTCAGAGGTGAGGTGAGGCAATGACAGAAATTTCCATGACTCCAGAAGAGGATAGTTGTTTGATTTAGCTGTATAGGTTGCCAGAGCAATTATTCTATTGATCCAAAGCTGATGTTGGCTTTTGAGGGGTGCCCTGGTGCAATTGTTACAAAGTTACTGCTGAAATGGTTGCTCAGGACCAGATAGTTCCCTATCTCTCCCCCCCCCCCCCCATCTATCTATAGTTATCTATGTCTATTAGCACTCCCTTGCAATTTGGGGGAATTGGATATGAACCGTGACCACAGTCCCATTATTCCATACAGAAAGTAGTCACTTTTAAATTGTTAGTGTGTGCTCTTTCCTTTCCTGTTTGTTCAATGATTCTCATTGAAAGTACTGTAGTAAGATTTGTCAATATATGTGATTTTTCTTGGGGACGCAGGTGGTGCTGTGGGTAAAACCTCAGTGCCTAGGACTTGCCGATCGTATGGTCGGCGGTTCGAATCCCCGCGGCGGGGTGAGCTCCCGTCGTTCGGTCCCAGCTCCTGCCCACCTAGCAGTTTGAAAGCACCCCTAAGTGCAAGTAGATAAATAGGTAAACGGCGTTTCCGTGTGCGGCACGGGTGCTGGCTCACCAGAGCAGCTTTGTCACGCTGGCCACGTGACCCGGAAGTGTCTTCGGACAGCGCTGGCTCCCGGCCTCTTGAGTGAGATGAGCACGCAACCCCAGAGTTGGTCACGACTGGCCTGTACGGGCAGGGGTACCTTTACCTTTACTTTGATCTTTCCTTTCCTGTTTGTTTAATGATTCTCATTGAAAGTACTGTAGTAAGATTTGTCAATATATGTGATTTTTCTTGCTTTCAACCCCTCCCGCACTGCTGCCTTAAACATTCCCTGGGGTCTGTGGAAAATGTCAGGTCAGTTTTTAAAAGTATTTCCCCCCCAGTTCTGCTAGCTAGGCATAAAGGCTTGAAACCCCGAATACAACTTACCTTAAAAGTCTCAGTAACCAGGATGCCCACGCATGTGTGTTTTTATGTGCAAAAACACACACATGCCAGCCTCCCAGACACTTTCTCTCCAAGCTAAATTTTACACACAAAAATGTTCCCCCCGCCATTTGAAACTGTCCTCCTTAAGCACTTGCACAAATTTTAAAGACTGAAGTTAACATTCTAGTAAGCTCTAGTATTCATAGTTGGGGATGGGAGCAATCCATTGGCTGCTTTTTTATACCTTTAAAAGCCTGGACATTTTTACTGAGCTCTAATCTCAGAATGTAAGATTTCTAATATGGTGTTAACAAATTGGCACACAGAGCATTGGAACAGATTGGGGTGCATGAACAATTTCTTATCTTCTTTAAGCGGAAATCCATAAGGAAAGCTTTCTTTCTGTTAACAGCTGCACATAATTAAAAAAAATATGCATATCATTTATTTTGAGGGCTACAAATGTGTACTTATAAACACTTAGAAACATTTCCAGCCAGTTGCTTTTAGTGAGAGGATGACGATGCAAGGCTTAGCACTTACGTTGGTCTCTTGTCAGTTGATCCAGACAAGAATAAGGGCCCTGCTGAATCATACCAAGCCTCTATTTAATCCAGTTTCCTGTTCTCCACAGGGACCACACAGAAGCCCCCAGGAAATCCACAAGTGAGGCAAACAAAAATGTTGTTCATTTCTATCATCCATTGTTCAGCTGTACACTGTCCGTGATGGGTGGGCAGGAGTCGTGTTTGGTGTCCATTGGGACTAGTGGAGTGTAATGCAGGAAGCCAACAGTAGGTGGAGCTAAAGCCAATTTGCTCTTTCTTCCTCCTTTCTGAGCTTTGCTAAGGCAACATTGAAACTCATCAGGAGGAAATTGACAGCCAGTGCCGCCCCCTGGACAGGTTGTAAGTAAGGAGGTAAGCTGGTTGAGGACAGATTGGAGTTCTGGGGTGGTGGTCGTCCATCTGCTCTCAGGACTAGCCTCCATTGATGGGCAAACAGTTTTTCCCCTGTTGAAGGCAACTTTCTCTTGGGGATAATCTGTCAGGGGACACGTACTGGCTATGGACTTGGGTGGGGCCGGAGCACAAGATGTATGCGGCTATCCCCTTTTCTTTCTACTTTCTCTCTCCCATTCTCTTTCTGCTAACCCTTCCTCCTGTTTATTCCCTCCTTGCTACCTGCATAAAATTAGGTCAAGGGCTGCATGAAATGGAGCTGAGGGCCACAGTTTGCCTATCTGTGCTGTTCATGGATGTTCCATTTACCTATTCTTGTTAGCTTGTATAGCTAATCCCTGTTCCAAATTATCTAAACTAATGATCCTCACAGCATCTTGTGGCATTAAGCCAGTGGGTTAAATCCAGAGGCATTTATGCGTGTTTGATGCTGAGTTAGTTTTACCAGTATTGCGATACGATTAACGGTACTGTTCTGAAGGCTTCTGGTTGGTATGTGAACATTTGCCACGATTGCAAATCTATCTGTTGGAGAGAGCCACATGGCCTCTGCGCACCATTGCTGGCCTCCTGCCCCATGGTGCAGGGCTCAGTTCTATACACACTGCCACAAATGCTCACGAAACATTCCATCATGGCAGCTGAACGCATTTGGTTGGTCCTGGGATGGGAGCCAGCATGTATAGCATTTTCAGCTTGTGCCTTATGATTGTGTGAATTGGTGCTTAAATGACACTGATGCTAGGCAGGGGAGCAGGCGAGTATTTTGATCGGAAATGCTGGAAAGCAGGGAAACTGTTGCTGTTGTTGGAGAAGTAAGGAGAGTATGTATGCTATTAAGTGGAAATTGCTATTGAAGTTACACCCACACCATTTAGAACACTCTGATACCACTTGCACAGTCATGATTTCCCTCAAAGAACCTTGGAAGCAATACTTTGTTAAACATTCTAGAAGTTACAGCTCTGTGACTGACAAACTACAATTCCCAGGATTTTGGGGTGGGGGGAATGACTGTTAAATGTCTGGTGTAGATGCAGCCTAAGTTGGTACCACTCCTTTGTTTACTCACTTACTGTTCAGAGTTAGGTTGTAAGCTTTTTAGAACAGGAGACTTTGTTTTTTACTCTGCAAAGCACCGTGTACGTTGGTGTACTTTATTATTCTTCCTAATAGCAAATTTGGGTGCTGAATGCCACCAGGATTGTAGCCAAAATGTGCCACTGGGAGACAAGAAAGCATCAGCATGCTTGGAACCACAGGGTATGTAGAAATAGAAAAACATCTCTGTGGTTCAAGTGAAAGGGGTATTGAAGGAAACTACGACAGTGTAAATTTTCCTGCCTTAAAATACAGCTAGATCATTTTGTTCTCAATTTAGACCAAAGCTGATTTAGAGGAAAACACATTAAAATGCAGTATTTCATAAGAAATGGCAGGGTAGAGAGAGGATAAATATGGCTAGCGTTGTGTTTACACAGCTTCCCGAACCAGCAGTTGGAGCACTCTGGATGCAAAGTGAACAAGAGAGTGGATACAGCTTTAGGTGGGAAGAGGATGGGTGTTAAGGGGTATTAATACAAATTGTCAGGGATTTTTTTTAAAAAAATACACCTTAAACTGCCAGAAGGGAAGTCTTTGCATGCTTGGGGAATGTCAACTTTTTTGGGGGGTGGGACCTGATGTGTAGGTGGGTTCCCATGAGGCAAGACACAGCAATAACAGCAAGAACCTTTATTGAACTACATAACTGGGAAACAGGGGCAAAGCAACTGCTTATATACATTCCTGAAAGCCTGGGCCACTCCCACTCCCAACGTGATTGGCTGTTTAAACTTCCAAGCTGCGAATCGCGACTCGGAGTTTAAGGGCCAATGGCAGAGCCCCAAATCCTGACTGTTCTGTGATTGGATATCATGTAGCGAATCAGAACACACGAGCTCAGAATCCTTAGTCTAGACTCAAGCTCAGGCAAACACAGCCCGCTGAATACATAACAGAACCTATGAAGGCAACTCTTAACAGAAAACAGCCCAAAGAGGACTAAAGTACAGTATGCTCAGTACTCTCAGACAGTGGATGGGGACAGTTGGAGAAAGGGATGTGGAACGTCTTGCTTTATGAGAATGGCTGTCTGGAACCCTGAACAGGAGCACTCATTTCAGGAGAGAGGACGCATCGTCTGCAACATTTCTTTGCTGGCCCCACTTAGAGATGTAAATGGTGAGCAATGCAGTTCTGAGGGCCCCCCTGCACCCTGAGTTTACTAGGCTCTGGAGCTGTTTAACATGCTGCTCAAAGAAGGCAGTTGCAGGTATGAAAGTTTCTGAAAGATTTGCCACCAGCATTGCAAGGTATCTGAAACAACAGACTGCATTTCTTCTTCCCCTTTGCTTGTGTGACCACTGTACACCACAACTTGTGCTTTCAGCCTCATACCCTTGGTATCTGTGTGGGCTTGCTGATTGGGTGCTTGAATTCTCCCTTCCATTCAGTTTGATTGGCTGTTTTGCATCTCCCGTTGCGGCTGGCTGATTGGCTGTTTTTTACATTCGCCCCCTGTTGTGGGGTCTGATTGGTTGCTGCAGCCCCTGCGGTGTGCTGATTGGCGTAGGAGGGAGGCTTACATACATGGCAGGGTGTGTATATGAGAAAATATGGCTTGTATTTTCTCTCTCTGACACAAAAACACGTATAATTAATTTTCCCCCACACTTTTGGCTCACATCTTATCTAAATTGTTTTGGTAGCCACATGCTCAAAATGACTTCATGCAAATCATCACAAAGCATGTTTAAACAGCTCGTTTTGTTCGCACAACTAGGGTGGTTAAAGAGTGGTAAAATAATTGCCAAGCCCTCCTACACACCCCTTCAATTCATGCTTGAATACTAGTCTTCATTAATGCTTTTGAGCATGGAACTATTCTAGTCAAAATCATTTGGCTCCAGAGTCTGAGCATATGAAGGTGGCGCCTGAAAATCTGCATGTTCAGGAGGAAGTAATGGGAGACTTGGAGACGGTCACCTTTTCCTGAAGCAGTAGCCAAAAGGAGGATGGTTTGGTATTAACAATAGCCAGCATCCCACCTGTATTATAACTCCTCTCATTGCTATGATTCCCTAGGCCCTGTAAAGGTCAAAACACTGCCAAGCTTTCAGCATTGGGACAACTATATCTCTTTAATAGATACGTCAAAAATAAATTTCTGTTTATCATGCCAATGGGCTGCAGGGAGTTGAAAAGTTGCATTTGTCAAAATACCGTCACGTTCACAGCTGTTAAAGATACAGCATTCCTAACGTTGAAAGTTTGACCCACATTGCTATATTGTGATCCCTTTTGCTCTTGGTAGCACCATCCAAAACACAGTGATGAAGTGGGGCTGCTCATTTTATGTCTCTGCGGCAGCTCATCCATCAGTGGGCCTCCAGGAAAGCAAAGCATGACCTCTGCCACAGCTGTCAATGACAGCCTGTAGAACAGTTGGTGAGGTTCTTTCACAGGTGGAAGTCCCCCTGGTGACGTATCTGAGGTTTCCCCTGCCTCTGGACCTTGGCAGCCAAGATCTCACTTTCACCTTCTGCACATCTTGAGTGCATGGTATTACCAGCCTCCTGTGCTGCCCTAGGTGAGATTTAAGACTCCCATTTGCAATTATATGCCTTGGACATACGCTCAATGCAGGGAATGAACTTGCTTTGCTATTATAATGATTTTTTAAATAGGCTTTCATATTGAGAAACCGCCGCTTATGCACCAGGAAACGTGGTCCCTGATGTGCTCTGCATACAGCTGCGATGGTTCAGGCAAGAGGCAGGCATCAATACATTAGGTACCACAGCTGTTAGTGACTATGTGCCTCTACACGCACACGGAGACACACGTCTCACTTTATTTATTTATATTTTCGTGTGGGAAACAAACATCCACAATCCTTGCCTAGGAACAGAGGTGGCCTGTTAACGTCTCTCCTTCCTTGAAAATGAAAGGGAAGGCTAACATATCATTTTACTAATCAGTTTACTTGTCTCATTTTTGCTGAGAGCCTTTTAGTAATAATCTTCATTAATCTAATAGGTCATATATCATCTCACAGATTTTGGACGTTCTGCTGCACTAATGGAAAAAAAGAAAATCAGGCACTTTCTGTAGGTGGCTGAGATCAAGATGGGTGGAGCAGTGGCACGCCTCAAAAGCCATAAAATCAAAGTTAGCTGAATAAATTGGAAAACGGCTTTCGTGTATTGTGGGGTGGGGAGAGAAACTGCCACAAGCAGGAAGGTAAAAAATTGAGTTTTACAAAGATTAAAGGGACAGGGAGAGGGAGCCTGGTGGTCTGGCTGCTGTTTTTCAGTGCATGGCCGGGCTTTGCTGGAAGAGTTGCTTCCCTTACAAAAACTGGGACACACTTGCAAACACCCCCTGCACCAGTGGCTATTACCCAAGAGGCCTCACCTGCCTTTGTCCTCATTGCACACTGAATCTCCAGCTTTGCTAATATTAAAACGGCCATGTTCCTCTTTGCTACTACCCTTTACCTACCATGAGCAACCTGTGTGTTTTTGCTTTTGGCTGGAGAAGAGGCTGATCTGGGTAGCTGTCTGTTGAGCTTTATATTTTAAAAAATGGGGTGTTGCCTTCATTCCAGCATCCCTAGCTGTGACTTGAAACATGCACAGCATCTTGGAGAGCATAATCTAATTAAGTCCTGTTACCATTTCCTACATTCTTTTTGAAGGCTGAGAACAATGTATGTGTTGCGGCTTTAGTGTCAAGCCAGTTCCTTCTCTCTCTTACTCCCTCTCCTCATTTAACATCCAGCATGATGAAGGGTCCTGGAAAACTCAAAATCTTCATCTCTGTTTTGTGACTTTTGCTCGGTCCTAATGAAGGAACGGCCCCACCGTGGTTTTTGCTGGGTTTCTTATGGGCCAACGGTGTTACCTCTGTGTCCCTGCCTCCGGCCTTCTCCCCTCCCCAATCCGATGTATGCTTTATCTGAATTGCTGTGCTGTAGATTGTTTGTAGAATGCTGTTTTTTAGTTTTGTAACTAATTGTATTGCCTTGGTTGTATTTTATGGGTTTAATTGTTTATGTCAGCTGCCTTGGTAGTGCTTTGCCCTCAAGGGCAGCAGATCAATCTGGAAACAGAATAAATAAGAAAGAGTGAGGGTTACAAAAAAGGCAAAGCCAACAGGTAACAAAAAGATTCATTATCAAGCTGATTTCCAAATTCCCCAGTGCATTATAAAACGCGTGTGTACTTTCTTAGATTCGTCGTTGACGATTTCCCCCAAGAAAACAACATTCAGATTGATTTTCATCTTCTGTAGCCAGAACAGGGAACCTGCGGCCCTCCAGCTGTTGCTGGACTACATCTCCTGTCATCCCTGATCATGGGCTGCTCTGGCTGGGGCTAATGGGAGCTGGAGTCCAACAACCTCGGGAGGACTAGAGTTTCTTCATCTAGTATAAATATGGCATTCCATTCCTGCTTGTTTCGCCAGCTATTAAGAAAGAGAAAGAGGTGGGGTGTCAAGGAGAGGCTGCTCTCCCCAAGCTTTATTCCAGGGGAAACTGGACAGTATGCCATTCACATTCCCTATTTTCCCCAAACTACAACGCAGAGTGACCCAGTGAAGCTGAATACCAGACAAAAGGAAATACTTCTTTGCATAGCGCCCATTTCAGTGACACTAGTTTTAACCTGGAAAGCCCTTATGGTTCAGGACCTCTATATCTTCTGAAACCTACTTGGACCCTTGCATTATCTTCTGAGGCCCTTCTCTGGGTCCTCTCCTGAGGGCGGCTCAGAAGGTGGAGGGAGAGGACTTTTTCGATTGTGTCTCTCCATCTGTGAAATACTCTTGTCTACCTGCTGCCTTCTTTGACATCTTTTCAGTGCCAGGAAAAGACCTAATCTCTCGCCCCACCCCGGTCTTTGATGGACTGAGCTGGTTTTGTTCTGCCAGAGCTTCCTGTGGCTGTTATGGAGGTTATTCCTCTGTGTGTGCATGTGGATTGTAGGCGTTCATATTAGTAATATATTTATGTTTATGTTCTGAAATATAAGTCGCTTGGAGACCTTGGTAGCAAGTGACTAATAAAATGAATAAGTAATAATATTTAGCTTCTATAATTTGACACCACAAGGTATGACAGCCACCAACTTAGATGGCTCTGAAAGGGGATGACACATTCATGGAGGGCAAGGTGATCCTCTGTCATGGATGCTTTAGCTGAGATTCCTGCAGGGGGTTGGATTAGATGACCCTTGGGTCCCTTCTAACGCTACGATTCTTAGACTATAAATGGCTACTAGTCATGGTGTCTGTATGTTACCTCCAGGGTCAGAGGCACAATGCCCATGAATATTAGTCACTGGGGAAGAGCTGCAGAGGGCTTCTGCTCTGGCGTGATGCTTCTGGGCTTCCCACGGGCATCTGGTTGTCCCATGTATGTAATGGGATGCTGGCCTAGATGGCCCTTCAGTTGAATCTAACAAGACTCATTTTCTCACACTTTTATTGGGAGCTGCAGACCTGGCCCCTGGTGTGTGCTGTGATCCTGTTGTGGCGTCTCGTTTGCTCTTTGCAGTGGTATTAACTTCCTAGAAGCTCTTCCCGAGCGAGGAAGAAGTTATTGTAGCAGAAACTTAAATCAAAAGCCCAAACACCCAACAATAAGCCAGGGAGGAAGATTCAATCAGCATATGAACTGCTTTCCATGCAGAAAGCAGATTTTTTAAAAAAAAAAATACAGCGAGCGTTTTAAAATGTAATAAACAAATGTGCATCTGCTACCCAAGTGCCTCTTAATCTACCCACTCAATCTGGTCTGCTTTTCTTAAGCCTCTTGTTGGAAAAGCTGGCTCCAGGAAAGAGGTGAGTGTGCGGATCATTTGGGGAAAGGGGTCCTCAAGGAGGAAGTGGGGGGGGGGGCTGGCTTAGCAGGCTGGTGGGCAGGTGGGCAGCCAGACTTGGCTGTGTTGTGTTGAATAATTTGCCGGCAAAGTTAGAACGTAGCCACCTAAGACTTTCCAGGATGGAATATTGCCTTGATGTAAATGCGAGATTGTTATCCCCAAAGAAGCTGCTGGCAACCTCTTTTGACACTTGTACTTTCAGTAGTTTCCATGTTCCTACATTTGGGAGCTCATTCTCTCCATGTTTCCCTCCTCCCTGCCCATAGTAATAAAAGCTTTCAGGCCACTGCACATAGCTGAAGGAGTGAACAGAGGGAAGAAAAATTAATATCTGGAACTTCAGCCGAGTGAATCTTATTGAATTCTTGTTACTGGTCTTATTGAAGAGCGTTTGCAGGGTTGACACTGTGGTAATGCGGCAGGCTGGCGGAAGATAGATTTGAGTTTTGCTGAGCCAGTTTGTGGTCCCAGATCTATTGAAAAATAGGAGAGAAAGCAGAGAGCTGTGACCTAAAAATCCCAGTGGGCTAGATCCTGTTTATCTCTCTCCAGCGCTGTAATATATTACACAGGTGACATTAACAAGATGGTGTAATTCTGATATGTTAACCCGCTTTAATTATCTTTTTGTTCAGGCAGGCTAATTCTCAGCAGCTTTACCTGCAATCTTTTAATTTATCGGTTACATTGGTATCCTTGCCTTTCCTCAAAGGAAATAAAATGGGTGCTCAAACTTCACAACAGCCCTGTGAGGTAGATTACACTGAAGGGCAGCATGACAACACACACACAGGAAGGTCTCCAGGCCTACAACTATATAGGAATATGGCTAATTTCTGCCAGTTTCAGGGCCAGCACTGTCTGATTTGCCACATGATCCTGGCTGGGCCAGAGGCACCCTTAATCTCTAAAAAGAATCTGTATCCTGTTAGTAAGGTCGAGGATAAGGCATATTGGCGGAGAATGGTGGAGAAAGCAAACTCCAATAAAGAGAGACAGCAGGGAGTTTACTAAATACCCAATGGGGTTGCTTTATTCATAAGCCAAAGGAACAAGATTTATGGGAGGAAAATGAGCGATAAATATACAGGAGAGATACTCAAACCAACAGAAACATGCTTAACTACCGTTCTAGCTACACTATCTCTAAGGTCGTTTAAAGGGCAGGACAGCTATATGACAGGGGAAGGCTTATAACAAATCGCCTCTAGCTTCACCCCCCCTCACCCTGACTCGTCTTCAGAGGTCTTCAAACTGCCTTTTCCCTGCTGCCACTGAGGCCGTCCTGTACCCGACCCCCATCCCCTTCCAAGACACCCCAAGATTATCCCTGGGGTGGATAACCAAAAGATGTCCCCCGTTGGGCAGCTGCTCCCAGCCCCAGCCCAGCATTGCAGCCGTCTATAACCCCCAAAATGCAATGCTTTGTGTGACGTTGATGTAACATTGGGCATTATAATTGCGAGATTTTAAAATGGTGGTTTCCTGCCACCAAGCACTGGCTCTAGTGAATTAAGTCCTAGGATACCTGAAATTTCATCTCGCCCTTTATATGCCCAGTTGATCACTGCCTTCTGCAGGTACCCTGTTATCAAGAGGCCCGTTCTGCACAATGTAGGAATCAGGCCTTTAGTGTTGTGGCACCTACCCTCTGGAATGCCCTCCCCTTGAACATTACACAGGCACTGTCTCCTCTTGTCTTTTTTTGGAGCTTACAGAAGACCTTTATCTTCTTTCAAGGTGAACTGTTTCCCAGCCTGCATCTTTATTGGATATGTTTTTATTAGATATCACTTGTTGCTCACCACCCTGGGCTCCTCTGGAAAGGTGTAGTCCAGAGCAGAATGTCAGGTGGGCAGCTGGAGACAGCGGCAAGTGTTTTGCTGATTTCCCAGTCCGCTGCCTGAGCTTGTTGTGCCCTCCAGATGTTTTGGGTTACAGCTGCCTGCCAGCATTCGCAGTCTCTGGCCATGCTGCCTGGGGCTGTAGTTCAAAACATTTGGTGGGCCCAAGGTTGGGCAAAGCTATCCTGGGTTCTGGTTTTCACCTTCTTCGGTCTCAGGAAGGGGCATGATGGATCAGACAGAGCAGAGGCAGAGAGACCTCAAGTTTCCAGGATCTACTGTGGTTGTTTTTAACTAGAAACACAGTCTACCAACTAGAGTCAGCTAACTGCAGCTAAGGAAACAACCTTTGAATTAGTGAAGAAATAGGACGCTTATGACCACATGCACAGCCTAGGAGTTTGTTTTCAGTGCCAGAGTAGAACTGTCAATCATTCCACACATATGTCCGCTCCTGGTGCCCCCTCAAGCTTTCTCCATGAGAGTAACTTAATTTAAGAGGAGTGGAAGAGGATAGCTTTCTTTGTTCTTTTTATTTTTACAATATCAGGGTGGTGATAAAGAAAACCCCCACACAACTGAAGGCAACAAGGTGTTTCAGCAATTGGAAGCAAGAAATACTTGCTGATCTACTGCAAATGATCTAGAGATCTACCAGAAAGGAGACCCCTGTTGTTATGTACTGAGTTGAATAGGATCCAAAATGCAGCAGTCTGATTGGTCCTAGAACAATAGGATTCAGAATGCAGCAGTCTGATTGGTCCTAGAACTATGCAGCAGTCTGATTGGTCTGCAGGAGCCACCCAATCCAGCTCCAGGTGGAAGTGAATCCACAACCTGATTGGGCTACAGGAGAATCCCGGAATTAGCCAATCACGTGCTGCCCATTGTGTAAATAATGTATATAAAGCAGATATTTTGGGGGAACTTTCATTCCTCCTCACCACTATGAGCTGAATAAAGAGCATGAAATCCACTCTCAACTCCGAGTATATTTCACCTGTCTACTGCTGACCACTCATGAGATAGATGCTCCATCATGGCCAGTCCGATTCCAGCTATGGCTACTCAGATGATTAAGAAGCATGCAACAAACAGGGCATGGTGGCAACAAACTGGTTGCTTGTTCATCTGGTATTCAGATGCATGCTGCCTCTCAGCGTGGATGGTTCATTTAGCTATCACAGCTAATAGACATCAATAGACCTCTCTTCCATGAATTTGTCTACCTGTCTTCCATGGACAATAGATCTATCAATGGCTGCTAGCTCAGCTAGAGGGAGATGCTACTGAGGTAACTGGATTTCCATTCTGAGGCTTTTCGTGACATTGCTATGGATAAAAGGACTTTGGGGCTAGAGATATTTTGAGCAAGCAACACGAATGGCTTCAAAGACTGAAGGGTGACTGTGGACCAGATCTGTATGTGTTTGACCCCTCCAGGCAGAAGTGCTGAGACCTGGGCTTTGAATCTGTGCTTTATATCCAGCCTGCAGTGCTGAACCATAGCTGTCAACCTTCCTTTTTTTTGCGGGAAATTCCCTTATTACAGCGCTGTTTCCCGCTGCTTCCCGCTGCTATCCCGGATTGTTAGATATCCCGTAGACCATCCCCGGGACAGGTGAGGCTGCTGATCCCTTATTTTCGAGGTTGCTGATCCTTTGTTTTCAAATCTGAAAGGTGAGAGCTATGTGCTGAACTCAAGATGGGAGTGTGGGCAAAACACTTGGACTTGCTGGTATGTGCTTGAATTCCATTCACAAAGTGGCTGCATACTGGAAGTGGTCAGAGAAAGCTCAGAAGAGCAAAGAGTGAGGCTGGCAGGTTATATCCAACGGGCCCAGCATAACACTGAGAACCTGCCGAGGCAAGCAATTATTGTTCCATTGTACAGATGTGGAAACTGAAGCTGTGAGGGATGTGACGCACTTCAAGCTCACGTTTCAATGAATTGGGGAGGCTTTGAACCAGTGTGTCCTGGAGCCGATGCTAATGGGTTATCCACTAACAGTCAAACATATATGTCGGTTTTGAAGCCTAAGCAAAAGGTGAAATTCCAGGCATTCTGCCCAGTTTATCTTCCATCCAGCATTTGTTGATGTTTGATGAAGACTCTTGGGATGCAGCTTGATGAAAATACATCTAAATAGATTTCATCTCGCCTCTGATGCTAGCTAGCGGTGTTAATCCCAGAAGAGACCAAACTATCTTCTTTTTCTTTTCTTTCTCTTTAAACTTTTCCTTTTGTTTTCCTTCCCGGCCTCTTTATCAGGAAGGGCAAAATCATTATATGCCTGCAAATGATGGAAGCCTTCGAGTGGGGAAGATTTACCTTAGGCTGACAAACTGCCTGCCTTTGGATCATTGTCTGCTCTCTTACTCTGCGGGAGATGAGCAGTCGAGTAGCGAAGAAAATATTTAAGTGAAGTTTTACGAGGGATTCCCTCCTGCGCATTCACTTAATTTGATATGAAATGGCAGCCTGCGAAGACACACGTTACCAGTCGGCATCTGCTATTACATGGCTGGCTGTTCCTCGCAGTGTTGGTTTGCCTACTTTACAAGCTCTGAACAGATAAAGAGGGAGATGTGAGTGCCTGTAGGTTTTCTTTTTCTTTTTATGAAGGTGTGTGTGTGTGTGTGTGTGTGTGTGTGTGTGTGTGTGTGTGGAGGAGAAACCCACCCTGCTTTTTGTTTCATATTCAAAAGGCAAATGCCGGGTGGAGGGAATTTATCCAAGGAGAAGGAAAAATCACTTGTGTTGGCAGCCTTAAAGAGGGTGGTCCAGTGGAGCCTGGCGCTCAGCAGGACTCTTGAGGAGGGACGAGCAGTGGTCTGACTGGATATACAGTGGTACCTCGGGTTACATATGCTTCAGGTTACATACGCTTCAGGTTACATACGCTTCAGGTTACACACTCCGCTAACCCAGTGCTTCAGGTTAAGAACTTTGCTTCAGGATGAGAACAGAAATCGTGCTCCGGAGGCGCGGCAGCAGCAGGAGGCCCCATTAGCTAAAGTGGTGCTTCAGGTTAAGAACAGTTTCAGGTTAAGAATGGACCTCCGGAACGAATTAAGTACTTAACCTGAGGTACCACTGTAATGTGGTTTTCTATGTGCCTGGGTTTGTGTATCTCTTCCCATTTTATCTATAAGCCGCACTGGAAAAAATGGGGAAGAGAACTCCATTGTGGAAAGCATCTAAAGAATGGTGCAACTGGTTCCACGTGCTCAGGTATCACTGCTCAACTTTGGCTAGATCATGAATCTGAGGTCCCCACAGAGGAGGAGCAAAAGGAACTGTGTCCCAAGGCACCCACCAGTGACGCTGAGGGAATCCTGGGTCCCAGCAAACCATTTTTCTACCTCAACACTGCAGTCACAGGTGCAGAGATCACCTGACCAGTTGCATACCCTCCAACATTTCTCTGATGGAAAATAGGGACATCCTATTTAATAATAATAATAATAATAATAATAATAATAATACTCTTTATACCACACCCAACTGACTGAGTTGCCATTCTGTGTGACTTCCGACATATATAAAAACATTAAACATTTTTTTAAAAACTTCCTATACAGGGCTGCTTTCAGATGGCTCAGGGGTCAGATAACACCATACCTTCCAACATTTCTCCGATGAAAATAGGGGTGTCCTAAGGAAAAGCGGAACATTGACGTACAGGGACACTTGGAGGGTCTGTAGTTGCCTGGGGCTTCCAGCCAGCTCTCAAAATCCCACCCCACCCCCAACCTGTCACCCCAGGAATCAGAGGAGCCAGGAAAGAGCTTCAAAGCTGCCAGCCGAGTGTCTGGCTAGCCACACAAATCTATCCTTCATGTGAGATTACTCAGGAGGATCCCGCATAGGTACCTGCCTGGATCAAGGCCTGGCTGATGGTCAGGAAGGATGGAGCCCCTAAGTCCTACATAAGCTCCCTTTCTGAGCCAAGCCATTGCTGAAGTAATCGCTCCCTTGAGGCTCACCGCTAAGCTTCTGCCCAGTGCACCAGTGGTTGGGTTTGCAGTTGTGAGTCTTTCTAGTACTGTACCAGAGAAATGGACATGAAGGCTGCTTTGTGCTTCTGGTGCTTTTTTTAAAAAATGGGATTGATATATGTCAATGTCAAAAGCTCACAATCACAAAGAATAATAAATCAACAAAATGAATACCAATCCTTCCTCCTCCTCTCCTTAGGTGGTTGGTTGTTTTTTTTGTAACATGGTTTTTACTCCTTTTATTTGTCTTTAAGCTGCTTAACGTGGTTGAACAGAGATTAGAGCACATGACATGCAACAATTACATAAAATTAAAATTAGAACAGCAACAACAATGATATACACTCTGATAAACATTTCTGAGAAGTGCATATACAAAAAAATTCTATGCTTATCACAGATATGAAATGATATATTGTAATGAGTGGTGCTTAGATTGCTATCCATAAGCAGAAAGGTATTTTGCACCAATTTCTCCTCTGGTTAGTTACTAAGGTAATTGTAATTATTTGCACAATCTTCTAGACAGACTAGTCAGGTGAATAAATGTCCCAGTGTTTATACTGTTATCCAAACAGGTCTTTTAAAAATGTATTGACTTGTGTTTCTTGTATAGTATCCACCCCACCAGCACACACACGTGGCAAAACCCTTTTGAAACTGAGAGGTCCTTAAATATTGTTTCTGTTAAAGGGGCCCTGGTGGATCTGTTGCGTGTTGAGTCCCACAATGCCACCCCCCGCCAAAAAAGTCACACATCACACATCAAATTTTGTTTAAGGTTTTTGGCATAATTTTGGCCACAACTTTATTCAAAATACAAAAAATGTGAGTGGTTGCTTAGGCATTGGTTATGACTATCTGTCCATGCCCAGGGACAGAACTGACTTCCGGATTCCAGTGGAAGCCAGCGTGGGAAACAAGTATTGGGTGAGAAAATGAAGCTGGGCATCAGTCCCTCACTTCTCACCCTCATGTTCCGGTGGGGCTTGCACGGCCCAAGTCCGATTCCGGGGACAAGGACGAAAAGAATGGCAAGCCCCTGGATTCCTTTAACGGAATTCCCTTTTCCGCACCACCATTGGAGGGGTAGGCACTTACCCCTCCACCAACCAATTTTAACCAATGCCTAACCGCCAACCTTACAAGTTGTGACGATTTGCTACGCAGTAGGCAAAAACCAAATGGCACCAGCCAATCAGCCAAATGGCAAAATTCCTACCAGGCCCCCGCTCCAAGGCGGACAACCCCATGACAGGCATAGCAAGGTCAAGCGATCAAGAAAACCCCCCCTATTAAAGGGAGGGTGGGCGGGTGATCTGGTGCAAAAAAGCCAAGAGGACGACCAGCGTTGGGCGTCCTGTATTTAAGGCCTCTGACCCCTCCTCCGAATTGGCAACATTCAAAACTCCCCAGTAACCCAAATTAACCATTTAAGGTCTTGGGTTTATCCAAATCTGCCCAGTAACAACAGGGTGGCTTGTACTCCCCAACCGCAACACATGCTCTCATTTAGGGAGAACACGTTTTGTCAATTCAAAGTGGGGTGGGGTGGGGGTCATAACTTCTTCTAGGTGTTCCTGAAGCAGTTCTGTGGACCTGGCCCTTTGATTATTAGATTAATACATAAATACATAATTTTATTTGTATGCCACCTTTCCACTGTTCAAGCAATGTTCCATCCAAGGTTCTATTGGCATGTCTTGCTTCCTGTATGTAATGCCGTGTAGAGCGAACTATAGCTGCAGAAGCAACTACAGATACAGTCTTCCTCAACATGCAAGGTTTGGGCTCAGTAGCATGCATAATGTGCTCATTCTTAAAATAATTCTTTCCATGCTGTTTTTTTTTAAAAAAATTCATTTACTACAGCTACTTGTTCAATTTGCAATCTACGGGTCACTGTAAAGGTCCAAGGGGGCAGTGGCATGTGCATGCAGAAGGGGAGGGTAGAAGCTAAGCCAGAGGTTCCGGAAGGAGTTGGCAAAAACTGTTGTGCCCTGAATGAAGGATGTCCCATCCTTTTGGCAAAAGTAGAGGCACTAAAAGTAGATCGCTGAAGAATTGATGCTTTTGAATTATGCTGCTGGAGGAGACTCTTGAGAGTCCCATGGACTGCAAGAAGATCAAACTTATCCATTCTTAAGGAAATGAGCCCTGAGTGCTCACTAGAAGGACAGATTGTGAAGCTGAGGCTTCAATACTTTGGCCACCTCATGTGAAGAGAAGACTCCCTGGAAAAGACCCTGATGCTGGGAAAGATGGAGGGCACAAGGAGAAGGGGACGACAGAGGACGTGATGGTTGGACAGTGTTCTTGAAGCTACCAACATGAGTTTGACCCAACTGCAGGAGGCAGTGGAAGACAGGAGTGCCTGGCGTGCTCTGGTCCATGGGGTTACGAAGAATCGGACACGACTAAACGACTAAACAACAACAACACAGAGGCAGTAAGAGGATGAGCCAGAGGGTCCAGGGACCCCTGAAATGACTGTGCCGTGTGAGTGTGGGTGTAATATATGGGTAGGCAAACTAAGGCCCGGGGCCTGGATCCGGCCCAATCACCTTCTAAATCTGGCCCTCGGACGGTCCGGGAATCGGCGTGTTTTTACATGAGTAGAATGTGTCCTTTTATTTAAAATGCATCTCTGGGTTATTTGTGGGACATAGGAATTTGTTCATTTTTCCCTTCAAAATATAGTCTGGCCCCCCACAAGGTCTGAGGGACACTGAACCGGCCCCCTGCTGAAAAAATTAGCTGAACCCTGATGTAATCCTCCCCGCCTAGGACGCAAAAGTGCCGGGAGATTAGCCCTGAAACATGCACCGTTCGTGCTCTGCATTTTAAAGTGTCACATTCCACGGCCCTTTGGAGTCCCAGAGCGCCTCATTTTGAGAGCCTGGGACTGAGAGGGATGTTGGCAAGAGATGAACTCTTGTGGGATATTCTTTCACCATCGCTAAGCCCTCTCCCTCCCTCCCTCCCCCCATCCCTGTTTCAGGCTGTGGAGTTCCATTCAGGGCCATTGTCTCAGATAATTTCAGCGAAAGAGAAATGCCTCGTTAATACTGCTATAATTAAGTGACACTGCCACTTCCCTGCTTCCTTCTGCATGCCATCCCCCCTGAGCCTTCTATGTCCCTGCAAGGAAGCCTGAGGATCCTTCAGCTGCATCATGGGTTTTTTCCCCCCAACGCCCCCTCTCTCAACAGCTCGCATCTTTCCCCTGGACGGATCTCTCTTCCTGGGTGGCTCTCAGTACTGTTCTTTTATTAGCAGCAAACGCTTATCTCTTTTTATATGGCTTGGAATGCATTAACTGATTGCCTGCTGAATGCTGGCATGCCTCTGCAAGAAATCAAGAAATTCTCCATTGTGGCCTGGGCTTTGCCCATGTAGCCCAAGAAATCAGGGGGTTTATGTGACACAGTTCAAGTCTGGCAGTACAATGGCAACCAAATTGGAGGTCAAAGGGTGTTTTCTTTTATGTAAAAAAAAAATCAATTTGATTTCAAAGTTGCATCCATTGAAAGCCTAAGACTCTGAATAATGCACATGCCATTCTGATGAGTGAATGACCAGTTACAAAATGTGGATGTGTTGCACCTGGGTGGGGGGGAGAGAGGAAGACTGCAGCTGAGTGGCAGAGGACATGTTTTGGATACGGAAGGTCCCAGATTCAATTTTTGTCTCTTAAGTAGGAAAGGCCCTCACTGGGGAGGTGCTGCCAGTCAGTGTCGACAGTATTCTGAATAGGCAGGTTCCTGCTGTTAGAAAAATGAGGTTGGCTTTTACAGCCAAGCTCCCTGTCATGGGACTTTGGGTCTAAAAATGGAAGATACCAAGGAAGCAAATGAAGCTGTTGACCTTTATTGATGTGTTGCAACAGAGTCTCTCCCCCTTCCCACCACCTTGCAAGGAGTTGAGGAGCCCAGAACAAAACATCTTACAAATTTTAAACCCTCAGATAATGACCACCTGGTAACAGCAAGACCACCCCAAAATGTCACAGATACATCACAAAATGGTTTGTAGGCCTAAATCAGATCATGCTCAGAGTTCATGTTTCTCCAACATATTTACACTTACAGGTCAATCAAGATTCCTGATAATACCTGTTAATTGCCCTTCCTGGCCTCTCTGAGACATCCTTTTGAAATGGCGAATAGCCGGGACTCCAATCCATTGTCAAGGACCTGTTTCATTCATGCATAGATGTCTGATCTTTTGACAGATCAGCTTGGCCGTTCAACAGATACTTAGAATCATAGAGTTGGCAGGGATCCTGAGGGTCATCTAGTCCAACCCCCTGCAATGCAGGAATATGCAGCTGCCCCATACGGGGATTGAACCTGCAACCTTGGCATTATCAGCACCATGCTCTAACCAACTATGTGGAGCTGTAAAAACTTATAATGATAATAGAATCGTAAAGATGTATAATTGAAAGGGACCACAAGGGTCATCTAGTTCAACCCCCTGCAATGCAGGAATCTTTCACCCAATGTGGGGATTGAACCCACAACCCTGAGATTAAGAGTCTTGTGCTGAGTTATCCCAACAAGATGTTCTACCAGTTTGCAGAGGGAGGACCTCTCAGGAATTTCCAGCTACCTGACTAGACGGGGTCTCTGATGTTGACTAGGGGCTGCTAAACACGGCTGCTGTGTTGCCCTCTGTACTATTTCAGACATGTAGTGTATGCACTTATGAACGTGCATTTTATTCACAACACCTTGGAATTCCTACAGCGTCGTGTTACCAGTTGCACCCTGTTTCCCACAGGGCATGAATCTGACTGCTGCTGTTCCCCAGCGATTGATTTTCAGAATTATATGGCCTCTGAAGCTGGAGGTTCTGCATTGGAGTCATAGGTAATAGCTGTGATAGACTTATTCCCTATTTGTCTAATCCTGTTAAGGGACGTATTTTACACCATAATCTTCAGAAGCATTCGTGGCTGCATAGCGACAATTGGTCAGAGCAGTAACATTTAAGCACCAATTCATTCTTCTTCCACGCAAGGGGCCAGAGCTCAGGGGCACGACACATGCAGTGCATGCAGAAGGTCCCTGGGTTCAATCCCTTGTACCCTCAGGTAGGGCCGGGGAAGCCCTCTGCATCTGAAACCATGGAGAGCCTCTGTAGACAGTACTGAGTTAGATGATGGGCTGATGAGACAAAATCACCCAGAAACTGTTTCACTTATTTCAGAGAGTATTTTTACTCCACCCTTCCAGTGTAGAAATAATGTTCAGGGTATCACAGGGCATTTTTAAAATAGCTTTTAAAAAAAGGCACCTGAGTATTGCAATTCACATTCAGTATCCTTTGGATATGCCACAGTGGCATCTGCCATTCGTCAGATGGCCATGTACAGGAGGCAATAATAAAAAATACATTAAAAATGAGTTTAAAGAATGAATATGAATGGTAAGCAGCAAAGCGGTAGTCAATGGTTCGGTTCCTAAGGAGGTCAAAAGCAGAATTCACATCCAATGTTTCCACCCAGGTGACTATTTGGCTGCGTACACAGATGGAGTGATTCGCCTGTGAAGAAAGGTTGCGGAATCCAGGACTTTTTAGTTTGGGGAAAAGGCAAGGAAGAGGTAACATGGCAGAGGTTTTTACAATTATTCATGGAGAAAGGGGAGAGAGAGAAGTTTTTCTTCTTCTCTCATAATACTAGAACTTATGGGCATCCTGTGAACCTAAATGCTGGGGCAGATAAAAGCAAGTACTTCTCCTCCACCCCTATTTTTTTTATTAGTTTTCAAACAATTCAGCAAATTCAGCTCAATTTCCATGCAACATTCCCTTAAGCTTTTGACCTCCTGTTATGTTTTGAAGTTCTCGCTCTGGCCACCAGGGGTATTGTGTATATAGTTTTCACTCAGGTCCACGTCAGTTACTTTAGGCGGGAAACCCTGGGTTGTTGTTGCTACAATGTTGATAGCCGGCTGCCTATAAAAGCAGGCCGGGTGAGCTGTTTGCTGTTCAGTTCTATTCTGGCTTCTGAATAAACAAGAGCTGTTGAAGAATCACTGTGTCGTCTGATATGTTCGCTGACAACTTAACACCTCCCATCCTTACTTCCATGATGTTTCTCTTCAGATCATTCCTCCATGTAATATTTCTCTAAAACATATATCCTAAAAAGCAAGTGCTTCTTCACACAGCAAGCAGTTAAAACTGTGGAATTTGCTCACACGGGCCACCAACTTGGATGGCTTTAATAGACAATGGGAAAAAATTCATAAGGGATAAAATCTATCAATGGATATAAGCCACGAGGACTGTGCTCTGCTTCCACAGTCAGAGGCAGTAATGCTTCTGAATACCAGTTGCTGGAAACCACAAGAGGAGAGATTGTTCTTATGCTCTGGTCCTGTTTGCCTGTTTTGCACGGGCCTCTCTGGGTCACTGTTATGAGAACAGGGTGCTGGACTAGATGGGTTCATTGGTCTGATTTAGCAGGCTCCTTTCATGTTACTACACACTAGCGGTTTAAAATACTGCTAGGTCATTCGTTTTCTTAATTTGGATCAAAGCTGTTTTTGGGGGAAACTACATCAAAGTGCAGTATTCCATAAGAAACTACAGGACAGAAGCAGGATAGATGTGGATTGTAGCTAACGTGGTGTAGCTAAACCAGCGGTGGGAGTGCACCGGCTGCAGAGCCTTCTAGTTTGTGCCTCTGTCCTGGATAGCAGCATTCTTCAGGGACGTGGGTGGCGCTGTGGTCTAAACCACTGATCCTCTTGGGCTTGCCAATCAGAAGGTCAGCGGTTCGAATCCGCTCAGTGGTGGTGAGCTCCCATTGCTCTGTCCCAACTTCTGCCAACCTAGCAGTTTGAAAGCACACCTGCGCAAGTAGATAAATAGGTACTGATGCAGCGGGACAGTAAATGGCATTTCTGTGCACTCTGGCACTCGTCATGGTGTCTCGCTGCGCCAGAAGCGGTTTAGTCGTGCTGGCCACATGACCCCGAAAACTGCCTGTGGACAAACAACGGGTCCCTCGGTCTCAAGCGAGATGAATGCCACAACCCCATATCTGCCTTTGACTGGACTTAACTGTCTATGGGTCCTTTACCTTTACCTTAACTAGCAGGATTCTGAGTCTGGATCGTCATGAGCTACCATCGTTGCTTTATCATCTTGGTGGGAAGAACAGGCACTTTGATAAGCAGGGCAGTCCCCGTTGGTGTCACGGTCCAGTTTATGGGCGGTCAAAGTTCTGGCTGAGGATGTTGGGACCGGGGGCAAGACGGCAGGGTGGGAGCAGGAACGGGAGTCTGGAAGCCAGGAGTCAGGAAGCCAAGGGTCTGAGGGTCAGGAAGCAAGGGGTCAAGAAGCCCAAGGCAGGAAGCGTGTTGCTGTGGCAAAGAGCCAAAGGGAAATGCTGATCTTATATCCCTTCCTGGCTCTTGCCACCAGGTGCTGTGAGTTACCAATCGGCCTCACCTGTGTGGCCGTGCCTTGCCTCTTCAGAACAAACTTAGGAAAGCCCCAGTCCTGTGAAGCCCTACCGGTCACCGGGCCTGGCTCCTTCACACACTCCTGACAGTTGGGAAAGGAGGGCAATGTACACATAGTAAGGAAATGTAGGACTGTGTTGGCTGGCAGCTTTGGGGACTATAACTGTGGAGCTGCTATGGGGGACATTGTTGAATGGAACCCCTAGTTCAATTCTGCTTCCAGCTGAGAGTGGAAAAGCAGTGTGTCAATCAGCTGTTCTCAAGATCCCAAGTATGAAGGCAAACTCATCAACCAAATAACACACTTCGAGCCTCTCCTCCCCCTCCCCCTCCCCCTCCCTCAAATGATATTTAGGCCTAATTGAGGAACCCCGGACAAACTGGAACACAGAAAGGTGCCTTATACCAAGGGAGACCAGAAGTCCTTGTCTATGCTAACTGACAGCGGTTCTCCAGGGTTTATGGACAAGTCTTTTTCCAGCCCCACCCAGAGATGACAGGTATTTTATTGCTTTATATTAGAGTCATACGCTGCTTCACAGCCAGAAGCTGTTGAAGTGGTGCTGCTAAGACAAAATGGGGTAAAACGCAAAAGATAACAGACTCTTAAAAACAGCAAAGCCATTTATACGATTATACAATTAATGTTCCATAAAATGATTGAACCTGAGACCTTTTTTATGCAAAGCATGTGCTCTGCCACTGAGCTTGTGACCCTTCCCCTTCGTTTACTTTGGTTCAGCGGCCCTGAAATCAAGGAAAGTTTACAGAGTACAATTTATGAGAAAATAAGCACACAGGTTATGGAAGGCGGTAAGGGGGAATTGGCTGGGGTGAGATAAAAGCAGGAAACGATGGGTGATTTCTGATTTCCGTGCAATTTGTTATGAATGTATTCACTGAAAGTTTTGCATACCGTGAGATCTTTTTGCATTTAATGAAATCTCATTGAAGCTGCCCACCTGCCCCCATTCCTCCACTAAAAACTGGCTCTTTTGGCTCGCTCAGTCTGAATTCAGCTCAGCAAGGAGTTTTCCTTAGGCACCCTCTGGCTGTGCCAAAGACTTGCAAATGGAGAGATCCCTATCAGTGCAGAGGAAAAAGTAGGTTGTTGCTAGCTGCAATCCACACAGCATGCAAGAGGAGCACTCACCAAAACTAGTGGGGGGAGCGGCAAATATCCTGCCTGCGAGGTACCTCTTGCCAGCCTTTTAATATACCGTATTTTGCGCTCCTAAGACGCACTTTTTTCCTCCTAAAAAGTAAGGGGAAATGTCTGTGCGTCTTATGAAGCGAATGCTGCATGGAGGAGGGACGTGTAAGCGGCTCCTGTCCGCTTTGCTGCTTTAAAGCGAGCCACAGGGGAGGGAAGGAAGGGGAACCATGGCTCCCTTCCGTCCCTCCTCCGTGGCTCGCTTTAAAGCAGCAAAGCAGACAGGAGCCGCCCACTTTGCTGCTTTAAATAGTTTAGTACAACATTTGATTCAGAATGGTTTTTTCCGTGTTTTCCTCCTCTAAAAACTAGGTACGTCTTATGGTCAGGTGCGTCTTATAGAGCGAAAAATACGGTAGATATTTACAGGTTTGGAGAATTACATAATCTAATCAAACAGTGCTTCTTTACCCTCATTTGCTTTCTTTCTGGTCCTCGGTTTTTTGCCATCTCTCTTTCAAGCAGACTGTGGTCGCCATGAGCCCTAGAAACGTAATTCTAAACAATGACAAGCTTCTGTGGAGTCTAAGGAGACCTGATCTGCCATACTAAAGGGGTTCAAGCTACGTATGTGTGCTGCCCACTTCTGATCTCTTAAGTGGGCTTATCTGAGAGGAATATGAGTTTGTCTCAATGCAGCAGGTAGGGTGAGGTGATGATTAGGATTCCCCGGATCCCATGAGTTTCTGAAATGAGAAATCAGGAGTAGAACTCTGCTCCTTGCTGTGCAGAGTGATGATTGTTATTGTAATTTCATCAGTGTCTGGATTTTCAAAATTTCCTAGCAACTCTATCACTTGACTCTGACTTTATGTAGTTACTTCTGCCAAGGTCTGATTTTATGCCCAAATAGCTTTGTGGATTCCGATTGTGAATCCAAATCTTGCTGTCCCTTCTAAATAGCCATCTTTTAAATTCTTTTTTGGGAGGGTGGGGAGGGGCGGGCGGTATTATATACCACATATTAATTTGCAAGAAGGTAATAGAAAATGCATTGAAGGATAATCCACGGAAGAGTATATTAAACTCCCTTAATTGTTAACTACATTTGCAAGTTTCTAATTACAAGCTTGCCTTTTGTTATGCTTGAAAAGAGGTGGGCACGATGGAAACATTTCTGTAAGGCAGTGTGGTATAATGATTAGAGTAAGGTTACCAGATTTTTTTCAAAGAATACGGGGACACTTTTTTGGGGGAAAAGAGAAAAAAAGTTATTTAAAAAAAGGTATTTTTTTAAAAAAATTAAGAAGTAATATCTTCTCTTCTGTGATCTCCTCTGTCACACAGCTTTACTCTGGGCCCCAGCCTGCTCTCTTGGAGCGCTAGCCACCGTGGAGTAGGCTTGGGTCGGGCCTGGGCTCCTCCACATGTCCTTGCCCTCCTGGTGCTCTCGTACCTCTCCTCAGTGGCGCAGCAAGGTCGGGGCTCCCCTCTTTTTTCTCCTTCCTCTTTCTCTCTCTACCTTCTTCTTCTCCTCTCCTCCTTCTCCCTGTTTTGGCTCCAGGGTTTTCATGGCTCTGGAGCGCTGCTGGGCAGTTGGCCTGGTGGCCGGATGCTCTCGCTTCCGTCTCGATTTGGGTCGCGGGGGAGGGGGGGGTCAGCGGTTCCCCCAGTTGATGTGCCGGGTGTCCCTGGTTCCCCCTCGGCAGTGGCGCCCGCCATTTTGTCTTGCCAGAAGTCCCCATATGATGTGTCTTGTGTCGTTGAACCAATCATGCAACATTCATGTTGTAAATCTACAACACTTAAAATATAAATCTGGGGACATTAAATGAAATCTGGGGACAAATTTTTTCCGGGGACGGATTTGTAAATCCGTGGACTGTCCCCAGGAAATGGGGACGTCTGGTAACCATAGATTGGAGTGTCATAGACTTATACTGGTGAGAGTCAATTTCAAATCCTGCTCAGTTATAAAGCTGACTGAGTCCATTCAAGCCTGTCACTATCTCTTAGCCTGACAGAGCTGACCCTACCATTGGGCAGACTGAGGCAATTACTTCAGGTGGCAGACGGGGGTGCAGTGATAGCAGCTTCCTGACTGTTCTGCCTAACCTCCCATGGGACCAGAGTCATTTCCCTCTGTTGGAGGACAAAGCTATGTTTCTCATGCAGTCTATTGGTACAGTGGCAAACGCTGTCCCATCACCAGTACTGAAGATTCACCTGAAGTAAGATTCATTCTCTTGCCCCTTACCTCAGGCTCCAAAATTTTGGCCTGATATAGCAGGCTTTTCTTATGTCTTGGGCTCCACCCCCCCCTTGTCTAACCCACCTCACAGGGTTGTGAAGTGGGTTACAGCAGGCTAAACCATACATGCTGCCTCAATCATCTCCTGGGAAGACAGAATAAAAATGTAGCAGTAGCAGAACAGCACTGCATGTGCACCAGAGAAAATTTGGCTTCAGTTGACGGCACATGAATGAGGTATTTATAAAGAGGGGGGAAAGATTAATGTGCAATGGAGCTCCCCCTCCTGCTTGCACCCTGGGCCTGCCTCAGATCTGGTTTGGAGGTTTGGGGGAATCCCTAGAACAGATTTAGGGGCACACAGGGGGATGAGAGGGGAGGAAGTTCCAGTGTGCCAGCAGAAATCCGTGCACTGACAGGGCACTGTAGCTGAATTCTGCCCTTTGACTTTTATCTGTTTAACAGCAAAATGCATATAGCACTTTGTCAAATGAAAACCTCCACAGCAAAGCTGCGGCTTAAAACTCCCCAAGGTGATCAAACAGACGGAGAAGTGCGGCACCTGGAGTTGCTGAGAGAGACGCAATCTCGTGTATGAAATTTCAGACTGGGGTGCTAGTTAAAGGTGCACACTGTTCCCGATTTGAAATACTTTTTGGCTGTAGGGTAGCATATTATAAATAATGTAAACGTATAGTGTGTGTGTGTGTGGATTTATTGTACTGGATTTGTAGTTGGGTTTGTTTTCCTGGCTGTCATGAGAACGCAAGAACATTAGAAGAGCCCAGCTGGAGAAGGCCAAAGGCCCATCTATCCCAGCATCCTTTTCCCACAGTGGCCAACCCAGATGCCTGTGGGAGGTATTGTCTTTTAAGCTTGTTGGTTTTCTTACTCTCTTTATTTGCGCCTGGATAATTTGTTTTGAGGCACCTCGTAAATTGACATGTAATAATAATTTGGAAAAAATAAATAAATAGCGCCAGTCTCCACCCTCCCTGCTGTGTCTAGATATGCACCCAGTTGTAGGGCAGGTCCCAAACTATGTGCATTGTGAGCTGGTGTTCTTCTACTTCGCAGAGATAAACATCACATTTGTCATGAATATTTATTTATGTGCAGTGCTTCAGATTTCCTGGTGTTACATGCTCTCCACATTCCTGAGCTGTGAGATGTTCTGGGGACAATGCTGCACCAGGTTTGTTTTTCTCTGGATGAGAGAGCGCTGCAGACGGAGGGTGTACTTTCCTTTATTTACAGAGAGCTGAAATGGAAGCAGTGGATCTGCTCCTCCACATGAGATCCCCAGGGAGAGGCCCTATATTTCCAAGGTGCCTTCAATTAACTCACAACTCTCCTGCTCCTGCTGTTGCCCTCCCTCTTCCAAACAACAGAACTATTTTTCTTTTCTTCTCTCCTTTCCCCGCTTACTCCTCCACCCCCAGCATCCACCTGCCCCTTCAGCTGAGTCATATTTCTCAAACTCTGATGGGCATGCCACTCACACATATATCAGTTTGCAGCAATTGCCTAACCACTACAGTGGTACCTCAAGTTAAGAACTTAATTTGTTCTGGAGGTCCGTTCTTAACCTGAAACTGTTCTTAACCTGAAGCACCAATTTAGCTAATGGGGCCTCCTGCTGCCGCCATGTTGCCACCGCACGATTTCTGTTCTCATCCTGAAGCAAAGTACCCGAGGTACTATTTCTGGGTTAGCAGAGTCTGTAACCTGAAGTGTCTGTAACCTGAGGTACCACTGTATTGGATTTGTGGCTGTTAACTATGAACTCCACGTTTGATGCATCAATTGCTCAGTTTGTGGGGTGCTGCAAAAAGTGGGGTTATCGTTGCAAAACTTTGACTGCAAAACTTTGGCACAGGTTTGGAGGGGGAGCTCAAATTTGGGGGATTGTCATTAGTAAGCCTACTCTCATTGATGTTCTCTCAATCAACCAGCAATCCGCCTAATAGGGGTGTGCTCAGTCCGTGGGCACAACAATATTATAATAACACACTAAATAAAGCAATTGAAAGTGGCCTGTGGCCATCTTCATATAGGCATGCTTGTTACTTGATGACTGCAACATTAAGTGATGACTTGTGTGTGCTATGTAGTCGTTGTCAATCATGCACCTAGGACAGAACATTCATATTGCCTCCAGAGCAAATGCTTTTCAGTGGAAGCAGTTAATCCGCTCTGGATGTGCAGCTGACTGAGATGGAAGAGTGGGCTCCCATCATTCAGACTGTTCTTCTTTATAGAAAAAAACACAATGTTCCCAACAAGCAGTGAAGACCAGCCTGCAAGGGAGAATGGGGCACCTACTCTACTGGCCTCACCCTGCCTTCAGCCAGCTCCCACCCACCTGCCTTCGCAGCAGAGAGGAGGAGGAAGATGGGGACAAAACTGGAATAATTTGGCTTCACCTGTCGTTAGCTCTGGCTTCACCTACTGTTTGGGCTCCTTGTCTTCTGCACCACCGGGGCCCCCAATGGGCACCAGCGACTGCTGCCAACAAAATAAAGAAAACTAGCATAGCAAAAAGCAAGATTTTTTCTCCCTGCTGTGCTGGCTTTCTACCTGCAGGGAGCTGTGTCTGTATTTTAATGTAGGCAGTCATTTGCAAATATGATCCCCACCTCCTGCCAGCCTGAAATGCATTCTGCCTCCTTGCTCTGCTGCTTGTGTAGATCCGGCCTTGGCAACTGGCAAATAATGTGGTGTGAGTTTGCCTTAAGTGCAGGGCAGTCCTGCTACACTTTTGTGACAGAGGATACTGTTCCAAAAGCCCAGGGCGCCTGTTTCTCTCTCTGCTAAGCCCATGTCAAGAGCGCATGGGATCTCAGGTGCCCACACAGGGTCTGTTTCCCTTTGGAGAATGGAAGACACAGCGGAGACTGTCATGCTTTAAGAAATATGGTTTTATTCACACATTTTCACCTTCAGTCTGCATGGAGGATCTCACAGCATGGCCCAAAGCATTGCAGGCAGTCCTTCCTTCTCCCTTGCCAAGATGGATCTCAGCCTTTCTTCCCAGTTGCCAATTGCCCTCCTCCAGAGCAGTTACCCCGGCAACCTTCCAAATCTCCAGTCTCTGGTCACACCTGGGACAAGTTCCATTGTCTTGTTAATGACCCACAATGGCTCTCTTAACGGTCCTAGTTTGGCCAGGCTACCCAGGAATTCCTTTGCAGCTTAAATTCTCCCTTCATATCACAAATACTGTAACCCCAAATCCTAGCATTTATTCATTTAATGTGTAGGGGGACCCCCAGTTCTGTAACAATGCTTTCCCCCTTCACCATCCTTCCTCCACAATGCCCAAGACCCCTGCATGATCCATTGTTCTCTGAAGCAATCTTCTTAACATCCTTGCCTTTTTTCATTCTGCTAGAAAATCCTGCATGCCTCACACAAGGCACTCTCCACCAGCTTTCTAATTTGGGCTTTGCATTATACTCTGGATTTATTTTTAACACCTCGGGTTCAAATGTTTCTTTTCTTTTCTTTTTTTGCACGGGCCAAAATAAGCTCCTAATTTTTAAGCGCTTCCTCCTTTTAAGGAGATGAAAAATATTTTAAATTCAGCTGGTTTTTTTAAACAAAAAATAGCTCATTTATAAGCCTCTTTGGTACCCTGCTCCTCCCCCATTACTCTTTCCAGTTGCATTTGTTTGTTGCTGTTGGGTAATAATAGATTTCTCTCCCCTGCTGCCTTTCCTACAGAAATGAGGCCTCCTGCCTAGCTTACCTCTTTATTTGTGTTCTACCATCATTTATTAAGTCAGCACAGCGGTCAGCGCCTAGGAAGAGGGCGTGTTAGGTAACTTGAGGTCCCTCCGCTGCAACAAGAACATCCACTTTGAAGGGTTCGCTGCACAGCAAGCTTCCTTTTTCCCAGAGTAGGGAACGGTGACTTTTCTCTACAGCGGGTCTATGTTGTTAGTTTTCCCTTCCTTTTTTAAAAAAACAAGAAACGAAAAAACCTTCCCCTCTGACATCTGTAGGACACGGATCTCTGGATGGAGATTTAAAGAGACAGCGACATCTCCGAGCAGCTTAGCATCAGGAAGCCTCCCTGTCAAGGCTAAGGGAAAGCTTTTTTTTAAGTCGCCAGATTTCAGAAGGCCCGGCCAGACTCACATTTCTGCTCTCGCCACTGAGGTGGTGCTGAGGACGTCTCAGATGATTTATTTCTAAGGGGCCCCGCAACTGCAGTGACTAATGTGCCTTGTGTGTCTCTGCTTTAGATCTGCCCAGGGATTTGATTTCAGAGATAACTGGGCCTGACAGGCAAGACAGCACACTGAGTGCGGAGGGGAAAGGAGAGAGAGAGGGGAGCCGGGAGAGAGGCAGCCAGAGAAGGGGAAAGGGAACTCGGAAGAGAAGGAGCCAGCAGGCACCAATTACTTTTGCAAAGTGCTACCGCTTCTCTTTAGTTACCTCCAGTAGATAGGGAAAGATTAGATCTTCCTGCCGTTTGCCTGTTGGTGGCAGGCTCTCCTTGCGCCCGACCCCTTTTGAGAACCCAGCTCTGGACTGCCTTGTCTGGATCATCTCATGCCACACGCAAAGCTGCGGATTCCCAAAGGAGGATTTATTGGAATTTCAAGGACATATCCCCTCATAGCACTTTGCAAGTGGCGCTTCTGAGTCAGGAGGCCGTTCAGAGCAGGCAACCGTTTGCGTTATTTTTTTATTTATCATTTGGTGTGTTTTTAATGTTATTTGTTCCAGTTATGAATTGCTTCCTGTGAAATAACTTGGAGGAATTTCAAAATACAGTTCACACACACACACGCACACTCATACACCCCAACTGCATATATTTAAAAAGTAAGAACAAGAGCCAGCGAGGTGCAGCGGGTATAGTATTGGACTAGGGCTTGGGTAGTATAAACACCGACAACTGGGAAACACTGGTCTGCAAGTGCTCCAATTGGAGAACAGCCTTTACCAAAGGTGTCATGGGCTTTGAAGACGCTCGAACTCAGGATGAAAGGGAAAAACGTGCTAAGAGGAAGGCTCGCTTGGCAAACCATCACCGTGATCAGCTCCTGCCCAGATACCCATGTCCCCACTGTGGAAGGACTTGTGGTTCCAGAACTGGCCTCCACAGTCACGGACTCACTGTTAAAACCATAGTTCCAGTTACAGATAGGTAGCCGTGTTGGTCTGCCATAGTCAAAACAAAAAAATTCCTTCCAGTAGCACCTTAAAGACCAACTAAGTTAGTTCTTGGTATGAGCTTTCGTGTACATGCACACTTCTTCAGATACACAGATTCTTCAGATTCTTCTGTGTATCTGAAGAAGTGTGCATGCACACGAAAGCTCATACCAAGAACTAACTTAGTTGGTCTTTAAGGTGCTACTGGAAGGATTTTTTTTGTTAAAACCATGTTTATGGAAGACAATCTTACTTGGCTACGAGTGATCACCAAAGAAGAGGAAGAAGAAGAAGAAGAAGGGAGACCAGGGTTCGAATCCCCACTCAGCCATGAAGCTCACTGGGTGACCCTGCGCTTGTCACACACCTTATGTGTATGCCACCTTTCCATAGTTAAAACTATGTTCAAGGCAGCTTACAACATGAAAAGATTTACATAATTAGAAACATGACAGGAGCCAATCCAGCAGTAAATCACACCCAACAAGGGGAGTTAACTCTTTCAGGCTCTGCACAGGAGTATCAGCCCTAATGAGCATAGCAACTCTTCCTTGGTAGGTCTTGCCCCAACATGAAGCAGTTGCTGAGACTGAAGGCTCCCTGCAGCTGCCTAAGTCCCCTTCTCTGCAGGGTTTTCCCCAAGCAATCAGAGACTGTGCCTGCGTTCTAGCTAACTCCTCTTCTGCCCTGCTCACTTAGGCCTGTTAGCTCTTCAGCTTCTGACACTTCCACTTCCCAGTCTTCTCCTTCCAGTCCCCGGGCTCTGAACCTTCTTCCCTTGGGGATTCCCCAGCTGGTTCTCCCCACCATTCCTCTGCGTCCAACTGGTCCATGACATTGCATAACAAAAGTAGTCATAAACAGTAAATAAAACTACACAACCAAAATGAAACCAAAGTTTCCATGTAAATCATCATATCTAAAAATAAATATACAAATAATCAATATCAATAACAGCAACATAGCCCTCTAAACAATACCCCAGCCCAAGAATCTGCCCAGCAACCTTAGCTTTCAGTCAATCAAGCAGCCAAGGCCCAGCCTCCCAGGCCTGGTGGAAAGAGGCTAGTAAAGCAGAGTGCAGGTTTTCCATATAAAAATGATTTCAAATCCAAAAACAGACACTAACTGGGATAAAAACAAAATCTCAGCTTTGAAGGCTTATTGAAAGAGGAATGTCTTGCCATAAAAGCAATAGAGATGGCACCTGTCTAATACTGTATCCTGCCTTTCAATGCAAACTTCCCCGTAAGGTGGCTTCCAACAAGCGAAGCAAAATAGAATAGAATAAAATATAAACGATCAAAACAGCAAGAAAGCCACGGCAAAATAGCAGAGCCAGCAGCTATAAGCATATTAAAAGGATCTTTAATACCGTTAATACCACATTACAGTTCCATTGTGCCATTTCAAATATAATTAATTGCAATTATATGGTGGTGACGAAGCCTCTGGCAATGATTGGCTAAGCTATCTTCTTGGTCAAGGGAAGGCGGGACAGGGAGAGGTTTTCTGGCTGCCACTGGCTGAGCACCTCAGACCCTGAGAGACACAGGGCAAATTAAAGGACCCCGGAAATGAGCAGGTAGTTGGATCTTAAGGAGGGGGCAGATGCTGTGGATCAGGTGAGTCTAGAGCAGGAGCAGATAACATGTGGCCTTCCGGATACTGCTGGACTGCAGCTTCTATGATCTACAATCCCCATCATCTTGAAGCACTGATGGGCATTTGAGTCCACGGATTTGAGTCCAAATGGATTGTAGTTCCATTTGTGTTTCTCAAGCTGTTCTCTGACCATAATAAATTTCAAGGTAATGAGTCCAACAATATGTGGAGGAACACAGGCTCCCCCATCCATGGCCTTCCAGGAAAAAGTGCAAAGCAAGAAGAGCAGTGACGGAGAAGGAACACAATTTTTAAAGTCAGAAATTAGCCGTTGTGGAAATAGGTGTTCTTAATTGCCTGACGGAATAGGAAAGTTTTCAGCAGACTTTAAAGAATTGAAACAGAAGGTGCCTGCTGATGTCTCTATTGGCAGAGTGTTCCACAAGATGGTCTCTTAAGATGTTTTTATGTAGTGCAGTTTCCATCCAAACCATTCTAGAAACCAAACTGGTCCAGGGTCAATGCATGGGACATTCTGTGCCTTAAAAGCTAGAGCCGGTGTGAAGGAGCAAGAAGGAAAGAGGGGATGACACTGGTGGAATTGGGGGTGAGCAAAAGGGCCCTCCTTGCTTATTGTGATGTCCCTGTTCCTAGAAGACTACAAGGGGGTTGTGGTGTTGGTGAAATTTGGGTGAGCCAGGGTGGAATATGCTCTTTGCACATAATTTGAACACTGGGGAAAGCTGATACAACAGGCAAAGGAGCAGGGTTGGGGAGTGTGTGGTCCTCTCAGTGTTGTTGCAACTCCTATCAACCCCAGCCAGCATGACCAATGGTCAGGGATGGTGGGGGTTGGAGTCCCAACCACTTTGGGAGGACCACAGCTCCCCCATCACTGCTTTGGAGGAAGCGGGATTCGAAAAGGGGGGGAAAGCCCTCAGGCAGCAAGAATGCAAAGCAGCTTGTTGCTCAGCCCACATCCAAGAGCCGTGGATGCTCTTGAAGCCTGACAATGCTCTCATAAGCCAGCAGGAAGTCAGGGTTGGCAGAGGCAAGTATAGAACCTGCAGGACTGCAGCTATTCTCCATGCGTTCAGCAGCCTGGAGTTGCTCTCTGTAACAGACGGGGAGAGTTCCTTCTTTGAAAACCGGTACCTAGTCCTGAGAAGCCTCAGTGAAAGATCAACGTGGGACATGATTACTAAGATACAAGAGTGTCACTAAGACATCGGTCTTCTCCAGTCACCCCACCCCTCGCTGCAGTTGTAGGGGGGATCCATAGGAGGACGGTCGCATGGCAGACTCCTTTTGCAGCTCATCAAAGTCATGCTGGCAGCAGAATCCATCTGACATTGGACGCCTGCAGTAAGTCAAGTTCCATGTTGATCCCAAGATGAAGTGACTGCAGAAGTCGGTGCACAGAGGAGGAGGAGGAAGAAAAAAGTGACAGCTTGAATCAACCCAAGGATATTACCGCTTAATGGATCTCCCGGAGCAGAGCTGAGAGAGGCTGCAGACCTTGAAACTGTGGCCGTTCGGTTTTGTGCCAGGAGATGGATGGGCCGCTGGTCTGACTCGGCGCAAGATGGCTCCTGGACGGCCACCTTCCACCAATGGTTGGGGGAAAAGCAACAATGGCATTTCATTTTCATCGGCCGGAACCTGAACCCCAGGAGGGCTGCCAGTCATAATGAGTGTCAGTGGCTGCTGAAGTGTTTCGTTATCTGTGTGTTCCAGAAGGGATTTAGCAACTCTGGTGTTTGATCACTCCTGACTAAAAATGGTTGCGAATATATGAGGCCTAACATGATGGGGGCACTGTTGTAATGTTTCCAGTGCTGCCTAAGTCCAGCAACAGAAACCACATCATCTTGGATTTGACGGATTGAGCCGTTTAGTCTGTTGTGCTAAAGGAGTTTGGCAGCATCCTGATGTCCTAACTCATCCGCATGTTGTCTTTCTGTGCCACAGTGCAATTGTTGGTCTTCAAGGCCTTTGTAGAATGATGTGAGGACTGTTACTCAGCAGAGCAGCATCTCATACCTTAAGATACTTTAATAACTTGTTTGGTTTTCTTCCTTTTTTGTGCTCTTGAGTTCCTGCGGCTCCCACAGCAGCGGGTCCAAAAAACACACATTTGTTTTGTTTTGTTACCTTCCCCTACGCCAGCTTTGAGGTGGATGGGACTTTAAGCCAGGCTAAGTACTCTCTTTTAAACAGGGGTGAGAGAGGCTCGGTGGGTGTCCTAGAAGCTGTCAGCTTGGCGCCTTTATAACTATGCTTCCCTACCTGGTGGCAGGAGAGGCGGAGGGTTTGGGCGGTCAAGTTGATAAAAACCTGGCACATTTGCAGTCTCAAACAAGATAAATGGAGTGAGGCCGATAGCAATGCTGGCGGCGTGAATCCATTACACAGTGAGCGATTGCAGAGATGATCATTAGTATTTATTATCTGCATGCCTGGATTTTTCTGCCTTTGAAACGGCACTTCCGAGGCAGCCACACTGCTCCCCACGCACCTGTTGCAAGCCTGTGGGAGTTCTGCTCTGGTGCCATCGGGAAGCAGGCGATCCTGGTGGGAAGCGAGTGAGGAGAAGTGTCGCAGAGATCCAGCTTCTGATCTGCCTCCAGTGCCTAACCCTGGAGAAGTGAGGAAACAACAGCTGCCAAACGGTTACAAGCAGGGGAAACTGAGGGCCTCCAGATCTCGTTGGACTACAACTCCCATCAACCCTGGCTGCTGGGACATAGGAAGCTGCCTTATGCCAATCAGTCTGCCTAAATCAGCAATGCCAACACTGAGTATCAGAAGCCAACACAATCAGACAGATGATTTGCCTGGACATACAGTGGTACCTCGGGTTAAGAACTTAATTCATTCTGGAGGTCTGGTCTTAACCTGAAACTGTTCTTAACCGGAGGTACCACTTTAGCTAATGGGGCCTCTTGCTGCCACTGTGCCGCCACCATGCAATTTCTGTTCTCATCCTGAAGCAAAGATCTTAACCCGAGATACTATTTCTGGGTTAGCGGAGTCTGTAACCTGAAGCGTCTGCAACCTGAAGCATCTGTAACCCCAGGTACCACTGTACTGGGAAAAGAACCAGGGATGCTCCATCATTGTGCTACGGCCATTCTGTCTAACAACATCTGGAGGGACACAGTTCTCCATCACCACTTCTCTGAGTTAGGTTTTTGTTGTTTTTCCTCTGGAGGCATGTTTACATCCCATGTCCCTTTTCTAAGAACATAAGTAGAGCCTGCTGCATTAGGCCAATGACCCATCTAGTCCAGCATCCTGTTCTCACAGTGGCCTACAAGATGCTTGTGGTATGCCAGCAAACAGGACCCGAGCACGAGAGCAGTCTCCTGTCCTGTGGTTTGCAGCAATAATGAAGCATTATTGCCTTTGATCATGGAGGGCAGAGCACAGCTATTATGACTAGCAGCCACTGATAGCCTCTACTCCCCCCGCCCCCAATAATTTTTCCAATCTTCTTTTAAAACCATCCAAGTTGGTAGCCATCACTGCCTCCAGTGGGAACAAGTTTTGCAGAGTCCATTCTATGCGCTAAGCAAAGACGTACAGTCATACCTTGGGTTACAGACGCTTCAGGTTGCGTTTTTTGGGGTTACAGAAACCCGGAAGTACTGGAACGGGTTACTTCTGGGTTTCGGCAGTCACACATGCGCAGAAGCACTAAATCACGCTTTGTGCATGCACAGAAGTGCCAAATCGCAACGCTGTGTGTTGCAAATGTGCATCCCACACAGATCCGCAACCCGAACGTCCACTGTACTTTCTTTTTCACTCGTCATTTCAATAAGACTTACTTGCAAGGTCGTTTACATTTCCAATGAAAATCCTGCATTTTAGCTGGCTGGCGATCTTAAAAGTTTGCGTTTGAGATGACTGAAGCTTGAACCTTTTCAATTAAGAATGAGTTCAGTGGAGCTGAGATCCCGCCCCCCCCCGCCTGCAACCTTCTTGAATTTATTTAGTACCTTTTGTACAGATTTTTTAATTGTGAACTATTTTGGCAACCCATCACTTTTGAACAGCAGGTTGTAACAGCACAACAATATAACTAATGGCTGGAAATGGCAAAGGGAGAGATTTGGGGGGGGGGGACATTTCCTAAAGGCAAGAGCTTATCTGAAGTGAAGCTGACTGCCTCAGGAGCTGGTGGTGACAGAAGCAGAATATGGATGGTCATCCATCAGGGGGTGCTATGTTTGCAAGACACCTGTGCTGAGCAGGGGATTGGAGCAGATGACCTCTGAAATGAAGATATGGGAGCATTCCAAATCATTTGTCCATTCACACTCAGAAAAAATAGTACATCTGGCCGAAAAGCAACACAAGGAGATCTGCATTGAAAGTTGCAATGCATCCCTAACTACTATTAGTGCATAATTGTGCAGTTGTTGTACAATCTTAGAAAAGGGCGTGGCTGTGAAGGGGAATGACTATCATGAAGGGACCCTGAACTTCTGAATCTGCCCTAATTTATACCCTGCTCTCTTCAACTTCCATTACACCTGGCAAGGCACAACTTGCCCCCCCCCCCCCCGCAAAGGGATGAAGTGTGAACTTAGACCACAGCCTAAAGACAAGGGGCTAATCCCCCACCCACTTCTTTCCTCATTTGTGGGCTTTTGCTTCAACTTGCGTCATGTGGTTCTGCGAGTGTTTCCTTGCCTACAAGTTCCCGTAACTACAAATGCCCTCAACGGGAGGTGGCTGCATTTACCTAGCAGGGAAAAGCGTTTTGTGCCTGGCTTAGTCATTGGGGATTGTAGCTGATGGAGATGTGGCCTTGTTAACTTTGCATTTCCCTCCCTCTTTGGAGTTGCAGGAAAGTCTTCTCGTTCTTGTTAAAAGAGCCCTCTGGGAATGTAGAGCTGAGTGTTGTGCACTGCGCCCCCTTCTCAGGGCTGCTTTGTAAACTGACTTCTAGAAAATGGTACCCTCCTCATAAACTTGCCTGCCGTGGTACTTGGGACAGTCCTACCGGCTATTGATGGGAGACCATTGCCTGCCTCAGCCGGCTCAACCTCTCAGGTTAGAAGTGCAAACTCCCACCCAATATGTAGCGATGTTTATGCATTTATCTTAAAATGTTGGCACACCATCATCGCAAGGCATTTTACGAAAACGGGAATGGCAACAAATTCGTTAGCGAAACAACCAGCAGATGATAAGGCAGCTGAAAGGCAGAGAGTTTAAAATACTGAAAAGACAGTAGAAATGTTTTAAAATGCATGGGTAAATAATAAATCATTTTGCCCAGTGCCTAAAGGGCAAGAGTTAATGCTCAATGATACTTCCTTGAGGAGGGCATTCCATAGCTGCTGTGCCACTAGCAGAAAACCCCTCTTTCCGTCAGTGTGCTACACTAAACACCAGCTCTGATAGAGGTGGTATTTGGAGAGGCATTGGCTGATGATCTTGGCATGCAGGCAGACAGAACCCTGCTGAATCAAATCTAGTTCCCACAATGACCAACTAGATGCCTCTGAGAAGCTCACAAGCATCCCAGTCTCTTTAGGGCTGTAAAGATAAGCCGCCGCCGCCGCTATGATTTGTGTTTATGTGGTTTACGTTGTTCCTACTTGAGGTCAGTTGGAAGGGGAAAGGAGGCCAACACAATTACGTTTCCTCTTTCTGGGCCCAAATTGGGCCCTAACTAACAAAATGAATTTCAGTAGGGACAAATGCAAGGTTTTACACATTATCAGGAATAGCCAGCTACACAAATACAAGAAGAGGGACACCTGCCTTGCCAGTAGTACATGTGATCTAGGGGTTTTAGTAGACCACAAACTTAACATGAGTTAACAGTGTGATACAGCAGCAAAAACAGCTAATGCTATTTTAGGCTGCATCAACAGAAGTATAGAGTCCTGATCAAGCGACGTAACAGTACTGCTCTATTCTGCCTTGGTCAGACTGTACCTGGAGTACTGTGTCCAGTTCTGGGTGCCCCAATTTAAGAAGGATATTGACAACTAGAATGTGTGCAGAGGAGGGCATCCAAGATGATCAGGGGTCTGGAAACCAAGCCTTATGAGGAATGGTTGAGGGAGCTGGGTATGTTTAGCCTGGAAAAGAGGTGACTGAGCGGAGATGTGATAGCCGTCTTTAAATATCTCAAGGGTTGTCACATGGAAGATGGAGCAAGCTTGTTCTCTCTTGCTCCAGAGGGTGAGACCCAAACTAATGGATTTGAGTTACAAGAAAGGAGTTTCTGACTAAACATCCGAACTTCCTGACAGTAAGAGCTGTTTGACAGTGGAACAGTCTCCCTCAGAAGGTTGTGGACTGTCCTTCCTTGGAGGTTTTTAAGCAGAGGTTGGATGGCCACCTGTCATGGATGCTTTAGCTGAGATTCCTGCAATGCAGGGGGTTGGACTAGATGACCCTTGGGTCCCTTCCAACGCTGTAATTCTATGATCCTTTCCTTCCCTACCCTTAGGCAGGGCCAGCACTTGAGCATTGCCTTCTGTGACTGGGGATATTCCCCAGTTACGAAGGGAAGCCGGAGCTGCTTTGGGGAAGGAGGTGTAGGATGATTTCAGTGCCTCTATTTTCCTGCAAGGGCAAAGAGGGTATTTCTTGTATGCAGAGGTAGTCCCTCCTACCTTGCTGTCCTCATTCCTTGCTTGGGCTCCCAGCGTGTCTGAACCTGTGTGTGGGCATTTTACCCAGAGAGATTCTTTCCCTTCCTGTCTGTTCCTAATAGACCACTTTTTTCTCTCTCGCCTGCAACTCTGAACTCAGCAGCTTCAGTTAGATCCTGCTGACTTCCTCAGTCTTACCATAGCCGAAGACGGTGATTAACACTCCAAGGCATCATTCATGTTCACAGTTTAGATGCCTGTGGCTGCAAATCCTGCTGCTTTTGAGGAGACATCTGTTAGCTTTAATTCCACTCAGGCCTGTATTACTAGAATATCCCTTCAGGCTATGACAGACTTTTAATGGGACACAGAGCCAGTAGGATGGACAATCTATCCACTCTAATGGAACTTTGAAGATCCTATTAGAACCTTGAGGAATCTAGATTTTTTTACTCCTTAAAATAGAGAAGTGAAGATTCTAGCTCTCATGATTCTACAAATGGGTTTCAAGGGTTTGGTAGCAAAAAAATGGACTACAAGTGATGAGGTCCTATATGTTTTGAGGGTTGGGTTTCACCGCTCGACAGTTTCAAGAAAAATGCAGAGAGCAAAACCAACTCCTGTATATGGTGTTTATTGACCTGGCTAAGGCTTTCGACACTGTAAATTGTAATGCCCTGTGGACTATCCTTCTGAAAACTGGCTGCCCATATAAATTTGTAAACATCATTCGGCTCCTCCATGATAATATGACAGCAACAATCGCAGATAACAATGGCTCTCAAAGTGAACCATTCACAGTGGGATCAGGTGTTAAACAGGGTTGTGTTATTGCTCCAACTCTGTTCATTATTTTCATTGCCATGATCCTACACTTTGTCGAAGGGAAACTCCCCACCGGAGTAGAAATTCATTAACGGTGTCACTTGGGAAGACAGGCAAACTAATGTCAGTGTACTGGAAGAAGCAAAGATCACCAGTGTTGAAGCAATGATTCTTCAACATCAACTTCATTGGACTGGTCATGTTATGCGGATGCCTGATGATCGTCTTCCAAAGCAACTATTCTATTCTGAATTTAAAAATGGAAAGCATAATGCTGGTGGTCAACAAAAGAGGTTCAAAGACTCTCTGAAGGCAAATCTAAAAAATGTAGTATAAACACTGACAACTGGGAAACACTGGCCTGCCAGCGCTCCAGTTGGAGAACAGCCTTTACCAAAGGTGTCATGGGTTCTGAAGACACTCGAACTCAGGACGCAAGGGAGAAACCTGCTAAGAGGAAGGCATGCTTGGCAAATCCACTCCGTGATCTTCTCCCGCCCGGAATCCAATGTCCCCACTGTGGAAGGACGTGTGGATCCAGAATTGGCCTCCACAGTCACTTATGGACTCATTGTTAAAACCGTGTTTATGGAAGACAATCTTACTCGGCTACAAGTGATCGCCAAAGAAGAAGAGGAAGAAGAAGAAGAAGAAGAAGAAGAAGAAGAAGAAGAAGAAGAAGAAGAAGAAGTTAGGATGCTTGCATTCAAATAGCTGCTCAACTATAGGTAGCCTTGGACATTTCGTAGCCTACGGTGATCTGTCTCCACAAGATTATTGTGAGGACCACAAAAATAAAGGTTGCAATTGTCAAGTTCTTTATATGCCACATTTTCCACAAGTGAATCTGTGAATCTCAAAAAGTGAATCTCAAGAGTGGTTCACACAAAAATCAAAATCAAAAGTACAGTAATACAATGACCATACATATAATTTCGCTGCAACATAACACTAAAAATGAATAACCAACAATTCATTTAGCCTACATGAACATTTAAGTGCGCATATAGTTCAGCGGTAAAGTTAAAGGTACCCTTGCCCGTACGGGCCAGTCGTCTCTGACTCTAGGGTTGCGTGCTCATCTCGCTCTAGAGGCCGTGAGCCGGCGCCGTCCAAAGACACTTCCGGGTCACGTGGCCAGCGTGACGAAGCTGCAGCTGGCGAGCCAGCACCAGCGCAGCACACAGAAACGCCGTTTACCTTCCCGCTATAAAGCGGTACCTATTTATCTACTTGCACTTAGGGGTGCTTTCGAACTGCTAGGTAGGCAGGAGCTGGGACCGAACGATGGGAGCTCACCCCGCCACGGGGATTCGAACCGCCGACCATACGATCGGCAAGTCCTAGGCACTGAGGTTTTACCCACAGTGCCACCCGCGTCCCAGTTCAGCAATAGGTCAGGTCAAAGCATTCATTAAGCAGCTCCCTTACTAGGGCAAAACAAGTGAAACAGGCCATCCCCCAATGGCAACCACAGGGTTTGTCTCTTCTGACAGTTCTTCCTCTAGAAACAGATCCCTTAGGAAGGCTCTCACCAGGGCCGGCCCATCCATGAGGCAAGGTGAGGCGACTGCCTCGGGTAGCAGGATCCACAAGGGCAGGAGATCCAGCCTCCAAGGAATGCATTGCATGTAGATCTTTATTCCTCCCCATGTTCCCGTTGTAGATCTTCACTCTCCCCTTTCCTCTCTGGCAGGGGGATTCGCCTCAGGTTCCAAAATATATTGGGCTGGCCCTGGAGCATCCATAAGGGAGCTGTTTCCAGAGGAAGAACAGTGAGGGGAGAGAGACTGTCTGTTTGCCATCGGGATGGTGGTTGGTGGTTGATTTCACCCACTGCCCTGAAGGAACCTTCAAAAGGGAGTTGTTGCAATGGGCATCATGTATATTTTAATGAGATGAATAGAGTGAAAGATTGAGAGTCCTGGGGATGCGGAGAGTGTGTGCATGAACTTAACAAATGAACTTAACAGGGTTTAGCTTATTTTCGGGTTGCTATTTTGTTAACATTGTTCTAGAGATTATAAATGCTGTATTGATTTGTTAATTGTATAATAGGACATTTGCGATGGGTGGCTTATTTTTCGTTGTTGCAAAACCACTCAAAGCCATGCCTAGAAAGCATAAGGCTAGCAGAAAACCCCTCAGACCCTTCCTTTCCAGTGAAAGTGTGGACAAGCCCTCAGTTTGCCTTTCAATACAAACCAAATCCATTTTCATCCCCTTCCTCCCATCCCCAAGACTCTTTCCAGGTACCTGCTACCTTCTCTTTTTAACAGAAGATGCCAGGGATGGAAAACCACAGACAGTCTGGTGTAGTGGTTAGAGTGCTTGACCTTGGAGATCAGGGTTCAAATCCCCACTCAGCCATAAAACTCCCTGGGTGACCTTGGGCCAGCCGCTGTCTCTCGCTGTCTCTTGACCTTGCAGAGTCGTTGAGAGGATGAAATTATGGAATCATAGAGTTGGAAGGGACCCCAAGGGTCATCTAGCCCAACCCCTTGCAATGCAGAAATCTCAATTCAAGCATCCATGACAGATGGCCATCCAACCTCTGCTTAAAAACTTCCGAAGAAGGAGAGAGTCCACAGCCTACCAACAGGGTGGAGTGGAGCATATGCCACTTTGAGCTCCTTGGCGAACAGGTGGGATATAAGTGTAATAAGACGATTATAATAATTAATAATACAGTGGCACCTCGGGTTACAGATGCTTCAGGTTACAGACGCTTCAGGTTACAGACTCCGCTAACCCAGAAATAGTACCTCGGGTTAAGAACTTTGCTTCAGGATGAGAACAGAAATCGTGCTTCGGCGGCAGCAGGAGACCCCATTAGCTAAAGTGGTGCTTCAGATTAAGAACAGTTTCAGGTGAAGAACGGACCTCCGGAACGAATTAAGTTCTTAACCCGAGGTAGGTAAAGGTAAAGGGACCCGTGACCATTAGGTCCAGTCGTGACCAACTCTGGGGTTGCAGCGCTCATCTCGCTTTACTGGCTGAGGGAGCCGGCCTACAGCTGGTCATGTGGCCAGCATGACTAAGCCGCTTCTGGCGAACCAGAGCAGCACACGGAAACACTGTTTACCTTCCCGCCAGAGTGGTACCTATTTATCTACTTGCACTTGGATGTGCTTTCGAACTGCTGGGTTGGCAGGAGCTGGGACAGAGCAACGGGAGCTCACCCCGTCGCGGGGATTTGAACCGCCGACTTTCTGATCGGCAAGTCCTAGGCTCTGTGGTTTAACCCAGAGCACCATCTGCGTCCCTAACCCGAGGTACCACTGTAAATAAAACCTGGGACCTTCTCTGTGCAAAGCATGATGTCTACCACTGAGCTGCAAGCTGGTGACGTGAGTAAACGCAGATAGAAATCTTTCCCATGCTATAACTTGCAGCGCAGGTGTGCCTCGGAGAAGCCTTCCCAAGAAATAAAATTCTGATGTGAGGAGCAAGGGTTTCCCTCGCTTCCTCTCTCCTCCCCCCCACACCTCACCCCCTAGAAAGCAAACACAGATTGGCATCAGCAGAGGGCCCAGCAAGCTCAACAGAGAGGGAAGGGTGTGTGTGGAAGCCCCAGACAGGAGCAGCCTTCCCAACACCCTTCAGCAGACATCTATGAAACATTTCCCGTTGCCCCGTTTATGTATTTACATCCCATTATTGGCAGATTTGGCATTCATTCAGTCACAGGGAAGAAATCATTTGGTTACTGAGAGATCTGCGGGGAAAGCGGCTGAAGGAACACACACATAACCAAATCACCTTCCGAAATAAATAGTCCCCCTGCAGATAGATACACTTCCGAAGGTTTGTCAAATACTTGTGCAATATTTTTCCTGTGGCTCCAAGCTTGGGTGTGTAAAACATATTTATTTTACAGCATGCCAGTAACTCTTTGCATGGGTTTTTCTTTCTCTTTAAACGCCCTTAGCGTAATTCATCCCCAGAGGATAATGCCCTTGGGGTCCTCCCCGCCCCCCCTCCATCCTGCCAGCTCTGCCTCCATCAGGGGCACATCTGACCCAGGGGAGGGCAAGGTGTGTTTTGGTTTGATTAAGCTTTCCAGATTGCAACCTGAGTCCCTTTTTATGAGTGTTCGGCTTTCAGGTTCCCTCGCACAATTCCATCCTGTAAACTTTATGGGCAAGAGAGAAGGAGGTGCCGCTTGGGGTGGATTTAAATATGGTCACAGTCAAATTTCGACAAGGGACGAGGTTGCCTTACGAGGGGGCAGAGGCTGTGCTGCTCCCGCTTCTGCTGTCATGTTTCCGCCTCTTTGCTGCTTTTACGGCCGATGTTTCTGCTTTGTCAGGCTGCTCCAGGAACCACCTTCTGCATGTCTAATTCTTTCCTCCTCCACATGAAAGGAGCTGTGCCATTTCCCACCTCTGCCTCGAGTCAGGTGCAAGGTTTCAATGCTTTTCAGTCCGTTTTCTCTTAAAATGCAATTTAAGAACATCAAATATGGGTTTTTTTGGGGAGGTGGGGTGTAATTCCTGCTCACTGAAACCACGTTTCAAAATGTGGAGAAAGTGCACAATTCAGTTGGGAGTTGTGTTCTGATCGGGACCGTTGAACTGGGTCGGTCCACTGCAAAAAGTGGATCAAATGAGCTCCTACTCCACCCCTAGTTGGATCTAACATAAGAGCCAGCCTGGTGTAGTGGTTAGAGTGTTGAACCTGAAGGAGCGTCTCCACCCCCATCGTTCTGCCCGGACACTGAGGTCCAGCGCCGAGGGCCTTCTGGCGGTTCCCTCGCTGCAAGAAGCCAAGTTACAGGGAACCAGGCAGAGGGCCTTCTCGGTGGTGGCGCCCTCCCTGTGGAACGCCCTCCCACCAGATGTCAAAGAGAAAAACAACTACCAGACTTTTAGAAGACATCTGAAGGCAGCCCTGTTTAGGGAAGCTTTTAATGTTTAATAGGTTATTGTATTTTAGTGTTCTGTTGGAAGCTGCCCAGAGTGGCTGGGGAAGCCCAGCCAGATGGGTGGGGTATAAATAATATATTATTATTATTATTATTATTATTATTATTATTATTATTATTATTATTATTATTCTGGGAGACCAGGGTTCAAATCCCCACTCAGCAATGAAGTTCACTGGGTGACTTTGGGTCCATCTCTCCCCTTTGATCTGTCTCTATCACGCTCTCCCTCCTTCTGTGCCCGCCCCCCTCTGGCTGGGATGCCCATACTAGATATAGATTCTGGACTTATCCAGCAGCCTCTTCCTATGCTCTTAGGAACTGCAAGGAGGAACAATAGGATGCAGAATGATGTGATAAATAAAAGGCGCACAAATAGTCAATGCATAACTTACAATTTGTTAAGTGGCCTTTGGGCATCTTTCTTCTTCCACCATCTATAAAACGGGAGTTATTACCTTCTCCTCTTGCAGAAGGTGAAAAACGTTAGAATTTCAAAGCACTTTGCATTATTTTTTGAAGTGCTGTATTAATGATTCAAAACAATAAATGTTCTTTTAAAAAGTAATGGCGTGTAATTAAGTGTCACAAAGGTGTGCAGAATCACGGCAGCAGCCTTGCTAGGGTCCGGGGTTTGGTCACCACGCTGCTCGTGGAAACACCTTCCAGCTAGCTGAGTGGTCCATTAAATCAAGTGCCAAGGGGCGACATTGGGACCTCTTTCTGCCAGCTGCCCTTTCTGAGGTCCATAGTGTTAATACCAGTTGACTTGCAGGTTCCTGCATCAGTCAATTTGATGAATATGGGGATACTGGGAGAGATGTGAATTCATGCCTGCTGTTCTACCCTGAGGTGACTTTTTGCCGTTACCTCAGGGGCAGCCACCTGTGTTACATCCCGTTCTAGGGTAGTAATTCCCAAATTGTATGGCAGGGCAGAAGAGAGAACTGCTAATGTGCCGGGCGAAATAGCTCATAAAATGAAAGAAAGGTCCCTGTGATCCCCAATTACCAATTGACAGAGAAGGCCGCCCATTGTCTCTGTATGCGCCACTGCTCTAGTCATCTGGGGGGCAGATAAGTTTCCTTAGGGCTCACCCACACTTTCTCTGCTGTTTATTGCTGAATCAGAACAAACGTCAATCCATAGAAAACCTGACTGATGTTTGTTGGGATTCAGCAGTAAGCTTTGGGTTTTCCTGGGGAAAGCGGTGGAACAAAAGAAAAACATGCCTAGAAATCATGGGGCAAACTTATTCTCTGAGGAGGCACATCCTCTGAAGGAGGGAGGCATTTCTGCCTAGCCCTCCTTGACCCAATATAAAAGTAAACTTTTCTCATATAAGAATATAGAGAGCCAGTGCGGTGTAATGGTCAGAATGTCGGACGACGACCTGAGGGACATGGGTTCAAGTCCAGCCATAAAGCTCACTGGGTGCTCTAGGGCCAGCCATTTTCTCTCAGCCTAACCCATTTCACAAGGTTTGTTGTGGCGATTGAGGAGGAGGACCATGTGTGCCACCTTGAGCTTGGAGAGAGAGGTGGAATAGAAACGCAATAAAATAAAACAAACAATTTGAAATTGAGAAAAAAGAAGTGACCTTCAGGATTCAGCAGTCTAGGAAATACTGATCTGTTGAATGACACAAAGCTGTATTCAGACAGCCACGGAGCAGGAATTTGACAAGCTTCGTAACCCAGTCAGGGACGCCAGATTTATTTTATCCCAGGGTTTGGGGAATCTGTGGCCCTGGAGATGTTGACGGGGTCCAACTCCCATCAGCCCAAATTGCATGGCTAATGATCTGGGATGCTGGGAGTTGTAGTCTGGCAACATCTGAAGGGCCGCAGTTTCCCTCATCCCTCTTTTATGCCATGACCTGAACAATTCACAGGACTGAAATGAACATGGATACTTCTTCTGCAGTGCATTCTTTTTTAAAAAAAGACTGTTATAGTTTCTTTTTTCCCAAAGACATGCCAGTTCACATTTAAATCGGAGACATAAGTTGTATTCTGAGTCATTGGGGCTTCATGCCTTTGATCATCCTGCACAGAGATTTTGGTCTCGGGTGCAGTATTTGCGTCCCTTAGAATCTCTGCTGTCAGATAATGGTTGCTGTTCACTCCCTTCAAAAACATCTAAGCAGTGGCTTCATTCCCTTTGTTTTTACCCTTCCCTTTTATGCCTTTTGCGTGCCTCCCTGCCCTTCCAAATTTCCAGATGTAACAAGTATGCAAGCTGAGATCATTTTAAGAATAAATAACACCCGCATGTATTTAATGGGTGATTAGAGATGCTGTAGCGCAGGGCATAAGTACATAAGAAATGCCTGTTGGATCAGGCCAATGGCCCATCTTGCATCCATTGCAGGCATCCTGTTATCACAGTGGCCAGCCAGATATTTGTGGGAAACCTGCAGGCAGGATCCAAGCACAAGAGCAGCTCTCCCCTCCTATGGTTTCCAGCAGATGGCATTCCGAAGCATTGCTGCCTCTGATCGTGGAGATCATGGCTAGTAAGTCATTGATAGCTGTACCCTCTGCGATATTGTCCATGCACCTAAGATCATGCATCTTAAAAAGCAGAGACATCACCTTGCCAACAAAGGTCCGTATAGTTAAAGCTATGGTTTTCCCAGTAGTGATGTATGGAAGTGAGAGCTGGAACATAAAGAAGGCTGATCACCGAAGAATTGATGCTTTTGAATTCTGGTGCTGGGGGAAACTCTTGAGAGTCCCATGGACTGCAAGAAGATCAAACTTATCCATTCTTAAGGAAATCAGCCCTGAGTGCTCACTGGAAGGACAGATCCTGAAGCTGAGGCTCCAATACTTTGGCCACCTCATGAGAAGAGAAGACTCCCTGGAAAAGACCCTGATGTTGGGAAAGATGGAGGGCACAAGGAGAAGGGGACAACAGAGGACGAGATGGTTGGACAGTGTTCTTGAAGCTACCAGCATGAGTTTGACCAAACTGCGGGAGGCAGTGGAAGACAGGAGTGCCTGGTGTGCTCTGGTCCATGGGGTCACGAAGAGTCGGACACGACTAAATGACTAAACAACAACAACACCACCTAAGATCATGACCTGCGAAATACTGTTCCCATCTGGATGCCCAGTTTTAGAAAGTGCTTTTGGATGGGTACTGCTCAACGCCTTGACATTTACACCACAGGGTCCCCTTGGGGTTCTTTTGCCTCCCGTGGTATTTTAAGCGTTTGCACAAAACTACTCCATGAGCTCATTCAGAGGCTTGTGGCGAGGTGTCTGCCACCAACATGTGGATAACATCCAAGTCTATTTCTCCTTTTCTTCACATTCAGGTGAAGCATTAGAAAATCCTTAATCAGACCCTGGCTGCAGTAATGAACTGGATGGGGGCCAATCAACTGAAGCTCAGTCTGGGCAAGGTGGGAGCTTCTGTGAGCAGGTGGTTCGTCTGCCCAAAGGATTCTTAATTATTTTGTGCTAGCTAGCCAGGGCTGCTATCCCTCGGAAGTGAAGGCTCGTAGCTTGCAGGAAGGGCTCCTCGCTCCATCTTTGTCGGTAGAGGTGCAATTGGTTTCTGTGGCACAGTTGCAGCTGGTATACCCACCTCTCTGAACAGAGAGGTTCTGGCCTTTTTTATCCATGATCTGGTAGCCTGCAGGTGTATGTGGAGCTCTCTTTTGAAGACTGGAACCTGCAGTTAGCACAGGATGCAGCTGCTCGATTGCTGTGCTGTGGTCATATTGCACCTGTGCGCCACTGGCTCCCAGTCTGTTTCTGGGTCCAATTAAAGGTGTTGGTTTTGATCTTTAAACTTTCACAGCTTAGGACCAGAGTATTTAGAATCTTAGAATTATAGAGTTGGAACCCTCTGCAATGCAGGAATCTTTCCCAACGTGGGGCTCAAACCCATGACCCCGAGATTAAGAATCTCATGCTCTACCGACTGAGCTATCCCTTGCATGAGCAGATGTACATACCCACCTGCACATGAAAAGGAAGGTCTCCTGGTGCTTGCCCTCCCTGGCTTCTCAGATGAGCTGGTTAAAAAGAGGTTTAAAAGAGTCTTCTAAGTGTTGGCACCCAGATGTGGAACACTTTCCCTGATATCTGCCCAAGGAACATAGGAAGCTGCCTTACCCCAAGTCTGACCATTGGTCAATCTAGGTTGGCATTTTCTGCACTGATTGCGGTGGTTCTCCAGCGTTTCAGATGGTTCTCTCCCAACCTTACCAGGAGATGCCAGAGATTGAACCCACAACCTTCAGCATGGAAAGCAAATGCCCCAACATAAGATCAGGCCAAAGGCCCATGAGTTCAGCATCCTGTTCTCAAGGTGGTCAACCAGATGCCTGTAGGAAACCAGCTAGCAGGGCCTGAGCACAAGAGGACTCTCCCTTAGTGGCGTTTCTGGTAAATGGTCTTCAGAGGCATATTTCCTCCAGCTGGGATAGCCATCATGGCTAGTAGCCTTTGAGCCATGACCCTTAGAGTCAGATTGAGGTTGAATCAATCTGACAAGACAGAAGTACTGTTTTGGGCGGACAGGAGGCGGGAGGATGTGGAGGACTCCCTGGTCCTGAATGGGGTAACTGTGCCCCTGAAGGACCAGGTGTGCAGCCTGGGAGTCATTTTGGACTCACAGCTGTCCATGGAGGCGCAGGTCAATCCTGTGTCCAAGGCAGCTGTTTACCAGCTCCATCTGATATGCAGGCTGAGATCCTACCTGCCCTCAGACTGTCTCGCCAGAGTGGTGCATGCTCTAGTTATCTCCTGCTTGGACTACTGCAATGCGCTCTATGTGGAGCTACCTTTGAAGGTGACCTGGAAACTACAACTAATCCAGAATGCGGCAGCTAGACAGGTGACTGGGGGCGGCCGCCGAGACCACATAACACGAGTCCTGAAAGACCTACATTGGCTCCCAGTACGTTTCCAAGCTCAATTCAAAGTTTTGGTGCTGACCTTTAAAGGCTTAAATGGCCTCAGCCCAGTATACCTGAAGGAGCGTCTCCACCCCCATTGTTCTGTCTGGACACTGAGGTCCAGCACTGAGAGCCTTCTGGCAGTTCCCTCACTGCGAGAAGCAAAGCTACAGGGAACCAGGCAGTAGTGGAACACCCTCCCACCAGATGTCAAAGAGAAAAACAACTACCAGACTTTTAGAAGACATCTGAAGGCAGCCCTGTTTAGGAAAGCTGTTAATATTTGATGAATTATTGTATTTTAATATTTTGTTGGAAGCTGCCCATAGTGGCTGGAGAAACCCAGCCAGATGGGCGGAGTATAAACAGATAGATAGATAGATACATAGATAGATGACAGATAAATAAGTTGGTGTTGGTGTTGTTATTGCACCTAGCATAGACCTTTTAATTTCCCCAAGCTTTATTTGTGCTGTTCTAATCTTGCTGTTTTATGCTGTTTTGTGCCTTTTAGCATGTTTATATGTTTGTACGTGTGTGTGCAAGTGATTGGAGATTAGTGGCATTAAAATATTGATAAATAAACAAAGGAGCACCTACTTTGTTTTACAGGGTCATGTGGTTGTTCTGGAATAAGTGATGACTCTCAGAAGAAGAAAAAAATGCAGCACAGGCCTCTTGAGAGACACCCCGCCTTGCCAAGGGCATAGGAGTTGTATCTGGCATGCCACGAAGTGGGAACTTTCCTTGGTGGCGGCTGAGCCACGCAGGTGAATTCTAAGAGGGATGCTGGGTGTGGTATGGTTAATTCTGACTCAGCAGAAGTAGTCTGGGAATGAATGGTGGTGCCCTGACCCGTGAAACAGGTTCTGGTGATGCAGGCTGTGTGCAAGTTTTCCTCTGAGCCCACGATACCTGCCCTGTTCCCCTGCCGCTTTGCTAACAAGCAGTGACTTGTCTCTTTGTTCAGAGCTCAGAGGTATGAAAGCCACTATAGAAAACCAGGCTCGGGCTCATTTAGAAACCTCCATTGATGGATTTTTCTCTCTCCACCCTTCGCCCCCCCCCCACATCCTGTTTTGCAAAAATACACTGCACCCCCGGGGTTCATTCACAAAACCTGGTTGACAACAGCTGGACATTTCTGGGCAATCGATCAGGATATCAGTTCTCTTTGTGAGAGCAAAAAGGGCAATCTTAGTTGCTGAATGAAATGCTGAGCTTGAACTCTGGCCCTGGCTCTCAACAATTTAATAAATAAAAGAGCGGGGGTATGATTTTGGATGGTTGTTGCGCACAGCTCCCTTCTGTAAAAAAGCTGAGCCCTGCCAAGCCTTTGAGAAGCTGCTTGGTCCAGCTGACCCACTAGGCATGACCTAGGTAGCAGCAGTCACCACATCTTAACCTTTACCACTCCTGACTGTTGCTTTTGCCACAATTGCAAACAACTGAGCACAGGGATGAGTGTGGGCTAAGAAGAAAAAAAGGCCATGCACCTATACATTTTTTATTTGGGCACCGCTTAGCGTTTGACTGCAACAGAGGTGAGCAGCTTCAGCTCTCGGGGTGCAAGCAGATAATTTTCTCTTCTGCAGCTAAAAGCATCATCGCCGGCAAACAGGATGGAGCAGTGCAGCTGCATCTCACAAGCCCCTTTAGCTGCTCTAAACCCACGGTGCTCCTCTTATTGTTCCACATTCCCTGCACAACAATGGATTCCCAGTGCTCTCCCATGTGTCTGACTCTCCAGTAACCTCTTGTGTGCTGTGTCATCACCAGCTAATAGCAGCCTCTGTTTCAAAGGAGCCGTTCCTGTGGCACAGCTGCAGTGCATTCCAGAGAGGCTGGGCAAAGCAATGGGACCTGGTCTATCTTCTGCCCACAAGTGCTCTAGAATATTACAGAGAACCCTTCAAAATAGGCAGAGGTACCAGGGTAGATATGGTGGATGGGGGTGGGGTTCTTGGCAGTCAAGCAGGACTACATACAGATGAAAATTTGAAAGCTACTGGAATAATAATGATAATAATAACAAAATACTGTAGATTTAAGGTCTGACATTGGGAAGGAGGGAGAACAAGGAGTAACGAAATTTAGGATATTCCCCCCCAGCATCCCCTCCCTCTGTCTGGAGATAAGGTTGAAACAGATGAGTCATAAGACTCCTTACAATGTTGTTAAGGGACAAATTCATTTGCGGCCAAATACATGAATTTGTATTTGAGTCAAGCACACTCACATACCCTGCTGGAAGGTAGGAGAGACTGTAAGGTGCCTTTCGTTACGTACTCAAAGGTTGTTGTTGTTTAGTCGTTTAGTTGTGTCCGACTCTTCGTGACCCCATGGACCAGAGCACGCCAGGCACCTCTGTCCTCCACTACCTCCCGCAGTTTGGTCAAACTCATGCTGGTAACCTCGAAAACACTATCCAACCATCTCGTCCTCTGTCGTCCCCTTCTCCTTGTGCCCTCCATCTTTCCCAGCATCAGTGTCTTCTCCAGGGAGTCTTCTCTTCTCATGAGGTGGTCAAAGTACTGGAGCCTCAGCTTCAGGATCTGTCCTTCCAGTGAGCACTCAGGGCTGATTTGCTTAAGAATGGATGCGTTTGATCTTCTCGCAGTCCATGGGACTCTCAAGAGTCTTCTCCAGCACCATAATTCAAAAGCATCAATTCTTCAGCGATCAGCCTTCTTTATGGTCCAGCTCTCACTTCCATACATCACTACTGGGAAAACCATGGCTTTAACTATACGGACCTTTGTTGGCAAGGTGACGTCTCTACTTCTCAAGATGCTGTCTAGGCCTGTAGCAACTACAATTACTAACCCTCAATCTGAATCTCTGAACAGTTTTGAAATACCAGATGGGGTTTCTTTGGGGCTTCCTTTTAAGCTGTGAAATCTCGTTGGCCTGTACAAAGTAGCCAGAGGGACATAGGTAGGGTCAGTCCAGGCTAGCCAAGAGGCTTAACCAACACCAGACACTCAAGTCTGTTCATTTAAGAATCAAGTTGGATACATTCAGAAATGGGAAATAGCAAAATAAAAAAAGCAAAAAAAAAAAAAAAAGCAAAAAAAAAGCAAAAAAGCAGAGAATTAACTAGCTTACCTTTACATCAGATAAGTGGATTGTAGCCCAAGAAAGCTTATGCGGCAGTAAATCTGTTAGTCTTTAAGATGCCACAACTACTCCATTGGAAACTATTGTTTTCTGAATCAATGAACCTTGTTTTTTTCGCCTGTGACTATCTTCGTTATACAATTGCCAGGGCAGAGGCTAGACTTGGCAGATGTCAGTTCCTGATGCCGACATTTCATTCCTGACCCCTGTTGCTTTGCTGCCAAAGTCTGTGGGCCAGAGACTTCCACCGAGGCTCAAATCCATCGTTATCTGGAAACTCTAAGCTCAGGAGAACTCCAGCGGTAACTGAGAACTGAACCTTGCACGTACCTATGAGAACAACTTCAGTCGGATGCTCCTTTGTACCTTTGTGTGTACACAGTGTTTGCATTTTCTGAGATTCACAGCAAGGGCATCTGCTGATCAATCAAAGTAAACCCCTTGTTGGTAGCAGACCCGGGTGTCACTGTGGATTACACAAGGATGCTTCAAAGAGCCAGGAAAGGGTTCAGGCAACCCAGTAATAACGTTGAAAAGGGGAAAAAGGGAAAAAAGAAAAAGTTAACAAAAATTCCCCCAGCACGTCAGATGATTCATTTTCCTCGAATGAAAACCGACTCACATTTCAAAGGAAGAGCTTATGAGAGCTGGCTGTGCTTGAAGGAGAACTCAGCAGAATAGACCAATAAACCAACGAGCAAAAGATGATTGGGGGAAATTCTGGGCCATGGGAAAGGTGACATTCATGGGTCCGTGCCACTTCCTACTCCTTTCACTGTGCAGTGGAGCAGAGGGGAGCCGTGCTCTCCAAATGTCTGATAGCGCAACCACATTTTTTTCTCAATTAAAAGTGGAGGCAGGTATCATAGCTCAGCCGGCAGAGCATGGGCTTTGCATCCTGAAGGTCCAGGTTCAATCCCTGGCATCTTTGAGATTTGGAAAGGCTTCAGTCTGATCTCTTGAAGATCCTCCAGATATTTTGGACCATAATCCATATCAGCCACAGCCAGCATGGCCTGCGGTCACAGATGATGGGAGCTGTAGTCTAGATGGAATATCTAGAGCATGGATTGCCAAACTGTGGTCCACAAAGCACTGGTGGTCCTCAAGCTTCATTCACGTGGTCCATGCAATGTATGTGAAAAACATCTACTTTTAAATAGTTTGTTTTAAAAATAATAATAATATTATATTGCATTTTGTTGTATTCTATTCCATAGAATTCAATTTGTAGTACAATATAATGCAATATAAGAAAACAAAAAACTATTTAAAAGCAGCAGAAGAAGAAGAGTTTGAATTTGATATCCCGCTTTATCACTACCCGAAGGAGTCTCAAAGCGGCTAACAATCTCCTTTCCCTTCCTCCCCCACAACAAACACTCTGTGAGTGGGGCTGAGAGACTTCAGAGAAGTGTGACTAGCCCAAGGTCACCCAGCAGCTGCATGTGGAGGAGCGGAGACGCGAACCCGGTTCACCAGATTACGAGCCTACTGTTCTTAATCACTTCACCACACTGGCTCTCAGCATCTAGTACTTTGTGTTACTTCATGGAGGAGAGGGCTATCGAAGGCTACCAGCCAGGGCTTTTTTTTTTATGACAGAGCTCATAGGAGCTCAGCTCCAGCACTTCTCAGGTGGGCGCCATTGCCATTCGAAGACAACAAGGGAGAAGTTCATGGTGAGCTCCGGCACCTCTTTTTCTAGAAAAATAGCAGTGCTTCTAGCCATGCAGTCTGTTCTCTGTCTCCACAGTTGGGATCACTTCTGAATACTTCTGAATATCAGCTGCTGGAAGCACAGGAGGGGTGAGGGCTCTTCTGCTTGGATCTTGGTTGTGGACTGCCTACACGCATCTGGTTGGCCACTGTGAGAACAGGATGCTGGACATGATGGGCCATTGGTTCTTCTTATATTCTTATTAAAATTGTCATAGCAGGTAGAAGAATCGTTAAGGGGTCTGCCAAGTTCCTAAGCAATTTTCCAGTGGTCCATGGGTGGGAATGGGAACCACTGGTCCTAGAGTATATGTAAATATGATATAAATTAGTGTGTGGTTAAATAATACAGCAGCAGTGAGATTTCCTGGATTGGGGAAACCAGGTGTAGACAATATTGAATTACATGGACCAGTGATCTGACTCAGTAGATAGCTGTTTCCTAAGTTCCAAAGTTGGGCCCAGAAAGGTTTACAGTGGTACCTCGGGTTAAGTATTAATTCATTCTGGAGGTCCGTTCTTAACCTGAAACTGTTCTTAACCCGAAGCACCACTTTAGCTAATGGGGCCTCTTGCTGCTGCCGCGCCACCGGAGCACAATTTCTGTTGTGAATCCTGAAGCAAAGTTCTTAACCTCAGCGGCGTAGCGTGGGTTGTCAGCACCCGGGGCAAGGCAAGTAATTTGCGCCCCCTAACCCGTGGATTTGCGCCCCCTAACCTGTGGATTTGCGCCCCCTAACCCGTGGATTTGCCCTAACCCCAGATGTTGCGCCCGGTGCGGCCGGCCCCCCCTGCACCCCCCACGCTACGCCACTGTTTAACCTGAAGCACTATTTCTGGGTTAGCACAGTCTGTAACCTGAAGCGTATGTAACCTGAAGCGTATGTAACCCGAGGTACCACTGTACTTGTAGATTGCACAAAAATAAGAACTGTCGACCTTTTGTTTTGAACACGCACATCTTCTGCATACTTCACCTGAGGTGGTTTTGCTCTGCTCTCCTCAACAAGAATGGCCGAGGCAATCTTGTTGCAGAGACAGAGCTATGGGGTGGGATTGCCCAACCTCAAGAGAAGACTGACTGGAAGGAGGTCAGGCAGTGACTCATGCAGAGATATGGCAGGCAGCCTCCCCTGAGAGCAAGTCTTCAAGCTGTACCTTTTGCATCGGCAATGAATGATCAGTCCATTTCCATCTGATACAGAGGGTGTAATTGCTCAGTCCCAGCAGAGGCTGACTGGAAGACAGCAGGCCCAGGAGCACTGACTCTGTCAGAGACAGAAGGTGCAAATTTACTTAATTAGTAATTTGAATTCTCCCACCATCCAGTTTGAGAATTACTGGGGCTCAGTAATAGTGCAGTTTGCAAGGGTTCCTCTGCTCGCTCGATTGCTGCTGCCCCCCTAGGGTCTGGCCCAGCAATTTGGGATCTCCTGATTCTCATTCTGCTCTGCCTAACATCTGAAAAGGGAAGGAGAAGAAGCCTAAAGTGGGAAGAAAAAACCCTCTTGTGGTGAGTCTTTACCACTAAAAGGGAATAGGTTCCCCACAGATTCTGACAATTTATCCACTTCTTAAAGATCAAATATGCCTGGCAGAATGCATCTTTTTTATCGAGATTGCTAGCATAAGTCCCTATTTCCCCTGCCCGCTTTCTATGTAGCTTGGCTCACTTGCATGAGTCATCTTAGTTTGCTGTATAAGCACCATTTTGGGGTACTCTGGATATCTTCATAAAACACAGCATAGTAGCCTGATAGGTTGGTGGTCCTCTCTTACATCAGAGGCAGGATTTACAATGGCCAGTTGAGCACAGGAAATTCTGGCAACTGTACATAGGTTGAGTCTCTCTCTGGCTTCCGGAGAGTGGCAAAACCTATTTCACCCATATCTGGCAGCTTTCATCCATGTTTCTCCCTGGTTCGCTGCTTCCTGTTTGTAAATTACTGCATTTTGTGGCTTTAAAAATTGCAGAAGGTTTAGTGCTCTGTTATTACGAATGCAAGCCACCTTGAAAGCAGGGCCGCGGATTTAAAAACTACTAACAAAAATATACGCAAACAGGGCATCTGTTTTTCTTTATGAGTGCTGCACTCTTAGGACCCTGCAATTAAAAACCCCCAAACAATTTATGGGATAGGTGCAGGCTGGATCACTTCTATTTTGCAATGTGTTTGTGAGTAGTGGTGAGGAAAAGGCCTTGAGTGGCCATGGAGATGCCCTGATTTCGAATTCTGCTCCACAGCCAATCTTCGTGGGGTGCTGCTTGCTTATGAAAGGTCTGAGTGGGCCTATGGTTGCCAACTGACCAGGAAAAAAGCAACAACTAGCCTTGCCGGATCCTGCGCCTTCAGCAACAGCTTGATCTGCAGAAATTAGCAGGTGAGGCTCAGCATTATCACTTGCTGCTGTCGAAGCTGTTGTTCAAGGCCCAGGAGCAGAGAATGGTAATGAAGCTGGCATCCCTGTCATCAGGTTATTCTTCCTATTCATGCCAGCCGGTCCAGACTTTGGCAGGTGTCGCTGTAGCTTCGCCATCTTTCTTAAAAGTGCCAGAGCAAGCGCTCCAGCTTCTCTCCATCATGCGTAACCTTTTGCTTGTTCCGGTGTCTGCTGTATAGACTATCACATTTCCCTGTCTGGCTGTTTAGTTAGTTTGGGCCAATTTAATCTCCCCTCATAACTCAGGCCCTGCAGCCCTTCTGATGTGTGAAGTGCCTTCCGTTCATCTCTGCCTTTCTGCTCCATTGCCCAGTTCAATTTGGTCGCTCCTTGCCCTCCTCATCCTCCTTGCTTGTCTCAGCATAAGTGTACACTCTTGTTAACCTTTCTCCTCCGCTCCGCGCCTGGACGTTTCCCTCCTCTTCCTTTATAGGGTTGCCTGCTCAAGGTATCCTGACAAACAGTTTCCTGCATTTCCTTTCCTTCTGACCCCACTGTTTGCACCCCGCCCCCCGTGTATACACACGTGTAACCAGGGCTGGGAGAGAAATCCAGTTCAGTCCATGCTTAAATGCAAGCCAGCTTAATTCACAGCATGCAAAATGAAACACAGGCATCCATTGAAATTCGTACGTCTTTGAATTTTGCAGGTCTCCAGGCAAGTCACATGTACAGAAATGCATATAGTAGGGGGAAGTCTGCATAAAAACATAGGCATTCATTAATATACTCAAAAAAAGCCTTAAATCAGGAGGAAATTTCTTAGCTATGTGGTCAAGAATATGTGCCACCGCTGCTCTTGATCTCTCAGGGTGGAGGATGTCTTCAGACTTTAAACTTTAAAACTAGATGTAAAGTAATGCCAAGACAACTCAGCCCATCTCTTAAGCCAGAGGTTTCAAGTGTACCTACTCAGCCTGCTGCTCAGGTGTTAACTCTCAATGGGCAATTCCAAGGTCCCCACTGCTCTTTATTCATACGGTTCCTTATTTTTCAACTGAACTTGGATCTGATAACCCTTCCAGTAGAGGACTGTCCTGTGTCAGGTGGGACACATGGCCACCCTGCTTCCACAAGTCTGCACTGCTCTCCTTTCCCAGCAATCTGCACCTCTTAATTGAATTTTGAATAAGAAGTGCTAATGGCTCCATCCATCTTTTCTGCCTTGACAAACTGCCCACAATGGATGAGGGCCAGCGAAGCTAACTGGTCTCCCACCTACTTTTGTCTTATTGTTATATCCCAGTTTGTCAAAAGATTCAAGGTGCCAGGTTAGGGATATAACATGTATGTATAGGAGAGCATCTGGGTGCTCTGGAGCTTGGGAACTCATTCCGTGAACTTGAGCTTATTGAAAGCACCAAGAAATATTGGTCTTTTTTGCTTGTCGCTTCAAACAATAGTTATTTTGGCACCACAGGCAAACAACAAGGGAATAAGCAGTAAGTGAAGGTCTGCATCATGAACCAGGGGGTTGGGGGTGGGATAAAAATCTGCATTGGGATCTGTTGCTCTATGGATCCTGCCACCTGAGGCAGTTGCATTGCCTTGCCCTGTGAATGGGCCGGCCCTGAGTTATGCCAGCATTAGGATAAGCCAGTTTCCAAACCCAGAATCATGGTTTGACTCTCTCAAACAAACCATGAGCGGTAAGCCAAGTACAGCTTGTGGTTGGTTTGGAGAGAGACAAACTACGATCCCAGCTAAACCATGGCTTAGGTTTGCATAGTGCAGCAATGCATCAGGAATGGAGGAAGAGTTTCCCCCTGTGCACCAGCATCTGGTGTGTTCACCTTTATACCATAGTTAAGACCAGGGATGCAGGTGGTGCTGTGGTCTAAACCACTGAGCCTCTTGGGCTTGCTTATCAGAAGGTTGGCAGTTTGAATCCCTGAGATGGGGCAAACTCCCATTGCTCTGTCCCAGTTCCTGCCAACTTAGCAGTTCGAAAGCACGCCAGTGCAAATAGATAAAAAGGTACCGCTGCGGTGGGAAGGTAAATGGTGTTTCTGTGCACTCTGTTTTCCGTCACAGTGTTCTGTTGCGTCAAAAGCAGTTTAGTCATGCTGGCCACATGACCCGGAAAAGCTGTCTGTGGACAAACGCCAGCTCCCTCGGCCTGAAAGCGAGATGAGTGCCGCAACCTCATAGTATGGTAAAAAATTCCTTTGACTGGAATTAACCGTCCAGGGGTCCTTTACCTTTTACTTTTTACCATAGTTAAGTGTAACTGTGGTTTAGAGTGATGTTTGAGCTAGTCCTGGTGATTTGGTGGTGCAGGTCAGTGTGGAGTATAAGCATGCAATATTTCCCGCTTCTGAGCTGTATTTATTTAGCTCTTATATCTTAGTAGGTTTGTGTATACTGTTCTTGGGTGGTTATTTTAAATTTGTCCACAGTCTCCTGGACTAGGCAAGCTGCTGCTGCTGCTTTTTTTAAGAGTGTAAAAATGTGTTTTGTTTTGAACCATAGGTGCAACATCCTTCTCTGAGGACTTACCCCCAGTCACCTGGTGCAAGGTAAGGCAGTACTTTGCAGACCGTACATCTGAGCACATAATTGCTTCCCTTCCAAGCTGCAATAACAGTTTAACAACCAAGAGGAAGAGCTTTTACTGCTGAAGCATTAAATGTTTTTTGCCTAATGATTGAAAATAGTAAAATCCTAGCCTCTGATGGTTAAGGCAGCATTAAAGGGGAATAATAAGGGCTGGCATTTAGACAGGGCCTTTCATCTTAGAGGATCAGTTGTAACCTACATATAGATGGAGGGGCTTTTGCCCATTCATTTAGGGCCAGCGTCTCCGGTGGAGTTTTGTCCCAAGTGCCAAGTCACTAGGGGGCGCAACACAACCATTCAGGGTCACAAACACAAATATCACACCTCCTTTCTGTAATAGGGGGTAATTTAGTGGCTACCTGCAGAATAGTCCCAGTGGTGCAGCTAGATGGTTTTTCAAGTCTGGACTTAATGGTCTTAGAGGGGGCACTTACCCAGAACTCCACTTCTGCTTCACTTTAAAGACAGGTGTCCGCCCCACTCCACTTCTAGTGTGGGTTTATGGCAAAATTGGTGCACATGTTTTGTAGAATTTGCTACCTGCTTAGATTGTAACTTTGCTGTCCAAGGCAGCATAGCACTCCTGTTTCATAAAATATACCAAGCGTTCTTTATTCCTCTGCGTGAGAGCTTCTTGTGGGCATAAGGTTAAGGGTTGACACACAACCATAATGAGCACATGTCATAACTCCAGCAAAAAGATCCTAAAACTTCTTGGCAGTGTGTATACGAACATACAGGAGTGCTGGCTGCACACCTGTGAGTTCAGGTGCACACTGGTAACAATGGAAGATGGCACAACCTTCCCCTAATACTTAAGCCAATGGAACGAGAAAAGAGAATCTATTGAACATCAGGAAGAACTTTCTGACAGTACGCGCTGTTCGACAGCAGAATTAGCTCCCTTGGGAGGTTGTAGACTCTCCTTCACTGAAGGTTTTAAAGCAGAGGTTGGATGGCCATCAGCCATGGATGCTCTAGCTGAGATTCCTGCATTGCAGGGGGTTGGACTAGATGACCCTTGGGGTCCCTTCCGACTCTAAGATTCTGTGATTCCTTTTCATTCTGCTGATTGCAGCCCTGGGCCATCTGCCCTAAGCTCTCGCCCTGACAATACCTTTCTCCCCAGTGCTCCAGACACAGAAACCAAACAGTCAGGTCAAGATGAACCTTTTTGGTCCAGGCCTCTGCAGAGTGTACCCTTCTATTTGACCAAAGAGAAAATGAAAAGTGAATGTTAATGTATTGCATTGTTTAATTGAATGGAGCTGTTTGTGACCCACCCTGGGACTGCATGGTGAAGAGGGTCATAAACGCCAATAAATATTTATTTTAGATAGTTTATATTCCCACTCATCCGCAGTAAACACCAAACAAGAGCAATATCATTCAAAGCGCCTTGCAACATTTTAAAAGAATAAAATGCCCTAACCAAGGATGCAACAATATTATATTTTAACCGCTATGTGGGGCACAATTAAACTTTCTGTTTTTGCCTCAGTCAGTGAAATTTGAGCTGGCGCTGGTAAAGAGATCTCTGATTTTTTTAAAAAGAGAAAAGGAAAGCTGGGATCTGAAAATCTGTCCTGTGTGCAGAGACACGGATGTATACATTTAAAGCACATACGAAGCATGCACGCCCCCCCAAGAATCATGGGAATTGCAGTTTCTTCGGGGTGCTGGGAACTCTGTGAGTTGTAAGCTAAGTTCTCATTATTACTTGGAGGAAGTGAGATGAGTTGAATTGTGTGCATCCTAGCCACACTTTAGGGTGCAGGAAGCTGACCTTGAGGGGGCAGAACTCCTTTCACGCTCCAAGGCAGATGTACCTGCCACAGCTTCTTCTCATTTTGAAGGATCCTGGATCAAATGCGAGAGCTGCTTTTCGCTTTCTCATCGGTCAAATGGAAGGGTATAACTTTGCTCTCAGTTCTGTCTGTAGATTGCTTAATGGAGCTGCGGATTGTTAAGAGCGGCCCACCAAATGTGCCGTGGATGTGATTAGTAGATACCGAGTTTCCTTCCATTGAAATACAGCACAATACATTTTGAATGGTTGGTATGGAGCGGTGATGTGAATGCACGGGGAAAAAAAGCCATTAGCTTTGCATTTTGGCAGAAAAAATGATTTTCTTTTAAAGACGCCTCACCAAGAATTACACATTCTGTAATAATGAAAAGGCTGTTTGCAGGAGCTGTTGCCTTTGCATAATGCGCATATGTATAATACATATGCTTTTCAGTGCATATTTCACAATTCCTCGCAGCATTAATGCTTGCATATTTTAGGGGGCTCAATTCTTTACCAATCTTGCGACTTGAAATAACTTACAGTAATAACATGATTACTGCTTTAATAATTTTGTTACGTTCACCGTAAGAGGATTACTATTTTGGTTTGTGGTGGCTTTTTTTTAATTCGCCGGCAGCTTTGGGGTGGCGCGGGGCTACAGAACACTGTGCATAATAAAGAATAAATATTATTTTTTTTGCATTTCATTTTTTAATTTTTTATTTGCAAAGGAGCGTTTGCTGCCCAGCACGGCCCCAACCTCCCTCTCTGCTGGGTGCTGATGAACTTCAGGGGGAGAACAGGAGCCGCGCTTGTTGTTTTTCCTGGAGTGGGCGGTGCCAAGAGGCGGCGCCGCCCCTTCCCCGGAAAGCCCCTCCTCCCCGCTCTCCCTCCCTCCCTCTCCCGCATGGGAGTTGTAAACAGTTGCCTCCCCCTTCTCTGGGCAGGCCCCGCCCCCTCCCGCCGCGGGCCGGCCCCCCTCGCCGCATCTCATTAGCATAGATTAACGCTGGGGGAGCTCGAGTGCAGGTGCAGAGCCGGCGAGAGGGAGAAAGAGAGAGAGAGAAAGAGACCGGAGGGGAAGCGGCAGGATGCGATCGGCAGGGAGCGGCGGCGGCGGCGGCGGCAGGCACTCGCCTTTGGTGGCCGCGGCTGGGATTTTACTGCTGTGCGTTGCTGGCAGAGGTAAGCGCGGAGGAGACGCGGAGATCGGCGCGCGGGGGGGGGTGTTAGTCTACCCCCCCTTCTCTCTCTCTTTCTTTCTCTCTCTCTCCCTCCCTCCAACCCCCCCCCCCGGCTGCTTCTTTTCCCCACCCCCTCCCGGGCTGCTGTGGGCGATTCTGCTCTGGCATTGCCCGCTTGTCCTCTACGCGTTGGAAGCGCTCCTGCAGCGAGCGAGGAAGGAAAGCGCCGGCTGCGCGCAAAGGAGGAACCGCGGAGAGCGCGGGGCAGCAGGGCGGGGGCGAGGAGAGCAGGAGAGACCCCCGCTGCCTGCGCACGGACCCACCGGGTCATCCCCGGCCCGCTTGGGGGGCTGCCCTCCCGGCGCCGGTCTCTCTTACCCCTCCCTGCAGCCTTCCCGGGCTGCCCCGTGCCGCCACTCCGAGGGGTGAAGCTGGCAGGCAAGGCGGGCAGCTGCCTGGGCTTCTTTCCCCAAGGGGGGGGGGCGCTTCCCGGAGGGACCGCGGCCCTGGCGGAGGGAAGGAGGGAGGGCAACCTCTGCGCACTGTAGGGTTTCAACTCCCCCCCCCCCGCCTTCGCAACCCGCATTGTGTGACCCTAATATTCGCCGCGGCTGCTGCAGCAAAGGGGTGTGTGGATAGGGGGAAACAATGGCATGGTTCCCACCCGCCCCCTTTTTCTTGTCACTGCAGTGGTGGTGGTTGCCGGGCTTTGTTAGAGGGCGCTTTTTGTGTGTGCCCCCCCACTTTATCCTTCGACCTGTGGGCACATCGGGGCACCCCCTTTTCTGCATGCTCTCTCCCTCGTAGTACCTTTCTTCCTCTCCTTTTTTTTTTTAGCTGGGTGTCGCCTAGGGCAAAGGCTGTGCCCTGGAAGGTTAGGCACCGGTGCCCCGTCAACTTCAAAATTGGATTGCAGGGAGGTGGGGGGGCGAGACCTGCCTGCTTATGTCTTTGGGTGGGGTGGGATCCTTGCAGTTCCTTGACCTTTCTCTATCCCCCCCCACCCCACCAACCGTGCAAAATAGTACATTTTCAAGCCCTGTGTCAAGAAAGGTTCCAGTTCCTTACATTGTCATTCTTGTGGCTTCGTTTTCGGCTTTTGCGTGCGTGTATTTACATTTTCGGTTGGTCTAACTTTTTAATCCCCTCCCCACCGGAGATCGCAGTTCTAAAAAAAGGGTATCCAGATAGCTACATCATCTCTTCTCCGCTCCCGCCCGCTTCCCACCTTCCTCCTCTTACTCTCTCCCTCTCATCCTTTCATCCCAGCCTGTGCCTTGAGTTTGTAGAATAGAATATAAAACTGCCTGGCTGTATTCCCGTCGACCTCGGAGCGAATCCACATCCCTCCCTGCTTTTCTTTCATTGATTCATTCTCTCTCTCTCTCTCTGCTGAGAATCAAGATGGGCTGACAGTTGGCCTCGTCTCTATGCAAATCTTTCAAATTTTGTTTTGATTGGGGGGGATTGCAGGAACGTGCACAAGTAAAAATGGCGGTCTCCAAACCCCCACTCCCCAGTTTTCCAAATCCTGGGTATCCTTCAGTTCCCATCTGATGCAGTTAGTGTTGGGGTGGCAGGAAGTGACTGGAAAGAGAACAAAGCCGTTCGGAATAGGATTTAGCCTTACCAAGAGGAAACAAAGAAGAAACAAACTAAGTACCCGTTTGGTCCCTTTGATAGACCAGCTAGGCTGAAACTAAAAAGACAGAATCGGAGCAGGCTGGCATTCCACGGACTCCCGAAGCTCAACTGGCTTCTGGATCCCGTTTTTGTGTGTGTGAGGCAGGGAATGAGCCCCTGCCTCTGCCTCCCACCTGGACACGGGCAGAATTCCTTGAGAAGGTCAAAATTCCAAGCCTCCTTTTGCGGCTCGCTGAGGAGGGCAGAGTGCTGAACTTTACTTGCCAGCGGCTGGCATCTCCATCAATCAGCCTCTCTTTGGAGAGGTCAGTCTGTGGATGCTCAGGCAAAAGTTCCAGCATGGCTCCCAGCCTGCAGGCCTGTCAGGTGTGCATCTCCCTAGTGGCGTTGTGTGATCCTTCCGTGCAAGCTGTCCACCTCTCTGTCCTTCACTGCTCAAGGATGCAATTATAAGGCAGGCGAGGGAAGGTTTGGGATGATGAATTAAGCGTGGCGTTGTGCACATGGGGCTTTCTTTGTGTGGGCCTGCATGAGTGCAATTTCCATGCCTTTCATCTTTGCTTCTCTGAGCTGGTCTTCCGTACCCTTTCCCTATTGGGAAATGCTTCTTCCTCTGCTCCCCCCTCCAAAAGACCCCCCTCCTATCAAACTAAATTGGTTTATTTCATCACTATGTGAGGCCAGGGAGACAGGTTGTAATGATGAGGGACTTGGAATAAATGGGCACCCAGTCATCCTGGCTCAATCACATCACAAAGCACTTAATTTTTTTTTAATATATAAACTTCCTGCATTTATAATCCCACTTTTCCTCTAAGGGGCTCAAGGCCGCATGCTTGATTTCCCCTGACTCCATTTTATCTTCACCACAGTCCTGTGAGGTAGGTTTGGTTGAGAGATTGCAACTGTGATGCCAGCATCAGTTAGGGAGCTTTGTGGCCAAGTGGGAATTTGAACCTGGGTCTGGCCTGGTCCTAGTCTAACTGCCACATCGTAATGACATCCTCTCCTTTTCCTCCAACTGATGCTGGCTCCTGTGTTTGTCCTAACAGACTAGGAAATACAAAGATAGCAAACCGACCCAGCTTTACCTGATCATCTAGGTTGGGGTGTGCAAGCTTTTGAGTTGCACAAAACTCTTCATCGAACATATTTTTTTCTTAGTGGGGACAAGCATTCCTAGATGAAATGCCTTTCCTTGGAAGTAAACGCAGGACATGTATACAATTGTTTTTTTCTCAGAGTTAAACTTCTGGGACCATCCCTGTATACATATGGTTCAGGGTTGTATGGAGCAAGCCCTTCTTTTGAAACCCAGAATTCTGGGGTGAATTGAAAATGCCAAATGCAGCCTTTTTTCCTTTTCTGGAACTCTTGTCATTGTTTTTGCAATCAGTGACACTGGGGGTTTCCAGTTCAGCACTAGACTGGTTTTCAGTTTTGGTTTTGTTCCCTCCTGCCTTATAGAGAGCCCGGAAGCTTGTTCACTTTGCCAGCTCTTCCAGGCTTGGCCAGGTTTCACTGGGGGCTGAAAAGTGTGTGTGTTGTGTGTGTGTGTGTGTGTGTGTGTATGCGCAGCTCAAAATAAAGTTGGGGTTACTTCCTCTTGCCCTCTCCCTAACTGCATCCAAAAAGCAGGGTGGGCGGGGAAGGGAGCCATTCTAGCAACAGGAGAAAAACAACAACCCCACAACCCACAACTTTTGAGGTGTAGAAGGACGTTTGAAAGGCAAAAGCTCTGGCTGCTAAATGAAAGGGTTTGCTCAGCTGAGAAGCGAGATGCTTTTAGAGTTGGAAGACTAGGAGGCTGGCGGGAGTGGGGGGTGGGTAGTTTTCAGCCAGCAGGGGAAGGAATCAAAGAAAGTGATAGGGAGCAAGAGCCGGGAGGGCTGAGGATCCGGGGTTGCTTGAAAAAATGGGGAAGTGGGGACGGGAGCCAGCCTTGACTTTAATTTTTGTGACTTTGCAATGAACTCGCTTCCTTCCCTTATCGGAGCCAGCAGGTCCATGCAGTGGGTAATTGCATTCCACTTTAATCAATAGCTGGAGTAAATCTACTTTCTAGGTCACTGAGGGAGGGGTGGGGGTGTATGTGTGTATCTACTCCCTGTTGCCCCCCTCCTCATTTCCCTACTTCTGCAATCATGCAAGCGGCTGTTTCTTACAAGGGGTGTGTGTGTTAAAAATAAGGTTGCCAGATGAAAACGCCCCCAAATTGGGTACCTGCACCAGCAGCGGCTGTGTATAACTTCTCCTGTCCGAAACAGGATAAGATTTGGTTTTTAAAAAAACATGTATTTCGTTGCGCACCTGCTTAGACGTCACAGCCTTTGACCTGGATGCCCCTCCCTGGAACTCTAGTGTCAGGCGAAGGAACTCTGCATATGCTCAAATGCCGTCTTTTCCCTGTAGATGCCCGGCCTGGCAACCAGCTCTGGGTTTCTATCCTTCTTTTTGCGAAGCTGGATCCTCCCCCCCCCCCTTTCCTAGGAAGAAGGGACTGTCTCTTAAATAAAAGCACTCTGGCAGCCTGGCTTGTCAGATGAACATTTCTGAAATAAAGGGCTCTCTGGAATAATGGAGTTTGAAGTAAAGGACGGCAATTATTTTCTATGAAGCTCTGATATTTAACGAGGGTGGGGGAGGAACAAAGCAACATCCTGAAAATCGTAGAGGTTTTATGAGGTTCTGGAGTGCTAGGCAGTAGCTCAAAACCAACGTTGCCCGTTCAAAATGTGGAATACTGTAGGGGTGTGGGGTTTTGAAACAAAGGGCCACCCATTCCCCTTCTGTGGAGCATCGAGGCTCTGGGAGGAATGGGAACCTCTGCTGTGCTCTGCAGTGTTGCAAAGTGAACTAAGGGACACTTCTCAAAATGGGGTGGGCGTCTGACAGCTCTGTATGATTAGCAGCCTTGTTGTTCCTGGTGTGTGTGTGTGGGGGGGGAGAGTCAGATTTCTCTCTCCCCATTTCCCACAGTTGATCACTAAGGTGCACACTAAAGCACCCATTCAGTTTCTGAGACACCCCCCCCCCCCAAAAAAAAATCATGAATGCACAGTCCTAAAATTGCATCCAAGGGAAGCTATGCGCGGGCACTCTGGCAACTGGGCCCTTTTATGCAAATGTGCTTACAAAACACTTGCTCTGCTTTGATGCCAGAATTAATTGTCGGGAGGACTTTAAAGAAACATCATTTCTTAATGCACAAAATAGCTGCCGTGGTGCGACTGGGACTCTGGGTGGCTTCTGTTTTCCTGGTTTTTTTAATAGTGTTCCAGTTTCTCCCTCCTCCCTCCTGCTTGCTCTCCATTGCTGTTTTGGGTGTTTAGCAAGGGTTGAATAGCGGGAGAGAAGCGCCTCTCAGTCTGTGCCAGGTTTTGTGATGGCTCAAACCCGGAGCTAGTTCTCAGTGACAGGGCTCACTTTCTCTCGCATGCGAAGTAAACATAGATGCCTCTGTGCATGCACAGACTGCATCTCCTCCCCACCTCTTTGCTTACGTTTATTATTGTAGGCTAAATGTGAAATACTGCCTCTGGCCCACACCTGTCTCAGGTGTGGGGAACATTCGGTCCTCCAGATGTTGGTGGACTACAATTCCCATCAGCCTCTGCAAGCCTGGGATGGTGGGAGCTGTAGTTCAGCAGTATCTGGAGGGCCAAAGGATCTATTTAAACAGTTAAAATGGGAACAGAGGGATAGCTAGAAAAAGGGGATGGGAAGGTGGTTGCAGTGGGTGTCTGTAGCTCAGCAGGGAGCAATAGTACCCCAAACTGGAAGCTGAATCCAATAAATTGGCGGTGGGTACATACAACTGGGGACGCGGGTGGCACTGTCGGTAAAACCTCAGCGCCTAGGACTTGCCGATCGTCAGGTCGGCAGTTCGAATCCCCGCGGCGGGGTGCGCTCCCGTTGCTCGGTCCCAGCGCCTGCCAACCTAGCAGTTCGAAAGCACCTCTGGGTGCAAGTAGATAAATAGGGACCACTTACTAGCGGGAAGGTAAACGGCGTTTCCGTGTGCTGCGCTGGCTCGCCAGATGCAGCTTGTTACGCTGGCCACGTGACCTGGAAGTGTCTGCAGACAGCGCTGGCCCCCGGCCTCTAGAGTGAGATGAGCGCACAACCCTAGAGTCTGGCAAGACTGGCCCGTACGGGCAGGGGTACCTTTACCTTTACATACAACTGGCTAGTGGTGGCCATCCTGTGACTTACCGGGGATATAAGTGGTCTTGTGGCCAGGCAAGGGGTAGCTGACATGGCGCCCTCCAGATGTTTGGAACTCCAACTCCCATCAGCCCCGCTCAGCCTGGCTGATGGGCAGAGATGCTGAGAGTTGTAGTCTGAAACATCTCAATGGCACCATGTTGGCTACTGCTGGGCTATGCCCAAAGACCAAACCCAAGCCAGACTGTTTGCTCATCAGTGTACCTCTTGTTAACCATATCAATATAATCTCCGAAGAACCTGCTGGTTCAGGCCAATGGCCCAGATAGCCCAGCACCAGTCAGTCACAGAGTGGCTGACAGGATGCCTCTGGGACAACAATGCTCCAGGAATGGGCATTCAAGAGAGGCACACTGCATTCAGCAGTGGAGGTATTGTGGCATAGAGGGAACCCAGATTCTGTGACATAGCTGAAGGCTCGGTTCTGCTCTCAAAAGTGGTGCAGGCCTACATGCACATTTGGCCTTCTGGTACCCTCCATCCTAGTGACAAAATGGTGGTGGTGGTGGTGGGCATAGGTCTCAACCACCCTATGGGATGACATGAAATGGCAGGGGTACTGGGAAGAATTCTGCTTCCCTAGCAACTCCCTAAGGTGCAGATCCTTGCACTTCTGAGAACTCTTGCGTCAGGGCAGGTCCACACACCATACATTGAAAGCACATCCAACACATGGCTCCCTTCCCCACACTGAAAAATCTTAGACACTGCAGTTCCCCCTCGCAGAACTGCAGTTCCCAGCACCCTTGCCCAAGAGAACTGTAATTCCCAGGACTCTTTGGAGGCAACTCGTGTGATTGGGTCATGTATGATGTGGGTCTGCCTTGCGTAGAGGAGAACCAGTTATCCTGGAAATGGCTGCAGGAGATTCTCAAGGGAGCAAAGTCCCCTTTGGCTAAAACCAGGGATCCCCTGGGCCTCCCCTGCTATAGACAGCCATGTGCTTCAGTGGTGAAGCATACAATTAATGGGTTTCTCTTTACACCCCCACCATTTGCATGCGAGACAACATTCCTAACGTGTGTGTGTGTGTGTTGTGTGTGTGAGAGAAGACAAACGAAAAAGGTTTGCCAACCTTGATTAAAAGCAACAACACTCTGAGCATGTGCAGTTCTGCATTTTAAACCTGCTCAGACCATAGCACCATCATGACTCCAGGAAAAAAATGCAGTTTTGCTTCTTCTGCACTGACACTAAAAGCAAAAATAATAAAGTGAGCATCTGTGACCGTGTCTATGCCCAGCTGGCCCACCCCCTGACTATAAAATGCCTTCAGAAATAAGAAAGGATGCTGAGGCTGTCAGTAGTATTAAGTCCTGGCATGCCCATTCAGGCCCAAGTGCTGGCATCTGTTTGATGCTCCCTTCATCACCTGGGTGGTCAGTTTGGGGCTTCTCTGGTCTGCAGGAACCTAGACTTCAGCTCTGAGGTCCAGCTGTGGCTGCATCACGTCCTGGGGCATCCGGGGTTCAAAACAGTCACTCCTCTTTTGCCCTTCCCTTTATCTGGAGTAGCCCTTTTTGAAATCAAGATGCCCCTGCCCTTGGCTTGTCAAAGCAACAATACTTATATCAGGTTTAAGAAGTCATACCCTTAGGTTATCTTAACACACGTTTCTGATGCTTCGCCCCACTGTATAATTTACAAAAAAAAGAAGTATGGTGGCACAGCCTTTGACCCAAAACCCACTCCCTGTAAATCCCCCCAAAGCATGGGAGCTGGCGAGAGGGCACTGTGTGTGTGTGCTTTGAAGCAAATGTTGCAGACATTGAAAAATCACACTGCCAGTTGCAGATGGCCAATTCAAAACCCGTTGATCGCTGAGGGATTTGTCCTCATATGGCAGTTTTCTTTATGGATGTCTACTTGTTTCTTCATTTTTTTTGTTTTCGGGGGCTTGTTCTGGTGTGCTTGGTTTGCGCTGTGCGGCGCCGTGTTTGCCTGAGGCAGCTAATTCCATCTTGTGGCAGAGGAAGAGGTCTTGAACTTGGTCTGAAAGGAGAGAGTGGAAACTTGAGATCCGCCGGCCAGATTCAGCCCCCAGAGACTTCTCATCTGGGCCCCAGTGTAACCCCTGCTCCTACGGGTTTATTGCGTCTCTGTGCCACTTTTGTCTCCTAGTTGTTCAAGATGGTGTGCATGGCTCTCTGCCACAACATCCCTGTGAGGTAGGTTAGGCTGAGAGGCAGTGACTGGCCCAAGGTCACCCTGGTTTTTCCCCTGGTCCTAGTCTGACACTTTAACCACTGCCTCACCCCAGCAATCACTCACAGGCACCACACAACCCAGGCGGTCCAGCCACTTTCTCCCAAGCGGAGGCTCAGACTACACATGATGGCAGTAGACACCTACCTTTTAAATGTGGATCTCTGTAATTGTGTATAAGGGTGTGTGTCTTGAAAAGCAAAGGAGCATTCCGCCCACAATTCCTGCCTCCTTTCCTTCAGCTGGGTTCTGATCCTGGAAATGAGCATAGATGGGAGGAAAGCCTCTCCCCATCCCCCACCATCCCCTGGGGGGATTTTCTTCCAGCCCCACCTCAGACAGACTGAGGCAGATCTGCATTTCAAATATACAAACAGATCTGCCACAGTCACATGGAGTATAGGCCTATTTAGCATCTTTCTTCCCCAGTGTGAACACTGAGAGGCTTGGGGGCAAAGAACTGCTTCACAGATCCCTGTCTGAGGTCAGTTAATCCTAGGAGCAGAGCTGGAGAGTGTGTAGGATCAAGGGTGTTGCTGGTGTGGAAGCAGGTCTCAGGGATATTCAAGCTGGAAGGGAATTAAAAACTCAGTCAGTTTTGCAAGAACTGGTTTTGAACCTGGAGCCCATGACAAGAGATCTATATGGAACTACTATCCCGGTGCAGGTCCGGGAGTGACTGAGATTCATACCTTTACAACCACTTCCCTGCCTTCCTGGTTTCCTGCTGGTTTCTTCCTGCTCCTGAGTAGACCTCTGATGTAGACCACTTTGGAGTTTGAAGGTGGGTGTGGTAATCATTGTGGTGTTGGTAGAGTTGCCATAAGTCCAGAATTTCGTGGATGCACACAGAATACTGGGGCCACAAGCAGTGCCGGGACAGAATTCGGCCCATGTTGTTTTTCCTCAGAAATAGCTCAGAATGTCCACATTCTTTGCAATTTTGCAAAAAAACAAAAACAAAACAAAACTCAACAATTTTGGCCAAAAGCTAAAAAAAAACCCAAAACCCACCCCAGAACTTTTAAATTTTAAAAAACCCTCAACAACTATGTTTGAAATATGGCAACCCTAGGTGTTGACAGCAAGAGGCCCACGGGACAGAGTAGCCCAGTGTCTCCTTCTGTGGATTCCATGCTTCCTTCTCTGATAAGGCCATAAGAAGAGCCTCCTGGATCGGGCCAAAGGCCCATCTAGCCCAGAACTCTGCTCTCACAGTGGCCAACCAAATGTCTGGGAGAAGCCCATAAGCACAGCCTAAGCACAACAGCAATCTCTGCACTTGTTCACAGCTACTGGCATCCAGAGGCATATGTTGCTTCTGACAATAGAGGTAGAAGAATGTCACCATTGATAGCCTTCTGCTCCATGGAGTAAAGAGTCCTGGGATTCTTTCAGACACAAAGTCCTTCCCAGGGTCCTGGTCAGATTAAACCCTGGCCCTGCTTCAGCTGTTGCCTCCTGTGCACAAGCCAAAAGAGTGAGGGCAATGGCAGCCTGCCATTGGGGGCTGTGTGCCTGGGAGTCAGTGGGCAGAGTCATGGTTGCTGGATGTCCAGCCCTTGTTCCATATCTTTTTTCTTTTTTTTTTAATTTAGCCTTAAAGTGTAAGTGATCAATGTTGTTATCCCTCCTGCTTTGACTGTTGGATGAAGGTTTCACCCCTGCTGTATAAAATGGTCCACAAAAGCATGTGGCAAAGATCCGTCTGAGATCCTCAAGTCAACTAGCGAACCTTGCCTCAAATTGTAGGCCCCACGGGCACGGGGTTTGTTGGTGGTTCTCAGAGTACAAAGCAAGTTGGGAGTGGCCATTCTGGAGGGATGGCAAGAAGAGAGAGCAGGAGATGAGCAGAATAAATAATCATTTGAGTGGCCGAATAAGGATTTGAACCAAGGTTCTCCAACTCACAAGGCCAACATCTTCTGAGGCCCTTCTTTGTGTGCCTCCTCCTCAAGAGGTCAGGAGGGTGGCAACACGAGAACGGGCCTTCTCTGCAGTGGCTTCCCGTCTGTGGAATGGGAAGTTCACCTGGTGCCTTCACTATACACCTTTAGGTGCCAGGCAAAAACGTTGCTTTTTAAACAGGCCTTTGCCTGACCTGATCTACATCCTATACCCTTTTTTAAAATGCTGGCTCTTTTTAGGGTGTTTTTTTTTATTGGGTTGTTGTTTGTATTTTGATTTTATGTATGTAATCCTTTATGTGACCCGCCCTGAGACCTTCGGGTATAGGGCGGTATAGAAATAAAACAAACAAATAAAAATAAAATAAATAAACAATATCCCTTATTGTAGCACTAGTGGGTCAGAGTTTCGACCAGGACCAGGAAGGTTCAGATTCAAATCACTGCTCAGCCTTGAAGCTAGTCAGATGATTTTGGGCCTCTCTCTCTCTGTCTGATAAATCTACCTCACAGGATTGTTTTGGGGATAACATGGGACAGTAAAAACAATACAGCTTTGGGCTCCTTGGAGAAAAAGCGGGATAGAAATGTAATAAGCACAATCCCATTTGACCATGCATTGTGCCGTTTAGCATCCTGGCATTGAAAACAGGTTCTGGAGCTGAGCCCAGGCTCTGCTTAAGCCCCTGCACCTCTCCTGCCCCGAGCCTGAGTCGTTTCTCTGTTCTAGCCATTGCCTGCCTCTCTGCTTCCTTCCCCGGGGTGGCTGGGAAACTCTGACATCTGCTACGTTACAGCCGCATCTGTTCCAACTCTACAGACAGAGACTCTCACCTAAGAGATCTACAGCAACCCTTTTTAGACCTAAAATATCCACCTGGTGAAGTTAAACAACAGATCAACAGAGCCAGACTGATACCCGGAGAGAAGACAGACCCCAAAAAGAAAATAACAGAACACCACTAGTAATCACATACAGCTCCCAAGTTAAAACAATTCAGCGCATCATCAGAGATCGACAACCTCTCCTAGACAATGACAGTTCTCTTTCTCAAGTTCTGGGAGGAAGACCTTTCATTGCCTACAGACAGCCACTCAATCTTAAACAACTCCTCACCCACAATAATATAACAACCAGACTTAACATGGACACTGGTACCAGAGCCTGCAATAAACCCAGATGCCAACTTTGCTGCCACATACACCCAGACAACACCATTACTGGCTCCAACATCAAACATACCATCTCAGGACTATTTAATTGCTCATCTTCTAACATTGTGTATGCCATCAAATGCCAACAGTGCCCTTCAGCTCTCTATGTTGGACAACCAGGCCAAACCCTACACCAGAGGATAAATGGACATAAATCTGACATCAGGAATCACAAGACGGAGAAACCAGTAGGAGAACACTTCAATCTCCCAGGACATTCTATATACAAAGGCTCAAAGTAGCTGTCTTATTACAAAAGAATTTCAGAAAGAGGCTGGAAAGAGAAATTGCTGAATTGCAACTTATTACCAAACTTAAAACCATGGAGAGACCTGGTCTGAATAGAGACATTGGATTCTTATCTCATTATACATGATACAGCTATTTTTAGCCATCTCACCCCCTGCTTTTTCCTGTAAGACCAATTGCAGTCGTTAACCACACCTATCAGCCAATCACCCATTCCCACCACCCTTCTGAGTAATACTCCTCCCCACCCTCTCAATATATACAAGAGCCTGGTGACTTCTGTTTCAGTGTATCTGAAGAAGTGTGCATGCACATGAAAGCTCATACCAATAACAAACTTAGTTGGTCTCTAAGGTGCTACTAGAAGGTATTTTTTTTTATTTTGTTTCATCTGCTCTTTAGTCAATCTTTGCAGATCTCTGGGCTGACAGTCTCTCTAGCAGCGGCCGGGCACCAGGACCCAGCTGAAGCACAAGGGGTGGCGCTGCTGTTGCTGCCTGGGCTCTCAGCATGCAGCTCACTCCTCGCCTTCCATTCAGAAAATAATACCCCCTCCAGAAGGGATTGGAACCACTGGGGCGGGAATCTGGATTTGTGAGCAGGCACGAGCATAAGGTCATCTGCTTGGGGAAGAACCTGGAGCTCCCTGATCAGAGCCACTTGGGCGGGTGTGGAAGCAGGCAAGCGGCAGCAGTGGCAGCACAGGAAACATTTTTATGCTTCGTTCCTGGAAAAGTTCTTTTTTTCTTTCTTTTTTTTTGTTAGCTGCGCTGCTTCTTTCATGCTGTGCCTCTCCCTCCCCCTCTGCTTCCCCCAAATCCAGAGTCTGTGTCAAGGATACCCAGTCAGAATTAATTACACAAGTTAATTAAGCTTGTGCACATGTACTTAATTTTTGCATAAATCGTTTTCTTCTTCTGACATTCCGGTTTTTAAAAGGATTTTCTTTGTGTGTGTGTGTGTGTGTGTGTGTGTGTGTGTGTGTGCGCGTGTGGTGGAGGAAGAGGAGGAGGGGGACCTTGGGTAACAAAGAGAGAATGAAGAGTGAGGTTAGCAAGAGGAAATGCGGTTGCTCCTTCAGATTGACGTTTTCCGGATTCAGAGCAGGAGTGGCAGACTTAGAAGCACAGAATCCTGGTCACAGAATCATGGAATTGGTGGAGTTGGAAGGGGCCACAAGGGTCATCTAGTCCAAACCGCTGGAATGCAGGAATCTTTTGCCCAGTGTGGGGCTCAAACCTACGACCCTGAGTCTCATGCTGTGCTGACTTCAGCTATCCCTTCAGTATTGCAGCCCTCCAGATGTTACTGCAGATCCCATCATCCCTGCAACATCTGGAGAGCCATAGGTTAGCTAACCCTGCTATAGGAGATTATTAACCTACTTGTCCATGGGACACGGGTGGCACTGTGGTCTAAACCACTGAGCCTCTTGGGCTTGCCGATTGGAAGGTCGGAGGTTTGAATCCGCTTGATGGGGTGCGCTCCCATTGTTCTGTCCCAGCTCTTGCCAACCTAGCAGTTTGAAAGCACACCAGTGCAAGTAGATGAATAGGAAGTTAAACAGCGTTTCTGTGTGCTCTGGTATCTGTTACGGTGTTTCATTGTGCCAGAAGCGGTTTAGTCCTGCTGGCCACATGACCCGGAAAGCTGTCTCTGGACAAATGCTGGCTCCCTTGGCCTGAAAGTGAGATGAGCGCCTCAACCCCATAGTCGCCTTTGACTGGACTTAACCATCCAGGGGTCCTTAACCTTTTTACCTTTTACCTGTCCATCCACCCTGTTATCTTAATTTCTCTCCTTGCTCCCTCTCTGCTGTGCCAATCAATTGTTAATCCCACCTACCCACTTTCTCTCGCTCTCGATTATTTATTTATTATTAAATCTACATGGAAGCTGTCAAGGATGGCTTATGCATTATAGATGGATTCTCCCCTTCTCCCAATATAATAATAATAATATACTACAGTGGTACCTCAGGTTAAGTACTTAATTCATTCTGGAGGTCCGTTCTTAACCTGAAAGTGTTCTTAACCTGAAGCACCACTTTAGCTAATGGGGCCTCCTGCTGTCGCTGTGCCGCCAGAGCCCGATTTCTGTTCTTATCCTGAAGCAAAGTTCTTAACCGAAGCACTATTTCTGGGTTAGCGGAGTCTGTAACCTGAAGCGTATGTAACCTGAAGGTATGTAACCTGAGGTACCACTGTGTACGCAAGATGGCCACAAGATAGGGATAATAAAGTAGCAATGAGGGATGGAAAACTGTAATTGTTGCTAATAATGACTTGTTGTCTGACCCTTTTTACACCAAACCTTCATAGGACTCCATTCACATGTTTCTCAACTTTTATGATCATGAAGACTGTCAGTTTACCAGGTTCCCTTTAATCGGCATTCTGCATTAGATACCACTGTTTGCCCATTTTGATGTGAACTTGAAGAGAGAGAGAGAGAAAGAGGATACATACATGAATTATTGGTTACAAGATTGGGTGAGAGTCCGCCTGTAATTTTCGCATTTCCTTTCCTTATAGAAAATGATTTAGAAAGAGTGTGTTTTGCTTGAATCCTTGAGGCAGGTTATTTGACTTGGGTAAGGTAAGGACAGATTTCACAGCTCCTTTTTTGGGTTGAACACTGAGCTTCCCACCTGAGGGCCTGAAGTTTATATAATCAGGTGTTACGCCAAGGTTACACCAACACCATACATTTAGAGCACATTTGACGCACATACCTTCCCTCAGATAATCCTGGGAACTGTAGTTTCTTAAGGGCATTGGGAATTGTAACTCTGTAGGGAGCAAACTACAGTTTCCAGGATTTTTTGAGAGGAAGCCCTGTGCTTTAACTGTATGGTGTGTCTGTGACTTAGGATGTGGGGGACCAGGGGTTCAAATCCCCACTCAGCCATGAAGCTTACTAGTTGACCTTGGGGCAGTCACAGTCTCTCAACCTAACCTACCTCACAGGATTGTTGTGAAGATAACTTGGGACAGGAGAGGACCGTGTACTCTACCTAGAGCTTCTTGGAGAGATGGTGGGACAGAAATGTAATAATGAAATCAGAAGAAGCGTGTCTGTTTTTAGTTTTGCTCCCAAACATTAGCTCTCTGTGTTCCCCTCCCCCCTGCAAAATGTCCCCACTTCTGCATTTGGTGGTCTTGTCACAACGCTCTTTACCCATGATCGTAAAGAAAAAGTCTTCTTTTTTCAAAGATGTACACTTCCTCCAACTTCTAACTTTTGTCTCTTAGCACTTTAGAAGCTCTGGAGAGGTGGTGAGGTGGGCACTTTTAAAGTCCTGTTACCCACCTTGAGTTCTCAGGACAGGGTAGGTTGAACCCCCCCCTCCCTTTTAGCTCTATGACCCTGGGCTGGAAATAGTTGTTTTACTGGCTGATGAATGAGGTGTGAATTGCTGAAGATGGAGCCTCTCTCAAGCTGTGTTCACACTTGTTCAGCCTCCATCCTGGCTCCCGTCTGCAATCCTTGCTGAACTGTGAACATATTGTAAGACTTGGCAGCTGTAAAGGGACCAGAATAGAATGACTTCTGCTCTCTTTGCCTGGAACCTGTGGCCTTACCTGAATCTCACTTAGAAACTGGTCATGCTGGGGTGGGGAAAGCATCAAATCAGACAACATGAGAGACGAAAACACGACAAAAATCTAAGAACATAGGGAGACCTCTTTAAACCGAGCCAGACCACTGGTCCATCTAACTCATTCCTGTCTACACTGACAGACTCTGCAGGGCTTCAGAAATGCCCTACTTTGGAGATGCTGGGGACTGAACCATGCAAAGCCTATGCACAACCCCTGAGAGATGTCCCTTCCTCTTTCATTTTCCAAGCTGTGTTCCTTTCAGTAGCCTTTTCTACATCGCTCCATCCTCTGAGGAAACTCCTGTGTGTGGCAGAGGGTTATGGGATGTGTGGCAGGATGCTCTTCACAATGGGCCTTGCCATCCCCTCTTGCTAAACGAGAGCATGTCTTAGCATGCTGGGTGCACTTCCTTTCTGAAAAGCTTCCATTTCATAACTCGTCCCTGAGAAACATTCTTAAAGCTCAGGGATGGCAAACCTACGACCGGCTAGATACTGTCAGGTTCTGATTCCCATCAGCCCCAGCTAGCAAAGAATGGATGGCCACAAGTTTCCTCACCTGAGCTCTGCCTAGCTTCAGAAGGAGCCCTAGGTTGTCTCCGCGCACGGCTAGCTCGTGAGATTGAAAATCCGCTGCTCTGTTGCCTTTGATACCTGGGAAACACGAGCAGGATTCTCCACGTTCCTGTATCCCAGCATTCAACAGCCCTCAAGACCTCTTTCCTGTCTCAGAAGGTAGAATTGCAATGATTCATCCATGTAAATAAGCTGTGTCTCTTTCGGAGACTACGCTGCCCACAACCATCCCACCGTAGGCATGCATGCTGATTGTATGGCACAAATTGGTTATCCTACCAGGTGGAATGTGTTGTATGATGGTGGTTGTAGGCTAGTAACATCTGGGGACCCAAGACTGGGAGAAGGCCACACTAATAAATACTCTTTTGCTTGGTGGTTAAAGGACAGCTTTCGCTGTTTCTGTGTGGAGGTGGGTTGAAAAAAGGCCTATTAGCCTCTAGAGGAAGATTGCAGATAATGGACCAGGGAGGCTGACTATTCTGTAGGGATTAATTCAGAGTTCATGGATGTGATCTGGAGTGTGTGTGTGTGTGTGTGTGTGTCAACAGAAGATATGGTCACACCAGATTGTCGGGTGTGGCAGCTGGAGGGCTGCCGATCCTCCTAAATGGTAGAGTAGAGTTACTGGAAGAAGGAGGTCATTTGGGGATAAGTAGGTTTTCTCCTGTGACACACATTGTTCATAGCTGCCCAGTTCTTTTTCACCTCTGCCAGCCTTGCTGGGTCTGCCAATCCATCATTGTCCGGATATAATAGGACGGCATTAATGAAGAGACGGGTGCCAAGGAGGCCATCAGACTCCCGGGACAGCCAACAGTGCACGTGGGGGAGAGAGAACTCTTCTCTGGGCACCATGCCTCACTTCCGTCTCGGAAGCCAAACCCAAGAAGTTCTGACCTCCGTTCCTCCGCTGCGGTCTTAAGTGCCTCTCCTTCCCAGAGTTGAGGTGCTCTCAGGTGCTCTGTGTGACCGAGAGCACGGTTCAATTCCTCATCTAGCTACAAAAGCTCTCCAGATGGCCCAGGCCTGATCATTGTCCTCTGCCTCTCTCCGCAACCTTTGCAACATGGGATAGTTGTAAGCATGTGCTGAAAGCAAGAGCTTTATAAGCGGGCAAATGCTACCGCTATAGGTCTGATCGGGTGTTATAATTGAATGGGGAATATAAACATGCAGAGGGGGCCCATGCCATCTTGCCCCCAGTGGCCCCACGTGCACCAGCCCCTGCTTGCTTTGCCCCTAAGCTCTCCCCAGTGTGGACCTTCCCAGATCAACAGAGGAATGTCAAGAAGGGAGTGCGCAGGAGCCGAAGTGGATAGGGATATTGGGGGCAGCAGGAATGTTTCTTGCTCCACCTACTCGAATTTACATTCCGTACTCAGGCAAAGGTTACCTACACACCATGCATTTAAAGCACATTTGCACCCTCTATCCAGAAGAATTAAAGGAAACCAGGGTTGCCAACTTGAATAAAATATTGAGGAGGGGGGAGAGGTAAGCCCCACCCCACATAATCAATCACATAGCATGGCACACAACTACCATTTGACTCACAATGCCCATCAACTTTGGGGGAGCCCAGAGTCCTCAAATATTTTATGGGGGGGGGGGGGCTGAAGGGACCTCGGCCCCCAGGAGTTGGCTCCTCCTGCTGCTTACCTGTCACAGAGCTACAATTCCCAACACACTTAACAAACTGTCTATTACAGGCTCCTTCTGTTGGGTGAAGGAGTCTCTGGATTCCTTTTGCTGCAATCCACTCCGGTAAGGGCCGGAACTTGTAGGTTTGTTCTTTCTAATTACACCTGACATACTTTTTTATCTCGCTGTTCTTCTAAAGAGCACTTGGCAACGGCCATGTAGCAATTTGGTTTTTCATCTTCCCAGCAGCCCCTATGGGATAGGTTATGTTGTGAGGTGGTCGCTGACCCCAAGGTTTGCGCTTCATGGCCAAAGCACAAGGTTGTGACTTGAACTCAGGCCACCGCAGAACAAGTTTCAACCTCTTGTCCGTTGTCTGTGGCACGCTGAGTCCCTAGTTTTCTTCCTGAGTGCTGGGACTTTCCTCTAGACAGTGGTGGCTCTCCTTCCTTCAAGTTCCTTGACAGGAAGGTGGTCTATAAGTGCAGAATATAAATGGAATGGAATATATATATAAATGCACTATAAATTTATATGGGTTTCATGTCAGTTTCGAAAGTTACGGATTGCCCAAAGAATCCTGGGAGCTATTGTGTAGAAAGGTTACTGGAAAGGCTCTCGGGTCTCCCCACAGGGCTATATTTCCAAGGATTCCCCGGGGAACGAGAGTGCTGTGATGGCAGAGAGGCACAGTTTCCGTGGTCAAAATTCCTAGACCTGAATGTGGTACTTTGGTGTCTGCAACGAGGGACAAGATGGTGCAGACATGCACCCAATTCTACGTACAGAAGCCATCCAGTCTGGCAGCTAAATCTTACTTTGACCCGGGTGATGGGATGTGCTCTAGGGCAGCAACCTAGTTTAGGTGGCTCAATTCAGCTTTGCTCTCCGACATCCCCCCGCTGAGGTGGGATAGGCTGAGAGACAGTGACTGACCTGAGGGTGCAGTTCTGCAGAAGCAGCATTTCCTATCATTGTGTGGGGCAAAATCGCCGCACTGAAGGTTGCCGTGGTTGCTTGAAGGAACAATCAGGCTTTTAGACAAGGTCGCAGTTTGGCTGACCCTGCTCTAAAGTAGCAGAATCCAGGGGTCCTGGCACGTCCCCTGCTCTCTCGACCGCCCCTCACGTCCCCAGCCTGCCTCGCCTCTGCAGCTCTCTTGCTTATTGCTCCGTTTCTCTTGCTCTGCCTAATTGTTTCTGCCTTCCCTATTATGTGAACTAAATATTGCCTTCCATAGCTCAGGGCCTCTTCCTACCTTGGCGCGCTCCTTTCGAGATTGTTTTCCCTCCTCTAGGCTACCTGCGTAACCAAGATGGAGTGACCTAGGAGTCCACAAGGAGAACTAATTATTGTATGTTCAGAGGGTGTTTACAGAGCCCATCCCCACAGATTTCCAGCTCTGCTTTCTTTCTCTCCTTCTCTCTGTCTCTCTTCCCTGCTTGCACAGAGCATCCTGAGATGGAGAACGCTGGATCTGGAGCGGCGCTGGGTCCCACTGGGGATTGAGGCAGCGCAACGGCTGCCTTTTAGCACCGACAGAGCACAAGTAATTAACGGCAGCAGCAAAACCCCGTCCTTCTCAGAGCAGGTTTGCTGGCTGCTTATGCAAAGATCTCCTGCATCTTTGTTGGGACGCGGCCATTTTGGTCCTCCCCGGAGTGGCAGCTGGTATTTGTTTACTTGCTGTGCAGGAAACTTTTGCTTAGGCTTGAGATGCGGCTGACTCTGGGCTGGAAACGGAGGCATTTGCATGTTTGGCTAACATGAACCGATGGCCCTGCACAGTCAGTATGTATTTGCTGTGTTGGGACAACTTGTTCCAGGTCAGATAGGCCGTTGCCCAGGGGTTTTCCCTGCTCACCCCACTTCACCCTGCAGTGTCTGGCTTGGCTTGCTTGCTTTTGAGTTATTTTTTTTACTTTCTAAGCACCTTTCTACTTGTTCTGTGTGGATGGAGACAGCAGAGGCTGGTCCATTAGCACAAAGCGGGCACCGCTCCACCTGCCATAGCCTGCTACCACCTGTCTTCCTAAGGGTGCAAGCAGGTGGCATTGTTTGCCAGCTTCCTCCTCTTTAGTCTCAGTTGTTGCCCTTGCAGAAGTCCAGTAGGAAGAGGGCAAAGCTAGAGTTTGTTGGCTTTGGCACTGGCTCCTCCTACTGCTGGGCTCCCTCCCTTCTGCCCCACCAGCTGCAACGGGCACCAGCCACCATGGCAGAGACTCTGCCTAGATTGTGAGCCCTTCCAGGCTATTGCTGTTTTGCAGGTAGATGGCAAGCTCAGGTCGTGCAGTTAAAGTGGATTTGGTTCTGGCCAGTGAGTAGACGATTGGTCACGCCTTGGTAGGGAGTCATTGATCGACTTTCGACTGCTTTGGATTCCTAGAAGCAGCTAAATAACACTCTCCTCCCCATAGAGATGGGGAGCTGGAAATTCGCTTCTCATTTAAAGGTGAACCTACCCAATTCACACTTTGCAAAAACAAATGTGCAAACTGTGTTGCAGTACAGTTCTCCGACCAAATTATGTGTACATAAATGTCTTTACTGGGTTAAAGGGTGCATTAAAATGAATACAGTCATACCTCGGGTTACAGACGTTGCGCGTTGCATGTTGCGCATTTTCGGGTTGCGCACTGCGCCGAACCCGGAAGTACCAGAACAGGTTACTTCCGGGTTTCGGCACTCGCGCATACGCAGAAACACTAAATCGCTCTTTGCGCATGTGCAGAAGTGCCGAATCGCAACCCTTGCGTGCGCAGACGCAGCGCTGCGGGTTGCGAATGTGCCTCCGGCACAAATCACGTTTGTAACCCGAGCGTCCACTGGTGGTTAGAAGAGGGGGAAATGCATTATATTAGGAACCGTTGTTTTGCAAAAATGTGCCTATCAGGCACAATGGCACACAAAAATGTATTATATTAGCAGAAGTTCCATCCTAAAATGCTGAAGAATCTCCATGAGGACATTTGTTTTTTAGTGGGAATTACTGTGGAAATGTGGAGGACAACATAAAATAGGAAAGGCGAATAACCGAAACGGACAGATTCAGCCATCCACCTCCCCAGTCCTTCTCAAAACTTATCAGAGTCCTGGTTGCCAACTCCTGTTCCTGAATCAGTTGTTTCCTCTCTGGCTAGATATGCATTGCTGATTTTCAAATTGGTTTAGCAGTCATTTCCCTTGTTCTCATGGGAATTGCAGTTCTATGAGAAGAACTTGGCATTCCCAGGATATGTTGAGGTTTAATTGGTGTAGAAGGCATACCAGCTAGTGTAGATAGCATTATTCTTTTTTTAAAGCTATCCATGTAAATAATAATAATAATAATAATAATAATAATAATAATAATTTAATAATCATTTTATTATTTATACCCCACTCATCTGGCTGGGTTTTCCCAGCCACTCTGGGCAGCTTACAGCATATCTAAAACATAGTAAAATATCAAACATTAAAAACTTCCCAATACAGGACTGCCTTCAGATGTCTTCTAAAAGTTGTGTAATTCTTTATCTCCTTGACATCTGATGGGAGTGTGTTCCACAGGGAGGGCGCCACCACCGAGAAGGCCCTCTGCCTGGTTCCCTGTAACCTCACTTCTTGCAGCGAGGGAACCGCCAGAAGGCCCTCGCAGCTGGACCTCAGTGTCCGGGCTGAACGATGGGGGTGGAGAAGCTCCTTCAGGTATACTAGGCCAAAGCCGTTTAGGGCTTTAAAGGTCAGCACCAACACTTTGAATTGCGCTCGGAAACGTACTGGGAGCCAGTGAAGATCCTTTTGGACCAGTGTTATATTGTCTCGGTGGCCACTCCCAGTCACCAGTCTAGTTGCCGCATTCTGGAATAGTTGTAGTTTCTGGGTCACCTTCAAAGGTAGCCCCACATAGAGTGCATTGCAGTAGTCCAAGCAGGAGATAACTAGAGCACTCTGACGAGACAGTCTGCGGTCAGGTAGGGTCTCAGCCTGCATATCAGATGGAGCTGGTAAACAGCTGCCTTGGACACAGGATTGACCTGCCCCTCCATGGACAGCTGTGATTCCAAAATGACTCCCAGGCTGCGCACCTGGTCCTTCAGAGGCACAATTACCCCATTCAGGACCAAGGAGTCCTCCACACACGCCCGCCTCCTGTCCCCCAAAACAGTACTTCTGTCTTGTCAGGACCTCAGTCAGTTAGCCACCATTTATCCTCCAACCGCCTCCAGACACTCACACAGAACATTCATTGCCTTTACTGCTTCCAATTTAAAAGAGAGGTAGAGCTGGGTAATGTGTCTCAAAGAAGGAAAGGGCAGGTCTAAAGGGTGATTAGAGCCTAGAACAGGTGTGAGGAACCTTCAGCCCTCAGATGTTGCTGGACTGCAACTCCCATCAGTCCTAGCAAGCAGGGCCAGTGGTGAGGGATGATGGGAGTTGTAGTTCAACAGCCTCTGGCCAAAGGTAAGATTTCTCACACCTGGTCTAGAATATGACACAAGGAAGACAGATGAGGAAGGGGAAGGATATGGAGGCAGAAATAAACGGGGTGGGGTGGGGGAGTGTGACTTTTGCAGTTATATGTACTTAGGGTTAGCTGCAGATTACAGGGTCAGCCCAAGACATTTGCGGCTCTGGACCGCAGTACCTAAAGGACCGCTTCCTCCCATACAAACCTACCCAGTCCCTGAGATCATCTTGGCTCCCTGTCTGTGGAATGCTCTCCCCAGGGAAGTTCGCCTGGCACCTTCATTATCCACCTTTAGCCACCAGGTAAAAACGTCCCTTTTTAACCAGGCCTTTGGTTGTTCTTAGTGACATCCAACACCCTTTTAGAATATGGCTTTTTTGGGAGGGGGGTATTGGCTTATTGTTTTTGGTTTGATTTTATATGTTGTGGTTTTGTTGGGGAACCGCCCTGAGACCTCCGGGTATAGGGCGGTGTATAAATTGAATTAATAATAATAATAATTTTGCTGCCTGAGGTGGAGCAGCAAAGCAAGTTGTTTTGGCATCTCAGGCAGAAAATCCAATGGGTGCTTCTCTTTCTGCAATAAAAATGTAACAAGTAATTTGCTGCCCTTTCATGACATCTGAAACTCCTTGGGTTATATCCATCTAGCATTAGTCATATTCTCAGTAGACCCATTGGACTTAATAGGCATGCCTAACTTAAGCCCATTTATTTCAGTGAGTCTTCTCTGAGTATAACTTAGGTGGATACAACCCCCTCTCTCTAATGTTGGGGCTGGCTCTGTTACTGTCTTTGATGTTGTGCTGGCTGTTGTTGTTGTTGTTGTTTAGTCGTTTAGTCGTGTCCAACTCTTCGTGACCCCATGGACCAGAGCACACCAGGCACCTCTGTCCTCCACTACCTCCCGCAGTTTGGTCAAACTCATGCTGGTAACCTCGAAAACACTATCCAACCATCTCGTCCTTTGTCGCCCCCTTCTCCTTGTGCCCTCCATCTTTCCCAGCATCACTGTCTTCTCCAGGGAGTCTTCTTTTCTCATGAGGTGGCCAAAGTACTGGAGCCTCAGCTTCACGATCTGTCCTTCCAGTGAGCACTCAGGGCTGATTTCCTTAAGAATGGATGCGTTTGATCTTCTTGCAGTCCATGGGACTCTCAAGAGTCTTCTCCAGCACCATAATTCAAAAGCATCAATTCTTCGGCGATCAGCCATCTTTATGGTCCAGCTCTCACTTCCATACATCACTACTGGGAAAACCATGGCTTTAACTATACGGTGCTGGCTGTATCCTGCTGTATAACTTGTGTATTTAGCAACATCACTGTTCCCCCCAAAGAATCCTGGAAACCAATTTGGTGAAGGCACCAAGAATTACCGTATTTGAGGTCCTTAGTTCCTTCAGCCGAACTACAATTTCTCGAATTCTGTATCAGGAAACCTATGTAGCATTTAGGTTTTGACTAATTAGTTAGTGTAAGTTGATTTTAGGCTGCAGCTCAGGTAAAGAAACCATCATTGATTAATTGCATGAATTTAAATTGAATCTGCAAAAGTTTGTGTACAAATAAATCAATAGTTTTGATGGGGGAAAACATTTCCTTGGTTTTTTTAAAAGAGGCATACCTTTAGAGGCTTTCCCTACTCTGTGAGAGAAGAGGAAGAAAGGTCTTCTAAGGAGGTGCTAATAATCTCTTTTATGGATTTGCAAGTATATTTTCTTCAAATTAAAAGAATGACGAAATATAGAAAAATACAGAAGTCAAAAACACACTGAACAATGAAATGAAACACACTAAATTACGATGCATGTATAATCAATTCACCCAAAATGGACTTTGTTAGTTCTAGAATTCTTAAGTTAGAACTCAAATTATTTTTATTCTAGGTAAAGGTAAAGGTACCCCTGCCCGTACGGGCCAGTCGTGTCCGACTCTAGGGTTGTGCACTCATCTCACTTAAGAGGCCGGGAGCCAGCGCTGTCCGAAGACACCTCCGGGCCACGTGGCCAGCGTGACGAAGCTGCTCTGGCGAGCCAGCACCAGCGCAGCACACGGAAATGCCGTTTACCTTCCCGCTATAAAGCGGTACCTATTTATCTACGTGCACTTAGGGGTGCTTTCAAACTGCTAGGTGGGCAGGAGCTGGGACCGAAAGGCGGGAGCTCACTCCGCCGCAGGGATTTGAACCGCCGACCATACGATCGGCAAGTCCTAGGCACTGAGGTTTTACCCACAGCGCCACCCGCGTCCCTCACTAGAATTTTTATTCTAGTGTTGAATAAAAACAGACCATTACTCCCCAAAACAAGAAACCAACTAAAAAGCTCCAGCTCCACAAATGTCTGTGGGCTGTGTCAAGTGTTAGTCACACATGACTAAATCAGGTCCCTAAATTTGGGTCTCCTCTTAGTCCGACTTGTTGGAGATAAACCTGTGCTTATTCAAAGGCATAATATGCTAGATGTTCTGCACCCATTCCTTATAAGTAGGGACCCAAGCATAGGCAAGTATTGCCATTAAGAATAATTTCACAATTTGCTGAAATATCTGCTCCCTGATTATTTGGGTGCATCTTTTAAAATCAATTCAATTCTTAATTGATTGATGGGCTAGGCCTGCAGTCTTCAACACAGCTTACTAGGGGGCACACCTTGTTGAAGAGGTAGGTAGCCGTGTTGGTCTGCCGTAGTCGAAACAAAATTAAAAAAATCCTTCCAGTAGTGCCTTAGAGACCAACTAAGTTTGTTATTGGTATGAGCTTTCATATCTGAAGAAGTGTGCATGCACATGAAAGCTCACACCAATAACAAACTTAGTTGATCTCTAAGGTGCTACTGGAAGGAATTTTTTTATCTTGTTAAAGAGGCTGAGACTTGCATCCGAGTAAACGTGCATTGTCTTATGCTGTTAAATGTCCCAGCCCAGCTATGATTTGGTCGTATTTCCATGGACGTCCTCCTCAAGGTCTGTATATAGACACACACCACTCCTCTGGGGGTGTATCAAAAGCTTGTTCTCTTCACTGTTTCAGGTACGGTAGGTTGACACTCGCATGCAGGAGTGGCTTTTTAGCTTTTCCTTCTCAGGAGAAGGATGGCAGAGAGCATTTTAGAGAGGTTATGTTAATCTGCATTTAGTGATCTTGAGAACACTCTGGTCTGATGTTAATCTGGAACGAAAGCCATGGATTAAGATAGGATTGTCAGAGCGGTAGCTCCGTAAATACGCTTCAGAAGAACGGGGCATGGTTGGATATTCCCTGCAAGCAGATGCCGGACTGTTGCAGGTAGGGGTAGCGAGGCAATGCCAGACAGCTGGCCGCTTCTACTCTGGGCACACTTGATTGCTGTTGTGTCAACATTTTCTATGGTGCTTTTCCTTAAAAAAAAAAAAAACTTCCAAAGCTATGTACACAGATTAAAAGTTTTAAAATTCATAGGATCAATTAAAACAAACAAAGTCATCAATGCAGCAAAGAACAGCAGCAAAATTAATTGGTAAACTCAAAAGCTCCTTGAAAAATACGTAATTATAAGAGGAGCTGCTTCCTGGGATCATGTTGCTCGTTGCAAAGGAGCGTGTGAGTTCCATGGGAGACCAGCCCTGCCTTGCTTTTGTGAGTGAAACTTAATGGCTGGGTTTGCAGCCATGGTTTGTTTGGCAATGCTAAACCATGGTTTGTTTGACCTCACTGTAGTTCATTTGAATGTGTGGCTTGTTAACCATGGTTTGTTTTCTGCCAAGAAACCGTGACGTGAAGCTGTAGTTAGTTTGTAAGCCCTGGTTTATTTCTCCTATAGTTTAGCGTTGATGTCTGAGTCTTGCTTACCTGTGGCTTGTTTGGAAAACAAAACCAGGCTTTGAAGAAACAAGCCATTCTTAATTGGATTAGGATTTGATATCCCGCCTTTCACTCCCTTTAAGGAGTCTCAAAGCGGCTAACATTCTCCTTTCCCTTCCTCCCCCACAACAAACACTCTGTGGGGTGAGTGGGGCTGAGAGACTTCAAAGAAGTGTGACTGGCCCAAGGTCACCCAGCAGCTGCATGTGGAGGAGTGGAGACGCGAACCCGGTTCCCCAGATTACGAGACTACCGCTCTTAACCACTACACCACACTGGCTTCACCTGTCATTGAGATTCTCAGCACCCATTTCTGTTAAATTATTTTAAATTGTGAACTGTTTTGTCTTTTGCTTTATTGATAATGCAAAAAAGGGGCTCCTGTTGTTTGGGATACCTAGTTGTGGTGGTGGCATTAGCATGCGATGCCAGACTCAGGTTGTCAAATACAGACAAGCATGCCTTTGCATAATGCTGAGTGACAAACAGAGGCAAAAGGAGCAGATTCGCCATGTGGCTCTGCCCACCAAAAATAAATCTTCTTGTCAGTTATTTTCAGGACTGTTCCAGTCAGTTTTGGGGTGTTCTTCTGTAAAGTGTTTGATGACAATACAATGATGATTTCAAAATAATCATTACAAACATGTGGAGATACATAAATATAATACTGTTTATCATCATTCTTTATTACAGTGGTACTTCAGGTTAAGTACTTAATTCGTTCTGGAGGTCCGTACTTAACCTGAAACTGTTCTTAACCTGAAGCACCACTTTAGCTAATGGGACCTCCTGCTGCCGCCGTGCCGCCGGAGCACAATTGTGTTCTCATCCTGAAGCAAAGTTCTTAACCTGAAGCACTATTTCTGGGTTAGCAGAGTCTGCAACCTGAAGCATATGTAACCTGAAGCGTATGTAACCTGAAGCGTATGTAACCTGAGGTACCACTGTACTAGTAATTTTATGCTGCTTCCCCATGGGGCCAAGAGTAGAGTTACGAGGAATACAATCATACCTCATGTTATGTTTGCTTCAGGTTGTGTGTTTTCAGGTTGCGTCCCGCGGTGACTCAGAAGTACCGGAAAGGGTTACTTCTGGGTTTCACTGCTCGTGCATGCGCAGACGTGCAAAATGACGTCATGCACATGCGCAGAAGCGGCAAAACGCGACCCGCACGTGTGCAGACATGGGTTGCATTCTTTTCAGGATGTGAACGGGCCTCTGGAACAGATCCCTTTCGCAACCAGAGGTACCACTGTACTTCCCTCATCCTCCCCGGCCTTTCAGAGCACTTTTGCAAGGTGCTTTTCACAGCCCTATTTTGCTGAGTCTCTTGCTCTCTCTCATGTCCCAGATTGAAATGAACCCCGAGTCTTCTCAGGATCTGCCCCACCTCTCCAAAACACTTTTCCCCCATTCTCCCCCACAAAGAAGCAGAAGTGTGCTTAGTTCTGAGCTTCTCTGCCTTTCTTTCCCTCAAAGAATAACTCAGGCCAGTCCCTCTTTGCAAGACCTTGTTTCACCGCGGTGTGCTTTGTATGAATCAGCTTGGATCTGAACTGTGTGTTCATGGTGATGCATTTGGCCTTGGGGTGTGTGTGTGTGTGTGTGTGTGTGTGTGTGTGTTTGTGTTTTAGGAGTGTTTGTGTTTTAGGAGGGAAGAGAAGAGCCCTTCTCCATCCTGGTCTCTTTAAACAGGTTGGAGGTCTCTTCTGGCTCTCGTCATGCCTCTTAGCTTTCATGTCATCCGACTGGTGTCAAATTGCCTTCTCTCCGGATCTGGCCTCTTTGTGTGAACAGGAGGCTCCAAATCCCCCAGCTGTCTAGTGGAGGTGTTGCCCTTCTGCTTAGGCGGCTCCAGGCTGTGCGCTGTGCCCGCCGGGGTGTGGGCAGAGTTCTCCTCAGCCGATGCCCTTCTGCTCTGGCTTATTGCACAGAGGCCTTGGGGTCTGACAGGTCATGATGTTATTTTTTAAATGAGCTGCTTTCATTTGGGAGGCCTGCAGCAGATAGATTTATTATTCTAAAGCCGGGACATCTCCCCGCATGTCAGAATGTTTGGGAGTTATCCTAGGATGGGTAGGGGAGACTTAATGATTTCGATCAGCGGCTGCTGGGAGCGACATCTGACTCAGTATATCAACAGTCGCTTAATATTACCAGTAACTCATTAACATTCTCGAATCGCTTTGTAGTATTCCTAACCTAGAGGGTGGGGATTTGTTTTATTTATTCTAAAATGCCTTTTAAGTCGCATCCGTAGGTGGATCTATTCCATGTTAGTTTTTTTAATGTCTTTTTATTAAATCTTTTCTTGATTTACAAAAGTACAGTGGTACCTCGGGTTACATACGCTTCAGGTTACAGACTCTGCAAAAACCACCTCAGGTGAAGTATGCAGAAGATGTGCGTGTTCCAGACAAAAGGTAGACAGTTCTTATTTTTGTGCCATCTACAAGTACAGTGGTACCTCGGATTACATACACTTCAGGTTACAGACTCCGCTAACCCAGAAATATTACCTCAGGTTAAGAACTTTGCTTCAGGTTGAGAACAGAAATCGTGCTCCGGCAGCGCGGCAGCAACGGGAGGCCCCATTAGCTAAAGTGGTGCTTCAGGTTAAGAACAGATTCAGGTTAAGAACAGACCTCCAGAACAAATTAAGTTCTTAACCAGACGTACCACTGTATGTGCAATGTCTCTCTCTCATTTTTCTTCTTCACCCATGTAATATTTTTACAAATCAGTTTCATTTGTTGAGACATTAGGAAGAAAAGGGGGAAAGAGGTGGGGGTGGGTTGGGGTGACAATGTTTCTATTTTACTTAATATATGTAGGGTTTGGTGTCAGCGTTGCTTGTGCAGGTTCTTTGCTGTTATTCCATGTTAGTTGATGCTGATTCAAAGTGCACTTGTTATTTTGGATTAATGAATTTGGAGCATCAGGCCAGGCCATGTGCACACGCCATACTTCTTTGGGAGCACAGAAGAAAATCTCAGCGCGGTGTTTTGGCTGCAGAATTAAGCTCTCTAACAAGCCCCCAACTTCCATTTCCCCATAAACAAACAAGCAGAGATAAAGTTCATAGTCCTTGTGCTTATTATAGAAATCCGGGCTTGAAAATGTGTGGGCAAGTGCTGGGTGAAAACCCAGAGGCTAGGGAAGCATATGACTAAGCTTTCCAGAGGTTAGAAGAGGAGGAGGCCTCAGCTCCCCTGTATTCCTTTGATTAGCAGGAGCAGATTACATTATGCAGCGTTTTCTTAAAAGAAAGGAATGAATAAATTATGCAAAATGGGAGCGGTTAAGAAAATATGCATAATTGTATATTTATACAGGTCGCAGGACTCTGTTTTCCTTGCAGCAGAATTTGTTTTTCCCCCTTGGTGCAGAGCAAGCACAATTTTGGCTTAAGGGTGTGATCCTTATGTGATCAACCCACTGTTCTCTCCTTGTTGAAATCTTCGCTCAAACTCAGTTCTTCCGCAAGGTTGCTGGTGGGTGGCTTTCTCCCTCCCCACCCCGTGCTATACTTTTCCCCTGACCCAGCCACATCTCCTCCCTTCAAATTTTGCTTTGTCTTGGGTTGTGAGTCTCCAGGCAGGAGCCAATGTCATGCCCTGCCTATCATGAATGGGTCACCATGTTTGGACTTCCTGGGATGGATCGACCAGTGCTCCAACTTGGTTGAAGTTTGCTTATGCTTTGGGTGAAACATGGGGGACTCCTCTAACACTCAACACTTGATCCCAGGTCAAGCTGGAAGGAAGGAGCAGACTGAGGATGGGTGGCTCAGAAATGCACTCCCTATATTGGGGGTGGAGGCCTCCAGCCTGCAGGCCAAACTTGACCCACTAGGCATGGATGGGAGCAGGGGGGCAGCTGCCCTCCTAATCAAGTAAATCAATAAAAATACTTAACTGACTGAGGTTCTGCCCCCCTCAACATGAAGGCTGCCCACCATAACATAAATCCTGGCTGCCGCTAGTCCTCCCCATTTGGCGTGCCAGGCCATTTTCACAAAATCATGCCCACCGGCTCCACACCGGATGTCATAGGTGATGCTAGGTGTTGGGCAAGCTGCAGAATGGAAGACAGCACTCCTACAGAGTTAAATCCTGCTTAGTTTGAGTGTGCCAGCCAGTTCCCAGATTCTACTGCTCACCCATCAAAGTTGGCCCACCAGGGTGCGGGGAGATAAAAGAGCTGGTCCACAAGGCCAAAAAGAGTTCCCCACAGGGGGCCTATCAACACAAGCACATATCTAAATTCATTTTCTCTGAGAGAGAGAGCTGCCCTATACTGTTGGAGAGTCTGTCTCAGCAGGGATGCTCAAGAGGGAGTGGACCACTCTGAGCCTCCGCTGCTTTCTTAGCAGTGTCTGTAGGGCAAGAGAAGGCATACCTGTTAGCTTGGATTGTGAGCCATGAGTGTTGGTGACAGGTGTGTGGCTTTTTACCTCCTGGATCTCTTGTGGAAGACTTCATTTAGATACCTTTCCTTATTCTGTCACACTGAGATTGTACCGAGCTACGGGCTGTGTGCAGGGCAATGCCTAAATCCATTGTATTTGGGGGGGGGGGAGAGGAGAGAGGGGTAGATTGTTGCTTGAGAGCAGTGACAAGGGCCCCCGCCTTCCTGCAGGGGTTCTCCGCCTCATGTGCGCCTTTGCGTTTGTTCCTTCTGTTCCTTTTAAACCAGCAGAAGTCTAATTGTTCCTGCCTCTGCAGCCTTTGTCTACCTGGTTTGCGATTCCCCCTCCCCTTAAACTTCCCCGGAATCTTTTTATTCCTAAAGCCCTCTTAGTCCCCTGCAGTCCTGTTCAGACTATCAGTCCAACAGGAACAAGGGAAAATAATTTTCAAGCTTGGAGTTGCATTGCCAGAAAATTAGGCTTTGATTTCAGGAAGAGGGGAGATGGTTCCGATGTTTTCAGAAAATAAGGGTATGAGACCACTCGGGTACAGAGGTGGCTGCTTTGTACAGAGTCAGGCCATTGACAGTATCATCTACACTGACTGGTAGCGGATTTCAGACGGGGTCTCTCCCATTTCCACCTGGATATGCCACCAGGGATTGATGCAAAGCAAATGCTCTGTTGCTGAATTCTGCTTCCATCTTGGGAAGTTAAGTGGGGTCCTGTGGTTAGAAAGGCGAAGCCCGAATGTGTTTTGCCAGGTTCTCTCCTTGGCTTTTGAAAGGGAAGTGATGGGGAAGGAACTGGAAGGATTTTGTGTTCTATTTCTGCCTTTTGAGTGGGTAGCAGGTCTTCACCTTTCAGTGAAGTGTTTGGCAACCTGGTGGGTGGGGCTCAATAAGTGAAAGTTTTGGAGCAGGGGACAAGTGGGAAGGAAACCAATATGTCTGCTTTATTAGGTAACAAGCCTACTGAAAGGCTTGTTTCCCGCACTATGGGTGGTATTTATTTATTTAATGTATATCATGCTTTTCTCCCACTGCAGGGCTCAAGGCAGCTTACGGCACTAATGAAAACAAACACAACTAAAACAGACAATATTACACACACACACACACACACACACACACACACACACACACCCTTATTAAAACCTGCACTGAAAGTCATTTACAAATCACCCACCCTTAAAAGACCCTGCCACAACAGCCAGTTTATGGCTGAACAAAACCTGTCAGAACAAAGAAAAAATATGCCTACTGGTAAACAAAAGGTAAACAAAAAATGGCGCAACCTAGGTTTCCATGGAAGGGAGTTCCACAAGTTTGGAACAGCCCCCAAGAAGGTCCTTTCATATTCAGTTCCCTCCCCCCTCAAAGAATTCTGGGCACTGTAGTTTATCCCTCGCAGAGTTAGCATTCCCAGCAGCCCTTAGCAAACTACAGTGCCCAGAATTCCTTGAGGAAGAGAGTGTGCTTTGAATGTACAGATACAGTGTTTACAGAGCCACAGTGTCTCTGAATGCTATTCATCTACAGCAACTGTGACAGCAAAGGGTCATGGCCTTCAAGCCTGGCTTGAAAGATTTCCATTGGCAGACCATTGACCTGACCCAGCAGGGCTCTTGATGCACAGAGAAAGAGGAAGCCGGAAATCTTCTCTGAGATGCAGCTTGTCCATCAATGCCACTCCTCCCCTGCAATATGCGGCGTCAGGGAAGTGTTTGGGTATGTTTTCTTGCAGGGACTGCAGCCCCCATCCCTCCTGATTATTGGCCATGCTGACTGGGCCTGTCCAACACCATCAGGGAGCCACAGGTTTACTACCCAACGTATGGTGAATTATTCTTTGCTGCAGCGGGCAGTGATGAGACTCAACAGGCCAGCTGCCTATTAAAACTAGGTGCCTGGAGGAGTCCCAGAATCCTTTGCAGCACACTGGTGGCATTCTCCCAACTTCCCCAAAGGGAGACAAATGTGAAAATTCCACCAAGTCAAGTAAGTTGTAAAGAAGTGTGTGGTGTCGAACACTCTGTACATGGGCAGGAGGGGAGGCTGGGAGTTGAGACTTGAAACGTGTCCTGTAGGCAAAGACAGGAAGTGGTGATGCAAACTTGGGACTACAGTGGACGCTCGGGTTGCGAGCGTGATCCGTGCGTGATCCGTGCAGGCAGCGTTCACAACCTGTGTCTGCGCACACGGGTTGCGATTCGGCGCTTCTGCACATGCGCAAAGCGTGATTGCCAAAGCCCGGAAGTAACCCGTTCCGGTACTTCCAGGTTTCAGTGGTCCGTAACCCAAAAAAACGCAACCTAAAACATCTGTAACCCAAGGTATGACTGTATTGTATTCTCCCTCTTACCTTGCCTGTTAAATGAGATCTCTTTGACCAGGGGGCCTTGGGAATAGGTAGGCACCTGTGAGCCTTTGTAGGACCTCTCTCTCTTTGCCCAGCAAACCTTCCTCCTTGCTCTGTGATCCCTGTCGGTTATTTATTCATTATCTCATTTATATCCCACCTTTCCTCCAAGGAGCTCAAGGTGGCTGTCTTGGTTCTCCGCCTCCTCACAACAAGCCTGCAAAGGTAGGTTAGGCTCAGAGACAGTGACTGACTCCAAGGTCACCCAGTGAGCTAAATGGCTGGATGGGGATTTGAACCCTGGTTTCCCACGTCCCAGTCCAGCACTCTCACCACTACACTATTCTGGCTCTCACTGTTTGCTGAGGGGAAGAGGAGAGAAAAGGGGAAAGTCCTGATGACGCTCCTCTGCTGCCATTTTAATTTCCCAAAATGCCCTGATGCTAAGCTACACTGGAGGCCTTGTGGGGAACTAAAATGGTAGCTCGCTGGCACAAAACACTTGGGGGGGGGGTTAAAGTGGGGCAGCTGAGGTCAGATGTCAAGCCATGGGCCCTTCTGGTGGGTGGGGGCCTTGGGCAAGCTGTTTATGGAAGCCCCTTGTCCTGGTCAAACTAGATTTGGTTGGGTCAGCCATGGGCTTGTTGTGTCGCACAGCAGCCATGTTTGTTGGTTTGTGTTTCCGTCCTGCTTACGTGCAAAGCAGGGGGTGATTTGCAGTCTTTAATTTTTACAACATAAAAATGTGTGCATTGTTGAGCTGAACCTCTCCTCCCCCTACTTACCCTGCTGTGTTCCATCTCTGCAGGAGCTTTCCTCTTGCCTCACATCTGAACAGTGCAGACACGTATAAACAAACAGGGCGGCCCCTCCATCACGTCTAGTTGGGCTCCCAGGAGGTCCACAGCACAGTACGGGTTTTTGCAGGAGCAGCGGCATGTGCAGCCGCCCTGCCCTCCCATTCCTTGCTTCCCTCCCCGATAATCAAAGGGGTCCTGGGGCGCTGCATGCTCCACCAAATGCCTGTGTACAGAGTCAGCCAGATTAAAAGGCAGCCTCTCCGAGTGCCCAGTTGGCTTTTTGTAACCATCAATCTTTAATGATCCTTAATCCAGCTGGGTTTCTCCTGGGGAGAAACAACAGGGAATGTCCCAGCCATGATCAGAACGAGGGAAAGAAGGATCTTCTCATTTTGCTCAGTGAACTGTGGGGGGCGAGGGAGGAGCAGAGGAGTGATAGCAGGGGAGGGAGGAATTTGGGGGACTTTGCTTTTAGACGCCTGTCCCACTTTCCCTTGCAGTCTCTTCTCTCTTTCCTTACACTTCCAGCCCATTGATTTCCCCCTAAATTATTCATTGGGGTTTCATAGCAGAGTCAGGATTCCTTGCCTTGCATGCAATCCGGGTGGAATTCCCCTTCTGGGAAGGAACGGGCAAAATGGGAACTATTTGGGAAGGAGGAGAAATCAGGGGAAACGGGCAGGTTTTCTCATGCTGTGCTTTCTTTCAGTCCATGTTGCTCTTAATGTTGACATTCATTGCTCTCCCCCCCACCTTCCCTGTGTTGAAGAACAACGGGGAGCTTGTGGATGGATCAAGGAGAGACTGGAATTTTTTCAGGGGCTTAACGTTGAGGGAGAGTTCACACCAAGGCTAAGCCCCAGACCTCGGTGCTGGGATTTATGAATCCGTAATGAAGCCAAGAGTACACTTTGAGCATGCGAAGAGTGCCTCGTTATTGTTTCGCGTACTTCTACCCCTTAAGAACGGTTAGTGAATCTTAGCTTGAGTACAGATAGAGATTGTTTGAGTGGTGGATTTGCGTTACCCCATTTCTCTTTTGCAAAACATGTAACCTTCTTTAGAGAATTGAGCTTGGAATCACTTCTTTCTGTTCCCAGGTGAAACCAGCTGCACTTTTTGGCTGGCTGCTTAGTGACACTCACAAAGCCACTTCTGCCTCCCTCCTGCTTCCAAGAGCATTGTTTCAAGTTTAGGAAAAAATGGATTAGCTAAAAGAAAACAAGAGCATAAAGGTTTAGCTGGATTGGCATGCCAGGCATTTGATAATATTAAACACAGACAGAAGGGCAAAAATTAGCTCTCAATTCAGAGCCTGGTGCATTTGTCATTGGAGGAATGAAAGCAAGGGAAGCAGGACAAACCCACACCTATCTGCCCCTGAAGGGAGGCATGTGTATATGTGCCACTTGGTTTTCTGTAGTCTCCTAACCGGATGCTGATCAGGCCCTCATGCAGTTAGCTTCACCAGAAGTGATCTGGGCTGTTCACCAGGCCTTTCCATGGCTGCAGATGAGCCACAGTTTGTCCTCATGCATCTGAATTTAGGGGGAAGGTCAAAGGTTATTGCCACCCAATAGTTTTGAGCTCTGGCATTTCTCTTTGTAGGTTATGTAAAAAGGGATTGTCCTTCCTCAGGATTAGTCTGGCTTCCTCTGACCACATGCATCCCACAAAAAAATAATGCATGTGGCAGACATCATGGTCAGAAGTTTGAATGTTGATTTAGTAGTCTGTCTTGCACCTCTGTTTCACCATGTTTCGAGCAGCCTGGCTGCCTTCTTTTATTTTTAAAGCTGCGTGCACATTCAACACAAACACATGCATATGTTTTAAAACTGTGTCCCCCTTTTTTTTAGAAGGGATGGAAGACTTGTCTGAGGAAGTGGGAATCGGAGAGTTTGATGACACAGATTCTATCCAATCAGTGCTGTGCACTGGCAGCTTCTAACCCAAGTGTGCAGAACTGGTTTTCCTTGCTTAGTTGTTAGAGCATGAGACTCTTCGTCTCAAGGTTGTGGGTTTGAGCCCCATTTTTTTATAAAAGATTCCTACACTGCAGGGGGCTGGAGTGGTTGATCCTCATGGTCTCCTCCAGCTCTACAATTTTGTGCGTCTCTGTGTTTGGTAGTATGGCGTTGTATCTCTGTGAAATATTTGCTTTGAGATTTATGAGTAGATGCGGTTCTGCTCATGCTGGGAAGATGACTGATAACCCTACCGGGATCAGAGAGGAAACTTTTTCTCTCTTAGTCCGATTACTAGAGAACAACCCCTGTGGGTTTCATTGCATCCTTTTGTTGTTTGTGGCTTGGTTTGTCTTGTCTGTCTGTCTTAGTTGAATAGAGCAGGCTTCTGGGCAGGCAGCGCTTATGAGATGCCCCTGCCTCTGCTTGGAAGTGTACTGTGGTCTGGATTGAGGCGGATGATCCAGGAAGGGCTGAGCGGAATGATCTATCCTGGGTTCCACATTGTTCCACAAGCAGAGCAGGTGCCTGGCCGGAAGGCAACCGCTCAAGCAAATCTACAATGGTATTAGCCCTTCATTTTGTCCAGGGCCACAGCCTTGCTCCCTCCCCCCATACACAAATGCCCCTCTGCATTTCTCAGAGGCTGTATTTAGAGAGCTCTGTTTCCTCAGTCCTCTTCCACAACTCTTGTGAAACCTCTGGGAGCGATGAAAACCTGTCTGTTAGTGAAACATCTGTGGCAAGTTTGTGGCAAATGGCCACTCAAGAGAGATGTATTTCTGGATGTCACCGGTCTAATAGCTGTCCCCTTTTGTCAGAGTAGTTCTGGGAATTGAAATTATATGAAGGTGGTGGGAAGGAAGTTAATAGTGTTGCCAGACCTTCAGATCTGTCCTGAAGTCTCCTGGTTTGCCTGGCCCCCTCCTGGTGAAAGGTAAAGGGACCCCTGACCATTAGCTCCAGTTGTGGCTGACTCTGGGGTTGTGGCGCTCATCTCACTTTATTGGCTGAGGGAGCTGGCGTACAGCTTCCAGGTCATGTGGCCAGCATGACTAAGCCGCTTCTGGCGAACCAGAGCAGCGCACGGAAACGCCGTTTACCTTCCCGCCGGAGTGGTACCTATTTATCTACTTGGACTTTTGACGTGCTTTTGAACTGCTAGGTTGGCAGGAGCAGGGACCGAGCAACGGGAGCTCACCCTGTTGCGTGGCAGGTAGAGGGCTCTGTGGGGTCTGCTCCCCTCTCCCAATTTACCTCAGTCTGCGATACCTGCTCCAGGAACATCGCCAAGGGGTTGTCAACAGAGCCCCTTGCCAAACTACAGTTCCCAGGAATCTTTGGGAGAAGCCACGAGCAGTAAGAGTGGTTTTCAAAAACCCGGTCTAAACTTTTGTCACACGCCCAGTTGCTTGCGCTTCATGCCTGCTGTTGCTCTTATCTCGTTTTCCACACTCAGACAGTTGACCCTGTAGCTGCTGTTGTCAGTTGTACCTTGTCCTCCCTTCCCCTGAGCAAAAACACAAGTCTGAAACAAAGCCAAGAATGTTTTATTATTATTATTATTAAACAACAACAAGCGAACATCACACGCTGCCTGGGTCAGGGGTGTGTGAGGATGGATAGCTTGAGCCAAGCGGCAGAAGCCTTTGCATCTTGTTATGGTCATTACGGGTTTCTGAAAAATCTTGCACAAAGCCGGGAGCTTGCGTTCCAGATATGTCCTTTGGCCATAGTCGCTTGCATGATGCGAAAACAAAAGGAGCAACTGAGTTTCTGTGTATTTCCTTTTGGAAAGTTGAATCTTGTGCAATGGGCTTCTAAGGATCAAGTGGTTACCCGTATTTTTCGCTCTATAAGATGCACCAGACCATAAGATGCACCTAGTTTTTGGAGGAGGAAAACAAGAAAAAATATATTCAGAATCTCAGAAGCCTGAACAGCAAGAGGGATCGCTGTGCAGAGAAAGCAGCGATCCCTCTTGCTGTTCTGGCTTCTGGGATAGCTGCACAGCCTGCATTCGCTCCATAAGACGCACACACATTTCCCCTTACTTTTTAGGAGGGAAAAAGAGAGTCTTATAGAGCAAAAAATACGGTATTTTGCCTTCTCACTGGTAATCTTTCTGCCAGGCAGAATTACTCAAGGAAGGTAGAATCTAGTATTGGTGAGAGATGTAGGATAGGGATCATCTCAAGGCCCAGAAGGAAAGGTCTGGAGAGCCACATTTTGACCCTGGGCTTGAGTTAATTTCCTCCTCCCCCCCAGATGTAGGAAGTTCAAGTTCAACTCCCATTTTGGCTGCACAGTCTTGGGGAAATGATTCTCTATCTCTCTCAGAACCAACCAGCTTCCCAGGGTTGCCTCGGAGATAAAGTGAGACCATGCACAGCCCTTTGAGCTTCTCGGAGGAAGAGTGGGCTATAATTTATTGCTCCTTTGAAGCATTTTTACCCCGCTGTTGAGTGGGAAAAAAGCTCCCAGAGCGGCTTATAAAGATCAATGGTAAGTCAATCCCTGCCTTTAGGCTTACAATTTAAAAGTCAGGAGGAGACAAAAGGGGAAACAGATTGGGAAGGAGGGAACGAAATTAAATTATTTGGATGCTTTTAGAGATTAGTCTGCCAGTCTGGGAATAAGAATAGTGGGGTCTAATAAAGAGTGTTAAAGTCTGGATTTGTCCACACTGTCGCAAAGGCTCACGGAGTTCCCGCTAAACCCTGATTCAAATTGAGCCAATCCACGGTCAGGCCGGGGGGAGGTGTGGCCGAGGCGGGCAGACCTGGACGAGGCAGGCTTCCCTCAGGTCCTCCCACCAACAATATAGCCCAGCTGACTCTGTGCTCCTCAGTCAGCCAGGAGCGTCTCCCTCCCATTCCCTCCCTTCATATTTGCTTGCTCCATTAACCATTTCTTTTTCAACCAGGAGGGTTTTGTTGTGGTCTGCAGACGGTCACTGTATTCGGGGCCAGGAAGGAATTTCCCCTGCACTGCAGGTTTCGCACTTGTCATGACTTTCCGCGGTTTAGGCCTTTGGGCGGAATCGTATAGCCTTTCATCCGATTGGGCTGTGGTGAATTGGCGACTCACCCACCCCCTGTTTCCTGCTGCGGCGATAACAGGCTACCCCGTCAGAGGGGTCTGGAGGGAAGTCTTTGCCCAAAGTGCCAGTTGCGTAGGGCCTAGTGGGCCATAGGGCTTCCCTCAGTGTTTGGAGGCGATCCTAAACCTGCGTTTACATGGTCTATTCAGGAGTGGGGCGCTGAGAGGGTTACATGCCCAGTGCCTTTGCCAAGGCTTCCTACATCTGAAATCAATAAAGTTGGGGCCTTTTTAATCCTTGTCCATTCATTTACCCACCCACCCCTTTTGTAGTCAGGCGTGCTGGGCAGGGGACTCTGCGACTGGGCACGCAATGGGTGTGTGCTGTGTTTGAAGATGGTGAATTTGTCCTTTGTTTACTTTTTCAGAATTGCACTGTCAAGGCAGAAGTGATATGAGAGACCTGTGATTAGATGCCTTGACCTATTTGCTTTGCTTTAATAAAGCAACAAGGGCCTCTGGTTTTGCTGGGAACAGTGGTGCTTAAGATCCCCCCAGCCTGTACTGTTCTATATCCCCCTCCCTCCC